>NC_090939.1:904741762-905991762 GCF_040938575.1 Ambystoma mexicanum
ATGGCTTTCTTTTTTGCAATCGCCGCCCTGGTCATTTCGGTGGAGAACACCACCTCCGCATTGTCCTGGAGTGTCTCCGCCAGCATGCTTAGTTCCTCACGGGAGAAGCGTTCCTGGTGCTGCCGATCGCATGCCTTCTTCACGACTTTGGGCATTTTTAGCTAGGTATTTGGGTGTGTGATGGGTTTGGATGGGTCTCAGGGTCAGATGTGGTATGGTTGGGGAGGATGGCAATGGATTGTGTTTTTAAAGATGGCCGCCGTGCTCTTTCCCGTTTCGCCGCGATGACGCTACTTCCGCTTCCGCTTATTTCCGGGGACCGCTAATTGCGGTCACCGCTAATTTTCGTTCACCGCTAATTGCGGTGACCGCTAAGATGGGTGGCGGTAGTGCACCTTGCGCAGCGTACGATGCCGGTAGGGGCCGTTTTGGGGTCTTTTACGCCATCGCGTTCTTGACTTTACCGCCATGGCGTAAAGCTCGTGCGCGATGGGTCAGAATGAGCCGCATTTTACGGCATCCGGCCATGGCGTAAACGTTAATTATGCCATGGCGGTAATGTTCGGTACTTACCGCCAGGGTCGTAATGAGGCCCATTGTTTGCTTGTTAGGCGCTTATACAGGAACTAAATACTCTTTCAAAGCGCCCACAGGGCAACAGGGATGGGACAAGGGGAAGGAACAACGATAAAGTACACAAGTAATATTAAATACAGGGGGGAGGAACCTACTATGCTTGTGAGTGTTCAGAACGTGCAATTGCAGAAGGCTGGGGGGAATGGGATAGGTGCTGTGGTGCTCATGGGTGAGAACAATTGAAGTGCAATGTAAGATAATTGCAAGCCTCCAGGGTGAAAGGTGAGCCAAGGCAAGTGCAGAGGATAGACAGAAGCTGGGGGGGATTCAGTGTGGGAGGTCCGGGCCCAGAGGATGCATAAGGGCCTAGAACACCAAACAAGCTACTGTGAGATTAGCAGAGGAGAGTGGAGGGGAAGGCAGCGGTAAAGAGGAAAGTCTTGAGGAGTTTCACGCTCAAGACGGAGAGGGGTGGGGATCCTGTTCCAAAGAAGGGAGCCACCAAAGGAAAGAGATCGACCTCCTGCCCTCTGTTTAGCAAAAAGCTTTACACACAAAGAATTACAAAGAATTGGTGCCAGAGGAGCGCAGGGGTCTAGTGGGGGAATATTTATGGAGAGAGAATTGCACGTAATGTGGTACCCGGCCCCAGAAAGCTGTGTGGATAATACAGAGTGGTTTGAATTTAATCCATGAAGTAACCGGGAGCCAGTGAAGACTTTTTAGGGCAGGAGAGATGCAGTGCATGGCTTGAGGCCAAGGATAAGTCTTGCTGCCCTATTCTGGTTGAGCTGGAGAGGACGCAGAGTGGAAGAAAGAAGATTCAGGAGGAGGCTATTGCAATAGTCAAGCATGGAGAGAACCAGGGCTTGGGTAACATTGAGCTTCTGGGGGAAGGTGAATAAAAGTAGAATTCTTTTGAGAAGGAAGAGCTGAAAGTGGGACTTCTTGGCAATGTCCTGAGTGTGAGTGAGGAAGGAGAGAGAGGAGTCGAAGAGAACTCCAAGGTTTCTGGCTTCAGAGGAGGGAGCAGGGGGAGAGCCCATGGAGGAAGGCCAGAGTGAGGGGAAGAAGTCAGGAGCAGGGGTCCCAATGGGAAGGATTGACGTTTTGCCGGCATTGAGGCAGAGATCATTGGAAGTGTACCATGCATGGATGGTAGAAAGGCAGTCATGGATGATGGAAGCTGCAAGAGGGTCAGCAGGAAGTTTGAAGAGGTGTGTGTCGTCTGCATAACACTGGAAGTTGGGGGAGAATGAGGAGATGAAAAGTGCCAGTTGAGAAAGGTAGATGCTCAAGAGCAAGGGGGAGAGGATAGAGCCCTGGGGGACACCACATTAGGAGAAGGAAGTAGAAGAAGAAAAGGTGCCAAGGATGATTTGAGAGGAACGTTCAGTAAGGAAAGAGGACAGCCAGTCCTGTGCCCACTCCGAGATACCAAGGGTGTCGTGGAGCCTTTGTATGAGGAAGGAGTGGTTGACCGTCTCAAATGCAGAGGAGAGAACAAGAAGGATAAGGACAGCTGGGGAGTTGGAATACAGGGATTTAAGCAGTTTTTCACGGGTGTTCAGAAGAGCCGTTTCTGTGCTTCTGAATGTTCGGAATCCATATTGGTGGTCATGCAAACCACCTACAAGTTCAGTGTGGGAGTTGAGTTGGGACAACATCTCCAGCAGTTTCCCCAGTAAGGGGTTGATGGAGATAGGGCATTAGTTGGCTAGACAGGTAGAGTCGGCTGATGTTTTTCTAAGGAGGGGGCGCACAAGGGGGTGCTTGAAGGCAGAGGGGAAAGAACAGGTAGAATAGGAGTGGTTACAGAGATCACCAAGTGCAGGGGCAAGAGAGACAATGTTGTTCTCGATGGTTCTTGAGGAGCAAGGGGTAACCTGTTTGGAAGAGACCTTCATGAAGCAGACCACTCTGGTCACTTCATCGGGTGAAGGAGGAGAAGGAGGTGGGGGGGGGTGAGGCCAAGAGAGGCAGGGGGGGTGAGGGTTGGGAGAATGTGTAACAAGGCTGTTAAGGATGTCCTGGGTTTTGGTGGTGAAGTGAGTGGCGAGTGCATTGCAGAGGGCCTGAGAAGGAGCAGAGGAGGAGGATCCTGCAGAAGGGTTGGCGAGTTCCCTGCAGGTTTTGGAAAGTTCAGCCGTGTTGTTGGATGCTTCAGATACCTGTGCCTGAATGTGGGCCCTTTTCTTGGCATGGATAGATAGTGTGTATTGCCTTTGGAGCAGGCTTCAGGCCAGTTTGTCAGAGGGTGCACCTGAGGTTTGCCACTTCTGTTCCGCAGCTCTGCACTTACGTTTCAGGGCTGCAAGTTCAGAGTCATACCAGGTGTTGCGCTTGGAGGCGGGTTTCAAGCAGATCTTCATGACAGGGGCAAGAATGTCAAGGGTGTTGGTGATGGACAGGTGGAAGTTACTGAGTGCAGTGTTGGTGGTATAATCTGAAGGGGAGATAAAGGTGGAAGTGAAGGCAGCAGCTGACACTCGTTTCATCGGGTGGAGGTTGGCAGGGCTTTTGGAGGTGAGGTCACACGACCATAGGGTCCCAGGTGGGAGGAGAGAAAGGAGTGGTCTGACCAAGAGAGAGGGGTAACCATGGGAGATGAGAGATGGAAGGGAGGTCAGAGTGGATGAGGGCATCCAGCAGAGTGGGCTGGACCAGAAGGGAGAATGGCGAGGGATAAGGCGGTGCAAAGGTCAATGAAATGAGAGGACGCTGTGCTAGGGGAGTCCAATTGAATGTTAAAGTCCCCCAGGAGGAGAAGCTTGGGGGAGGTATAAAGTAAGGAAAAACAGAAATCAGCCCATTCAGAGAGGAACAGGGAGGTAGTGCCAGGAGGCTGGTAAATGGTAGCAATGATCAGGGTATAGGAGGGAGAGATAACCAACTTGCATACCAGGCTCTCAAAGGAAGAGTAGAGCTGAGTGGTTAATATGGAAGAGGGTACTCACTCAGGGACGATTAGTGCCACTTCACTGCCAGTACGGTGAGGCAGCGGCTTGGAAATGATCTTAAAGCCATCAGGTAAGAGGAAGTCAAAAGCAGTGACTGAGCTGGTATTGAACCATGTCTCAGGGAGAGCGAGAATGTCAAGATTAGTGTCTTCAAGAAGGAGACAGATGTCAGCAGAGTGTTTGTTGGCTGAGCGGGCGTTAAGACTCGACAGATGGAGGTGGTCTCTGCCTTCAAAGGTTTTTTTGAGGTAGAGTACAGGGGCGAGGTACTTCAGTCAGATGGGGAGGGACAGAAGGGGAAGAAGAGGGGAGAGGCAGGAGAAGGAAGAAAGTTAATGAGGGATGGTAGGATCCGGTCAAAGAGAAGGAGGTTGGCCTGAGGACCCTGAACCTGAATAGTGCCAGTGTGATAGACATTAATAATGCATCGTGAGGAGAAGAAGCCCGTCAAGAGGATTTCCCAGTTGGTGCCACCATTAATGGGACACTATGAGAAAGGGGCAACAGTAGACATGAGATGAGGAGTCCATAGGTCTGGTGAGGGGACAGGGAAGAGGATATCAGTGAAGATCTCTCTGGAGGATGCACTGACATAGGTGTCTGCGATGGGAAGGCCAGGATTTGCACCCGAGGATGTCTTTTTTGTGCTTTTTCCATCCAGACTTCGCATGAGAGAGGGAGGATAGGTGATAGTGAAGCAATTAGAAAGGATTGGAGAGATGGTGAGAGCCATCTCAGTGGTAGAGGATAGATGTGAGAAGGAGGGGGGGCTGCACTGCACAGTCCTGAGCTCTAATTTAAAGGAGGTTAAGGAAGGGGACAATGCAAAGCAAAAAAAAGTGAGCTGCAAAAGGAATACCAATGCAGTACACTTCAAGAATGCAAGATATCACCCCCCTAGATTCGATTTTTAAAAAGGAATTACAAGCAGTGAACAAAATGGAATGAGATGTAAAAAACACACCCACCTAGATTCGATTTTAAAAAGGAATTACAAGCAAGTATTACAAGCATCACCAACCAACTTAACATTAACATCCACCATTTTGGAATGTCCCAGTCATCCTGACGCTAACATGTTGGGTTTCCGGCCCCTCATTACTTCAAACAGTGTGACGACTCTAACCGCATGGGGTGTAATCCTGTATTGAAAAACTCTCCACGTCAGCTCCCTCTACCATTCTCCACCACACTGCACTGACAATCTGACTACATCCATGAGCGTTCTGTTAAAACGCTCGACACAGCCATTAGGAATGGTAGAGCGCCGTCCTCTTCTACCTAATCCCACTCTCCTTCATAAAGGACTGAAATTCCCCAGAAACAAATTGCAGCCTATTGTCACTGGCCAACCTTCCCTCCGGAATACATTCCCCAGGAACTTAATTTCATTCCTGGACGTGATAGCCTTGACCACGCCCACCTCTGGTCCTTTGTAAGCAAATCCATGACAACCACCACATAGCTTTCTCTAGCACCTCGTAAATTCAAAGGCCCAAGTAGATCTATTGCTATGGTCTCCCATGGCCCAAGAGGAGCCTGTGGTACCACCAGGGGTGGAACCCCTGTCTCAAACACCTTGTCACTGGTCTCACACTCCTCACATTCTTTGACATGCACCTCGATAAACTCATCAATGCGTGGCCACCAGATTTTCATTCTAATGAGACTTGGTCCTGCATATGTCCAGCTCAACCACCATCTTGCGCATGCCATACAGCCCCAAAATCATCTGACCCCCGCACACAAGGCCATCCACCAGACTCAATTAATCGTCAATCCTCCTGTATTCTTTGAGATGCTTGCTCACCAACTGGTTATTTACCCTCTATCGGCTTTGAACCAGACTTTTGACCTGTTAGCACTACTCATCTTTCTGATATGCCGCCAACCATTCACACTCCTAGAGGCACTCCTCAGCCACAAATCTGTCCCTGACACCGTCATCTACCAACATGTCGGGTTTCTCATCCTCTACAAGCGGATGCCTAGAAACAGCATCAGCTACTGCATTATTCTTGCCATGTACATGTTCCACTACAAACTCCACCTCCTGTAGTCTGGAAACTATATCCAAACCTTTTTCTTTATTGAAAATTGCCTCCAGGGGTTTGTGGTTAGTCAGAACCACAAACATCCTACCATTTACAGACACTTGAAATTTGGTAATGGCCCACAACACTGCCAAGGCTTCCTGCTCAATGACTAAATAGCGGCTCTCCACATCCTTGAGAGTCCTGCAGGCATATGCTATTGTATGCAAACCTGAGCTGTCTTTTTACATGAGAAAAGCCCAAGCCGCATTCCCAAGCCGGTATTTACAGTATGGTGCAAGCTCCCTCTCTGAACCCGTGCAATAATGTTGCATGCATAATGTCCTTCTTAACCTTCCCAAACTCCTCACATTTCTCATTCAACTTAAATCTATCTCGCTTCCTGGTGAACTTCCTCATGTAGCCGTTTTACTGGCCAAACCCTTGACGAATTTGGCATAATACTCAATCATGCCCAGGAACGAGGAAACCTCAGCTTTGTTCCTGGGTGAGGTCATCTCTACAATGGCCTTAACTGTGCTCAGTTTGGGACGTACTCCCTCCTTAGACAAACTGTACACTAAATAGTCTACCTCCAACTTATCTCATTTACATTTCTCTAGGGTAAATCAGCATCTTCTAACCTTATCAACCTCACATCATATTCCACTCTGTCTCCACCCCACACTAATATGTCATCCTGGTAAAATGTCACTCCACCTACATCACCCAGTAGGCTGTGCATCATCCTCTGAAACACACTTGCATCTTCGATGAGCCCAAAAGGCATCCCGACACACTTGACTAGACCCACATGAGTTATAAAAGTGAGAATGTCATACAACGCTGGATGCATGCAGATCTGGTGGTATTCCTCTCCTTAAAAAGCCTTCTGCTGACCCTTGCTGCCAGGCTATCTACCACCCGCTCTCCATTACCCCCTTCCTAGGGAAACTACTGGAGAAGTTGGTCATCACCTAACTGATCCACCACACTGAATCTATTGGTTGTCTACACGACCACCAGTCTGGCTTCAGAGCATCCAGAGGCACTGAAACTGTTCTGCTGAACACCTGTGAAGACTTGCTCTCAAATCTCGATTCCAACTCTCCTTCCGTTCTCATCCTTCTCAATCTTTCCTCTGCCTTTGATAGGGTCAATCATGCCAACTTTACAAATTGGGTCTGTGATACCCTTGGCATCACAGACCTAGCACTGGACTGGTTAACCTCCTTCCTATCAGACCGACCTTCCCGCAATCAAATGGCCCCTTCCTCTTCTCCACCTGCGGCATCCCCTCAGGGCTCTATCCTCTCGCCGTGACTCTTCAATATCTACCTTGCCCCTGTGGCCCACTTGAACTCCACCTTCTCTCCTCACTTCCATTGTTATGCAGATGATACGCTGCTCTCCTTCAATCTTACCTCCACTTCCTCCTCTTCTTCCTCTCTCATTCCTGTGACGTCTATTCGGGCCTGGTGCGATAATGATCTCTGCATTAATGCCAGTAAGATTGAGATCCTTTTCATTGGTACCCCTGCCTCCTTCTTTTCCCCTCCTATTCTCTGGCTGCCCTCCATGGGTCCCCTCCCCTCACTCTAGTGAGGCTAAAAACCTTGGCGTCATCTTCGACTCCTCTCTCTCTCTCTCTCTCTCTCTCTCTCTGTCTCTCTCTCTCTCTCCTTCTCTTCTCACATTGCGGACAATACCAAGAAGGTGCACTTTCAGCTGCATCTTCTCAGAGGCATTCTCCATTTCCTCACCTTCCCCCAGAAACTCAATGGGGGTCATTACGAGTTAGGAGGTAGCCATGCCGCTAATAGCGGCACAGCTGCGCCCTTCCCGGGTACCAGGTTCCTTGAATGAGGAATTACCGGGCCATTCTGACCTTGGAGGGCCCGGTATTTCCTCATTCAAGGAACCCATTCCCATTGAGCCACCATAGGCCAGTTATTAACGGGCCCGTTGTTAGCACCCTGGTCTGCTAGTGGGACCCGCCAAGGTCGCCTGGTAAAACCAGGCATCCTTAGCGGGTTCCCGCAAGCAGACTCGTAATGAGGCGGGAAGGGGTTGACAGCACCGTTAACCCCTTACCGCCTCGCTCGTAATGTCCCACAATGTCTCCAGAGCTCTCGTCCTCTCTAAATTGGACTACTGATATAGCCTCCCCCTCAATCTGCCTGTATCCTCCCTTCGCCCCTTCAACTAATCCAGAATGGGACTGCAAAACTTAGTCTTGGCCTCAAGCCCAGGGACCACATCTCTCCAGCCCTAAAATCTCTTCAGTGGCTGATCAAGTTCAAGAACCTCTGCATTATTCACAAGGCTTTCTGGGGCCTGGGACCCTGCTACATCCAATTATCTCTCCCCAAATACCTCCCAAGGTGGGGAGATGAGTGGTCTTCTGTGGTCTGCGATCAATGCTGTGCTGTGTATAAAGTCTTTCTTCCCTGTTATTGGAAAAGGAGGAGGTGCTTCCCTGCCTGGTGCATTTGAAACAGACTTAAAAGTCCATTCGAGCGTGGCAAGGGGTGCAGAGACAAGTGGTCTTCTGTGGTCCTCTGAGGGACGCTGGCTACACTGGGAGTGTTTTCCCCGTACATGCCGACAAGGGTGAAAGTGCTGCGAGTGTCATCAGCGTCCAGGCCCCTGATGTCCTCTGGCAGACCCATAATGAGACAGCAACAGAGTCGTATGGACGGAGGCATCACAGAATTGTTACAGCTGGAGGAGGTGAGTGTCTCCGCCCCCAATAAACACTTGAACCAGGATGTGTTACAAGAGGGGGACAACACTGCTGGTATGAGGGGCCCAGGGACAACATTGCCAGGTGATGTCTGGCAGGAGTATGCAGTGCCTTTGCCGGGAATACTGGGCCTGGGTCTCTCAGAGTTTGAGTCTGAGGGGCGTCTGGTGTGGCCTGGTAAAAGAATTGAGAATGAAAGGCCGGTAGTGGCCCTGGATAACAACCTAAACGGGCAATTAAAAAATCATGGATTTTCTGCCCTAACCCTAAGCATTGAGACCAACAGGGGTGGAATCCCAGAGGGAGTGGAGCCATTGGGAGGAGGAGGAGTGCCCACAGCCACAGGCTCTCCCATGCAAATAACCAAACTTCAGGACTCAAGACTAGGTGGTAGTGGTGATCAGGGGGGTGGAATGTACCTACCTGGAGCGGTTATTTGCACGTAATAGTTTCCCGATGAGACCTACCAGCGTGGCAAGTCCTCAACATGCAAATAGCCTGCAGGGAGAGTTATCTACATTGCTAGAGGGCCTGGAAAAACAGCATTCTGCCTTAGCGGTGTGCTTAGCACGAGGCATAGCAGGAATCAAAATGCATTTAGCCTCCCATAAGAAACCTAAGAGCTCCAGGATGGACATCGCCAACAATGGAGGAAGGCATGGTGTGGATGCTAACCTCAGACCAACAAACTATTTGAAATAACAATTGGGGATACAATCGTAGAGAGGGACAATGCTAAATTGTCACTGGGGGTTTTGTGTATGTCTGAGCCTAGATGTGAACTTGCTGAGGGAGGGGGGGGGACAATTAATTCAACATACAATTATCTGTGATGTCAGCGAGAGATGGGAGGGGTACCTAGGGACTCCCATCCTGAAAGACTATACATGGAGGTTGACAGGACTACATCCTTAAACAATGTACAGTCCCCTTTGCTGCGGAGCGAGTCTAGAAACGACTCGCTCTTTCACGCTTTGGTTCCAGAACCTTAGGCCCACCTCCCAGCCACGGCACAATTATAAAATAATATCATGGGAGCTTTAACAATTAACAATGCACTCTCCCTCCTGCCTCTCCTCCCCCTTTCATTCTCTTTCCCCCGTCCAAACTCTCCTTCTCTCCCCACGCACGTAACCTTGGCCTTTATATTGACCCCACCTCTCTCTATCTCACCATATTTCTCTTACTGCCAGATCCTGCCGCTTTCACCTTTACAACATCCGTAAAATTTGATCCTTCCTATCCTTTCACGCGACTAAACTCTTATTCTCCTCCCTCACCTTCTCTAGACTATTCTACTATTCTACTAGTTTCTTTGGACTCCCCTCCTCTCATCTCTCCCCACTCAAATCTATCTACCACTCTGCCATCCACTCCCCCTGCCTTCTCTCTCCTCATGACTCCATCTCCTCTTCCCTCACCTCAGTAGGCTGGCTCCCATTTCACTCCCAGCTCAAATTCAATTTCCTCTTTCTAGTCTTCAAATCGCTCGATGGTCTTGCCCCCCCCTACCTTTCCTCGCTCCTCAATTTCTACACTCCTTCTCGTTCTCTCTGCTCTGCCGATCTCTACCTACTCTCTTCTCCACCACCACCCTGTGCCCCTTCTCGCTTCCGCTCTTTCCAACTGCTTGCCCCTTACCACTGGAACTGCCTTCCTCTCTTCATCCGCTCTACTTCCTCCTTCACTTACTTTTGTACCTCTCTAAAATCTTATTTCTTCCATTCACCTCCTTAAAACCCTTTGCTTCCTCTCTTACTTCTACTAGTACTCCCACCCATACCTCCTACTCCTTTTCCTACTTCCCTTCCACCTCCCTCTCTCCTTTCACTCTACTCCCTCCTACCCCATGTCCTGCACTTTTCTAATCCTCATCTCTTCCTTCCTTCCTTCTCCCTTACTCCCTCTGCCTCCTCTCTTACTTCTGCTCTCACCTTTGCTCATACCTGCTACCTCTTCTCACATCTTGGCCCCTCCCTACTCTTCTTCCCCTTCCATAATGTACATTGTTTTTGTACGGTTTTCTGGTTTAATTCAATTGTTATGTAATGCTTGCTATATCTTGTTTGTTCCTCTTGTAAAGCGTTTTGGATTAAAACGTGTCAGGTGTCTTGACCCACGTTTGAACTATTATGCTACAACATTTGGTGCTGTGGGCTTAGAACATCCAAGATGGCGGAAAAGCCCACATTTGCGCCAGAATCCAGGAAAACCGCGCAGTTTTGCGCACACCAAAATGGTCGCCTGACCTGCCACCCACCAGTGCGAGCGTGATGGGCCAGAAGCGCCATGAGTGAAATGTGGTGCCAAAGGAAAAACAGCAGTGTCTGTTAGCTCCAAAAGCGCTTTGAAATCACCTTTGTTTCTCTGAAATGCAAGCTCAAAATGCCTATTCCAAACATCGCAAGATATTCAAAAATCTCACTGAACACCAGCAGACATTTGGAAGAATGAAGTCTTGTGTGCATACAAAATCTGGAAAGATGAAGAGCCTAAAAAAATGTTCATAACAAAACTTGCTGAGCTGTGGATGGCAGCAGCTTAAGTGAAATTGGACTTAAAGCCACTAAAATCTAAATGTTTAAAATAAATGAGTGACCTACTGTTGAGTGTCACATTGTTTGCAACTGTTTAAATGTCATAGTTTTGAACTTAGAATCAGCGTTCTAGCTGCATGAGTAAAAATTGTAAGTTTGATTTGAATGAAGAAAAACTGGGAACAAAAGTGACATTTAGCTGAAGCCTGGCTTAAAGAGATTGAATTCTGCCTGACAACTACCCCCGACAGGAGTTGAAACTTGCCCAGCAACTGCATTCACAGGCCTGGCCTGCATTCTGCTGCCCCCGCCAAAAGGAGATTACACCTCTCTGATTGAATTAGGGGTGGGGTACCTGGGGCTGCAGGAAACAGAACAATGAGCTTTCCTTGGCTCAGGCAAATGCTAATCAAGGGGTCGTAAATGGCTTCCTCTTGAAAGAAACTGGGAGGAGCAGTGCCTCTGTGAGCAAGCTGAGCTTGGAGGAAGTGGAAAAACCAGAAATTCCACCATGTGCTTTGGGAGACCACACCCCTCTGGGCCAGAGCATAATTTTAAAAAGATGGATAATTCATAGTACGAAATTGTCAAAATGATATAATAATATCATTTATTCTTGTGATTTTTCTGTGCACATTTTAAGAGGTGTTAGGACTCTATGGTATGTTCTGGGGGGGTAGTGTTACACCATCCACTGGTCACCTTACGCACACGAATACCCGTTCAGTCACTAAGCCCTCCATCTCAGGTCCTGTTCTGCCTTCCTCTTCTGATCTCATGTCCTCACTCCCTCAAGCAGCACGGCAGCGGCGCACAGGAGGGCATTTAACGCGCTATGGTCATATTCACCCATTGCAACATTGGCAGCTGCCCTGGCGTCTTGGAGACAGTCGACGGAGACGCCGGCTTTTTCCTTTGCTTCGTCACGCCCTCAGGAAGCCTCGGCAGCAGCGTTTTGGAATCTTGGGTCATGTGACAAAGAAACGTGCTACATCATCGGTCACGTGATGGGTCATGTGACACTCCTAGGCCCCTTTAAAACCGGAGAGGGAACGCTCATTCAGTGCTTCACAGCTGACCCAATCAGGCACTGTTCGGCGTCTTCCTGTCTCCGCATCTTGAACCTGGACTACGGACTGTTCTTCTTGGATTCCTCTGTCAAGCCCTTGGATATTGTTTTGCTCTGCTGTTTCAGGACCTTTGAACTGGATTCTTGGATTCCTTTGGATTACCCCCTGGTTACGACGAACTTGGCTGGCTTTTGACCTTGGAACTCTTAACGGACTGTTTTCGGATTTTCCTCTTCTGTTACCTTTTGGAGTACCCTCTCCATACAGGTTTTGCAGTGCCTATTTCTACAACAATCTACGCCTCACCGCTGCCGCTTGCTATACTCTGCAGCCACACGGAACACCTCCATTTTCATCCTTGTTCTTCCTGTCCCCAGACCCTTGCGGTCGAGGGGTCACCGGTGTTCCTGGCGTTCTTCGGCACTCAAAAAACCTGTGGCCTCAAGGATTGCTCAGGAAGTTATTTTTATCTTTCTGAGCGGAACTTGTGGACAGAGGCCCCATAATCTTCACGACCATCAAGTCACAACAGGTAGTAGCGGAAAATAAGGTATTACTCCAAATGTCTGTATGTTAAAAATCTGACACTTTAGCATCCGATGGCCATATTCCTTGCGCATGTTTGTGTAAATTCTGGAAATGTTTAGAGGTTGTGTTCTTGATGAAAAGGGCAGAATTCTGTCAGAAGGGGACACAACATCTTACAAAGACAGAGATCGGATGATTTGGTGCTACAGAAAATATGTTAACTGGACATTTAATGTTAGAAACATTGTACATAGAAAAATATGTATTTGGATCAAAAATACATTTGTGTGCAAATTGACAAGGGGAGGATCCTCTGACCCATAAACCTACCTCATCACGATGTCATAACAGGTAGTAGCGGAAAATAAGGTATTAGTCCAAATGTCTGTATGTTAAAAATCTGACACTTTAGCATCCGATGGCCATATTCCTTGCGCATGTTTGTGTAAATTCTGGAAATGTTTAGAGGTTGTGTTCTTGATGAAAAGGGCAGAATTCTGTCAGAAGGGGACACAACATCTTACAAAGACAGAGATCGGATGATTTGGTGCTACAGAAAATATGTTAACTGGACATTTAATGTTAGAAACATTGTACATAGAAAAATATGTATTTGGATCAAAAATACATTTGTGTGCAAATTGACAAGGGGAGGATCTTCTGACCCATAAACCTACCTCATCACGATGACACTTAATTTCTTCCCCAATCAGAGGACGGTAGATTCGCTCACCTATCAGGATCCTCAGAGGGTTGGGCATAGAAAGTCAGCCTTCCCACCCACTTTCAAAAGACATAAAAGGAGCCACTGGGACCCAGGTAGAGACATTCACTTTTCCATTTCAAACTGATTTCTTGCGAAGCATTTTGCCGGACCAGACAATATCCAGAAGACTCCAGAAACAGAACTTAGAATCCAGACTTCAGAACTTGCAGCAGAGAGGCCTAGTCCAAAAGCTGAATCCTTCTCAGCAGGCCTCAGAATCCAGCCACCTAACCAAACTATTCAACAGCCGGGCGAGCTGTTTGATTCTGGCTAGAACCCAGAAAGCAGAGCTGTATCCAGACCGCTGTGCAGTGCCGAGACCAGAACCAGAGATCCAGAACCACAGACCAGACCCAGACCAGATTGCTGTGACCAGAACCAGTGCCAGAGACCGTCCCGTGGCGAGAGAACCGCAGCCAACCTGACCAGATCTTGATGGCCTATTTCAAATTTATAGTGTGAGTATCCAGCCAGAACTGTGCATAGTCATCTATTAGTTTAAAATAAGCTTATCCCATCCAATTCAACCTGCCTAGAACTGCATAGAACTCGTGTGTCCATTCTGTGATTTCAAACCTGTGAAAGTGTCACTTGCCATTCTGAATCATTATTCCATTCTGAAAATCTACCTCCACAAAATTGTCTGTATCTTTGGAACAGCTAGGAACGAGATTTAATGCTAAGATCCTGAGCTTTCCAGCAAACCCATAACCGACTTTCTACTCCTTATAGTTTTTCCGTAATTGCGCTCGACGCATTCGGAAAAAGTGCCGCGAATTGAAAACTAGCTCAAACTTCTTCACCTGTCAAAAATAGCTGTCTTTTGCTTGCATTGCTGAAATTCGTTTTCAACCTGATAATCCCTCATGAATCATTGCTAGTGTGGACCTGAACTAATTCAAAGTAGCTGTCACCTACCCTGAATCTCCTATAGGGAATTAAAATCATTTTTAGCGTATTTTCACTTCTTTGCAAATCACATTTAAAGTATTTTTGCCTGTGTTTAAAAACATACCGGTTGCTCTAAGCTTGCTAGGGGGGAACTGAATTGGTAGTACATTGTGATTGTATTCCTGAAAATTGTGTGCTCTCCTTCCATCTGCTTATACTGCATGGGGGGGGGGGGTGAATTGCCACAAGGGCAAAAGTGATTATATTCTCTCTTGTTGAAACCATATCAGTTTATTTCTGTGCTGCATTCTTTCCATCATTGTTTTTCCTTGAAACCATAAAAGCATTCTCAGCTACCTTATCCTTCCTATACCAACTCCTAAGTGATTACAAAAGTGTGCTAGTGTAATATTATCCATTGTTGATCACTGTCATATTCATAAGTGTGCGATCAAATATTAATTTATTATAAAAGTGTGATATATATATATATTGTTTAATTTTCAAATAAATCTGTTAATTTGCAAAACAAACCTACTTCTTGGCTCAGGGGGATTCAAAGAGAGGGGCGTTGTACAAGGGTTTATCATCCAGATCCATGAACTTGTCATTAAAATATATAATTAAGGGCTTCCCTTGGGCATCCCAGACTCGGCATTGACTTAGTTGGAGTGCTGAATTGAAGTCGCTTAACAAACGCTGTATAAATTCAATAAAATACAAATACAAATACATACAATTATGATGGCTCCCTTTTCCAAATTATGAGCAGAGTGAGCTGCAGATTGTTCTGCTGTTCGGCTGCTTCGTTTTACTGTGGTTTATTGCTGTGGATCTACCCGTACACACCTTCCCCTTGGAAGTCTGTTGTTGCTGTTCATCACAGAGACGCTCTTGCTAGAAGCACAAGACTCTATATTAACTCAGCCGCACACGCGCAGCGTGTCACGGAGTGAGTTGCAGAGTGTTCTGCTGTGTTCGGCATGGTGAGGCAGTGAGTAATAACTTCTTTGCTGATAATCTATTATAAGTTACAATTACTATGCCTGGCAAAGTTTAAAGCAAAAATAAGCAATCTGATTTGTGAAAAGCAAAACCCTATCAGAAAAACTCTGGGCACAATCGAGAGGAGCGCCAGAATGTTTTGAATGATGAAAATAGTAAAACACCAACACAGACAAATAAACGTCCTAACAAAATCAAGCACGAGATTAAAAAAAACTCCAGGTCAAATCATGGACTTCTTTAAGCCCAGCGTCGATGTTATTAAAGAAGTGGTTCATAATCTGTGCACTCAAACCACTGCTCAAGTTTCAAATTATATGAAACCCTAAACGATATGCTGAAAGACCAGGCAACACTTCTAGCAATGATGCATACAAAGCTAAATATTCCATGAAAGTTTCATAACCGTGCAGACCAGGTTGGATAAGGAAGCAAAGTCTCAATCATGTGGCAAAATAGACTGTGCGACCTAGCAAGCTGTCAATGATTGACAAAAGATTGACAAAAGTACGCAAATGACTGCACTCTTGAATGATTGCAAGTGGATAAGGTTGCAATGTAAGACTAATTGCCAGATTAAGACTACCTTAACGGTGTCCTAGAGCTAACCCTTTTAAAAAACAACCAAAGGGAGAACCAAAAGAGGCTAAAGGATCCACTGAGCAAAGTCCTAGAAACCCTGACGATCGTCACCAAAAATTCAGACCCGGTGAAGACCATTATTCCATCCATGTCATAACGGGACAATAATGGGCCTGTCCATGGAGACGAGCGAAGAGGTGGGTATGACGACCCGACGAGTGTCACGCTGGTGGAAGATGATCTTGAAAAGGGCAAGGAAGCGGAAACGGCCAAGGGGGGCCCATCGCAACAACAGGATCGAGGGCTGGGGAAAGAAAAAAAAACTTTATCCACTTTTTAAAAAGACCAGCAGGGCGGCCTCCAATAGTGATCTTATTTAGCCTTTTGCAATTTTTGATAAAAAGGCTGAGAAACCTCAAGTTAAACCCCCACCGAACAAGCTCAGCAACAAGTGAAATCAACAGGCAGTACAGAAATCCAAATCAAATGGCTCCAGAATATTCATGAGAAATTTAAGAACTCTGCCCAAAGAACGCCTGTTGGAGCAAAGCCAGAGGGAAGTAAGTAGTGAGGTAGGGGCTCCAATGCCACTTAAGGCACCCCTGAGTGTGACCACTTGTACTTGTAAAGAGCAGGCGCCAGACAATCAAGATCTTTTGTGGTCAGAAAACTTGGGAACCCCACTCAATTGTGCGATCTTACAACATATGAAGAGGACATAGACAAGCTTCTAGACGAAGCCGTGAAGTCTGGGGTCTTAGTGCGGCCTAGCCTGAGGCAAACTTTGCGTAAGCAGCAGATGGATGCAAGATCAGATTGCAAAGCAAGAGGGATGATATGATATGGCATTTATAATACACCTGTACACAAGTGTTTCTAGGTACGATAAGACAAGGATGGGGAAAAGATGGAAGAACAAAACAACGTTCTTACTAGGCCTTGTGTCATTCAGATCGTGCAAACGGGGGGAGGGGAGAAGTGCAAAAAGGGGGTGGGGGATGGAGAAGTGCAAAAGGGGAGGGGGTGGAGAAGTTCAGGTAACAGAGTGTAGTCAGTGGGGTGGGTGGCTAAGTACCGGTAATCAGAGGGTGCAGCCAGCGGGTGCCTCATAAGTGCAGAGAGAGGGGACTGTAGGGTTACAGGTACAGACCACAAGTGCTGGGGGGCCAAGAGGCAGTGTGAGGTACATTTGGACAGGCAGGGACCTGGTCCCAAATTCAGAGGGTGGCCAGGTGAACAGTGCATGGAACTGACGGGTCATCAGCAGGGGAGAGAGAGGAGAGAGAAAGCGGAATTGAAGAGGAAGGTCTTGAGTTGCTTCCGGGACCAAAGATGGTACTGCTCAAGTTTGAGAGAGGCAGGGAGGCTGTTCCAGAGGGAGGCCCCAGCCGAAGAAAGGGATCTGCCCCCAACTCTCTGCTTGGAAAAGCCTCAGAGAATTGGAGGTGGTTGAGCAGAGAGCTCGAGAAGGGAGATACTTAGGAAGAGAGAGTTGGAGGTAGTGAGGCCCCAAAAAGCCTTGTGGACAATGCAGAGGGTCTTGAACTTGATCCTTGCTGCCACTGGGAGCCAATGAAGAGATACAATCCCTGGGCTTGAGGCCAAGGACAAGTCTTGCAGTCCTGTTCTGGATAAGTTGTAGGGGATGGAGAGTAGAGGCAGGAAGATTTAGGAAGAGGCTGTTGCAGTAGCCCAGCCTTCAGAGGACCAGAGCACTGGAGACAGTGAGCTTCTGGGGGAAAGTGAGGAAGGGAAGAATACCTCTGAGTAGGTGCAACTGATAGTTTCACTTCTTAGAAGTCAGAAATGTGAGGAGAGAAGGAGAGGATGGAGTCGAAGATGACCCCAAGGTTCTTAGCCTCACAGGTAGGAGAAGGAAGAGGACCCAGAGAGGGCGGCCAGAGAGAGAGAGAGAGAGAGAGAAAGAGAGAGAGAGAGAGAGAGGAAAGGAGGGAGATGGTGTTCCTATGAGGAGGATCCTGGTCTTACTGACACTGAGGCAGAGATCATTAGCAGCACACCACTCCTGAATTGGAGACAGACAGTCAGGAATGTGAGAAGGAGTAGAGGCGGCCGAGGGGAGCCTGAAAGAGAGCTGGGTGTCATCTGCATAGTACTGAAAGTTGGAGCAGAGCAGCGATGAAGTGGGCGAGAGGAGCCAGGTATTAGTTGAACAGCCAGGGGGAGAGGTTATACCCCTGGGGAACAACACAGGTAGAGCGAGAGGTAGAAGAGAGGAAGTACCCCAGTTGGACCTGAGAGGCTCAGTCAGTGATACCCAAGTTATCACGGAGGCGCTTGAGCAGGATGGCATGGTTGACTCTGTCGAAAGCAGAAGAAAGATCAAGGAGAATGAGGACATAAGGAAGGTTAGAGTCAATGTTGGAGAGCAGGTCTTCATGGATGTTCAGGAGAGCAGTTTCGTGCTTCTGGTCGCTATGAAGCCAGACTGATGGTCATGGAGACAACAAACAAATTCAGTGTGAAGATTAAGCTGGGAGATGGCCAGCTTTCCCAAAAGTTTGCCCAGGAAAGGAGTGATAGAGATCTGGCAATAGATAGCCAGAGAGGAAGGATCGGCAGAGGGCTTCTTAAGGAGGGGGTGCACAAGAGAGTGCTTCAGAGGGGAGGAGATCGTTCCAATGGCAAAAGAGTGATTGCAGAAATCAGCGAGGGCTGGAGCAAGAGTGTCAATGTAATCCTTGATGGTTTTGGAAGAACAGGGAAGAACCTGTTTTGACAAGACTTTCATAGATCGTACTTGTCTAGAAACATCATTTGGGGTGAACAAGGCAAAGGAAGAGAAGGTAGGATGAGAGGAGGCCACAGGCAGGCCATGTATGGAGGAGGAGGAGGAAGGGAGGGAGGGTGGAAAGGATGTCCTGAGTTTTAGTGATGAAATGAGAGACCAAGGCCGTGCAGAGGGCCTGGGAAGGAACAGGAAAAGTAGAGACAGCAGGAGGGTTGGCCAGCTCCTTGCAGATTTTGAAGAGTTCGGCCGAGTTGTTAGATGCGGCAGACGCAGACTTGGATGTGTGCTCTCTTCTTGGCGAGAACAGAGTCGGTACTGCCTTTGGAGCAGGCAGCAGGCCAGTTTGTCAGAGGGTGTGCCTGTAGCCTTCCACTTCCTCTTAGCCACCCTGCACTGGCGTTTCAGGGTGACGAGGTCTGAGTCGTACCAAGAGTTGCACTTGGAGTTAGGCTTCAAGCGGATTCTCATGATAGGGGCAAGTACATCAACAGTGTTGGAGATATAAAGATGGAGGTTAGAAAGGGCTGTGTCAGGATGTGAGTCAGCCAAAGGTGCAGAAGGAGGAGAGAAAGTGGCGGCGAAAGCCTCAACTGACACACTCTTCATAGGTCAAATGACCGAGAAGGTAGGTGGCAGTGCTGAGATCTGCTTGGCCTGGAGGGTAGAGCGTGAGAGATGGGCAGAAAGGAGAAAGTGGTCACTCCAGGAGAGAGGAGTGGTGAGCGGATTGAAGAAGGGGAGGTCTGAGGAGTTCATAATGTCCAGGGTGTACCCTGCAGAGTGGGTCAGACCAGAGGGAAGAATAGAGAGACAGAAGGAGTTACAGAGGTTGTGAAAGAGTCCTGCAGTAGGACAAGAAGCATCCAGGTGGATGTTAAGGTCTCAGAGGAGGAGAAGTTGAGAGGCGAGGAGGAGAGATCCGCCCACTCTGAGAGAAAGGTGGCTACATGGCCGGGCGGCCAATAGATAGTGGCCATAGTGTGAGAGAAAGGCCAGGAGAGAGAGAGAGAGAGAGAAAGGCCATGAGAGAGAGAGAGAGAGAGAGAGAGAGAGAGGGGGAGAGAGTGAGAGAGAGAGAGAGAGAGAGAGAGAGAGAGAAAGGCCATGAGAGAGAGAGAGAGAGAGAGAGAGAGAGGGAGAAAGGCCATGAGAGAGAGAGAGAGAGAGAGGGAGAGGGAGAGGAAGAGGGAGAGGGAGCCTGCAGACCAGGCATTAAAAGGAGTAGTCCTGCATAGGAATGATAGAAGCAGGGGTCCACTGCGGGAAGATCAAGGCTACACCCCCACCGGGACGGTTGGTTCTGGGCACGGAGAGGATATTGTAGCCATCAGGAAGGAGAGTGTTAAAGCGTGTGACAGAGCTGGCCGTGAACCACGTCTCGGTCAGACGAGGACATCCAGATCGAGTTCTTCCAGGAGACGGCAGATGTCAGAGGAGTGTTTGACAGCTGAGCGACAATGTGGAGCAGATTGCCACCTTTGAAAGACTTCTGTGGAGGTGTACAGGTCAGAGGTATGCCCTGAGGAAGTGTTGGAGGCACCTGAGGATGGGCAGAGAAGGAAGGAGGAGAGGGCAAGGTAGCTAAGGAAGAGGAGCTGGGTGCCAGAAGAAAGAGACAACAGGGTGGGCAGAGAAGCAGCAGGGGCAGCCGTAGAGGCGGCAGAGGAAGAGGGAGGCAGAGGAGCCAAAGAGGTGAGAGAAGGGACAGCAGGAGAAGAAAGGAAGTTTATAAGGCGCTGGAATCATCTATCAAAAAGAAGGAGGTTGACCTGAGGGCCTCGGACCAAGACAGTGCCATTTAGGTAAACATTAATGATGGTCTTGGAAGAGTGTAAGGGGGCCAGGAGGGCCTTCCATCGGGTGCCACCATGAATGGGTGAAGAGGAAAAAAGAGAAAGAACAGAGACCATATGGAGGGTCCATAGGCGTGGAGAGGGAACGACAAAGAAGATGTTGGGAAGGGTCTGTCTGGAGGAAGCACTGGTGTAGGTATCAGCGATGCGGAGGCCTGGGTTGGAGACCAGGATATCCCGCTTGAACTTCCACCTACCAGACCTAGTGAGAAGGATAGGATAGTTGATAGAAAAACAGTTAGATAAGATTGGAGAGACAGAGAGCACCATCAAGGTTGCAGGGTGGGTGGAAAAGGGAGAGTGGAGGGGTGAGGGGCTAGCTAGGTGGCAGGCAGGCAGGAGGGGGGAAACACTAGGATGAGGGGAGGACCCAGACGGAGGAGGGCACACAGCGGCTGAACAATGACCGAAATCAGAGACAAAATATAGACTAGCAAACAAGAGCAAAACGCTGCTAGAAAAAACTGAAATCAAACAGGGAACCTTAAAGACGGAATGAACAGCATGGATGTAGGCAATAAAATGACACAAATAACCAGGAGAAACAAAATCGCCAGGACAGAGTAATCAACCAGAGAAACCTTGAAAAATGCTGAACAGCAGGGATACAATGACGCAAACAACAAAAACTGCAAGACAGAGATATGAACCAGGGAACATAGAAAAAAATTAACAGCAAGGAGGCAGGCAGTACGATGTAAGCAAGCAAACATCGATAGTAAACAACCCAAGGCAGGACAACTACCAAGGGAACCTACAGGGAAAGAAAACAGCAAAACACGGAGAACAAAATCCCAGAGTACACAGTGCGAGAAACTGGAGGGTGGCTCACTGTCTGTAAACCCTGGGAATCCCTTTCTCAGGTGGCCAGGGCGGGGCCATCGCACTTGGATCCAGACCCTGAGGGTGGACGAGTGCGGGAGGATCACCTGAGTGAGGGGTCCTTGGGGAGTAGGATAGGGGCACCTGATGGCGAGAAGCGGTACACCCTTCCTTACAACACCTTTTCCCCATCCTACCCAGTAGGATATTTAGGAACTCAAACTCAACCCCACCCTCGCTTCCTGACACTTTCTCACAGCAACTCACTGTGAGCTACAACAAGACTATACCCCTTTCTCAACATTCATTCTCTGGATTTTTCTAAGCTTACTAGTGAAAACTACAATCCCCATAATTCCTCCCCTCAGTTCTATTCTAAAGTCACTGAGACGAGGAGGAGAGAGATTGGGAGGATGAAGATTACCAATAGGGAACCAAAGACACAGGAAACTGACTCTCCCCTTTCTACAGCAGATTGTCCCATTAATGAGGCCAGGCTAAATCAGGCCTCCCTCTTTAATTACTCGCACCTGACACCACTTGTCTCTCCCAGGCAGCATAAAAGGTGGTGCAGAAAAGCACACTTTGAGTGAGCTGGGGCTGCTGGAAGGCGCAGTAAGCCGGAGGAAGACCAGAAGAGCTGCAGAGACCCTGGGAGACCTGGAGGAGGAAAGACGCCCTGACACTGGCCCTGTGAGTCCAGAGGAGACTGCACTGTGGAGAGGGAGCTGTACCTCCAGAAGGCAAGTACAGGGGCAGCTGGGGTTGCCTGGCGGTATCCACAGCAAGACTCCTCCACTGGGCCAGTCAGGCGGACCCCGGTCTCTGAGGGTCAGCAGAGGAGACCCTGACCTGAGAACAATATCCCCCTACTGCAGCTCCCAATACCAAATGCCATTTTGGGGAGCTGAGAAGTGGTAGCAAAATCCTGACAGTGCATTCTAGGACTGGAAGTCCCAAAATCCTTTTTGAAAACTGTGAGGTGTGAGAGGAGACTCAAGCCCGGCGGAGGGAAGTCTTCTTTATGAACTTTGTGAGAAGGGTTCGAGTCTGACAGACGGAGACCCCTGAGAACTTTGTGGGAGAGGTCTGAGCCCGGTAGAGGGAGAGCTTGTGAACTTTTGTGAAAGAATCTGGCACCAGAGATATAGTGGTCCAAAGCCACATGGGCGCACATTTGAAGGTCTCTGGCTGGTGCCCCCTCTCCTGAACCAGGGGAAACAACAAGTACCAAGAGGCATTAGGGGAAGTCGGCGTGAGGTGTCAAGGTGGTCATATGAGGGTCAAACTAAACCCTTGTACAGTCGAAGGTCTTTGACACGTTGTGGAGGCAGATGTGAACCCGACTGAGGGATGCCTGCGAATGGGGTGAACCCTGACACACCCTAGAACATTGTGAGGAATTAACTGTGCGAAGCCTGACTGGGGGCTTTAGAGAAAGCCTGACTAGGTGCTGAGACCCAGACTTAGGTAAAGTGAAGAACCTAAGGGGTCTAGAATGACTTTCTGTTGAAATTGTGAACTCGACTGAGGGAATTGTGAAACAGGTGTGAGGGGAACGGTGTGCGAACTGTTATTTTGTAAAACCTGCACTTGCCATAGGCTAACCCAGTGACCCAGCGAGATGAGATTGCCCTTCGGAAGTCTCTGTTTAAATTGCAAAGTGTTCTGGGAGGCTGACGCTGAGAGAAGTATCGAAGCCCGGCTGAGGGGAATCCAAGGGTGAAGGGTAAAATCCCGATGTGAATATTGACCGAAGGAACTTTTCTTCTGTTGTTTTAAAATATCAGGCTCCCTGAAGCAAGAGCCTTTGCATGAGAATAGACTCGGGGACAGAAGGCCCTGATATAGACAAAAGGAACTGTAAGCTTGTACTAGAGAATCCCAGGAGTGTGCTATGCTCAAGAGTCCCGCCTTGTCCCATGCTAAAAACGTGGGGAAGGGAGACCCCGGCCATAACATCCTGACTTATCATTTTGTGAACACTTCTTTCTTTTCTTGTGAACATTATCCCACAATCTATTGTAGCATAGCGGAAATGATTGGCAATAGGTTTTCTTAGTATAGGCCCCTTTATTTGAATAGACTCCACTAGGACTGTAGTATTATTATTTGATGTTCATAGCTTGCTCCCATCTTAGATTTACGTTTAGCTCACTCATATTACAGTTTAATAAACACCCTTGAACTGTGATCACTTGTGCCTGTCTTACTTTGATACCATGCCTTCCTTACAACAGTAGGTCAGGTGAAGGCGATTCCCATTCCATTCCTGACCCTGGAACATAAAAGATGTGCACCAGTGCAGAAGTGCATCTTGCCTTGTAGGGAGAAATCAAATTGTACCAGCATAGGAGTAGAGGGAGGGACAAAGATTGCAGACTCCCCCAACCTGGCTCGCAGGAAGGCGAACTTGATCGTACTGGAGAGTCTTAACATCAAATGACAACTACATCTTGAATCAGAAAACGTGATAAAGCTACTACATCATAGCCACAGACTAAGGTATATTACCTCAGAAGATATCAGGGTGGTACAATTCATCAACAAAAGGATATTGGATCGGGAAGTGTTACAACTTAACTCTGCTCTGGTAAAGACCACCCTCATTGAGGCAGCGTATGACTTTCTACCCCAGAACTATCTGATTCCAATGATGACGCTGACAAGAACATGGATAAAGATAACTCGGTCCCCAAGGGATCCGAACCATGGAAATCTACTCAGGTTGGCTCTGAAGCATAGCCCTCTCCTCTTAGAGAGAGAAAGCAAAGGTTCCTGCCAATAAAAAGTGCAGATTGACTGTTCGATTGCTGCCCTGTATCAAGTTCTCAAATCAACATCCCCCACAGCACTTGAAAGTGATGAACAAAATTGGTCATGGCTAGCTGGAGCGCTAGCACCTGGGCGACCCGTGACCATTAATGTCAGGACAAGGAAATAGGCCCAGCATTGAGACTAGGATCCTGGAACACACAGGGTTTTACACATCTCATTAACAAGACCTGGTGTTAGGAGGATATGACATCTTGTGTCTTCAAGAGACATGGTTAAGATCAAATCCCTGTTGTGGTGGTTTTGAGTGCCATCTGAACCACGCAGAAAAAGGGAATTCTGGAAAGCCTTATTCAGGCCTACTGACCCCTTTTGAGGAGGGGAGTGGGCTTTGTGGTGAGGGATGTGTATAACCTGAATCCCTTTGTTCAAACTTTGATATTAGAAAGAGAGAATGGGGTGGGGGGGTACATTCTATTGTAATGTAGATATGTGTGATGAGACTATTAATTCTATAATGGAAGCTTTGGATGAAATCTACACCTCTGGCATAAATCCCTATATCCGAATGTGTGGGGATCTAAATATAAAACTTCTAGACGAACAGGGGCTCATATTGAACAAGAACTGACTGCAAGAGAGGGTTTTCTAGATGGTCAGAATTGCTAGAGTGGGGTTTACATATGTGGAACAGGCAAACCAAGGTCAATATCCTGAGGAAGAGGACATGGGTTCAGGGGAGCCAAAAGGCCTGCTTAGACTATTGCTTCGTCTCGTCTAACCTGTTGCAGTTAGTCAACACATTTGTGGTGATTCAAATTCCCACAAGCGTTCATAACTTTCTTGAAATGAGATGGGAATCTCCGACATTGAAAACGTACAGGGAGTGGGGCCTCCGGTGCAAATCTCTCAAGGGGGAAACAGATTAAGAATAAACCTGTGGGATCTAACAACAATAACAGGCGTACTTAGGAACCATCTCACAGCGAGGGGTCTGAATACGGGTGGCTGCTGACAGATTTTGTGGAGAACAGTAGAACCCACAGGAAACCTGAGTTTGAGTGCGCCATACATACAACACAATTGTTGTAGAAGCAAGGAAAATAATGCGGTCTGACCTGAGGGAAATTAGTCAAAGTGCCCAGGATAGAAGGGACATATTGCTGCGGAGAAGGGAGCCAAAATATAGAAACTGGCTACTCGCAACTAGAGATCAACATGATGCGGAGCATATGCTTGAAACTGTATGAAGCAATAATACTAGAAACCTATGGGAAATAAACCATGACTGCAGACTGCAATCTGTTTTGCAGTCATTCAAGGTATCTAAGGACTTATGGGTAACTCACTTTTCAGCCCTCTACGCACCTATTGGAGATAGGGAGAACAAAGAGAAGATATAACCCCTGTTGCAAATTGGTCCTTTGAGTATACTCAGGAGGACACTGATTTGGAAACTAAACTCCTCACGGGCCCCAGGGCCGGATGGCCTCACTAACTGTTCGCTGAAGGAAGAGATAGTTCCATGGGCTAAGTTTATGGTGATACTGTCCAAACAGATTACGAGAACCAGAGAAATCCCTGGCTCAAGGAAAAGGGTCATAATAGTACCCATATTCAAGAAGGGCGATAGAGAAAACCCAAGGAACTATCGGCCTATCACTCTTCTAAACATAATGGGCAAGGTTTTAGCGGCAATCCTTTTGCGTGACCTGAATAAATGGGTGATTGCCTCAGGCCGTTTAGATCCTGGGCAAACTGGCTTTGTGAAGGGGGTGGGCACCACTCTTACCCTCTTGCTTATAAATCTGCTCAAACTTAACGCCATCAAAAAGAAACTGAGTTACTTTATGGCTTTCATTGACTTAGAACAAGCTTTTGATAGTGTTAATAGGGAGAGGCTTTTGTGGAAACCCCATAAGTGGGGTTGCCCGGAGCATGTGTTGGAGGCAATAGTAGCTCTATACTCCGGAACATCTATGGAGGTGCGAATGACAAGACAGAGGGCTGTTACTCAAAAAATTAACACCAGCAGAGGCTTAAAAAAAGGATGTCCTCTAGCCCTCATATTATTTAATCTGTATCTGTCAGACCTCTCAGAGTCACAGAGCTGTGTGGTTGCCTTTCCTCCAAATATTCAGGGCCAGGTGATACCATGGATCTTGTATGCCGACGATGTGGTCATCATAGACCAAACTCTGATCGCGCTGCAGCGCAGTTTTACCCAATTTATGGCCTTCGCCTAAGAGAACAATCTGAGGGTGAACATTAAAAAAAAATAACATCCTAGAGCTGGCGTCACCGTTAAAAAGGACCTACAGAAAAAAAGGGGATTCTCATGGGTATTCGGATGTGAGAAATTGTGTCAAGTTGACTAAATCCTCTACCTGGCAATCTTGATTAATTGCAACATAAATGAAGGAGAATGGTATGCTATGCTTAGATCCAAAACTAAGAGGCTGGCAACCCAGGGGGCTATGTTATTGAACCGTTATGGGAAATGTACAGCCAGTCTGGTTATAACCTTCTACAAACAAAAGGTCGTACCAATACTGACGTATGGAGGGGAAGCCTTGCTAAACATGTTGTGGCATACGTGGTGAATTTTGGGGGTCATGTTTTTGAGGAGAGTATTGAGATTGCCCAAGGGGCTGCCAGAAGCTTCAATTAGATATGAGATGGGGCTGCAATCTTTGGAGTCCAGTCTCTGATGGAAGATCATCTCCTTATTTAGGAAGTGTGCTATGTCTGATGACCTTCCCCCATTTGAGATCTTGAGGAATACAGTGGAGGAGAAGCAGGCTGGCTACTTTAAAAAATGGAGAACGGGGTCTATGGCGTGGTTGAACTCTGTGGATGTCATGATTTGAAACGTTAATAACGAACCCGGAAATGGTTAAAAGAAAATGTGGAGAGCAAGATTGGGTAAAGACGGAAGAGCTAAGATTGCAACACAGGCTAACATTGGTGTACACATATGAACAGAGAGTCATTAATCAAGTGCTTGAGTACCTGCTTAAATTTCCATCCCCCCCACTCTCGAGACCTGTTCATGAGGTTCTGATTAAATGTACTTTGAACTGGAGGAGTGCTACAAGTTAGGAACCAAGGCCATACAACTCTAGCTATATATAGGTTCTGTGGGGGGAAACCTGGTTGAATCACTATATCACATAATGGTGTCGAGTACCAAACATGAGAACTAGATTTTTAGAGAACTTTGCTAAAGAGGCAAACTCAATGTTGGCTCAAGAGTGGTGGAATTGGCTGCTGATTGGAGGAAAGACAAGCCTAATCTTGGCTGCAAGGAAGTTTATGGAGGAAGCCTTGAACATGGTGTCATGTAACGGCCCAGATTAAATTGGCTAAAAGTAATTTGGGGAAGACGTGATAAAGCTCTAGCATCTGGAAAGATTCTGGATAATTGAAAGGAAATTGAATCATGCATTATGAATTTTAAGGAATGTAATAGAAGGTGACTTAATGATTATACTTCCGATAGTTTTTTTCTTGCTTCTTTTTCGTTTTGTTTTAACGTCGTAAATTGATGACTCTTAATGGATTCACATGAATGTAAGATAAAGGTTTGTAATAAACCAATAAATGAAAAAAAATAATAAATACTTTCCTGCTAGAGCCCTTCGGTCTTCTAGCTCCAACTCTCTGCAGATCAGATGCTTTTCCAAGCAGAGTGGGGGGTGGGTCCCTCTCTTTTGCAGAAGCCTCCCTCTGGTATGGCCTCCCTACCCCCTCTCAGGCTTGAGCCAGATATCCTTCAGTTCTGGAAGCTTCTCAAGACCCTCATTTTCTCTTGTTCCTTCCTTCCTTCCTTCCTTCTCCCCTGCTAAAGCTCCCCTCTGCCATATTGACTGGCTGCCTGGTCCTTTCTGAGTCCTACAGGGCACCAGGCTCTCCTCGCCCAGTCTACCCCAGCACCCCCGGTCTCCCTGACCCGCCCACCCCCCTACATGCACTCGCCCTTTCGGGCAGCCTTCCCCTGGCTAGCCTGGCAGGGTGTGCATCCCTACAGAGCCTGGTCCATCCGCATCCTCGCACTTAGCAT
Organism: Ambystoma mexicanum; assembly: GCF_040938575.1. Lineage (NCBI taxonomy): Eukaryota > Metazoa > Chordata > Amphibia > Caudata > Ambystomatidae > Ambystoma > Ambystoma mexicanum. Next base: position 904,769,722 of record NC_090939.1, read on the forward strand.
GTGGTCTTCACTCCCTGCATGCCCTGGCACTTGCCCACCTGGCCTGATCTTAGAAGTTGCCTAGTCCCAAAGGCCCTCTTCTTCCCCCCTGTACCTGTATGCCTCCACTCTGCCGTGCACTTCCCTCCCACCCTAGCATTATCCCTTCCCCACGACCTGTACTTCCCCCTTCCTCACTCCCCTTCCCCTGCACTACTTGTTACTGCGCTTGCACGATTCGAATGGCACAAGGCCTAGTAGGACCGTTATTGTTGTTTCTTTCCTGTCCCCGCCCCCCACTTTTTTGTCTTGTGTCGCCTTGAAAGACCATTTGCTCTATAGGCGCTTTATAAATACCCAATAAATACATGTAGACTTGAGGTCCAACAAAGACTACACTTTCGAACCAGTCAAATCCGTGATTAGCTCATCAATCTTGAGCAAAGAAAACCTCTCAGTGACAATGTTTTTGTTGACCTCTTTGAGGTCTATGCATAGTCTGATCGACCCATTGTTGTTTTTTTTTTTTTTACAATTTAAACTTTATTAAGCACGACCAGATTGCATAATAAAATCATCATCATTTACTGTTGCACACATTCTCTGCACCAAGAAACCAGTACGGTAATATGCGTGTAATTCAAGAAGCATCATACGTATTACAGTTAGTACATAAGCAAATCAAATAAGACACGTATCACTTAATGTATGCAATTTCACAAATAAAACAGAAACGGAGTCGAACAGAAAACGCATAGTAGGAGATATAAAATATATAATCCAAACAAATATAAAATACAGTGTGGAGGTCAATAGGATATGACTGTCGACATTAGGTCTGACAACAGTGAAAAGGACGCTCTCTCATGGGGTCTATGATGAATTCGGATCTATGTGATTACTGTGCCCCCTGAAAAATGCTGACTTTTTTTATTTCAGCCCCCTTTTACCCCAAATATATGCGGGAGGACCCCCGGCACCTCCGTCTTCATGCATTATATTACTGTAACCATCCCCCCACATATATATGAGATGAAAATGGAGACTAAATCAAAATAAAAGTCTGCATTTTCAGGGGTCGCAGTAAACGGGGCACAGTAATTGTAAAATCCCATGAATTCCGGGGTTATCGTTGAGGCTCACAAACAATATCAACGGTCCTCACTTAACTAGGAATTGCGCCATCCCTCCAGTGAGTGCTGCATCAATCTTGCACGTAACGGCCACAGACCACACTCTAGCCCACCATTCTTTCTTATCTGGGACCACTGCAGACTAGCAGTTCTTTGCCAGAACTAATCGTGCAGCCACCGAAAAGTGGGTTATCAATTTGTATGTTTTACCGCCCAGCTTATAATGTCCCTGCGGGTCCTCATTGCCTAACAGCACTACTTGTGGGTCCAATACTAGATCCGTACCACATATTCTCTTTAGCTGTGCCAAAACCTCTTTCCAAAACACCAGTTGAGGGGACACGTCCACCACATATGAATAAAGGTACCCAGAGCAGTTGTGCATCTCCAGCACAGGGACGAAAGAGTGTGGTTCATTTTGTGCAGGTGCTCCGGGGTGAGGTACTATCTGTACATCAGTTTGAAGCTGTTATCCTCGAGCTGGACTTATTTGGACAATTTGCTAGCCCTAGTCCAGATATTGTACCATGCTAAGTAATCTAGAGGTTGCCCAATAGCTTCCTCCAATCTAGCCATATACCCATGAAAAGGTTTAAACCTATTAGAGTTTAACAGCCTATAGAGAGAGGAAACCTACCCCGCTGGGGGGGGTCGCCTATGAAAAGGTCCTCAAAGTTGGTAGATTCTCTACTTGCCTTTGTCGCTGTTTTCGTGTTAGTCAGCCAGTCTCTCAGCTGTATATAGCCATATCTATCTGCATCCTCCATCATAAATGTCTTCTGGCATTGCATAAAGGTAAGGGGGCATTTATCCACAAACAACTGACCCAATCTAAGTAAACCTCATTCAATCCATCTACTGAACCGTCCCTTATCCTGTCCGAGTGGGAAGTCCATATTATCCCAAACACCTGTTATGGGGGAGGGGAAAGTGGCCATGGCGTACCTGCGAGCAGCCTTGTTCCGATACTCTAACGTGTCCCAATGCTCAAACGTAGCCCTGGTTGATCCGAGTGCCCGCCCTAGTTGCTTCCTGGCTCCCGGAGATTGCCAACACCATTTGCGTAAGGGGGCCCCCAAGCTATCCTGCTCAATGTCTGCCTAGTATTTAGCGCTGTGTGCGTACGCCTGGTGCCAGTTGAGCAGCTCTCAATGTCTGGAACTTCAAGGCCTCCCTTATCCTTCGCCGCCATGAGCGTGTGCCTAGCCACCATAGGGAATTGTTTGGCCCAAATAAATCTAAAGTTATGAGATTGGAGGACCTTGAGCAACGCCCGTGGAATCCAGATTGGCAGTCTAGGCAGTAAAGTCATCTTAACAATTACCTCCCTAGCCAGGATATTTCAGAACGTCCCCAGCGCATCAGGTCTTGTTTAGCCAATTCAAAGATTGCTGGAACGTTGGCTGCATATAAATCAGTGTATCGTGCAGTCAAGTAAACGCCCAGATATTTAAAATAACTTGGGCCCAAGCAAATGGGAATGCAGCCTTCAATCGAGCAATCATCCTCTGTGTTTCCGAGACATTTAGAATGGTGACTTTGTGTAATTGATCTTAAACCCAGAGACATCTTGGAATTGTTCCAGTAGGGAGACCCTACGGGCAACGAGTGATGATAATCTGACATATAAAACAGGAGATCATCAGCATAGAGTGCCAATGTATGCTGGTAGCCAGCAATCTCCAAACCATGTATGTCCACAGAAGCACAGACCAACTGCACCAAGGTCTCCATGACCATGGCAAACAAAAGTGGTGGCGAGAGCGGGCATCCTTGCCGGGTACCTCTTTGCAGCGCTATAGGGTCTGACAGGACGTTATTTACTTTGATCCAAGTGGATGGAAGCACAAAATTGGCCAGAATCCATTTAAGAAAAGTGGGGCCAAAACCAAACCTTTCTAATACTTTTGACAAGTAAACCCAATCCACCCGGTCAAAAGCTTTTTCGGCATTGATAGAGAGAAGGGCCATCTCACGAATGTGTATCAGTGCCCAGGCCAGAACATCAACAGTGTGACGAATATTGTCAAATAATTTGTCTCCCTGGAATAAACCCTGTCTGGTCTCTGCCCACCACCCCAGTGATCACTGTAGCTAAGCGTGTGGCGAGAATGTTCGGGTGGATGAGGGAATTGTTATTGAGAACCACAATTGGTCTAAAGGAGGAGCATAGGGTGGGAACTTTGCCTGGTTTACCTATTAGTGAGAGTGTTGACTTCCCTATAGTGGGAGTAATAGTCGCTGTATCAGCGAAAGAATTAAATAGGACTGTGAACTGTGGAGAAAGTATAGATGCCATGTTTTCTTTTTTATAAAAGAGGGCAGTAAATCCATCCGGGCCAGGTACTTTATTAACCGGCAGAGTTTCAATTACGAGAGACTTCTACTGGCGTTATAGGACAATCTAGCCTTCGTTTGTCCTTTTCCATAATACCGGGGAGATGCGCCTCTTGGATAAATGAGTCTTGCTAAACTGTGTTAAGGGTGTCGGCTGTAAACAATGCTGAGTAATATTGCGTTAATGTCCGCATTGCTACTTCTGGCTGCCTATACGTTTCCTGGACCCATCTCGCTTATAGCAGGCTTCCCACTATTGAACCCTCTCTTCAGCCTGTTTCCATTGGGACAGCAAATGTTTTCTACACGCCGAGGCTAAGCTGATCAGTTCGCCTCGTAATGTGGGCTTGAATGCATCCTATACAGTTCCAATGAGACATCCCTCGTTAGGTTATCTTGGAAATAATGAGTGATCTTGTCAGAAATGGTCATGCAAAGAGCTGTTTCTGCTAAGAGAGAATCCTTTAACTTCCATATGTGAGACTTTCTACCCCCTATCCCCAAGTCGACCATCTGTAACGTGATGGGTAAGTGATCAGACACTAGGGTAACTTCTATGGTAGCAGAATCGATTCCCTGGAGGAGGGGCTGAGACACCAGAAAGTAATCAATTCTAGAATAACTGCAATGGACATGTGAAAAGTGAGGGTAATCACAGGCATGGGGGTGGAGGTGTCTCCACACGTCCACTAGATGCATATCTGCCACAGCCTTCTTAAGGGAGACAGCTTTTGATGCTTCAGAATGGATGGCAGGGCCCGACCTATTTGCCCCTGCATCCAGCACAAAATTAACCCACACCCCTATCAGGATTCCCCCCCCCCAGTTGGAACTGGACAATGTGCGGGAAGACCTGGTCGAAGAAACGGTCCTGCTGTTGATTTGGGCCATAAATAGAAACCAGGTTCAGGTCTTTCCCTCCCATACTTAACTGCTGACCTATGTATCTGCCCTGGACATCCCTTGTAACCTTCAGCCTCTCAAAGTGAAGGGATTTAACTAATAGAATCGCAACCCCAGCTTTTATCTGTGAGGAGGAGGCGAAGTATTGATAGGGAAACCATTTAGAGCTGAGTCTCAGACAATCTCACTGCAGGAGGTGGGTTTCCTGGAGTAGAACAATATCAACCTTGAAATCCACCAATTTAGACAGCACACTCTTCCTCTGAGAATTCAGCCCTTGGACATTTATCAAAATAATTGTTAAGTCCGCCATCTCAGTGGTTTGACAGCTCCCCGCTCTCAAACCAGCCATCCGACAGTAAGTTATTCGTGCTACAAGGGGTTTGCACCCGTCCTTTCAGCACAGATAGTATAATTCTCATAGTATAATAGATAGTATAATAGATAGTATAACTCAGGATGGAGATCCTCACTCCATCCTGCCCCCGGAACCCCTCTGCAACACTCGGGGCCCGGGTGAATCCGCAGCCGGGTCCGGGTGAGTCTACAGCTGCCTCCTCACTCCATCCTGCCCCCGGAGCGCCTCTGCAACACTCGGGGTCCGGGAGAATCCGCAGCCGCCTCTTCTCTCCACGCTGCCTCCAGAGCCCCCTCTGCAACACATGGGATTTGAGCGAATCTGCAGCCACCTCTACAACACACGGGGTTTGTACCCCCTCTGCAACACACAGGGCCCGGGCGAATCCACAGCCGCCTCTTCTCTCCATGCTCCCTCCGGAGCCCCTTATGCAACACACGGGGTCCGGGTGAATCTACAGCCGTCTCTTCACTCCACGCTGCCTCCGGAGCCCCTTCTGCTACACATGGGGTCCAGTTGAACCTGCAGCCAATCGTACAATCGGAATTGGACCTCCGGAGACCGCCATCTGCATCTCACCCTTCCCGCGCACGGTCAGAAACGAGGTGACTCTGTGTGCCCCGGCGCCAGCTTCGAGGCGCCTCCATTAACCACCTCTCCGGCACCTGATCCCTCCCCTTCATCGCCATATCACATCTCCCCGAATCCAACCATTTTCTTCTTTCCCTCTGCCACCCCTCCTCGAGCTAGTGTGGTTCAAGCCTGCCTCATTCTCCTGCTTCACCTCTGCTCCCACAGTCCTCGGTTCACCCGGCACTGTGCGGTACTGTGAGGTACTGTCGGACTGAACGCTGCTTCCAGCTTAAGCCACCTTATCAATCAGTGAACCTGCAGTCCCTGTGGGCCGGATCAGCTGGGATTCCTCCATACTACCCTGGTGCCACTTACAACGGTCCGGCCCGCCTGAAGGTTCGCTCAACAACGTGCTTGGTCTCCTCCAACCCCATCTGCTAGTACCTACTCCCTCTGACTCTAGCGGTTCCTGCAGGTCATCCCCCAACGCTGGTCCCGCTACCACCTGGGAGCAGCCCAATATTTGCACCCCATTTTCCTGCCTCAAGCACCTAGACCCCTCCAACTGCAGTCTCTAGTGCCTGATCCCTCTGACGCTTTCAGCTCCTTCCGGGCTACCTCTCATCACTGGCCCCGAGCCCACCTCTAGCACCATCCTGTGCATGGACTACTCCAACTTCTAGCACCATCCTGTGCATGGACTACTCCAACTTCTAGCACCATCCTGTGCATGGACTACTCCAACTTCTATTCCAAGTAGCCCCCTCCTGTCATTTTCCACTCCCCCCTTCTACTCCTACTCCTACAGTGCCCACCGCCCCGCCCCTTCTGTAACTGTCACACTGGTCTCTACCTCACACATTCCTAATTCCTACACTTGCAGCTCTTCTCTACTTGTCCTCCTCCACGTCCATTGGTATGCGATCCTCCATAACCCCCTTCTGCCTCACTCTCCCCCCCTCTCTCCACCCTTCCACTTTCCCCTCCTTCTCTCCTCTATCCTCCTAGTCCAGATGCCCAATCCTCTTCACCATCATCACCCCTACCCCTCCAGTAACCCTCCTTCCTTCACTAACCGCCCTAACCTTCTCTACCCCCCCACTACCAACCACTCTGCCCTCTTGAACACTGCTCTCTGGAACGCCAGATCCATCTGTAATAAAACTGCAGCTACCCTTGATTTATTCTTTCGCCTCAACATTCATTTCCTCTGTCTTACTGAAACCTGGATTCCCCCTCACAACACCTCTGTCCCCGCCTCCTTGACGACCTCTTCTTCCTCCTTCATTCACACCCCCCGCCCCTCCGGCCGTGGTGGAGGCGTTGGTCTCCTGTACCACCCCAAATATATCTCCTCCTCTTCCTCTACAACTCTCCCCTCTTTCCCTTCCTTTGAATTCCTGTACAAGTCTTTCTCCTCTCCTCACCCTATCTCCTTCCTGATCATTTATCGCCCCCCTGGCCCTCTCTCCTCCTTCTATGAAGACCTTGATCACCTCCTCTCACTTATCTCTCCCTCCCCCTCTCCTCTTACTGTACTTGGTGACTTTAATATCCATCTTCCTCCTCCCCCTCAATCTTCCCCCCTCCTTTCCATCCTCGACTCCTACCTCCTCTCCCCCCTTCCATCTTCCCCCCACTCACTCCTCTGGCTCCACTCTTGACCTCATCTTCAATTCCTCATATCCCTCTTCCCCGGTCTCTTCTCTTCCTGTTTATCTCTCAGACCATGCCTTGCTCACATTCTCTCTATCCCCTCTCTCACACTCCACTACTGCTAATCCCTCCCCTCCAATTTACTCGCGTCGTGACCTTCGGGACTTCGATGCTACCCTCTTTTCTGACACCTGTTCAGCTTCTCTTCCATCTACCCATGATTTTGCTGTACTCTCTGCAGATGATGCTCTCTCTTCCCTATCCTCTTCCATCTCCACTGCCCTAGATCAACTCTACCCTCTTTCTCTCTTTCGTCCTACTCAGAAGCCTTCTCAACCCTGGCTTACCTCTCATCTCTCTTCTATGCAGCGCCTTCTCTGGCGGTTAGAGAGACTCTGGCTCAAATCTCCCTCGCTATCTAATCAAACCTCTTACTTTTCTTACCATGCACTTTACAACTCCTGTCTTGCAGCAGCCAAATCCTCCTACTACTATAACCTTCTCCAGTCTCAAGCCTCCCACCCTCGTCGGATTTTCCAAACTCTCTCCCGTCTTCTCTCTCCTCCTATGCCTGATCCCTCAACCAATTCCACACTCTCTCCTTCTGACTTTGCCAACTTCTTCTCCTCCAAAATCCTCACTCTCCGGCAAAAAATTAACTCCCTTTCTGACTCCCCTTCTCCTCCTCCCTCCTCTCCTCCCTTGTCTACTATGTCCATCTTCTCTCCTGTTTCCCCTTCTGAAGTCTCCTCCCTTCTTTCCAAAGCCCACCCCACGTCCGCCCCCTCTTACCCCCTCCCCTCCGTTCTTATCCCCAAGATCTACCCTCTTCTTATCCCTTACCTTACCACCTTCTTCAACTCTTGCCTCTCCTCATCAATCTTTCCCTCTGCGTTCAAACATGCAACGATTATTCCTATTCTAAAGAAGCCCTCTGCTGATCCACTGCTCACTGCTAACTACAGACCTATTTCTCTTCTACCTTTCCTCTCTAAACTTCTTGAGCGCCTTGCCTACTCTCAACTCTCATCCTTTGTTACTTCTTCCTCTCTCCTTCCTCCCTTCCAATCTGGCTTCCGTCCCAAACATTCCACTGAAACTGCTCTCACCTCTATCCCTAACTCACTCCTCTCTGCTCGACATGCTAAGAAATCCTCTATCCTTATTCTACTTGATCTCTCCGCAGCGTTTGACACTGTCGATCACCCACTCCTGCTTCATACTCTTTCCTCCTTCAGGTTTAACGGCCCTGTTCTAAAATGGCTATCCTCCTACCTCTCCTCCCGTTCCTTTGCTGTATCATGGGGAGACCAGTCCTCTCCTTCCTTCCCTCTTAACTACGGTGTTCCTCAAGGCTCTGTACTTTGTCCTTTCCTTTTCTCTCTTTACACCTCTCTCATTGCCCCTGTCATCTCTTCGTTTGGCATTTCTTACCACTTCTATGCTGACGATACTCAACTCTTTCTTTCTTTCTCCTCCTTCTCGCATGACCTCCACCTTAAACTCTCCTCCTTTCTCACTGCTATCAAGAACTGGATGTCCTCCCGCTTTCTCTCTCTTAACACCGATAAAACCGAAGTCCTTTTCTTCCCCTCTAACTCTCTTCCCCCTCCCTCCCCTCCTCCTTTCATTCACTTTCCTCCCTCCAATCTCCCTACCACCCCCCAAGCTCGTAATCTAGGCGTTCTCTTTGACTCCTCTCACCTTCTCACAACACATTTCACTCACCTCCCGCTCCTGCCGATACCACCTCTACAATATACGCAAAATCCGTCCCTCCCTCACATTCCACGCCACAAAACTCCTAATTTCCTCTCTCATCTTTTCTCGCCTCTTCTACTGCTCCTCTCTAATCTTTGGACTTCCCGCATCTCAGCTTACCCCTCTAAAATCCATATACCACTCTGCTGTCCGTACTCTTTGTCTCCTTACCTCCCGTGACTCCATCTCTTCCTCGCTCTCTCACCTTGGCTGGCTACCTTTCCACTCACAACTAAAGTTCTACTTTCTCTGCCTCGTCTTCAAATCCCTCCATGGTCTTGCTCCTCCTTATCTCTCCTCCATCCTCTCCTTCTACTCCCCCTCCCTTTGCTCCGCTGACCATTTCCTTCTCACTGTTCCTCCTTCCCCTTGCGCTTCTTCCCGTTTCCGCTCATTCCAACTCCTTGCACCCCTGCATTGGAACTCGCTCCCTCTTACAATCCGCTCTACCACAACCTTCACCTCATTTCGCACTTCCCTTAAATCCCTCCTCCTCCATTCCCCTCCTTGAAAACTTCTCCTCTGCCCTTTTCACTTCCCCCATCCCCCTCTCTTCTTACCCTCATCTGATTCCTCTCTCCCCTCTCCTACTCCTCTCTTTTCCCCTTCCATTCTCCCTCGCCCTGTCCATCTACTACTCCCCCCCACCTCTTCCCTCTCCCCTTTCCACCCCACCACCTACATTAATTGCTCTTTGCACTGTTTTGTTGAATGATTCATGATGTACATTTTGCTCTCATTGTTAAATGTTGTTGTTATTTTGTATTATGTTGTTCCACTGTACAGCGCCTTGGTATAAAGCGCTATATAAATAAGTAAATAAATAAATAAATAAATAAATCACAGCTCTACCCATCAAAAACCCTTGCACACTGTAAAAAACAATCTTGAAAATCACATACAGAAAAAAACAAAAACAAGGGAAAACCCACAAAAGAAAAAGCACAATAAGACCAACACCGTCTAGGGTAATCATCAGGTGGAAGCACCTGAATAAGGTAATGTGCTCCCAATGCCCATAATACCTGTGCATGAACATAAACAAGTACGGCCTATAGAAGGCACCACCACCCTGTAAGCAGTGGCTCATGGGAACAAACAAAAAACAGGCAAACCATGCTGTATAATGCAGAGCACGGCCCTATGAGTCCACATTTCACTCTTGTCTGTCCATTGAGATTCCCTGACGGTCCTTCCTTCCGCTTCTTCTTGAGCATGCTTTTGTCCAGTCCGCTGATGGGGCTTCTGGCCCTCGCCAATCAGGGAGGTGTATCTCAGTGTCCGGAATCTTTAGAGTCCCAATACCAGCATGCAGGGTAGTGAACTGATGCTGAACCCCATTGAGGTGGAACAAAATGCAAAACGGGAAATCCCATCTATATTGAATGCCTTTGTCCGTCAGCCAGTTGGTGAATGTTCTCTTCATTCTGCGCCGCTGCATAGTCCCTTGGGACAGATCTTGGAACAATTTTGGAGACTCGCCTTTATATAGCACGTCACGTTGCGCTCTGGCCTTTTGAAAGATGAGGCCCTTGGTCTTAAAGGATTGGACCTCCGGGAGGAGGTTCTGCCGCAATTGAAAGTTTGAGTATACTCTATGGGTGCGATCTAGTGTGAGATCCACCTTGGCATCCCCCAATATTTCTTGTAGCAAGTCCTGAACATAGGATTCTAATTCCCGGTCCGTAACTTCCTTTGGAACGCCTCTAATTTGAATATTGTGCCTACAAGACCAGTTTTATGCGTCTTCTTGCTTCTCCTCAGCTGAGCACCGATAGGCTTCGAGCACCGTAACCCTTTGTTCCAGTTGGTCGTGAGTTTGCTTGATTGCAAAAGGCTGTCTCCATCTTTCCCATTCTGGATTCATTCTGCTGAACATTATGAGATAACTCCTGGAAGGAGCTTTTGAGTTCCTGCAGTGTAATGGCTATTTCTTTCTGCATGGATTGTAACAGGCGAGTGATATCCCCCTTTGTGGTCGGCTGTGCATCAGAGTCTAACGTATGGGTTGATTCGGGGCCCGTCAGGCCGGTAGAGGATTTTCGGATGCTGCAGGATGTCCGTAATGGAGGTCACATCCTTGTCTTTAGTTTTGCCAGATTTCATGGTGTGATCGATGCCGGCCAGGGTAATGCGCCGAAAGTATGAATTGCACCCAATTAAGGAGCCAGACCGCCATTTACAGCTGTTAACCCTCTGTATAAAGTCGCAGGGACCATTACCTGTAAGCTGGAGTTGGTAAACTCTGCCCGGATTGCACTGCAAGCGGCCAGCTGGGAGGGTCCAACATGAAAACACTGCCAGTCAAAGGATCTGTAGAGAAGAGATAAGAAAGCAGTCTAGTGCTCCTAAGGGTGGCCTTTGCAACATATTGGGGAGGCCACCCAACCGCTATGAAACATGTGCCCCCATGTTTACCAACAATGCCGGTAGATAATGTAGCCAGCAGGGATACTGGGGGCAGGATGTCAGGACAGTGCACCAAGCCTTCATTCGACCCTAGCGATCCGCTTCTATCTCTCCCCCCCTTGTCAAAGGTGCCCAGCTGAGGGCTTGTCTTCCGGTGAGGCCCGAGCCTCTAAAGTCTATTATTCATAGAAAACTGCCCGCACAAATTCAGGCACAGGTACTCCTCACCTGCTGCCACTTGAAATGCCAAGGGGAGCTTCCTCATGCGTCGGGCACAGCTGCAGGCAGTGAGGGATTTGCCCTCTGGGTGGCCCTGCAGACAGAGCCCCCGTAAGGGCTGCGAGGGAGTCTGCCGGTCTCTTCTGCGGTCTCCACTCAACGTTTGAAGCAGAGAACCCACTACTGCTGTAGCGCGGCACTGGTGCACTCTCAAACCATCCTCTGACCCTAACTGCCCTGCCACCTATCGCCTTATCTCCATCACCCCCTTCCTGGGGAAGCTACTTGAGAAGGTGGCTTTGCCTCTGTTTAACTCTCACAATGAACTTGTTGGAGGCCTCCACAACCATCAATCTGGATTCCGAGCATCCAGAGGCACGGAAACTGCTCTTCTGAACACCTGTGAAGAATTGTTAGCATTGCTGGACTCTACCTCCCCAGCTGTCCTTATCCTTCTCTATCGCTCCTCTGCATTTGACACAGTTAACCATTTCATCCTCATACAAAGGCTCCACGATACACTTCGTATCTCGGAACTGTCACTGGATTGGCTGTCCTCTTTCCTCGGAAACCGCTCTTCCCAAGTCATCCAGGGCCCCTTCTCCTCTCCTTCTTCCATCTCCATCTCCACCTCCACTCTCGCCCTGGCACTTCAACATCTACCTTGCTCTCGTTGCACGCCTCATCTCCTCTTTCTCCTCCAACTTCGAGTGTTACGCAGATGACACACTGCTCTTCTTCAGACACCCTGCTGACCCTCTTGCACCCTCCATCATCCCGACTGCCTATCTGCCATCCAGTCCTGGTGCGCCTCCAATGATCTCTGCCTCAATGCCTGTATATCTGAGATCCTTCCCATTGGGACCCCAGCTACTTCCTTCTTCCCTTCACTCTGGCCTTCCTCCTTGGGCTCTCCCCCTGCACCTTCAACTGAAGCTAGAAACCTTTTCTCACTTTCCCTCAGAGGCTCAATGTGACTCAAGTCCTTGTTTTCTCTAAACTGGACTACTGTAACAACCTCCTCCTGAACCTTCCTCTTCCACTCTGCGACCCCTCCAGCTTATCCAGAATAGAGCAGTGAGACTTATCCTTGGCCTTAAGCCCAGGGACCGCATCTCTCCTGCAGTAAAAAGTCTTCACTGGCTCCCTGTTGCCACAAGTATTAAATCGAAATCCCTCTGCATCACCAACAAGGCTGTCTGGGCCTGGGGACCACAGTATCTTCAACTTTATCTCTCTAGATACTATCCGACTAGACCACTTCACTCCTCTGGCACCAACTCCTTGTGTGTTAAGCATTTTGCTAAGCAGAGGGCTGCTCACTTTCCTCTGTGGGCTCCCTCCTTTAGAATAGCCTTCCCCTCCCTCTGCGCCATCTCAAATTCTGGTAGCTCCTTAAGACTTTCCTCTTTTCCTCCTCCTTCCCCCCTTCTCTCCTCTGCTAATCTCACAGTTGCTGAATCGATGTCCTTGGACCGTATGCATCCTCAGCGCCTTGACCTCCCACACCAATTCTTCCCAGCTCCTCTCTATCCACAGCACTTTGCATCTGCATTGCCTCTGTTCTGGAGACATGCACCTACACCGCTTGCAGCCCAGGCTGTGTAGCACTCAAGATTCTAGCACTTCATCCATGGCTCACCCACAGGCTCGGACTCCCCAGCACCTACCCCCTCTTCCCTTTTGCTTTCAGCACTTGCACATTCTGAATTCTCACAAGGGTTAGTAGGTTCGTTCCTCCCTTCCTCTTCCCCCTTGTTAGGCAGAATCAGATGCAGTACCCTTTGGGACCACTACATGCAATGAAGACTACAAGTGTAAGCACAATTTCACCTTTGGTACAAGTCTGTACTACACAGTAAAGTGGTAGCGATGGCTGAGCAGCCAGACTTATCTCAAGAGTTTAAGTGAGCAGTAGAACAAGTTACACAAAGGACGAACTAATACAGTGATTCAAACGAACACTTACTCAAGGTTTTTTGGTAAAAGAATATACATTTATTTACACAATCAGTTTGAAAACATTACACTAGCAAGAGCAGCTCAATATCACACACTAATAAACCACAAATACACAACCGATAAGTAAATGAACAAGTTTAGCTCTCCTGAAGTGGGAGCAAAATTGCACTTCATATACTTTAAAAAGGGGTACAAAGACAACGTTATACGAATCAACAGCACAAATGCATTCATAGGCAGGGCAAATGGTTTCAGTAAACTACAACCAGCAATTCATCTCATAGGCCTGGGCCAAAGTCAATGGTTCAGAGTCTTTGTATTGGATAGCACAGTTCTGGTAGTAACGGTAAAGAAGTTGGCTAGGCGAAAAGTTTCACGAATGTTTAGGGAAGGACAAGCCTTCGAAGTTGAGGAAAGTTCCACAAACTTTCGTGATGGCCGAAAAGATTGGAACAGTACCTTGTTAGAGAAGAAAAGCTGTAGCTGAGGCAGTTGTTCCTGATAGTTCGAGCAGATCTCGCTGTTCCTGAGCTTCAGTCGTGGGGACAAGGAGGATGATGTCGGGAGGTTCCTGCGCTGCCCAGGGATGAGGCCAAAAGCTTAGCAAGACGTCAGTTTACGGTGTGAGTGCCTTAAAGTCCACAAGCTGGTTTCCTTCCCTCTGGCTATCCGGTTTTCAACAGCAATCTGATGAAAATTCAACCAGATGGGGACGGTGTCCAAGTGGCTTGCGAGTTGGTTGTTCCCATCAAACTCAAGGGAAGAAGATAACCTTGAAGGCTTCTCTGTCGATTGGAGTTTCAGGCGATTCGGACCTGCAGCAGGGCTTCACCGGTCATCCAGGAGTTGCAGCAGTCCTCTTCCTTCCGCTCGTCTTCGGTTCTTTCGTTCCAGTGGTCGACTCTCCTTTCCAAGTCCCAGAGACCTGCTTTTAAACAGTTTTCCCCCATTCATTCCAGCCTGGCTGCCACTCACACAGCAGGGTGGCTGTCCTTGCCGGACAGCCAGCCGGCCAATCATGCCAGAGTTCATTCAGGTCTCCTAGGAGACTAAGCACAGGGAGTTTTGGGCACCTCCCTCACATCCTGTCCACCCCAGACACCCTGGCGCCAGAGGAGGGCTTCAGCACTGAAGCCCGCCAAAGGCCAATGAACAAAGGGACCAAACCTGGTTTGGCGCGCAGAGAAACACAAGAGGGACCTTTCCTAAAAGAAATGGCGAAAAAAGATGACCAGAGTCTGTTTTTACAGATCGGTCTGGGGCGCCATATTGAAAAACATGACTGACCCGATTTTTAGCTACCGTTGTTAGCGGTCGGGAAAAATCACGGTAGTTGATCTAAACCACTGCCACCAGCCATTAAAAGTAGGAAAGGATAACATTTGACTGTTACATGAGTGTTTTCACTCAGGGGAAGCTAGGCAACCCCTCCAGCACTGTATAGGAAGATAGGGTGTGCTAGGTCAGTAAATATAAAAAGACTAGTAAAGCCAATTTAACTTTACATGCTCTGGGAGACGGTAGTTAGTCCCAGAGAAGGTATTTAAACCTTGGGGAGTCCAAAAGACACCCCTGTGTCACTGCACTGTAGGTGCTGTGTGAAACACAGAAAAAGATGATGCCTATGGAGTTGTTTTAAAACTCCATAACAAAAGAACACAAAACTAAAACACACATCAAAATAAATGGAAGAGTGGGGGAAAAAAGGCTCACACTCTTCCCAGGTAAAAAATCAAATTCTAGAAATCCAGCAAAGTTGCTAGTGATCTCAAAAGGTAAGGGAAATTAGCACATTTTGAGAATTCCGCCTAGCACCACTCTGCTCCCAACTATTGTGTTGTAATTGTACTTCCCCACCCTCGTACCCTCCCTGCCCTGTGCACGCTTTGAAAAAGTATATTCTTATTGTATAAGCGCCTAACAAGCAAACAATATAAATAAATAAATCCATGGAGCCTGCTCTGTGTTCTTGATAGCGGTGGCCATGTTGGTGCGGCCCAGAGCTGCCGAGTGCAGGCTTTGTGTCAGAGCCAAATTAAAGGGTTACAGCTGCTCAAACCTCCCGAAAACAAAGCCCTGTCATGCCGAAGTGATTCCTGGGCCCGTTTCCGGTTCCTCGGCGCTGTGGGAGCTGGGTAAGAGGCTACATGTGCCGTAATATGTTCTCAGGGCTGCAGAGCACACAGGGCTAAGCCGCCATTAGGCTACAGCAAGGCCACGCCCCCCCATTGGTCTTTTTAATTACAATGGGGCTCACCCATTCGGACACCTCAGATTTTTCAATGACCCCTTCCGTTAACATCCTGTCAAGTTCTAATTCTGCATCCTTCTTACACAACATGGAAAATGACCTGAATTTGTCAACATACGGTACAAACTATTTCTTCCGTTTGATTTTCTGTATAGAGCCCTTGAGGCAACCTACTTCATTCCTAAATACTGTGGGAGGTCACTCAGCCACCTCACACTCATCGAGGTCTCTCATCTCCCTCACCCCATTATTGCTCACATTGTGCACTTGTTCTATGCCTTTGGGGTGCAACTTTATAATCAGGGCAGCCTGGCAACTCCACAAAAGGAGATTGCCTCCAACATTCGTAACATATATCTTACTGACCGTACTCTTGCCCTTGAATGCTAGCTTAGTGTTTAACTCTCCAATTATTACTATTGGGTTCTCATACGCCTTAACCTTTGCCTCTCTAAACACACACACACACTTGGCAAGCTCTTTTTCCCACAACACCTTGCTGATCAATGTATAGTCAGCCCTGCTGTCAACCAACATTTCAATACCCACTCCATTGACCTCTATCATTGTTTTGGGCTTCTTGATCGTCACTTGACATATCGCATCCACCACTTGCACCACATCCAACCCTTCATAGACCTCCTGCACATCATAGAAATCCTCATTTATTACTCTGACACAGCCACTCCTCAAGCGGCAACACCTAGCTAAGCGTCCCTGTTTTCGGCACAGCCTGCACTCCACATACACGGCTGTACAATCCCTGTCCATTTTTAAATGTTCTGTGCTGCCTCATCTGTAACAACTCTTAATTGGGTGAGTGCTCCCTGGAAACCCAGCCACTTCTCTTCAGTTGCTTGGGCTCCCTCTTCCCCTTCCTTTGTATCTCCAGTCGTCATCTTTATCTCTAGTGGTGTCTCTCCTAACTGAGGACTTATTGGTTGGCTTGTCCCTGCACACCAGACTTGTTTCTGTCGACTCCTCTACTCTCCTCATGCTCTGCGTGCTCGCCTTGCTCAACTCTTTGATGCAAGATTTCTTATGTTCTACCTGCTTAGCTATCTCCACTGCTCTATTAAGATTAGGGTATTTTTCCCTCCAAATTTCCTCTCGTATTTTATCCTCTGTACATTTTATCATCAGCTGGTCACTCAAATGCTCTTCTTGACAGCATAGTTTAAACTGGCACTTGACAGCCAAGCCGCTCAGCGGCGTGAGAAATTCTTCTATACTGTCTCCTTTTTTTGCTCTCTAGTGGCAAAGCAATATTTAGCCAATATTGTATTCTCTTTGACGTCCTAATGTCTGTCAAGCTTCAAACAACTGGCCTCAAATGGGTTCAAAACCGTGGCATCTTCCACTGCAGGCTCGGAGAGCCTCTTCCAACGTTTCCTGTCCTCCATGTCCCAAACCATGATAGAGCAAGGCATCCTTACGATACATAGAGTAAACTGGGCCATACACAGT
Organism: Ambystoma mexicanum; assembly: GCF_040938575.1. Classification (NCBI taxonomy): domain Eukaryota; kingdom Metazoa; phylum Chordata; class Amphibia; order Caudata; family Ambystomatidae; genus Ambystoma; species Ambystoma mexicanum. The sequence continues at coordinate 904,786,730 of NC_090939.1, forward strand.
AAGCACAAACTTTAGGAAATCTCCCTTCCAGTCCTTCCAACGGAAAACAGGATCTCCCACTCCTTAAAGTAGGAACAGTGCAGGACTTGGAATGTACTTCATATTTGTTTATTTGATCGTCTTCCTCTTTTATTTTTTAGTATTCACTGTGATGAGTAGGATCACTTCTAGATGCGCCTTTTGTGGCCGCTGCCATGGTTGCCCTCAGCATCCAGTTACTCCATGCGGGCTGGCTCACTACTGCGCGCACCCAGGTACCGTTGGGTCCCTTTCACCAGTGCGAAGCCGATGCTGGTGAGGCGCTCTCTTCTATGTAGGTGCTCTGCCCCTACAGGTATCCCTGCTTACTCCAGTGCCTCACTGGATGTTGCACACTGCGTGTGTGTGTCTTTATTCTATTGACACTCACACACTTCCCGCTGCAAACTGTTGACGTCCATCAGCGCTGCTTGCGCTGATTGCGTGAGCCACCTCGTGCCCTCTCACTGGCAGCCATAGCAGGCCTAGCAACCTCTTACTGCACCTCTCGGATGGCAGCGCCAATCCGCTACGCTCCTTGCCGCTCTCACACTGTGGTTCTTCCACCACTGGGAGCTGCACCTCTGGAACCGCAGCATCCAGGCCAGCGGAGCTGCTGCCTCAGTCTCTCGTGCCATGGGTCCGCTCTATTGCCTCTCTCCACTGCAGCTTCAGGCAGCAGCTCGTCGCCAATATAATGAAGCTATTGAAGCCATAAGGTTGGTGAGGAGATGTATTATCTTAACAGCTTCAAGACAGCAGCAGTCTCTCCCCTCTCTTCATAATCTTCCAGCTGGCAACTCTTCAGCTTCGAACCATACCATTCCATAGTAGAGCATCACCAGGTCTCTGTTGTCACAGCCTGTACCATGAGGATTATAACATAGTTACCATTTATATAACAATGAACTTCCTCTAAACGGGTCAGACAAACTATATTCTTACTGGGGTTTTGATGCAGAGTCCAAAAATTAAACCATATTCACAACACGTCAGGGGCATATGCAAATCACACAAAATCACGTAGTATGACTTAACTGGTATATACCGGGTTTTGGGAGAACGACGAGTCTTACGCCGGCTTTTATGCTTATGCATTGGCCAAAGGTGTCCTCTTTATTGTACACTCTCTTCAAATGTTTTATGACTTATTTATCCTCCGGTGCAATTGCATATCTTTGCCCTATTGGCATAACATTTATATGTGGCATACTCACATCAGGGATTCGGTCTATGGTAGTGGAGTTGAGTTTGCAGAGCAGTTAAATTATGCCAACTCATCAACTCCACATCTCCCTCAGCTTGCATCACTGAATTCATCCTCATTGAGGTATGGCTCTTGAAGGGAGGTATCTACTTCAGTTTTCTATGTTGCTGTCTCCCATTGAGGTAGCACACATTTACCTTTTTAAACAGCTCCGTCACTTCTGACAGCTTGGCATTCCAAGATTATATAGCTATGATTTGCCTCAGACCCCTAAAAAAATGTAACCTGACAGTTCTGGCCTACATACTTCAAAGGCTTTTTGGGCACATTTGAGCAACCATTTCACAATCATTATTCCACTAATTCTAGTACTAGCTAGATGGTACCAGAAAACACAAATGGAAAAAGCATGGTGTCACAATGTCCTTCGTTTCCCTCTTTCTAGATCAACATTCAGTCTGATTCGCTTTCTACCATTGCGCCCCTACCTATAAAGTAAGGTTTGGGTGTGTTTGACCGTCTGAGAACTGATCGCAGCAAACTGTTTGGGAAAAACAGCCTGCATGCAATCAGTTCTCAGAGGATGAAACGCACTCACACCAACCCACCACCCCATATCCCCCTTCCCCACTTACTTGATTCCCGTCGCCTGGTCCACTTCAACACTGCGGTGTCAGATCCGTCCCTCTAACGCGGGTCGGATCCGACACTGCAGCGTCCTTTTTTCTTCTTTTTTTTTCTTTTCAGTCCCCCGCATCCAATATTGAGGATACGGGGGACAACCCCGCAACCCACCAAGGCTAATACATGCCGAACATGGGGGGCGGGCATCCCCGCTCCACATGTTCGGTATGTATTAGCCTAATTGATTTGTTTCTTTTCGATCGAATGGTACGGACTAAATTCGGTCAAATGTATCATTTGATTTTTTTTTTTAAACAATTTTGCTAATATCTAAAATAATATTCCCTTTACTACAGTCGCATTGCATCTTCAACATTTCTATAACTATCATATTACTGCTTCTCTCCACCCCCACATTTTGCTCAATTTTCCCTTCTTCTTCCTCTACAGATTGCAGTCTGGTTACTCCAGGAAGGGGCCCAATACCACATTTTCAGAGACAAGGTACCAGCTCCATAAAACCACTACAGTGGCGATTGGTGCAGTATGAAAACATAACACATAAATAGGAATGTGACGAGGAAGAGTGACAAAGAGATAGTGCCAAGTTTATGAGAAGTGGTGCACTTTCAATTAACAGATATGTTTAGTATTTAAGCAACAGCATTCCCGAACAATTACTGGCATAGCCAATGGTTCAGGCTTTTTTATAGGCACACGTTCCCCCATTCATATATACTTAATGATCAACATATCAGCCCCTAAAAATATAACATGTTACTACTAGATTTTGCTTTCTTTAAATAGGAATATATGTTAAGTACCAGGGTGAAACATGCCCCACTCATGATAGCCACACTGCTGGTTTTCCACCCCTCCCCCCACGGTGGGCTTACACTGTGTAACTGGAGGGAGAGTTGGTTCTTGGTTACCTGAATTCACTACAGTTACCAGAATCCCCTGAGGCCACACTTGGTACTAACAGCACTTGAACAAACTGCCTCCCTGAAGAACGCAAGAGGCATGAAAGAGCGCTTGGACGAGAACATCATCTGAACTATGGGAGGTACATTAAGCTGGCAACCACCCCTTACGCCCCTTGACCCCCCCCCCCCAGTGTGAGAATATGTTATTAAGTATTTACCTTTTCTATGTGATAGTATACAATTACTTCCTTGATCCATGCAGGCTAGATTGCATATCCCAAAGGCACACTACCGGCATTACCAATGCTATTATTTACAGGTCAATATATTTGAGTCAGCAGCAGTACATCGTCAAGTGTGGTAAAGACATACTAAGGGAAGGCACCATTTCATATTGAAACTAGTGTTCAGGTTATTTTCGAGTAGCACTGATTGCTTGCCATTGTTTAGGACTGCGATTTATCACAATTACTTTTATAATTTGACTACTTTCAGAGGACCTCACATAAGGTTTAGATTACTTCACTATACTTTGATTCACTTTACATTACCTCCCAATTTCCTCAATTTACTTTTGATTACCGTCAATTAGTTCAAAATACGTTTTACTCCACGTTACTTTTGGGCTACTTTCCTAATCATTTACATTACATCAGATTACTTCCAAATTAATTCCTAGAGATTATTTCAGATTTGTTCTGCATACTTGCAAATATTTTTGGCATTACTTTTCATTACTAGCGATTATTTCAGTTGACTTTAAGATTTTTAATAGTACTCTTGGGTTATTTCAGATCACTTTCAGAGTGCAGTTAACTTTTGGATTGCTTTTGATTACTTCAATTTGTTTTCATCACCTGCAGATGACTTCAGATTCACCTTCAATGTAATACTTATTTATGATTGCTCTGATTATTTCTTTTTTATTCACCTTCCATTTAATTACTCTTTGAATACTTCTTGATTGCTTCCAGGTTACTTTGATTGATTGTAAGTTATTTTGAGATTACTTCACTTCCCTCAAGGTTACTTTAATAGTACTTTCAGATAACTTTGAAAAGGTTTTGATCACTTCAGTTTACTTCCGATTATTTTTGATTACTTGAATTGGCTTTTGGATTCGTTTGAGTACTTTCAGAGTATTTAAGATATTTTAATTATATCACCTTGTGTTATTTCAGATTGCTTTAATTTACTTTCAGATTATTTAAATTTACATATGATTACTTTAAGAATAAAACAGAGCATGCTTGGATTCCTTCAGATTAGTATTCAATACTTCAATTTATTTTATCTTATTTTTGGCTACTTCAATGTTATATTTTTGGATTATTCCTGGATACTAATTTATAACCCATCATATTACTTGGATTTCTTAAAATCAGAACATGGAGATTAATTATGAATAGTTTTATATTACGCATAAATATGTTTATATTACTTCCTAATAGTTTATCATTTAGATTCCATCAAGTTAATTTGGTTTACATCTAAATTGCTTCAGATTACTCGCAGTACTTTTTGATAACTTTTTAATGACATCTGATTACTGTATATAACATTGCTATCAGGTACATTGTGATTACTTCAGATTCCTTTCAGAGCACTTCAGAACAATTATATATTACTTTCAGAATTCAGACTACTTTGGATTACTTAGCGATTGAACTGGATTATTTCCGATCACTACACTTTACATTTTAATTACTTTCAGATTACTCGATGCTACATCAGATTAGCTTGGATCATTTTTGGATTACTGAAGATGGAGACCAAAAGAGGCCCTGGAAAATGTGTTCAAAGTGTCCCCTTTTGACACATTTTCAGCAAGCCCAGCCCTTTTCCTAAAAGAAAATTTGGAAATAAAATAAGTTACCACACAAAGGAAAATAGGCCCAGTGTGCAGAGGCCTCCTGGGAAATCTCCAGAGTTCCCTATAGTCCAGTCCACCCCTGTTTATTTGCGATTACTTCTGCATAGTTTTAAATTACTTTGTTTCGAGATGACTTCTGGATTACCTCCATTTACTTTTGGATTACACTAGAATGACTTATTAAATCACATTACCACATATTACTTTGGACTACCTCTGGATTACTGGTACCTACGGCGGCATACACCCAAGGATTTTCCACTCCTTCCAGTCTTCCCCCTCACTCTCACAAAAGAACCAGTCTGTGCCGTTGTCAACTGCCACAGATAGCAGGCTCTTCCCAACTGTACACCCCTGAAATCAATTTACATAACACTGTCCCAGCCAATGAATCCTAGCACCACTGGCATGCAAGACTCCCCTGTGAACACAAATGCCTCTCTACTCACGACACATGACACCTTGAAATAGGCCCGGAAATAGAGGTCAAGGTACTTCCAATCTGCACGCATCAACACAACAGCAAAGCTATATTGCACGTTTCTGTCATCCCCCTAATCTAGCCCACCACCCTCTCTTTCAGATCTACCACTTATAAATTCCAATAACATAACAGAACTTCAGATTATTTTGATTTGATTACTTTCAAATTGCTTCACATTGCGTTTGGAATATTTCAGATGTTCTTCTAAATGCATCTAATTAGCTCAGATCGCTTACACTGATCTACTGATTTAGCAGCATCATCTGGCTTAGAATCCTTGCAACATTTGCATCGAAGTGCAAACCAAAAATATGTCGTTCACATTTTCTACCTCATTTCATGCACAAAAGAAAACACACTTTACAAAATTACCAGAGTACATTCTTGTTGTTTATGTTGATGTGAAAGGATAGTTTAAATCCATCTAGAATGTCTGACAGATGCGGTAAAGAACACAGCAAATTTCAAAGACATTTCAGGATTTTTATTTGAATATATAAATTGGGTTTCACCAAGGGTCATCCCTCTCTTTGTCTCTCATGGGATTTTTCCACCCTAGGCAAGGCGTCCCCCCATCCCAGGGTGGTCAACAGAGAGCGGTAACCCCTACTGCCATTAATATGGCTGGTTACTCATGAGGGCCTTAAGACAATTGCCATTGCTATCTGACTCCCTCTGGGAATTTTAAGGTAAATCCTAACAGTATAGAGAATTCTTTTTGGGTGAGATGACCCAAAGGTCTGGAAGGACCTGTGTGTTATATCACTTGAAATTCACATGTATCTATTACATTATTTTTAATCTTTCATTCTTTCATGTTTGCATATTCAAAATAACTCCACTAACTTCCATTCTGGAACCCATTTTGTATCTTTTCTTCATGTTAGAATTTGGATCGGGGTTCATGTCCTGGTATCCTTGTTTTTCAGGAAAATTGATTCCACTGGGATCCAGGACCAATGCAAGGTGAAGAAAACATCACATCAGAGGAAGAAAAGATACAAAATGGGTTCCGGAATGGAAACTCTGCACTAACTGACCAAGAGGCATTCTTTGTACAGAAGCACAAAGAGAGGCTGAAATTGTCCCTGAAGATGGACATTAGGACCGAAATGCACTGGACACTCGAAAAAAGACCTATGCCTCTGTGAAATAAATACTTCTGATCTTTTATATGTATATACACCAATGCATTTGTACAAAAGAACTCTTTATTTTGAATATGCAAACATGAAAGAATGAAAAATTGGAAAGAATGAAATAGATACATGTGAATTTCAAGTGATATAACACACAGGTCCTTCCAGATGTTTGCATCATCTCACCCAAACAAAATTCTCTACATTTGCTTTGTAGCCCACTGTGCAAGTGTTTTTTTTTCTGGCAACAGGACCAAATAATCTCTTCAAATATCTTAGAAAGTACAAAGATAGAGCACACGTCCTGGTGGTGCCCACTCAAATACAAGTCAAATCCTAACAGTGTCTCACAACATTACAAAATATCTTAAAAGATGGTGTCTCTCAATCACCCACGTCTCCCATAACCTTTTTCTTTCACACCCTCATACTCTTTCGCCCTTCCTTTTCCTTCAGTCTACTCTCCCCTCTTCTCTTCCTCCCACTCTCATCTTTGTACCCCACGCTCTACCTATCTGTCCCTAAAATGTTCCTTAGTCTACTCCTACTCTGCCCTCTCTCTACAGGAATAAGATAGACATGTGCCAGGTACTGCTATCAAATATCACTAGTACTATCTAAGTGATAGGAGTGCTAATATATTAAGAAGACCGCATTTGTCATGTATCAAATGGTTATATTTTTAGTTATTATTTCCATTTTAATGAACAAATATTAATTAACATTTCCAGGTCCAAATTAAATGCTCAGTCGACACACGTTTTGGGCCTGAAACACATGTTCGATGAGCATTGACATTGGATGCAACGTTAAAAAGATTGGCATGCAATATTACTTGTCCTGGACATTTTAATAAATATTTGCTTACTAGAACTAAAATAACGAATAAGTGAAATATAACCATTTGATAATGTGCTTTTCTAAATAGGTTACCGCTCTTATAACTTAGGTAGTACTTACTAGTGATAAAACGAGTTGGTTCTGGTAGAACCTTTCAATTATTTATGGAGTATTGGTTGTGGCCCTGTTAGCCTGAAGAGGCGTTGAGCAGCTGTTTGTAATCTGTAGTTAAGTTCAGCATAGCATACATTGGGCATCAGCAACAAAGTAGACATCATACACCCAGGTACGCTTACTATTTTCCAGCTGTTTCAAGGCTTATGGCCAGATAGTACATTATGCCAATGCCTGGCAAATGCATCCCATGTGCTAACACAAAAGCCTAAACATTTGGCTTTGCCAATGCTTGTTTACGCATTGGAATTACAATCCTTCACTTTCATGTACAGGGGATAAAACATTCCAAACAGCAAGCTTTGAACAACATCTCAAAAGAGATGCCCATTTAGTTATATTCTGCTTGAGTGCTAGTACTGATAATCCATCTGGGCCTTGGAAACGAGAAGAATTAGGAGACTCAATGAGAAATATCATAGCTTTGGACATGGAATCATAGGCAGCCACTTGCATGTTAATTGCACTGGATTTGAAGGTCTGTTCACTCAATTTCCCTATGAACACATCTCCAAAAGTTGTTGGACTCTTGTGCTTTTATAGCCCGGTCCATATTTGGGATTTTTCTTTACTGTTCTTCCTTTTATAAGTATGTCTAAGGAGCCCCTTTCCCTGAAATATCAAGTCTGATTATTACTGCTTTAAACAAATTGATGATATCCCGTTGCTTTGAGTTTTTTTAAAACAACTCCCATTTAATGCTGAAGTCACTATACCCATTGCATATACATAAGTGTCAGGGTTGCAGGTCTTTAGTTAAGTTTATATTACCGTTTACACTGAAAAGTGCAAAAAAAGCATTCCTCTTACACTTGTTCCAGTCCATAAATGTTCACCAAATTTGGCTTGCAACTGGATCCAGCCAGATCGTATTAACAATGCCAAATTAAAACTTGGAGAAATGTCATCAAAGGTTTTCCTGGTCAAAATGAACTCGGATTTGTTTTTTCCAATCAGCTTTTTCAGTGTAAAAAAAAAAAACCTTCCAGATGCATTTCTAGTAATTCTCGGCTTTGTCAAGTTTAGTGGCACACTTCTAGCCCATACCTTAAATTGGTGTATGTCGCATACATTTTGACAATTGGATTAGCCAAATGAAATAAAACAAACACTGATTGAACAAAACAGCCAGCAAAGACCAAAAAAACGGTACTGTGGATAATATGCTCAGAATAACAAATGTGTAAGACAATTCTGCACAATAGATAGGCACTGCATACCACCCCACACCAGGACAAAAAACAATATGCTTAGAAAAACATGCTTAGAATTAAACACTCAGAAATACGTGCACAAAGCATACCAACAATCTATTTGGAAGCGCACTATGGACAACAATAAGCTTGCAATAGTGGGGGCCGTGGTTTACTGCCATGCAGCAAAGACACATCTTGTGCAGCTCCTGCCTGATCCATCTTCATCTGAGCCGTAAATACGAACAACCGAGACATCTGATCCCAACGGCGACTGTAATGCACACGTGAACACTCCGGATGCGGTACGAGGGACCTGCGCATGAAAACGCAGCTGGAGAGTGCCAGAGTGGATTTGATCCTTGGCGTGCCCACGCCGGCAGCCAAGATGGCGCGTGCTGATATGGGGAGCACTGCACAGCCCTGGACACTCAGTACACCGTGGGTCGGCTTTGCGTGTTCCCCGGCGCAACGTGCTGTGTACGGGCTGAATCGCAGCCCTTTCTGTGTCCGGAGTGGCATGTGATGTCCGCGGGCGCCCATCCCTGAAGGTAGGATGCGCTGCCCTGCTCCCGAGCTGTGCCATGCTTAACTCAGCGGTGAAGTCCCTTGGAAATCGTGCCCGGGAGCAGCACCACCGACAACAAACGCTATGTGTGCTCGCGGTCCTGCACGCAACAGGCGGCTCGGCCAGCTGCGTACATCTACCTTGGTGCGGCCCCAGGGCGGTGGCACATCCGAAAACCTTATGAACTGCCAATCATAGACGCGGCAAGGCCCTCTACGTGCCTGCTGCTTGCCCACCATAACGACACAGCATTCACATCCCCACGCACAAGCAGACATAAAGCTGGGGATAGTCTCCCACAGCGGCCACACGCACATTAAAGACACTGCGAGCTGACAAGTGGTGCAGCAGCTTTTGCGAGCGCTGCAGGAAGAGGAACAACTGCAACCAGCATACCCGTGAGGTGGGCAACAATTGCCCTATTCCAGCACTGCATTACTCCTAGACTGGGTGGCTGAGGGTGCCCCTGCAGGCTCGTGCCCCTGTGAATCAAGGCTACCATGATGTCCTGTGGGCACCAGCATTTGAGATGGTTGCAGGTGTACTAGACCACTGACTACTCCAAAAAGAGAGCGCCCCCAATTGCAGTCATTACATGAAACTCCACAGGTAACCCACACCAGCGAGGCATAAATCCATTGTACGCCTGCAGAGCTGCAGCTCCAAGGACAAAGCACGCACCTTCTGCACTGGCGCCAATACCCTGCTAGTGACAAACGACCTCAGTGGCCCGCAGGGCCACTAAGCGGCATGTGGCTGGCTCCCCCGAAACGCCACCAAGCACACCAAGTGGACACACTATACAATAAGTGAACAGCCAAGAGACGCCATCGACACGCATCTCATTAGCCTTGCCACATTGCTATTGGTGCATAGAGCAACCGGTTTAAGCCGAGAGGAGCCACGCCACGGAGGGCAAACAGACGGCACAACACTAGAGATACCCATTACCATACGGGAAGCTACAGCATTGCTTGACTGTTACGCTGGGACCACAGACCATCTGCATTCGCTAACTTTGCCTATGCCTCACAAAACCCCCAAGAACAAGTCCAAACAGCCCACGATCAATGCATTTCCATACCCGCCGGAACGCCTGCACCCACTAATATGACCGCTTCAACTCAATCAGCGCAGGTCGAGCACCCCGGGAGTAACCACCATATTTTAGTGGCAATAGCTGCCCTGAAAACTGTGCTGGAAACAAAGATGGATGCCATCATCACTGACGTGGGCCTCCTGAGACAAGATGTCCACTCATTAGCAGAAAGGACTGGCATGCTTGAAAAGCAGCTGGCAGAAAACACTGCGGATTTGAAGACCACTCGCTGTGACGTTAAAGCAATGCAGCAACGGATAAGGAACCTACAAGACAGAGCGGATGACGCAGAAGGGTGGGCTCAGAGAAACAACGTTAGGATTCTTGGCCTTCCGGAGGGAGCGTTGGGCAAGAACCCCACAAGTTATATCAAAGACATGTTCTTACTAGAAATAGGCCCCAGGAACCTTACACAGGGCTTCACTGTGGAACGAGAGCACAGATCACTTGCGAAGAAAGCCCCACCCGGGGCACCACATCGACCCATAATAGCAAAGATTTTAAATGATAAAGATCGAAGAGTACTTCAGAACTGGAAGCTCAGTCACTAGAGCATCAGCGAAAATCACGGCGTATCCTGATTATACCCTACAAGTACAGAAAAGCAGGATGCACTTCACTTCGGTGAAGAAGAGACTCAGAGAAACCAACCTTAAATACATGTTGCTGTACCCCGCACGCCTAAAGATCATATACAAAGGCCGTCCCTCTTTTTCGAAACCCCGGAGGAAACACACGTGGATGGACACTGAGCGCCTGGTACCCACTCCAGAATGTTACTTAGCCCTCGGGGCAGAAGGAAGACGACTGAGTCCCTGCGGAATGCAATAGTAGGAATGAGATATAAGCGAGATGTTGGGACACGCTTTGTCTCCGCATAGTACTAAACCCGAGGTGCCAAGCTTGCACACACATCATTAACTAATTGGAGTATATACTTCGGTACACTGATGCTACAACACGCAGTACAACAGCAAGGAGCATTAAGAGTGCGTCTTTCACCCATCGACCATATTCTTTTAGTCAGGATACTAGCAGTTAGGTATCCATCCGCCGCACAACGACCGCCGTTAGAATGGACAAAACAGTGCAGTTGTGATGCCTGAGCACAATACAGGATGCTGGGCAATTGTGTTGGGGGTTGGGGTACGGTTGGGGCGGAGGTGGTTTACTGGGGGTTACACTTTACAAATCCTAACCGGCTAGCACGAGACGGGCAAACATGCACGACAGCGGCTGCTATTGAGGCGTACCAATCTGCCATAGCAAGACTCCTTAGACAACACAGCGCTCATGACTGGGGACCTTAGGTGAATTTCCTGGAATGTCCAGGGACTGAATAGCTTCATAAAAAGGAACAGAGTCATGACATACCTGTGCAGACATAAAATAGACTTTGTACATCTGCAGGAAACCCACCTCACCCAGGAAAGACAAGAGGTATTAGTCAGGAAATGGCGAGGCACCACAATTATAAGCTCACTCTACTCACTTATGCCCCGAACCACGACGCCTCAACATTTTTCCACTCTTTGTACACCAATGTAGGCCCGGTCAGGAGCTTGACCATCATATGGGGTAAGGACTTCAATGACACCAGTGACCCTCGCGGTCGACAGATTGGACGCCAAGTTCATTCATCTCACCCTCCTAGCAAGAGCATTAAACGCTCTGACAGAAGCCTTCGACCTGACCGACATATGGAGGGAGAAACACCAACATGACAGGGGATTCTCACATTACACCGCCTCTCGCGAGTTGCACACTAGGCTAGACTACTTCTTCACAGGGGTAGAATCATTGTGTGAATTCACTGAGGCAGGTTACAAAGCCCGGGTGCTGTCGGATCACTCCCTGTTCCGAGTCGCGTGGCAGGCGACACCCCTGCAGGGACATATTTCAACCTGGAAACTGAGAGGGGAAGCCCTGAAAGATGCAGCGTTTAGGGAACAACTCAAGGTGAGCATCACTGGTTACTTTGCAGACAACTCTGGCAGCATGCCATCCACTAGGGTAGTGTGGGAACCCTTTAAAGTAGTGATTAGAGGGGAAGCTATAGCAAAAGCAGGAGGGATACAAGCAACAATCATGAGGAAACTGCCAGAACTGAAAAAGTTTAAGAAGACATAGAAAATATCACAGACGGCCCTACATACCCCACCCACAATAAGATTAGATTGCAACAAGAATGCCTCAAACATTGGGATAGGCTGGGCACATTGAGCTATGCTAAATATGTGAGAAAAAAAAACATGCAGTAGGAGATAAACCAGACAGACTCTTAGCCAGGCTATACAAAAAAGATCCCAAACCAAACATGATTCAATCTATCAGGAACCACAATAACGATTTATGCACCACACAGGCGGACATTAACAAAACCTTCCTGGACTACTACATGGCCCTATACATAGACTACTCAGCGGTACAAACACCAGAAATAGAGGAAGCCCTTTCCCAAATCGACTTCCCACGAGTAGGCACCACTAACGCTGCAACATTAGACGCCCGACATTACGGCCGAAGAACTATTGGCCATGATCAGGGAGTTGCCGACAGGCAAAACTCCAGGTACGGACGGGCTGCCGAGTGAGTTTTATAAGGAGTATGCCGGTGAACTGACACCCCCACTACTAGACACGCTAAACGAGGCGTATGAGAAAGGAGCCCTTCCGCTTTCACTTAGGGAATGCATCATTATTCCCCTGGTCAAGCACCACAAACTCGCCACAGAGTGTAGCTCCTACAGGCCATTATCACTTTTAAACAAAGACGGGAAGATACTCACTTCCCTACTTGCAAACATACTCATAAAGAGGTGATAATGGAATTAATACACCCAGACCAGACAGGATATGTACCAGGGAGGAATACAACATGGAATCTGCGTAGGCTACATCATATCATAGATCACACCAATAACAGCACAAATCATTATGCAGTAGTCTCGCTAGACACAATTAAGCCATTTGATTCAATAAGGTGGCCATGGCTATTTGCAGCTTTGCGATGGTTTGGCATACGGCCCAGGCACATCAGATGGGTACAATTATTGTATAGCGACACAGTTATGGTTTGGCATACGGCCCAGGTACATCAGATGGGTACAATTACTGTATAGCGACCCAGTTGCCAGGTTAAGGACAGGCACCCAGATATCCGAACAGTGGACTGTAGAAAAAGAACCAGGCAGGGATGACCATTGTCTCCCATGCTGTTCATCCTCGCCCTTGAACAAATAGCAGTATACCTCTGCAACGAATACAAGGAAGCGGGCATAAACATAAATGGCAGCTGGCACCTCTTGTCCCTCCACGCGGACGACATGCTACTATGCGTACAACACCTGGAAACCAACCTGCAATATATACTAGATGTCCTGGACAGATTTGCCATGCTCTCAGGCATCACAATCAGTAGACACCAGTTGTGTTTGTTCCCGCTCGCAGGTCTCAAGGGGAAGAGGAGTAGCTTCTTGCCTACACTATAAAATGGAACACTGACACGTTCCAGTACTTAGGCATTGATGTATATCATGACCCTTTTGCAGAACACACGCATAATATGATACAAGCAGCCGAAGGCGTAATGAAATCGATGGATTTCTGGACAACACTACCTCTCTCTATGATGGGCAGGGCAGCACTACTGAAAATGGATGGTAGCCCTCCCCAGGCTGCTGCAGCAATTCACAAATGTCCTGAATAATATCTCCAAAGGCTTTTTTACAAAGCTAGACACAGCATGCAGAAGATTCCTCTGGCGCAATCGCAGAAGCAGGCTTGCACTTGACAAACTGCAGAGGCTGCACGAACAAGGGGGTATCAGAGCACCCAATTTCGAACTATATTTCATGGCAAGCCAGATGCAGTTTGTCACAGGTCCGATGAACCAACTTAGGATACTTCCCTGCTGCACCCCGACTGCAGTCCTCTCTTCCTGAAGGAAGTGACATGGCAGCGTTTTACTCACTTGCTATGCCCCCCACTTTTGCTTACACTGGGGAAGGCCCTATGGCACAGGACCTGTAAATTGATGGGCAATACGACACCCTACTCCCTCCAGATCCTGCTGGTCACACTGATAGATAATAACCCACAGCACAGGGTCACCATCAGGAAACACTGGGATTCCAGGGGAGTGGCGACAGTGGGTGACTTGCTGCAGGAGAGGAGGGTGATTAACCTCAACTCTCACCTCTGACACGGGGGTACATGCGGGCCAGTACATCACACATGCAAGGATGCTGAAATCGCTCAAACTGAAATGGCCCACAGCAGAATGCCAGTGGGAAGCCACAGCGGCAATAGAAACGCTGTACGATATATCAGTGGGGGGCCACGCGGTATCTAGATTGTACAAACACTTTCTTGCCCAACAGACAGATAGCACATTACACGTTCGTCGTAAGTGGGAGAAGGACCTACAAATACAATTCACAGACCGACAATGGCAGCAAGTGATCTCATATCACAGGCAGGTATCGCGCAGTGCTAAACTGCAAAGGTTACAGTTGTATGTAACACACAGGGCATACCTGACGCCTCTGAAAATGTTAAAGTTCAACCGCTGAAACACGCACCTCTGCCCTAAATGCCAACTTGAAAACGCTAAGTTGCTACATATGTTCTGTGCCTGTCCTAAAATACAGCAGTACTGGGAGTGGATAGCATTGAAGCTGCCTAATACAGCCATTGCCCTGCATACACAATCCCCCGCTGTCTGCTTGCTAGTTATTTTCCCGCACCCCAAAGCAGCAAGACACATCTGTAAATTGAAAGACCTGGCCTTTGTGTTGGCTAAGCGCAGGATACCAATGGGCTGGAAAGCACATATGAGCCCGGACATCAGTATATAGTGGAAAGACCTGCAGAAATGGACCACGGCTGAGACTGCAGTATGGCAGGAAGCCGCCCGCCTGGGTCGAGGGGAGGGATGTGTAGACATTGAGTCCTGGAGAGTACTACTGCAAGAAGCGTTCAATACTGCACAAGCCCAGACCTCTCATGCAGTGCTTGAACATGTGCCCATAGAACAAGTTGGATGGATCCACACACATGCAGCCCTGTTTTATACCACACTTTTCAAGTGGTTTGAACAGTGCACAAGTTGCTGTTTGTTCTATTTGCTAGTTTGTTATGTCGGCTGGGGGGAGGGTGGAATGGGTCACTGTCAAACAGACAAGTCATGTTAGTCTCATCACTGCTCTTGTTATCGATCGTCTGTTTGTTTCCTGTTAAGCAACAAAACAAATAAACATAAAATAATAATAAAGCTTGCAATAGTGAAAAACGACCATAAAGGACAAAGTTAACCCATAAAAAGTGATGTTGACAACAAAATGGCAAAAATAATATATTTGCTTAAAGCAACTAGTCATCAAACTACTAATTAAATTATAACTCTCTACAACACACCACTTGCTTTAATTATTAAGTAGCTCATATCCGTGGTATAGTTTAAGTGAGTTTAGAGAAGTAGTGGTGCAGTGTGAGGTAAGGTGTAATTTGAAGTGTGATGAACTTTCTTTGTATTAGGGAAATACTTCAACTGGACTGTGCTTGTAACAACTTTAGCATTCCCAAAGTTTCTTGACTTCCAACTTGTTATACGTAGAAACCTGATGGTTTTAAAATACAGACACACTCCAGAAATGCAGTAGATTGAGCTACTGCATACACTGATTTACATCAACTGAAGGCCAATATGTATTCTGATATCATTTCAAGGTTGCTCGTCTGTTTCTAGTTGAAGGATATGGTGGCACCTTCTTTGCAGCAGTGCTGTCAAGTGTTTGGAAGCAGATTACCAATGTGCTCTGAACACAAGTCACCCTGACCGGTTTCAGAATTTCCCTTGTGTACAATCCAATCAGGTTTCTCTGAAGTATAAATAATTACATACAACTTTGCTTAAACAAGTGTACCTGAAATTATTTTAATTATGCAGACTTTGCTGTAATACATTATAACAATGACAATGAGACACATGGTCTGAGTAGCACCTTAGCCTATGTGTTAATTTCAGCCACCTTTCGCCAAGCAGTGATTGTTTGATAAATGTGGTAAATTATTGTTTTTAGGGTTTAACATTAAAGAAAGATATTATGCAAGCATTACTAATATTTGGAGTTATCGTGCAAGTGATTTGCTTGGTGATGTCTTATAGTGACCATCCCCAAAATTCATGATTCGGCATGCTATTGAAAGATTTTGTAGCAAAAGTGTGCAACATTCACCAGCTTTAACCATAAAGAACCAAAGTGGAAGAAAAAGTGGGTAAATCAATTGCTGTAGAAGTGAAAAGCAAAAGGCAGGCATATGCCAGGCATTGATAGGCACTGAAAGTTATTAGGGACAAAGGTTGAGATGGATGGAATGTGTTAGGCATGCGGGAGAAAACAAAAAGGACTTCTCAGATTTACCATAACGACGTGTGTCGCCAAGTGGGTCAAGTTTTGGAAGTCTAGTAACTTTGGGGGTTCCCCAGCCAACTGAAGAAAAATAAACAAACAACAATCAGCATTATCAAGTGAGGAGTTAAAATGTGGAGACAGAATGTCCTCTCAAAAAGGCACCAAAAAATAGCTTTGGAAAATAATTACTTATTTACTGTTACATACTATTACAAGGGCTGCTTTTACATTTTCACACAAGTGATGAATAATGCCAATTTGGGCAACTGCTGAACTACATGAGGTGAATTAGTAATTTGAGGTTTTAGATTTACTTTAGTAGTAGGCAACATTTACATTTTCTTTTACATTTTTGAATTCCCTTTTCTACTCTGGTCCATAGAATAAACAAGACTCCCCCCGCTGGGCGTGTCTCAGAAACACAAAAAGTAATATACATTGCTAAGAGGTTTTATTGATGACCGCTTTGATTACGACGATTTAAAAAAGAAAGAACACAAGATTCTCATGCTGGCCAGATGAACATGTCAAACACAAGGAACTATTTCAATAATCATATGAAAGCATCTTTTAAATATCCAACAGTTTATGAATGGTTTACCCAAAAAGTGACATGTTACTTATCTGTAAAAAGGGATACCTAGCACATGGGCATGAATAAAAGATTGGCATGCTTCAATATTCATCTTCAAAGGTTTAAAAAAGAAGACTTTATTATATTATTATTTCTATGCTCCAATTCTGGAGCACCCAGCTTCAGTCCAATGGGCATCCCATTTTCTGGGAATAATCTCAGAGACGTTCCTAAAACGGTAGGATCCTGTGGGCTTTCTAGATCATATTTCTTAACATAAATAGGACAAGAACTGCTACAAAATGTGGGTCTTAGCAAAATCATGGGACCGCAATTTAAGCACATGCACAGTTTGCATATACATATACTATTTTTCATGGAAGATGGTTTTTATTGTTCCCATCTTGTTTTGAAGAAGAGGGAGTAATTTTCACACACAAATCATTCGCGGTCGCCTTCGAGGAGAACAGTATGTGCAACATGTTTACAGTTTCTCACAAAAGTGTTTAATTTGTATGTGACATGAACTATTTTACCTAGGCTTCGCTATCTTTACTCCTGCCTCTCTTTGTATTGAGATCATCTTAGCAGTATCATACAACACTTCCTACATCCCCTGGCTCGTAGCGCAATCAACGAAACAGTAGGAGAAGTGAATTGTGGTGCAGGCGTTTGTACTGGCGGGCATTTCTTTAAACCTTTGAAGTCCGTAATAGGATACTTTCTCCTGACTCAAACAACTTAGAAATGTACCTTGGTAAAAAAGAACATTGTAAAGTAGAAGACACCATCACGGGAAAGAATGCCATCCCATATGCAAGCACTACCTGGAAAATCTATTATATTAAGTATTACGCTGAGGTTTTCCACCCTTAATCAAGAATATCAAGTATTCTCAAGACTAAAGTCTGCAAGCGCTAATCTATACTTTGGGAAAACGTTTAGATTTACCTCACATGGACAAAGATACCTTACAAATCCAACCATAGACGACAGTCTTGTTAGCTTACGGTTGCAACATCCCATTCAAATAAGGAGGAACAATAAATACAGCAGAGTTCCAATAAGATTTAAATGAAACATGTACCATACAGACAGATTAGAAGTAATAATTATGAGCGGCTACTAAGAAAGGTGTGTAAACATTTCCCATGAATGTGCACAAGCAAACAAGCATAGAGAGGGAGCTCCAAAAGACCAAGGGCAGTGGGAGGGGATAAACGTTTTAATGCACTTTAAATATGGAAGAATGTACCCCCTACTGTACATTATAAGGAAATTACAAGCCACTGAGGAGTTTCGTAGCTAATAGAGAAACGAGGCCGAAGGCCAAGTTCTTTTTATAAGATCACGGAACTCCAAGGTGACTTGTAATATCCTTTTTATGTATGGTAGGGTGTATTTTATTCCTTATGATATATGGCCGTGCAACGTCATTGCTTTTAATACCTTGTCTCTTGCTTATTATAATGGTGAAGATCCTCCATTTGCTGATCCATTTAATCAATATAGAATTTGTTTGGATTTTAAAAAGCAAAAATACAGCTATTTCCGTTGCAGAAAAATAGTTCAAGCAGTTTAATAAAATTCATTGAAAAGGAGCGTGGCCAAGCCAGAGAACCATGCAGTCGCTCTCTCCATCGCTGATTATAGGGGATGATGGCAGTGTTTTTTCCTCTATCAAGCCACACTGGGGAGAATGACCCGACATTGCTGGACAGAGGTCCACCTTGTGCATGCCTGGATCGGCTCCAGAGCACTGAGGTGCTCGCCCAGAGGTGCTGCCGAGACTCGCCGAGATCTGAGGCCTGATCCAGCAGAGATATCAAGATGGCGCTACCAGAGGCATGCTGCATCGGCTTGTCTGCACCCGGACTCTGAAACCTACTAGAGGCATCAGCGTGGTGGAGGGTTGGGTGTGTACACTTTTCTGTGTTGAGACTACGGAATTAAGCACGATTTACCCACGGTGAGGCCTGTGCTGGGAACCCATTTACTACACCTTCGCCACCCAGAAGAGGGGGATGGGTTCACATGCAGCCTGATCTGAGCTGCGGGCTCTGCATGGTGGGGACAGTAAGAGACCCTTCCACCGCACCTTGGTCACTGGCAATGAAACAGCTGCCCGAATTGGCGACATGGGGCCACCAAACACTTGGTAAGGCTGCATGGCACCGGGGAAGATTAAGGAATGCACCAACGCCTGCTAGATCTTGAGAACCCCAATCTTCGCGCTGTAGCACCATCATAACTGAGACCCTATTTAGGTTCACAATGTTGGCTTTGGATACCCCCTGGCGCGAGGGCCTCTGATGACAAGCATCAGACACATCATTTAAGCGAGAGGACATCTAAAGCACAAGAAACGGAGGGAAAGGCGTTGAACCATCGATTTGCCCATTGGTAACTGCCTCTCTCCTGCCCCACAGGCATTCGCCATGGCTTCAAATAAACCCAGAAAGTCGAAATCCTCAGACATCAAGGAACTCCTTGCAGCAACAGACCAACATACGTTTACTCGAACAGTGGCCTCGAGCCCCTCCAAGGAGATGTCAGAATGCAAGGCAGACTTTACTCTGGCATTTGCAGAGGTTAATAAGGCTGCTGATACGATGGAGGGAAGAGTGACAGATATAGAAGGCTCGGTTAGGGAAATATCGAATGACCAGGCGGGCATTGAACAGAGCCTGTTTCCAATCGAGGAGCAGCAGGCACTAATGATGGCGAAAATTGAGGATGGGGAGAACAGGTCCAGATGCAATAATATTATGAGGAATCCCACAAACAATTACTGACGCGCAGCTGGTGGCTTATGTACAGCAACTCTTCCGCAAGATGCTGGGCCTCACGAGTGAAGCCGACATGATGCTGTGTTCTTCCCGTATCAAAAGAGCAAGGGTTTCTTCTGGACGTCCTAACCAGGGTCCTTTTTTTCCATATAAAAGAGGACATAATGAGGAAAGCTAAAGGGCTTCAAGATGATGCCTTTCAGGGTACAAAAATCCACCTTTTCCAGGACTTGGCACAACTTACTCTCCAGAAACGGTATGCTATGAGACCAATTACTGCCTGGCTTTGTGATCACTCCTCTGCATATAAATGGGGCATCCGTTTACACTCATTTTTGATTACCAGAATGATTGCTCCAAGGTACCCTCTATAGAAGCTTTCACCCTGCTCGCAAGCAACTTTCCTGCAGAAGAGGGCCTGACCGCCTCGCCGACCAACCGCCCACAGTGGACATACAAGCCAACAGGCCCGGCAGGAGGAGACAACGGCTGTGCAAGAGGAGATGTGTCAAGAAGAAGAACCGAACTAAGCATGCATTCACACATCTGTTGGCTGATATAAGTCACTTGATACGGGACCCTCGAAGATAACCTGCTTAAAGACCTCCCAAATGGTTTAGCTAATTTGAAGGTGTAGGACCTCCTGTGAGCGGCGCTTCCCTGGTGGGCACTATCACTTTACCAATTCCCCCTTATACAAGGAGCTACACCCCCCCCCCCCAGCCCCCATAAATTGCATCCTTTACTCCTGCACATGGCAAGGATGCTTAGATCTTCCAGGATCCTTTTATGGAATATCCTGACCTTTGATGGTTCAAATGACCACTGTGTTCAAGGTTCCACTGCAGCTCGTCTTAGGGCACTGGGGGGCAGAATAGGAAAGCACCCATGAAGATTGTCAACACAGGTGGGTGACACAGTGACCGCGTATGCTCGGGTTCAGGTATACTCTCCTAATTGCAAACCTAGGAATGCTAGGTGTACGAAAACTCGGCAGGAGAGTGCCTTATACCAGAGCTTACAGTCTCCAAAGGCTCAAGTCGAAACACGAGACGGCGGGAGTTCCAGAGCAAAGGTCCAGTACGAGCTGATCAGTTCACTGGGCGGTCCAAGCTATTCCCGATTCTTGGAATTCACTCTGCCCTCTTGTGGAGACCCTCCTCGAATACTGGGACCTTATTCTTCATCAGCTCACCGACCTTCCTGAGTCACTACAGCCCCTTGAAGAGAATCAGTTTTGAAGTTAACCACACAATCGCATGCTCCGGCACCAAATGTACTTTTGATCTCAAGGCCCCACTCATCGTAGAGACTGGACTGCCTGTTAGTTAGGGTTTGAATTGTTGAAGGACTGCCTAAAGTATATTTGCAATGTGTGACCCCTTTCTATACAAGTTGTGGATCTCTACTTGTGTAATATTCCTTAGGCCACTAAGTTACTGTATATATGTTTCCTAGTTAGTGTTGTGTTAGTTTTGTTAATATTGCTTTGATTCTACTCTGTGTTAGACTTAAAAGGCCTTTAAGAAATGTATATGTACTTTTGATATATACACCTGACAGAGTAATTTGTAGTGTTGTTTACTGTGTTTGCTCATTGTGGGCTTTCGATCACTCTCACCCCTCCTGAGACCTAGTCTTGACCGCTGCCAATGCTACCTCGATTGGTCTGGCTTATCCAGAAGGTTACCCCTTTCCAAGAATCTGGGCTGGTCTTCTGAACCTCTGCCCACCAGGTCAGAGTTTAGATATTCATCTTAACACCTATCATGAGCTACTTAATGTATTAAAGAATATAGTCATCTAAGCAAAACATTATATTGGAGTGTTGTTGTTAATACAAGAACCTAATCATACATAGAGATAGGCAATGGCTGCAGCATGCACCATAGAAGGATAACATGTTTTATCTGGTCGTTTTGGATAGTAAAATAATGAATGCTACCGTATCAGTTTTGAGTAATGTTAAACATGGAACAAATAGCTAATGATTCAAGACTTACTACATACTTGTGTTAGTATAAACAATACATATGAAGACCCACAATACATACAAATCAGAGGCACATGCAGGGAAAATAAAGTAAGGAAGAAGGAAACATCATCACCAGAAAATGTCAATAATATTAAAGTACATTATCATGTATACAACTGAATTATTGTGTTTGAGGCCTGCTTATTGCCCCATATATCTGTACCATGAGTTGAGACCAACCCCAAGTAAAGTACCTTAACAACATCAGACAAGGCTAACGTCTACATATATATTACCTTTCAAATTTTAATATTCTGACTGTCAGTGGACAAACACAACTGGACTAAATATGTCAGTGAACACAAACAAGTGGCCCACATATGTGATGTCATCAATGACATTTGTGATGTCATCTTTGATGTCTTGGGTGTTAGTCTTAGGTGTGCACGGTGGTGGCGCGAGTTATGGTTGCTTAACTTACCATAACTGGCGAATCTCAGAGGTTTTTTGGTTTTACTTGTAACCATAATGTCCGTTTAACAAAGTTTTTTCAGTGAATATATGGGATACGTTACTCACCGTAATCGTATTTCTGATGCTTGTATTTGCTTAGATTCACATGCTGTGCATAGGCTGACAACTAGTGGAAGTTGCTGAGTATTACAGTTTGTTTTTTGAAACTCGAAAAGGGGCATCGAACTAGGGCATGCCAGTAATACTATCCCTAGTGTGACGTCCACTGTACCCATGATCCCTCACGCGTGTAGGACCCTCAGATTGTATTTTTTCTGACATGAGGTAGCATGAGGAGTAGCATGAGTACAGAGTATCCAAGCAGATAAGATAGATAAGACTACAAGCATCCATGCACCTTCTCTCAGAGGGGAGGAAGGGCGGGCGCATGTGATTCTAAGCAGATACAAGCATCAGAAATACGATTACGGTGAGTAATGTATCCCTTCTGAGGCTTGTGGGATCTGCTTAGATCACATGCTGTGCATAGATTAGCGAGCAGTGTTAAAAGAAGGAGGTGGGATGTGAGAAGAGTCATGAGCGAACAAATGTCTTAGAACACCTTGTCCCACTTGAGTATATGTCTTGGAATGAGTGTCAATGCAGTAGTGCTGAGTAAAGGTGTGAATAGAGCTCCATATAGCTGCTTTGCGAATGGTGTCAAGGGGTACATTTGCAATGAAAGCCAGAGTGGCCCCAGTGCCTCTTGTAGAGTGGGCCCTTGGCGTAAACCGCAGTGTCTTTTCTGAAAGGGAGTAACACAGGTGGATACATTTGACTATCCATTTAGAGATGGCACCTTTAGAGACGCGATCTCCTTCTCTGCCTGTAGCTACGGAGACAAACGGTTGATCTGTCTTTCTTAGTGGTCTGGTCTTGTCTACGTAGTAGAGGACCGCTCTCCTCACATCTAGTGTGTGGAGTTTCAACTCAGCAGAGCTTTTGGGTTCTTGGAAAAAGACCGGTAGCTCAATGGACTGGTTAACATGGAATTTTGAAATGAACTTAGGTGAGAACCTAGGGTGAGTGTGTAAAACCAGTTTATCCTTATGTACAGTAAAAAAAGGATCATGCACTGACAGAGCTTGAATTTCAATGACCCTTATTGTGGATGTAATGGCTACTAAGAAGGCAGTTTTATAAGTCAGGTGTTTGAGACTAGCTTTATGCATGGGTTCAAAGGGCGGTCCCATGAGTTTAGCAAGCACCACATTAAGGTCCCACCCTGGTAGTGGGTTAGAAATTGGAGGGTGGAGTCTCTTCACCCCTTCCATAAAGCCTTTGACAACTGGCACCTTCCACCATGACACCATGTTATTGGAGGTGGTGTAGGCTGACAGCGCTGCCAGGTGCACCTTGAGTGAATTAAATATCAACCCTGTGTCCAGTAAGTGGAGCATGTAGGTGACAATATTGGAAGGAGTGCAATCAACTGGGTTGATTTGTTTATTCTGGCACCAAATAACGAATATTTTCCACTTATCAAAATAACAGTGCCTTGTGTTAGGTTTTCTTGATTCTTTTAAGATATCCATACATCTCTGGGGTAAATTGAGGTGGCCGAACTCTATGACTTCAGGAGCCATGTTGCCAAGTTCAACGAGTTGGGTTGAGGATGCACTGTCTGTCCTTCATGCTGGGAGAGTAGGTTGTAGCAGCACGGGAGTCTGATGGGGTCGCACACCACCAGTTTGCGTAGGTGTGGAAACCATGGTTGTCTCGCCCACATAGGAGCAACTAGGATGAGCGTCATCGATTCCCTGTGTATCTTGTTGACCGCCTTCCTCATCAGAGGGGTTGGTGGAAAAGCGTAGGCAAACATCCCTAACCAATTCATCCATAGAGCGTCCCCTTGGAGCCTGGCTGGGGGAACCTGGATGCAAAGTCTGGGCACTGCCTGTTTTCTTCTGTGGCGAATAGGTCTATAGTGGAGAAACCCCAATGAGAGAAGAAATCTTCTACGATTTCTTTGTGTAGACGCCATTCGTGTTCCTGTGGGAGGGGATCTCTGCTCAGAGCGTCTGCTAGTGAATTGAGATCCCCTGGAACATGTTGGGATGACAGGTAAATCCTCCATCTGAGTGCCCATTTCCAAATTTTCTGGGCAAGCTTGGACAGATTTGGCGAACGAGTGCCCCCCTGTTTGTTTAAATAAAACATCGCCGTCGTGCTGTCTGTTAGGATTTGCACTGACTGGTTGGATAGGAGGGGTTCGAATGCCCGAAGCGCTCTGAAGACTGCCAAAAGTTCTAGCAGACTGATGTGATTCTGAGCCTCTGTGTGAGACCAGAGACCCTGAGCTGTGTGGTGAAGGTAGTGAGCTCCCCACCCTGCCAGGGAGGCGTTTGTTGTGACAACGGCCTGTATTTATGGATCGTAGAAGGGTTTCCCCTTTGAAAGATTCTCTGTTGTCCACCAGCGAAGACTCTGTACTAGTGGTGGCGAAACGACCACTAGATCGTCCCACTGACCACTTGCCTGAGACCACTGTTTCGCCAACCATTCCTGCATGGGTCGCATGCGCAGGTGCGCGTGGGGAACCAGGTAAATGCATGATGCCATCATGCCTAGCAAACACATCGCTTTGCGCACCCTTATCTGGCGACCGGACTGATATTGAGGAATTTGCAGCAACAGATTCCAAATTCTTTCCTCTGATGGAAAGGTCAACCCCTCTTGGGTGTCTAGGATAGCTCCTAGGAACTGTTTGGAGGTGCTTGGCACCAGGCTTGATTTTTTCTTCTTGATTGAGAAGCCCAATTGGAAGAGGAGGTTGATTGTTCTTTGAATGTTGGATCTGCAAATTGCGGGGGTTTCCCCTGTGATGAACCAGTCGTCCAGGTAAGGGTATACTGGGATTGCCTCTCTGCGTAGGTGCGCCACCGCCACCACCGCCAGTACCTTGGTGAATACCCTTGGAGCCGAGGATATTCCGAAGGGCAGCACCTTGAACTGGTAGTGCTGGCTGTCTACCTTGAAACGCAAGAATCTTCTGTGTGCTGGGAACATGGAAATATGAAAATAAGCATCTTTCATAGCCAATGTTGCCATGTAATCCCCCTTTTCTAGTAGGGGGATTACCTCTTGGAGTGTAGTCATGCAGAATTTTTGTGGCTTGACATATGTTACTCACTGCTCCGTATGTAGGTCAGGAAATCTGGATTAGATGACCTTGGAGACGATAGTTATACAGGAATCGATATTCAGCCTCCAATATTCCAACTCCCCTGAATACAAGACTCAGGTTTCCTCAAAAGAGGGGCTCTTCTCTACAATGTACCTCTCTGCTGTTTCGATCTAAACAGGCAGAGGTGTCAATTGAACAAAAGAGCGGGGTAAACACGCACCGCCAAAAACCAATGCTGAAAAGGAATACAAAGAGGATTAGCAGTGCTGTGAGAAACAAGTAAGGTAATCAAGCAACAGTAGTTGACGGAAAATAACTAGGCAAGGATTGGAGTGGAATTTCCCCTGGGATGGATCTACAAAGGAAAAATAAACCCAATATATATATATATATATATTAGTGTGAGTATTCTAATAGGTTCTTCCTGTAAGGCAAATAACCAAAAACAACAGACCTGAAATGTGGGACTCTCAAGGGTTAACGATGTCCAGGTTGGAGAAAACGACAGGATAAAATAACAAACAGGTAAGTTAGTACAGGGAAGTAAACCCGGGCGGCACGAGGGTCGCACTAGTATCGGGTTGGTGCATACTCAGGAAAGCGTCACAATATGCACTTGAAGACCAGTTCATAAAGTATTGTAATCCAGTAAATGTCCCAAAAGTCCAGCAAAAGGAGATGTCTTAGGATCCCAACAGGGGCAGTAGGTAAGTGTGGAGCAGTATTAGCAGAGGTAGCACTGGCAGATTTTCCTCAATAAACGTGCACAGCACGAGTTACCTGGGAACACGAAATGTAGATACATCCTCCAGACAAGGATAGGAGCAGCTGAGGCGTTCCAGGACGCTTTTTGCGAGTAAACTGCAAGGAAGCAGCAGGAGTGGGCAAAACAATCCAGGAACGCTCCGCGTCGATACCAGGAGATGACGGCAGTAACAAGGAAGAGAGAAGGCAGTCCAGGGGCGGTCCGGGTCAGTACCGTAACGGTCTATAAACAATGCCAAGAGGGGAGTAGGCAAAACAATCCAGAAGTCAGGCGTGGATCGGAACCAGGAGATCAAATCAGGGCTTCGTGACAAGTTTCACGAAGGAAACGGACGTAACCGAAATAGCAAGTAACACTACAATTAGCAGCAACGAGCCCTCTGGAAGATGGCAGTTTTAACCCATAGGGGGGGGCGTGGCTTGCATACACGTCCTTTATATATGAGATGTGTCAGCTGACACAGGTTCCGCCAGAGCTTTTACAGGCGCCATGGCAACCTGTATCTGCTCCACAAGGGGGTCTGTGACTGAGACGTACTCCGCAGGGAAGCCATTCTTTGCCGAAGTGTAACAACATACTTGTTGCAGGGCGCAAGTCTAATACTGGGCGCATTGTTAGATCTTTTTTTGGCACAAGAAAGTAAGTTGAATAGATACCCTTGTTTACCTGATTGCCCGGGACGAGTTCTATTGGTCCTTTGCAAGAAGAATGACGATCTTTTCGAGGAGGATTCTTTGGTGCTCCAAGGAGTGTATCTTCTGTCTTGGAGGATGGTTGCGGGGGCGTTCCAGTAGCTCTATACAGTATCCCGCAGACACTGGGGACAGCATCCATCTGTCCGAAGTGATCCCTTCCCATGCGTAGGTGAAGATGGAAATGCGCCCCCCTACTGGGGATGCATGGGAAGGGACCCGGAGCGGAACGTCACTGCTGTTTATTGGGAGGCATAGTGCCTCTACCTGGGCTGCCTCTCCCCCTACCGCAGCCCCTCTTTTGACCTCTGGAGAAACCTTGGGTAGCCTGTTGGTTGCCGCCCCACGAGGTTCCTTGGTTCCGATAGTAATTGGACCCTCTCTGGGAATTTTGGCTGCGAAAGCGACGAAAATGATTATTCCCTCGCTGGTTTGAGGGCTTATTTGTTAGTTGGTCAAGGGACTTTAAGGTGTCATATTCGTCCTTAGCCGTCTTCAGCGCTTCCTCCACTGCATTCCCAAACAGGACATTTGGTTCTACCGGCATGTCTATGAGGGTGGCTTGGGTCTCGGGTTTAAACCCTGACTGCCTTAGCCAAGCGTGTCGTTTAATCACACAGCCTTCCTGCATTGTCTAGTGCATCAAAGTTAGCTTTGAGAATGCATCCGGACACTGATCCACCGTCCGATGCAATTTGGGCCAACTGGCTCTTTAGAGGTTCTGGTGCGGAGGCAATGAGGGCAGCTACCTGTACCTGTTCCCAATGGTGACAATTGTAGCTTGCTAGCAGTGTGGTGGTATTGGCAATGCGTGCTTGGTATGCCGACGTGGATGCCACTTTCCTCCCTAGAGCATATATTCTCTTGCTCTCCTTTTCCGGGGGTGCTTCCGAAGATGCTAGTGGTGTTCCCGCCCTCTTTCTGGTGGTTATAACCACTAATGAGTCAGGTTTTAGCTGACCCCTTATGTATAGTGGGTCGGAGTGAGCAGCTTTAAACAGTTTTTCTACTCATGGGTTAACTGCCCGAGTAAGATTAGGGGTCACCAGAGAAGGATCGATTCTGTGTTGAATAGATCTTAGAATGGGGATAGTTTGAGCAATGGATCTTTTGTCCCCTAGAATTTCCTCTGCAAAATCTCTCTCTTCTAGGGCACCCTGAGTGTCAATTTGGAAATGGGCTGCAGCCTTGGCTAAAACTTCATTAAGTAAAGGCTGATTGTCAACCGGTGAGTCATTCACAGGGGGGTCCTTGGGAATAGGCGAGTCGAGACGATAGGCTTCCGCCTCGTCTTCCTCCTCCTCTTCCTGGTCCTCATCGTCTCCATAGTAATCAACCCCAGTCTGGTCGTCCAGCATTTGTACTTCTGAATCCTCACCATACTGCTGGTAAGGTTCAAAACTAAAAGGGTCTGAAATCAACCCCTGAGCTGGAGTCTCAGTATGGAGTCTCTTAGTAGGAGGTTGAGGGTCTTTGGATCCCGAAGGGGCAGAGGTAGCAGGAGTACTCTGATAGCTATGGAAGAAATGTGGGTCTTTTTTCGTAGAAATCTACAAAAAAGGACATCCTCCTCATCACTCTATCAATGTCCTCCGAATCCCATTGTCTTGAACTGGGGATAACCCTCTCCTGATGAGGTTCCTTACTTGTCTCTGTTCCCTGAGTAGGGGGAGGGACACACTTTCCCTTGGGGACAGGGTCAGGACCCTTGGATTTTTATCTGTGTTTCTCCTTCTGAACCTGGTGTTCAGAGGCCTTCTTGTGTTGTTTTTCCCCTTTCCCATGTGTAGAGGAATGCTTTCCTGACCATTTGGAATTTCCTGAATCGTTCGACACTTGGCGTCAAGAATCGGAGGAGGGATCATGAGATTCGGTAGTCTTGGAAGAGGGGCGTTGAGTCTCGGAAGCAGACGTCGAACGAACTACAGGAGTAGCCGTCAAACGTGCTGCCTGAGGGTAGAGGTCAGATCCGTCTTCTGACGACAATACCTCCGTGACTTTAGGTAATGTGGCACTTTTAGCAATCGTGGACGGTTGCTGTGTGCCATGAGGCGACCGTGACCTGGAACACCCAGAGGACACCGAATCGGCGGACCGCTCTCTTTGTGCCTTCTTATGGCGATCACTCGACGCACGTGTCGAATCTCGGGTGGGGTTAGTGTGTTTGGTGGAAGAGGTGTGGGTAGCGCTCTTGTCGCCGGGTGTTGTCCCCATAACTGAACCGCCGGTCAGTCCTCTGAGGTCGGGGGCTTGCGCATGGGTGCCTGACAACACCCCTGTGCCCTCGCCGTCCGATACGGCGGCGTTGCTGCCATCACTGAAGGAACCCACTGCGTCCATGGCCTCGAGTTGCCTGGCGTAGTGGGCCCAACGCTTGGTTGAGCGGTCCTTGTGTGTCTTGGCTTTGAAGAGCTTACAAGCTCTATAATTTGCCTCAGGGTGGTCCCTTGGAAGACATAGGTTACAGGTATTATGTTTGTCTACCCAGGGAAACTTACGGTTGCACTTCGGGCGGAATTTAAAGGGAGTACTCTCCATATGTCAATATTAGGCAGCGGGCGGGTATATGTAGGAAATGAGTGTGTGTGTGTGTGTGTATATCCACCCCCCACTCTCCCTACTTGCACAGGGCCGAGGCCAGAGGCCTTCGGAGGCCCGGGTCGAGGCCAGAGGCCTTCCAAGGCCCAAAGTCCATCATGTAGTCCCGACTGCTGTTCTTCCTCGGTCTCGAGTACCGCCGTCGATCTTCTGCGATCTTCGACGTAGGGTTGGGGAACAGGGATTTTGATTAATTATATGATAAATGGCTAAAAGTCAGGGAACTCCGCGATTATGCTTCCGGCAAGTATGGTGGAAAAAAACAATCTGAGGGTCCTACACGCAAGAGGGATCATGGGTACAGTGGACATCACACTAGGGATAGTATTACTGGCACGCCCTAGTTCGACGCCCCTTTTTTTCGAGTTTCGAAAAACAAACTGGCATTAAGGCAGAGATCAGTGGCGGCACACCACTCCTGAATAGCGGACAGGCAATCAGAGATGAGAGAAGGAGAAGAGATGGCCGAGGGAAGCCTGAACATGAGTTGAGTGTCATCCGCATAGCACTGAAAATTGGAGCAGAAAGAGGCAATGCGATGGGCGAGAAGTACCAGGTAGTGGTTGAAAAGCCAGGGAGAGAGGTTTCACCCCTGGGGAACACCGCAGGTAGAGCGGGAGATAGAGGAAAGGAAGGACCCAAGTTGGACCTGGGAGGGTCGATCAGAGGAAAGAAGTCAGCCAGAGCCTGATCAGTGATACCACAGGTTGTCACAGAAGATTGTGCAGGATGGTATGGTTGACCGTGTCGAAGGCAGAAGAGAGATAGAGTAGGATGAGGACAGAGGGGATGTTAAGAGTCAAGGTTGGAGAGTAGGTCTTCACGGATGTTCAGGAGAGCAGTTTCCGTGCTTCTGAGTGGAGGTTATGCTGTGAGATGGCCGGCTTTTCCAAGAGTCAGCCCAGAAAAGGAGCGATGGAGATAGGGCGATATTTTGCCGGGCAAGAAGGGTCAGCTGTGGGTTTCTTGAGAACAAGGTGCACAAGAGAGTGCTTCAGAGGGGAGGGGAGGACTCCCGAGGCGAAAGAGAGGTTGCAGAAATCGGCCACGGCAGGCGCAAGAGTGTCAATGTGGTCCTTGATGGTTTTGGAGGAAAAGGGAAGAACCTGTTTTGACGAGACTTTCATAGATCGGACTTGTCTGGAAACATCGCCAGGAAAGAAAAGAGGAAAGGAAGAGAAAGAGGTTGGGGGGGCTGCAGGAGGGCCAGAGTTTGCAGCAGGAGAAGTGAGAAGAGGGTGGGGGGGACGAGAGGGTGGACAGGATGTCCTGGGTTTTTTAGATGAAGTGAGAGACAAGGGCCGTGCAAAGGGCCTGGGAGGCGACAAGAGAGTTAGAGACGGCAGCAGGGTTGGCCAGCACCTTGCAGATTTTGAAGAGTTCGGCCGAGTTATTAGAGGCCGCAGAGACACAGGCTTGGATGTGGGCTCTCTTCCTAGTATGGATAGAGAGTCGGTATTGCCATTGGAGCAGGCGGTAGGCCTGTTTGTCAGAGGATGAACAAGAAGCCCTCCATTTCCTCTCAGCCCCCCTGCACTTACGTGTAAGGGTAGCTAGGTCAGAGTCGAACCAAGAATTGCACTTGGCTTTGGGCTTCAAACGGATCCTCATGACAGGGGCAAGAGCACCAAGAGTATTAGAGATAGATAGAAGAGTAGAGCTTGGAAAGGGCTGTGCCAGGATGTGAGTCAGCCGGAGGAGGAGGAGAGAAGGTGGCAGCGAAAAGCCTCCAGTGACATACGCTTCACAGGTCGGATGTCTGAGAAGCTAGGGGGCAGTGTTGGGGTTGGCTTGGCCTGGGGGGTAGAGAGGGTGATATGGGGGGAGAGGAGGGAGTGATCGCTCCAGGAGAGAGGAGTGGTCAGATGAGTGGAGAGGGGGAGGTCAGCAGAGAAAAAAAGCATCAAGCGTGTGCCCTGCAGAGTGAGTCGGGCCAGAAGGGAGGATAGAAAGGGAGAGGGAGTCGCAGAGGTCACAAAAGAGTACAGACGAAGAACAGGGAGAATCAAGATGGATATTCAGGTCACCAAGAAAGAGGAGTTGAGTGGTTGTGGCCAGAAGGGAGGAGGAGAGGTCCGCCCACTCAGAGAGGAAAGAGGTGATCTGACCAGGAGGCTGATAGATAGTAGCAACAGTAAGAGAGTGGCCAAGAGAGCGAGAAAGCCTGCAGACAAGGCTTTCTAAAGAAGAGTAGGTCTGCGTGGGAGTGATAGAGGCAGGAAGCCATTGAGGAAAGATCAGGGCTACACCCCCTCCGGACCGGGTGGATCTAGGTGCGGAGAAGATCTTGTAGCAATCAGGGAGGAGAGTGTCAAAGCTTGTGACAGAGCTGACCGTGAACCAAGTGTCGGTGAGATCGAGGCCATAGAGGTCTTCGAGAAGCCGGCAGATGCCAGAGGAGTGTTTGACAGCACAGCGAGAGTGGCAAGATGAAGGAATTTGCCAGCCTTAAAGACCTTCTGGGGAGGGGTACAAATCAGAGGTATGCCCTGCAGAGGTGGAGAAGGAGCCTGAGGGGGACAGGGGAGACAAGGTAGCCAAGGGGTGAGGTCAGAGGGGGAGACAGGGAAGCAGGAAAGGGGAGACAGGGGACAGGCGGAGATGAAAGGAAATTGATGAGGCGAGGGAAGCACCTGTCAAAGAGTAGAAGATTGGCCTGAGGGCCTTGGACCATGACGGTGCCATTTAGGTAGACATTAATGATGACTATAGAGGAATCGAAGGGGGCCACGAGGGCTTCCCAGCGGGTGCCACTCTTAATGGGAGGAGGAGGAGAAAGGACAGAGCACAGAGATCATATGAAGTGTCCATAGATCTGGCGAAGGAAAGACAAAGAGGATGTCAGTGAGGGTCTGTCTGGAGGAAGCGTTGGAAGAGGTGTCAGCGACAGGGAGACCAGGGTTGGAGGCCAAGATATCCTTTTTGAACTTCTTCCTACCAGACTTAGTGAGAAGGGAAGGATAGTCAATGGAGAAACAGTTGGAGAAGATAGGAGAAACAGAGAGCGTCATGGGAGAGGTAGAGAGAAGGGTTGGGGGGGCAGCGGATAAGAGTAGAACAAGTAGAACAGTACAGTCACTGGGCCAGTAGGTTACAGACAAAGCACGTAATACAAACAAATGGCAGGGCAAGTTTGCAAAACAAAGCTAGATTTGAAATTAAGTCAAATGCAATAAACACAGCTAGATTTGAATTTAAGCCAAATGCAAAAACACAGCTAGGTTTGAAAGTAAGCCAAATGCAAATACACAGCTAGAATTGAAATTAAGCTAAATGCAAAAACACAGCTAGATTTGAAATTAAGCCAAGTGCAATAAACACGGCTGGGTTTGAAATTAAGCCAAATGCAAAAAACACACCTAGATTTGAAATTAAGCCAAATGCAATAAACACAGCTAGATTTGAAATTAAGCCAAATGCAAAAAACACAGCTAGATTTTTAATTAAGCCAAATGCAAAAAACACAGCTAGGTTTGAAATTAAGCCAAATGTAAAAGAAACACAGCTAGATTTGGAATTAGGCCAAGTATTACAGAGTCTACAGTTTCTTTCATTAAGCGGTATATTCAGCCAGCTACAGGTGTATTCCAGAGTAGGGAGGATGTTCTGCCGTAGGTAGACAATGAACCTTCTTGGCTTCCCATCACAGAGTTTGGTGAGGTAGGAACACAGAATTCCAAGTTGATGACTCTGCAGAATATACTCGCCATAGCTTTTCATCCTCTGCAAACTATTTGTAGTCTCAACACTGTCCCAATACAAGTTTTTCTTTTTCAGTTCAAGACCTGCATTTGGTGAAGACAGCATCTGATCGGCAGTGAATACAATGTTGTTGAGATGAGCCAGGGCAGTTTTCCTTAGTTCGTCAAAAAATCAATTTGAGTAATGAGCCCCCATACGGGTGGTAAGGAGTCCCATTAAAGTACAGTCTGAAGGCAAACAAGCGTAGAGCTGGCAATATAACTTACACCGCTTGATTAACCAGCGGCATCTAATTGACATAACACCAAGCTCCCTTCTTGCAACCTCAACTGGAACCGATTGCAGAACACCTAAAACAGAACACAAGATTTTAGCTTCGCTGCGTTCAAGCCGGTCCACAAATCTCTCAACAATTCCAAGCCATACAAAGAACCAGGCACAATGCTAGTGCAATATATAGATATCATACCTCCACATGGTTAGCTCCTTTCAATGCAATAAACCTTTTAAGCACTATCCACTACCTCCAAAGTTTCGGAAGAATGTGGTCGTCATAAAAAGGCCGGGTGGTATTTTATTAGAAAACCTAATAACCGAATTTGGATCACGGAGTTCGTCTATTGCCCAAAATTAGTATTTTATTTTTTATTTCGTTAATGGAGAGATGGATCAGCCTAGAATAAGAAGAGAGCAGTAGGAGGCTGCTGCAAACCAATGGGAATGCGGTCGATTAAGACAGTGTCATCTGCCGATAGAATCCATGGTACTGCTTCCTTTCCTATGGGGAGTGAGGGGGAATCACGCACCAAACCCAAAGCCACTTTCCAGATCAGATATATACAGATTGCCAATACGCACCCATGCTTCAATCCTCGATTGGTATCTATATGCTTAGAAATGGCACTCTGACCGACTGGCTCCTTGGTGTCATTATATAGCAGTGGTCTTCAAACCTTTTTGGCCTGGGCCCCCCCTGAGCAAAACTTGGGCAGGCTGTGCCCCCAAAAATGGCAAATGTACAGTATGTACAAATGGCTATGAACTATTGTGTGCCGTCACAACACCCTACTCCTTGTATAGTCCCTGGGCTCCCCCACCTGCACCCATCACAGTCGCTGGGCTCCCTCATCCTAGCCTACCCAGTCCCTGGGCTCTCCCCAGCCCATCATAGACCCTGGGCTGCCCCCACCCTGCTCTCACCACTATCCCAGTGCTCCCACCCATCCTGCTCCCACCACAGACCCTGGGCGCCCCCCACCCCGTTCCCAACACAGTCCGAGGACCAGTAGGAGCTGGTGAATTTTTTAAGTGGAGGGGTATAATCATTTCCCACAAAAATGCCATAGCAACTGAGCGCAGTGAGGGAGCCCAAACTAATCAAGGGCGGTTTGGGGTTTTTTCCCCCTGTGAATTCTTTTTAAATAATAGGTTAAAATGTGCATTTTAGAGCATACTTTAAAGCATGGTATTTTTGACTGGACATCTATGATAGATATCCAGTAAAATAAATACCATCCCTGTGCCCTGGGCTCCACAGCGCCTCAGAAGGAGAGCTGGTTTTTGCAGGTGGGTAGGGGGATTGTGCAACCAGGGCGTTTTTAAAAATCCTTTGTCGTACAACCCTCCTTCCCCCCTTGTGCCCCTCACTTGCCAAAATCTGCTCAACAGACCAAAACAAACACACACACACACACACACACACACACACACACACACACACACACTCAAACAGCAATCGCTATCATTCATACGAGCACCCATCACCATACACTCACTCATAACACAAGCATACACGCATCCATACACATATTTAAATAAAAAATAAATTAACATAAACGTACCTTCTGCAGGGGTCTGCATGTGGGTGCTGAAATGCCCCGCCCCAGGATGCTTTGTCCGCATGTGTGAGGAGGTGCAGGAGCTCCCTCTCGCACATACAGACATGCAGTGTCCCAGCCAGCGTTTCCAATGAGCTATGCAAGGCTGTCGAAGCAAAACGCCCCCAGCCTTGCATGGCTCAGTGAGCATGTGTGGCTCGGGAACTGAACTGTCAAAGAGAAACCATGTTTCCCTTTGACAATTCAGTCAGTCCAGGAGCACTCCCTCAGCTGGAAAAAGCAGCTGAGTGAGTGCTCAGTGTTTCATTTTAACAAAAAACACAGCCTTGGGTACTATTCAAACAGTCTGTGACTAAAGGAATGAATATCCATTTGCAACTGCAGGCCACTTTTTCATTGGTACCTGAGACAGTTTTATGGTCCAGTCCAACCATGTAGGCCGCCCATGGCCATTTTCTCCAGTCTAAAAAAAAAGGATTTTTATTTTTACATTTTATGCAGAGCTCTCACCCTCCCCCCCCCGGGATGCGGCCGTGCCCCACAGTTCGAAGACCTCTGCTATATAGGGACTGGATGAAGTATAAAAAAAAAGTAGGGTCCAGACCCCAAAATCTGAGGTTATGCCACAACAGTCTTGTCGAGAGACTGAATCAAACACTTTGGAGAAGTCTATAAAGCATATGTATAACTTCCTGTTCGGTTGTCTATGGGTTTCATTATACAAATAGTGTAATGCACAAAGATTATTACTCGTGCAGTGACCCCTCCTAAAGCCTGTCTGAAATGTACGAAGAAGTTTCTTTCTCCTTAGCCCACTGTGACAGTTGCTTCAATAATAAGGATGCTAACAATTTAGAGCTAGAGTGTAGCACCGCAAGCAGTCTGTAGTTGGACGTGTCCTCCCTACCGCCTTTCTTGAAGACTGCGACCAGGATGGATTCCCTCCAGCTATTAGGTAACAGACCGCTTGCCAAGATTCGATGAAATAACTGGCTCAGCTGACTTGCCCAAAATTCAGGATTGGCTTTGAAAACCACATTTATAATGGTGTCAGGGCTAGGGGCCCTGGATGGCTAAAATGTATGGATCAGACCCAACATGTCATCAACATCCCAGCTAGGCATGGAGCCTCTTAAGGAATCGTCAAAGAATGGGTTGTTTTATTGCGAAGAATCATCCCAATATAACAAAGATAGATGGTCCAACCAAACCTCTACAGAGACCAGATTTAATTCCAAGGTGCTTAAGTTGGATTAATGCTGTCAAAATATTGTCGTT
Source organism: Ambystoma mexicanum (assembly GCF_040938575.1). NCBI lineage: Eukaryota > Metazoa > Chordata > Amphibia > Caudata > Ambystomatidae > Ambystoma > Ambystoma mexicanum. The sequence continues at coordinate 904,823,142 of NC_090939.1, forward strand.
GGTTTTTAAAAGGCCGCAAATTAGCTTCCAGTTAGCGTTATACTTATCATGTCTATGTCCACTCAGCCATTATTTGTACTTTGTACCAAGGGCAACAAGGGATTTAGCCTTCTCACACTCAGTTTTAGTGGTGTCTTGGTGAATAGCTATATCAAACACTCCTCGACGGCACTGTGAGTTATCTCTCATAGGATATAATTTTAGACGCTGACCCAAGTGAATCATGAATGTACCCAAATCTCAGTTATTTTCTTTCAGGCAAGCTTCCAAAGTGCAAGATTCAAGGCCTATCAATACAGACATCCTTCCAACGTTATTATCTGACCATATTATATTGCTCCCTTGTAAATTCACCATACAATAGGATTCAGCCTGCTTGAAGGTCCAAATATTGCATATGTTTTGTGATCATGTAAGTGGAAAAAGGTCACTAATTTACAGTTCAGTCACCACCATAGCGCTAGATTGTGCACATTGTGATCGATCCAATAAGAGGTAGTCAATGACAGATGAATAAGTGCCATTGGTCCACGTCGGTTTCAATTTTTGGCCCCTCATTGATTTCTCATTAAGGCATACAAAATCAGTTGAATTACACCATATCCCCAATCATGGTCATGCTAATTTCCCCTAATTATCATTGCCACTAGGGATGCTTCGTCGCAGGTTGAGGTTTCAAAGGAGAGATGTGCATTGAAATCTCTAGCAATTAACACATTACCAGCGGGAAACTGATCAAACCATGCGACTATCAAAGTGTCAAAGTTTTCCTGGATGGTTTTGGTGGCCTGCGCATCCGGGGGATTGTATATGTTAACAATCAGCAGACCATTATTAGATAGGCTATTATTAGTGGTATATACTGCTAGCATGTAAGGAGAGGAAAAATCAAACATATGCTTCGGTATTAAAGTGAATTTTAGTTCCAACTGCCAGACCACCCGATGGGTGACCTCTGCCACTATGAGTGGCGAGGCAACAGTGAACATTATACCAATCAACGTTGATCTGTTCTGTCAACCAAGTCTCTTGGAGGAGAAAAATGTCACTCTTCAAAATAGTAGAAATACCTAGGATTAATTAAAAAATACTTGTGCCCCTGCGTGTTCCAGGTTAACCATTTGCATACCATCGGAGTGAGACAGCGTCAGTATTGTTCACATTCAAAAGTGTAAGGAATCCAGCAGCCACTTCCTTGGTAGCCCTCTTACTAGATTGAGTGTGTTCAATAGACGCTCTCAGAATGTTCTTTTCAAGCTGGTCAGCCAGGTTTCGTTAAGTGGGCACCAATAGTTATTTGCCATAGATTGCTCATTCAAGTGTGATACTGATCATAAATGTTCATGGCAAACAGTTAAAGTCTAGATTACTAAGGTCAGAGTGATGAGAACTCAAGAGAGCCACTACTGCAGATGATAAGAATTCAGTTATGACCCAGTTGGTAGCACTAGCTGCCGTAGGTAATTCCACATATTTTATATCATTTGAGCAGATGTTATTCAAGGCGTCAACTTCTCCAGATAGTCCCAGAAGAACCTGTTGATTCCAAAAAGGACTGCAGTTGGTGGGATAAAGCTCTTCTAATTTAACAAATTTTCCAAGTGGGCGTGAACTCCCACTTTTAGTGAATTCAGATGCTATTTTAGCTATGTTTTCTTGCATCAAAGGCAGAGAAGCAGGCATTTCTTCAGTGTTACTAGGGCCCATATGTGGAAGCATTGGCAAATGCCTGTTGGAGGCAGTAATATACTCTGCAGAATTTACATGTGGATCACTCGGTGCAGCAAGTGCTACTGGCTGCACCCACTTATCCATCGACCCCCATAAGAGAACTTGTCTCGAGGTAGCTTCTTCTGAGGTACTTAGATATGTTTCCACCTCTGGAGCGAAATGCTGAATGCTGGTGGGCCCCACTGTAGCCAGTGAAGGCACACAGCACTGGTCGAAAGGGGGTCAGTTTTAGTATGCATTATCTTACAACGCCTCTGTTGGTTTTTATGCCAAAATTGTGCTTATTAGTAGCCACCCTCTCCTCACAGGCATGTGTCTCAGCTGGTTCCTCCACTTGCGATGGCATAGTCTTCTGGTTGTTCGGACTAAGTGCTCCGTCCTGGCCAATAAACACTGGTTCATGATCAGAAATGCTTTCTTCTGGGTGCATAATGTCCAATAAATCAGAGACAGACAGGTCTCCGTGGATGGTCAATGGGCCATTGGAATTTGCAAGCATGATGTCAACAATCTGCCCAAACAAATACTTCAAATCATTTTGTTCTGTAGCCATCTTTGAGCATAAAGAAAAGAAATCATCAATTGATGATGAAACTGCATTTAAGGTGGATGTGACATCCCTGGTAAAGGCGCTAGGTGAAAAAATTGGTGCCGAATACACCATATCGCAATCATTGCTACTTGAAGAGGAACGTGCGGTGCCTGATAAAAGGCGTCCCAGGTCAGGCGTAGCTGAAAGTTGAATGCCAATCACATTATTATACTTGGATACAGAGCTTGTCATTTGCTTCATCGTGTCTACTGGTTCTTGGGAGACCCATACAAAGCTTCAGCAGGGAATAATTGTTATTGATGGGTGGGGAATCCACAATGCTCTCAATCAGATCACCCCCTCTCAGACAGCAATGCCAGATCAGCTATCATTACATTTCTGCTACTACCCAGTTTATTGCCATCAATGATCGATTTATAATAATCAGTAGTTTACGTGCCTTCACCAATGTTACTGGATGTAAAAGTCTTGCTATTTAGCAATATAGTGTGTACAGGTTCAGCTACGTTATTGGGCCAAGCATCATTCCTAGATGTAGCAGTGCAGTTTGTTGATGAGGATCGAGGCACCGGGCTAGGTAACTGTTTCTTTGCCTTAGTTGTCGCACTACACAGTCCATATTTGGACACCCTCTGTTTCTTCATTTCAATAAAATTGGTGCAAATTCAAGGCAGGTGCAAAAAGTTTAAAGTTTATGTAAAAAGAATCCTTTTACTTACTGCGTGATCAGAAATGCAAAAATCCACATGGACCTAAAGCCCATCAGCTATTCAGTTTACCAGCTCAGACACTAAAACACACAGCGCACACTGCACACTCTGAGCTGGAAAGTGTTTTGGTGGGCAAGCCTCCAGTACAGGTAAAAAAGCAGGTAAACGAACTCCAGCTCAGGCAGAAGTATTCAGAGAGAGCTCCTGGTAGCACATCACAGTGGGACACACAACTCACACCCTACTTCTTGTGTAGTTTGTGGAGCGTGGATACATTGGGGGCTCAAAGGAATTCCTGCAGTCACCTGCCGAAAACTATCCACAGTGCCTTACACAGAAATAAGGATAGCAACTAGCTGGAATAAAAGGTTGGATAGCAAGTTACTGAATAGAAAGGGAAGTTTGATAATTAGGTGGAGGGGAGTGAAGGTCCGAGGCCCAGAGGATCCTAGTAAGCAAACTCCTACGGGAATGCTTATCAACACGCACGCCTCACCCTATACACAAACACTTCCCACACTTCAAACCTCAAACTGCAAATTCCGAGCTCTTAGGAACATGTTTGATCAGGCGTGCAGGGTAAAGCAAAGCAACCAGGGAACCTTCCATCTACCTCCCACTCTCAAATGTTCTTTAAGTGTGGATTAGCTGAATTCTATGGAAGATCTATAGAGGATCACCAGAAGGGCTGCGAGACTAAGTCTGTACTAACCACAGCGTGTCCTCCAACACAATGACACACGCTGGCCGCTTACCGCTACCTGCGGTGCGATGTCAAACCACCTGGCTGAGCTCCAGCTTAGTTGCCTTGGTTCTGCTTCGAATCGGCAACTTCCCACGGCTCCTGCGGCTCCCTCTGTAGTCTCAGCTCTCCACACAGTGCGCTCAATGCTCAACGCTCCTCGACACATCCCCGGGCTAGAGGAAAGTAGCATGTAGCGTAACAAAGCGTGTCAAACCGCACCTGATCCATGACCGCTTCCGAAATGATAATTAGCATTAAAGTGTCGTACTTTACATATACATATACAATAATATCAATTAACAAGGAACATGTCATCAATGTAAATACATATAATTTACTAAACAACCCTATTATGAAAAGAAAACAAATGAAACTAAAAAAGTATTAACATATCTACAATAAAAGCTTGGCAACATTTACTTCTACAAATATATACACAACATGTATGTCTAAGCATATAAAAATGCAAACATGTAATCTGTGGAAAAAATGTATTTGGTAAATAAGGCAAGCTACAAATACTAACAAAAGCAGCACAAATGTAGTACACATTAAAACATATATATATATAAATAAAAACAGTTTCACTTTTATTAAAAACAAACGTATGTTCACACATATCATTACTTTTACTATAAATCATTTTAGAGCAAAAACAAAATATTGCAAAACAAAAACAGGGTTAAAGTTACCATGATATTTGATGTTAATATAATATTTTTTTTATCCCCTTAAGTGCCAAGGATGAAATATCTCGTCCTTGACATTACCTCTGTAGTGCCAAGGACGAGATAGCTCGTCCTTTTTGGCACCTTGTTTTGTGTGATCCCTGCAAAGCAGGGATCACACAAATCTGTAATCCAACCCCCGGACTATGTGCGGGGGAGGTCCCCCCTCACTGACAGGGGGCTGGATGATCTTCATTTTCACGTCGGCGTGCGTAAAGCACGCTGACGTGAAAGTAATTTTCACTGCAGCAGCCATTTCGGGCTGCTGCAGTGAAAATGAAAGGTGAGTCTCCACCTTTCTCCCCCTCGGCTGTATTTCAAGCCTGAGATCGAGGGAGGTGTCGTTGGAAAGGGGAGATTCTCCCCTTTCCAACAACACCTTTTGTGAAAGCATTGCTGGGCGTGGATAGGGCGCAGAGTGCTCGATCCGCGCCCAGCAATGCCCACTAGACACCAGGGATGTCTTTGAATGAGGGGGGGAGGTGGGGGCTGCTTACAGTAAATGAACGGGGATGGGGGGGCCCTAGACACCAGGGATGTTTTGCCCCTGTGAAAGGATGGTGGCCCTCCCCCTCCCACACCAGGTGGAAAGGGGGGCCACCCCTTGTAGCCCTCCCTAGGGGCAGATTTCAGCCCGCAGGTAGGAGTACATGAGGTGGCCCCCCATCCAATTGGAGGGGTGGGGGGGCACCAGGAATAAGTGTGCAGGCCCCCCAAAGGATGGGGCCTGCAGGTTAGGGCCCCCCTGGGGGCAGATGGTTGATCATCTGCCCCCAGGGAAGGGGGCAAAATGAAGAAAAAAAAGAAGGTGTTTTGGGTGGGAGTGAGGGGAGGGGGGGCACTAGCCACCAGGGATTTATTTTACAGAAAAGGGGTGTGGCCCTCTCTCCCTCACCCAAAGGGGAAATGGGGGAACCCCTTGTAGCCCTCCCTGGGGGCAGATATCTGCTCCTAGGAAGGGGCATCTGACCCCAGGGAGGGCTGCATGAGATGCCCCCCTCTTATCTGCCTCCGGGGAGGGCTGAATAAGATGCCACCCCTGCATTTGGTGTGGGGAGAAGAGGGTCACCCCCCCCATTACATTAGAAAATTACCTGGCGGTTTAGGGTGCCCCTCAGCCAGCCCTAAAGTTTAGTGTACTAATTTCCATTTTTTCCTTTGTTTACCAAACTTGCCTTGGCGCAGAGGGGCACATTGGTGCGCCAATCTGGCCCCAGGGTGCCCAAACCTTACTGCCCCACCCACTGGGGGGGCCTGTCTCACACATTTTTGGTGGCACTCTCCCCCCTCACCCCAAATGGGTGGCAGGAGTACCTCATGCAGGCCTCCCTGGGGGCAGATATCTGCCCGTAGGAAGGGGCAAATGGGTTTTCAGTGGGGGGGTGAGGTTCAGCATTCCCACGGGTGTCCTCTTTTCGGAAATGCATGGGATTCCCTGTTTTCCTTGCTGGCTTCGACACCCTAGGCCCAAATCTGTAGGTTGCCCATATGAACAAAATGTGCTGTGCCGAAAGTCTTGGGGTTACCAGTGGGTTACCCTTTTCCTATTGCGCCCCCGGTAGGTGCACCCACACATGTGAGGTACCGTCTTCATCGGGACAAGTGTGGGGACGTGGGAAGGTATGCCATGTGTTGTTGGCGGTGTGTTTTGGTGTGTGGCCAGAGCGAAATGTCTGAGAATTGTCTTTATTTCCAGCCATTTTCAGAGACATTTCTCTCTGTCCACTCACCGAAACACGTCGCCAACAACAGATGTCATACCTTCCCGCATTCCCACAGGTGTCCCGACGAAAACGGTACCTCACATGTGTGGGTGCACCTACCGGGGCGTAAAAGGAAAAGGGTAACCCACTGGTAACCCCAAGCCTTTCGGCACAGCACATTTTATTCATGTGGGCAACCTACAGGTTTGGGCCTAGGGTGTCAAAGCCAGCAAGGAAAACAGGGAACCCCATGCATTTCCGAAAAGAGGACACCCGTGGGAATGAACAGAGGTCTGACTTGCGCAAAGCGGCCCAGAATGAATTACCCAGAACCCCAGACAAAGTGAACATTGTGTTTTTTCCCCACCAAATATCACACTTTGTCAGGGATTGTGGCTAATAAAAACTGGGGCAATTTGCGCAAGGCAGACCTCGGTGAATTCCCACGGGTGTCCTCTTTTCGGAAATGCATGGGGTTTCCCATTTTCCTTGCTGGCTTCTACACCCTAGGCCCAAATCTGTAGGTTGCACACATGAACAAAATGTGCTGTGCCGAAAGGCTTGGGGTTACCATTGGGTTACCCTTTTGCGCCCCGGTAGGTGCACCCACACATGTGAGGTACCGTTTTCATCGGGACACGTGTGGGGACGCGGGAAGGTAGGCCATGTGTTGTTGGCGGTGTTTCGGTGGGTGGTCAGAGCGAAATGTCTGAGAATTGTCTTTATTTCCAGCCAATTTCAGAGACATTTCCCTTGGTCCACTTACCGAAACACGTCGCCAACAACAGATGTTATACCTTCCCGCGTTCCCACAGGTGTCCCGACGAAAACTGTACCTCACATGTGTGGGTGTAAAAGGAAAAGGGTAACCCACTGGTAAGCCCAAGCCTTTCGGCACAGCACATTTTGTTCATGCGGGCAACCTACATATGTGGGCCTAGGGTGTCGAAGCCAGCAAGGAAAACAGGGAACCCCATGCATTTCCCAAAAGAGAGCACCAGTGGGAATGCACAGAGGTTTGACTTGCGCAAATCGGCCCACAATCTATTACGCAGAACCCCCGGAAAATTCCAAATTTGGGGGTAAAAAGAACAAGTTACTTTCTTACCTGGTAACGTTCTTTCGATGGGATGGTCCGACGACGTATTCCATATCTATGACATGTAATCACCATAGCTGTGCTGCTTCGGAAACTTTTTTCGGCGTCTGCGTCTTGCGTCGATGACATCGATGCGCCGTCGTCGAGGACCTCCTCCGACATCCGACGTCATCCGATGTGATAAGTAGGACGCACGACGCCTGTAGCCTCAGTTGTAGTTTTTTCCCCCAGAACGTGTGACATTAGTCAACTGCCAGTCAGACACAAAGCCTTGCGGAACGTAAGCTGCAATCGCAAAAGAAATTCTGCAGCGGGGAAGGCAGGGCGGGAGCGATATGGAATACGTCGTAGGACCATCCCATCGAAAGAACGTTACCAGGTAAGAAAGTAACTTGTTTTTCGAGGGGATTGGGTCCTCCGACGTATTCCATATCTATGACAGACTCCCAAAGCAGTACCAGAGCAAGGAGGAGGGAAAGAATTTAGAATCAAAATTTAGAATAGCCAATCAAATAGCAGAGCAAAGGACCGCCTTGCCAAAGGCCAGATCCTGTCCTCGGATGGAATCGAGGGAATAGTGACGTACAAATGTATGTACTGAAGCCCAGGTGGCTGCATCACAGATGTTGCGAATAGGAACACCCCTCTGCAGGGCAGTAGATGCAGCCATACCCCTGGTAGAATGGGCCCGCAAGCCAGCCGGTGGGTCCTTACCCGCCAAGCGGTAACACTCCGAGATGGCCAAAATAATCCAGCGAGACAAAGTCTGTTTCGTCACAGCTTGCCCCAAACGCCTTCCAGCGTAACCAATAAAGAGTTGATCGTCCACTCTGACCCGGGACATGCGTGAAACATAAAAGCTTAAAGCTCTCCTAGGATCAAGCCTATGGAGCCTCTCCTCTTCCTTACCAGGATGCAGAGGAGGATAGAATGCCAGAAGAACAACCTTCTGGGCCAAATGAAATTCCGTCACTACCTTCGGAAGAAAAGAAGGACGAACTCTAAGGACAACCCTGTCCTTGTGAAATACAGTGAAGGATGGCTTAACTGAAAGTGCCTGTAACTCACTCACTCTGCGAGCGGAAGTAACCGCAAATAAAAACACAGTTTTCAGAGTTAACAGCCTCAAAGGGCAAGAATGTAAAGGCTCAAACGGAGCACCCATAAGAAACTTAAGAACAAGGTTTAAATCCCAACCGGGCACCAGGAAAGGTGACGGAGGGAACACATTAGTGAGCCCTTTCAGAAACTGTGAAATTAAAGGGATTTTAAAATAAGAACACTCTTCAGACGAGCGCTTAAAGATGGACAGCGCCGCCAGGTAACCTTTAATGGTACCCACTTGCAAGCCCCTGTGGGCCAAAGAAAGTAAAAAGGACAGAACCATGGGGTTGTCACATGCAAAAGGATCCACATTCTGAACTCTGCACCAGTCGCAGAACTTACGCCAACGGCAACGGTACAGAGACTTTGTTGCTGGCCTTCGGGCCGAAAGCAACACCTCCATCACGTCTTCAGGGAGGTCCCAATCCTTATACCTCAACCTTTCAGAAGCCAAGCGTGAAGGTTGAGGGATCTGACCTCTGGATGGAGAACCTGACCCCCCCTCCCGTGAGAGCAGATTGTCTCGGTAGGGAAGACGACGTGGAGGGCAGATGGACAAGTCGAGAAGGTCCGGGTACCACGTCCTCCGAGCCCACGCCGGAGCAATGAGGATCATCCGGGAACCGAACTTCCGTAACCTCCGCAGCACTTGAGGGATGACGGGGACTGGAGGAAACGCGTACAGCAGCGGGAATGACCACTCCACCACGAACGCGTCTCCTAAGGCTCCTTTTGGAGGAAATTCCAGCGAGCAAAACCTTTCGCACTTCCGGTTGACACTGGAGGCGAAGAGATCCACTTGCGGGGTCCCTCAAAGGGCGAAGATCTCCAGGAGAATCTCCTGAGCCAACTCCCACTCGTGAGAGATTGCGCTCTGCCTGCTCAGAGCGTCCGCCGTCACGTTTTCGTCTCCGGCCAGATGAACTGCCGAGATCGAAACTTCCTGCTGGATGGCCCAGAACTCGAGTTGCATCGCCTCCCTGCACAGAGGAAGTGACCCTGCCCCCCCCTTTTTGTTGAGGTAGTGCATGGCCACTGTGTTGTCCGTCAGGATCAGGACACACTTTCCTCGCACAGTCAGCAGAAAAGCCTTCAGGGCTAGCCTGACGGCCCTCAGCTCCAACAGATTGATATGGAGTCTGGACTCCGACGGAGACCAACGACCGCTGACTGTCAGCCCGTTGGCATGAGCTCCCATCCCGTGAGGGATGCATCCGTCACGATCGTCACCTCCGGCCAGGGAAGCCAAAACGGAGCCCCCTTCATCAAGTTGCCTTCGACGGCCCACCACAGAAGGTCCCGGGCGACCGAGGGCGGCACCTGAACCGGGTCCGACATCCTGCCGGAGGACTGCGACCATTGCGTCTTGAGTGCCCACTGCAAAGATCTCATCCGCAGGCGAGCCTCTGGCACCAGAAGAATGCAGGATGCCATGAGGCCGAGCAACCTCAAGAACTCGAACGCTGGGAGCGTCTGGGCATGCTGAAACTTGTGCACCATCTGCTGAATGTGAAGAGCCCTCACCTGGGGAGGAAAACACTGCCCCAGGGAAGTGTCGAGCACTGCTCCGATGTACTGGAGCCGCTGTGTTGGCGTCAAATGGGACTTCATTAAATTGAGGGAGAAGCCCAGCCTGTGAAGGGAGTGGCAGGTGACGGACAGATGATCCAGGACTTGCTCGGGAGAGCTCCCCCTGATCAACCAATCGTCCAGGTAGGGGTAGACGTGAATCCCCCCTTGCCTGAGATGCGCTGCCACCACCACCATGAGCTTGGTGAAAACCCTCGGGGCGGACGTGAATCCGAACGGCAGGACCCGAAACTGAAAGTGCAAGTCGCCAACCGCGAACCTCAGGTACTTCTTGTGCTTGGGATGGATCGGCACATGGAAGTAAGCATCCTTGAGGTCGAGTGACACCAACCAGTCCTGAAGCTGAAGGGCCTGGAGGACTTGAGAGAGAGTAACCATCTTGAACTTGTCCTTCCTGAGGAGTTTGTTCAAACCGCGCAAGTCCATGATGGGTCTCAATCCCCCGTCTTCCTTCAAAATAAAAAAATAAGGGGAATACCATCCCTTGTTCCTCTCCGCTACAGGCACCAGTTCTATGGCGCCTTTCTCCAGCAGGGCTTGAATTTCCTGCGCAAGGAGCGGATCCGGACTCTGCAAAGAGAGGTTCCCCGGTGGATTGTCGCGAGGCCTGTGCCGAAAGGGAAGACAGTAGCCGTGGGTTATGATCTCCAGAACCCACACATCTGAAGTAATGGCTTGCCACTCTACAAGATGCTGCGCCAGCCTTCCCCCAACCGGCGAACCATGGGACATGGCCTCATGACTGAGTGGGAGCGGCTGCGGCGTTACCTGAGGGCAAAGAGGCAACTGCCCGAGCGGCCTTGGCACCACGGGTACCCTGTTGTCCACCTCTGGTACCCCTGCGTTGGCCTCTTTGACTGCCAGCTCCTCTCGCTTTACTGAAGGACGAGTAATAGCGAAAGGAACCACCCCTCCACTGCTGTCCCCTAGGACGAAAAGGCAGAGGTTGGCGAACTGCAGCGCCCAACGACTTCGCTGCAGCTTTTGAGGTCTGCAACCTCTCAAGGCTCTCGTCAGCCTTGCTGCCAAAAAGGTGTTCACTGTCAAAGGGCATGTTGAGGAGCCGGGACTGCACATCAGGAGCAAACCCCGACTTCCGCAACCACGCAAACCTGCGTATCACGGTGCTCGCCGCCATGGACCTACTGACGCATTCAGCTAAGTCCAAACCCGACTGAACGGACTCACACATGGCATCCTTACCATCCTGGACCATAGCAAGGAAACCATCCCGTTCGTCCCCTTCGGGAATATGTTCAGCCGCTAACGCAACACAGTTCCACAGAGTGTGTGTGAAACGAGACAAGGCACAAATGGAGTTGGCCGCCTGAAGCGCCATACCACCAGAAGAAAACACTTTCTTCACCCAGCCATCAAAACGTTTGTCGTCCCTATCAGGAGGGATGGTAGGGTACGACGCCTGCTTTGCCGGGGCCGTGGCCGCCTGCACCACCAAACTCTCCGGAGTGGGGTGCCTGGTCAAGTAGCAGGGGTCGCTACTGGCTGGACGGTATTTTCGCGACAAGGATCTGCCCACCGCCGGGAGACTCTCCGGAGCAGTCCAAGCCGCCGCCACCCTTCTCTGTAAAGCCATATGGAACGGCAGTACCGGGTCAGTTGGGGGACCAACATCAAGGATGTCCGTTAGATCATCCTGCACAAACTCCCCTGGGGGAGCAGATCATCCCAAGTACTCAGAAACCCTAGCCATAAGGCGCCGGTACGAGGAATCGGCATGAGAGCCAGGCTCAGGCCTACAAAACTCCACCTCCGGAGAGGTGTCCAGTCCACTGGCATCATGCAGTGACTGCCTCAAATCCTCAAACTGACTATGGCCCGAGACAATTTCATCTGGAACCTGACTAGGAACCAGGCCATCAGAATCCTCATCCGCCTCTGAAATATATTCCAGGTGGCGAAAAGAAGGCACCCGAGAGTGCTTGCTCTTAACCAGAGCCTTCCTAGGGGGTTCCCCCGTGCCACGGGGTACCTCCGACACGAAAGGCGTCGATGGCGTCGAGCGAATCGGCGCCGGCGTCGAGAGAACAGGCATCGGCGCCGAGAGGATCGGCGTCGAGGAAATCGGCGTCGACGTCAGATGCAGCGCCGCCAGCATCGGCGGCGTCGACACAGCCCTCGAAGCCGGAGCCCCGAGCGTGTCCTTCGACGACCTGAGCGTCGACGGCTTCGACGACTTCCTCGGAGCCGGAGCCTCGAGAAAGCCTTTCGACGCCCTTGACGCCTCAGACGTCGATGTCTTCCTCGAAGACCTCACAGGTGCACACGGTCTCGAACGCGTCGAGGACCGGGACCTGGAACGGGTACGTCGAGAACGAGTCTCCTTGTCCGAACGGGACCTCTCACGTGACTCGTGCCGACCACTCTTGCGAGCGGTGTCTCTCGACCTCTCACGACCGACCCCACTCGGGGGCGCGGACGGCTTAGTACCCTGCGACTCAAGAATCGGCAGCATTTTCTTCCCGAAGGAAGCCCATTCCTCCGGCGTCGCACGGCTGGTGGGGTAAGCGACGTGCCGGGCAGAGTCCTCCGAAGAGGACCTGGAAGACGACCGGTGTCGGCGCTTCCGAGAATGCCTCGAAGAGGCTGAGGAGTGGCGAGACCGACTCCTAGAAGGAGACCCACGAGACTTCCGACGATGACGCGGAGAGTCACCCCTCAAATCATCCGTCGAAAGCCCCGCAGACCTCGACTTCCGGGGCTTGGACACCCGACCTACCGACAACTTCTTCTTACGTTCGCGTAAGGCTTTGGATGTGAGCGACTGGTAGTCGATACAGTCATCCGTGTCATGGGCCTCCCCGAGGCACCAGAGGCAGGCGTCGTGCGAGTCCGTCACCGACATCTTGGACCCACACTCCCCGCACTTCTTGAAGCCCGGATGCAGGGTCGAAGACGAAGTAGAAGACATCTTCACGCGAAGGATTTTCACAAAAACGAACAGGTTCGAAGAACCGAGAAGAACAGAACTCCAAAGAGTCGAGGCGTTAACCGAGATTCACGAAGCAACACGTTCGCGGAAAAAACGGAACTGAGGCTACGGGCGTCGTGCGTCCTACTTATGACATCGGTTGACGTTGGAGAAGGTCCTCGACGACGGCGCATCGATGTCATCGACGCAGGACGCAGACGCCGAAAAAAGTTTCCGAAGCAGCACAGTTGTGGTGATTACATGTCATAGATATGGAATACGTCAGAGGACCCAATCCCCTCGAACAAAATTTTCAGACATTTCACTCTGCTCACCCACCGGAACATGCCACCCACAACAGATGTCATACTTTCCTGCATTCCCACAGGTGTCTCGATGAAAACGGTACCTCACATGTGTGGGTGCACCTACCGAGGCGCAAAAGGAAAAAGGCTACACAACTTGTAACCCTCAAAGGGTTTGGGGAGACAACCTACAGATTTGGGCCTAGGGTGTCCAAGCCACCAAGGAAACCAGGGAACCCCATGCATTTCCGAAAAGAGGACATCCATGGGAATCCATAGAGGTCTGACTTGCGCAAATCGGCCCAGAATGTATTACCCAGAAACCCCGGCAAAGTCCGAAATGTGGCCAAAAAAACCCCAATTTCCGCACATTTCACTCGGCTCACCCACCGAAACACGCCTCCACCAACACATGGCCTACCATCCTGCGTTCCCACAGGTGTCCAGATGAAAACGGTACCTCACATGTGTGTGTGCACCTACCTGGGAGCCAAGGGGAAAGCCTAAAACACGCCTAATTCCAAGTCTTTTCCGACAGCTGAATTTCATGATTTTTTCAGACGGGCACACCATACAGATATGGGCCTAGGGTGTCCAAGCCACCAAGGAAAACAGGGAACCCCATGCATTTCCAAAAAGAGGATATCTGTGGGAATCCACAGAGGTCTGACTTGCGCATATCGGCCCAGAATTTATTACCCAGAAACCCTGGCAAACCCCGAAATGTGGTGAAAAAAAACCCAATTTCCGCACATTTCACTCGGCTCACCCACCGAAACACGCTGCCAACAACACATGGCCTACCGTCCCGCGTTCTCACACGTGTCCCGATGAAATGGTCCATCACATATGTGGGTGCACCTATCTGGGTGCCTAGGGGAAAGCCTAAAAGACCCCTAAACTCAAGTCTTTTCCGACAGCTGAATTTCACGATTTTTTCAGACAGGCACACCATACAGATATGGGCCTAGGGTGTCTAAGCCACCAAGGAAAACAGGGAACCCCATGCATTTCTGAAAAGAGGACACCTGTGGGAATACACAGAGGTCTGACTTGCTCGAAGCGGACCAGAATTTATTACCCAGAACCCCCGACAAAGTGAACATTGTTTTTTTCCCCACCAAATATCACACTTTGTCGGGGATTGTGGGTAATAAATTATGGGCCGCTTCGGGCAAGTCAGACCTCTGTGCATTCCCACGGTTGTGCTATTTTCAGAAATGCATGGTGTTCCGAGTTTGCCTTGGTGGCTTGGACACCCTAGGCCCAAATCTGTAGGGTGTGCGCATGAGCAGAATTCCTGAAATGATGCTCTGCCGAAAGACTTGGGATTACCCGTGTTTTAGGCTTTCCCCTTGGCGCCCAGGTAGGTGCACCCACACATGTGAGGTACCGCTTTCATTGGGAGACCTGTGGGAACGCAGGATGATAGGCCATGTGTTGTTGGCGACGTGTTTTGGTGGATGTGTCGAGTGAAATGTGAGGAAAATCAGTTTTTTTGGCCACATTTCGGATTTTGCCAGGGTTTCTGGGTAATAAATTTGAGGCCGATTTGCGCAAGTCAGACCTCTGCAGATTCCCACGGGTGTCCTCTTTTCGGAAATGCATGGGGTTCCCTGTTTTCCTTGGTGGCTTGGACACCAGAGGCCCATATCTGTATGGTGTGCCTGTCTGGAAAAATCATGAAATTCAACTGTCTGAAAAGACTTGGGGTTGGGGGTGCTTTCGGCTTTCCCCTTGGCGCCCAGGTAGGTGCACCCACACATGTGAGGTACCGTTTTCAACGGGACACCGGTGGGAACACAGGAAGGTATGATATTTGTTGTGTTTGTGTGGTTTTCATAACGTTTCGACCCATTTGCTGGTGCCCTTTGTCACACAACCCTTTCATTTCCCAAATGTGCCCTACATTTAGTCGCTGCTTTAGGCACCATACACGTTTGTAACCTGCACAAGTCACCTACCCTTGAAAAGGTCTGCCTGTGCTCTTTCAAAAAATGTATGCTTGCCGTTCCTCACCACATTGGTGTTCCTGATTTACACATGCTAAGTACGTCTGTTCAGGCCGTAAGCATAAAACTCCTGTGTACCATGGCTGAGTGTTTGGCTTGTGGTATTGCTTGTTTTGTAAAACACTACAAAAAATGTGTGCTTTCCTAACTGCAAGAGTCGGGGGAATGTAGCAGAGCATTGTTTTTCTCAAAATTCATAGAAGCCATTGCCGTACCAAGCCAACCATGTCCACCACATACCTTTTTTCTGTAATTTTCCCGCTTTTCCCCCAAACTATGGCATTTTCCCCTACCTAGTTGTTGCCCGACCTGCGCAAATCACACCTTCCTAAACTTGTAATTTTGTCTTTTTTTCAGAAATGTATGCCTTTCTGTCCTCCAAATTGGCTTTCCTACCCTTTTCTTCCATTCCCTCTACTCAACCTGTTCCTGAAAGCCAGGAAATTGGGGAATTCAGAACAGCAAACCATTTGTTCCTAGCTCTTACAAGGAAAAAACTACAAGCTTCTTTTGTACATCATTTTATTGGCGTTTTTTGAAAAAACACATTTTCGCCCTTTTTGGTTATTTTCTCTCACCCCCCTAAAGCAACCTAGGATTCCTGGGTGGCGTTAGGACCGCCTACATGTGGGAAAAAAAGGGGCCACATTTGACCGTGATATCTCATGTAACAAAAAAGTTACAAGGCATTGAATGGCGACATACCTAAATCACCAAAAAAAGGCCTTGGCACTGGGGGGAAAAACCCATGGCACTTAAAGGGTTAAAGGGTGAACTTATAGCATAGTACCCACAAAAGTATTGTGTATAGGCAAGACTGATGAGCACTTACCAATTCCTTAATAGCCTGACTTTAATGTTTAATTTGATGGGGTCATTGCTGATAACCTGAAACCTATGTCAACAATTGTGTGCATTCATGGAACCGATACTGTTGATGCATTACTGTGCACATACATCGTTGATTTGGTTTTTAGATGCTAAGTTTCCATATAGATCGATTCACATGTTTCCATAAAAGAGGTTTGCATTTTAAAATTTCGCAATGCAGAAAGAAATGTCTTCTTTTAAAGGAACACAAATCCCTTAAAAGTGTATTTTAAATCGTGCTGTGGCTTTATACAACAAATCCTCCATAGTCTTGTTAATTGCTAATTATAGACATGTTAAGTGGCAATTTCCTGTTTGCAGGACTTGCCCCCTTTCCAGTACTACATGTGACCCACATAGTTTAATTTGGCTTGGAATTCACAAATTGAAACGTGTGGAAGACATTGACATATGGTATGAACAAGCCGAAAACCACTGGATTCTAGTGCGCTTTCATTTTTTTCCCAATTGTTCTTCCAAAGGCAACTGGAAGCATCCCTGAAGGTGGCCTCAAGACTACTCTGGTACTGCTGAAGCTACAGAATGTAGTGCTTGCCACTTCCCACAAAAACAGTTCGGATTACTGGAGCTAGCATCTTCAAATTAGCAAGCACAAGGCGACTGCAAAGGGGAGAGGAGAGAGCATGGATATTGGGACTTAATTGCTACAGGTTATTTGGCATCAGAGCCATCCTATTCATGCAAAAATCTGTGCCGAGAGAAAATTAGATACTTGAGCAATTAGGAAAAAATATCAATAAACAGTAACTGCAAACAGTTATCACAATGTTACCGTTAATATGAGGTTACCTATTTTCCAACACCTTCGTTTCAACAGCAGAAAGCAAAAGTTTGAGAAAAACATGTTTTGATCAGCACAATTGTTGAAAGCCTGCAACATGCAGCAATTTTAATGATTATCTTGTTTTAAAATATTACAATGCTTTCATCTGGAATAAATAGACAATGATGGGAGATACTATTGATGTGGCAGAATTGCTATGCTATGTGATGCAGGATTGCTATGCTATGTGATGCAGGATTGCTTTTATGCTATGCTATGCTAGGTCGTGCAATGCTATGCTGCATTGGGCTCTCCCATACAGTTAGGCCTCAGACCCTCTATGTCACCGCCCTGTGCCTCCCTCTGCACGCAGCACCCCGAACAGGCCCAAACCCCACCTAGGGCAGAGGACACGTCAGGCCTTCTCTTTCACTACAAGTATAGCATTAGCCCCATATATGTGAGATAATATTCGTATTTCTACGAATGCCGCTTATCCATAATACAACACAATGTCCATGCAGGGCTGCGTCACAAGGTCACAAATGAGATGTCAACAGTTCTTGCCAAATGTCTGAAATATCATGCCAAGTAACACGCCCATTGTGAAAGTACAGTAGCATATTAGTGTTTGCCTATGATATGCTATATAACTGGCACTCTATGGGTGGGCCCCTAGAGAGCTCTGCGTGCCGACTGTCTGAACACTTGTCCTGCTGATCCGTCTGTATGTTGTGTATTTGCTATATAATACAAGAAGCTTGATTTACCACCAGTCTGTGTCTGATCTTATGTGCTGAAAACTGAGGCGGGCCGAGGTTACGGGGGGAGCCCTTAGGAAGGAGCCTTATCTTAGCCACCAGACTAAGTTACTATATAGGGCCAACAAAAGCAATCGCTACGAAGGTACATTCAGTTGCATCAATGTACACATTTAAAAAGGTGGTCTTTGCATAGGCTTCTAGAAGCAGTGATTGAAGTCTCTCCTTTATGTCGTTATTTGGTCCTACAGAAACATACCACCCAAGTGGCAAACAGCCAAACTGGACTAGATGATGGAAAACATAGGGTATATGTGTGGTAGTGTAGAGTTACATTCCATTAAATCCAGCGGCAAAGACTTAGTATGGTTTCTAAAAAAAAGCCAATGACAGGTTTTCATCTATTTACCTGGTACAGAAGAGAGGGGAGGCGTAGGACTTCTATGAACCGAATCCTCTCCATCACCACTGGAAGGTTCCACGCGGTGATTCCTTTTCAACATTGGTTTCCTCAGCTTTTTCGTGCTGAGTTCTAAGGGAAACAAAACAACATAAAAAAACATGGAAACCCAGAGTCAGACCTTCTAAACACCACATGCACAAATTCAGGAACGCCATTTCCTAAAATGTCTTTAAAGAACCAAAACGTTAACAATACATTTTAAAAAGTGTAAAGTGCTTGCTGGCATCATTATTTATTCAATAGTGATCAATGAAATAATAATATGCTGAATAGGGCAATTATGTAAACCTGAGTTGCATAGTGTTGTCTGTAAAACATGCATAAATAGAGCCCACAATTGAATTGGGATCTACAGTCTCACTGCAAAAGTAAACGTTACTCACCATAATGACTACTGCACTGCTTGTGTGTAGTGCTCCTTCCACCGTACTTCTGGAGTATCCATCCCATTGGAGACCGTAGCATTTTGCACAGCAAACCGTTTTTGCCTCTACATATTTATATTTGGCTCGGGAAACATATGCCATACCAGTTTTGCCTCACGTAAGACTGCCTACTCTACAATTGGAATTGGGAGTGTGGGTGTATTGAGGAAAGGGGACAACATACTTGAAGCACAGTTGTCACCAGGGTGAGTGACATTTACTTGCTCCTATGTCTTGTTCCCTTTCCATTTACTTAAAGGAGATTACCAAGCACTTGCTCCCAGGGAGGAAGGAACCAAATTAAGCTACAATATTTTGAAGGATAGCCTGCCCAAGTGTAGCACCTGGTTCTTAGCTGGTGTCCATACATTAAATGCAGAAAGGGGATGGTGAGACCATCTGGTCACCTTAGCAATAACATCCCATCCCATTTGCCCCTGGAAAGCCACCAAAGCATCCTTGCCTCTGACCAAGTGAGTGTGTATAGTTTTAGGAGTAGTCTTGCCAAGAAGGGAATATCACTCCGAAACGCAAGTTACTACCCAATGTGCATGTTAGGAAACATTTTTTTTTGCTGTGTTCCTCCAATAGACTTCTATTGGACACCCTTTCTTTTTGCTTTGTTTTCACTGCTGACCTGACTTTTTGTGCTTTGTGCTCATTTTTATGGGGAAACTGATCAGTCCATAAGACTATCAGTACTGAGAGACTATGTCTCCCTTGGTGGATTTCTTGTATTTTTAAAGTTGCACACATCAATTTACAGTGAAGTGCGGTTAGGGTACTTTGCATCCTTTTAACTTTCTTTTGTTACTTTGTGGTTCGCATGCAATGAGTCTAGATTGGGCTGGGGTCAACAGGTATTTGTCTAATATGTTTGACTTTTTACTTGTGCACTTTTGCAGTTTACTGCATAATGCCAAAGTACAATATACTCTAAAATGGCCTTGGCACGAGATTCTCGCCTGTCCTTTGGCCATGTGATGTTTGGTCTTCTTCCTTGCCCCTCAGGTCAGGAATTGCCATATATGGAATTAGCTTTCCTGGGCAAAGTGGTGGTCTACGTGTGTGGCCAAATGTGTATGTGCTGGGACTCTCTGGTCCAAGTCCATATCCGAGTCCCTAAATGTGTTTCTGGGCAGAATGTTTGCCCAATGGCAGTCCATGGTGCAAATCTTTGCCATTGGTCGACCCGGGCAAGCTTCCAGTGCAAATCGTGTATAACAGGACTCATCGTGCAGCAATTCGACAGCTCATTGTTGGAGCCAAGACACGTACCAAGAAGTGCAGCCCGCTGACGACCAGAGAATGACTGACCAGCAGCTCCTCCAGCTAGGCCCTGGTGAAGCCCTGCTCCTTTGTCCTGATATCAAGAAGGCCAGAGTCAATGCTTTGACCACTGGACAGGTGGGAACAATCCAATTCAACCCCTACTTGAGTATCTGTGCCTGCTGAGTAGTTGGAATTGCCCCTTGACCACCTAGTGGACTGACCAGTCTTAACTGAGCTACCTTGCTGCAGTCGTTCCAAGTGCATTTTTGGAACCTGGAGAATCTTCATCTTGTGCTACAAGACACCTGCTCCTGCAGTTTTAGCATCCAAGTCTCAAGCGAAGATGTGCAGGGCCTATTCTGTTTTTTCGGCAACAGAAGATCGCCTGTCACTGCCTGATTGTGGTGACTCCCGTTGCAACCAGTCTTCTTCACTCCTTGGAGGTCTCCTGCTCTGCAGACATCTTTTTGTTGTAAAGATGATGATTAGCCGGAGAGTCCCAGGGACTGTGATGAAACCGTAACTAAATCCCACACCAGAAACAGACCTCTGCACCCCCTCAGAGTGTTATGCTTAGTCTTGGGTTTCTTATAACCCTCGTCGGGATACAAACTTAGCTTTCACCCTCTCTGGGGGTTTTCTCTCAGTCTTTCCTTTCTCCATGGATAGTTGATCCACTTTTTTAGTGTTCTGATCTTCCTAGGGATGGAGTCCGAGCTCTGCCGCTCTCCTCCAGCTCCTTACTGGGAACCGCATACCTACTTTGCCGCAGTATCTGCCGTTTGGGATGGAGTCCGCTGTTAATGTCCAGGAACCACACTTATCAGTTCTTTGGTCGCCTTCTCCTTCGTCTGGGTGACTGTTGTAATCAGCAGAGTTCTGCAAGCTTCCAACACTCTCCTCCCACCATGCATATGTCCTGCTTCTGTCTCCAGGATGCATCCGTTCCGTGCTGTAGCAGTGGCTTCTGCAATGCACGGCCCCTGTCGCAGCAGTCGACTGGTTCCCAGCGGTTCTTCCTCTCCAGGTAAAGGTCTTGTATGTCATATATGTCTCTCCCTGCAATAAGAGAGAAAGAAGGAAAGAGGGAAGGACGGAAAGAAAGAGCGCGTAAAAGAGAGAGAGGGAAAGAAAATGGCATTGGTCTTGTGGTTCAGGCTTTTAGGAGGGGACATCAGTACAACCAAGCACATTTAAAGGGACCTTGTCCTCAATATTGTTATCAGTTCCCATGTACGCAACAACCATTTGGAACATTGGTAATAGAGGTGTTATAGATTGGTTCACTGGGGATTTCTTGTCCCCAAAGGGGAGTCACCTCCCAGTGGTATACCGCTTGCCCAATCCCTTAACAAGTTATTTGCGTAGCGGGCTCACGTCCCTAGTGACAAAGCGGGTGGCTCCCTCTTAAGAAGGAACACATTCCCTGGATTTGTCACCTTACCTGCATTGCAATAGTTTTGAATTAAATGCTTTTCTGTCGTCTCAGAAGAGTGAATGTATATATGTATTTTAATTTAGTTATGTGACAATGCTTATCTAGAGATTTCATTGCTTAGTGTGCATTTTAAAGGCCTAATAAAACATTGTATATAACCTGTCTAACTAGACTTATTGGAGTGCTGTGTGTGCGGGTGTGTGCGTGTGCGTGTGTGTAACTGTAGCCCTAGACCACTGTCACACCCCTACTGAGTCTAATCCTTGTCAATCTGCTACCTACCTTGATTGTGTTTTGCTAGAGTTCAGTGTCTTTCCTGGTAACCATAATAGTTTGGCCTCACCAAATACGACCCAAGGGTTGATTTTGAAAATCCATTTTAACAGTGCAAGGGCTGCTTAAGAAGCTTTTGCACCTGGTGGAGAGCCCAGGTATGTAGCAAACAGAAGGTTGTCCTTTTTGAAGTCTGGTCTCGTAAATATACAACTTCCGTGCTTCTGACCATCTAGGGTAACGCCCTCACAGCCTCACAACGCAGGTTTGGGAAGAAGACTGCCAGTGACATTTTCTGATTGCTATGGAAGGAAGATGCATCTTTTCGTAAACCTTTTTTAGGTAGAGAAGGTAATATGAGCAGTAGGTGTAGTGACAGCCATAGAATACAAGCTGTCAGCCCTCTGTAAATGCCCTCAGATAGGAACGTGGGAGGGGAGGCAGGTGCTAATGGACGCACAAAACGCGCTGGAGGAACTGATGATCACCTAACACCTTTTGAGCTCCATAGAGAATCCTATAAAAGGGGTGGTCAATTTGATAAGATCCCTGCAGATAATACATGATATGATAGGTTCTCTGTAATGCACTTAATAACCAAAGGTTTCTAAGCGCGGATCCGGGGATCGAACCTGTGGTGCTCTGTGTCATCTTGCTTCCAAGGCGAGCATGCTGCCCCCGAGCTATCCTCCACAGACATGGTACAAGTACTACAATAATGATCGAAGACGGTGATAAACGCATGAGTAGTGAAAGATTCTGCGAAAAGGAAGATGATCAAGTCTCTCACGATCTGGCAACTCAGGCCAGCAAAGATGAACATTGCATAATAGTTGATGAGTCAATTCCTCTGACATGACAAATAAATAAATTCTCTTTGCCCCGGAAACTGATAGGATAATGAATGCCTTTAATCAAGTAGAACAAAGCAGCGCGACTAGCACTTTCCTGCCTAAATCACCAAATTGGAACAAAGTCAGGAACAGACAAGGGCATAAAATAATAGCCAAGAATAAAAAGATGCAAGTGACTAACAAAGAAACTGCAGGTCACAGAGTGAAAACAAGATCCAGAGTCTCCAAACCATAAATAAATGATAATTGTACCTGCCTACTCTTTGGGAAAGCGAGTGCAAATCTGCAGGAATGGATCGTCGACTTCAGGGAGAACTTCGAAATTCAAAAATGATTTTCAAACCTTTACATCCAGCTTGGGTGGAACCATGCAACAAATTGTCTATGCTTCGTAGAGAGGTTGATGACATTGTCAAAAATAAGAGTAAAGCATACTCAACCAGGTGCAAATTACAACAGTGCAATTAAAACTGATGCCCACCACTCCTAAATCGATAGTGGCTAATAACAATTTGGCCAAACTGAAGAAGGAAAGAATCAAGTAGTGGGTATGTTGATAGAGAGAAATACCACCCTACATCCCCTGCTTCTCTGCCTCAATACTCGCGCTTGCTATAATAATCACCCATGTCAAAGCATTAGTAACTTTAAATGATACATTTGCCAGAGAGAACTAGCATGATCTAAATCTGAGGCAGAAGGATGTCACTCTAACAATGTTTATGATTTCTTTCCCTAAAGTACCACAATTTGCCAAAGAAAGTGACAACAATAAGAGTTTGCACTGGATTAGTAACGTAAGAGGATGCTGTTCCCTCATCCGCAGGGATATAAATCAGTGAATCCAGGAATCCAAATCCTTCCAATCCTAAATGTAATATATTATTCTAACTAAAACTGGTACATCCAGAGATAATGACCTTTTGTCAATCGACCACAGAACCTTATCCCCAAAAAGGTTAAAAAATTCAGCTAAAACCAAATGCACCCTACCTTAAGACTGGACGGTAAACAGTGACACGTATTTAACAACTCATTAAATGCAGGATCCATTCAACAGGGGAATATTAAGAACTCAAAGCCTATTAAAGCATTAGCATCG
Source organism: Ambystoma mexicanum (assembly GCF_040938575.1). Lineage (NCBI taxonomy): Eukaryota > Metazoa > Chordata > Amphibia > Caudata > Ambystomatidae > Ambystoma > Ambystoma mexicanum. The sequence continues at coordinate 904,846,593 of NC_090939.1, forward strand.
TCAGCAGTTGATTCCAGGCATGACACCAGTCTGGTAGATCGAAGGCTGGGCTCCTCTACTGGTTCACCCAATGTCCTGCAGTAGGGATAAGCGCTGAAATCAATGATGTTTGGGACACGGATATGGTACATATTACCTCTTGGGACATAGGCATCAAATCTATGTTGGGTGACGACAATTGGGCAACTTTCGTTATCAAATCTGATGTCATATGTTTCCAAGAAACGTGGTCTTTGGAACAGGATACCTTTGAAGACTATATGTGCTATAATTAGCAGGCAAAGAACAGGAGAGTGGGACATCCCAGCAGAGGATTGGCAATCTGGACCAAAACAGGGCTATGCACTGGAAGCAGGGATCTCTGGACCAGTTTGTCAGATATTCAGGCAGTAGCTCTAGCCATAACATCTTAACTTAAGATGTGCGTGGTAAACATGTATAACCGGCAAGAGACTGGTAATTGCAGAAGACCTACATTTACAACAATTTCAACCCTTAGACAGTGTGAATTCACTTGTAGACTATTAGGATGAAATGTGTGTTATTCTCATTTTAATAAAAAAACAAACCCAAAAAGAAAATCGTTTTGCCCTGCAGTTGCGCAATTCTGGCTACGCCTGGGCTTTAGAGCTAGTAATGATAGAATGAATGGCCACACCAGTGCACAACCCACCTATGTAGTTGGGGGATGCAGTAGCCACTTGGATTACATTTTGCTAAGTGGTCGAGTGGGGTGAGAGAGGGTGCAGAAGTAGACTCGGGACACAAAGGTGGCATGGTTCTTGACATAGACTTTTATTTAACTGCAAATAAGGAAGAACCCTACCTGTCCCTACAACCAAGAGGGGATTCCCTGCCTCAAATAAAACTAAGGATGATGTCAGAACGTCTGTCAAAAGTAAATAGTCCACTGTCCTACGTCCCAAACATATTTCCGCCCCCTTACACTTCAAAAGAAAAACTATAGAACAGGTTTTTACCTAACTCTAGAAAGGTGGTTCCTTCCGTCTGGATGATTTTAGGCAGTTTGTAGATGATGGTGGAATATCCTCCTTCCCCTCGCCGCCACTAAGCGTTTTTTTATATCGTTTTTAAATTTTATGTATATGGTTTTACAAAAACCTTTACAAAAACAAACATAAAATTCATAAGCAATAAAACTATTTAACACCAGCAACATAAACAATTTCATTACTCTTAATCACAATCTTAACTTATAAAGCTGCTGCATTCAAGACATTGTATCTTTCTGCTCCTGCCTCATTTTAAGAAACAATAGATGGCGAAAACGGAAGACAAGCCTTAGTGAACAACCTTACATCCTTTCAGTAGTTGTACTACAGTAAATGTCAATGTTGTTTCATGACCAGAGATAATTCGGTTTTAAAAGAATTCAGGGATCAACCCTTCTTTGTTCATCACATGTTTTCTAAATAGGGTCAGTCTCATAGTCCAGGTTCCTTCACACTTCATTAGCAGATGTCTTAACGTTTGGTTTGAGGGTGTCTCTCATATTTTACACAATATATGCGCATCTTCCTCTTGCTTTCTTTTGACCAAAACCGCTCCAGTAGGTAATAGGTTCAGTCTTGTTCTAAGAAAGTTGTTTCTAACCTGTCTATATGGGAATTTTATCAGGTATTCCGAAAGAAACCCCTGTTTTTTATCCACAGATTGGAATGAGTTAGGCGGGATTGCATTTCTTACTTTTGCAATTGTTTTGATCCAATTACCCAACTCCCCAGCAATTTTTACTTTCTGGGGGGTTATTAACCAAGGTTTCAAAGTGTGAATCTACCTTTGTTAGAAATTTCTTGACTCTTATTTCCAATTTGGTTAACAGCTTGGACCTCGAGGATTCAAGATGGGTTTTAATATCACTGTACAGTTTGTTATACTTTGCAGAAATAATCTGCCGGTAGAGTGATATCAATTTCCAACTTGCAAGGAAGTCTAGTGAGTTCAAACCCAGTTCAAATCTCAGGTTCCAAGATGATGTGCTCATTGGAAAGCCAAGAGCTTTCTTCCATATGAGTGCCTCTAATTTGTCCCAGTTTATGTTCCAGAGCAGAGGCTAAGCCTCTAGGCCATAAAGGATTATTGGTATGCTCTTTTCCCTGTAGAATTGGATCAGGGGGAAGAATCGAAAACTTGCAGTACTTGTTGTATAGCTTTTTCATCTGAGGGATGAGCTGCAATATCTTCTCCTCCATGTCTGACTTTACCTTATAAATTGCTGGTGAAGCATATATTCTGTAGGTTAGATCGTCTACCCGAGGAATTATGTGAGCATCCAAGACACAGTTCGAGTACTGTATCCTTTTCTGTGCAAGCTTAAAGACTAAGATCTTGGATTTCAAGGGGTTAATGGCCAATCCATTTTCCCGGGCGTATTCATCCAACCTTGTTAGCAAGCGCTGCAGTCCTATTGCTGTTTTGTCCAGCAAGACAATATCATCTGTGTAAGCCAGTCAATAGTTAATGGATCTTTCTTCCATTGATCTCTGGGCTGGCCAAAGCAGATGATTAAAAAAAGATACATAAATCTGCCAGGAACAAGTTGAAAAAGAGGGGTGCCTCCAGGTACCCCTGCCTGATTCCTCTCTCAACTATGATGGGTTCCGAGAGATGCCCCTGCTCGTCAAGGCGCACTCTCAATGAGGTATCTTTATGGAACTCGATCAACATCGCAAGTAACGCCTCCGGGATCCCCCATCTCCTCAACTTGTTCCAGAGATTTACTCTGTCAACCTGGTCAAAGGCCTTCGATAAGTCCACCCAGGCCCCGTAAAGTGGAGATTCGCCCTTAACCGTTGTATGTTCACTGGCCAGGTTTAAGATAAGGCCATTCAGGGTGGTGGAAAGCCCCTGTCTGAAGCCTGTCTGATTACAGGATAGAATCTGTGCGGTATCCACCCAATTTGTAAGCTCGCTCAACCAGTTTCATGAAGATTTTGCTGTCTATATCAAGGAGGACGATCAGGCGATAATTCGCCGGATGCAATCGATCACCCCCATTGAAGAATGGTATCACTATCGCAGTTTTCCATGAAGGTGAATGAGGGAACTTACGCTGCCTCAGTGTTTCCCTAAATAAATGGTTTAAGAGTCTGGACCAAATGCTCGGCTCATTTTTAAGCACCTTGTATGTAAGTCCATTCGGGCCTGCCGCTCTGGAGACTGATGACTTACTTAGATATGATATTCATAAGGTCCACCTCCTCAAAGGGCAGATACCAGGGAACATTCAGCTGAATATCAAATGCATCTGGCCGGGGGTTCTCAAAGATTTTTCACAGATAGTCAACCCACTTAGATTCCGAGACCAAGTTACAGAGAGTACTGTTGTGGTTGGTTTCTAGCTGGCCAACGACCGACCAGAAGTTCCTGGAATTGCTTTCATTCACCAACCGCAACATTAATTCTCTGTCAAGTTGTAAATGTGACATCTTTCGATGTACAGACCAATGTTTGTATTCTTGGCATGCTTTTTCAGCCTCCAAATTATAATTGACAAGGCCAGATTGCGTTTTTTTAGCCTTCTAAGCTTCCATCTAAGTTCCCTTTTTTTCTACCAGGTTTCCTCGTCGGAACAATGTACATGAGTTTGCTTCTTTCCCAAAGCAGATTCGCTTAGAGGAAGGATAGACCAGATAAACTTGACAAACCTGCCCGGTTGCCAATTTTCTAACCAAATAGAGTCTGGTATTTTGTCTAGTTTATTGTTTCATTTTTTTTGTTTTGCCTTCCTGTCTGTATTTGACAAGCCGTATTTTACCTTTGTTGTAGACTGTTATGTCTTGAAGGTGTATGTCAGATGTTAACACTGACAGATCCGGTAATAGCAACTCTAAACGAGAGTGATCACTCCTGTCATCCTGCTTTATAACCAAGGAGGAGTGCTGGCAGAGAAGACCGGGAGAGATAAAAATATTGTCTAATATAGTTGACGACTGATCACAATGCCAAGTAGCGCTGGCCTCTAGCTCTCCCCCGGTTGACCCGTTCAGCATTTTCAAACCCCACGAGTGTAAAAAGTCCACCCAAATTCATCCCTTTTAGGAGATTTATTTGGGGTATTATGTCTCTTTCTCCCCTAATGAGTGGATACGTTCAGCATTAAGGTCCCCTGCAAAAACTATATTGGTTCCGCCGAAGTCCAACTTAATTCTTTCCAGCAGTGAGGCCAGTATTGCCAAAAAGGCCTGAAGTTCAGAGCAGGCGGGGTTCAAGTAAATATTGATGGCAATTAAGTCAGGATCTGGCATGTCGCAATTTAAACGAACTTTACATGCCTGAATTCCTATTGCGTTATTGAAAATAGGAACTATGGCTTTTGTTGTAAGATTTTGAAATGCCATAAGGTGGCCCCCCGACGGCCTTCCCATCGCTTTTTGAGATGCAGATAAGCAATGTAGTGTTTAGAATCTTAATAGGGTTGACAAGCCATGTTTCCTGAAACAATAAGTTATTTCGCACAAATAATTGCTCTCTCAGTTTTCTAGATTTGAAGGTTCTGGAGCCCCGCGTGTTCCAACTTACTAAGCTTATGTTCTTATGCCTAAAGGGGCTGAATTCTCACCCCCAGTTTCTGTAAAACTTGAGACAGTACTTCTGGGAGCAGGGTCAAGGTGTTTTCTTGTAAAGTTTCTCCAGTGTCTTTCTTTCTTTCTTTCTTTCTTTCTTTCTTTCTTTCTTTCTTTCTTTCTTTCTTTCTTTCTTTCTTTCTTTCTTTCTAGCGAGCCCACTCTAAGCCCACTATTCCCCCCATATGTGCTGTTTTAGGGACCCCCCCAATTGTGAGTGCTCCCTTGTTTGACCTCTCTCGGAATCTCAGAAAAGACTTTTAGTCCATGCCGCTCTAGCTCTTGCCGTCTTTGCTTTTCTTGAGGTATGGCAAACTTCTGCCAGGTAGTAGTTACCAGAGGATGGAAATGTCACAACATCTATTATCCTTGGAAGCTAGAACATAGAGGTTTGATACTTTTTTAAAGTGAGCCAAACTCACGCTTTGACTAAGCAATTTATGTTGGGTGATATTTACCAAAAGCTTTAACCAAACTTTTGGAATCGCGAATTCAGAAGAATCTTCCTCTTCAGTCATTTCAACACACGGATTCCCTTGAAGGACAGGATCGGCAAAACTACTTTTCTCTGGGGCTTCCTTTATCTCTGTCGATTTTCCGACTCCGTTTCATGTTTCCAGGATATTGGAAGATTTCCGTTGGCCTAGAACTACCTCTACAGCAGCCCCAGATGGAGCTGGCTCATCAGCTGATACTGTTGATGTTTTTTTGTTGGACTTTAAGAATATAGGCGCCAGCTTTAATTTTTCTACCTGCGGGGTGCTTTGTGGAATGCCAACAAGAGTACTCTGCTTACATACGGACAGCTTTTTCTGCAAGAATATAGGGGCCCATGGAATTCTTCCTGCTGCGGCATCCTTATTATTCTTCACTGATGTTTTACGTTGTTGTGTTTTGTCTAATGCTTTTGACTTTGCCGGTACGCTTAGATTTGCTCCCTCTCCCGGATCTCTTAATGGATGCTCCTGAGGGTCTGTCTGAAGGCCCACGCTCAGATTTGTAATCTCTATCACATCTTCCAGTAGTCCTTTCTGGCACTTCCAAGTTTGCATTTTTTGTTTCCTTGGCTTGACAATTTTTAAGTTTGAGTCCCTTCTTGCATCCATGTCTTTTTCATCTCAGCTTCTTTCCTGCGCAATTTCTGATGTTTCAATGCTTGGAGGGAGCGATATATTCTTGAGCAATTTCACTCCCGAGTTCTTTAACCTTATGTTTTCTGATTTTTAGGTTTTTTGAGGTCTCTCTTGGGTTGCGGAGGAAGTGTTCTCGATCTTTTTTTTCCTCCTTCTCTTTTTTTGTTTTCCTTCTTCCTCTGTAATTTTGATGACTTGCAGGGATCCAGTCTTCCTCTGACTCTTTGGTCACTGCCATCTCCAATGCTTGATTATGGGGGAATTCGGTGCTTTCCTCCACTGTGCCCTCCATGACGTTTGCCAAATTCCTGAATTCTTCCAGTGTGGATTCAGATAGTGGAGTGTCATCAAAAGGGAGGTTCGGATCATTTTCTCTTGGCTCTTCTTCTGAGGGAAGAGGTCGAGTTTTCAGATGATGTGAAAAATCTTGAAACAACTGTAAGACAAATTCTTCTTCTTTTCTTTTTAGGATCGCCGAAGTTTGAATTGATGAGATGGCCAAACCTTGTTTAACCACTTCTAGCCTAATTTCTTTCATAGCTGGGATAACAATTGAGGTAATGCCGGAACTAGGCCCTACCACTGCTATGTCGCAGTTTGCCATTTCTTTGGTAAGTTTGAGGAGTGTTGTCACTTGTGAGTGAACCTCCGCTTTGAGGAGCTCAAAATCAGAGACCAATGAGTTCAGCATGAAATTCAGGGCGGATAATGTCCCCTTGTTGGTATGTGGGCTGTCTCATTCCTCGTTGATGTCCAGTTGTATCGTGCTTATATTGCCGGTCTCTCTTTACAATTCTGACCAATGTCAGGATGTGGAGACAGAGGTGCCCCTCTGAGTTCACTCTACTCCCCTTTGGTATTTGGGCGAGCTACCTCCATTTCTACCCGGTCTCGCTCTACTTGGGTGGGCGACTAAACAAGTTCTGCGTCACTATCCATGGTGTTTACGTTTTTGTTCCTCTTTTTACCAAAGTGGTCTTTGATTTTCCTTGTGGCGACTGTATATTCCAGGCCACGTTTCCAATGATGTACTAATGATGATTGGACCTCTTTAACGTGGTCTCTCCCTCCTGAGGTGTGGAGGGGGTCAGGAGTCTGGACTTGGTCCTGGGTTATCACATTAGCTGTGTATGAGGCAAGGGTTGTATTGGCTGCCATTATAGTGGTTCCAGATGTTTTTGGGGGCTCTATGTACGACCCGTCCCATTGGAGTGTACTTATGGAGTCCACTAAAGTCGTGCTGCGCAGTTTGATTCTATTTGCCCCCTCATAATGCCCTGGAGATACGGTAGGGTCTGCCTCCCAAAAACAGGATCCCCAAATAAGGGGCGCAAAAAGGCCCCTAGCTCCTCTTCTTGGATTAAGCGGAACCGTGCAAGGGGCTCCCCCAATGGGACTCCTTCTCTAAGGAACCTCCAAATGTGCTATCCGCAGGTAGGGCTCTGCTAGCTGATGTGCCCGAAAAAATACAGCTAGTGACCCAACGCCGGCAGGCGTGTTTTGAAAAGCTTGCAATGAGGTTTCTTGTTCTCCTTTGGCCTACAGGCTCTCCCGAAATCAGGGTAATTCGGCAGAGATTGTCGACTTCTTACCAAAGGTTCCAACAGTTCCACTCTAAAAGACTTTCACGGTATTTAAAGAGTGCTTATAGTTCGATTTTTATGTACTCACTCAATGTCCAGGTTTCAAATGTCTCTTTCTCAGGCCCGGTTCACTATCCTGCCAGGCATCATCTTGCATGTGCAATTCTTCAAAACCTCTGAACCTTTGGGTCCCAGACCCTCATCACTCTTCTGGTTTCTTTGGGGTGCTCTCTTATCCAGTATGTCTTGTTTCTGTTTGGTCCCAATGGGACGAGACAGATGGTTCTGCACTTCCTTCCGAACACAGCCCACTAGGGTTTCCCATTGCCTTCCCGGTCTCCCTCTGCGTACCTTCTGACTTTTGTGTGTGAGGGTCCCGGTCCTTGGCAACACCGGCAAACTTCTCTGGCTTCCCCTGTGCCCTAGCAGTCCGCTCACCGCTTTCACTGGCTCCACAGCGCCAGTTTTTCACCGTACCTTGGGTCCCGCCTGGACCACTCGGATGGCTTGCTTCCTGGCACTGGACGTCTTGTTTCCCAGCCAAGCCCTTGCTCCGTTCAGCCTTCTCGATGCCGACTTCCTTTTCCTGGCATTCTGTGTCTGAAGCGCGTCTTCCCTGTGTGGCTACGCTCCCCAGCCCTATGCTCCTCTGGGGCAGGACAGACACTGAGGAAAGTCCTTCATCAGTATTTATGGTTAACAGCCTCTCGAACCTCAGCTAGCTAGTATGGTTGGCTTGGTTCCATGTAGGGCTCTTCATTGCCCCGTCTTCTTTGTGTCAGTACTTCAGGAGCCATCTACTCTCCCTCTTTCTTCACTCTTCCTCATCGCAGTGCTGTCTATATGATAGACAGGGTTACTATTCATGAAGTAACTAACAGCAGAAAGAGGAGACAAAGAAGCCGGGTGTGCTTGAGCCCTATCCGTGTTTTTCGGTGAACAATGCATGGCAGTATGGTGGTTAACATACCGCATTCTCCCTTGACAGTCTTCCCTTCTCCCATGGATGCGGTCCCCTCCCATGGAATCCTCCGACTGAGTACCACCCTGAGGCAGACGATCGGATAGCGGCCTCACCTCCCTGGCCCCGTGGGAAGGGTTCACCTCTGGGGGAGAAGTGACGGCATCAAGGGATTTATCACAGGTGAGGTGCTTAAACTGGACATTTTAGAAAATACACAAAGCAGATACAGTGTGTTACTCCCTGCAGATATAGAGTAACATGCTTAGAATTTGAGCAAGCATTACGAATGACAGGTTCTTAACACACCTCTATCGAGCCTTGTTACCCCAGCTGGCGCAAGTGCCGAACAACCCTGAAGAAGGAAACCTAAGAGCGTGGGATGCTTTTAAAAAATTTCCTGGCGATGACAAAATCTTTTGTCACTAAATTAAAGTTAAACAAATGGTATAAAGGGTAATGCATGCCACGAAAGAGGGAGTGGGTGGTAGAGCAAGTGAAACTTATTTACCCACAGCACTAAAGAAAGGAGGAGGAATACATAGAAATTAAAGATCAATGCTGGCCTCAACTAAAAAAGAAAAGCCTGTAAATGGGAGAACCTGATTACAGCAACTAAATCCAGAAAGTCAAGAGATTTCTGTAAAATAGCTGCTGGTGAGCTAAACAACGACAAGCAGACACTGGAGGTATGTATTCCCTGGGAGGAAAGGTACACACACTATGAAACTTTAGGCAAGGCCACAACTAATCAGGGACTAGAGACAATCAATTAGTAGGCAGTGATACTACGCATTTGTTGTTACATCTAACTGAAGTTATGGAAGCAATCAAGATGCAAACCTTGCATGCTGACCCCGACTGTGGTCCGGTAGCACTATTTAAAGGGTCAGCAATCTGGGCCCCATACCCGACCTGTTCCTTTAATTTCATATTATTAAATAGTAAGATTGCAGACTGTGGCGACAAGCCATTAGAATTTCTGTATATAAGATAGGCGACATGAAGGTACTAGCAATACCATCTCCCTGTTTGACACATCTTGTAAATTCTTTGGGATGAGCTATCTATGCCCATGTAGAAGACTGGATTACAAGCAATAATGTATCCTCACACTTGCAAGTGGGGTTCCAAAAAGAACTTTGCACAGTCGACTAGGCCTTTATGTTAAACCTAACAATGTCAAATTACAATAAACTGAAAAAGACACTGTAGTTGACTTTTGTCGACTTTAAGGCTGCATTCGACTGAGTACCACAACAAACTACGGGAGACTTTAGTTGGCTTGGGGCTGCCTTTGTCCATATTGAACCCAATAATTGCACTGTACTCTGACAATACCACAATGCTTAGGTGGGGTATAAATGGGGAATGCACTCCCAAATTCAAGTTTGGCAAAGGCATTAGGCAGGGGTGTGTGCTGGTGCCTACCCTGCTTTCGTTATACATAAACGACAGCCACTAAACTGCTTGAAGCTGACACACCAGTTCTATCCGGTTCCAAGATTGGTGTTCATTTATTCGTGGATGATGCCATATTAATCTCTGAGACTCAATTTGGTCTTTGTAAACAATTTACCTTATTTGCTGAAATGCGCAGCTTCAAAGACTTGAAGATTAATTACAGCAAAACTAAGACCATGACCTATGAGTGGAAACAACAAACACAAGAAAGTAATACGTGTTTAAGCTGGCGGCCACGGTCTAGAGAATGTCAATTCCTTTAATTACTTAGGTATATGCTTCAGTGGTAAAGGGTACTGGGGAGAGCAGTTAAAGAAAAGTAACTTAATCTTGATTAAATACAATGTGGCGGTTGCTAGATTTGCTGCACGCACCGGTAACTACTCAACCACTTCAGCACTTGTTAAGATGGATTTCTAAACTCTGACCTGGTGGGCAGAAGTTTAGGAAGCCACCCTAGTTTAGTGGAACAGGGGAACCTTCTGGATAAACCACACCATTCTAGGGTAGCTTGGCAGGCAGTCAATACTAAGTCTCATGAGGGGTGAGAGTGATCAGAAGCCCACAATGAGCACACACAGTAAAACTCCACAGATTAATCTTAGACAGATGTATATCAAAATTACATTTATTACAGGCCTTATAACTAAACACAAATACACCACAGTAATAATAAAACAGTTACCACACACACTTTTTACTATGCAACAAATATACAAAATGCATTTAGCCTAATGCCGATGAAAGGGGAGAAAATAACCACAACCTGCAACAGAAGGGGTAAGTTCAACACAGATATTGCATTAGGCAGTTCTTCGAAGTCCATCCCTATCTTATGCAGTCCAGCCCTAAGAAGTGAGGAGCCTTATACTCAAAGTACAGCAGTGCGTTAACAACGCGCAGGCGTGCGTAAAGCAAAAAGCTGGTTCTCTTCAGGGAGCTGTAGCTGTTCAGGAAGGGGGTTGAGGCGATGAAGAATAAAGCCCTACTCCTTGCGGAGGGTCTACCCTTGCAGATAGAGCGACTTTCGGAGTTCGGGAATAGCTGGGGAGCGCAGGCTAGCCCAGCTAAGGTGAGTATCTTTTCAGGGATTCTCATGCATAAAAACAGAAGGATGTGCCAGGGGGCCACCGGTAAGTGATTCAAGTACTCCCTGACCTTCGACACAGTCAGGACTAAACTTTGCCAGTCTAGTCCACTTCGCTAGTAGGTTTTACCCCTGCAGTTACAGGACGCTCCGGCTCTCTGAGGCTACGGGATGGGACAATCGTTCGCTTGCAGGACAGTAGTCTTTTCTCAGCTCTCAAAGAAAGGAGAAGGATAGTTCCAGTGCAGCATGTCTCAGGACACAGTGGGGCATGTCTGCAGGCAGTTACATCAACAGTCAACACAACGGGGCAACACAGGGACCGCAAATGCTTACAGCATGGCACACTCAGGAGGATAGCTCAGCGGCAACATGCTCGCCTTGGGAGCAAGACAACACAGAGTAACACAGGTTCAATCCCCGGGTCCGCGCTTAGAAACCTCTGGGTAGTAAGCGCATTATAAATAACCTATCACCTCACTCTCACAAATCATGATCCAGAGGAGCTAGGACAACGAGTTGTCGCAGGACAGGGCCCAGGACCACAAGTAAGCACTACCCAAACGCTCGAGTCTCAACTCGGGACAGCAGCGCTGCTGTACGATACCCCACTTTAGAGATGGTCAGTTCGCTGGATGGCCCAGGAACACTTCCGAAGAGTCTGTTGGTGAGAGTAAGCAGGAGGCGCTGAGAGTAGTTGGTCCCACTACTCTAAAGGGTCAAAGCGCCCTTGCAGGCCTTCTTGGTATGATACAAAAGCAGGAGTATGACGGGACAACAGCGGGGTCAGGGTGCCAAATCTTCCAGCACGTCTCCGGTGGTTGCACAGTCTGCTCTTTCATTCAGGATACTTTGCTCCTTCCGTAGTTCGGTGTGAACTTCAGGTGATCGACTTGGAATGGATGCAGAGCCCCTTAGCCAAGATTTGTTTCGCACCCAAATCTAGCATAGCCAATGGAAGATCTGCTCTCTTGCATGCACGCCAGGTTGGGCCAATCGTGGCCCACGGTGGCTCCAGTCATTCAGGCCTACCAGACATACTGGCACCAGTAGTGTGGATTGGGACAAGACAGTCCCAATCCTCTTCCTGGGTACTAGCACACATGGCATGCAGGAGCCTGCGATTGATGCAGTTTGCACAGGAGGCTGCATGCCCAAATAAGGAATACCTGTGTCTCTCAACCTGGGGGAAGACAAAGGGGCAAAATGGCCACAGGACAAAACAAAAGACTTCGTGGCACGGCCATTTTCAGCACTGGCCAGAGTCTTGGGCCAAACGCGGTAACCGCAGTATTATCCATAAAAACGAAGTCAAAATACGAGGGTGGCTAGGGCATTAAAACAAAAGGACCTCTATGCGCGGTGTTGTAAGGTACTTGGCACATACATAAAAAGTTACCAAGAAATGGCAACATAGTCGAAGACTAAGGGAAACATAGTTTCCCAGTACTGACAGCCGAAGGACGTGTCATTTTCTCCATTACAAATGAGCAAAAGCCCAGAGAAGTGCAGCTGAAGGCTGTGTTCCACTGGAAAAAGTCTGGTTAGGTAAGCCAAACATAAGCAAAACGTTTGGGGGGTCTATAAATGGAGAGAAAATTGCACCTAAGGGAAATATTTCCTAACAGCACTTACAGTATTTTCTATGAAGGCAAGGCAGGCCTCTATCTACGGAGCTGGGATGTGGGGCCACTGTAACACCTTGTGTCTATCTGTCTCAAGGAACAAGTTCATAAAATGATTACTGGGTCTTCTGCGGTCAACTCCACCAAAAGTCCTACATTCTGAATAAGTATGGGCACCAAAAGACTACAAACTAAAACCAGTCCTCTACTGGATCAAACAGTGGTTCAATTATAATCTAACTAAATATTTTTTTTTAAACTTTATTTTTAGTATTTTCAAAAACCAAATTATAACATAACATACATGGAAATAACTTGTGCTTCTCGTGTCCGTCTCCCCTTCATTGCCCTCCGCCCCCCTCTGATTTATAACTGAGCCTGAGTCAATAATGGTCTGTGGTTAATTGTATTGTTCGTGGCGGGACTTGTGTCCGTGGAATTCCGATGAGGTTCTGGTGATGTGTCTCGGGAGGCTTCACTGTCTCTGGTGGTCATTAGAAAAGCTATGTATGGGCCCCAGATGTCAGGCGGCCGGGCGTGTAGGGGTAACAGTTTGATGAAGTTTGTTTCCGTGTCTTGGCAGTATGATATATCGTCCAGCCATTGCTGTGTGGTCGGTGTGCGACCTTTTCCCCAGGATATTGCAATTCTTTTGTGCGCTAACAGTAGCAGCAGCCCTCCTAGTTTGCGTGTTGAGGGGGGAAGGTGTTTGGTGAGTCCCAAAAGGGTGACTTTGGGGTCGGGTTCTATGGATATGTCTACTATTGCGGCTGTCTTTTCCAGTATCGATTCCCAGTAGTGTTGTAACGCTGGACAGGCCCAAGCGAGGTGGAGGAAATCTGCCGATGAGCACCACAGCGGCCGCACTGTGGGGGGGTCCAGGGGTGGTAGTGGTGGATTCTGGCTGGGGTGAGGTATGTTTGGTGTATACATTTTAGATGGATTAGTTTGTATCTAGTGTTTAGGGATACCCTTTGGGTTTGTGCCAGAATGTATTCCCAATCTTCATCTAGAATTGTGGTCTGGAGGGTTTTTCCCCCTCTCACTTTAGGTGTTATCGGGTTCGGAGCTGTGTCTGTCAGTAGGGATCTGTATAGCATCGAGACCAGCTTGCCCTCACCTTGCGACTGGATAACCCCGTGGAGCAATTGCCATGTCGCGGGCTGTTGCGGGAACAAGTAAGTATGGTGTGTAGGGTGCCTCTGAGGTGGAAGTAGATAAACGTGTCTAGGGCAGTGGGGGCTCCGCAGGTTCTGGCCTGTTTTATTATATCGCGGATTACTGGGTTCAGGTTTGTTGTTGGGTCACGTATATAGAGGGCAATATCATCCGCGTACAGGGAGATTATTAATTTATGGGGACCGAAGGATAGGCCTCTTTGTATGTGCTTAGCTCGAAGGTCCGAGGCGAGGGGCTCCATCACCAATGCAAAGAGCAGGGCGGATAACGGGCATCCTTGCCTTGTTCCTCTTTGGAGGTTGATCGCCGTCGATCTGGTTTTCCCTAGAATGATGTTGGATCGGGGTTGGTTATACAGTAGGGCTGTTAGTTGGAGGAATCTCTTACCGAGGCCCATTCTCTGGAGGATTTCAAAGAGAAACGGCCATTCAATGGAAACGAAAGCCTTTTCGGCGTCGAGGAGGACTGCCACTGCCTGGTGTGCAGGGTCTATTTCCTCCAAGACCCCAAACATGCGTCTAATGCCGAACGAGGTATTGCGGCCTGGTACAAATCCGGCTTGGTCCGCTAGAACCAGCGCGGGCATTAGGGGAATGAGTCTGGAAGCCAGGATCTTGGCTAATATTTTGTTATCTAAGTTGATCAGTGATATTGGCCTGTATGATCCGCATTCCTCTGGGGGTTTGTCAGTTTTGTGGAGTAGTATCATGTTTGCCTCTCGGAGGGTCAGGTGGAGCGAGCCGGATTCGAGGGCCTCCTCATAGACCTGTAGTAGTAATGGGGCAAGAATGGGTGAAAATGCTTTGTAGAATTCGCCTATCAGCCCATCCGGGCCTGGGGCTTTGGTACCTGGTAGGTCTTTAATGGCCTGGAGGATTTCTTCTATAGTGATACGTGTGTTTAGGGGTTCCCTTAGCATGGCGTCTACCCAGTATAATTCTATGTCTGCTAAGTATTTGGACAGTTCCCCTTGGGTGGCATTAAAGTTAGTTGTGTATAGGTTTTGGTAAAAGATGCAAGTTTCTGCTATTTCTTTGTCGGTGTACACTAGGGTTCCCTGGAGGTTTCGGATTTGCTCAATTTGTGTGGGTTTTCGGTCCGCTGCTATCAGTCTCACGAGAAGGGCGCCTGGTTTCTGCCCCTCTCAGTATTGGCGGATGCGGTGGCCGTGTGAGAGGAATTTCCGTTCTCGGTCTGCAGCTGCTCTGAACTTATCAAGCTCTATCTTCAGTGACGCCAGCACCTGTGGGTCTGGCGTGATTGATTGTAATTGTTCGAGCTCTTTCAGGCGGATCTCGCTCTGTGACAACTCTCGTCTAATGAGCTTCAGGATTCCTTGCTCTTTAGTTAGACAGACTCCTCTGATGTAGCATTTTAGGGATTCCCACAGGGTCCCGGCGGACGTCACCGATCCTTGATTGATTTCGTGAAACATTGTGATTTCTGTGCGGAGTTCGTCAGCGAATACCTGATCTTGCAGGGACCCAGGTTTGAATCTCCAGTGTCTCCTTCCTTCTGATGGGTCTGGCGGGGTGTATTCAACTATTAAAGACGAGTGGTCTGACATGGTTCTGGGCAGTATTTGGCTATTCGTCCATTGAGCTTGGCTGTGTGCAGACACAAGGATGTAATCCAGGAGGGAGCTAGTTTGGTGGACCCAAGAGTGGAACGAGTATTCTCGGGACTCGCCGTGTTGGCGTCTCCAGATGTCAACTAGGTCATATGCTCTACAGATCTCCAGAACCTGGCGAGCGGCTTTGGTAGTAGTTGTAGAGGTCGGGTGGGATCTATCCTTCTGTGGGTCTAGAGTGGTGTTCATGTCGCCTGCCCATATGATAGTTGCTGATCTTGTTTCTCCCAGGTGTGGCATGACCCAATCAAAGTTGTTATAACCGTCTGTGTTCGGTCCGTAGGAGTTTATGATTATGAGTTCTGAGTTTTCCAGAATTCCGTGTAGTAGAAGTGACCTTCCTTCATCATCACTTTTGGTTGCGAGCAGTTTGAATTTCAGGGTTCTGTTTATTAGGATTGCCACTCCTCTGGCATATGTGGAGAAAGACGCAAAGTACCTGTGCCACCCCCAGTCTGGGGCCATCGATTCTCTGTTCCTGGGAGGAGGTGGGTTTCCTGGACCAGGGCGATGTCCACCTTGTGCCTTCAGAGGTATTGTGTCATTTTCCTGGTTTTAATCGGGTTATTGCCTCCTTTAATATTCCACGTGGCTAGCTTGAATGTTGTGGGTAGTTGAATTTTGGGTCGAGTTTTGGACGGGATGACGCACCACTTTGTCGTGAGGTGTCCCAATTATGTTGTTTCTGAGTTTCCACATTCTTAGATGTGGGCAGACTTTGGTGCAGCCATTGGACGTTTCCGGGTGGCAGCAGGGGGGGGCGTGGACCCCTAACAAGCACAATTCCATAACATTAAACCGTTTCCCTCCCAATCATGGGCAACCCCCAACTTGCCCATCAGTTTCCCCTCCCAAGGTCCCGAAACATAAATGAGCTGCGCTTGGGGCGCTAGGGAGCTTCTAAGGACCAGCGCACCTTAGAGTCTAACGTGGAAATCTGAATCCGGGGGGTAATTTTTGAGTGGCACAAGGCAGCCTATTGACGGGTGCAGATGAATCTCAGGGTGGGTCTCCATTTGCTCGTTCTCTTCTTCGGGGTCTAGGATTGTCTATGTTTTGGCTGCACCCCAACTTATCGAGAAACAGATTCGCCTCCTCGGGCGTATTGAAAAATTGTGACTTGCCGTTGTGTTGGATTCGCAGCTTGGCTGGGTAGAGCATGGAGTACATCAGCTTGTTGTCTTGTAGCCGGTGTTTCACGCCAGTGAATGTTCTGCGCAATGCCTGGACCGAGGGGAAGAAGTCGGGAAAAAATTGGATGTTATCTCCGTCGTATTGCAGGTGTCCTTTCTCCCTTGCAAGCCGGAGGATTGTATCTCGGTCTTTGAAGTTGAGCAGTTTTGCTATTATTGGGCGGGGTGCCACTCCGGGGATGGGGCGGTTGGTTGGGACCCTGTGAGCTTGCTCCACTACGAACATGTTGGACAGTGCGGGGTTTCCCAATATCTCCTTGCATAGGTTTTCGACAAAGTCCTACATTTTCCTCGTGGTTTGCTGCTCTCTTACCCCGAGGATCCTGATGTTGTGATCGCCCTTCGAGGTCCTCGTTTTTGGCCATGACAGCTTTCATTTGTGTTTCTAGCGTTGTCACCTGGTGGACATAGAGGTCACATTATCCTCCACGTCGGAGATTTGTTGTTCAGCTGTGTCTAGCCTGTCCCTATGTTTGTCTAGACGGTGTTGAAGCTGGTCAACTTTGGTGGACAGGGAGTCTAGTTTGCTATCTATGTTGCTGATCCCTGCTTTTAAGTCGAGGAGGACTTCTCTGATGTCTGTGTCTGGAATGGGCTCGCCTTCTCGGGGTGTGGCCCCTTCAGAGTTCTCTTGTCCCGCATTTGTTTTTGGGGTTTTCACTATGGCTCCAGCCTCGAATGTCAGCTTCCGCTGAGATTTGTCTGCTTTTCCCATCGTGATGGTTTGCTGTGCTTGAGTTAATAGAGTTGGGGTGTTCACATGTGTACTCTAAGCATTTGTTGTCCTCCCGAGGGGGTGTTTGGTGGTCCCTGCGGCCCGCGGACGCCGCAAGGGTTCCTCAGGGGTTATCTCATGTGGCAGTGTTTCTGGTGGTTCTTGGGTTATGGTTAGCAGACCTTTATTGTCCTGCCCTTATCAGGGTTACTGGGTGCCCCAGGGGGCTTCCTCCCGACCTGTATTGCCTGGAACCCTGCAAGGCGAGTGTGGGGGTTGGTTTTGGTGGCCGGCTTCAGCCCCGTTGTTGTGCTCCGTGCTCTGCCTGGGATGGTAGGGTTATCTGCCGCTTATCTGTATGATGTGGGATCGTATATGCCGCTTAAACTGCTGGGGCGTGAGGGAGGGGGGCCACTGGGGCGTTGGCTGCGGCTGACGCCCGTTCGTATCTCTTCTGGTGAGGTGGGGGCCCTCCGAGCGCTGTGTGACCACATGGGCGGGCCCGCAGTCTGGCTGGTCCCGGGCCTGCTGTTGTGCCGGGGTGTCTACGTGGATCCAGTCCCCTCGGCGGGCCGGCCCGTGCTTTGACGGTAGCTGCCGGACCCACGTGGTCTTATGCTGGATGGCCGCCGAGGGGGAGGGTGGAGACGCGGGTCTGCCGCTTGGTTTGGGGAATTGTCTTCCACCTGTGGGGAGGGCGCGGTACTCCTATGGAGCGGGCTCTCCTTTCTCTGCTCCCTCAACCCGCCAGGTCCCTGCTAACGCTTCTGGCTCCGCCAGCCTCCGCGTCCCACCCGGAGTCGGCTGCCTCACCTTTGGAGGGTTGGATGGCCCCCGGGCCGTAGGGAGCGAGGGGCTTGGTGCTCCTCCTCCTTGTCCCAGTGCCTGCCGTCAGCGGGGCCACTCGAGTGGATTTCTCCCGCAGGTCTCTGCGCCGTTCGGGAACCGCCGGATTCGCTCTCCCAATGCGGTTCGCCCAGGCAGCCACTCCGCTGACTTGTCCTCCTGCAGGCAAGGACGCTGATCTTACGGCCTCTCTCTCGTACGCATCTACCCAGATCGCATGTGTTGACAGCTCGTTCGCCCGTGGCGTCGCGCTTCAGATGCCGCCGCAGGCCGCAGCTGGTCAGGGCCTCCCCACACTTTGCCTCCGTGCTGGGCAGGCAGCCGCAGTCGTTCTCCTCGTCTTCGGGAGGTGTGTGGGGGGGGGTGACGGCTGGTGCGATTTACGTTGGGACAGCTGTCTCTCCACTGGGGGGGTTCGGATGGCCCCCGGATCCGCATTATTGGGAAGGATTAATTAGGTGCGCTGTCGGAGCTCACACCAGTGCGGCCATCTTGGTCGCGCTCTAGCGCCCTCTATAATCTAACTAAATATAAAGATGCAATGTGTGAAATCATTGAGAACTCAGCAGGCTTACAGCTACCATAGTTTAATTTAGTCAAGCAAATATTGTATAAAATAGGCCAAGTTAAGGTATGGTCCAACCCTGAATCGATTACTAGAAATATGTATCAAGTAAAATATGTCCACCATGTTTGGGCAGGGGAGCAAACTTGGAGGAAAGGCATGGTCCAGAAATCCTTTAGAAAGTATATAAACATCAAACATACTCTCATGCTTTGAGAACTATCTTGACAAAATACAACCGGCTTATGTAAGAATATTTATTAAGCGGATTGACAGTAATGAGATCATGGAACCACCATACACACTCTGCCCTTTGTCTAGCATGTAACCAGTGTGACGAGTCTGTCCACATTTTACGTTTTTATGTCCTTTTAATAAAGGTGTGCACCAACGGAATCTTAATTCATGTTTGAATAATCACCAGGTCTGAACATTAGGATAGACAGGACAGCTGTGTTAAAACCACTGTAAACCCTGGTATAGTATTCGCCGTAGCAAGTTACTCATAAATAGCATGGTGTAGGAGTAATACACTGTTCAGCACCAAGATGAAGTAATGCCATATCAGGATGTTATGGTATGCAAGATTAACAATGTTATAATGGAATCAATTCAAAGGGTCCAGACCTCTATTGCTCCTTAGATTTTAATATGTATAATGTATTTATGATCAACTTGTATATTGTGCGATTTAGTGATAAATGTCGAAATAAACTTCCAAACTTAAAAACAAAAAAAAAGTAACAATTTTGGGTGCATCTGCAAAACCACCTTGTCTTAGTACAATGATGTATAGGTTTCTGAGTCAAAGAACACCTGTATCTCACTTGTCTAGCCAAAGGCACTGCCACTAAGAAGGCAACCTTTAACCTAACAAAACAAATAGCCCCTGTGCTTACTGGTTCAAAAGGCCTATGTGCAATGGCCGACAAGACCAAGATAAAGTACACTTGACCCAAGGGTGTTTAGACTTCATGGGTCAAAAATACCCCAAAGCGATGAAGGATGACTAGATTGTAGGTGGAAATATAAAGTCTGGGGTGCTCTTATAAGTCCCTATCACAGCTAAGTATGAAAGACATCATTCTATGCTAAACCATTTTCCATCAGGTCAGAGATGAATGAAAGCATCTTGTACAGATTTCATTTGAGTGGATTAGTATTCCTCTGCAAAGACCAGTGGCAACATTGATGCCACTTGCTCTTATAGTGAGAGCATGTTGAGGGTTTCCTAGCAGCTTAAGTTGTTTTTATATTACCGTTTGAAAGACATAAATGACTTAAGGACAGATCTTTAGTAACCATCTGACCAAGCTAAATGATACAGGGGTTGGGTGAAAAACACTTCACTGCTGAATAGAATCTCTGGAAATCCCACATTGTGGCTGACAAGTGCACAGGTACCAGTATCAGTGAAACTCACAAGTGATGCACCATTTAGTATTACCAGTCGAGTCAGCAGAAAAGGAGGAAAAGCATAAATTGATTGATTGTTCCAGGAGATGAAGAGAACATTGCCTAGAGTCAACTTCCCATCCTCCCCATGGTGCAAAGCTCTTGCACTTTGTATTGGTTGCTGTGGCAAACCCATCTGTAAGCAGACAAAACCCACTTCTGAAAAAAAATTCAATACAGAAATGTACATTTCCCACTCATGTTTGGAGTGGTCCAGCTTGCTTTGAGAACAGCATGAAGATTTAGTGTCCACTCGCAAATATCCACTGCCAATCTGCACAGGGTTGTGGATTCGATACCCTGATATCGTCCTGGGTGTTAATCTAGTGCACACAAATTGTGTTGTCTGTCTCAGCACAACCTTGCCAGTGATCAAAGGCAGGAAAGCTTTCACGGCCAACAGAATAGCTCTGAGTTTCAGCATGCAGATGTGCTCTATCTATTCTATGCTGGACCGCACCCTGTAAACTGAAAAGTCATTCAATGTCGCACCCCATTCTGTCATAGAACTGTCAATCATTATAAAAGTCCTGTGGGAAGGGGGGTATGAGAAGGACACCACCATCATGAGTTTCCCATGTCTGCTTCACCAAATGATGTCCAGATGGAGAATCACAGGAATTGAGATTTGTGACAATTGGTCATCCTGAGCTTGATTCCATGCAATTGAAACAATCTCATATTAAACGTGGCTAAACATACTGCCAGAACGCAGGATGTCATTAGGCTTAGGAGCAATTGAAACCACTAGGGCAATAGATTATTTCTCGTCCTCTTGATGTCCATCACCCTTTCTGGCATCAGGAACAGCCTGGCCTTTGCTGGAGTCCCACTGGAAAACAATGCATTGAATGCACTGAGTGGGCATCATCTGGGATTCCTTCCGATTGAATGGTAAGCCCAGGCCGAGGATCAATTTTAGGCATATCTGAAGAGCAGCTGAAACTCCCTCTGCTGAACGAGCACAGTGGAGCCAGTCATACAGGTACTGGCAGATATGTACCCACTTCAGCCGAAGGAGATCCCCAATCACAGATATGAGGTTCGTAAAAACTCTTGGTGCTGCATTTAGACCAAAGGGAAGCACATAGTACTGGAAGTGTGCATCTTCCTAAGCGGGCCAGATGGGAATGTGCAACTAAGTGTTCTTCAAGTCCATTGCGCATAACCCATAACCTTGACCACGAGAAACCGCACTCCAAGCTGGCATGGTCATCGTTTTCTAGACCAAGGAAGGTATGGAGATGGGGACAGGCCCAGTAGTGTTCTCGGGCCTGCTTGGTTCTTCTTTGGAATAGAAAAGAGCCTGTAGTAGCAGCCTTGGCCCAGCTCCGATGCAGGAAATGGTTCCAGGGCCTTGATGTCCAGGAGCTTCTGTACTTCCTGCTGGAGAACAGAAAACCAGACCCGAGGAAAAAAGGGCGGGAAGGTGGGTGGGTGGTGTTTTATGGGGGTGGGAGGCCGGGTAGTGAACTGTGAGTCAAGCATGGTATCAAGAGATGACACAGACAAATAGATTTAGAAAACCATGGTCAGGATGGAAAAATACCCATCTTTCCCTAACTCTAAGTGGGAATATTTCCTAATGAAAGGAAAACTAGGGAAAGTCTACGTCTGTCAGAAAAAAGTAAACTACTGTCTGTCAAAACCTGTGCTTGCCCTCACTTCTACAAAGTCATAGGGTGTGTGGGATTTGACCAACTTAATAGTGTTCAAAGCAAAGTCAGTGTGAAAATGGAGCACTTCCACAGCTCGCTTCCCCAAGGTCAAGACTCTCAGGATAAGAAAGGTCCACAAGCTTCAAAGCAGCATCAGGATTCACCATCAACCTTACGAAATCTACAGCCCTGGGCATCAACATCCCTAAGGCCTTGGTGGACTCTATGGCGGCCAGATTCCCTATTCCATGGGCTAAAACCCACCTTGGGTATCTGGGCATTCGGCTCCCGAGAAACATAGAGCGGGCTTACAAGGTGAACTTCCCGGCCCTGTTTAAAGAACTGCAGACGGACCTGTCCCGCTGGCAAAAACAGGAGATATCAAAATGTACTTGGTACCCAGACTGCTATTCCATTGCCAGGCACTCCCAGTATCCATCCCCAAAAAAGACAGGCAGAAACTGCAAGCGAACATCTTGAAATTTGTCTGGGGTGGGAAAAAGCCACGTATCACCAGAAGGGTAATGCTCCGAAGCCCTGGAATCGGAGATCTGGGGCTCCCAGAGGTGGACAGGTAATGCCTGGCAGCTCAACTCTCAGCGGCATTGACGTGGCAATCAGGCAACAACAGACTGCGCTGGCTGAAGCTGGTGGAAGACTGGAGCCGCTACCCACCGGAATCCCTGCCGCACATCGCTCGGCCCAGAAACCCTCCAAACGCCGGGCCCCTTACGGCGACCAGGAACACGGTGGAGAGTTGGAAGAAGGCAGCCCGGAAATGGAGCTGCAGGAATACGGTGGGCCCGCTGTACCCGGTCTGGGAGAACCCCGACTTCACCCCAGGGCTGGGGTCGAATGACTACCCAGGTGGAAGACAGGCGGGCTGAGGAGCATCGCTGACTTCTTCACAGGCGGCACCCTTCTCACTTTTGAGGGTTGCAAAGAGAATTTTCAGGTTCCGGAAAGCGAACGTCTTCACTACGCCCAACTTAGACACTGGCTGTCCCATGACTCGATAAGGACGCATGGAAGCAGGGACCTAACGGCGCAGGAACGAACCCTGACTGCGACCCCGCCCAGGGGGAAAATATCAACCTTGTACAGACTATTGGACAGAGGGGCCTCCAATTCCAAAGGAGCCTTACATGGTGCGATGAGAGCGAGACATAGGCAGAGAACTGGACGAGGTAAGCTGGAATCGCATCTGGACGAGAGCCAACAGAAGTTCCAAAAGTATCACAAACAAGGAGGGGGCGATCAAGGTCTGCTATAGTTGGTACCTGACACCGGAGGTCCTACACAAGAATAACCCTGCCATCACACTGCACTGCTGGAGAGGATGCACTGACACTGGAACACTAGTCCACTTCCTGTGGACATGCCCGAAAACGGCCTGGTTCTGGAAAGAGGTCCTGGAGCAGATTAAACTAATTACTGGCCTATCGATCCCATGGGATCCGGGCATAGTCTTGTTGGGCGAACCCAGCGAGGGCCAATTCCCGATAACGGGGTGACTGGTGGACCTCTGCACACACCTGCTCACTGCAAAAATCTCAATGGTGAGGTTGTGGAAACACCCGAGGGCCCAGCGATCCCCACGTGGTGGACAAAGTGTTGGGACATTGCTGTGGCTGAAAAGATCACTGCCCTCCGTTTTGAGAACAGAAGCAAGTTTTATAGCATTTGGGCCCCTTTTTTAGACTACGCACAACAGTTCCCTGGAGTGGCAAGGCAGCCACCGTCCATCCGCTGGTTGGCGAAATATGACTAAAAACTGACCGTGCCCCCGCCGGGGGCGCCTGGGAAGCCCTCTGCATGATCAACCTTGGCCGAAGCAACTCGTCGCCCGAAGCACCCATTCTCCAACTGGAACCGAACTGCAGTTGTTCGGCCCAACGCTGACCCCAGAGACAGTTCCTGACGTTCCTAGCCTTGAACTGAAGCTGCCCTCCCTCCTGGAAACCCCCTGATATACACCCACGATTTTGTTTTCCTCTCTTGAGGTCGCGTTCGGAACTTTGTTGTTTTTCACTGCATTATGATTCGAATAATGTATACAGCAATTTGTATGTTAGCAAAATCACAATAAAAAGTCTTGTTGAAAAAAAAAGAAAGGTCCACAAGTTTTTAGGATTGACTTGGCAAAATCCACAGTACCTTTTCCTTAGCAGGATTCACTTCTTCACAGGGTCTCTCAGGCTTTCCTTGCCTTGAGCTTAAACCCTCCTGGGTAACCTTCAATGTACCAATGTTCAAAGTTTCCATCAGAAAATATCACTTTTGACTTGTTGCTTGTGGGACTCCCTTTCTTTCCCATGCAAAACCAAGTCCTTCTGACTTTCAACTTCAGTATCTCAAACGATTACTTCTTGGTCATGGCACAGTTTGCAGACTGCATGGCCCACCAATTACAGGTGCTTAGCTAAAGTCTCTTGTTTGGTTGTTAGGGTGGGGTCTCTTCGGCCTTCATTCAGAGTCAAATGGCCTATTCTAAGGGTGGTCCTTGCTAAGACGATTTGATTCTCGTTCGTACGAGGGCATTATGTCCTTGTACAATGCTCCAAGAGCACAGGTGGCACTGAATGGACTTTCTTTCAGTCTTTTTCCCCCGCAGAGGGGCACAAAATAGGGTTGTCCCCTTCCCCCCTGCTTTTTGCTTTGACACTAGAGCCACTTGCAGACCTTATTTGACAAAATGAGGCAATTTGTGGGTTTGCATGGCTAGGGAGAGAATATAAATTTGCACTTTTTGCTGATGACGTACAGGTGTATGTCACCAAGCCAGACACTTCTCTAACAGGGGTCATTGTGGAACTAGATGCATATAGGGTTTGCTTGGGTTTTAAATTAAATTATGGGAAATCAGAGGTATTGCTCTCAATGGACATCACACCTGAGACATCTAGATTGATTACCCTGAATGGTATTTGCACGCAAACAGAGGGATTGCGCTATCTCTGGGTTATCCTTTGTAGGGACTTAGCAAAGTTATATAGTGCAAATGATCTTCCTTTATGGGCCACTATTAAGTCAGACTTGGCGAGATGGACAAATCTGGTCCATTCCTGGGCGGGTCGTCTCACTACAGTGAAAATTAATGTACTTTCCTGCTTATTGTTTTTGTTTCAAGCCGTGCCAACTGAAGTCCCTCAGACGTTTTTTGAAGAGGCGAATGGGCTCTTGTGTGTTTTTTATGGAATGGGGCAAAGCCATGTGGAGCTTATGGTACACTGATTCAACCAAAAGACAGGGGTGGGGTTGGCTTGCCAGACACATGGGATTATTACAAGGTGACACAATTAAGGATCCTAGTGGACCAACTCTCGAGGTAGCAGAGATAAACAATGGGTTACCCTTGAGAATGATTTGATGGTGCTGGTCACTGTTGGGGAATGGTTGTGGGAATCCGGTAACCGCCTCCCGCAGGGACTTAGGAAACATCGGGTATTAGCCACCTTGTGGAGTTTATTGAGGAAAGCTGCAATACCGCAAGCAATAATGACCTGGCCTTCCCCCTTGAGTTGTCTCTGGGCCCCTCTGATAAGGGACAAGATCCACAAACCACTTTGGTTCCAGTCATGTTATAAGAAAGGTTAGATACGAGCTGGGCAACTGTGGAAGGATGGCTCCTTTCTTACCAAACCGGGCGTGGAGCTGATGTCTAATTTTAGGTATTTGCAACTAAAGGATGTTCTCACAGACCGTATCTGGTACAATGTTCTGAGCCGTCCTTTATTGATGTTTGACCAGGTGCTCGACTCCCACGTGCGTTTCTAGGGGGCTGATTTCCAAGCTTTATTCTACTTTACTAGTTGTCAACGATATACAATGGCAGAGGGCTACACAACATTGGGCATGTGATATTCCCTTTTTGGAGGGCAGAGATCCCTGGCCGTTTATGTGTTGATATTTGTGGTCAATTTAACCGGCCATGCAATACAAAATGCAGTTACAGATTATTGCAATGCTGGTAGTATTCTCCGGACAGGCTCTATAAAATGTTCCCGGGATCTAGCCCTCTGTGTTGGAGGGGATGTGGTAAGGTTGGCACTTACTGGCACGTCTGGTGGGATTGTCTGGCAATCCAGACTTTTTGGAAGGAGGTCTTGGCTTGGGTGAAGGCAGTCGACGAAACAGAAAGACCTTTGGCTCCTTTATTGTCCTTTTTTGGGCTGAATGATGATGGTGAGACTTATACTAAGCATACTCATAAGGTGCAAACCTATTCCTAGCAGCTAGGGCATGTACAACTATCTATTGGAAGCAGTCCCATCCTCCCACACAAAGAGAATGGTTCAGTAAGGCACATGACATTTAACATTGGAGTGCCTCACAGCGATCTTATCTGAGTCACATAGTGATATGGAAATGGAGTCGCTCCCCTTTTTGAAATATTATGAACACCACAGGTTATTGGACTCAACAGGGTCTATACAAGACTGTGCTTAATTGCTTTTTTTCGGGGTTGGTATGAGTGTTATATTGACATTTCTTGTTTAACATATTGGTAGTGTGCAACTGTATGACATTTTTGGGCCCCGTAGACTACTAGAGGTTTCAATAGCAACCAGACAACCAATGTGACTTCCTGATGACAGCAGTGTTAATGGTCCAGTATGAGTGCTCCAAGATTATAATCTCTCTGGTTTGGTAAATTCCCTTCTCCGGTGGGGGTGGTGAGGGATGGATGTGGGTGGGAAGGGGAGAAAAAATTAAAATGTTTGCAGAAGGGTTGTTGTATTTTAACGTTATCACTCACCTTATTTTTTTATTTTTCTCATATGGGTATGATTGTGACATCATTTGGGTTTTGGTTACATTTGATGGTGTATGTGATATTGGATTGTATAATGGTACCCCGTTGTTATATGCATCCTGGATGAGTCCCTGGACTTGACTGGTTGTGGTCATATTTTGATGTTGCTTACTGTAAAACCTTCTGAAGACAATGTTTGAATATAAACAATAAAAAAAAGGAGCAGGTAGCACTAGGCAATGCTCTCACAGGAAAAAAGGCTTTGTTTGGCAGGTAGTCAGTGTGCCATTCCTGGATTTAGTGGCAAGTTTTGCACTTAAAAAAAATGTAAAGCTCTATCATGGTGCAAGTTACAGATATACTTTTTCAAAATGAAGAAACATAGTTTTGTAGAATTTGACTTCTTCAATCCAGAGGTTTAGAAGTCGAACTGATAGCCCAGACAGAAACGTCAGCACAGCCCATGTTATGTGAGAGTTGTTCTCACAGATTGTTTATCAACTTGACATTTGGCAGGTGTTAAATTATCATTACGGGTCCGGCAGTAACCGCGCCGGTGAAACCGGCGGGTTGCCGCCAGACCCGTAAATATTTACCAGCGCCTGACTTCCCTGTAACACTGGGGGATTACAACCCCAGTGGACCAGAAAGTTCGGCGCCGGCAAATCCCCATTCCCATAGAGTCCTACGGGACTCTATGGGAATGGGGACCACAGAAGCACCAGCACTGTTGTCAACGGTACCAGTGCTTCTGTGAAAACTCTGTGGGTGGGTGCCGTCACGCCTGGCAGGTCTGACCTGGTGTGTCGGTCCCGAAACAACAGTGCTGGTAAGCTTACCGGCACCGTTGTTTCCGGACCGGCACACTTATAATGAGGCCCATGGTCTTGTTTGGACAGACCTAAAGCGGCCGGAGGGCATTATTTTGAATGGTTTGTAGTTTGTACAGATTTCGCTCGAATGTGCCTGCAAAGAGGGCAATGCAGTGATTCAGTTTGGCTCCGAAAATAGCTCTGGCTATGGAGAGGTGGTTGGTCGTGGTGAGGAAGAGTTTGCTGCCGTTAAGGATTTTGGCGGAGTAGGCAGCAGAGGAGGCAATGGCATTTACTTGGCGCGATACATCAAGTGTAGCATCTAGGTAAATGTCAAGGGTTTTAGCTGCGGGTGAAGTTTGAATTAGATTGCCGTCTATGCTGAATGCTTTGTATGCTCGGTCTAGGTTGCGGAATGAAGCATGTGAGCCTACGATGAGGATCTCAGTAAGCTTTTACTTTGGCATTTTATGTAAAAATACTCTGGCAAGGTGAACTCAGGAATTTGTTTTTTTTTCCACTTAAATTTGTATTGTCATTT
The DNA here is from genome assembly GCF_040938575.1 of Ambystoma mexicanum. Taxonomy (NCBI): domain Eukaryota; kingdom Metazoa; phylum Chordata; class Amphibia; order Caudata; family Ambystomatidae; genus Ambystoma; species Ambystoma mexicanum. The sequence continues at coordinate 904,874,382 of NC_090939.1, forward strand.
TGTCAAACCATGGTCAGTTACAACATATTAGGCTCAAAGCACAAAACACCACATTAACAACTGAACAATCTTGCCCCGCCTCCCACTCCTCCAAAACCTAAGGGATGCTTGCTTCACTAAACAACTAAATAAAAACACATTGTTTCAAAAACCACATACATTTATATCAACAAAGTACCAGAGTCTGTACCAAGGTGATCAGGTGTGAACCGGCTCTAAACATTAACACATGTAGTGTTTTGGGTAACTTGTTGGGTCAGGCATTGGAGCTCCCCTCCACCCCAAACCCCGGTCTCCAGGCCACACTCCCCACTTCGCCTTCTTGTCCCCCTCCAACAGATTTCAACTCCCCAGTTCTTAACTCAGTCCCCATTTACCAATTAATGGGCCGCACTCTTCAGGAAACGTTCCCACCTGGTCCTTCACGATGTCCATAAGCTTAGGACGTGATAGGATTCCCTTCCGACCCTCTGCTGAAGCCAGAACCACCTCAAATGGAGTCAAATTCCTTGACAAGTTGCCTTCTAACTTCCTGTTGGTCAGCAACCCTCTTAATTTCTTAAAGTCTTTCCCTACGACATCAGATGTCTTGGTAGCCTATGCAAGTACCTCCTGAAAACAACTGGCCTGCCCTCTCTTCTCCTCTGTCCGACCAGATCTGGGAGAGTCTAAAACCCTGCTTCACTGAGGGGGTAATTCATAGAATTCAGTGCACAAGTGGCGCACGCGGCTGGCGCACAGTGTGCGCGTGCGAATCCCTGCGCCAGCCGCGTGCGCTAAAATACATTTCCGCGCACAGCGTATTCATGGATTCCAGCCACCAAAACCAGCCGTGGCGCACAGTGGCGCAGCGACCCTGCAGCAGCGCCAGTTACGCCCCCAAGAACGTCCTTTGCGCAGGGAAAAACCATCAAAATCCCCAATCCAGCGCAAAGGGCTGCGCTAACCCTGTACCAGCACGGCAAGCGGGCTACGTGTATCACTGGGGTGCGCGGGAAGTTTCACATGCGATTGGCCCTGTGCGAGCGGGGTACGTGTATTACTGGGGTGCGCGGGAAGTTTCACACGCGATTTCAGCAGGGTATGTGTATTTCAGGGGTGCGCAGGAAGTTTCACACGCGATTTCAGCAGGGTACGTGTATTTCAGGGGTGCGCGGGAAGTTCCACACGCGATTGGCCCTGTGCGAGCGGGGTACGTGTATTACTGGGGTGCGCGGGAAGTTTCACATGTGATTTCAGCAGGGTACGTGTATTTCAGGGGCGCGCGGGAAGTTTCACACGTGATTTCAGCTGGGTACGTGTTTTACTGGGGTGCGCGGGAAGTTTCACACGCGATTTCAGCAGGGTACGTGTATTTCAGGGGTGCGCGGGAAGTTTCACACGCGATTTCAGCAGGGTACGTGTATTTCAGGGGTGCGCGGGAAGTTCCACACGCGATTGGCCCTGTGCGAGCGGGGTACGTGTATTACTGGGGTGCGCAGGAAGTTTCACACGCGATTTCAGCAGGGTACGTGTATTTCAGGGGTGCGCGGGAAGTTTCACACGCGATTTCAGCTGGGTACGTGTATTTCAGGGGTGCGCGGGAAGTTCCACATGCGAATTCAGTAGGGTACGTGTATTTCAGGGGTTCTGGGGAGTACTACACGTGAATTGGCCATGTGGGTCCTCCCAGGTGTTCGCTCTACAACCTCCACGGCCCCTGCAGGCAGCCCACACCACGGGGGACTACCCTGCACCCCTGCTCATGTCCCGCAGGCAGCCCATCCACCATGGGCATGCCCCCCAGCCAAGCCACATGACACCTTGCACTACTGATCAACAATGCATGTCTCCCAGCACCCCCACCCCCCAGCAGTGCAGGGCACCCTCCACCAGGCCCCCACCCCCACCAGTCAGGGGCACCCTCCACCAGGCCCCCACTCCTGTCTCCCTGCACCCCCACCCCCCACCAGTCAGGGGCACCCTCCACCAGGCCCCCACACACGTCTCCCAGCACCCCCACCCCCCAGCAGTGCAGGGCACCCTCCACCAGGCCCCCACCCCCCACCAGTCAGGGGCACCCTCCACCAGGCCCCACTCCTGTCCCCCTGCACCCCCACCCCCAGCACTGTGGGGCACCTGCCAGCAGGCCCCCACTCATGTCCCACTCATGTCCCCCTGCACCCCCACCCCCCAGCATTGCGAGGCACCTGCCAGCAGTCCCCCACTCATGTCCCACTCATGATCCCCTGCACCCCCACCCCCCAGCACTGTGGAGCACCTGCCAGCAGGCCCCCCACTCATGTCCCACTCATGTCCCCCTGCACCCCCACCCCCCAGCATTGCGAGGCACCTGCCAGCAGGCCCCCACTCATGTCCCACTCATGTTCCCCTGCACCCCCACCCCCCAGCACTGTGGGGCACCTGCCAGCAGGCCCCCACTCATGTCCCACTCATGTCCCCCTGCACCCCCACCCCCCAGCACTGTGGGGCACCTGCCAGCAGGCCCCCACTCATGTCCCACTCATGTGTCCCTGCACCCCCACCCCCCAGCACTGTGGGGCACCTGCCAGCAGGCACCCACTCATGTCCCACTCATGTCCCCCTGCACCCCCACCCTCCAGCACTGTGGGGCACCTGCCAGCAGGCCCCCACTCATGTCCCCCTGCACCCCCAGCATTGCGAGGCACCTGCAGCAGGCCCCCACTCATGTTCCACTCATGTCCCCCTGCACCCCTGCACCCCCACCCCCCAGCATTGCGAGGCACCTGCCAGCAGGCCCCCACTCATGTCCCACTCATGTTCCCCTGCACCCCCACCCCCCAGCACTGTGGGGCACCTGCCAGCAGGCCCCCACTCATGTCCCACTCATGTCCCCCTGCACCCCCACCCCCCAGCACTGTGGGGCACCTGCCAGCAGGCCCCCACTCATGTCCGACTCATGTCCCCCTGCACCCCCACCCTCCAGCATTGCGAGGCACCTGCCAGCAGGCCCCAACTCATGTTCCCCAGCCAACATGTCATCACAATCTAGATCCCTGGTCCCTATGGTCAGCCTCCAAATGCAAAACACCCACCCGAGTATTGCATCCACCCACTTAGAAATGGCAATAACATGATAGAACACCAATTGCAAGTTTGGAAACGAACACATGTCCCTCACATACACCCAATGGGTGTCAGTGAATCTCAAAACCCATATCATGATATGCATGAAACCAATGAGATGATACTACACATTGAAGTTTGATCAAAAAATATGTATTAAAGGAAACATGAATTGAATCAAAAATAAACAAACAGAAATGTGAATGTAAAAAAATAAGAAGAAGCATGTCCATGAAAAAATGCAAAACCAAAAATCATAATCCAAAGGAATGGTGTCCAAAGTCACAGTCCACAAAAGAAAATCCAATGGGAAATTATAATTGAAAGCCATTGCTCCATGGGTAAATTGTAAAATGAAAAGAAAATCCCTGCTACCGCCTGCCTTCGTGTGGCGGACGTGTTTAGGCCTGTGCGTGTCTTTGGCCGTGCGCGGCTTTGCCCTACTCGATTCCATGAATACGTGTGGTTCGCGTGCGTGTGGGCGTTCCGTCTGCTTCCCAGCAGTACATCCCAGTTACGCCCTTGTTTTCGCGCGTTGTTCCCCATTCCGCGCGTTCCGCCCCGTGTTCCGCCCCCTTTTTGGTGTGTGCGCCGAGGTTGTGCGCTTTCACTGTGCGCATCGTGCACGCCGTTCGGGATGTTTCAGTGACGTTGCGCCATGCACGGGTTTGGCGCACATCCCGGGGAAAACACGCGCAGGGACTTCCATGAATCGCACGTGTGCGCGTGTGCCTGTTTTTTCGCGCTTGCCCCTGCTTGCGCATAGATTTTCGGCGCACGTTTGTTCCATGAATCGGCCCCTAAATCTTTCAGGGGCCCCCTTGTGACTGTCTTTTTTTAATATAATGGTTTTGTAGCTTGATTAGACCTTGATTCTTTCCATACCAACAACATAACCCCCAGGCTAGTGTGAGATCACAACGTCCCGGGGATTCGCTTGCAATAGGGATCACAGATAATCCCTCATTTTCTTGGGGGTGTGCCGCAACATCTTCAAGGTAGGTCCAGTAATTGCCTAGGTCATCCCTTAAATGTTCCACCCTCAACTGAGACGCTTTATAATATATATGTAAATCGGGGTAGGCAAATCCCCCCCCATTCTCTAGGCAATGTTAGCATCAAATGTTTAATACTGGGGACCCTCCTCTGCCAAACAAATCGGGGCAGCATTGACTTCAGTTCCCAAAGGTACGCCTCAGGGACCACCGTGGGCAGGCTCGAGAAGGGAACAACCGAGGAAGAATGTTCATTTTAACAGAAACCATCCTTCCATACCTCAAGAGCACCCGGGGAGACCATCTCGTTATATTGCTCCTCAGTGTCAAAAGCACTGGGGTATAGTTCAAGGAAAACAATGCGTTAAGGTTTCTGCGAAGCTGTACTCCTAGGAACATAAGTGTTACCTTCTCAACTCTAATCCACTTAAAGTTAGCCCTATCCTCCAAACAAGAGCCCTCAAGTAAGATCAGCATAATACAGCAGGCCTTGTAAATTCTTAAAAATCCCGCTAGACCTGCAGGGCGAGTTCTTTTGTTTACATACTCAACCTCAGAGAAATGCACTTGCCCCAAGGTGACTCGAGACAAAATATTTAGCAGTGCTTTTTTGTAAAATGGTGCGTGTCGCCATAAGCACACTTTATGTTTGGTACAATGCTTTCAAGCATGCACAGGGAAACTTGTAGTTGCCATTTGCTGCAAACAAAGTGTGTTTGCAGTAAATGAAAAATACTTTTCTAACATCCCTATACTCGCCAGCAAGGTCGAGTATCATGCAAATGGTACTCAACCTTCATAAAAACTACTCACCAATACTAACGGGCAAGTCAATTTTGTGAGCCCTGTAGAGAATTTGTGGACATTGATCTTAAGTCCTGAAAACCATCCAAAGGTCGTAATCAGGCACATAAGCTCAGGAACCGATGAATGAACATTTGCAGATATGCCAAGATAACGTCCATGAATAATGACAGCTTGAAGGACGTTTCTCTGCATTGAGTACCCTTGATTGTCGGGTTAGCCCGGATCGTAATTGCTAAGGGTTCCAGGAACATAGCATACAGCAGTGGTGAAAGGGGGCATCCCTGCCTTGTGAAGGATGCAGTGATAGTTGCATTAACCAGCACTCAGGCCATCGGGGAGCCATAAAGGGCTGCTATCCATCGCTGCATGTGTTGTCCCAGTCGAAACTTCTCCAGGACCTGGAACATGTAAGGCCATTCAACCTGGTCGAATGCCTTTTCCAGGTCCAATGAAATCACCACAGCATCCAAGTCTGCCCTCTGCACCACATCAATCAGATTGATAGTCTTTCTAATATTATCTGATCACTGACGTCCCTGAATAAAGCCATGCTGACCCCCATGGATCAGTGTTGGAAGACATCCCTCAAGCCTCCGTCCCAGAAGTCTAGCCAGTATCTTCACATCAGTATTCAGGAGTGATATGGGCCTGTAAAAGGAGCACTCCCCCGGGTCCCTACCTGGTTTATGGATAACCACTATAAAGGCGCTCAGCATCGAAGCGGGCAGAGCTTCTCCTTCCTTGTTAAAACCCTTGACCAGGTGAGGGGCTAAGAAAGACCAAAACACCTTATAGAATTTGACAGAAAACCCGTATTGTCCCGGGGTCGTACCTGACTTTAATCCCTTAATCGTAAGGGCTACCTCCTCCGGGGTAATCGGGCCATCCATGCTATCTACCACAAGGTCTGGGAAACCCGGCATCCGTAAAGAGCCAAAGAACTGAGACACTAGCTCACTTTCCCCAGAAAATTCCCATGTATATAGGGCCTTGTAGAACTTTCGAAACTCCCCATCTATTGCCCCAGAGTCGAAGAGGTCTCCCCCCTCTGGATTGGTAATTATTTGGACAAGCTTGGATTTCTGCACCTCCCGCAAGCGCCATGCCAAAATTCTATCTGCCCTGTCTCTTGCTTTTTCTGTGCAACTAGCCCTAGCAGCACCCCCCTAAGTGTGTCTTTGAACCCTTCCCACACAAACCGCGGGCTGGTATCCCCCCCCATCATTAAGCTCAAAATACTCCTCAATGTGTGCTCCAAGCGTCTGGTCTAGCACCTTATCTTTCAGCATCATATCACTGCACGTCCACCTAACCAGGGGACTTCGTCCAACCCTCTGCAAATCCCAATCGGACCAGGTCGTGGTCCAACCACGGGAACGAGGGGGATGGTAACAGAGTTGACAAACCCCTTCAAGGCTGCATCAACCAGGAATATGAGTCATGGACTTGAGAATAAAAGGTATAGGGGGACTCCTCTCCTGCACACAACGTAACCCCGTCCTAACCCGCCAGGTCAGCGTTAATGCTATGAAACCTCTTGGCCTGGGAGCACTCCGCATGCAATACCGACTCCCCCTTTGGGTGTTTCCTATCTTTCTGAGGGTCAAGGACCATATTAAAGTCACCTCCAATTATCAGCTGACCCTCAACAAAAGGTTTTAGTTCCTCTTGTAGGTTAGCCCAGAACACAATCTGTCCCTCATTAGGTCCGTATACCAACACAACAGTGATTGGACTACCTCTCAACACCCCCCTGACTGACACCTCACCAATGCACCTGGCCTTTGGCCTCGGGCACCCTTTCCAGCCCAATGGGTTTCTTTCAAAGAGAGCAGGTCTAGCTTCGCGCTCCTGAAATCCTGAAGAACAAGATATCGCTTTGTGGGGGAGTTCTGTCATGATGCCTACCCCCGGGGAACCAGACCAGGTCCAGCAACCCTGGAAGCAGGCATCAAGTTATTTTAAGCAAGCCCAAAAACCCCTGCTAGGGGCTGTTTGGGTGCGGTCCTGGAGCCTATGGCGCCAGGCTCATATGGAGAGTCAGTCCTGGCGCCATAGGCGCCAGGCTCATAGAGTAGAACTTACCAGATGCAGACCATGCTGCAGAGCTCCAAGCCAAATGAGGCTTGGAAGGGACTATTTTACCTAGGGACTATTTTTTACTCGGGTGGGGCTGGCGAGGAATACTTACCTGGGACTACTTTGGAGGCTATTTAAACCACGCCCGAAGAGCAGCACACGCTTTGCGTTATTCTGCATCCAGCAGCGTAACGCTCACCGTGTCTGCAAGCCTGTATCCAGTCTTCTGCCACGCCCGCCTCGAGTCTTCAGCTCCTAGAAAAAGGGAGGAACAGAAGGAGAAGAGGTTAGAATAAGAGCAAAACCTTCGATCCTTACCTGAATTCCGGATCCACTGCGCCTTCGAGCTGGAAGAAAGAAGCATTTACGCGCGCCGCCTCGCCTGCTGCAGCGCTGCGCTGAACTCACCGGCCTTCGCAGCATCCTCACGATCCACTGCATCCTTCTGCACGTTCCCGCCGCACTCTGACACCTAAGGGGAACACAAGAACAGCAAAGGTGAGCCAAGGGAATAAACAAAGGCAAAGGTAACTACCCCCATAGACTTACCTGATTACCGCCGGGGGTACTATTCCTCTTCATGGGTTGGCGCAGTCTCCATTGCATCCGCGCCGTACCCCGGCCCCTAGGGGAACAAAAGGACAACAAGGTGAGACAAAGGGACAAACAAGGGGAACTCTTCTCACCACAATAGACTTACCTAATTTTACCGCCGGAGGCATTATTCCCTGAACTTCATATTTTCTCTCCACATCTGAATAAGGGAGCAAGCAACAGGTTACGTTCTGGCCTTATTTTATTGAACTGTGTAGGATAAGCCAAATCCTTACCTGAACTTCGTCAGCTACCACGAGGAACTCTTCGCTGGGGTCAAGCTGCAAACTGCAAGGAATCGGACAAGAGTGAAAGTCAGACATGTGAACTCTTACGAACTACATACTTTTCGGAGTCAATATTGTTCTGGAACTCACCAATTCCTTCGAGCCAGTGAAGCAACTGGTTATCAACGCGCCCCTGCGCTCAATGCAGGATGGAGAGCTCATCTTTGCAAACCATCAGGTGAGACTATAAGAAAGGACATCAAAGGGGATCTGTGGGGAGAACAGCGGGGGTGGGGGAATTTACGCTCAACTCCACGGTGGGTAATCCCCTTTCTCCATTTGCAGAAGAATATTCCTACGGGCCAAGCAAACGAAGCTAGGTGGGCCAGTCCAGTCCATCATCTCGGTCCTACGCGTCACATTGGTGGAGACCGCAGCTGTCCAGTTCAGATCGACGCCTCTGTAGGTGCCAGGTGAGCATAACAAGTTCAAACCCCAGGCATTGAGACCCCACCACCAAATCTATTCACATCAGTGAAAACAAATAAATTCCCACCGATAGTCACACCCGAGTATATGACATTTTGCCAAACTGAGCTCACTTTCCATAAAACGTAGTCATCAAACTACCAGATTGAACTGCATTAAAGAGCTAGACCAACATTGCAAAATGTACTTTGACAAAATGTGTCCTTTCAAACAGGAACTGCACAAGTAAGCTCCTGTATGGTGGGAAGGCAAAGTAGTAAAGGAGGTCGGTCACATTATATGAAATCAGTAATGGATTTTCTGCTCCAAGAAATTATGCGCTTTTGTTATTTGGAAAAAGGCTTTTGTGAACTTTAAAACTCAAAACTTAACAGCAAGCACTTGAAAGTTTCCTTTGTCCTACCCTTCTAACATGATCATGGGATTGACAACTAATTTAATATCACATTTGCATTCATACTTTTCTATAAACAAATACAAATAGACATCGTTCAAAGATATTTTAACCTCAATGCAACTAAAGGCAATAACACCCATGGATTTCATAAACTGGAAGCCAATTAATGGAGGAAAATTAGCTATTGAAATATTTTCAATCCTCTTAAATTATCAAACTCTATTGTTCTTCTTTCTTACTTCTATCTTACCCCTTCCCAATAAACACAAAGCATGACTCAAGAGAGATTAGTTGTACAATGTTCAATAAAGAAACTAACTAGAAGCACATACAAAATAGTTCCTAAAATACTTTTGTCTGCAAAGTTCCAAAAACTGTCAGTGGATCTATATATACCTGTAGCCTCTGACGAGAAGCTCCGGAGAACCAACGGGGCACAAGCACAGAAGTGTGTAATTTGAACACAAAATCAGGTTCACTAAATAACTAGGAAAAAAGTCAGGGTGTTTTACCTAAGAGGCCTCCAGAACACCAACTCCCTCGTGTAGTACAACAAGTCTCTTAAAGTTATGTTAGGTTACAAGGCTTTTATTCTGCACCAAAGCAGCACCACAGTGGTCCCAGAGGGCCAGGCACGTCAGGGTGTTTGCATATATAGCCAGACCTCAATCCGCAGAGGAAACAGAGTTAGAAGAACATAAGATGGGGAAAGCAGGTGAAATGCCACAGACCTATGGGTGGGGTCTTTTAGAGAGCAAGAAGGGAATGTTTTGTTGTTTTGTGATACCTTCGGTGCGTGAGGATCCACTGAGGTCGACCATACATTCAGAATGCAAAAAGCAAGATATATTCTAAATGAGTTTGAAATAGGATGGACTGTATGTGAAGCTGTTTAGAGGAACGGTAACTAGTTAATAATATGTGGGTTTGGCTGAATGATGGGCTGTTCAATCCACCAAATTAATTTGTGTCTTTTGACCCAGGATTATTTTTCCACGTGGTGAACTCTGCAATAGTAGACTAGAAACCCTTGAGGCCAGTTGCAGCCCTGTCTAAAATAGATTGTGAAAGGTGAATGAATTTGAAGAACAAAAGAGTACCAAAGGTTTGATGCCACTCATAACTGGGACGGTGGCACAGTGTGGTAATCTGGTAATATATTCTCAGATTGTGGAGTTGCTGCACAGTTTAGGGGTTCTGTGCGGAAGGCTATGTGTGCTGCATGACTTTTACAACATAAGATTATGGCATGTGTGTCAGATGGAACAAGAATTACTAGAGCACTCTCAGAGGCAGTTACATGGTTTTTATTGTTATTTTTTGTAAACCCGTATACCATTCCTTTCTCATCTTATTTAGCATCTCCGCCCTAACCCAGTCGTCCCTGGCTCCAGGTTAGAGTATACAGATGATCAGCCCCTACTGACTAATTATTTCTTATAATAGGGATGAGGACCTAAAGGCAGATTGCCTCCTCTAGCTAAATGCCCTGCGGGACTTTTAACTGTCCCTATTCTATCTAGGTGTTAGTGCGTATTGGGACAAGGAGTTGTACCATCTAGACAACTGTTGGAGTCTGTCCTATCACTCACTCTTGCTTCTCCTTCTACTGTCCCATCTCCTCCTCTACTCCCGCGACTGCACCAGTCTCTCCTTTATGTCCCTCTGTTGTCTCACTCCTTCTGGGTCTTGCCTCAACCCTTCAACAATGTTACCACCCTCTCTCAGATCTTAATACACCTTTCCACCACACTACTATCCCTCGGGTACCCTCCTTTCACTCAGTACAATCATCACAGTCACTCCGTACACTGTCCTAAACTCACTGGACACACTAGCACACATAGGTGTACTGCATTAGCACTTGCACTCACTACCCAGTACCTTAGCTTATTCAGAAATCGGCTCCACAATCTGCTGTTCCTTCCTTCCATCCTTCCTCCCTCCCTCCCTCCCTCCCTCCCTCCCTCCCTCCTGCTGGTCTCTTGGTCCACCACCTCCACCAACCTCACCTAAACAGACCTCACCCAACATGGCTCTGTCTTCCCCACCCGGCATGCATTGTATGCTGCAAATTAAGAATTGGGGGCTCTTCTGCATGGACACCCAGTGTAGCAACAATGATGCCCCGAATGGCTGAGTAATCAATGGGTATGTTCTTTCTGCCCAAAAGCTAAGTTGCAATGCTGGTGGAGCTTGGGGACTGCATAGAAACAGACTGGCGCAAGGGCGGGAGGGGGGGGGGGGGTTTATTCAGTAATTGGGACCTTTTCAATTGCCACTGTCCACCTCAGGGGTAGGACTTGCTCTGAATGTTTCCCTGGTAAGCACCCACCCCTGGCTGAGAGCATACATGTCCCCTCTTGACAAAGCCAGAGTTTTGACCATGGCACACAAGCTTGTTTCTTGTACAGGGATTTTACGGCAAAGAAGAACAAGTTACTTCTTACCTTGTAACGTTCTTTCGATGGGATGTTCCTCCAACGTATTCCTTATCTTTGATAGATCATCTCCAGCTTGCTGGCCTCGGAATTTTTTTTTCAGTAGAGGGCGCTGCGCGTCGACGTCCCTCGAGCCGATGTCCCTCGACGGCCTCCGTATCGGTGCCGACGTCACCACGCGTATAAATAGACTCGCGCAGCGTCCGTTGCTCAGTTCCGTTTTGACGTTAATAGATGTTGTACATGAATTGGTTATTGACCTTGAAGGAGCATAAGCTGCAACCACAAGGGAAGTATTACTGCGTGGATGGATGGGAGGGGCGATAAGGAATACGTCGGAGGAACATCCCATCGAAAGAACGTTACAAGGTAAGAAGTAACTTGTTCTTCGAAGGGATTGTGTCCTCCGACGTATTCCTTATCTTTGATAGACTCCCAAAGCAGTGGTGTGCAATTGGAGGTGGGAGTAAAACGCCATGTTTTCTTTTAGGAATGAACTGAATGTAATACGGCTTTGCCAAACCTAGTCTCTTGACTGGAGGAGGAATCCAGGTTGTAAAATCTTGTGAAGGTATGTGCAGACAACCATGTGGCAGCCGCACATATGTCTCGAACCGGAACCCCTCTTTGGAGAGCTGAGGAGGCTGCGATACCCCTGGTTGGAGGCTCTTTCCCTGCCAGTTTGTAACGTTCCAGGATGGCCAAAGTAATCCATCTGGAAATGGTTTGTTTTGTTATCGGTAGTCCCAACTTGTGCCCTGAGTAACCCACGAACAGTTGGTCTGCTTGTCTAATCCTAGCAAGTCTGCTGATGTAAAAGCTTAAAGCCCGCCTTGGGTCCAGCTTATGTAGCCTTTCTTCCTCTTTCCCCGGATGGGGAGGCAGATAGAATGAAGGAAGGTAATTTTCTGAGTGATGTGGAATTCAGAAACCACTTTTTGGGAGGAAATTAGGCTTCACCTGTAGGACAACAGGAAATTTAAGACTACATTTAAGTCCCATAAAGGAACCTGGAAAGGTCTTGGAGGGTAGACATTAGTTAATCCCTTTAGAAATTGTATTACTAAGGGTAATTTGAAATACGAAGGTTCCTCCGCAGTGCGCTTGAAGATCGATAGCGCTGCGAGATAGCCCTTGATAGTGCCAACTTGAAGGCCTGAATTTGCCAAGTATAGTAGAAAGGATAACACCCTTGGTGTACCACATGAAAAGGGGTCGATATTCTCTTCTCTACACCAGCTGCAAAACTTGTTCCAACGGCAGCGGTATAAAGACTTTGTTGCTGGCCTTCTGGCCGAGAGCAACACTTACATGACGTCATCAGGGAGGTCCCAATCCTTGTATCTCAACCTTTCAGAAGCCAGGCGTGAAGGTTGGGGGTTCTGATGTCTGGGTGGAGAACCTGACCTCCCTTCTGTGAGAGAAGATTCTCCTTGAGTGGAAGACGAATTGGAGGGCAGATGGAAATGTCCAGAAGGTCTGGGTACCACGTTCTCCTGGCCCAGTCTGGGGCAATTAGGATCATGTTTCTCCGGAATCTTCTCAACCTCCTGATCATTTGAGGAATGACAGGGACTGGTGGAAACGCGTACAGGAGTGGAAACTCCCAGTCCACTACGAACGCGTCCCCTAGAGCTCCTCTCGGGGGAAATTCCTTTGAGCAAAACAGATCGCATTTTCTGTTGGTACTGGTGGCAAACAGATCCACTTGAGGGGTTCCCCAAAGGGCAAAGATCTCCTGAAGACTTCCTGAGCTAGTTCCCACTCGTGGGAGACTGTGCCCTGCCTGCTCAGAGCGTCCGCCGTCAAGTTCTTCTCTCCGGCTAGGTGGACTGCCGATAGAGAGATTCCTTCTTGAATTGCCCAAAACTAGAGCTGCATTGCCTCTCTGCACAGTGGTAGTGATCCTACGCCTCCTCTTTTGTTGAGGTAGTGCATGGCCACTGTGTTGTCCGTCATTATCAGGACATTTTTGCCCTGTACAGATGGCAGAAAAGCCTTCAGCGCTAGTCTGATTGCTCACAGCTCTAACAGGTTGATATGTAGTCTGGACTCCGATGGAGACCAACGATCGCTGATGGTCAAGTCGTTGGTATGGGCTCCCCACCCCGTGAGTGAGGCATCTGTGACTACTGTTATCTGCGGCCATGGTTGCCAAAACAGTTCCCCCTTCCAGATGTTTTCCTGGCAGGCCCACCACTGAAGGTCTCGAGCCACCTTGTCTGGAATCTGAAAGGAGGTCTGTCATTCTCCCTGAGAATTGCGACCACTGAATTCTCAGTGCCCACTGAAGAGATCTCATTCTCAGGCGAGCCTCTGGCACAAGGAAGATGAAGGATGCCATGAGGCCTAGCAACCTCAAAAAGTTGAAGGCTGGGAGATGTTGGGCATTTTGAAACTTGGTGACCATCTGCAGAATATCTTGAGCCCTCACCTCTGGTGGCGAGGCTTTTCCCAGGGAAGTGTCCAGGACCGCTCCAATGAACTGGAGTCTCTGTGATGGTATCATCTGTGACTTCTTTAAATTGAGGGAGAAGCCCAGTTTGTGAAGGAAGTGGCAGACATAATCTAGCTGGATCTGAGCTTGTTCCGAAGATACAGCTCTGATCAGCCAATCGTCCAGGTAGGGGTAGACGTGGATCCCTTCCCTCCTTAGACTTGCAGCCACTACCGACATTAGCTTGGGGAAGACCCTCGGGCGGAGGTTAGCCCAAATGGCAGAACTCGAAATTGATAATGAGAGCCGCCAATTGCGAACCTTAGGTATTTCCTGTGTTTGAGATGGATTGGCACATGGAAATAAGCATCCTGGCGGTCCAGAGATACCAGCCAGTCCTGGAGCTGGAGGGCCTGAAGGATCTGAGAGAGAGTTACCATCTTGAACTTGTCCTTCCTGAGGAACTTGTTCAATTCTCGTAAGTCCAAGATAGGTCTCAGTCCTCCGTCTTTCTTCGGTATGAGAAAGTAGGGAGAGTACCAGCCCTTGTTCCTCTCTGCTACAGGTACCGGTTCTATAGCACCTCTTTCTCTAGCAGGTCTACAATTTCCTGCAAGAGGAGCGGATCTGGAACTCTGAGAGAGCTGTTCCCTGGTGGATGACTCTGAGGGATGCGTAGAAAAGGCAGGCAGTAACCTTGGGCAACTGTCTCCAAAGCCCAAGCATCGGACGTAATAGCCTGCCATTCCGTCAGATGTTGAGTTAACCTGCCCCCTACTGGTGTTTTGTGAAGAGAGTCCTCAGAGCGGTTTGGAGGCGGCTGATGCAGATGCGGAGGGTAAAGAGGCACCTGCTGCTGCGGCTTTTGTGTTTTTACCCCGTCCACCTCGGGTGAATTTCTTCTGACCCCTTTGAACCGGCTGTCCTCTGCCCTTTCCGAATGCGGAATAGAAGCAAAAGGACTTACCTCTCCAAGAGGTTCCTGAGGGGCGATATGGTCTGACGGATTGCAGCTCCTAAGGATTTTGCTGCTGCCTTTGATGTTTGTAGTTTTTCTAAACTGTCATCCGCCTTCTTACCAAACAAAGAAGAGCCGTCAAAGGGCATATTCAAGAGTCTGCTTTGCACATCTGGAGCAAAACCAGACTTTCGCAACCAAGCAAATCTCCTGGTTGTTGTACTTGCCGCCATGGCCCTGCTGATACTGTCAGCAGAATCGATGTCAGTCTGAAGGGATTCGCACATTGCGTCCTTACCATCCTTAATGATGTTGAGAAACGCTTCCCTTTCGTCTCCCTCCGGGAGGCAGTCAGCCGCTGATGAAGCACACTCCCAAAGTGTGTGGCTGAACCTTGCGAGCGTACAAGTATCATTGATGGATTTCAACGCCATGCTACACGCGGAAAATATTTTTTTGCCCATAGAGTCATATCTCTTATCATCCCTGTCCTGTGGAACAGTAGGGTAAGCCGATTTACTACCTGCTGAAGTAGCTGCCTGAACAACCAGACTCTCCGGAGTTGGGTGTTTGGATAAATATTCAGGGTCAGCAGAAGACACCCAATATTTAGCTGATAGTTTCTTGTTAACTGCTGGGATAACCTCAGGTGTTTCCCAGTTTGCCAATATTCTCCTTTGTATTGCCGCATGAAATGGCACTACAGGATCCTCCTGTGGACCTTTGACCAAGATGTCTGTGAGGTCGTCTTGCTGAAAAGCAGGTGAGGGTGTGGACCATTCCATAAACTCTATTATCCTTGCCATCAAGGTTCTATAAGGGGTTTCAGCATGTTCCCCTGGGTCTGGTGTGGCAAACTCCACTTCTGGGGAAGTGTCCAACCCACTTGCTTCCTGTAGGGTTTCATGGAGGTCTTTCAACCTACCTTCCTCAGAGGTAAATTCCTCTGGTGCAGGAGTTGCAGATCCCTGCAACTCAAAAGGCTTTTCCTGATCTGAATCCTCCCCTTCTTCATAAATAGAAGATAAGACCCTGGAGTGGTCAGGTCTTGAAAATGGTATAAATCCCATTTCCAGGGCAGAAGGAGCCAGATTTGTCATGATTGGCTGAGAAAACGTCGACGTCGTCGACGCAGATGTTAAAGGCTTCGAAGCCATCGAAAAAGGTGTCGAGAAAGGTGGTAGAGACCTCGATGAACTCGAGAGTATCGGGATTCTACTCGAGGTTGTCGACAACATTCTCGTGCTCGAGGCTCTGGGTATGGCCACTGGCTGTGAGGTGGGCGTGGGTTTGTCCTTTCTCGGCGTCGGCATCGAAGACGGCGTCGAATCGACTGACCTGTGCGTCGAAAAACCCTTCGATAACGGCGTTGACAATGCCGATCTATGTGTCGAAGGGATCCTCGACGACAGCGTCGAAGACGCAACTTTGCCTTTAGTCGAAGGTTCGTGACGCTCTCGAGTGGCTTCTTTCGCCGGCTACTGCGACTCGCGGCTTTTTGATTTTTCGGGTCTTTCACCCAGGGTATCACCCTCCGCAGTCTTCGAGGGGGTCGAGGCCGCTTTCTCGAAGACGCTTAGCATCTTTTTCCTGAATTCCTCCCACTCAGCCTGAGAGCTATGTTTTGTGGGACAGGAGACCCTTTTTGGGGAAACGGAAGAAGACGAAGACGAGGAAGGGGATCTTCGACGTCCCTTTTTTGAATGCTTAGATCTCGAAGAGTGATGGGAACTGCTTCGAGATCTAGAACGAGAATGTCTTTTATGATGGCGAGGAGACGAATAGATAAGGAATACGTCGGAGGACACAATCCCTTCGAAGAACTCTGCCCCAGAGTCTATATTATGGTTAGGTGGGTGATCCTGAATATACTTCCAAGTCAGGGTTCCCTTCAGTACGTAGGTTTCCTGCTCAGGACACAACCATCAGGTTGAGCCGTGCAAGAAATCCTTGAGCAATTCCTGGGTCATTGTGTGGACCTGGCCCCTCTTACGCTGTTGCTGGGCCCCTAGGAAAATTATCTTAATATAAACTACATCTTTCCGAACACTTTCCTGAATGCTGCAGTTGGCTAGTTAGGTTAACAGGTAGCAGTAGGGTGAACACAGATAGCTTTGGTTAAACAGTTCAGTTTAGAGGAGAGAAAGGGCCTGCAGCATAAATGCATTTGCTCCATAATTGACTACAAGGCAAAACAATTGGTGATTCAGAAAGCCCTTACACTTGGAACCCCCTTTTATGGATAGGCAGGATTGCATTAATACTTATAGAAATACAAATTAACGTATTCCAAAATCGACTCTCAGACTTGGACACTGCCAGTAACAGAATACAGGGGGGATTTGCTCTGTATGCAGGCTAGGAAATCCTCCACAAAGACCTTTAAATCCCCAAGCAGGATTTCATTAAAAGCTCTGGAAACACACATTAATATGCACCAACAATGACCCCCAAAGAATGTATTTTTGCAGAAGCAAAGAAGTGGATTTTAGTTCAAAAATATGTCAAAATACTTATTTTCTTTAAGGAGTTTCCAGAGAGTCGTCAATTCATTTTAAATGCTCACTTTACCCCTCGCACCCATACATTTATTCAGATCCGCAAAGCCGCAATTTCCACCAACCCAGCAGAAGAGATGAATTTTTCATTTCAAGGTGCTATGCCCTGTCTAAGAAGAACTGAAATCTATTTGCAATGAAGTGAGGATCTCTGTCGAATTGCTCTGAGCCCGGCCAGTTGAACATGCTGAAGAAAGGACTAGGAACGAAGTCACAGAAAAGGGGAATGTAGGACAATACTGTTGTGTTGGTTTCTTGAGTGACCCCTAAACGCCCTTGGGCTGACTCAAACCACTAAAGAGGACTGAAAGGGTGTGTCCATGTCAAAGGTGTTTTGTACATGATGTCATAGTGAAATAATGGAAAAAGGTGAACAATCTCCCAAAACATTGCATTAAGCCTCAGTCATTGACAATTTGTTTAAAATTGGTTATTCTCCGGCAGTACTAATGTCTGGAGGTGGTCCTCTGCTTCTCATCCTGGCTTCAGTTGGCTTTTTGGGAAAACCCCTTTTGCCAAGTCTCTGGCCTGCATGCACCTGCTCCTGAGCTGATGACCTTAGACTGAGGGTGGAAATATATGGCCAAACTAAACCTATGAATCTCCCCCAAGGGCCAGGCCACAAACTGGTATGTCATGGGTCTTGGTTGGTTACTCCCGACTTCCTACTTGGGTAACCTTTCAATACATCTCAGAGATTGCTCCTCTTTTGCCTCATCAAGTCCCAACAACTCCAATGGGGTCATCCTCCTGGACCTCTTTTGGTGTCACCTGTCACCTCACTACTTACCGGATGATCCAGCATGTGTTCATGCCTCCAACCATCCCTCTCGCACAACTTGTTGGCTTGTGTGCTTATGTTCTTCTCCCATTACATTCTCTACTCCTAGCTTCTTCTTCTCCTTTCCCCTTTACTTTGTACTCTCTCCCTCCTCTGCTTCAGTGGTTTCTAGTCCTCCCTTTGCCTAGTTACTTCCCCACCACTATCGCTGCCTTTTCCACCTACTTTCTTCAATCATCATTCTTCTCGTACTCCGCCATCCTCCAATGAATCCACTCCTCCTTCACCACTTCTTTTCTATAATCACTCCTTTCTTCCAATGGCTGCTCCTCTATCCTGCCTATTGTCAAAGATCCCTTCCTATCGCCAGCTCGTTGATTCTGCTCAGCTTCTTGCTTCTGCTCTCTACAGAACTCCACATCATCTGGGCCCAGGTTTCTCCCTTGTATTTTTCTATAGGGTCTATAGTTGTTTTTTTAATGAAGGGAATGATTTCACCTTTGTGAGTACTGTGGTGGATAGTTGGGATGGGTAAGCATGCCCTGAAACAGATTCCTTTCATGTGCGCTTCATTCTGTGGGCCCAGGGTTTCGTGAAGCAAGGAATTAACTATGGGGCCGGCATCCTGGAACCACAGAACAAAAGCTGATCGACACAGAGCAGGTCACCTGGGCCTGCTCTCATTCCCCTCCAACACGTCTCCTCACTTTATGGCAGTTAGAACCAAGGTCTGTTCGACAAACACCTCTTTGTCTCTACAAGTAATAATGAAAGCAGGTGAACACTCTCACTCCCGTTCCTGCTTTGCACTCCCCGTAACAACATAGGCAGCACTCACAACCAGTCATGTCTGCATATCAGATTCGAAGGGGGTCTCAGTTGCAGGGTGAAAACCTCCCTGGGGCAGAGACCTCACATTTACGCAGGGATTTATACTTTGATCCCTTATAGAGGCAGTCATTTCAAAAGCTCCAACCACACATGCAGGGCGGGGTGAGTAAAAAAGTGAGGATCCTCTCCAACCCCCCATGTTGCCAGCATCACTTAGCATGATGCAGGGGCAGCACTTGACTGCCATAGCTGTCTTATCTCTCACCTCTAAAGTCAGCCAGGGTACTTCATTACATACACTGTAGGAATTAAAGCAAACTTAATTTTCATTGCAATGTTAAAGGGGCATGGCCATGATATATGAAAAAACTACAGAAATTGTATAAATGAACAACTACCCGAGTCTTGGCGTCCATCTCTTTGATGGTGATAGTCTTCTTGCTCCAGCTTCTCTGTTAACGCAGTTTCGTAAGTATCTAGCAAAGAACTTTCGTTAGAGGCTCGGCTGCTTTGGTTCCTCTCCGCCGCTCCGGTTTCACCAACTTCCTTCTGTACTACATAAAATTTTTGCCCATTTTGGAGATTCTGCCTTTTTTTCTCTTTCTCCTTCTTAATTTTGTCTTCATTCTATGGGAAGCAAAGCATTACAAAGGCATGTTATTAACATTGTTCCAACATCAACACATCTGAGCTCTAGTGTCCTGATGACGTATTGATAGATGCACAAATATTTCATTTGTGAAGAAATTATGACTACGATTGTCGTTAGCGTAATAACAGATTTTCTTAGCTAACAATACTTCTGTTTCCAGTTTTACAAAGCTGTGCACCCCACTTGTAACCTGGTGGCAGTGAGGACTTGCCTTCATAAATAAAACAAAATAATCAAACTTCAATGTCATCTGCCAGAGAACACAAAATAAAAAGCAACTTAATTACAACAATTGGGTACAACTCTATTATTTTGATCTGGCCTCAGCAGGGGGACAGAAGGTAGAGGGGATGCCAGAGAGGAAGTGATAGAGAGCCAGAGATGGAGGGGGTTTAGAGCGCAAGAGTTTGGATCATCTGGAGGAGGTGAACTAAGGACTATCAGTATGAGAGACACAAAATTGAGAAACTGATACTTTTTTGTGCGTCCTACTGGTGGGAACAGTTTGAAGCACAAGTCGAACATAGAGCAGGGAGAGGGTGCAGTAAAAGCAATCTACAAATCCCACTGCTCAGACAATTCTTTTCAGCAGAGCCTGGCCATGTTTTTCCTTTCTTATAGTGAAGATATCCATGTTTGCCAAAAAGAAAGGAACATGGCCACCACAGATCCAACATGCTTAGTTGGGTCAAGATAACACTGAACATCCCAATGCAGATCAAGACAATAGACGCATGGTGCGGGGGGGGCGGGTTTACGGAGGCACGTGCTGTCGTGCAATTGCCATGATGGCGGATTGCGTGTGAGCTCCGCTCTAGGTGGAGAGTTCCCACTTTTACTGTGCTGTTTACGAGGCATATCTGATCAAAACCCTGAGAAAAAGGCTGCTAAAGGGTGAAGGTACGCTCAGCGTGCAGTACCTGGAGTGGAGCTGATGCAGGGGCGGTGATTTCGGGCGATGAACTATGGCTGACTCTGGCGACACTTGTGATGGAGGCGAGGCTTGGGAGCGGCTGGCGGCCCCACCTGACCACCATACGGGGAGGCGATTGCCCTGTGGCAAAGGCTTTCCTTTGGAGGAACGGAGGGTGGTGCTGCAACTGTGTTTGGCTGGCCCTCTATGAGAGCTGTCTCCCCGTCACTGCCCCTCGCTGCGGCCCTCTGACGAGCGCCAAGGCCCCTGAAGGAACAGAGGCAGATACGGCCCGGGTTGGGCGCACAACTAAGCCGGGAACCTTGGGGCATCCCAGTGGCAGATGGTTATTCAGGATTCAGGGTCGACCTCTCCACGGACCGACGAACATTATTGCCATTGAGGGCCGCGGGAGCCGCACATCATTTTCTTTGGGATCCACGGGAAAATCGATCCCCTGCATTGACACAGCCACTCGGATCATCTTACGCTATGCTACCGGATAGTTAGTGTGACTGGAACATGAGAGAGCTACGGCAGTGCTGTCAACTAACAGACTTGATACCTCAGCCCCCCTCTTTCTACTGTGTGCCCTCTGTACACATTGAGCTGCGAAGAGAAAAGAGTGGGGTTTGTCCACAGCCCCAAATTAAGCCCAAGGACTACTGCACCCACAGGTTGAACTGACAGTTCTTGTAGCGGCTGACGCACTGCATGTTTTTCTGTACGTTTTTTAGACGCGTGAGGCGAGTAAAGTGGTGGCACGGTCGGAGGCACATTGCACTGCTTCCCCAATTGCTGATCAATGTTTTCTTTGTTATCTGTTTGGATTTCTAAGCTGCAATTAGGAAGTGTCACACCCTATACTATAATTGGGGATAAGTGCTATTGCGCACTACAGACCAGGACACAACAGTTGTACTCTGGCATTTAGCTTGGGGTCTACAGAGACACTGATCCACCGCATTGATATGGCTTCTTGGATCACCATACGCCATTCCCCAGATGGTCGGTGTGGCTGGAACATGCGAGAGCTACGGTAGCACTGCTGGTTATCGGAGTTACTACATCAGCCCTCTCTCCACTGCGTCTTTTATGTGAACATTGGGCTGCAAAGAGCGAAGTGTGTGGTTGGTTCACAGCCCCATATCAAGCCTGCGAACTGACGCATCCACAGGCTGAACTGGCGGTTCTAACAGTGGCTGCCGCTCTGCATGTTTTTCTGCATGGTCTTGGGCATGTGGGATGAATAGAACGGTGAAGCTGTTGAAGACCCGTCGCACTGCCACCCCAATTGCTGATTGATGTGTTCCTTGCTTGATTTTCGGATCTCCAAGCCATAATAAGGAAGTGACATACCTTGTGCTATAATTGGAGATAGGTTTCCTTGTGCACTATAAATCTGGGCACAACAACTACACCCCGATATATGGGCATAAGAAAAGTGGCTCCATGGATAGGTTTGCAAAACCTACCCCAAAACCTGTGGAAATGGTGGGAGAAGACGCAGGCACTCCGATACCGGCGGAAGGAGCACTGGCCTCACCGCCTGTTGATCTCCAGGGGGTCATGGCATTAATGCATCAGGGTTTTGCCTCCATCAATGAAAAATTGGACTGGATAATCATCAATGTTACAACCATACACAGCCAACTTGAGAAGGTAATTCAGAGGACAACGGAAGCAGAAACACGGATCAGCACTGCAGAGCATGCCATAACAGCACTGCAGGGCAATGTGACGTCCCTTGCCAAGGATATGGGCACTGTCAAGGCCAGATGTGAAGATTTGGAGGCAAGGTCGAGACAGAATAACGTTCGTATTATAGGTGTGCCTCTGAATGGCGCAATGGAATCCGCAGTAGAGGAGCTGATGAAGGGCCTACTGGACGATCCCGGATGGTCACTGCTTTTTCTAGAGGAACATAGTCACAGAGCATTAATGGCAAGGCCAAAACTGGGTGGGTATCCCAGACCTATAATTGCCCGCCTAATGAACTACAGAGAGCTAGTACTCAGGGCCGCACGTTAGAAATCAGAGCTGAAGATCCAATGTGATCTGCATTTTTCCAAATTATACTGTAGCGGTGCAGCAGGAACGATGCACATTTGTTGGTGTAAAAAAGCTCCTTCAGGAACATGGGATACCCTACGTGATGCTGGCGGTCAGTCTCCTGGTTGAAGACAGATACACCTATCACTCTTGTCATCGTCAAGGCCTAAAGTGCATAGAACCAGAGACAAAGGCAAGAGGGCCTTCAAAAAGACTAGGACAAGAAGCAGAGGAGATGAACATACATATCGATGAGCCAAGAAGGAGTAGTGAGTAAACAACCGAGAATGAAGAATATCCAAGAAAGGGACCCCTGAATTGTTGGAGTCCAAGAGACTTCAATCAAGAAGAAAACCATACTTTACAGTGTTGAGGACATATAAGGCCCCTGCCACCATCCTGATTTTTATTTTTATTTTTTAGTGCATTTGGTTGAATCTTGTCACCTTTTACACTATTATAAAAAAAACAATACAATACACAATGTACAATAACACCATATACCTCAATATCAATTTAAAAATGCAATTCATGTTCCAACTGTGAACAAGTACCCAGCCTATACTTGGATAGAAATACATTTCTGGAAAAAAAACGTCCCCAATTAAAATTTAAAAAACAGACACTTTAACAGCCGCCATTTGCCATATGTGGTAAGCAGATGAGAGAATCACCAGTGACTATGCACTAAATAGCATGCTCCACAAGTGATCAGCTGTGTGGAGAACACATTTTCTGTAGCCTTTCTCATATTCTAGGCTCAGTGCTTCGCATTGGGTTAAAATATGACACGGGAACTCAACTCGGTTACCACATAGTCTACACAGTCGCTCTTCCCAGGAAATACCGGTCCAAATGCCTGTGTTTTCTAAAACAAGAAGAGTGTATAAACAAACAGATAAGATAAATCGAATCAAAGTGGATAAACAGAGCTCTGTGAGCTCATTGGGCGATCAATACAGAAACCTTGAGTTGAATAAATCTCATATCTGTGCAATTTAGACAAATGGGTCAGAGCCTGATTGGTGTCATGACGTCTAGACTCCTTTCAATTTTAGATAGGTTCAAATCAAGCCATGCGTGTACTCAAATTTCAATGAAATAACGCATTACCATTCCCTCCATCTCCCTAAACCATACACTTTTACAAAATCTGCTGCCGTGGGTAACTGCCAAGCTTACTAGAGTATCTTCCCAGAGGCAACCATAATACATTTTTGCCCAGAACTTGCACATAGACATTTTCCAGAGAGAGAGTAGAAAGGCCAGACCTAGTTCCAGTCTTATAGCTTCTACGGGAACTCTCTCAGGGAGGGTAAGTAAAGACTGCAGTATTTTTTATTCCAACCTAGAAAGCCAGCCCTCTCTGGAAAAACTTCCAGGGCATATAATATGCCCGGGCAAAATTGAGGTCCTATAGGCAATAATGTTGGCCTCAATAGAGTGACCCCCATATGCATCAATGATCTTTTTGATTGTGAGCCACTTCTGCGAATCTTTAGGCATAATTCCCTCGGCCAAATATGTTGACGAAATGGTATCCCTGATACAGACGCCTAGATATTCATATTCCTCGATCTGTTCTAACTTGACACCACTCAAGTTCCAAACAAATGAGGGGGCGCAATACGCCCTTTTGCCAATCGTCATGGTCTTCATTTTAATTGCATTAGAACTAAGTCCATGCTGAAGGGCAAATAAATGGAGTGCATTGAGGGAGCGCTGCAGGCCGACCGCAATGCGGCTAATATTACGGTATTATCCACGTATGTCAGGCAAGTGAGAAATTCACGTCCTTACTGCCGTGCGGGATTGTTAACTGCCCCCAGCACCAGGGCTAACTTAGCTCTATAGAGGTTAAACAGCAGGGGTCCGAGCATGCACCCCTGCTTAAGCCCTCGGTTTGTAGGAAATAATCTAGACACAAACCCCTCCTGAGACATGCAAACTGTAACCTGTGTATCATTATATAACACTGTAAACACGTATAATAGCGAGGGATCTATGCCCCATCCTACCAGCTTTTCCCTAACCAGTATTTTGATCTTAATATGCTGTCAAAAGTGGCAGAATAGTCTCCAATACACAGGTATAGTGCTGTGCCAGAATAGCATTGTGTATCCAATATTAGGTTTAAAAGCACCATGATCGAATGGGACGTGCTGCAGCCCTTTTTGAATAGTGTCTGCTGAAAATTCAGTAATCAATGCTCCACCTCCCACGAGGATAAAAGATCCAACAATATGTTAGCAAAAATATTAGAACTGCAGTCCAACATGGCAAGAAGCCTATAGTTTAACGGTTGGTCATGTGGGCCTTTCTTGTGGACCGGTATTAATATCGAACCTTTCCAAGAGGAAGGGATACTACCGTTTTCGGAGATCTGTTGAAATAGTCGTTGTAGCAGTTGAGCCCAGAACTGGGGGTCACTCTTGAGGATGGCATTACAAAGACAGTCAGGGTCATTAGCCCGGGAGGCCTTAATCATAGTAATGATAGCCATAAAGTCCACCTCCCTAATATACGTGCATACCAATGACTCACGCGTTGACTTGGGTTCCTCATTTGGACTGAATTCCGATTCCCACCAATATGAAGTTTCAATGAAGTTCCCATTCCTCCTCTAATATGCAACAGATTTCCTTGGCAGTACTGCCAAGATTTCCTTGTCAGTACTGCCCGACCCATGGCTACGAATAAGGTGCCAGAATGTCTTGCTCTCATGGGTCCGAATCAGACAATTAATGAATTTCCAGCCAGTCGTGTTCTTTAAAAATGTGTACGCCTGCAGCCATGTCTTATATCTGGCACTGGCAACCGTTACAAATTCCATTTATTTATCCTCCATGAGTTCTCCAGACTAACGCATTAAGCTCTTTTTTCTTTTTTCTATCCCATGGTCGAACCTGACTCCTGGCTTACCCCTGTGTTTACTTGTTAGTACATGCCTATAATCCAAAGAGGTATACATGCCCTTCAACTTCTCCAAGTCCCATTTACATTCCCTCAGGAGTTCTTCCCCGTTAAAAACGGAGCGGCCCAAGGTGGTTTTGAATTATTGTATATGGACTGCAGTCCACTGTAACCTTTTTCTCTGCATGCTAACCATAGGGTTTACTCTCAGTATTTTACCAGGTTTTGGGCACTTCATAAACAGCATCACATGATTACCAGCCGTCGAAGACACAGTTTCGAGCTTAGGACAACATCTAGCAACTTTAGAATCAGTAAAAATAAAATCAATACAGCTACTATGTATCCCATTAGACCACGTAATGTGTGAGTCGTCCTGTTTGATAAACAGAGGAGTAAAATCAAACTCTGTTAACAAAAAACACCATTCATTAGCCTTAGTCCTTTGCCAGACCCTTCTTGCTGCCCCTCACATTCTTTGGTATATTATAAGCACAGTCAGCATAAAAATCCCCTGACAGAAGTATACCGCCCTTAGGCTATTGGCTGTGCCAATTTCTAAAAGTTTTGACTACCACTTTAATCAGCTCTGCTGTAGTGTCACCTCCTGGAGGATCATACAGGGTTGCCACCAGAGTGGCCCCAGATCGAACACTGAGTTGATAGTAGGAGCACAGAGAAAATTCCTATTTGATTTAAGTACTGGGAATTCGGTGAAGTTTTGCCACTTTAGCTCCAATACAAAGCCCACCTTCCGGCTGGCGCTTTGATGGCCGCAAAGAGGGGCAAAACAATATAGGATAGCTGTCTAAATCAAAAGAAGTAGTTAGCCACGATTCTGCAGACATAAAACTGGGCCTACATTATTATGGAAAGAGAGACAGGATTATTAAGAAATTAACTATGGAATTCCAGGATAACAGGCAAATAGGACCCCCCACCTCCGGATGAACAGGCCAATATGGCTGCTGTGTTACCTGGAACCAATAGTTCTGCTGCCTCTGCAGCACCTGTTTCGCTGTATTCGAGCTTGTACCCAGTGGGGACCTAAACCACTGATTATGGACAACGTCTAAAGCATTTTGAATGGCCGTTTGGAATACAAATATCTCGAAACCCAGATCCAGCAACAAATTCACATTTTTACAACTACGCTCCACTACTATTGGAGAGATGCAAGTTACCAATGCCCAGTTGACTGGGGTCTCCACACTAGGTAATTCCAACTTTTTAATGTCCTTGGAAGAAATAGTGCAAAGGTCTGGGATGGGATGAAGCAGTTCCAATAGCAAAGTACAGTTCAAAAAGGGACTGTGTGCAGTGGGATTTATTTCTATAACTTTGATGTGCAGAAGATCCATATACCAGGAAGAATCATGTTTAGTCTATGGAATACCCGTAGTACTGGGGAGCAGTGACTCGACCTGTGCCAGCCAAGTATCTCGCTTGAAGGTGGCGTTTGTGCTTACTGGCCGGCTGGCAACTGGGGGGGACCACTTCCAGTAAATAATTTCCCTGGCAAGCACTTTTGGGCCATTATTGGTGGACACATGGTGACAGGAGATGCCCCACCGAGGATTTACTCAGTATACTGGGTGGAGAGACAATATCCAAAAGTTCCAGTGAGGGCCCAAAGGAGGTATCAGGCTGCAAGACAAAAGGTTGTGCAGAGCTATAGGCGACTTCTTGATTGGTTGGTGGCTTGAGTGTTCGCAGCACAGGTTGGGGATCAGAGACCTCCATATAGGGGCCCCACCATCTGTCCATAGGGCCCTGCAAAGAGACTTGTGCAACCACACCGTCCCCCCATAACTTTAGTCACAATCTTGGAACCCTCAAGTGAAGTGTGCACGTGTCAGTCCCCTGCTTTCTGCCCCAGGTGGGGGTGAGCCACCTGCCTACCCCGCCCAACTTTATGTTGGGACCTTCGGCTTGCCTGGACCCGCTGTTTGCATTGCTTGCTCTTCAGTGGGCTCCGAGTCCACCACCACATAGGCATTGCTTGCTCTTCACTGGGCTCCAAGTCTGCCACCACGTAGGCAGATCCGTGCTGGGGGTCCTCCTGAAGAGGGGATGACCTTACCTGTAAGTGTCCGGGCCTTTGGCCCTCATAGATGATCCTTATTACAGCCGGTAGGTGGCTTATCAGCAGTAAGTGGCAAAGCAACAGACTCCTTAGCATGGGTCTGCTCCTCAAAATAAATGTCAGAGGGAACATTATCAGCGCTGGCCAGCAAAATAATATCCACCATTTTCGCAACAACATCCTTCAAACCTCGCTGCTCCCCCACCATATTAGAGCACAGCACAAACAGAGCATCAATTTTGGATCCCAATGCCCCCAAAGAAGTTGCAGTGGAAAGTCGCAAATTGTATGAGCCTTGGGGTGACGAGGGACTGGCCCCCAGCTCTGCCTCCTCTGAAGTAGTTAGTAGTTTCTCCAGATCAGGACTCTGAAATAGATTTGTGCCTAACTTATTGTCATACATGAAATCCGTGGGGCCCATGGAGTTCCTTTGAAAATCCTGACACAGCTTTAGTAGGGAACCATTGTTGTCAATAGTAATACTGGCGTCCAACACCTGCTCGACCCCTTTTTCAGTAATTAGATCTGAAGAAATTACTCCTTGAGCGGCCCCTTTTGCGACAGGACCTTTCCGAAATAGTCCTTTATTTTCGACTGGGAAGACTCCGCAAATTACATTACTCCCCTCTCGTCTTTTTATTACACTTTTTACTTTGCAGGCTCTGTAACCGCTTTCCAATTAATCGGGAATCACTATGTAACGTAATGCAGTGAGCCATCTTTGTTTTCATTAAGCAGATAGAAGCCAGGTAACCTTGAGTAAGGGCAAAAAGCCTTGCAATAAAAGGAGGTGTGGTCTGCAGTAGAAAAGCGGCACAGGTATCTTGGGAGAGACAGGCCCTAGTGAGCAAGCTCTGTTCCTCCCAGGCCCGTAAACCACAATCAGATGTCTCAATGCCCGCTTTACCGCTCACCACGACTCACCACCACTGGAAGGTTCCGTGCAGTTTAGCAGACTTGAACTTTCCAGAACCCCGGACCAAAGGCACCAAACACTCAGGCCCTGCACTTCACGCTACTGCCTGTTTATAAATGTTCCAGGCGTTAAAGGGGCAGTGCTTGGTATAAAGAAATGAAGGAGTATCCAAAGCTGAAACGTCCCCACCAGCCACACCAAACACTCTGGCCCTGCACTCCTGATATCTAAAGTACACCTTTGGAAAATGACTGTCTTTGTTGCGCCACATTCAACGTTTGTTGCAACACCATGAGTCATTAATAAGCAAGAGGAGTGTATGGTGGAAACATAGTGTCTCAAAAGGGAGGTTGTTTTCTTGAGACCACTACTCAAACTCCTGAAGGATGTGATTGGAGATTGGGATGTAAGGTCACTACAGATCATGCTCTTTTCTCCAGAAGGCCACCAGGCGACATAGGGTATTGCACAGTTTCAGACACAGCAGGGGTACTATATGCACACAAGAGAATATGTGCTCCAAACATGTCCTAGAACAATCATGTTGTGGTAGAAAGCAGGCTAGTAAAGTGGAGATAATAAAACGTACTTCTGGGTGTACTTGATAAAATATAGAAAGTGGGCGTACTTTATTAAACAGAGGAAGTGCAACCAGGCCAGTTTTCTTTTATTAACTCTCCCCAACCTCTTGCCCTCAAGGTCATCAAGGTGATACTTGATGTTTGTGTACGTGTGTAAGTGCAGCAATCAAGGTGAAAGGCAGTTTGTTTTAATTCAATTATGTTTCTATCCAAGTCTACATTGGTCTCAGGGTATATGTGATTGTTAAAGGTCATTATGTTGGATAAGTGAAACCACACCCTTCAGCTGCAACCAAAGGTCATGATTGGTTTGGGGAGATGGAGTGAAGTGTTCTGGCGAAGTTATTTAATTGTTGCTTCCAGAAATATGGCCTCCTCATTAGGGGAAATGAGGCTGGAGAGATCAGAAGGCCCAGCTGTCTGCAAAGCTACTAATGGAACACGTTTGGGAGGAGAGCAATAGGACATTGTGACGGGTCAGAAGAAGGACACAGACTCTAACTTACCATCCCACTCGTACTTTTTATTAACTATGCTAAAGGTTTCACTTCCTAAGAAGACTAATAAAGGTGCTGGTCGGTAGTATGTGGGAGTCCAAATCAGGATCAGTCCACTGTCCAAACTAACCTATTCTAACCCTACCACTATTTTAACAACAAAACCCAGGAGGATGACTCCTTTCTCCTGTGAGCTGGATCATCACCAAGTTCCATTCAACAAAGTAGTTTTAAGTAGTTCTTGATACTACTTTTATTAAGTCACACAGTTCTACTACTGAGTTTTTCAAGGTTTCTAGCATCTCTTGCCTTTGATTACACCTTTGTTCCTTTTTGTATTTTTCTTCTCTTACTCTACTAGTATTTATCCTTTTCCTTTCATAGGATAACTTTGTCCAACAGTTGGATCTTATCCCTTGACATCCTTAGTTCATAATCTTTACTTCAAGACTTTGGTTTCATTTTGGCCTTGGCCCTTGTTTTCCATTTCAATCTGTTCTCTTGGTTTGTCCTTCTCAAAGTATCTCCTATTCAGTAATATCTCAGGGTTGTCCCCTTGATCTCCTGGATTATTAACCTTCCAGAAAGGATTATCATTCAACATCAATGTCTTAACTCAACAAGAGCAACTCGGTGTTGCAGGAGTGATTCCCTTTTCCTGTGTCCGTTTTGATACTTTATCTCGAGTGGAACGAGTATGAATGTCCAGTAATGATTCTTTTTCTCTTCTTTCAACACCAATTTCTTATTTCGACTGGGATAAGTGTAAGCGTTCCAGTAATAGTTTTCTTTCTCTTCCTTCAATGTCACTCTCTCTTTATTCAACATCAATCTCTTATCTCAGCTAGGGCGAGAATAAGCATTCCAGTAATGGTTCTCTTGCAATACTTTATTTCGACTGGACGAGTACAAACGCTCCATTAAGGATTCTCATTTTCCTCTTTCAGTGTCAATATTTTATCTTGACTGAAACGAATATGAGTGTACCAGTATTGATTCTCCTTCTCTTCACTCAATGTCAATATCGGATCTTGATTGGTACGAGTATTATTGAGCCAGTAATGGTTATTTTTCTCTTCACTCAATGCGAATATCTTCTCTTGACTGGGACGTGTATGAACGTGCCAGCAATCATTCTCTTTCTCTTCACTCAATATGAACATCTTATCTTGACTTGGATGTATGAGCATGCGAGTAATGATTCTCTCCAGTCTCCCTCTGCAGTTTTCCTTGTTACCTATTATGCTCGAGGACATCGTCACCAGGACTTTCGACGAGTTGGGGCTTTCTTCTGCAGTTTTTTATTTACTGGTTTGTGTTTTCTTTCATTCAACAAAGTGGTATCAGCGTTGTTCACAGACCTCCTGGTCACCTCTGCTCAACTTCGGACACACCACCACTTAGCTCTTGTTCTGGGCTAGCATGCCTCACCTTCCCTTCAGCTTCTCTCGTCCCTTCTCTTCTCCAAGGCCACACATTGGGAACCTCAGTGGCATTTCATCTCCCCTCCCCTATCATCCCACTTTTTGTCATCTACTTGCACTATGTGAAACGTTGCTCGCCTAGGATGGTAGTTTATTGATTGTGTCTTCTCCCTCTCCTCCCCGTTTGCCTTCCTTCCTGTCTTGCACGTCAATAGTAATAATACTGTCTGGCTATTTTTTGTTAGATCATTCGGAATCTTCAAGGCCTAAGAATGACTCTGTATTCCTCTGTTTCCTTCCCGCCTTGAAGCGCTTTGAAGCACTTGACTTGTGTATAAGCGCTTTACAAATAAACAATTACAATTGCACAGGACACTGCGCCAGCAGCTTTCCTTCAACATACTCCTCAAAGCAAGTTCGTAACTTGTGGGTTCTCTCACTCTTCTCCCAGTCTCCACATACTTCCTTTATTATGCTTTCCTGGGTCATCCCTAGTGTAACATTACAGTTCTTTATCTTGGTTTGCTTCATGATCTGTATTCCTCCACAGGTCTTCTCCCTCGTCTCAGCATCAGGTAGATTTTGCCCTAGAGGAATAATCAGTGTGTCGTGATGGCAATAACAGATTTTGGTATGTTCTTCATACCTTTCTTCACTGGATGACTTTAGAGGTATGTTGTTGTAATGCGTGTGCGAAAATGAGCTAAAAAACATGGCGCTGGTGCGCTGCCATTTCGAACATTCACTTCCATAACCACAATGGAGGTCTACGTTTCAGTGAGCTCAAGCAGCAGACATAGGGTTCTGCCACGGTTGCAATGTGTATATTTGGAAGCAGATGAGCTCATTACGGAGGATAGTTGGCATATTGTTCACTCAGGGACGTGCCAAGAAGGGGCATCTTAATTAATTCCCCAGACTCCCAGTGCCTAACTCCAACATGGCATTCACCAGTGTTGACATGCGTATTGTCATAAAAACTGTATGGGCCCTATACATAGCAGTCAATAGTATCCTCACAGACATTGTGACCTCCAATACTGGAACGAGAATGAGAGACACAGGAAGCCGATTCCTAATGAAGACATATTATGCCACTCGATGTTCTCCTTCAATCCCACAATATGACTTTTAGTCTGGAAAATCATTTTTTTTTCTAAATTTTGCATTCTTCCCACCCTTAACCTGGCGTTGAATTTTCCTCCAGGTGCAAACCCACAGCTCTCTGACAGCTAAATGGTTTTCAGTGCCCTCATGCTTGCTGTTTTCTAGGGTATTTCTTGGGTCACTCTCCTGATGGGCCACCATAGACTTCCTGCTATTCTGGGCCTCAGGTTGCCAATTCCGAGTGGGTCAGGTGTGCCCTGGTGGGTTTTGGGGAGAAGTGTAGCTCTAATCTTCTCCTTCCATCCACAGCTCTTCGGCATTCTCCCTGGGCCAGGTTTCTGCCCAGTCCCCTCCTGGGTTGCATTTCCTGTCCTCCCTGGTATAGTTATGCCATCTTGTTCGTCCAGCTGCCTCCAAACTCTCCCCTCGAACAATGTGGTCCACCAGAACTTCGTAATCCTTGCAACCCAATGGTTGGTTTCATTCCTACCGAAGATGGTTGGCTCTATCCCCTCACTGTTCAGTGCCTTCTTCCCCATCCTGATGGTATCCCATTAGCTCCCCCAGCCAAAAACACTCCCTCCTCTGTTGGTAACTCTACTTCTCAGTGGTATCTCTTGCCTCCACAGCCTCCTTTTCTCCTCTGCCCACCAAATATGCCACCCTAAGAACAAATATCCAATTTGGTCTCCAACACACCACCCTCATCCACTGTGGCCATCTAAATAAGTTTCTCTCCTTCCCAATATTCCACTCACACTCCTAAATAGGATGTCTCACTTTTTAGAAAAATGTTAATTTCTTTTAATAATGCACATACGGTTTATAGATAGAAACGTGCAATCAAATACAGTTTAAAAATATCAGAACTGACTTAAAACAGTAAAACATTATAAACATCATATTCTCTACTAAAAGGACAACATTTCCCCCTCTATGTTAAAAGAAAACAAAAGAGAAAATAAAAAAAACATTTGATTCAATTCCAATAAACAATCTTAAATTAGTTAAAGCATCACTGCCAACCACCAGATGGTTTATTGTTTCCACCTTCTTATTGCAATTGTGACAGTCGTTAATCACAGTTATCTTTCTTCCAGAGGCACACATTTTCACGAGTTGATAATACATTTATTCTAAATCTCACATACAATTCCTGAAATGTCGTGAAGGCACTTTTCTTAAATACCCTGCACACACTAACTTCTTTCCCACTTTACAAAACTCCCCATAATGTTTGTAATTACCAAATGAGTCGCAGGTATGGCCCCAATCTATGATCCAAATCCTTTTTGTATAGGCAGCAGGGATATCCAGAACCTGTGCGCTGTTCAGATCCCACAATTCAAGTTTCTCGTTGACATTTACCCACCAGCCAATTTCTCTGCCTTTTCTGCATCTGGTCAAATTGTTCAAACAAGGAATTTCTCGTGGCTTAATGAATTTATGGCAAAATAATATCCTTTTCCACCAAACTTGCATTCTTAAAGAAATTAGTCCCAATTTGTATCTCAGTATGCCTATTGGGACTGACTTTTGAATAGGTAGAATGCCTTTTCAGAAGAGACACTCTAAGTATAAGAAGTTGTCCTCGAGAAGGACATGGTGGATCTCAAGGCTGTATGTAATTGCTGGATCATCCTTGCGTTATAAACTAGTCGGAGAGTAGAGTTTTATATATATTTGCCATATTTATAATGAAAGTGTCATTTGCGCCACAAGGACTTTAGCCTTTCCATATATATATGATATGATGTGGCATTTATAACACGCCTGTACACAAGCGTTTCGAGGTGCGACAAGACAAGGAGGGGGAAACAAGGCAGGACATAATAACAATCTTACTAGGCCCTGTGTCATTCAGATCGCGCAAGTATGGGGAAGAGGGAAGTGCCAGGGGGGAGGAGAAGGCAGAAGTGCAGCTAACTCACAAGTGCAGACAGCGGGTGGCTCATAAGTGCAGAGAGAAGGGAATGTAGGGTTGCAGATACAGACCCTTAAGTGCTGGGGAGACTGGAGGCAGTGCAGGGCAACTGGACATGCAGGAGCCTG
This sequence comes from Ambystoma mexicanum, assembly GCF_040938575.1. Classification (NCBI taxonomy): domain Eukaryota; kingdom Metazoa; phylum Chordata; class Amphibia; order Caudata; family Ambystomatidae; genus Ambystoma; species Ambystoma mexicanum. The sequence goes on from NC_090939.1 coordinate 904,908,256, forward strand.
GGCTCGTGTTCAGAGGGTGACCAGGTGACCAGTGTGCGGAGCAGTCAGGTGCATCAGCAGGGGAGAGGAAGAGAGAAAGCAGAAGCAAAAAGGAAGGTCTTGAATTGCTTCCGGAACCGGAGGTGGTTCTGCTCAAGTTTGAGAGAGGCAGGGAGGCTGTTCCAGAGGGAGGCCCCAGCCGATGAGATAGATCTGCCTCCAAGTCTCTGCTTGGAGAAGCGTTTGACCGGTATACACCAAATTGTTCATTTATAATTGTTCAAATGAACAATTGACCGATTTTAAAGGGTCACAATTGACCTTTTCACAATTGACTGTATATATATATATATATATATATATATATATATATATATATATATATATATATATATGGGGTTTTGGGGGGTTTTGCGTTGGGTGGGGGCTTGTGGGGGGTTTCCTTGCAGTCCTGTTCTGGATAAGTTGTAAAGGTTGAAGAGTAGAGGCAGGAAGATTTAGAAGAACAAGTTACTTACCGCTGTTATCGTTATTTTCGATTGGATGCTCCTCCCACGTATTCCTCATCTTATGATAAATATCTCTCCAGCTTTGCTGCTTCGGAAAACGTTTTCGACAAAGGGTGCTGTATGCATTGTCGTCGAGTCGATGTCCCTCGAGGGCCTCTGTTCAACATCATCATCATCAGTATAAATAGCGCATGCAGTGCCCATTGGCTTCAGTTCTGTTTTTCCCTTTCTGAAGAGGAATTAACAGGTGTAGCTAAGACCATAGGCTCACAGAAAGCGTAAAGTGTAATAACACGTAAATTGTACAAAAGGGCAGGCTGGGAGGGGCGATGAGGAATACATGGGAGGAACATCCAATCGAAAAACAACGTTACCAGTGGTAAGTAACTTGTTCTTCGAATGGATTGTGTCCTCCCACGTATTCCTCATCTTATGATAGACTCCCAAAGAAGTAATAATTTGGAGGTGGGAATACCAATTACATTTAGATCTAATCATGGACCGAACGGAGGACGGTTTTTGCAAAAAGTCCTCCCTAACTGGAAAATGAATCCAGACAGTAATGTTTTACGAATGTATGGATAGACGACCAAGTGGCTGCTGAACAAATATCATTGATTGGGACAGCTCTGAAGAGCAGCAGAGGTTGCCATGCCCCTTGTGGAATGAGCCCTTAGGCCTTCTGGCGGGCCCTTGCCCGCTAATCTGTAGCATTCGCCAATAGCCAGGATGATCGATCTGGATATTCTTTGTTTAGTAACTGCAAGGCTCAATTTGGGACCAGTATAGCCAATAAATAGTTGGTCAACTTGGCAAAATCGAGCCATTCTGAATATAAAAAAACTGAGAGCCCTTTTTGGGTCCAGTCTATGTAGCCTCTCCTCCTCCTTTCCTGGATGAGGAGGTGGATAGAATGTTGGTAAGGTAATTTATTGTGACAAGTGGAAGTCAGAGACTACCTTTAGTAAAAAAGAAGGCTTTACCCTGAGAGTAACTTTGTCTTCATAGAATACCGTATGAGGAGGTTTGCAAGAGAGCCTTCAACTCGCTTACCCTGCTGGCTGACGTTATTGCAATAAGCAAAACGTTTTTTAATGTCAAGAGTCTTAAAGGACATGAGTGTAAGGGCTCAAAGGGAATACTTTTTAAAAACATTAACACAAGATTGAGGTCGCATACAGGTATATTGAATGGAACTGGTGGGTATACATTAGTCAATCCTTTCAAGAATTGGACAATCAGAGAGATTTTAAAATATGAATCTTCCTCTGAGGAGCGCATGAAAATGCAAAGCGCTGCTAGGTAACCTTTAATGGTTCCAATCTGGAGCCCCAGAATAGCTAAAGATAACCGAAAGGAAAGCACCATAGGTGTGTCATATCCCTGCACCAGTTGCTGAACTTAATCCAGCGGCAACGGTACGAAGATTTAGTTGCTGGCCGAAAGCAAAATCTACATTATGTCATCCGGGAGGTCCCAATCCTTGTATCTCAGCCTTTCAGAAACCATGCGTGAAGGCTGAGTGTCTTGACCTCTGGATGGAGAACCCAACCTTCCTATTGCGAGAGAAGATCCTGTCTTTGTGGAAGACATATTTGAGGGCAGTTGGACATGTCCAGAAGGTCCAGGTACCACATCCTCCTGGCCCAATCCAGAGGAATTAGGATCATGAATTTCCCAAACCTCTTCAACCTCCTGATCACATGAGGGATGACGGGGACTGGAGGAAACGCATAAAGGAGTGGGAAATCCCAGTCCACCACAAATGCATCTCCTAGAGTGCCTCTTTGGGGGAAAATTCCCTGGAGCAGTACTATTCGCACTTCCGGTTGACACCGGTCACAAACAGATCCACTTGAGGGGTTCCCCAAACGGTGAAGATCTCTTGAAGGACTTACTGAGCTAGTTTCCACTCGTTGGACACTGTGCTCTGCCTGCTCAGAGCATCCGCCGCTGTGTTCTGCTCTCTGGCTAGGTGAACTGCAGACAGAGAGAGTCCTTCTTGTATTGTCCAGAACCAGAGCTGCATCGTCTCTCTGCACAGTGGTAGTGACCCTACACCTTCTCTCTTGTTAGTACACGGCACCTTGTTGACCGTCATTATCAGGACATTCTTTCCCCGTACAGAGTGTAGGAAGGTCTTCAGCGCTACTCTGATCGCCCTCAGCTCCAAAAGGTTGATATGTAGTTTGGACTCCGATGGAGAACAACGACCGCTGATTCTCAGATCGTTGGTGTGGGCTCCCCACCCTGTGAGTGAGGCGTCCATCACTACCGGTATCTCCGGCCATGGTTGCCAAAACGATTCTCCCTTGAGAATATTGTCTTTGCAAGCCCACCACAGAAGGTCCTGAGCAACTCTGCTCAGAACTTGCAGGTGGTCTGACATCTTGCCTGAGAACTGGGACCATTGAGTCCTGAGACCCCATTGAAGGGATCTCATTGTCAAGCGGGCCTCTGGCACCACGAAAATGCAGGATGCCATGAGACTGAGCAACCGCAAAATATCAAAGGCCGGAAGATGCTGAGGATTTGGTAACCATCTGCAGAATGTGTTGAGCTCTCACCTGGGGTGGCGAGACTTTCCCTGAGGAAGTATCCAGGACTGCTCCAATAAATTGGAGTCTTTGGGATGGTATCATGTGGGGCTTCTTGTAATTAAGGGAGTAGCCCAGTCCGTGGAGCGAGTGGCAGGTTACGCTGAGATGCTCCCAGGCTTGTTCAGGTGAACAAGCCCTGATCAGCCAAGCGTCCAGGTAGGTGTAGACGTGAATCCCCCCCCCCCTCCTGAGACTTGCTGCCATCACCGCCATCAACTTTGTGAAAACCCTTGGGCGGAGGTCAGCCCAAGGCAGAACGCAAAACTGATAATGAGAACTCCCGACCTCGAACCTCAGGGACTTTATGTTTATGTTTATTGTGTTTATATAGCGCTTTACGCCAAAGCAATTTACATAATAACAACGATACAATAAAAAACAGTAGAAGCAATTACAAAATATGATAGATTGGCACATAAAAGTAAGCTTCCTGAAGGTCCAATGAAACCAACCAGTCTTGGAGTTGGAGAGCTTGAAGGATCTGAAAAAGGGTAACCATCTTGAACTTGTCCTTCCTGAGGAACTTGTTCAAGCTTCGTAAGTCCAAGATGGATATCAATCCTCAGTTCTGTTATATTCTATTGCACCTTTCTCTAGCAGGGTCAAGATTTCCTGGCACAAGGAGCGGATCAAAAATGTTGACAGAGTTGTTGCACGGTAGATGATCCTGGGGACTTTTTTGAAAAGGAAGGCAGTAACCTTGGGTCACAGTTTCCAATGCCCAAGCATCTGAAGTAATGCCCCACCATTCGTTCAGATACTGAGAAAGTCTGCCTCCCATGGGGTCTTGTGGGTCAAGGCCTCAGAGTGGTTAAGAAGCGGCTGAAGCAGCGGCTCAGGGTAAAGTTGCTGTTGCTTAGGCTGATTTAGCACCTCTCTCTCGTCCACCACAACGGAATCTTCTCTGACCCCCTTTGACCGGCTTGTCCTCTTCCTCTTCCTCTTCCAATTGAGGAGTAGAATCAAAAGGACTTACCCTTTCAAGAAGATGAGCCTGAATAGGGTTGTTGAGGTTGTCTAATGGCGGTGCTAAGGGATTTAGCCACTGCCTTTGAGGTCTGCAGCTTCTCCAAACTCTCATAAACCTTGCTGCCAAATAACCGTGAGCCGTCAAAGGGCATTTTGGGTAGTCTTGCCTACATAACTAGTGAAAACCCTGACTTCGTCAACCATGCAAATCTGCGTAAATACTGTGCTAGAAGCCGTGGATCTTCTGATGGTGTCTGCAGTATCCAAACCTGACTGGAGACATTCACTCATTGCCTCCTTACCATTCTTAATGATCGCCAGGAAGCCGTCTCTTTCTTCACCTTCCAGGATGTGTTCAGCCTCCATAGCAACACAGTCCCACAGGGTAAATGTAAATCTAGACAATGTATAAGTCACATTAGTGGACTTCAAAGCCATACTACCCGCAGTGAAAAACTTTCGTACCCAGGCATCCACCCTCTTGTCATCCCTGTCAGGAGGGATGGATGGGTAAGATGACTGCCTGGTAGACGTAGCTGCCTGAGCCACCAAGCTTTCAGGAGTGGGATGCTTGGTAAGATATTCCGGGTCACTGCTGGAAGGTCTGTAATTCCTTGCAAACTTTTTATTAACTGCAGATGCAGTTTCCAGGGTCTCCCAATTAGCAGAGAATGTAGTGCCATGTGGAAAGGTAAAATTGGTTTCTGAGGACCCTAGTCCAAGATGTCAGTCATATCATCTTGTTTGAACAATGGAGTAGGCCTACTCCATTTCATAAATGCAATAACCTTCCCCATCACTTTTCTGTACGATGAGTCAGCATGCTCAGAGGGGTCAGGCCTCTAGCGAGGGTATCCAAGCCACTAGCTGACTGGAGATTATCATACAAATCTCTTAGTCTGGACTCGTCAGCTATAAGTTCCTCTGTCGCATTGAGGGTGCTAAACTGTAGACCAAAAGGTGGTGGATTGTCATCAGAGGGTGGGTCTTCCTAATATATCGCTGACAGAGACTCAAAATAATATTTTTTAGGTAAAGGCTTGTAACCCTTGTCATCTACTGTCAACGGCTTTGACAATGTCGAAGTAGTCGACGAAGACAGCTTCGAAATTGGTGTCTGTTTAGTCAGCATCAACCTCTACTTTGGTGTCGACGGTTCCGACTCCGATGGAGTCACCAAAGATGTTGAAGATTTCGACGTCTTGTGCTTCTTCAATGTAACCATAGCTGGATTCGGTTCTCGACTCACTGAAGCTCTCAACGATTTTTCGCCGGATTGAGAACTTTCTCAATGTGACACCGGCTTTAAGCTCGGCTTCGAAGATTTTGTCTTCGAATTCCCCTTGTCGTGCTTATGCAGAGCGACTGGGGCATGGCTCTTTTGCTTTTTATTCGAAGGGGTCAAGGCCGGATTCCCGAAGATTTGCATCATCTCACTACAAAATGCGTCCCACGTTGCAGGGGAAACAGATTTCATAGGACACCTGATTACCTCCGTCAAGGAATTACTGGATGTCGAAGGTGACCTGTGTCGCCTATTCCTGGCCTTATTAGAGGAAGAAGACAAAGAGTGGCGAGATCGACTCCTCTGGAACTTTCACACAGTGTTTTGTTCCACTGGCTCGCTCTCTTTTCATCCATCTTCTTACCAACCTTTTCTCTTCGTTTGCACCTTCGTATCCATTTATCTTCCAAGTTAACTATTTCATATCTTCTACCGTGTTTTATAATGATTTTCTCTTGATTGACAATCTTCGTATCCATTTGCCTTCAAAGCTAGTTTGGTTTCAATACTACTACTGTGACGAGTTAGCTGTGCAATACACTGATCCTATTAAATCTCCCTGCACCTCCCGTTCTCCCGGTTAGCTTTGTTCTTGAAGGAGAACGTTGTCGGAAGGTTTCAGTCTCAGGGTCTCTCTATCTCCCTCTCCCTCTATTCCGGATGGCGGCTTCTCCCAAGCATTCACATCTTCGGTCTCGCTCTGCTTTTGTCCCCGTGCTCGCCTGTGCTCACAGAAACACTGTGGTCCTCTGCTGTTGGTGGTCTCGGAGACATTCTTCAGATCGACGGTCCACCAAAGATTTGTCTATGTGGTCTTGCCACCACCTCTGCTTGGGCTTGGACATTCCCCCTGTCGATTTCTCAGGTCTTGGGACTGCTGTAGATTTGGCATCCTGTGTAGCCGCCGCCACTCCCCGCCACCCCCCACACCTCCTCCTGTTTGGATACACACTATTTAACATACTCGTCCCAGTAAAGTGGACGTTTGGATTTAAAGAGAAACCACCTTTTCTCATAAGATCCCTTATGAGTGTCTTTGTCCAAGTCTTGAAAGTTCATATTTTCTTGTGTTTTAAAACATCCTATGTAGGCAATGGTGCATCCAGCTTGCGGGAGTTCCTCTTAGGCACAAGAGTCCTTGTCCCCTATGGGGGGAGTCTCTCTCGGTGAGGTTCCACTTCCCTGGGGAAAGTATTGCAGAGCAGGCTCACCCCCTTAGCCTCAGGGGGGAAGGGAGATCCCCCTTGGGGAGAAGGGACGAATTCCCTCAATCCGTCAAACTGCAGACAGACCAGAGGCTGGAACAGGGGCAGACAATGGCAGAACCGTGCAGGCCAGAAGGGCTACGGAAGGTGATTTACCTCCTAGAAGATGGATGCAACATTGCACTTAACGACAGATTTATTTCATTTTGTGAAGATACTCATCAGTCTCAGGAGGATAGCTCAGGGGCAGCGGGTTTGCCTTGGAAGCAAGACAACGCGCAGCAACACAGGCTCAGACCCCAGGTCCGCGCTTAGAAACCTCTGGGTGTTAAGCGCATTATAGATAACCAATTATAATTATAATGCTGCGGCTGTGAGAGGGAATAGTTATGGAAATTACTATATTTTGGAAAATTGACTTCCCTCAATGGTACAAAGGGTCTGCTGAATGAAGCAGCTGAGAGAAACCTAGAATAAAGGTGGCACTGGCTAGTGTAGAAGGCAAAACTATTCCAAGCTTTAGAACATCCAAATCAGATTTAGTGTCTACTAGGTCTGACAGAAGGCCTGGAATCCCTGATGCAAGCAATGGCCAAGTCTTAAACAAAGTTTATCAGATTCTAAGCTTAGGGGAAAGCATGTATGTGGTCCTCAGCATGCAGTCTGGAATTAGCTCCCATTGGACGCAACCTGTATGTGCGTGCCACTGCATTATGATGGTTTACACCAATGAGAAGGAACCAGTAATTTTCCACACTGTGCAAACCGTAGGTCATGGTTGTTAACATTTGGTACTACAGTCTAAATAATTTAGGACCAGAGGGAGCGTTGAGGATCATCCTTAGTGTTAAGCACAACAAACTCATCATGATTTTAACTTGGCGCTGGATCCAGAACCAAACGTTCTTTGACTTGTACACCCCTTCCTGGTACTATGTAAAGACCGGAAGTGGGCTTTATGCTTTCTCTTGCTTTATTAGAATGGCCAAGCAGTAATGATGTTTAAAGCAAAAAAACTAAAATATCAACAAATGGTACATTTCTGAGGAAAATCTTCAAAATGGTTGTCCAAAAGCCATAGAGACTGACTGTTCCTTACCATCACAAATCTGCCAAACCTCAGGTTCTCTGTCCCCTTCAAACTCGCTCTATCCTGCTTGTTGACACCCTCTTTTTTGCTGCTACTGCAGCAGTCAAGTCAAGCTTTTATTCTCCATCATGACTGAGTTGCATGCTTCACAGTAAAGTTTGATCCAACATCATTATAGTCCTGATGAGGCATTTCATTTAGTGTATCATATACTGAAAACTAGAAGTCAACCTGTTTTCTCCTCTCAAACAGTCCTTTAAAAAGTAGTTGTTGCAACTAATCTTTGTTGCTCCTCTCCTTGCCAATATTATAAAAAGAGCAGATGCAATGAGAAGAATTGAAACAATAGGATTGAAAATGCAAGAACACCCCAACTCAGTTATTGTTTCAGTACAATATGGCAATCACACAGCGCCACAGACATATGGTTTACTGCATAATTGCAGAAATATTTATTCTTGTAGAGGTCAGCCTGACAAGTGTTTCGAGCAAACAAAGCTCTTTTTCAAAGGCTGATGTGCAATAGGACTATGTTTGGTTCATTATTTCACCATATGAATTCAAAATGATAAAGCAAATTGGTGCAAAATCAACAAAAAAAAGAGGAAAACAAAAAAGAGAAACAGGGTTTCATGTACACATACATCAAGTCACATTGCATTATGAGTTACAACCACAGGTTTGGTGAGTATGACATGTAATCAATTCTTTTTTTTTTTAAACTCTTTTTATTGACTTGACAGCACAACAAAGAAACAGAGGGAGCCACATGGCACCAGCGCTGAGAGCAAGCAATGCGAATGATAAACAATACATCATGCATAAAATGTAGCAGATAGATAAAAGGCAATATATAGTATTGATACATACACCATAACAGATCAATATCTAAGGGGACACACCTGGGGAAGTAGAGGGAGAAGTTGACGGTGAGGCCAAGGCAGAGATATAGTCTCGGAATCTCGACCAGATGTCCCTCGGCCTGGAGTGTGGACACTGCATCGCACTCCAGGACTGCTCCGTGTCTTGAGCCCATGTGACCGATCTGAGCCATTGTGTATAGGTAGGCGCTCTAGGGCGGAGCCAACAGAGTAATATACAGCGAACTGCCAGTAGCATGCAAAGACCTGCCAGTTTCTTAGAATCACAGGGTAACTGCGGGAAGTCATGGAATAAGCAGTGCAGTGGGGTAGGGGTGATTGGGTGTTCCAGAATATCAGACAGTGTAGAGCAAATGTCTAACCAAAATTGGACAGTCGGGGACAGAACAGCAACATGTGTATATAGGAGGCTTGATCTGCACCGCACCTAGGACAGGAGGGGGAGTTGGCGTTAAACATACGGTGGAGTCTCAAAGGTGTATGATGATACCTGTGTAAGATTTTAAACTGGACGAGTTTAAATTTAGTGTTGTAGGAAACCTCGTGGGTACGAGCGCACATCCGAGACCACCTCTCGTCGGTGATCTCAGAACCAATGTCCTCCTACCATCTGCGTCTCAGGTTGTTGAAGTGGGGGGCCGTTCTAGTCTGTAGTAAGGAGTAGAGCCTCGACACCTTGCCTCTGAAGGAGAGATAGGAGCAGAGCTCCTCCACTATAAGTTCATCAGTGGGCAATGCGGGAAAGTCTGAATATCTGGACCTGAGATGTGCGCGGAGTGAAGAATACTGTAGCCAAACCGAGGGTCGGCGCCAGAGTGAGGGAGCAAGGTCAGACCATTCTATAAAGTTTCCCTGTTCAAAGGCATCGTGCAGCGTCAGGAAGCCAGCAGCGGCCCAGCGAGTGACCACCGAAAGTGGAATGTGTGAAACATCGGGAAGGAAGTTCCACAGTGGCAAATCCCTGTGGAACGGGTGGGGTGTGTCAACCATGGACCAGAATTTGGTAAGAGCCAAGGATGTACTGGCTACAGGATTCGCAGAGTTTAAGTCAGGGGAGATTGGTTGGAGGACCAGGGATCCGATCACTCAGTCACAGACAGTTAGCTTCTCGAGGTGAACATGTGGGGGGGCTCAATGGTATTAAACCAGTATGCAGCAAACTGTGATTGGTCCACCACCCAGTATCTGATAAAATCGGGTGCGCCAAAACTGCCCAATGCCCTACGAGCGGTTAGTGTGGATAATTTGAGGCGGACGGCCCCAGAGTGCCAAAGGAAGGCGTTACATATGCTGCGCAGTGTTTGGAAAAGGGTATCCCTGGGCCACAGAGGCAGATTGGTAAATCGGTACAGTAATTGAGGTAATACAATCATTTTGAGTATTCCAATTCTGCCTGCTAGCGAGAGGGGAAGTTTAGTCCAGCTGGAGGTTTTAGTCAGATAAGTTTGGTAGTTGTCGTCACGCAGCTGTGACGTGTGCCGAGAGACCACCACCCCTAGGTAGGTGAAGCTCGAAGGCGACCAGTTGAACCCATGTAGATCGGGGGGAGGTTGTGTCAAATCTGTGAGTGGAAATAATGTAGACTTGGAGCAATTAACCTTCAGACCGGATATGTCACCAAATCGAGCCACATCTGCCAGTATAGGTGAAAGATTGATTTCAGGGGATCGAACATACAGCAGGGTATCGTCAGCGTAGAGAGAGACTATATCAGTCTGGCCTGACGTGCGCAACCCCCTGTGCGAGTGTGATTGGCGAATAATGTCAGCGAAGGGCTCCATGACTATAGCAAAAATGAGTGGGGAGAAGGGGCATCCCTGGCGTGTACCTCTAAATATCTGGAAGGGGGGACAGCACCTGTCTTCCGTGCGGACCTTGGCTGATGGGGCGGTGTAAAGGAGCTTTATCCAGGTGCGGAAGTTAGGGCCGAATTTGCATTTCTCAAGAACACACCACAGGTATTTCCAGGAAACTGAATCAAATGCCTTTTGCATGTCCAATGTAGCTGTCACTGCTTGTGTGATCGGGTCGATTCTGCTGATTACATTGAAGAGTCTCCTTAAATTTAGGGAGGTGGACCTACCAGGGACGAAGCCGGCCCGGTCTGGATGAATAATGTGGGACATATATGGGGCTAAGCGGTTGGCAAATATTTTAATATCAGTATTAATCAGTGAGAGGGGTCGGTATGAGCTACACTGCGTGGGGGTCTTACCAGGTTTAAGGAGCACTGTAATCAATGCCTACCGGAGGGACGGTGGAAGTATGCCCCTGTTGCACGATTCTTCCCACAGGGTCAGTAGGTGCGGCGCTAGTTGGGCTTTGTATAGTTTGTAGAAGTCCATCGGGAGCCCATCTGGGCCAGGGGCCTTCCCCGATCCCAGTGACTCAATGTCCTCCACAATTTCCTCTAGGGTGAAGGGCCTCTCGAGGGAGGTGCTAGCGTCGGTTGACAGGACTGACAAAGGGAGGTTGAGAAATCTGGGAACTGTCAACCTCTGAGTACAGGGAGGTGTAGAACGCGAGGAACTCAGAATTGATGTCTAGGGGGGAGGTGGCGAGTGTGCCATCCAGTCTAGCAATGGCCGGTATGTTGGGGGCACTGAATTCGCGACGTAGCAGCCTAGCTAGCATTCTGCCGGGGCGCTCGCCCTCGCCGTATTTCCTCGCCGATCGGGGGGAGTCCAGGAACTTAACCTCATGCTCGGCAAGGCCACGGAACCTGTCCAGTTCAGAACCCAGCATCGCTAAAGTAGCCGGGGAATGATCCACAGCGTATTGGGATTCATAGACGGATAGGGCTGATACGCTGGTAGCGATGTCGGCACGGATGCCCTTTAGGATGCCACTGCCCTTGTAGATGGCGACCCCTCTCGTGTGTGCTTTGAAGGCTTCCCAAAGCACAGCTTGTGTTGAAACAGAGTTTGTGTTAATCTCAAAATATTCCTCAATGGAGGATTCAAGCTCGGAAGCGAAAACCTGGTCAAGAAGCGCGTGGGGACTCATCCTCCACTGTCTGGTTTTATTGGCGTCTAATCCCCAGTTTAAGGAGATAAGTACCGGTGAGTGTCTGATAGTGTCCTGGGCAGAATGGCTAAGTGAGTTATACATCTAATCAGTATGTCTGTGATAAGCCATCTATCTATTCTAGAGTGGGAATCATGCACTGAGGAATAAAAGGAGTATGTACGGTCCTCGGGATACATCAGACGCCAAGCATCCACCATTGCCAGACGGGGGAGGGAGGTCAGGATAGAATATGCTGCCCTAGACAGTTGGCGAGGCCGAGAACCCGATCTATCTAGGGTGACATCTAGTATCGTATTGAAGTCCCCGCCCCATACATTAGGAATCAGGGGGTAGCTCTCAAGTAGAGTGGCCAGGTGGAGGTAGAAGTCAGGGTCGTTGACGTTGGGACCATATATGTTCAGGATGACTATCTCCTGATGCTGTAATGTACCAGTGATGAGCACAAACCTTCCAAGTGGATCTATGTGGGAGTGCTGACATGTAAGCTTCAGACATTTATATATTAGGGTGAGGGTGCCTCGGCTCTGAGTGGAATAGTTAGTGTAATATCTCTGGGGGCCCCCATTGCTTAGCGAACCGTTCACATTGCTCCGAGCAAGCGTGGGTTTCCTGTAAACATAGGATCTTTACTCCGTGGCGTTCAGCGTGGAGCTGAATCCGTCGCATCTTTTTGTAATCGCCTAATCCCCTGATGAACATGTAATCAATTCTAATAACGTACAATGACATACAGCAAAAACATTTTTTTAAAGAAAGAGAAAGATATATGGAGAGAGAAAATAAAAACACAATTAGTGTGATGCTACTGTTAAAATGGCTGATTATTTTTACTGTAATAACATGATGACCAGGTAACCAAGGACATACATCGGCTGGCAGAGAAGAGTCTTAAAACTAAATACCAATCGAACCATAATTTAACCAGAACAGAACTAACTGCTTTGCACAATTTGGCATCAAATTCAAGCCTCATTATTAAGGAGGCAGACAAAGGTGGCAATGTTGTCATCATGGACAAGGTGGATTATATTGCAATGGGGCTACAACATTTAAACACTGTCGGCTGCTATCAGATCCTGAAGAGCAACCCTTTACAAGATATATTAAACCAACTAACATCCCTTATCCAAAAATGGCATATCAGGGGCAACCTTACTGATGTGGAAAAACCTTTCTTAGTGGTAGACCGATCAACAATGCCGGCCGCATACTTTCTACCAAAGATCCATAAAACATTTGAGAACATACCAGAAGGCAGGCCGATAATCAGTGGCAGAGGGGGTTTTCTGAAACCCCTCTCTATCTACATTAATGAATGCCTACTACCCCTTGTCCTACAAACACCAACTTACATCCAAGATGCAATGCACATTTTACAGATCCTTGAAGACCTAATGTACCACCCAAACCTGTTCTTGGTTACCCTTGATGCGAAGGCACTTTATACGTCAATTGATCATCCAAAAGCTATTGAGAGTGTGAATTTCAGTTTCCGCACTACCTCAGCATCTTTTTACACACATGTGGAAATGCTTAAGGAACTCCTATTTGCATTGCAAAACAATATATATTACAGACAACTGATTGGTGTAGCCATGGGGGCGAGCTATGCGCCGGCCTTGGCTAATTTGTCCATGTACCAATTTGAACAGCAATACGAATTCACCAACACCAAATTCGTATCATCAATTTATACATGCAAGGCATAAAATAAGCAGTGTCGCATAGCAATTTACTAGGCAATTCTGTAGGTTTGCTAATCAAATGAACACTTAAGTAGCAAAGTTAGCTATTTCAGTTACCCTCTTCAATGAAAGCACAGCTTCCCCTGCATTCCTCTTGCCCTTGGTCCTCTCTTTGCCCTCTTTTCTCTGTTCACTTCAAGTGCTAATGGAGGGAAAGTGAACCAGTAATCATCTCCTCCATTCTTAAGTGCCAAAGGCATGTCTAGGAGTGCTAGGCAAGAATTTGTATTTTTTAAAATGCAACCCAGAAGTAATCGGGATGTTACTTTTATTAAGCTTTCTGTATCCTGTCTGGCAAAGAACAGTATATGTCAACTTTATATCTTTTAACAAGACAGTCATGCAATTCCATTCCTAAAATCAAAGTTGTTAAAATGTGCATAATTCCAGTATCGATACTGTAAAACACTGCATCATCTCCATGCTTTACAGTAAAGTTTAAGTTAGCGTATATATAGTGTCAACTATATTTCATTTTGTTGGGTAAAATGCATCACGTGGACTAGTGAACTTTTCAACATGTACATGATCAAATGCTTTTGATAGCAAACCTAGTTCTGTAATCTGCAGGTTGCATACATCTTGCAACTGGTGCTCAAACCACGACCAAACCCATACTCCTTGACATTCTATATTATCACACTATTGCTTTATACCAGGTACCCTGAAAGTTAGGTGATATGATATGATATTTTATTTATATTGTGCTCATACACAGGTGTTTCAGAGCGCAAGATGACCACAAACTACAATATAGCACCTAGTTTGGCCAGTTCGCTGCCTGCTACGCAATCCACTCTGCTTAGTCTTTCTTTCCTCTTGCATAATGAATACACAAAGTGAACTAAATGTTTACGCAAAGTAGTGATCAATAGTTCCATTCAGTCTGTACATCTACAGATCTACTGCAATACCAAACACTGTAGTTAGCCTCTAGAGCTTGCTTTGCTTTTTAATTGTATTATATATTACCACTTGCAAGAGACAGCTCGCCAAACTGTTTTCAGAGCTTTTTTATCATATCTATCTATTTGTGTCCATTCATGCAACAAACCTTTGACATTTTACATACACTCAGCTATGGCTCGCAAAATCGTTTCACCCAGTCGAGAAGATTTTATGAAGGACAGGTAGCATTTACAAGAGATGTTTGAAACCTTTTTAACATTTACTTTGTTTGCAGTAAACGTCAATTAAAATTTCACTGTGCATGGCTGGTCTCTGAGTGGCAACAGTGTACCAAACATAATGAGTGTTTGTAATGACATGCACCATTTTACAGAAATCTCATTTGAAATTTGTTGTCCTCCGTTGCTATGGGTCGAATGAATTTCTCTTAGGTTGAATATGTAAACTAAGTTACCCGACCTGCAGGTCTAGCTGAAGTTTAAAGAATTTGCAGGGCCCGACTCCTCTCACTAAGGATGAATACTAATTGACCTTTTCCCAATTGACCTCGGGATTATTGACCTCGGGAGAATTGACCTAATTTAAAAGGTCAATTAGGACATATATGCGGGGTTAAACCCCTGCAAACCCACACCCAATCCAAAACGTCCTGCAACCACCCACCCAATCCCCTTATATTATTTATAATCCAAAACCAACACAATAGATATATAAAATAACTAAAATAATATAAAGGTCAATTGTGCAGAAGGTCAATTAGGACCACTATAATTAGGTCAATTAGGACAAAAGTACAATTGTAAAAGGTCAATATGGGTAATACCCTCACTAATGTCTTATTTCAGTGGTATGCAAACCTGCTGTATTGTTGCTCATATCATGTCTTTGGTACAAATAACTTCTGGTGACATTAATTTCAGTACAAAATTGCTAATCAAATGGGCCTATTTGCTAATCAAAAATATTTTCATTAGAAAACTTTGCTAATCCATTTTTTAAAACTCATTTATGCCTTGTACATGGAGAAGATTTATTGATGATGTCTTTCTGATTTGGTCTGGAACTGTGTACTGTCTATTGGAATTTGTTAATTATTTGAATGATAATGAATGGGGGTTGAAATTCACTCACAACTTTAGTGACTCCAAGATTGATTTTCTTGACTTATCTATTTCCATTACAGAACAAGGGTTTAAGACTCAAACGTTCAGGAAAGAAACTTCTGTTAACACTATTCTTCATGCAGAGAGCTGTCACAAACAGGCAGGTATAACCAATATCCCCAAAGGGGAATATATTCGGGCGAGAAGGAACTGCTCAGATACTGGAGACTTTAATAAGGAAAAGGCATTGATTAACAAGAGATTTACAGCAAGAGGCTACAATAAGCAGATATTAGCGAAAGCTGAAAAAAGTTCAAAGTATGAGGAGAGTAGACTTGCTTACCCTTAAAAAACAATTAGCCACCTCTCAATCCCACAAATTAAGACTCATTACAAGATACAACAGTGATAGTCATAACAGATGTACAATCTTTAAGAGGCATTGGCATTTACTTCAATTGGATCAAGACTTGAATCAATGGTTAGAACCCCATCCAAGCAATATATACAGCAAAGCCCCAACTATTAAAAACATATTGTGTCCCTCGTTCATGCCCATACAAGGCAGTGGCCAAACATGGCTTTCACAGGGTCATAAGAAGGTTCCACAAATGTGGATGCTGCACCATGTATGCTTTTGCTTTAGAATGCACCTCATTGAATTTTGGGACTTTGGGTCAATATTCTATCAACTCATTTATTAATTCCAAGTATGTTGTGTATTGCATCACTTGTGTATGTGGACTCCATTATATTGGAAGCACGATCAGGCCGCTCAAAGTTAGAATTAGAGAACATCTGTATACAATTTCTAATCAAGAAGCGAAATTCCCATTGGCCACACATTGGCAGACCATTCATCAGATGGATAACAAGCAAGATGTTAAATTTACAGGAATCACTCATGTTAATCTACCCCAACGTGGAGGTAATCTTGAACTAAAACTAAGGCAATTAGAAGCAAGACTTATTTGCAAATATAGGACTGTCACACAGGGCCTAAACAAAGACCATGCATTTTTTGTATTTGTATACAATTGGGATAGGTTGAACTTAATTCTTAATAATATATCACAATAATAAGACCACAAAGTAATTGGAGCTCAAATTGGGTAACCCTTCTTCTCTCGATACTCATGTGCACTGAATTTCTATTTGACTATGCAAAAGTCTTAATGGGTCTATATGGCACCCTAGGACTTTCCAAGACACAAGTTTTAAAATATTGTCATTAGTGAATATGAACAAGATCTCTGCAATTGTTATCCTCAGAATGTAAATTCAATACCTATGTACGCTTGGTCTCTATCTGTTTGTGCATAAGATATAATGGGTCTATATAGCACCTTATCATTCGATTACTAGGTTCATGACCATGCGAGGGAATCCAATGCGTGTTTAATATCATTGCATGTCTTTCTCTAAACATGTTAGGAACTGCACGTACTAATAACAGGTTGAGAAATAGTAGCCTCTTGGACTGTGTGCAGCACTGGTTCGCCACAGTGGGGATTTTCATATGCATCAAGCAATGTTTTGAATGAAGGTCTATGATAATGTAAGGCGAGTTCAATGCCTCAGTACATTTAAGAATCCTCAAAACATCATTTTACATTTCTCAATATGTTAGCAATTGTACCCACGAACAACAGGCTAACAAAACAGTAGCTTGCTGGGCTGGGTGCACTTTTGTTTCTCACAGCGGGTATTATCCTTAATTAATTGTCCACACATCAACGGATAACTTTGGCAGCTCAATTTCGTGAATCCGATCTTTTACAGCCTTTTGAAAGCACCAGGAAACAGTATTGCAGTCTATATTCAAGCAGTAAAATATATAGAGTAGATGCGGTAACATGTAGGAGTAAGCTCCCGGATTTATATTCTTACACTGAGCGGAAGGACTTGGATAATGTAACATCCCAGTGGGTTAGTAATGCATCACATGCAATATTAATGACTCCATATACTCTTGGGAATTCCACCAAGATGGTGGTCTGCTCTGGACAATGGCCTATGAGGAGCTGAACGGTCTAGTCACGTCAGGCTCCAATATTATAGGTCGTGAAGTACGCAGTAACCTCTCTCGGAAAACCGATTACAAGCCGAAAGGCCAGGTAAGCGTACACACAGTGTAATTGTGTCACAACCCCTAGGGTCGTAAGAATGAGTTACGTGCTAGCGAGACAGCGCTAGTTAGTAGCATATTGAAGGAAACGCTCACCTTTAGGTTTGATTTCTGTTTTCCTTTATATGTGCCTCCGGCTGTACTTGGACGGTTGTTGTCTTATTCGCATTGGGACGATTGCATACCAACAACAATTGTTTTTGGATTTCGGATTTTGAAACCAAGCTTTATATAGTTACATTGCAACAGCGCAAGCCCAACAAGTTAGGATGTTTACATTAATATATGCTATGCAATAAATGAATTGATTTCAATTATCCGTATCCAACAAGCAACCCCTCAGAATAACAATCGGTTCACATTTATGATTTGTTTCCCTACTTACATTTCTTATAGGCACACGTCTTTGACTTCATTGGCAAAGTACAAATTCACATTTATGGTAAGTTGCTGGGCACTTTAAATTCACCATTAACAGAATAGATACAGATGGAACTTAGCCAAAAAAGCAATTGGACTGGAATTTTTGTTAACTCACAGGGCCTCATTACGAGTCCGGCGGTAACCACGGCGGTAAAACCGCCTGGTTACCGGCGGACTCGTATTACCATTCCGCCTCCGTGACTCCTGGAATTACCAGGGCATTACAGACCCGGTGTCCCGGGAGTCACAGAGGCAGAATGGTGTTAATCCCCATTCCCATTTGGTCCCATAGGACTCAATGGGAATGGGGAAGTGGAAACACCGGCACCATCTCGTGATGGTGCTGGTGTTTCCACGCCCGCCTGCAGGTGGGAGGTGTTCAACCCGCCAGGTCAGACCTGGTGGGAAGATCACCTCCCACCTGCAGGACTCGGGATCGGGCGGTCCGGAATTAACAGTGGCGACAGGTTTACCACCACTGTTAATTCCGGACCGCCCGACCCGTAATGAGGCCCACAGTCTTATCTCTACAATTCTATCTTAAGGTCTGGTATTTGAATAGGAAACCACATTGAGGTAATTACAATATGCATTAATCCCCACGGTGCGTGGTCTGTGTGGCGCACCGCTCATCATGCTATTACAGTAAAAATAATCAGCCATTTTAACAATAGCATCACACTAATTGTGTTTTTATTTTCTCTCTCCATATATCTTTCTCTTTCTTTAAAAAAATGTTTTTGCTGTATGCCATTGTACTTTATTGGAATTGATTATGTGTACATGAAACCCTGTTTCTCTTTTTTGTTTTCCTCTTTTTTGTTACCTCCTGGTTTTGCACCAATTTGCTTTATCATTTTCAATTCAGATAGAGAAATAATGAACCAAACATGGCCCTATTGCAAATCAGCCTTTGAAAAAGGGCTTTGTTTGCTCGAAACACGTGTCAGGCTGACCTCTACAAGAATAAATATTTCTGCAGTTATGCAGTAAACCCTATGTCTGTGGCACAGTGTGATTGTGCAATCTGTGAATTGATTTATTCTTTTTGTGGTATGTTGGGCAAAATATCCACACCTCACAATCACCCGCTGCCTCTTCAGACAACCTACATCTCGTGTGCAAGCGCTAGGGTGCCCTTGTCTCCTTTGCCACTTGTCTGTTTTTTCA
The DNA here is from genome assembly GCF_040938575.1 of Ambystoma mexicanum. Taxonomy (NCBI): domain Eukaryota; kingdom Metazoa; phylum Chordata; class Amphibia; order Caudata; family Ambystomatidae; genus Ambystoma; species Ambystoma mexicanum. The sequence continues at coordinate 904,927,282 of NC_090939.1, forward strand.
ATATGGCAATTGTGTACTCTTTAGTTCCCTCCTTTATGACAATGTTTAAATTCAATATATGTTGCTGAATGTTTCATTGCATTGTTTGTACTTTAGAATTATTCTTATTATCTTTTTGTATTTGCATACAATGGGGCTCATTACGGGTCCAGCGGTAACCCTGCCGGTGCTACCGGACGGTTGCTGCCGGACCCGTAAAAAATTACTGGCGCCTGATTTCCCGGTGCCCCAGGGCTATTTCAATTCTGGCGGTCGGGAAGTCAGGCACCAGTAATTTTGGGACACGGAAGCACCGGCACCGTTTTTAATGGTGCCCGTGCTTCCGTGACAGCTTTGCCTAACGTGACCGCTGTGCCCGGCAGGGTCAGACCTGTTGGGCACAGCGGCTCCGGCAGGCAAACCAGTAGTTTGCCGGTCCGGAACCAAGGGTGATTGTGAACTTACCGGCACCCTTATTTCCGGAACCGCAAACTCGGCATGAGTCCCAATGGGTTAATATTTTTCTGTACCTGCATTTGTACCCTGATTAAAATCCAATTCTATAATATTGTAAATGTTACTTCTTAATGTTTTGATTCTTTTGATGAGTAATTTAACACTATTTTTCCAATTTTGCTGCACTTTAGAATATATCTAAGAAATACATCAATACTATTTAGAACTTTATTAAGAGATATTGTTTTACAGAAGAACAAGTTACTCTCTTACCTGCTAACGTTCTTTCAATGGGATGGTCCGACGACATATTCCATATCTATGACAGTAATCACCACAGCTGTGCTGCTTCGGAAAATCTTTCGGCGTCTGCGTCCTGCGTCGATGACGTCGATACGCTGTCCTCGAGGGCCTCCGTCGAGCTGACGTCACCGGATGTTATAAGTAGGACGCACGACGCCCGTAGCCGCAGTTGTAGTTTTTTCCCCAGAATGTGTGGCACCAATCTTCTGCCAGTATGACCACAGAAAGCCTTGCGAAAATGTAAGCTGCAATCGCATAAGAAATTCTGTAGCGGGGTAGGCAGGGAAGGAGCGATATGGAATACATCGTCGGACCATCCGATCGAATGAACGTTACCAGGTAAGAGAGTAACTTGTTCTTCGAGGGGATTGGGTCCTCCGACGTATGCAATATCTATGACAGACTCCCAAAGCAGTACCAACGTATGGAGGAGGGAAAAATAATTTAGAATATAGAAATTTAGAATGCCCAATCAAATTGCAGAGTAAAGGACCGCCTTGCCAAAGGCCAGATTCTGCCCATGGATAGAATCTAGGGAGTAGTGTTGTACAAAAGTATGGACCGAAGCCCAAGTAGCTGCTTCACAGATGTTACAAATAGGAACACCCCTCTGCAGAGCAGGAGAAGCAGCCATACCCCTAGTAGAATGGGCCCATAAGCCTACCGGAAGGTCCTTACCCGCCAAGCGGTAACATTCAGAAATTGCCAAGATAATCCATCTAGACAAAGTCTGCTTAGTAACGCCTTCCAGCGTAATCAATAAAGAGCTGATCGTCCACTCTGACCCGGGACATGCGTGAAATGTAGAAACTTAAAGCTCTCCTAGGATCTAACCTATGGAGCCTCTCCTCTTCCTTACCAGGATGCGGAGGAGGATAAAATGCCGGAAGAATGACCTTCTGGCTTAAAGGAAATTCCGACACCACTTTCAGAAGAAAGGAAGGACGAACTCTAAGGACAACCCTGTCCTTATGAAACACAGTGAAGGGTGGCTTAACTGAAAGTGCCTGTAACTCACTCACTCTGCGAGCGGAAGTGACCGCAACTAAAAATATAGTTTTAAGGGTTAACAGTCTCAAAGGACAAGAATGTAAAGGCTCAAATGGAGCACCCATTAGGAACTTTAGAACAAGGTTCAATTCCCAACCGGGCACCTGGAAAGGTGACGGTAGGAACACATTAGTGAGCCCTTTCAAAAACTGAGAAATTAAAGGAATTTTGAAATAAGAACACTCCTCAGACGAGCGCTTAAATATGGACAGCGCCGCCAGTTAACCTTTAATGGTACCCACTTGCAGGCCCTTGTGGGCTAACGAAAGCAAAAAAGACAGAACTACAGGAATGTCACATGAAAAAGGATCCACATTCTTAACCCTGCACCAGTTGCAGAACTTTCTCCAACGGCAACAGTACAGGGACTTTGTTGCCGACCGTCTGGCCGAAAGCAACACCTCCATCACGTCTTCAGGGTGGTCCCAATCCTTATACCTCAACCTTTCAGAAGCCAAGCGTGAAGGTTGAGGGATCTGACCTCTGGATGGAGAACCTGACCCACCTCCCGTGAGAGCAGATTGTCTCGGTAGGGAAGACGGCGTGCAGGGCAGATGGACAAGTCGAGAAGGTCCGGGTACCACATCCTCCTGGCCCATGCCGGAGCAATAAGGATCATCCGGGAACCGAACCTCCGTAACCTCCGCAGCACTTGCGGGATGACGGGGACTGGAGGAAACGTGTACAGCAGTGGGAAGGATGACTCCACCACAAACGCGTCTCCTAAGGCTCCTCTTGGAGGAAATTCCCGCAAGCAGAACCTTTCGCACTTCCGGTTGACACTGGAGGCGAAGAGATCCACTTGAGGGGTCCCCCAAAGAGCAAAGATCTCCAGGAGAATCTCCTGAGCCAACTCCCACTCGTGAGAGATCGCCCTCTGCCTGCTCAGAGCGTCCGCCGTCTCGTTTTCGTCTCCGGCCAGATGAACTGCTGAGATCGAAATTTCCTGCTGGATGGACCAGAACCAGAGCTGCATCGCCTGCCTGCACAGAGGAAGTGACCCTGCCCCCCCACCCCTTTTTGTTGAGGTAGTGCATGGCCACTGTGTTGTCCGTCAGAATCAGGACATTTTCCTCTCACAGTCGGCACAAAAGCCATCAGGGCAAGCCTGACGGCCCTCAGCTCCAACAGATTGATATGGAGTCTGGACTCCGACGGAGGACCAACGACCGCTGACTGTCAACCTGTTGGCATGAGCTCCCCTTCCCGTGAGGGATGCGTCCGTCACGATCGTCACCTCGGGCCAGGGTAGCCAAAATGGAGCCCCCCCCCATCAGATTGCCTTCGTCCGCCCACTACAGAAGGTCCTGAGTGACCGAGGGCGGCACCTGAACGGGGTTCGACATCCTGCCGGAGAACTGTGACCACTGCATCTTGAGAGCCCATTGCAGAGATCTCATCCGCAAACTGGCCTCTGGCACCAGAAGAATGCAGGATGCCATGAGGCCGAGCAACCTCAAGAATTCGAACGCCGGTAGACTCTGGCATGTTGAAACTTGTGTACCATCTGCTAAATGTGATGAGCCCTCATCTGGGGAAGAAAACACTGTCCCAGGGATGTGTCGAGCACTGCTCCGATGTACTGGAGCCGCTGAGTTGGCGTCAAGTGGGACTTCTTTAAGTTGAGGGAGAAGCCCAGCTTCTGAAGGGAGTGGCAGGTGACGGACAGATGATCCAGGACTTGCTCGGGAGAGCGCACCCTGATCAACCAATCGTCCAGGTAGGGGTAGACGTGAATCCCCCCTTTCCTGAGATATGCTGCCACCACAACCATGAGCTTGGTGAAAACCCTCGGGGCAGAGGTCAATCCGAACGGCAGGACCCGAAACTGAAAGTGTGAGTCACCAACCGCGAACCTCAGGTACATCTTGTGCTTGAGATGTATCGGCACATGAAAATAAGCGTCCTTGAGGTCGAGAGACACCAACCAATCCTTAAGTTGAAGGGTCTGGAGGACTTGAGAAAGAGTAACCATCTTGAACTTGTCCTTCCTGAGGAGCTTGTTCAAACCTCGCAAGTCCATGATGGGTCCCAATCCACCGTCTTTCTTTGAAATCAAAAAATAAGGGTAATACCATCCCTTGTTTCTCTCCGCTACCGGCACCATTTCTATTGCGCCTTTCTCCAGCAGGGATTGTATTTCCTCCGCAAGGAGCGAATCCGGACTCTTCAAAGAGAGATTTCCTGGTGGATTGTTGTGAGGCCTCTGCCAGAAAGGAAGACAGGAGCCATGGGCTATGATCTCCAGAACCCACACATCTGAAGTAATGGCACGCCATTCTACAAGATGCTGCGCCAGCCTTCCCCCAACCAGCGAACCATGGGACATGGCCTCATGACTGAGCTGAAGCGGCATTGCCTGAGGGTAAAGAGGAAACTGCCCGAACGGCCTTGGCACCTCGAGTACCTTGTTTTCCACCTCTGGTACTCCTACAGTGGCCCCTTTGACTTGCAGCTCCTCTCGATTTACTAAAGGATGAGTAATATCGAAAGGAACCTCCCCTCCATTGCTGTCCCCTAGGACAAAAAGGCGGAGGTTGGCGAACTGCAGCGCTCAACGACTTTGCTGCAGCTTTGGAGGTCTGCAACCTCTCAAGGCTCTTGTCAGCCTTGCTGCCAAAAAGATGTTCACCATCAAAGGGCATGTTGAGGAGCCGGCCTTGCACATCAGGAGCAAACCCCGACTTCCGCAACCACGCAAACCTGCGTATTACGATGCTCGCCGCCATGGACCGGCTGACACAGTCTGCCATGTCCAGACCCGACTGAATGGACTCACACATGGCATCCTTGCCATCCTGCACCACAGCAAGAAAACCAAACCGTTACTCCCCTTCGGAGATATGATCAGCCGCTAACGAAATACAGTTCCACAGAGTGTGCGTGAAAAGTGACAAGGTACACACGGAGTTGGCTGCCTGTAAAGCCATAACCCCTGAAGAAAACACTTTCTTCGCCCAGCCATCAAAACGCTTGTCGTCCCTATCAGGAGGGATGGTAGGGTATGACGCCTGCTTTGCTGGTGCCGTAGCCACCTGCACCACCAAACTCTCTGGAGTGGGGTGCGTGGTCAAGTAGCAGGGGTCGCTACTGGCTGGACGATATTTTCGTGGCAAAGACTTGCTCACTGCCAGGAGACTCTCCGGGGCAGTCCAAGCCGCTGCCACCCTTCTTTGCGAGGCCATATGGAATGGCAGTACGGGGTCAGTTGGTGGATATCTGTCAGGTCATCCTACAGAAAATCCACTGGTGGCGCAGACCACCCCAAGTATTCCGTTACCCTCAACATAGGGTGCCGGTACGAGGACTCGGCATGGGTGCTAGGCTCAGGCTTACAGAACTCCACCTCCGGAGAGGTGTCCAGACCACTGGCGGCGTCGTGCAACGACTGACGCAGGTCTTCAATCTGGCTATGACCAGACAAAATCTCGTCTGGTACCGTATCAGGAACCAACCCTTCCTCAGATCCTTCATCCACCTCAGAAATATAATCCAAAGGCTGGAATGAGGGCACAGAAAAAGGGACAAAGACATTTTTAGCCTTGGCCAGAGCCTTTCTAGGGGGTTCCACCGTGCCACGGGGTACCTCCGACAAAACAGCCTCGAAAGGCGTTGAAGGCGTCGATTCACAAACAAACAGGTTCGAGGAACCGAAAGAATAGAACTCAGAAAGAGCCGAGGGGAGCCGAGATCTCCGAAGTGAACACGTTCACGGAAAATCGGAACTGAGGCTACGGGTGTCGTGCGTCCTACTTATAACATCTGGTGACGTCGGCTCGACTGAGGCCCTCGAGGACAGCGTTTCGACTTCATCGACGCAGGATGCAGACGTCGAAAGGTTTTCCGAAGCAGTACAGCTTTGGTGATTACTGTCATAGATATGGAATACATCGGAGGACCCAATCCCCTCGAAGATTCCATTTGAAAAGATACCTACATTCAATTAACTGATTTCATTCCTTTTCTTAAAAACATAAAATGCCAGAGGAGGAGATTCTATTTGTTTCTCTACTCCAATAGGTTTTCTCAAATCATGTTTTTTTCTGAAAGGTGTAGATTCTTTTATTTGTGTAGTATCTACTTTAATATACCAACTACTAGAACAACAATGGTACTATCAAGTTACCAAATGGACGTCAAATCAAGATTAATAGTTTAATTCATTGTAACACCAAATTTGTGGTGTATGGCATACAGTGCTAATGTGAGAAGGGGTATATAGGAAGTACAATTCCAAAGCTGAAGCTCTGCATTATGGAACACATGAGAGCGATCAAGAATGGAGATTTGAAATCCCCAATGGCTATGCACTTTCAGTACGAACATTCAAATACATCTAGTGAAGTACTAAAATGTATGGAATTTGCACTGTACCTCTGTCCCAGAATGGTGGAAAAGAATTTAAACTATGGAAGCAAGAAGCCAAGTGGATACATTTAATGGATATATGTTATTCAGGACTGCATTGGGATAATGAGTTGTTTCATAGTTATGGAAAATCTCTTCATAATTTCGAACTGTGTAATTATATCAATTACTTTTTGTATTTATGTTAGAGAATAATCATTTAAGTTAGAGTTGATATGGTCTCTCTGAACAATTAACATTGAATTGTATCTGTTTCTCAGTATCAGCTACAGCGAGATGATCATCTGAAGGAAACTCGGTACAATCCATTTCTTTAATTGAGCCAAACGTGTCATTCTACCTTCTTATGTATGCAAAGCTTCTGTTGACAATGCATCTAATAATCAGCGATTAAACTAGTCTTTTCAGTATGGCCGCAATGCATGTTGTCAATGACAAAGGCTGGAGCCTCCCTCTGGAACAGCCTCCCTGCCTCTCTGAAACTTGAGCTGAACCATCCCCAGTTCCGGAATCATCTCAAGACTTTTCTCTTTGCTTCTGACTTTTCTCTTCCTCTTCCCTGCTGATCTCCTGTCTGATACTGCACTGGTCATCTGGCTACCTTCTGAACCACGGGCCCAGGTCCCTGCCCTCCCAGTTGCACACCTGCACTGCCTCCTGGCAACCCTGTACTTGGGTCTGTATCTGCATCCCTAAAGTCCCCCATACCTGCACTTATCAGACACTTGTTGTCTGCACCTAACCATGCTCTGCTACCTGCTGGCCGCACTACTTGTTCTTTGATGTCTGATCCTGTGTCTTGCACTTGCTCCTCCTCCCCTTCCCCTAGCACTTTTTCCTTCCCTCTCCCCTGCACTTGCGCAATCTCAATGTCACTAGGCCTAGTAAGATCGGGGTCTTGTCCTCCCTTTGTTTCCCCTCCCTTGCCTCGTCACGCCTTGAAACACTTGTGTATAGGCGTGTTATAAATACCATATCAAATCAATGACGTCATATATATGTATCAATGAAAAAACTTTGTTAAGGGGGGACATTATGGTTAAGTTGCACTAATAAAAACCTATGAAATTCAGTAAAAAACATTGTTTTTTTTTTTTTGAATAACACATTTTATTACATTTTGTGCAATAAAACAACAAGATACCAACAAAACCATAAGACTTTGCATACAGTTGGCAGAGTAGCACGGATGAGTATACTTGAAATATAAGCAATCGCAACGACACATATGATGTGAAGTATATGAGCAATTAGGGCAGCAAGCAGTTTATGGATGGTTATATTGTGCAAAGCGCCCCAAAGAATGATGTTAGCAGATGCAGTCTTTGCAGGACTACACGCCAATGCATACTGTCAATATTACATCAGATTTATATTGTCTGTTCCCATCTTCCCCAAATCTTATCTGCTTTGCCCGGGCAGCCTCTAGCTTGATAGACTCGGCGTTCCATTAAGATGACTGCATCCACATCCGATGTCCAATGATCATATTTCGGGGTGTTTTCTGAACCCCACAATTGCGCAATGTTCCTTTTCGCAATTCCTGTGGTAGTCGAAACAAGTAGTTTTTCGAATTGTGACAGTTCTAGAGTGTCTGCAATGCCCAAGAGCAGGAGTTTAGGATCCGTCGGAACTGGGCGACATATGACCCTGGAAAGCCTTGCGCTACATTTATGCCAGAAGTGTTGTATGCGTGTACACTGCCAGAGGATGTGGCAGAAGGTGTCATGATGCCTACCTCTAAGGAGCCAGGCCGGGCCCAGCAACCCCAGAGGCAGACATCATTTTCCCCAGGGAAGTCTCAGCGGGCCCAAGTCGGGGCCCTTTGGACTCAGTCCTGGCGCCTTAGGCGCCAGGCTCATAGCGGACCCCAGTCCTGGCGCCTTAGGCGCCAGGCTCATAGAAGAGGATATGTGTTTCAGTGCTTGGGTGCACACTTACCTGATGCAGACCTTGCTGCTTCATCCAGGCCCTCTTGAGGCCTGAATGGGACTACTTAACCTGTAGGACTACTTCACCACCCGGGTGTGGTCGGGGAAGGATACATACCTGATTGGTGGAAGGATACATACCAGGAACTTCTTCCAAGGCTATTTAAACCCCACCCGAACAGCCACACATGCTTTGCGTTGTTCTGCACCTAGCAGCTGGACGCTCACCATGTCAGCTCCTGCATCCTGACTTCAGCCACGCCTGCCAGCACCCTGGAACACCTGCAAGGGGAGAAAGGAAGAGAATAGGAGAAGAAAAGCCCTTACCTGCTAAATCTGCACCCCGGAGTCATTCTCCAACGGCCCTGAAAAGGAAGACATCATTTTAAAGGCATTTCGTTTCGATCGCTGCAGCGCTGCATTTTACTCACCTTTGCAAGGCGCTTCCATCTTCAGCAGCGATCTTCCGGATTCAGCTACGCCCCGGCGCCTAGAGGAAAAAAGACAAGAACAAAGGTGAGAGGGAGAAAAGGAATAAGGAAAGCTCAGTTTCCTTTTAAGTCTTACCTGTTGGATTATTCCCACTGCATTTTGGGTCCTGCCGCTTCCTGGCATCTCCGGACCCCGGCCCCTATGGGGAAAAAAGACAAAGACATTGAATGAGCGAATGCAAAGACATTACCTGAGCGCTCATCCAGAACTGTTTCACTTCGGGTCGGCGCCATATCTCCGGCACTCCGAACCCCGGCCCCTAAGGGGAAAAAGACATAAGCATTAGCGCTTGCTGCAATTAGACAACGAACATTATTATTAAGCTTGAACTTTTGAACAGAACTTTTACAGCGCCTTACCTGAACAGTCAAGCTTACCTGAACTCCCATCAATCCTCAATCCAGTGAAGTAACTGGGTTTCAACGCGCCCCTGCATCAGAAGCAGGATGGAGAGCTCATCCTTCCAAACCCTAAGGTGAGGCTTCACGGGGAATCGTGGAGGAGGTATCGTGGAGGGTTGGAAGGGAGTGGGAGGCTTGAGCATTGTTCCACAGTTGGTAATACTCCCTTTTCACGCACAGGAGGGTATCCAACGAGCCAGGGAAGCCAGAATAGAGGGGCCCTTCCTGTCCATCTTCAGAGTTCTGCGCCTTCGACGCCGCGCCTCCGTGGGAACCAGGTGAGCGTTACAGAAGGATCCTTCTTCTTGTTTGCAGCGTAGGCATTTGGGGTCGGTCGATTTGCCCCAATTGTACAGGGTTATTCGGGGATAGTATATCCTATGTAGTATCTTGTATTGCACCAGCCTAATTCGTGCCGAAATTGCGCATTCTCTAGGATACATCAGGATTTCAATCCAATCTTCAGGTAATATAGGGCCAATATCACTTTCCTATTTCGTCTTCAAGGTCAGCAGCTCTTTCGTGCCAAATGAGGAAATAGCATTGTACATGGTAGATATGACCTTATTGCTTACCCTATCAATTACTATATTCCTTTCTATAGGTGTGCATTCCGGCATGTCCACGAGTTGGGCCCTGTGCACGATAAGTGCGTGTTGTAACTGTCCATGGTGATACTGTTCAGTCTCTGGCAGGCCATGTGTTGCAGCAAGCTCAGGGAACTGCATCAGCTGGTCGTTCACGACTATCTGTTGGATCGTCTGTATGTCAGCTGCAGCCCAGGTTGGCCATTTCGGGAGGTTGGCAAGATTCGAGAGGTGAGCATTGTTCCAGATGGGTTGGACTGGGGTAATTTTGTTATCCCAACCTAAATGTTTATGTATTTCCTTCCATACCAAGGCTGTGTGTACTGCTATCGTGCGTTCAGGCGGGCGAGTCTGTTTACAATAGAGGCTTTCGAGTGGGGACATACCATGTCTCGCCGCTAGCTCGGCTCTTATGTGAGGGATGCTCGGGTCTCCATGTAGTATATCATTGACTGTTGCCATCTGAGACGCCCAATAATAGATCTGGATATTCGGGAGTCCTATTCCCCCTTCCCAGACTGAGCGTTGGAGAGTTTGGAGGGCAATTCTCGGGCGTTTCCCACCCCATAGGAGTGTACGTGTTGTGCTATTTATACTGTGGAATTCTGCAGCGGGGACATGGAGGGGGGCATTCTGGAGAATGTATAAAAAACGGGGTAAGGTCAGCATCTTGAAGAGCGCTGCCCTGCCTAACAGTGTCAGTGGTAGTGCCTGCCAGTGGGCTACGTCTTGCTCATATCTTTTAATAAGTGGGTGTAGATTTTGTTTTACGTAGCTATTTAGCTCGTTGATTATTAGAATGCCCAGGTATCGGAACTGATTGATTTCAACTTTATATGGGGAACCCGATGTCGGAATGCAGTCTACCCCTTTAACTGGGAACAGCACAGATTTGGACCAGTTTACTTTAAGTCCGCTAAAGGATCCATACTCTATTAGGATTTGCGTGACCACAGGGCAGGAAGATGCTGGGTCGCCCAAGTACACTAGGAGATCATCTGCATAGAGGGATACTCTATCTTCCCAACTCGGACCCCATCTAAAGCCAGTCCACGTGGTAGTGTCCCTCAGGAGGAATGCTAATGGTTCTATTATCAGTGCAAACACCATTGCCGAGAGTGGGCAACCTTGCCTGGGTCCCTTCCCTAATCGGATAGTACGCGACGGCCACCCATTTACTTTAACCTCGGCTACTGGGTTATTGTATAGGAGTTGTACCCATTTTATGAAAAGTTCCCCGAAGTGCATCCTGCGCACTATGGCCCATAGCGCCTCCCAATGAACAGAGTTGAATGCTTTCTCGAAGTCTATGGCCAGCAGAGCCAGTGATTCCTGCAGGGCCGGGGCTCTCTCTAGTGCCAGATGCAATCTGCGAATGTTCATTCTGGTCGACCTCTGGGGCATGAAGCCACATTGGTCCGGATGGATCAGTGACGTGATGACTAGTTGTAATCTATTGGCTAGAACTTTGGCCAGTATTTTGGCTTCGCTATTGATGAGGGATATGGGTCGATAGGAGGTGCATTCTTCTGGGGGTTTACCCTTTTTGGGAATCACTATGATGGTGGCTTTGCAGAGATCAGATGGGAGCTCGCCTTGGTTTAGGGAGTGTTCAAACACATTGAGCAAGTGTGCGGGTATGTCCAGATGGTTTAGCTTTTTCCAGATGTCAATTGGGAACCCGTTCGGGCCTGGGGTCTTGCCAGCCTGGAGTTGCACAATGGCAGTTGATATCTCGGTAGTAGTGATTTTGCTGTCTAGAGCGGTGATCTGGTCTGTGGTGAGTGTTGGGAGGTCGATATCAGTTAGTATGGTACTATCTATAGCATTGGTGGGGGGTTCGTAGAGGTTCTCATAGAACTCAGCAAAGCGTTCTGCGATCTCTGCATCGAAGTGGACTAGGTTTGCGTTTAGGGTTCTGATGCATTTCACCTTCGATTGTCCCTCGTCTCGTTTTTCTAGCCACGCAAGCAGTTTGCCTGCTTTGTCTCCCGTTTCATATACACGTGCCTTCATTGCAGCGTGTGCTTTCTTGGCACAGTCTAAGGATAAATTGTGCAACTTCTTCTGTGCCATTAGTAAGGCTCTGTTTGTCTCCGGGGTGTCACTGGCAATGTGGTCCAGCTCTTTGGACATGACTTCAGTTTCAGCTTCAATGATTTTTTCACGGTGCATCTTCTTCTTATGGGACGTCCATGATATAATTACTCCGCGCAGGACTGGTTTGTATGCCTCCCACAGTGTATTGGGGTTATCAATCGAGTCTGTATTAAGTTCAAAGTAATCGGAGGTGGCGGTCTCCATCATCTCCTGAAATTCGGGGAATCCCAAGTAGTAGGAATTTAGTCGCCATGAGGGGGGCGGTCGTGGTCTTGCCGTTTCCAGTTCTAGCAGCAGTGGAGAATGGTCAGAGATTCCTCGGGGAAGGAAGGATGCATTACTTATTTGGTGAATACTTTGGTGTGGGAGAAAGAAGTAATCTATCCTAGACATCGAGGCGTGGGCCCCCGAGTGGAAGGAATATTGTCGAGTCTGAGCATGAAGGACTCTCCACGCGTCACAGAGGCCCATTGCCGACACAAAGGAAGCCAATTTGGTCGTGGTGGCGGCGTTTCTGGCTCTCAGGTGCGTGCGATCAAGCGTATAGTCCATGACCTCATTAAAGTCTCCCCCTATCACCGTTGTGTCTGCAGTTCTCGTTGCCAGGATGGGGGTAATTTCGTTTAGCAGGTCGTTGAGGAGAGCTGGTGGGGAGTACAGCGCCATGAGTGCCAGTGTTTGGTTCCATAGTGTTGCTTGAATGTATGCATACCGGCCTCCTCTGTCCTGTAGTAAGTTCGTGATCACCAGCGGAAGCCTCTTGTGGATTAGTACGAGGACTCCTCTCGCTCCCATAGAGAAGCCTGCGTGTACCGCGGTGCGGTAGTTTGATCTTTGGAAAAATGTGCATATGTTGCCAGCTAGATGTGTTTCGGTCAGCATGACTATGTCTGGGGAATGTCTATTTAGATGTTGCAGGACTAGCCGTCTCTTGATGCTGGCACCCAATCCGTTCACATTCCATGCCAGGAGTTTAAGCTTTGTTTGGGTTGAAGTATTCTCAGCTGCCATTGTCAGTGTGGGATTTGCTTACACAGATGTATTTCCTTGGTTGCATGCACAACAATTCTGTCATGTTTGGTCCGTATAGCGTACTCGTCTTGCCTCTGTATGGTAAACATTGAATAAATGTAACAAACCCAACTCCCCCCTCCCTATACTCCACCCACAACTGAAGCATCTGTCGACCCAGTGTTAAGTTTTAAACAATTTAACTGTAATCTACATCTGCCTGCCCCGTGACAATCCGAGTCTAGAGTACAGATGTGCCAGATGTTGCGTCTCAGGGGGAAACACAAGGCAGGGTGGTAGAACTCTGCTATACGGTGTTCCGAATTCGCTTAGTGTCTGGGGGCGGGATGGGGGGGCGCTGTTTGGGCGGCCGCCAGCCGGAGTTGCCGTCATCGTCACATTTACGGTGTACAATACAGCACCTTTGCAGTATATTAGTAGTGGTCTGGATATCCGAGATAATGGTAATGTCTTCTAATCCTCCGCATGTTGTGGGATTCCGTCTTGTTGTTGTTGCTGCGGCTCCTGATCAGGTGGTCGGTCAGGGCGAGGTCTATTCCGTTCTCCTCTCCTTCTTCCGTCAACGCTCCAGTCGCCGTCTATGTGCCTTTCAGCCCAGATCCACGCCTCCCTAGGATCAGTGAAGTGCACTGTTGCATTCTTGTGGAATATTTTAAGTTGGGCGGGGGATATTAGCCCATATTTAACTCCCATTGATTGCAAGTGTTTTTTGAGGGGATCAATGATTGGCGCGCTTTCTGTACTTCTCTGGTGAAGTCAGGGAAGAAAGCAATTCTTGACCCATTGTACGTAATAGTTCCTTTAGACCTCGCCAGTTGCAGTACTATGTCTCTATCTCTATAGTTTAGGAACCTTGCGATGACTGTACGTGGCGGTGCTCCTGGCGTGATCTTGCCGGTGGGAATGCGGTGGGCTCGCTCGATGGAAAAGAATTTGGAGAAGGACTGTGCATCGTATATATCCGCGAGCCACCCCTCAAGGAATAGTTCCATGAATCTCCTTCTGCCTTTTCTGGAAGACCCAGTATGCGGACGTTGTTACGTCTTGATCTGCCCTCACTTTCATCTGCTCTTGATTCCAGGAGCTTTATGCGTGCCAACATGCCAGACATCTGTCGGTTCACACCGCGAAGGTTGTCCTCGGTTTCGGAGATCCGCATCTCCGCCTCCCCGGTGCGCGAGGTCAGCTTCTGCAGATCATGTTTCAACAAGGATACATCCACACCAATACTGTCCATCTTTTTCTCCATGGAAGTTCTAGAACTGGCAATAGCACCCATAATGTCTCTGAGGAAGATATTATCTTCCATGCAGTTTCAGTCTTGTTGTATTTGCCTTTCCGGGGAACGAGAGAGTGGCGTGGTTGCGTATTGTTCAATCCTGCTTTGTGTGGAGGTCTTCCTGGGCTTATCTTTCCCCATTGCAGGTATAGTAGTGAGGTGGCTGTAGAGGTTCACCCAGAGGGAGAGGCCCGCTGGAGGGCAGGGATGCGAGTGTTATTATTAGGGGGGGGGGAGATTCGGGTATGGCAGCTCCGCACTTCCAACACTTTGCAGGAGGAATATCTACAGTCCGTGAGCTCGCATCTGGGTACGTGTTGGGGGAAAACCCCACAGATGGGTCCGATCCGGCCGTGGGACCGAAATTCTGTGCACCGCGACTGTGTGGGTGCCTCACCCAGTATCGCTCGTGATGGTGTGTGGGTGCGCCTTGAGTGCGCGGAGGGAGGGTGGCGCCGGCTGATTCCAAGGATGAGTTTGGCGGGTGATCAATAGCGGTTCTGTCCAAGCCGGGGAGGCTCACGGGTAGTGGGCATACGTGGCCCGGCAGGAGTAGCGTGGTTTGTTCAATGCCCTTTTATGTATAGCTAGGGGGGCCTAAAGTCACTTGCCGTGTCGTGCCGGCGTCACACACAGCAGGAGTATCCCTCCGGGGTTGGGAGCTGCGCTTAGAAGGTGCCACACATACGTTGGGAGCTGGGTTTATGCACTTATTCCGCCCAGAGCGTGGTGCTTACACATATATGGCCGGGAAATGTCACACAGGATGTCAGGGTCCAATCCCCCGTCTCCCCCTCTCCTTACCGCTAACCCGGGTCGCCAGCGAGCAACCGGGGAGATAATCAGGAGTCGCTGTCGGAGCTCATCGGGTGCTTAACTCAGCTCGGAGCACCCACGGCGTCGTTTCAGCTGCAGTGTCCGTATTATACTCTTCATATGGTCCGGACCGGCGGGTTGCACAGGCAGCCTTCTTTGTGGGTTGGTAGGGCCCGTTCTGAGCCGCGCGCGTATTTCGGGCCAGGAGGTGAGGATCACTGTTCACTTCCCTTCTCCCTCACTTCTTACCCCGGCGTTTCAGCTGGGGAGGACGCCTCCGTATTATAGGAGTCGCCGGCGATCCAGGCCGATCTCCGCACCGCGGTGGATTTCTTGTGGGGAGGGGGGAAAGGTGACTCCTCGTTGATTCCCACCCGCCAAGTGAGGTGACGGTGTGGTTTCTCCACAGGCTCTCCCCCACGATCTGGTCACCGGACTTCGTGCTCCGTGTGTCCGCCGACAGCCGTCCAGATCTGTTGGTGCCTGAGTGCGGCGGCTGGGTCTCCCCGCAAAGTCGCGCGCGCGGGAGCACCCGTCGCTGCGTCGTTCAGCCGGCACGGCCCTGCACCCAGGAAGGCGAGCGTGCGATGGCTCCGAGCAGTCGCTTCATTCCTCACAGCCAGCGGGTGGGTGACTGCGCGCACTTCGTAATTTCCCCAAGGTGGCTGCAATTTCAGGGATCCTCGGTCTCTGCCTCCCTCGTCCTCAGGCGGCCATCTTGGTTGCCGATCACGGTCCGCAGCTTGTGTTCGCTGAGGGCTATATCTCATAAAGCCCGCACCGATTCTGGTCCACGATGTTCCGATTCGAAGCGGCAGTATTTCAGACGTCGCTACAGTATTTTAAGGCTTTGCATGTATATTTCTAATAGCAGGATGAGTGTAGGATTGGGGTGGCGGCTGGGAGCAGCGAGGGATCACGTCCTCATCCTACGCCTGCTGGCCACGCCCCCCAGTAAAAAACATTGTTAAAAGGATGTTATGGTTACAAGTAAAATCGAAAAACCCGGAAATTCGCCAGTTATGGTAAGATAAGCAACCAGAACATGCACCACCACCGTGCACTGCTAAGACTAACACCCAGGACATCAAAGATGACATCACAAATATCATTGATGACACCACTGATGACATCACATGTCTAGCCCCTTATTTTTTGTTCACTGCCATATCTAGGCCAGGTGGGTTTATTTACTGACAGTCAGAAACTTAACTTTACAAAAGGTATTACATTTATAGATATTGCTATTCTCACATGTTCTTACACTACTTTCCTTAGAATTTAATCGCATTTTATGATGTACATATATAGTGGAAGAAGCAGGCCTGAAACACAGCAATCATTTTTGTACGTGAATACAACCATGTAGATTATACACAGTTGCTAATGATACTGCCTCTTGTTTGCTTACTTTACTCTCCATATATAAGCCCGATATGTGTATGCATTGTAGTCTATTTATGTTTTGTGTGTATTAGTAGAAATATGTAGTAAATGATGCATTATTAGCTACTTAGGACATGTTTCACAGTACGGAAAAGTCTTATACAGAAGCATTCACCGTTTTATTATAGAACTTTGGAAAATTAAAATATAGCAGTTTGACAAGTGAAATGCTGCTTTTTAAAAAATGTTTGCACCGCGCTAAACCCAAAAATGTCCACGAATCCAAGATGGCGGACGCTTCAGGAAAACCGACGTATTTCACGGTTTCCCACCAGCCAATCAGCGGGCGTGTGCCGATGTCCACGGACCGTGCAAAAGTCCGCAAATTTTCTGGCCAATCGGAGGCCAGTCCGCAGACAGTACAGCCAATCAGAGGCCAGTCCGCAGACCGAACAGGGAAGTGAGTCCGCAGAGCGGACATAGGTATCACAAATTTTGTTGCCTCACGTTTTGGTCATTTAAAAAAAAAATACTGGACGGATTTACACCTAATTAACAAAAGCACGCTTTTGGGACCAAGCAGCCGCTCCTGCCGCAAATTTGATGAAAATCCGTCCAGCGGTTTGGGCTGTAGGCGTGAGCAAAGTTTTTTCCCATTATGTCTAACGGGGAAAAAAATACATTTTGGGACCCCCCCCTATAACTTTGCCCCCCTGGACCAAATCTCACCAACCTTGCAAAAACATTCAGAGTGGGCCATATACTTTTTTTGCAAAGTTTGGTGAGGATTTGTCCAGAGGGAGCAAAGTTATAAGCCACCCAAAAAGCGCTCTTCTTATCGGATTAGCAATTTAACCATAACTACACAGCCACTAGCGTGGCTGTGTAATATGGGCACCATTTTGAAAATGCTGCAATCCTCGTGGGTCGGTGGCCAGATTACCCTGGATTATCATATCCAGTTACCAGTAAAATAAGTGTAGCACAAACTATTTTGAGGTAAGGATTTTGTGAAGATTATTACAAAATAAATCATTTTCTGCATCCTGTGAGGTAGACATTTACTCATTATTTTTTATTGTACTGGAAATGTATTTGGAGCCTTATCTGAAGAATAATAAGAATCCTATAAAAGGAAACTCTGGGTGAGTGCAAATATTGACAATAGGAGACTTAACCATCTAAGTGACTGTTTGTAATGTTGTAGACACCTATGTTTTGACTGGAGATTATGTTTATTTTTGTCAATTACAGCTATTGCAAAGAGTCAGAGAGTAATGTAAATCCTCCTGGTGTAGAGGTTTTGAGAAATACATGTGTGGTTAACTTTACTCTGGAATACAAGGTTTTAACAACTATTTATGCTATAGGCCAGGAACTTTATTTTTTAACACAACAGGAATATATTATAATAAACACAATTTTAAGGTTGAACGGATGCTTTTGTATACCCATAACAGCACATTTTTTTTGCTGTCCATTTTGGGCAGACACAATACATCTGGGAGAGAGACAAGCAACTAGACTTAAGATAAAAATAAAATAGGCCCTAGAGGTTAATGTGCATCTGCATTATATTTGAATGTATCTCCATATATACAGGGCTTAAATGGTTGGAAGGCTTAGTCTCTGATGTTGCAACAACTATGTGATACCCGACATTTAGTATCTTATCATGCATGCCAAAATACGTGCAGCTAGAAGAAACCGATCCATCACAAGCAAATTGTTCCGCTATAGCACCAGGTCAGACTGCAGAATAATACTGGACAGCCATTTGACCAAAGAGGTCTGCATGCTTGAAACAAAATCATTTATATCCTCATCGATTTAGTATCGATTTACCTTCCTGTTCTAGTATTTCTCTTAAGGTCGAGTAATAGGTTAAAGAGTTTTCATTGACCGCTTTCTCTAGTATTAACTCACTATAATTCAACACTGCTTGCTATGTTTAGTAGTTAGAACAATTTAATCAGATGGATTTGTTTTTAGAGCCTTTGTGTCGTATTGTTCATTATGTAGAGCAATTTCCCCATTATCTGCATTTATCCTTTGTTATCATCAGTCAGCCGCCACATTGTGGCGGATGCATGATGTATAGGACTAATTCAGTAGAATAAACAGGCTTCCATTAGTTATCTATTCTTAGGGAGACACATTATTAAAAAGTATGAAAACATTGCATACCTGTAATAGTCTTTCCGATGCTTATGGATCTACATGTGCACGTATTCATCATACTAGTGCAAGGGTGCAGAAGTACGAGTCTGACACAGTCTTGGCATATTTGTTGGCAAAGACTTATTTATAAAACTAAAACAAAAGGGAAATCCTACCTTGCCCTATTACTAGGAGGGGATGCCCTGCCTCAACAAAAAAACAAAAAATACTAAGTACTCTGTCAGGATGTCCGTAAAGTAAAGTGTCCACTGTCCTGTATGCAAACCTATTTCCGGCTCTTATACTCTAAGTTAACTAAGGAAACACAGTGGGCCTCATCACGAGTTGGGCGCTAACCCGCCAGTATTACAGCTGGGGCTATTAGCCCTACCGCCAAACCCCCCCGGCACTATTAGCGCCGGATCACGGGTTTGGCAGAACGGTAAGTCCCCCTTCCCGATTGGGCCCAATGGGGAATGTTCGGCGGTATTACCGCCGGCGGTAATTGCGCCGAAAATCAGCAAAATCGCCTTGGTTTTGCCCCCAGATCAGAGCTGCGGGTAAATCTGCCAAGCCCATTATTTGGCGGACCCTTAAATGCGGCGGTAATAGCGTTACCGCCACATTTAAGGGTTAACGCCAAACTTGTGATGAGGCCCACGTCTTCTTGATCCAGAAGGAGGTTCCTCTCGTTCTGGATACAGCCCCAAAGTTAAAATCTCAAGATGAGAGAAACTTCAACTTGTAAGCTCTATCTTAAATGTTCTTTTCATTGTATATCCAATACAGTTCCCAGAGTGGAATCAGGACTGGTTCACTATCCTGCCAGACCTGACCTCAGAGTTTCCTTTCACACAAACAATATGTCCTAAATATCTGCAGGTCACCAATGTGGTATCAAGTAAGGTTCACTACACTGCCAGACTGGATTGTATATTTTAGAGTTCCAAAAAGTGTCTCTCTCTTTGGCAAAGTGTCCCAACCCCTACTATGGCTTCCTGTACTTCTTTTCCTGTTTTGGGATCTCACTGATGTTTCTTGTTTCTTTTTTTTCTGGGTTCCAAACCCCTCTATATTCTTTCGGGGTCTCCCCGATCCACTCTGGGCCCCAGCCCATTGATTATGTACTTCTTCACCTTTTGGTGGGTCCTCGACCCCAGTAAATGTCCCTTGCAGGCTTCATTCCCTTCTACATGGGTCCCAAACCCTAATGTGCACTGGCAGGGCATCCCCGTCTTCAAATGGGTCCCAGACCATGATACTCTGTTTCTTTGGGACCTCTGGCCCAGCTTCCTGCATATCCCAGTAGCGGCATTACCTTCAGGAAGCGTGGCTGTGGGCTCTGGTCTGACCTGGAAACAGAGCGGGGGCTTCCTTGAAGTTGCCGCGTTCAGCGTTCCTGCCTCAGTGGCTCATCAGCGGCTCTGCAGCGTTTGGCTCTCTCTGCAGCTGCACATTCCCCTTTTCAGCTGTTTCCCAGCCCCCGGCCAGGTCCCTCTTGCATGGACCACTCTTCCTCTTTCCTTTGAATCTCACGCCACAGAACCAGCTTCTGGTTCCTCGCTCCTCTTGGGCTGGCTTGAACATGGATGCAGTCCTTTCTTTTTTTTTTAGAATTGAGACTGCCACTGGAATACTATACCGCGTAGGTTGGTTCTGCAGTGGGCGTTTGCCTCCTTGGCTCATCTTCGTGTCAGTGATGTTTTGTATTCTGCCTGGGTAAGACTCACTCTTCCTTGTCTCAGTATAACCAATGAAGTTCTCTACTCTATTGAAGCCCATAGAGAGAGGTGTGGGGTACCAGGAGGGACTGAGTGGGGTACAAGGACAATGGGGATGGTAAAAGAGGGGGCAAATACTGCGTTCTTCTAAGGCCATTTTTACTGGTCTCATGGAGAGCTTCCCTCGCTATGAGACCCACTTACTGAGTACCACCCCACAGGGTGACTATCGGGAAGCAGCCTCACCTCCCTGGCCCCATGGGAAGGGGCTCGCCCCATGGGAGCAGTGACAATACCCTTGCATTCATCACACTGGTTACTACTTATCCATTAAATTCTTACAAAGCATGACCTTTATAATATTTTATCTGAGCAATAATTATCTAGGTACATTAAACTGGGTTTGTCACATTCCTTTGTGTAACATCTTTGTAGCCGTCATACAGGTAAAGAAGATGATGGCTCCTCGAAGTCGGATTATCAGATTGTTCCACATTGCTTCTAGCAAAAAACAATAGAGCAAGGGTCTAACTTTCACACTAATCTACGATCTGGCCTTATAGAATAAAGTGGTCGATGCTAGTGGAATACTGAACACCTATTTAAATCAGAATCTGTGGTGGAACTGGCGCATCATTAGAGCCATCTCACCATGTTGGTCTAGTTGCTTATCTATGCGACAGCTTACAATTAACAATGCTAAAGCCTTCATACCCTCCCAATTCAAATTAATATCAGTGCTTACTCCAAAGTAGCAAATAGTGCCTCATCCTTACAAGACAAACTTATTACATTTTAAAAGACATTCAATGCATCCCTGCAATTCCTTGCTTTCTTCTTCGTACAAGATTCCTCTTTCTGACTTGTTTGCTCAGGACACTCTTGGATATTGGCTTGGCAATCACAGAATTAACATTTGAAAAATATCTGTTGTAATGAACATGTATTCTGCAGGTAGAATATGGCCTATACGTCTTCCAGGATTGCCCAAGCACGTTCTCAAGCTCCTCAAAACCCCAACACTATTTGAGCTTTAATTTATAATACTCCAAAAATTCCTTGGGGACTTGGTATGCTAATTCAATACATCTTGTGGTAAACGTTCTCCAGAAGACAATCCAAGTAAGATCCACTAACATCCATATAAACCCAAAAGCATTTCTCATTGCCTCATTGCCCTAATTATACTTCAGTTGTTCCCGCTCTGCCCTTCCAGCATTCTCACTCTCAAACGACTAAGGCCTGGTATTCCTCAGGTGGCAGAACAATACCCAAAGGACTAGGTGCTTGTTTGACATAGTATCAAATCAGAGTAACATAGTGTTAGGGAGAATTCTCTGTTTAGGCTGAATTTCCTAACCTAGTGAGTCCCCCAGCAGCTTTGCTGGATTTTCGGGGTTTATTTTTTTTCTCCTGCCAAGAGTGAGACTCTTTTACCCTCCCTCTTGGACATGATTTGAGTGTATTTCTTTGACTCTAGATGTGTTTAATGGGCTATGGGGTCTTTTACTCCATAGGGCTTCATGTGTTTTTGTGATGTGTGTTACACAGCACCCTCAGTGCAGTAACACAGGGGTGGCATAGTGACTCTCGGGTATAGACTCCATACCCTGGGACTGACTACTGTCTCCCAGGGTCTGTAAAGTCACCATTGACTTTACTAGTCTTAAATTCTGAACAGAACCAGTACAAACCATCATATTGTGGATGCACTGGCTGGGGCAATTCGATTGCGCCGGGGTCTGTTAGTCGAGGGGGCACGTCTCCGTCCCCCCTGATCGAGTTTTGGCTGGTGGCAGTGGATACTACTTTTTATATTCAACCGCGAATATTTCTCTATGGGATTTTCCCATTGTTCGAGGCTACTATCTTTATTTATTTAATTACGATAGCCTCGAACATACCGCCAGTTTATTTAATTAATATTAAATCTCCGGTTGGTATTTTTTGCCAAAACTCGGTTCTAAAATGGCGTTTGTGTTCTCTTCTGTGACTCCAACCCAAGTCGAGCCCTTTCTTCCACTTTTTGGCGGGCTTCTCCACAGAAGCCCTCCAAAGTGGTGCCACTCTGTCTGGGGTACTTAGGAGGGGTGGAGGGGGATTTAGGCACCCTGGACTGAGTTGCCCAGGCAACTCAAGTCGCACTCCGTCCTGATTGGCCCAAGTGGTGAGCCGGCCAGCTCACCACTTAGCATGTTTGAGTGACAGCTAGGCTGAGTGAATGGGGGTTTTCTGCATAAAAGCAGGGCTTTGGGGACTGGAACTTCAGAAGTCGCCACACGACCTAAGAATCCGATGAGGGAGAAGCTGAGCCGACCTGCCACGACGACACCACCGGTGGAGCCCTGCTGGACCGTCTCACCACTTTTGCCAACGACAGAGGAGATCTCCCGCCGGAGAGTCTTCTTCCTTTGACTGGTGGGGATAACCAGTTTCACCGTCTTTTTGCCTTCCCGACGTATCTCGTGGCCGCCTTGCCTGTGCTAAGCACCCCGGCAACTGGGATACCACGTTTTACCACGACCGCAAATTAAAGGGTAATACCTTTAACCAGAAAACTCTGCGGCTGGTTTCTTCCCTGGCAGTGCTACGGCCTTCATCTTTCCTCCAAGTCGGGATCTTCTCTTCGCCTGGACGACGACGAGACTTGCACCCGCTGCCAGGAACAACTGCCACCGCTGGAGGATCCTTCCCACTTAAGGTACCGTGTCCCGCCCGGCTTCCCTTGCCACCGACTGTACGGGGTAGATTTAGCCCCCGGCTTTCGAACCTGGGTTAGCCTGGGACACCCTGGCTAAACTTTTCTGAGCCTCTCTAAACTCTTTTTGAACTCTCTGCAAGACTTTCTAAGCATAGTGTAACTGTGTGATCTTGGGCGCATTTGTGCTCTGCTCTCTCTAAGAGTGGGCCCAGCCTATGGACTTTGGCTCACAAGTGACTTTTGCTCTTCTGCCTTGCTAATAGTGTTCCTAAAGCTTAGAGTGGTGTACCTTCCCATATTCTGTCTTTTTCCCTCCCTTCTTCATGAACTTGTTGGAGTGCCATCTATAGTTAAGCGCTCACCTCTGTATGAAAGTGGTGTTAACTAAGACTTATCTGATAAGGAACAAGGGTTGTATGTACTATAATAGTAACTGTGTTTGGAGTGTTTTACGATAAGAGTGCTGGAATGTTTCAAACAGTGTGTTTTTAAATAAATAATTATATACTTTGATACCAAAGCTCTGGTCAGTGTTTGCTTGTATTATTGTGTCTAAGTGCCTATTGTGTATACTTTGCATACTGCCTAACTCTTCTTGAGGGAAGTCTGACTGCTCAGCCACAGCTACCAGGTAAATCTGGGTGGTACAGACTGCTACCAAGTGGGTTTACTGCTAACACCTGTAGTCCTAAATCTTTTGCAGTGTTCCCAAAGGGAACTGCACAGGTTTCTGCCTAACACATAGCATACAAAGTAACCATAAGCGATTCTTGCATTTGTTCACCATGAGCGTTTAACACATTGCAATGCCCAGGATGACATGTTGGTTTGCCAATATGCAGGAGTTTAGTTTTCCGATGGTACATGGACCAGGGACGGACAACCCTGTCACAAACTGCCTTTCATGACTTCTGTGCAAAGAAATGTCACAAGAGACATACCACAATTATGTACAGGGGCAGCCAATCTTAAGTAGACTATTTGTGTGGTGGTCAATACCTTCAAATGGGTAATAAGCACTAATGTCTGATTAAGTGTTCAACCGAGTAAACATGTATATATTAGCAGGTTGGCCCAGAGATCTCGAGAGTGACCAGGGTTTTTTCAGAGACAATGACAAACTGGCGCCTTGTGAGTGGGGTTTGCTAAGAGGTGAGAGATACTTTCCGAGGTGAGAGATACTTTCCCCCAGAGTCAAAAAGAGACAGGACTGTGGCTAATGTCCAAAAGGGATCATTTATCCAGAAGCCTCACAAAAAAGCATTGCTGACAAAAATGTTGGTACCTGGGATGGAGAGTATGGTGGATTCAGTGGTGAATACTTGCAGTCGGTGTGCCAATATTGACAACACTAAAAGAACTAGCCTTCCACTGCAAGTTGTTGGTGTGCCTCTTAAATAGTAGGAAATCTGGACATCAATATGATTAGTCAGTCACATGAGGTATTAAGATTGGTGCACGTTGTGCAATTTTGTTGTTGGAATGTACTTCATGATTGTTTGAGGGCATGTGTGTGCACACAATAACCACAAAGGTAATCACTG
This sequence comes from Ambystoma mexicanum, assembly GCF_040938575.1. Lineage (NCBI taxonomy): Eukaryota > Metazoa > Chordata > Amphibia > Caudata > Ambystomatidae > Ambystoma > Ambystoma mexicanum. The sequence goes on from NC_090939.1 coordinate 904,951,588, forward strand.
AAATCCTCATTCTTCAGAGAGGAGTATTCTACTTTTATCGGATGTGACAAAGGCAGTGCCAAGAAGGAATCAGCGAATACTACAACTTGTACCAGTGTACCCCGTTCTCAAAAAGGAGGAGAGGAAATGGCTGAATGATGAACAGTAAGATCACCCCTATATTCTTGCAATGCAGAGGGGCCGGTTCTGCCATAGATTCCCAAGCTATTCCAAAACTCTGCATCTTCCCTGGGAATGGAGGCACAGGAGGAACTTCCAAACTGCCTGTCAATGGCTTTAAGGATATCTTCTTAGCCTTTTAGTAATACTCCAACCCTGCGTTGACCCTGCTCCTGGCCAGAGGGTATCGCCCTGGGGTTATCGGGCATGGAAAACACAGCATTCTTTCCTATGCTACAGGTTTTTTCTCTTTATAGAGGTCTTTCTGGGTTCAGGAATAAACCCCACATCACCATCATGACCTCCCACACTACACTAGAACGAATAATATAACCCAGAGTTGGGCCAATCCTCTTCTGCACTGCATTTTCAATTGAAGTGTTCAAAGCTGAAGACGGAAGTGGTATCATCTTCATTTGCGATTTCCATCTCCTGCTCCAATTTCTAAATATTAGCTTAATGCAGCTTACTGTCCTGTACCCATCAGTGCCTTACTCTATGCATTATACTTTCCTGTCACTTGGGCCATGGCCTCCTCTGAGTGGAGTAACTTTGCTGAAAATGTTGGGGGGGACAGGGGTGGGGTGGCGGGAGGTCAGGTGATGGCTCTTAGGGATCGTTTCGGCAAATTGTTCGATAAAATTTGGTTGAATGGTAGATTTAACTGAATTCGGTCACCACAATTAGTTCGAAGCCGAAGATACTGAACATAAAGAGCTGAGGTTGCGGGGGTGTCCCCCGCTCTCCATGTTCGTTATTTTTGACTTCGGTGGTTGAGGGGGTGTCACCCGCTTCCTCAGCATTGGTGGCAGGGGACCCAACAAAAAAAAGAAGAAAAAGGGACTCTTCAGCGTCAGATCCGACCTGCGTTAGATGGATGATCTGACGCTGCAGGGTAAAGGAGAGGCGGCGGATGGAGAAAAGTTAAGTAGGGGGGTTTATGGGTGTACTGGCGGTTTGGGGGGTCATGCATTCGGTTTTTTGTACCGAGGTAAAAAACGTATTCACAGCGAAAATGACAACGGTCAATTTCGCTGTTGTACCTCGGTCAAACAACCTGAATCCCGGAGGGATAACACTAGACTACTAAACCACAAGAGTCCATTGCTGATGCTCTGTTATACCTTTCATAAGACTGGTGGCCTATCTTTAAAATTTAATTGAGCCCCCACACATCTCCACACATCTCCAGCCGGCCTGCCATGAACCCAGTGACACAACATAACATTCACAAACTTAATTCCAATAGAACATACAAACAATGCTTTATTTATCATTCATTCAGACACAAAAGCCAACACACATGCTTGCATACACTGTCACTCACACACAAATGAACCCAGCACCTCCATTGACATACACTATGTGCACACAACATTTATATGTACATATACAGTAACACATGGAAACAGTGGTGCAATGTCCATTGAGCAGACCAGACTTCATCACCCCTCCTGATCCCTGAAATATTGGGCTAAGTTGACTTGACCTAGCTGAACTATAAAGCTATGGCCGAAAGGAACAGATTCACTGAAATGTCAGAAATTCCCTTGATTTTTCCTTTCATTCAAAGGCAGAAGCCATCGGTTAATGCAGTGCAGTGGGTGACCAAGTATACTTGCTATCAATTTTTAAATGCCATATATCTCCAAACTTGGGTTCTGCACAGCACCTTATATGTGTACGGGTTGATAGATTTTTTCTACAAGATTCTGACTGATTAAAATTAAGGAATGTTTTCATGTGTTCAAATGGCTCCAAGCAGTGGAGTACCAAGCGGGAGAGGCAGGGGGGGCAAGCTGCCCCCCCGTGGCTCTTTTAAGAGCCAGACCGGGACATTTTTCATTGAGACAGCTCTCCCATTCGGCACATCAAAGAAGGTGCCAAACAGCAAAGGTGTCCCGCTGGCAGGACAATGTGTGTTGAGCAATTCCTGCTCAGCACGCTCATTGTCCTGGCATTAGGTCACCTTACCCGTTCCGAATGGTAGAGATGTCCCGCTGCCAGGACAATGTCCCATGGAGCTCCGGGCAGCAGAGGGTCCTCCCGTTGCTCTGCATCAACAGAGCATTACAATGTGAGCGACTAGGCACTGATGTGAGGGAGGGGGATTATATTATTAGCAATGTGAATGGGAAGGAGCGATCAGAAGTGAGTAGGGTGCATAATGTTGCATGCTTTATGAAATAATGACTATGGCTTTAGAGCCCAAGGGGGATTTGTTAGGCTCACATTAATCTACATGATGCTATTGTGACTTTGCATGCAGAATGGGGAGAATAAAACTAAAGCCATATCCCATTGCTCAACATATTTCGATGACAATGGGCCTCATTACGACCCAGGCGGTAAGTTACCGCCTGGGCCGTGACTTTACCACCATGGCGTAAACTACGTTTACGCCATGGTGGTTGGCGGACTTACAGCCCCATTCCGAGTTTGGCGGGGCGGTAAGTCCCCAATCCCCATTTACCCTTCCCCATTGCCATTTTTGCCCCATAGGGCATAATGGGAGTGGGGAAGGCGTTAATTACGCCACCGTAAATTACGGTGGCGTAATTAACTCCATGGTCCCTTAGCGCCATGGATTTTAACACCTGCTAAAAGCAGGTGTTAAATCCGCCATGGCGCTAAGGGACCTCGTACTCAGGCGGTAAGGGTCGGCGCTGTTTACGGCGCCGTAAACCCCTTACCGCCTGAGTTGTAATGAGGCCCAATGTATATAGTTATGGTTAGTTTACTTTGAAAGGCTAGTTTATTATATAATGTGGTTTGCTTCCAAGGCTTTGCTATAAATAATTATTTAAGCACATGAAATGTAAAGCAAAACCTTAATAACTATCTATCTCAACTAAACCTGGAAAGATGTGCGTGGTCGCGTAAATTGTCCACATCCCAGTTTCACCATTTAACCAAGTGTGATCCTGAGCAAATCATTTAATCACATTGTGCCTTATCTGCAGCTCTGCAATTGACTCTGATTCACTTCAAAGCTTATGTTGATGTATCATGGTATTAATGGAAAAGCCTATTGACTATAGAGTTGCTCCACATATAACAAAAGTGCAATTTAAGTATTTTGCACCACAAAGTTATTTGTCACTTGGCTTGTTTATGGCAACTTATTCTAAAGTCACTTCCATGGTGCATCCAAGTGTCAAGGACTGATGATGCACCTTGCAATGTACTTTTCTGCTAAGTCCCTTCTGTTGGTGCAATCCATAATAATTAGAACGTTGGCATGTATTTTGCCTCAGAAGGCTTGGACAGAGCTCGAATAGATGGGTTTCCTGCATCTGGAATGATCCTGCAGTTTTATTTTTGTTGTTGTGTGTTAAAATGCCATCTTCCACTAATGTTACCAAAAAAAAGTAGATTGGGGCGGGGGTGGGCGCTTTGGGTGCTCCAATGAGACTATTTGGAATTCGACACACTGCATTTCATAGCTCACCCCTCCCCACCCCACACTTTTACAATGCTGGATACTCCCCTGCTTAGTTTGGTAAGTGAAGCAGTTGTTGGTGGTCTGTAACCTGAACTGTGACACCCATTAACTAATTTGCACCAAACCGACCTGAAAATTGTCTGCTAAACTCAAAATACTTTATGCCAGTTTGGTGAAGATTGTTTTTGGTGGCAGGGGGAAAAGTTATACAGGGCTCCTAAAAATGTGCTTTTAACTCAAAATATCATACAGTTCCTTCTGCGCACCTAGAGCAAAAACTGCTTAACAAAAGTTCACCATGTTTGGAAGGCATATAGCACTCAAATTCATTTAACACAGTTTTGGGTCCCAGATTTTCTCAGCTTGACTCTTTCCACTCTTCTTGGGGAGGGCGCACCTTCTGCCAACTTCATTTTGAAATTAGGATGGTGGTGCTTTAGTAGCATCTGAAAAATGGCAAGACTAATTTTTGAGGCGTTGCAGAGCTGTGGCTTGCCACAGAGAATGCACCATTTCTTATTGTTAGTGTGTCTTCCTACCTGGGGCCGTATGGTGTACTCACATTGTCCAAATGTGACACACGCCCTCAATAGGGTCAGCCCGCATCCCAGCCCCCCAACAAACATACACAAACACAATCAATTATTTACCTCTGCTCTGCTTTCAAATGCTGCCCGGGCCAGGTCTCATGTTACACCGACCTAACCTCTTCGCACTCCCGCACCTCCAGACAGAAACCAGCAAGCTGAATGAGCTTCCTAGTTCCTGTCTGTATGTTGCATGAACACAAAGCCGGAAAGCGATTATCTACGCTGCGGCCCCTGGAAGTGCTGCTGCTAGTGTGGCAGCACAGGCGTCAGGCCCTGCAACACCCAGTTCAGCACCCTGATTGCTGACTGAGTCACGCCAGCCAGGGTGAGGGACTGAGCCATGCAGGGCAACCCGGCCTTGAATGTGCTGCAGCGCGGCTGCCTGGCTTCTCAGCATTATGTAATAAGAAAGCGCAGGCCTTGCTGGGCACCCCAGCTGGGCTTGCGCTGTCCAATTACATAATTGATGATTGCGGCCCTTCTGCCCTCCCTCCAAAAGTTGGGGGGGTCAAACAGGCATGTCACAGAAGTTGGGGGGACAAAACTCCCTGTTCCCCCTATAATTATGCCCATGCCCCCTCTGTTCAACCACCACGGTGTGGCGTAAAGCCTTTCTAACAATGTGAACAGAAAGTAATGAAGAGAAATGGCATTGCACACACCTTTATGTCCTTTCCTCTAACCTTCGCCAGAGTACCTGACGTTGTTACCTGGCCCGGCTCTGGTATCCGAGACAAACCGATGGCTGCACAAACCATTGCAGCCCTCTCTAATGCCAGCACTCTGCACCAGTGCATTAAGTAAACAAAAATGATGTGCCAGTAAACCATAACACATATTTACGTGACTTTAGAAAATAAAGAGGGTGCACTTGATGCAATTCGTACAATTGATGCAGAGCAGTAAACGAAGGGGCCAAGTGAAGATATGGGACATTATACAAATTTCTCATCTAGGAATACATGGAAAAGAGGAAGGACACTCAAGAAAGAGGGTCTTATGGTCGAAGTAATTTGTTTTTGTTTTCCTTTTTGCTTCTGTTAAAAAAGAAACGTGTAGTAATGCATAATGCTTGCCTCCTTGCACATTTAAAAGAATACCGACTTGCCTTAATAAATTACTAGGAACAATCAAAATTGCCTAGTATTGCATGCATATTTTGAAGAAGATTATAGGACCAGCATATTGGAACACGGTAGATTCTCTCTTTGCCACCTGCTCCCTAGCCTACTGCTGATCTTAATCTTTAGGGCTGTGCAAATTATTTCATACCTGACCTTTGTATTGATCAGGTATTTTTCTGAATTGTACATTTCTCTTCTTCCGTAATTGGGTGCAAATGTTTGCATTCATAAAATTGCTAATAAAATAATAAAATGATGCTTAGCCTTTTGCTAAAAACGTATATTTTGCTTCCAGTCATCAGTTTCGCAATTGGTCTGTTGAGTACATTATGGCTATTACAGACGCGTTTATCTTTTTGTCTATCCATAGTAGTTCTGTTTGGCTCACTTTTTTCTTCACTCTTAGAGCAGTCAGAAGAATATATTTTCTGGCAATCACATGTAGCCATGTTCAAGACATACTTAAAAATCTCATTCACAATGATGGCAGTGACCAGTGAAACTGGCTCTTCCTTAACAAAACTGCGGCATGTGGTCGGCATACAGATAAAAGTTAACTTGTTATCTTTAAGGGATATTTCCCAAGACTAATCAACTGCTCCTTTTTTCTCATTTCCCAAAACTATTCACTGTAAAAACCTTACATGAAGCGGCAGTAATGTTAGGTTGCAAAAAACGAATTGGAGTGGCTGCTGAGTGTCTGCCATTCCTGGCAGTGTTATGTTATTTGGCATTTATAGAGCGCTTTATATATCATTGATATGACCTCAAAGAGCTGGTAGGTTGAACGCCCTCGGGAACCGTAGTTCTGGTCAGTAGAGAGGGATAGCGTCGTAGGGTGCATGGGTGCACCAGATATGTGTGCAGCTGGTGTAATTTACGGATGGTAGCTGTGTCCTAGCATTTAGGTGTGGTGCTGGAGATGTCAGCTGGATGTGTGCCGTCTGGTGGGTAGACATCCAGACTGGGCTCTGCCTGAAGGACGCATATGTGAGCAACTAGCCGGAATGTGCTTGACCAGCTGCGTTTTATTAGGGTGATGAGGTGTAGATGAGGTCATATTCGTATGTGGACAGCTAGGCCGAATTAATCAGGGGGATAGCTGTGTTCTAGTTGAGTGATGGTGTAGAGAGTAAGAGTAGTGATGTGATGTGGTGGTTATCTTTACAGCGCCCGAGACCAGGCAGTGTCGTGTTGGTGTTTTTTCTCAACACTTTTCCAGTTTGTCGGTTGCACACACTTGGCAAAAACAACATTTATTTATTTAATTTAATGTGATATAGTTTTATATACAAATAAAACTTTACACATGAATTTAACTAAACAAAATCATACAGAATAAAAAAATTCTCGATACAATACATATAAAAAAGTTATCTCAATATAACACATATAAACGTTACCTAGATTAATACACATCTACTTTTCAATATAAATTGGATCAGAGAAACGAGTGACTGATAAACATACACTATTAGTAGAGGAGAAATACCAAATAGAGGGAAAAAAACAAAATAAAATAGGTAAAGCAGATATGTATATCATTTGATTACAGGTCTCAGTGGTCACTACATTGCTCACAGTGGCCCTTCTTGGCTCCCCTTAGGTGCCAATTGGGAGTACCAATAAAAAAGGAGAGAATAAAAAGGGTTTCAGATCCTAGATCTCCAGTTTCCCATTAGAGTCCTTTCGGAGAAGATGCGAAGCCACCAAGTCGGCCCTCGTACTGCAACTAATCGATATTACTGCTTATGACCATAAATGAAACAAGGCTAAATTTAACTTGGGGTTGAGAGTATTGATACATTCATACCAAAATTCCACTTGCCCAATATGTTCAAGATTGTTAACAAACTTCCCAAGATTTTTGTCATGGCTTGGACTCATCGATCGGCATTGAGTCTGGCAGTTTCTAGCTCAGTGCTCAGCCCACATATTCTACAATACCTTTCTGTTTTGCGTAGGCCCAATTCTGGGCCAATGGACTCCAAAGTTGGCAAATGATTCATACGCAGCAACAAAATGTCTTAACATTTCTGAAGGACACAGGTTTAAGTATAGCAGGGCCTTTTTGAAAGTGAATAAGACATATGTTATAAACTTATAGCACTTCAGATTCTCTAGGTGCGTGTAGTTGTGCTGCCAGTCCCACAGGTTTAAACACTTATGCAAGTGGTAAAGCATTTGTTCATTATCCTGCCCCCACTCGGGAGTCCAACAGATTGTTTGAAATAGTGTTTCCATGTGGGTCTCTAGATTACGTTGTTTCCCAGCACATATATATTCCTCTATAACCTTTAGTAGGGGATTGGAGGGATTGTTCTTGATTTTAACATATAATTCGGCTCTCTTCCGCAGGACAACTGCCTTCAGGTAAATGATCCCAAGCTCTAATCTTAAAACGGCCATAGGTATGCACTGCGGAAGACTGAGTAGTCTTCTCCAAAATTTACCCTCTATTAACTGAAGCCAACTTAAGTTCATATTTATCAATGGGTCCAGACCATAGGTTACCATTGGTACAAGGTATTGTATATATAGGTGACGCGCAGCCCAGATGGAAACCCACACTGGTCCCGCATAAATTTGTAAATCATTGCTGTTAGTTGTGCTGCCTTTATTTTACGGGCCTGCATGCATGTGGTATAGTTACCCTTGCTGTCAAAGTCCACCCCCAAATATTTGTAGGAGTGAGTGTATTTTATTTCCACTATTCCCAACAGCATACGAGGCCGTGCAACCTTACCAGCCGTATACAAGATTAACTCTGTCTTACTGTGGTTTATAACCAATTTATTAGCCTCTGCATATTGCCAGAGTCGCTCTGCCGATCTAAGGATTCCACTAAATGTGTGATCAAAGATCCCAAGGTCATCCACATATGCTAGAATCGTGCAGTGTTTTGAACCGATTTTGGGCGGCAATTGCTAGCTCCCTTTAGATACTCAGCAGCGTCTGATACAAATAGGTTGTAAAGTATGGGGGCAGTTACGCACCCCTGCTTTGCACCTCTTAACTGCAGAATAGGACTAGTCATGGACCCACGATTGTCTAGTCTAAGTTGGACGGTGGTGTTGGTGTGGAGAATTTCCAGATAATACAGAGCCTCTGGGCAGGATAGTGCTCTTAATTTATGCCACAATTTATCTCTATTAACAGAGTCAAATGCTGACCTGAAATCAACATACAGGTGTATAGCGGACTGCTAGCTTGTTGCAATGCCTTGTTCCTCAAGAAGTCCGTAATGAACAGATTATGAGATGTGGAGTAACCAGCTCTAAAACCGCTCTGAAAGTGGTCTAGTACTCCTATTATCTGCCCATTGGAGTTCCTTCAGAAGCAGAGAAGCAAACATTTTGCCTGTACAGACCAGCATAGATAGTAACCGTTAGTTAAGGTGCTCGGTTTTATTGCCTTTTATAAACACTGCAATGAGTATGGCAGCTTGCCATGATTCAGGGATACGGCCCTCCGCTATGATTTTTTCAAACAAGATTTCCATCAAGCCAGCCCAGAATTGAGGATTATTCCTCATTACCACATTGAATAGGCCATTAGGGCCCGGAGCTCGGGAGGAGTTTAACTCACTGGGCCTCATTACACGGTAGGCGGTAACCATGGCGCTATTAGCGCCATGGTTGCCGCCGGTATTTTACCGTGTCCGCCTTGGTGGATGGCGGAATTACCTCCCTACTCCAAGGTGAGCGGGGGCGGTAATTCCCCATTCACCAAGGCCCTTCCCCATTCCCATTTTTGCCCCCATAGGGCATAATAGGAATGGGGAAGGCGCTAATTACGGTACTGCAAATTGCGGTACCGTAATTAGCACCAAGGTCCCTTTGCGGGTTGGTTTTTTAACGCCTGCTAAAAGCAGGCATTAAAGTACCAACCCGCAAAGGGACCTCGTAATAAGGCAGTAAGGGTTAACGGTCACCGGTACCCGTACCGGTGACTGTTAACCCTTACCGCCTACCGTGTAATGAGGCCCACTGATTCTATCCCAAAGCACTTCTGTGGTAACTACAAATGGAGGAGTGATAGTTTTAACACTAGTCCGTATGGTGCTGTTAATAGTCTCTATTCCATTACGGCTTTCCAGAAAGATGGTCCACTCATGTACACCTATGGGGTTTATCATGGGGGTGGTTCTACTCCCCTTAGCTTCTCCCAATGGTGACCATATATTTTGTGTATTTCTGGCACATAGGGCCTCATTACGAGTATGGAGGGAGCCATGGAGCTATTAGATTACATCTGGCCCGTTATTACCTCGCTCCTCCCCTCGTAATACGCGCTCCCGGAATGAAGGGGACCGGTGCCCAACCGGCCCCCTTCATTCCGGGAGCACAAGCCTTATAATGAGGCCCATAGTGTTTTAACCGTGTGTTGCCACCGTTCCAGCTTCCTAAGTTTATTACGAGTTTTTAGCAAGGAGTGATATTTGTTTTTTTGTTTCCTGATGTTATTATGTGTTATCGTCCATGGGTAGGCCCTTGCTTTGGGCTAACGGAAATCCCTTCTGAGCTTCAGTTTAGTATCCCTGATTTCTCTGTCATAGGAATTGCCGTTAGCAGATTTCTTGAGTACAATACAGAATCTACAGGTTGCACGATTACCTGAGAATGTACATTATCCACGTCTCAATTTCCTCGAGTGACATGCACCCGAATCTGCGTGCGTGATTCAGGTCCCACTCACCTGTTGCATTGGTGGCTTTCTGGATGTTCTTTTCTGACCAAATTGTGCGATTGCCAGCAGGATTAGTTATAAGATTCCCTAGGGTTATGGTCTCGGAAGGATGAGCAGTAGCCCCAATGTTCATGATGAGTGGGTCATGGTCACTCCACACAGTCTCAGACACTATCATGTCCTTAACAATTGAGGCTACCTCTGCACTAGTGAATATGTAATCCAAGGTACTCCGAGATATGCCACTCCTCCAGGTGTTTTTGCAAGGCCTATCACTCTTGGTGCGGCCGTTAATTATTTCTAGCTCCCAACACCCAAAAAATATTTACAAAATAAAACCAGCATTGGAGGGCGGTATGCAGGGGAGTGGCTGCAGAATGTCTGCCATTCCTGGTAGTTTGCGGCAGGAGTTTTCACATCTCTCACTCACTAAAGCTGGCATGTTTATTTCGTGTTACTTTTCTGGGCTATTCATTTAAATGCATCAACCTGCTACTTTGATCTCCGACTCAGATACTAATAGAGGGGAGAGGGGGTATTGAGTTTATCTCAGTGAATAATATGCATGAAATGGGGACCTAAATGATGATGGTAACCTACATTTAAATGATTCAGCTCGCATTACTACCTCCAACCACTCTCAGTTGCTGCAGAGCCGTTTCTCCCTCAAACAAGGGATACAGCCATAACTACTACCTCTGTGCCTATTTCAGAGGATCGTGTCTGTCGGCGTAGTTGGGAAATGGAAGATTTAGTTGAAGTCAAGCAATTTCAGGAACATTTGCCTAGTCCTATGTATACAACTCAGTGATAGACTTAACAGCCCTGAAGAAAAAAAAATGAAAAGTGAAAAATGTATAGACATCAGCAAAAATTACTGACTTCTTTCCTCCACCTGGCACCAGTACGGAGGTAAAAAAAACAAAGCCAGTAGACCAAATAACGCAATGTGGCCCTACTCAACAAAAAGACGCTGGTTATATAAATGATGGTAGTCTTTTGGACTTTGATCTATCTTGTGATGAACATGCCAAACAGGTTCCAACTAGATCACTCCACTTTGAAAATGACCACCAATTATCTGCTTTGATGGAAAATATACACCCCTTGGATGAAGATGATTCGTTGGCAAGGGATGCTAGGGATTCCTTATGAATCATGTATTCTAGCTCTCCTCATTTACATTACACCTTGTGCGAGCTGGTGCAAAAGTAAGACTAACCCCTCTGTCAAGTTCGGGATTGAATATGGTCTTAAGTTCTTTTGCTAAATTGAGCGTCAACATGAATATGGAGCTAAAGGCTCATACTGTTATTTTAAATTAAATTCAGTTGAAATTGAAGTTGGTAGAAGGTCTTCAAATAAGAAATTAAGTGGCTGCACCTGTCCTTAATACTCGGTCAGTGGGTTCAGATAGATTTACCAATACCCCTCCTGATTTCAAACAATATGTTTCTGTTGCCAATCCACCCACCACTAAGTGTATGCTAGAGTCAACTACAAACGCTGAGGCAAAGAAAGGTCTTGTTAAGAAACTCCAATGCTCAAATTGCTAAATAATCTAAAAACAAAAAGAAAGCAAATTTGAAAATAAATTCCTCAAGGAAATTTCTATGAAACCTCCATTTAAATGAAGAGGCAGTGGGCGAAGCATTAGAGTCTGGCACATGTAATAAACCACCACTGTTAACAAGTTGGCTGCTGCAGCTACAAATCAGCACAGAATGGTACCAACACAATAAGTCATTGCAGGACATTTGTGAGAAAGATAATTGTGACCTGGTCATACCAAAAGTTGCCATGTTAAAGGTTGATAAAGCTGTGCAATTTGGAGTACATACATTTGGAAATACATCGCCAATCCCTTATTCATTCTAGGGATTCACATTCCTCTGCTTTAATAGTTCTGGTCCCCATGCGAAACCTGTCTGACCGTGGCACACAGTCTGATCTTGAAGTGACCCATGGCTCTCTATACCCATGTGAAGGATCAGGCTTTTCCGGAACATTGATAATACATTGCTCCCTCCACTGGACCCATATAAGGACCCTCACTCTTCTAATAGCAATGAAGTCTCTTTTTTAGCTACTGTAAGGGAGACATGGTATCACAAGTGAAGACAGACATAAGAGATGCAAGGTTCAAGGGTGTTTATTGAACAAGAAGGGTTGGAAAAACTCTTATCGGGTCCTATTCTTAAGATGGGAGCACGCTCTACCATCAAATGATAAATAACACAGTCCCAGCCATGTCTGTCAAAATAAAGTGGCCTATACTAAATAAACCTATGGACTGCCCTTACGCTATTACAATAAATGGGTGCATGGAAAAAGGTGCATGTAAAGGAAAATCAGTGTTATAACATAAAAGATCAAGATGGTTGATTCAGCTCTCCTCCCCACGTTGGACAGCACGGAGTAAGGCGGCCCCCATAGACAGGATGACACACTCTGGCTCAGGTTCTCAAAACAAAGGCAGTTCAAAACATGGATCGAGGCCTGCCTGGTCTTCCACGTTAAAGTCACTTTTCCAGTGTTCCAAAAGTTATTTCACATTTCTACAAAACATTCCCATAGGGCTCTGACCTCTCTAACAACAAGTACCTGATTCAATGCAGATCTCCCTCAGCCGGGCTCGGACCTCGCAATCACAGCACTTGCAGGGGTTACCTTCCCCACGTTTTCAGCACGGGACAAGGAGACACACTTGGGCTCTACAACACACTCTGGCTTCTTGGACAAGAGGATGCAGTTCAGGGCCTCATTAACGGGACAAAATAGCGACTGCCCATAGAAATCCCTGGTGCATTGGTTTCTATGGGTAATCTTCATAGCTCCCTCTCTCCCCTCTTCTTCATCCCAGTGGTTTGGTAAATGGGATTCCCAGAGTGGAGGTAAGAATTGTGGGAGTTGTCGTTTTTTCGAGAGGTGGTAAAAATATCATCAGAAGAAGGGGAACGACTTTGTTGTTGTGAGATATAGGTTGTTGTGTTTGATCTCCTACGCCTCCCTGTGGTGTGGGTACCTGTTAGAATTGGATGAGGGGGCAACGGGACAAGACTTACAACAACCTATAAAAGGTGAGGGAAGTTTTGCGTATGGGTGTGTTGTGAAGAGGGGTATACCGTGTCTTGCCATCGTGTAGGTCTAGAAAAATGGATACCTCTACTTTGTTACCACAAACGTATTATGGTGGCCGTGGGCCAACCTTCTCATGCACGATATGACAGACTATAGGTTTTCGAGTTTGCCAATGAACGGCCATTTTGATGTAACAAGAATCGCCATTTTGTTTTCTAACCATTGCTCATTGCTTTTTGTTCCTATTGCTTCGCAGTATATTTTCTGCTTACACTGCTCGACTGTAAAACATTGTTGCCTGCACGTAAAAAGGACAAGGCCGCAGGGCCGTGAGAATAACAAGAGTTCATTGAAACGCAACGTAGGCAGCGCCAGGAAGAATGCCCGGCTCCCTCCCGAATGTAGCCTTGAAGCAGAGCTGCAGGGCATTTAATAATTTCGCAGCTGCCAGCCAGTCTCGTTATATGGTAGAATGTGTTAGAATAATACGGCAAAAGGCTTGAATTATGCTTTTCTTACGGCCCCCCTTTGCTGAGCCCTGCTAGAGCGTGTCGGCTCCCAGGACATGAATATCACCTAATAGATAGCAAGGTCTGGAATGCAACTCTTCCCCCCGTATGTAGCTCGCTTCCAAGAACAGAAGCGCTGTGTTCTATTCAACAACTGAAAGATGCCTCCGCATTCACAAATTGCGAATTGTTACTAGAATAGATGTTTGAAGGTGTCATAGTTGTCGGAGATGTCCATCATCACACCAAGTTCAAAGAAACCCAATAAAAGGGGGGTGTTAAACATGTCATAGCTGATTGTTTGATATGCATTTTGTATATATGTAACTGATGTACGTAATTCACTCTCTTGCGTCCCTCGATGGTCTAGAGATACACGTCGCGGGGCGTAAGACTGAGTTGGCCAACTGAGACTTTTGCTTTGCAATAAACCCTAGCTTTGGGAATACAACCTCGTGTCTGGCGTATCTATCGTGTGTGGTGACTCGCCTTGTTTCCATAGACGTTAGGGACCCCTAGGGGCCCCTTTCAAGATGGCGCCCGAATAGGGACCCTTCCCCACTTGTTCCATCGCATAACATTGTAATTGAGTAAGGCGGAGAACGGCGAGGACAGGACGATCGAGCTGGGATAAAGAGGTGTCGCCTTTTAGAAGTGATGATTGACTCCTTTGCAGATCTGCACACATCTGAACCCTGATCGACGTGCCTGGCTAGAGAACAAGGAGGCGAGGGTCCCGAAACGAGGCGGAAGCCAAGAAACGAAGACACAACGTCATTTAGTGCGTCAGTATACAGACGACTTGATCTATCAGGTGAGTCATTCCCCGATTCAAAGTAATCCTGATATTGGTTGAGAGTTGACTTTGCAAAATCAAACGCCCTAGGTAAGGTTGATTAACCAGGGGGAAGGTTGAAACATGCCTGGGGTATTGTCCACCCTAGCAGGGTTTTTCCGCTGTGGTAGACAATCTTTGGAAGATGGCCAAATTGTACCACCTGGGGGAACGCCGGCGTATGAGATGTATGTGAAGTATGGAGTGGGTGCGATAATATTCTGTGAGACTTGGCATAGGCAAACAAGAAAGCAACAAGACCATCAATGGCCGAATAATGGTAGTTTTGAGATAGCGAGAATAGATAACTTGGAAAGGGTGTTCATAGAGAAAGAAAGCGCGTCTTGCAGCATTTGAGACTATAAAAGACTGGAGAAGGGAAGCAATGCTCCGATTTAAAAGCAGAGCGAAGCATGCGCACAGTCATAAATCGAAAGGTGAAGTAGCAGAAGAGAAAGAAGAGGAGGAGTGGACTGAGAGTTTAAGAAGGGCAGGTAGGCGTGACCAGTTGAATATAGAAAAGATATATCCACAACGAGAATTACACATAGCAGATGAATTGATAGAAAATATATTGACCCATACAAAACAAGGCACAAGATCAGAAGTGAGGCCAGACACGTCAGTAGCTATTGCCCAAACCCCGCCCGTAGCCCAAGCTCTCCCTCCGGTAGCTCAAGCCCTCCCACAGCCACATGCACGTAGCATTTCCTATTAGCCAACCAGGCCCACAACAGACACTCCCTGTTCCCATTGTCCCATCCGCACCTCCCGCCTCAGACACAGACTCTGTACCGTCCGTTCCTCCCGGGGTTGAAGTTGAAACCGCGGGGGCAAGAGGCAGGACTGACCAATGGGGATGCATGAGGGTAACTCGCAGTGCGATTAGCAAAGAAAGGAAGGTGGAATTGCAGAAACAGGCAGAGATGTATATAGACGGGAATGATGGGATGACAGTATTGGCTTCGATGTATGACTTTCGAAGAAGCAACGAAAGACAGGTAGTGTTGGAATGCATGGATGAATATTTGGTGGAGAAATGGAAACAGTTAATTGGGAAATTACCACTGCAGCGATTGTTAGATTTGAATGCATTAACACGCTGTAGGGAGACGGATGAAGAAGTGAGAGAACATGTATATGGACTTTTTGAACTTAAAAATGAATTAGATAATGATTATGCCGAAATGTCTGCTACACCTGGGTACAGGGGTAAGGATATTGGGAGACATAGGAAGGAAACTGTAGAGCCGTATATACAACGACGACATTCAATGTCGTCAGTGCAGAGGGGCGACAAATTAAAAGTATGTATACGAGAAGCGTTTAGATGGATGTCGGATCCCAGTATTCCCACAATGGAGATACATGAGATATTTGATGAATATTCCATGCCCATGAAAAGAAAAGCACTACAGTCGATGGCTGAACATTTATTAGATGAAGATATAAAAAACGATAAGGCCAGCCCACCCGAAATAATGGCAGTATATAGAAGAGCACTAGAGCGAGGGACAGGAGAAACAGCCCTATCGCTGGATCTGGGAATATTGTTACACCTGAGAGAAGGGGGAGGAACAGTAAGTGGGGCATTTCCTATGAGAGAGGTCCCACCTACCTTTGTGCCCAAAGTAGAGGTTCCCGCAATGTAGCGGCGCAGGTAACACCAGCCCATTACACCGCCCAATATGTGCATGTCCCCTTTTCCAGACAGGAGGTGAACAACATAAAGCAGACGATTCCTGATATAAGAAAGAATCGTGCAGGGTTTTACAAGGAAGTAGAGTCCTGCCTGCAATCATCCGTGCTTACTATGGGTGACATAGACCTAATATTTGCAGTGATTCTGCCAGCAGACATATGGAAACAAATAAGGAAGGTAGATGACGTAACGGCCTTTGGCGCCACATGGGCGGACTTGATAATAGAAGACAGGAATAAAGCGGTCGGAGGAACACCAGGACCGAACCTGGTAGCATTACCAGCGCGTATAGTGCAGAAATTAAAAGAAATTGTCCCAGAGAAAAGAATTCAATGGGACAAATTGACTGCATGTGTACAAGGCAAGGATGAGTTAGCTACAGATTATTTTAACAGATTTGAAGAAGAATTCGCAGACTTCAGTGGGCAGGATGTGGCCTCGGAAGCGGGAAAGAGATTATTTGTTGACAAATATGTGAGGGGGTTAAAACTTCCAATCCAGGAGCTAATAATGACATCAGAGAGTGCATGGCAAGCAAAAACGTTGGGCGAAGTATTACACATGGCCCAATATTATGAGCACAGAGTGACTGCGGGAAAAGAGAAAGAAGAGAGGGATAGGGTAAATCTGAAAACACGGGTACTACTGCAGCAAGTAGTAGGACACAATAGAGGGTGAGGGAACGCACAAGGAAGGAGTAATTCGAATATGCATGGGGGTACAGTGGGACCAAATCAGTGTGCGTATTGTAAGGAGGAAGGACATTGGCGAGCGCAATGTCCGCATCTGCAGAATAGAAATGGGTCTGGTCAGAGGAGACAGCATAGAGGACACCAAGGAGCGAATGGACCAAATAGGAATAGTATGCAGCAGCATCACAATAACGGAGGTAATCAAAACCAAGGCCAAAACCAAAATGCCCCAAACCAGAGTCAGGGACAGCAAAACCAACAGTATGGAAACCAGAGTGGGGGAAATAGAGGAAAGAGTGGGAACGTTTTCGATACACAGCCAAACACGTATTACAGTAACAGCAATGATTACACATCGGATAATGTGTTATTTCCCCAATAGGACAGCCCAGGACAGGGGTCGGAACCAGTGTCTATTCCCGTGAATCAGAGAGGACCCTACGTAGAAATGAGAGCCGGGAATGAGGAGCACGGCTTTCTTGTAGATACAGGACCGCAGAAGTGTTCAATAGACCACCACTTGGTTCCGGAGATACCACTGTCAGGGCAAAAGAATGTTTCCGTAGGGTTCGCAGGTACAACAGTCATAAATCCAGTGTCCAAACCAGTCCCTGTTACAATAAGGCCATTTACTGAACATTGTCCTTTCCTTTTAACAGAAAATTGTGGGGAGAACTTGTTGGGATTAAATTTGTTGAAAAAATTAGGTTCCGTTATACATTGCACGGCAGACGGAGTGTTCCTAACGATTTGGCCACACGATGCCCCTGTGTCAGAATTCATGTCTGAACCTTTACCAGGGGAACCAAGTAAAGTGCCAACCTATATATGGGCAATGCATGACAATGATGTAGGATGCTTAAAGATAGAGCAAGTAAAGATCATTTTGAAAGAAGGTGTTACCCTACTGCGAATTCCCCAATACAGAATTTCGGCTGAAGGTGAGAAAGGATTGAAGAGTATTGTTACAGATTTGGTGAAACTAGGGGTAATCGAGGAAATTACAGGCAGTACATGCAACAGCCCAATTCTTCCAGTTTATAAAAAAGGAGGCAATGAAGTACCATACCGTTTTATAATTGATTTGCGCGCATTGAACAAGGTAGTAAATCCACAATTTCCTCTAGTGCCAGATGTCACTACAATATTGACAATGATACCTGTTTCAGGAGAATATTTTAGTGTAGTGGATTTGAAAAACGCGTTCTTCAGTATTCCAGTGGACAAGGACAGCAGATATTTGTTCGCGTTCACATTAGGAGGACGATCATTTACATTTACGCGGATTCCGCAAGGTTACACGGAAAGCCCAAGTATTTACAGTAGAGCATTAAAAGAGCAGCTAGATATGCTAGAATTACCAGTGGGTTGTGTACTCTTGCAATACGTAGACAATTTATTGTTAGCTGCAGACACAGAGGAGATTTGTAAAGAAAGCACTGTATTACTACTGTTACACCTAGCGGCACATGGCCATAAAGCTAGTTTGAAGAAATTTCAATATAATCGAAAGGAGGTGGCCTATTTGGGCTACCTACTTTCGAAAGAAGGGAGAAGGCTAACGCCAGAACGCATAGAAAGTATTTCTTGTATGCCTATTCCAAAGACACAAAAAGGAGTCGGAGCCATAATAGGCATGGCTTCATATTGCCGACAATGGATTAGCAATTTTGCGTTAATTGTAAAGCCGATGGTGCATTTGACTAAAAAAGATGCGGTTATGCCGTTACAGTGGGATGAGGAATGTCAGAAAGCATTTGATGAATTGAAAACTGCATTATGCTCGGCTCCAGTTTTGGGTACGCCGAATTATGAGAAGATTTTTAGACTGTTTGTGTGTGAAAGTGAAGGATGTGCATTGGCGGTTTTGACACAGGAACAAGGTGGAAGAAATAGGCCATGCGGCTATTTTTCTTCTGCGCTGGACCCTGTAGCGCGCGCACTACCATGATGTTTGCGATCTGTCGCGGCGGCTGCTGCGTCAGTGAAACAAACGGAAGGGATGGTATTGGGGCACACTTTAATTTTGATGGTGCCACATGCCATAGACGTTCTATTAAATAGGACACAGACGCAACACCTCACCTCTGCTAGATTGACAAGATATGAGATTATCTTGTTCGCGCCCCATATCCAAATTATGAGGTGTAGCGCTTTGAATCCTGCAGAATTAATGCCACTACCCATAAAAGAAATTGGGGAGGATGAATCACCCCCCACGATTGCTTAATGGTCACTGAGGAAGAAACCAAGGGGAGAGTTGATTTAAGTGATACCCCACAGAAAGAGCCAGATGGAGAGTTATTCTGTGACGGCTCATGTTTTAAATTACCAGATGGCACGACAACTGCCGCATATGCTATCACTAGCCTAGAGAGCGTTGTAGAAAGCAAAAGAATTCCCTACAATTCGGCACAAGCCGCAGAGATAATAGGATTAACCAGAGCCTGCGAGATTTCTGAAAATTTGAATGTGAATATATATACTGATAGCCAGTATGCTTTTGGGGTGGTTCATAACTTTGGTCGACTCTGGGCTGAGAGAGGGTTTTTGACATCACATGGCGCCAGAATTCAACATGGCCCTTTGATTGTACGATTTCTGTCTGCACTCACGCTTCCAAAACGCCTAGCAATAGTGAAATGCGAGGCACACAAAAAGGTAACATGCAAAGTAGGAGAGGGAAACGCGTTTGCAGACAGAATTGCGAAACAAACTGCCACTGATTTAAATACCAAAATGATGACGGTTCAGACTGAGGAAGTACCCTGTATGATAGAAAATGGAGTTGCCACTGTCAAAGAAATGCAGGGCGAAGCTACGGCGGATGAAATACAGGGGTGGGCAGAGGGCTCTGCTGAGCTAGATCTGGAAGGTTGTTGGGTGGACAAGGGAACTGGAAACTGGATGTTGCCAAATTCGTATGTGACTGCAATGGTCACAATGGCCCACAGCCCTACTCACATCTGTGCGAAAAGATAACACAGCACCTTTCTACAGTATGGCAGAATGTGAACATGAAAAAGAATGCAGAGAGGTTGGTGCAGAACTGTATCACGTGTTTGCAACACAATGTAGGAAAGGGAACAGTGACTCCAATAGGCAGTTTTGGCCCGCCCTCTATGCCATTTGAGGTGATCCATTTTGATTTCATAGAGATGGAGGGATGCCAAAACTTAAAGTACGTCTTAGTGGTGATCTGTGCATTCAGTAAGTGGGTGGAGGCATATCCCTTGAAGGACTGCACAGCAATGAGCACGGCAAAAGTAATGCTTAAGGAATACTTTTCCAGATTTGGCTTGCCCCGTGTCCTATGGTCCGATAATGGACCACATTTTGTGGGCGCAGTGGTGCTACAGATATGTGCTGGTCTTCAGATTGATAAGAGATTCCATAGTTCAAGGCATCTGAGTTCTGCCGGTCTTGTGGAGAGGCACAACGGGATTCTTAAATCAAAGATTAGCAAGATTTGTGCGGGAAGCAAGTTGAGTTGGGTGGATGCATTACCAATAGCACTATTATGCATGCGTACGTCTGTACAGGCTAAAACTGGTCTCTCCCCGTAAGAGATCGTAATGGGGAGGCCGGCAAATGTATGGTGCGCACCACAGCCAAATCGACTTAGTGAGGTAGAACATCCTGTGCTTAGTACTTATTGTGGCCTTTTAATGCAGAAATTGCGTTTGATTCATCGGCAGGTGCAGGAGGCATTACCAGTGAGATACACCGGTCCGGGGCACGCGCTGGAGCCAGGAGACTGGGTGCTGCTAAAGAATTTTGAAAGAAAGTCATCGTTAGCACCCAGGTGGCGCGGGCCCTATCAAGTACTCTTGGCAACGCAGACGGCAATACGGGTG
The DNA here is from genome assembly GCF_040938575.1 of Ambystoma mexicanum. NCBI lineage: Eukaryota > Metazoa > Chordata > Amphibia > Caudata > Ambystomatidae > Ambystoma > Ambystoma mexicanum. The sequence goes on from NC_090939.1 coordinate 904,972,271, forward strand.
GATGGAAGTAAGTCGTGGATCCATGCCACCCATGCCAAGAAGATTCCAACTTCACTGAAAGACTTGCCTGACCTTGATGACCGGAAAGGGGCAGCGGTCCCAGGACTGGAAGAAACTGTTGCCAGTAAGCAGCCACCAAATCTGCCAAAACGAGAAGTGAAAATCGAAACAAAGCCTGAGACGATTGCCAAAGAGGGGGAAGGGCAAAGAGTGCCCCAAAGTTGCCCAACAGAATCAACATCACTGCTGGCCGACACGAAATCTGCCTTGCAAATTCCAGCAGAAACAAATCGTGTACCCCTTTGGCGTCCACCAGCACTTGCCAGCACGCTAAAGAACGGATCTGCCTCATTGGCGCGGCGCACACCAGCACCTGCAGTAGCGCCACAGGCTGACTTTGAGCCTGAATCTGGAAGTGCACCGGCACTGTTCACGGATCACACGATACCAGGAGTAAGGCGATACAAATTGCGGCCTCGAAAGACAAAGTGATCCGCAGTTCTTTTTTTGGTGTTTATGTCAACCTATGGTTCAGCTCATGGACGGAGAAGGAACTAGAGGTGTAGAGGAGAGAAGTGTGAGAATTGTGCAAGTCCGACAATTCAAGACTCGCGGCTCCTCGATGCGATCATAAAAGTACATGTGTCAGGAACCAGAGCGGACAAGCTGGGCGCACATGGTACTAAGGCAATAAGATAACTGATCAAAGGTCCTCTGAGCAGTATGAGAAAGGACAAGTGATCTTGCCTAAAAACGAATAAACAAAGCCAGGCTATTAAGGACTAGCAGAACTGAACTGTGACAATTCCGTTGAACTTACTGACATCAGAGCAAGCGCGACGAAGAGAGATATCCACGACAAACTGTGATAAGGAAGAAGAAGGACGACGAGAAACATGCCGGGACCGGTTCCAGCCCCCTCCTGCACCACCACTGCTGAGAATGAGTCAATTATAAAGACTGTAAGCTTAAGAAAAACACATGGTACAATAATAATGTGCTTTATGAGCGTGGTAGCACCAATATCGACAGCCCTAATATTATGGTATGTGGAAGCGATACACCCATTAGAAATGTTTTTACCAATAATTAATATATCCACTACTGAAAGCCCGGTTCAGGTGATTATCTATACCCTGCCCCCAATGGAAGAAAGACACAGGGAAGGTTTTGGGAATAATACGTTGTTATTAATCATGAACATGACACATGCAATTCTGAAGAAAACAAATTGCTGGGTATGTGCCCATTTGCCACAGCATGCTGGGAAAGGAATAGGGTGGTATGTACAGCCATTACCATTAAGTTCTGCATGTAGTGCATCTTTAGGTGCAATGTTTTATGGGAAATGGAATGAGAGTAGTACGAGTCAATTAGACAGAACCAACATGAATGAGTTTGAGGAGATAATAATGAAGCCTGTGGGTTGTTCCATTTTCCATAAAGCACAAGTAATAGCCCCAGAGCCCACGAGGAAAAGTACACGAAAGATAACACGACAAAATAGACGAGATAGATTGTCCCCACCAGAAAAGACATCTGTAATGACGTTTCGTGTAAGAACAGAAGGGGACAAAGATGCAATCCCCCCATCTTACACGGTGAATTATAGCCCAAGAACTGTCCCTTTTTGTCTAAAAAAGAAAGGCTCTTTTTCAGTTGGAACATATACTGGATGCATGAATACAGTGGTATTAAAATGGGAAATAGAACCAGTATATGTAGGTGATCCAGTTTATTTTATATGTGGAGAGAAAGCATATCCTTGGTTGCCCAGAAACTGGGGAGGTAAATGTTACCTAGGTCTACTGTTCCCAGGAGTATTCCTCTTAGAAACAGCAGACATGGCCAGACTATCCAGAACTAGAGTCAAAAGGACTGACGAGGGTGTTATAATAGCAACTGATGTAGCGAAATCAATCATTCCATTCTTAGGGCAGATAGTGAACTCCTATAATATAAGGCAGCTGTCCAGAATTCTAAAAAATACCATAAACACAACAACAGATATACTATTTAACATGACGTTGGAAGAAAGAGGAATCAGGTTAATGACGCTGCAAAATAGAATAGCTCTCGATGTGATCCTGGTTGATCGTGGGGGAATTTGCAAAATAGTGGGATCAGCGTGTTGCGTTTATGTCGATGACTATTCCCCTTCGATCTTTGAAGCGATAAAGAAAATGCATGTCCTAAGCTCTGAACTGCTTACTGAAGAAAGAGGCTGGGGAATAGGATCTTGGTTTTGGGGAATACTATGTTCTTGGGGATGGAAGTTGATTTCAATATTAGTAGTGGTGTTTGGAATATTCCTAACGTGGTGTTGTTGCATACATTGCCTACCAATAGTTTGCGCTGAGGTAACTGAGGGATGTAAGGAAGGATGTATGCATATGGTGACGAAGAAAAAACAACCTCATGGTCGAGCTGACCAAGACCCAAATGAGATGAGAACAGTAAAAGAGTTGATGGCAATAGATATTGATGAAGACGATGATGTTTATGATAGCAAGCAAAATTCAGACATAAGTACTTCAGACGCATCATCACTAGAGGAGGTTTCAATAAATAGATGAGACGTTTGGCAGACGGCCAAAGGAGGGTTTGTCAGTCTAGAAAAATGGATACCTCTACTTTGTGACCACAAATGTATTATGGTGGCCGTGGGCCAACCGTCTCATGCACGATATGACAGAATATAGGTTTTCGGGTTTGCCAATGAACGGCCATTTTGATGTAACAAGAATCGCCATTTTGTTTTCTAACGATTGCTCATTGCTTTCTGTTCCTATTGCTTCGCAATATATTTTCTGCTTACACTGCTCGACTGGAAAACATTGTTGCCTGCCCGTAAAAAGGACAAGGCCGCAGGGCCGTGAGGATAACAAGAGTTCGTTGAAACGCAACGTAGGCAGCGCCAGAAAGAATGCCCAGCTCTCTCCCGAATGTAACCTTGAAGCAGAGCTGCAGGGCATTTAATCATTTTGCAGCTGCCAGCCAGTCTCGTTATATGGTAGAATATGTTAGAATAATACAGCAAAAGGCTTGAATTATGCTTTTCTTACGGCCCCCCTTTGCTGAGCCCCGCTAGAGCGTGTCAGCTCCCAGGGCACGAATAGCACCTAATAGATAGCAAGATCTGGAATGCAACTCTTCCCCCCGTATGTAGCTCGCTTCCAAGAACAGAAACGCTATGTTCTATTCAACAACTGAAAGATGCCTCTGCACTCACAAATTGCAAATTGTTACTAGAATAGATGTTTGAAGGTGTCATAGTTGTCGGAGATGTCCATCATCACACCAAGTTCAAAGAAACCCAATAAAAGGGGGGTGTTAAACATGTCATAGCTGATTGTTTGATATGCATTTTGTATATATGTAACTGATGTACGTAATTCACTCTCTTGCGTCCCTCGAGGTCTAGAGATACACGTCGCGGGGCGTGAGACCGAGTTGGCCAACTGAGACTTTTGCTTTGCAATAAACCCTAGCTTTGGGAATACAACCTTGTGTCTGGCGTATCTATCGTGTGTGGTGACTCGCCTTGTTTCCATAGACGTTAGGGACCCCTAGGGGCCCCTTTCAATCGGATGTCTCACCCCGCTCTCAGAGCACTCCTCACCCAGGTGATCCTCCTGCACTTGTCCATCCCCAGGGTCTGGACCCAAAGGCCATGGATGTGCCCTGGCCACCTGAGCAAGAGATCCCCGGGGTCTAGATAGTGAGACACCCTTTGACTTCTCACACTACTCACATGGATAAGTTGATTTTAGAATTTCTCCTGAGTCCATGTCTTCTTACATCTAAAGACATTAAACAGGTTTATTTATTTTTACTCAAAAATAACCAATATCGTGTCATTAAAAGTTCCCTCAAAAAGTGTGTGAAAAATGAAATATAAGGAGGTGGAGTTACTTAGACAAATTGGTTATTACCTCTCTCCGCAGAGCGTTATGAATTTTCCACACTCTAAACTATACAGTCAATCACAGTTGAGGGTTAATTTTGAAGTGAGGGTGGAACCTCCACACATTTGATGCCCTAATGGGCAGTCTCCAAAGCGACAGGTACATTTTCCAGATTTGCCAGTAACATTACCCTCAAAGTCAGCGGACTGGACTTGATTTGCTTCTTTCCCTTGCTATTAATGGCAAACGATTGGGTGTCCTATCTTGGAATTTTAGAGGTCATTACTGCATGTTCATAATGAAACGTTAAACCATTTTCTAAACAACTATACCACCTTGATTCTCCAAGAACACTGGTCTCATCTTCTGCTATTAGTTGATGGTTTTCATGTTTCTTTTCAGCCTGCGACACATACAAAGGGCGGCCACCCATCTGGTGGTGTGCTAATTGCTATCAAATTAACAGCTATGAAACAATGTGAAATCATCTGAAATTCAACATATGCAATTCTTGCTGTAAAGGTGAGCTACAAGATTGGGAAGGAGTTGAGAACCCTGTTCATTATTAACATCTACATGAACCCAGCCCATACTTCCTTTTCACCATTCTTGAGAATGATAAATTACATTTTAAATGTACATCATGGAACCTTGGAGAGTCAAGCTATGATAATTGCTGGTGATTTTAATTCCGACTGTAAAGCTGCTATTGAGTTAAATGTTCACATTACCTATGGTTCTCTTTATGCACAATCGAAAAAGTACATTGATGGGAGAAGATGGGTTCATTTGATGTATTCCTGGTCTCTTCAGATGACAATTTGTAATGCGGGGGATGATAATACCTGCCTCTCATTCTAAATCATGCATATATTACATATTTCTGACACCAAAATTATTCGAGGACTGTTATTCATTTAAAATCAAACATACTAAACTCTGTGATCATGCATTTCTTTCAGATCGACTTAATGTTGAATTTAGTGGGCCTATCTGTACTTGCCTGTCTAATTTACCAGCTAATGCGCAGACTCGGATAGCACTGAGGATAAAAAAGTATTACAGCCTTTAATAGATGTATAGGACAATTGTTTGCTAAGACTTAACTTGAAGATTAAGCAAATCTTTTCATGCCGGATTCCTTTGCAGCTTTTATTTACAATCATCGACCTTACACAAAACCATTGCATGTGAGTACAATTAAAATTCACGTTTTTTTCTCACGAAGTTCAAGTAAAGAAGAGAACATTAAGATCAGAGCTCAGACTTGTACAGAAGTCGGCAGACCCAGAAATTGTAAAATGTGAAAAGACACGTTTACTCAGGCAGTGTTATTAAAACTGGCACACGGATCATCATTATCTCCTATTGCAGTGAACTGGGGAACCGATGTTGGAAACGATTACAAACAAACATTCCCAAACTTCTGATCTCTGATTAAATCCATGAAACCAGTCATAGTGGATCCTCATTGCAATTCGGTTGCTGAGGACAAGTGGGTTTTACATTTTTCTAGTTCGTACAAATTTGAGGCGTCAAACAGTTGTTTGCCGTCTTTATCAAGTGTTCGGAAACTGGACTTTACAGTGGAAGATGTCTTATTTTATTCACAGAACGAGTCAAATGCTAGGGCATCTGGCCCAAATGGGCTAATACATTACATTAAAAAAAAAAGAAACAAATAAATGGGCAGCTATTTATATTTACTGTTTCTAAATATAAAATGACACCTCATTCCTGGAAATGTTTAATTATTAGTCCTAATTATAAAAGAGGGGACCGCTTAAGTCCACTTAATTACTGTGCCATTGCTCTTTTAGATAAGAAAAGTAAAAATTGTTCATCGTTGGTACTGTGGGAATTAAAGCAATGCGCTGCACGTATAGCTTGCCTAGAAAATATCAACCAGGTTCCAGGAAATGGAAGGGCACAAACCTAAATGGTTTCATTTTAGATGTCTTCCAACAAAAAGCTTGGAAAGAGAACTCCTCTCCAGTATTTACTTCTTGCAAAGATTTTTCTCTTGCTTTTGACACTATTAGTAGAGCATTACTTTACTTTACTTTATTTCATTCATATAGCGCACCAATGAACCCATAGGAGTGAGGGCACATACAATACAAACAACACGAGGGCGCTAGAGAGCCATCTAAGATGGCAGCTCAGTAAAGAGCTCCGTGCAGAGCCCCCAAAACAAATCCTGAATAACAGCTTTGGTGTAGCTTCATACGATGAGGTCGGGCTCCTGAGCCCCTTGCACAGCATCCGAGACAGTGCCCTGCAGGTGCGGCTCCTGCGCCGCCCCCGCCAGGAACATGACGAAGGGTGGAGGAAGGGCCTGCGCCTTGCACCTATTCTGAAGAGATCGCAGTGCAGCAGAGGTCAGCCCGCCAACAGAGCTGGCCACCCTGGCTACCCCGCCGCAACTCCCCACGACAGCAGTCACTGAGCGCGTTGAGCCGCTGTGGGCGTGACCGAAAGCTGCTGCCACCACTGTGATGGGGGGAGCAGATCTCCTGCTGACTCCCTGGGCGGAGGTGAGGAGCGGCGTCATCCCGTCCCGCGGGAGAGGCCAGATCCAAGAGAGGGACGAGAACCCACCCACCCACGCCTGGCGAAGGGGCCAGACCGCCACCCGCACGGATCCCGACTCCAGTGGCTCAACAACCCCAGGCGCTGGGAGCACCAAGACCTCTCACTGGCAAATGCCAATGGCCTCCGATTCATACGATCCTATTACAAACATCCGGCAGAAGCGGGACGGTGCCTGGTGACGCCCTTCAGCAGGACAAAGAAACACTGCAGAGCAGCAGCTGTCAGAGCCCAGCGGAGACATCACCCGCCAGGTAAGAGCGGACAGCGCTCTGCCGACCGCCCCCCCGCCAAATGGGTGGGGGCGCGAGGCCAAACTGGAGAGAGTTGAGCCGGAGGGAGAAGCACGCCACAGCCGTGCGTCCCGGTCCTGGCGGCTCCCCGCTTCATTTCCCACCCTTGAATCACTGTCACCAACCTCTCTGACATCTATGTTGGAGGACCCCTCCAGCCCGCACAAGACAAGCTGTGTGGAGGAGGACCGGAAACAGGCCAGCACCGCCAGTCTACCTCGTTCCCGGACCAAGCAGGGGCAGTGTGGCACGAGAGCAGCCCACACACCCCTCCCACATAGAGCGGCGAAGACCACAACATACACCGGTAAAGAGGCTCTACAGCACAGCCTACTACCGCCTGTGGACTACAACACGAGTGGCTCCCCTCCGTTTCGGCCCGCCCCAGAAGTTGGAACTACACAGCTAGAGCCTCTGCCCGCATCAATATTGCACACAGCAGCAAAAGAATCCACCCTCCTGCTCTGCCCATACTGGGGGGCACACTCCATTGGAATCACTGCACACAAAAGCGAACCCACCAACAGCAGGGCAACGCCAGTGCTGGGGCACGTGCGGCACCGCAGCATTCCATCGACAATCTAAGATACAATCCCCTGGCCCTGCACCAATGACCACATCCTCCCAGAATTATCAGCAGGGCCTACCAGGACCCACCCATCACTGAGGCACATGTATACTAGAAGCCCAGCCATACGTCCAGCATAACTAAACACAGACAGGCATAACGTCCCTTCACCCAGTCTACAGTCAGACCAACCCACGGACCAGCTGCACAAAGTGCCCACTGCTCAAAGCCACAAACGGTCAAGGACCCCCAATGGTCCCATTGTAGCCGGCAGCCTTCTGGAAGATGGCCAACCATTGAGACCACCCCTCAGAGCCACCGTCCCCTGGGCGCTAAACCCGAACACCGCTGCAGATCCCATTCTACAGCCCTTCAATAGACGCTCTGGAACGGCTCCTGGCAGAATGCACCGACCTGCGGAGCCCCGGACTGCCGGCACCTCGCCCAAACTCAACCGGAGCTAACATAAAAATGGGCAAAACAAATCTCAACGGTGCCTAACCTTTGAAACCGGCGCCATAGTGAAAAATCCCAAACAACCGAACCAGACGTCGCCCCTGCCACTGGCCATATATTGCGAAGACGACGCAACACAACACCCCGCATTCGATATCCGTGAAATCCTCCTGGAACTCAAACCAGGCATCGGCAATCTTGATTCTAAAATAGATGCCCTATTGTCCAAAGTCGACCAGCTGCAACACCGCCTCGATAAACACAGCAAGAGGCTCGACACATTAGAGAAAATGGTATCTGACCTAGACGATAATACCACATCCTTGACGTCCAGGGTAACGACCCTTGAAAGAAAAATGAAAGCGGTGGTGGACAAAAATGAAGACCTGGAAGGGCACCCGCTGAAACAATATTGGGCTGGTAGGAATAAGAGAACAACAAACCCCAACAAAAATCGAAGACTTTGTGGAGAAAATGTGCACCTCTTTAGGGCGTCCGCATTCTCCCAACTATTCGCAGAAGAACGGGCACACAGAGTCCCCACCAACCGCCCAGCCCCCGGAGCAGCACCCCGGCCCATTATTGCCAAGCTGCTTAACTTCAGAGACCGCAACACCATCCTCAGACAGGCCAGAGAGAAAGGCGATCTGCAATACGATGGCGACAGGGTCCAGATCTTTCCAGACTTCTCTCCAGCAGTGCAAACATCGCGAAGAGCCTTCGCTGGGGTGAAGCGCTGCATGCGTGATGGTCACATACAATACTCAATGCTATTCCCAGCCAAATTGCGTGTGCTTCATGCAGAAAAGATGCAGTTCTTTACCTCCCCTGAAGAAGCCAACTCCTTTTCAGACAGCATCGGCTGCGGACCTCTGCGAGACAATCCCAAACCACAGAGAAGAGAGAGAGGCGGAAGAGAACCACCATGAAACCGCAGATACCAGGAAGCTACAAGACCAATGACAAATCCGAGTACACCACATAGGCACAGGAACGTTTGATCCTTAGTGGGGGCTACTGCTCCTGGAGGACACTAGCGCCACACGCTCTGCACTGTTTATTTTTGTTCTTTCAAAAAGGGTCGGTATTACAAGGTGCAAGTTGGGGGTTGCCCGACAGGGAGGGAATGCGGGAAGAAGGGAAACAAGTTCAGAAGGTTGCAGCAGTTCCAGACTCGGCTGCCGCCGCCCACCCCCCCAAAGTGATTCGACAAACTTCAAACAGTCGGGTGTCCCCTCATCCCCGGCAAAACTCCTAGTTGGTAAAATCTTGCTAAAATATCTCGCCTCGGCTGCCCATTCAAGTTAATTACGTGGAACATTAGGGGCGCCAGCGCTCCGGCTAAGACCAGAAAGATATCCCTTTACCTGAGGGGTCACAAGGTGGACATCGCCCTCATCCAGGAAAAACATCTGACCCGCACCACTGAAAATCAGTGGGCCCCTATCGGAGGATACCACCACTATTACTCCTCTTATTCATCATACGCCAGAGGAGTCTCCATTCTGATTAACAGGAACATAACCTTCAAACTAATTAAGGTCTCCCAAGACACAGAGGGCAGGGCACTGCTGGTGCATGGAGTCCTAGCAGGCATCAATCTAATTCTGGTCAACTCCTATGGCCCTAATGTTGATGGCACCAACTTCTTTGACTGGGTAATGCATCACCTGGCAGAATCTGAACACGCCACGATTATATGGGGCAGAGATTTTAATACAGTATTGAACCCTGCGTTTGACAGATCCAACGCAAACGCCACACAGACTTCAAAAGCGAGCTCCCAAATCAGGGAAATATGTGATACCTATAACCTGGTTGATATCTGGCGACAATCTTGCCTTCCCATCTGTGCATATACATTCCACTCATGGGTGCACGGGACCGGATCACGCCTAGACTATCTCCTAGTGTCAAGGACAGGAGAACTCCAGTGGAACGAGTGCCAGATCATACCTAGGACCATCTCCGACCATTCCCCAGTCATCCTTGTCGCCACGCCATTAGGCTACAAAATGAGAGCCCGCTCATGGAGATTCAAGCCAGGAGCCCTCCAAAGTGGTCGCTCAAGAACTAAAGGAAGAGATTGCGTTCTTCCTAACCATCAAACAAGAATTGGCCCCATCACAAGGCATCCTTTGGTAAACCCTAAAATACTACACAAGAGGCGTCTGTATTGCCAAAGAGCACGCAGTCCTGAGACGATCAGAAACAACCTCCAAAAGAACAAATCCCGTCTGAAAGACATAGAGCGCACCTATGACCTCACAGAGGATCAGGCCACCCAGGGGCTCATAAAAACAGAACTGAACGAATTTAGGAATAATGCAGAACGTGAAAGTCGCTACTTGGCTAGAAGCCACCAAACATGCCAGTACCGTGAAGGGCAGAAACCCGGGGCACTCCTTGCCAGAATGCTCGCCGCAGACAGCAAGCCACCAGCAATCGACTGCATCCGTAACCAACAGGGCGCACTGGTTTACACAGAAAGCGAGATTGTGGAGGCCTTTCGAAGTTTCTACCAGGAACTTTATAGCTCCATACCCGCAGGCACCACAGAATCACTCCACAAATACCTAGATGATACTGAACTGTTTTGGTTATCGGACGATATGAGAGACCATCTTAAACAGATTACATCTGAGGAAACACTGTCGGTCATTAAAGAATTACCAGGCTCAAAAGCACCGGGCCTGACGGCCTGACAGGAGAATTTTATAAAGCATTGGGACCTTTGCTCTGCTCATCCCTCCAGTCAGACTTCGACGAAGCCGCAGCAGCGGGATACTTGCCCCCCACACTAAGAGAAGCCAATCTCATCCTGCAGCATAAACCCGGAAAGCCTGCAGAAGATTGTGCCTCGTACAGCCCAATTTCGCTAATAAATTTGGACAACAAAATCCTGGGCAAAATCCTGACCAACAGACTCCTACCTCTGATGCCTGGACTGGTCCTAGCCAACGAAGCTGGCTTTATACCAGGACGGAGCACGACCTTTGGGACTCGCTGTCTCTTCGACGTCATCGAAGCATAAGACCCATCTAAGCAAGCCATAGCAGTCCTGCTGGATGCCGAAAAGGCATTTGACTCTGTCGAGTGGCCTTTCCTCTTTGCCATTCTCCGGAAAATGGGACTCAGCGCCCCCTTCCTTAAACTAGTTTCACTCCTATATAAGCACCCCCTAACCTATATCACACTCGGGACCACAAGATCGGACCCTGTGGAACTGAAAAGAGGCACCAGGCAAGGGTGTCCCCTGTCGGCCTTGTTCATGGAACCACTTGCAGCCAATCTCAGGGACAGATTTATGGATAGAGGAGTGTCCACTGGGCCACACAAACTAATTAATTCCCTCCAAGCAGATGACGTAGCTTTGCTAATCAGCGATCCAGCGACCAATCTGAACCCTGTGATGAGGAAGGTCCTCAAATTTGGCGCCTTCTCAGGACTGAAAATCAACAGCAAATCGATAATATTCCCGCTGACATCAAGCACAGTAGCATTTGCCGACGACTTCCAGTTTCGCTGGGAAACAACAGGCGTCAGATACCTTGGCATCATGATGGCCAGAAATCACGATGACATGGAGAAGATAACTCAATGGAAACACCTACCCCTAACACTCTGGGGCCGTGCCTCAATCGCCAAGATGGTTATACTCCCCAAGCTCCTATACTTGTTTGTGAACCTACCACTAATATTACCACAGTGCTTCCTCAGACAACTACGAGCACTTGTTCTTGATTTAATCTGGGCAGGCAAACCAGCGAGAGTGGCACACTCCACCTTGATCCAACCTGTCGCAAAAGGTGGCCTCGCACTCCCTGACCTCGAGCGCTATAACTGGGCGGGCAGGCACAGTTTATAAGCAACTGGTATATGACCTGATTCATCAGGCCACATGTCCAAATAGAAAGAGCCCCCGCCACCCCTAATCTCCTGAGAGCGGTTGTCATGGGGGAGCTGCCTGTTCCACCAAAAACCATGAACATAGTATTCACCACGTACGAGATCTGGAGGAGGATAGCTCACCACTACGGCATTACTCACAGATCCTCCCCTCTCCTCCCGATGAAGTTTATACCAGGGATGCCGATTACCACTGAGAAAGCTGACAGACAAACTACAGATAACCACAATAGACGATTGGTTCGTCAAGGATAACTTTATGACACTCCAACAGGTCAAAGAATGCAGAATGGTCACATAGTTGGACATATTTGTGTACTTCAGAATCCGACACGCCTTCAGAGCGAAGTTCTCCACATTCCCCGCACGTCCACCCACATGGCGGCTCTTGCACAAAGTTATTATGGCACAGGGAGAAGGCAAACTAGTATCAACAATTTACAAGGAACTACTTGCCGCAACGCACCAACCACTAACCGCTAAAATTAGATGTGAGAAGGGCGTTCAACCTCCTATGGGTTATGCTGCATGTTTTGGCTGATGTCAGTAGTGTGCCCAATGGACTCTCTGGTGGCAGGACTGTTGGATGTAGAGAAGGCGTTTGACTCAGTGCAGTGGCCCTTTCTCTTCTCGGTTTTGAGGAGAATGGGGATGGGAGAGGGGTTCATATCCATGGTTTCGTTACTTTACACCCTTGATGTTTGCTCTGGCAATCAAGCCGCTGGTTGAATTATTGAGAGATATTCACAAGCATAGGGGATACAGTTATACAATCATAACGTGTTGGAGTCTCTTTATGGTGATGACATGGTGATTTTTGTCAAAAATTTGGCACCAATCATGATGGATGTGTTGGCGTTCGGGGCATTTTCTGAGTTGAAAATAAATACCACCAAATCAGTGCTCTTTCCACTCACTGAGTCCACCAGGTGTTTCACCGATAGTTTTGAGTTTCAGTGGGACATGGAATATACTAGATATCTGGGGATAGATGTGACCCGGTCACCGGAGACTCTTTATCATTGTAATAATGGGAAAGTGCTGGAGCATACTAAAATGGTTTTGGAGAGATGGATGGGGCATCCACTTAATCTGTATGGGAGGTTTTCATTGGTAAAAATGGTCTTACTCCCTTGTTCTTTTAATGTGTTCCTGAATGTGCCGCTGCCTAAGTCTTATTTTCGGAAGATACAGTCGGCGATATCCCAATTCATATGGGTGGGTAAGCAGGCATGTATGGCTTGGCAGAAAGTGGTCACACCACTAGAGAGGGGTGGATTGGCTGAGGTGGCCCAGGTGGTGTTCTTGGCACATTGGTATAGAGATGGGAATGATAGGAGACATGTCGAGATCGGCACCGCCCCTTTTACGAGCAGTTCTATTAACAGCCCCGGGCAGACCATCTAAGCCGAAGAATATGGCAGAGCTGCCTTGCAGAGTGTGGGTGCGTATTGAGGGGAGGAGGAGGAGGAGAGGGGTTCTCTACTCTCCCAAACTACCAGTGACTCGTATCCCAAGTTTACCACTGACCAGAGAATTGAGATACATACGATGTATGGAACGACAAGGCATCTCCTGTTTCCAAGACCTATTTCCAGAGGGGGAGTTTATGACCATGGAAGATCGGAAAGGGAGGGAGAATGTCACTTCCCTGGATCTATTTTTGTATTTCCAGCTGTGAACTACCCTGAAGGGTTTACTTTCAACCTTTCTGAAGGAAACGCTGACGGCCTCAACGCTGGGCACAATGATAGGGTTGGTGGACAAAAGCAGGGTGCTGTCCAAATTATATGGAACAATACTGGAGATTCAGGAGGGGTGGGCGGAATCGTCCCATAGAAGGTGGGAGGCAACACTAGGGGGTGATATAGCAGACTAGGTATAGAGGTATTGTTGTATGCAAACTAAGAAAATAGCACTTAATAGCAGATTTAAATTGATACATTTTAAATCTCTGCATCAATGCTGTTACACTCCTATGATTTATCATCGTTTTTTCCCTGAAACTCCGGATGAGAGTAGCCAAATATATGGCCACTCGGGCAAATTTCCTCAGTTGTCCCTCGATATTTCACTTTTGGGAGGAGGTGTTTGAGATACTTACTGACATCACTGGGGAAACTGATACATCCTACTCCGGTGGTGACCCTACTGGGACATACCAAACAGATTTGTAGTCATGCAAGGAGGCTGGCAGGGTTGCGATTACTACTAGCGAAAAGAAGGGTTGCAATGGTGTGGTGGAGGGCACAACGCCCTACAAAGGAGCAAAGGACAGACAATGGTCTCTATTGTAAAGAAATGGAAACAAAATATGGAATGATTGTTCACCCATATGCTAGACCTAAAGATAGATATATGGGATCCATATAAACAATACTATATTGCACAAGCAGGGCTGAACGCGCTGAATTCTGGTGAAGAGACGAATTAAGAGATCATAAGTGGGCTGGGATGGGAAGTGTGAGGTGATGGTTGTGGGGAAGGAATACACAATAAGAAACACTGAAATATGAACATTGGATATTGTATATAAATAACATGGTTGCATATGCTGGATAAAAGTGTTGAATGAAGCTGGGTGGGAGGGTGAATTCACTGAACCACTGTTCTTTCCGTATTGTAGTTAACTGAAAACGAACAAAGTTTTAAAATAAAAAGTATTAGGCATTTGACATTTTGCACCTGCTACCATAAATTGCAAGTTAATACCACTACGGCATTGTCTTGCAAATGCCTTTCCAATGCCTACACAAACGCCCCAACTGTTGGCATTGCCAATGCTTTTTTTTTATTGACTGAAGTTCTTGTTATGAATCTGGCACCCCCAATTTAAGAATATTGATTCTCTACAGCCTCCCTCACCTTTTAGGACAAGAAACGCACAGGGTTGCACAGGTCTATATATGAACAAAATAGAAATACATTACTCAATTTAAAATTCAACAAATTATGCATGTAATAAATTCTAACTCCAATGGTAATCAAAACACTAGTCATCTCAATTTTCCATGCTACATTTACAGGAATAGAAATGTTTGTAACACACACATCACCATATGCACATTTGATTGATCCTGAGTGTGCATCCGCCACCCCTTGAATAGTGTATGAGGGCTCGGGATAAAATGGTCATTTTATAAGAAGCCAAACTAAATAAAAATATATATTGGATAGATTTCCTTTGGTTTTAGTATTGTCACTATTGCATTACCATGTAACAGTGTAAATTTCTCATTTTCAATGGGCAATTTAAAGATAGGAAATGGTTAACAGTTAATAACCGCTTCTCCATTGTCATGAATGGATCTACACCAGTAACAGGACTCTGCCTGATGACGTAACCAGGATATTACTGCATTACCTTATTTTTATAGGTATGTACACAGTGAGATATTCTTTTGACTCAGAGAATACTTTTGTGTTTGATCATTACAGAGAAGGAGGCAGGAGATCTCCCAGTACCGCAAATCTATAATAGCAGATATACATACCCTTCTGAAATATGTAATCTATAATAGCAGATATACATACCCTTCTGAAATATGTATTAATTCCTCAGGATGTATAGTCAACTGATCTTCTCCGTCATATCAGTACTTTCACGAATAAAAAGGGCTGAGATTTAATCTATTCCCCTTCAGAGTATTGCTCCCCTCAGGATCTTTCCCTCCTAATATTAGACTTGAATATTAAGTTATTTTGGCAGACAGGTGAACACCCTCTTAAGGATGGGTTCAACGCTCCCTCTCTAGGAAGAGGTGGGCTTTAGTCATCAAGATGGAATTAGCTACCCTACACAATCTGGTTCCATTCTTTCTCTTTTGGGCAGGTCGATTGTCTCTTCCACTGAAGAAAGCACTCAATGTAGGCCTCTCATACAGTGTGCTGTTAGTAATCCATAAATGGGTCCAAAGTAAAGTAATCTACCCCTTATAATTTCTTTTATCCATTCTCCTTTCTCTCCCTCTTCCCCTCCATCAGCCAGCCAGTCAGTCAGCGTGCCAGAATTGAAGGGTTTGGACTTTTATACATCAGAAACAACTCCCTTCATAGGGGTTTGTATAATGTATTTAATCTAATTGACCAATGTATGTGATTGGACAGTGTTCCACAAACAACATCACACTAAAAAATGTACTCTGTGCTCAGTGAGCATATTAATGAAAGAGGCCAGCCTGATGGGAGTAGCTTCAAACCCAGTTTTCCTCCCATTTGATGTGATGTCATTTTAGAGATAAGAAAATTAAAAGATTATAACTGTCTAAAACATTACATCCCTCACATATGATCATGTTACTAATTGGTTCATCAGCTTGCTCTCATTCAGTTGAATCAAATGATGCTATGTCTGATGTCAGCACGAGGTGTGATGTATGAATTATACATTTTGGCCTTTTGGTCTTTTATACCAGATTTACAGCATATTCCCCCAATTTAGCAAGGCGAGTGCACATGCAGTTTGACAATATGTGTCTACCTTCAATCAGATTATTCTAGGCATCCCAGTTAGCCCTACCACAATATATTCTCAGTTTGGTAAGCTCAGTCTCCTCCCAGATTTACAAATTGACAGGATATTCATAGTTTTCACAATCAAAGCAAATTCTCTATTTAGCCAAACACAGTATATGCCCAGTTTTCAGTACTCTATGGCAGTATATATTACACATATGTATTGAAACATAAAAATTAGTTACGCTTCTATAAATAGGATGTGGGAAATGCCAATTTGAGAATGATCTTTAATTCACTTAGATCTGGTGACAACAAAACGTTCTGGCACATATTCAGACAATACCTTTCAAAGGCTGAGCTTAAAGAAGTCAACCCTAAGGCAACTAGTTCCAGGGTGGAACAACAAACGTTATCATTGCCAGTATGTTAGTATTCCGGGCGGGGGTACCCATTTAGTGGGACATACTCATTGGTTTCCGGTTGATCTGGATGATGTATTGCAGGTAATCACCAGACTTAAAATCTTCTCGTACACCCGGGCCCGACGGGATTGCAAATGTTGTGATAAAGTGTAACTCTGCCAGTTGGGCTCCTCTTGTAAGATTGTTTATTACAATTTGGGCTGGCATTTGTCTTACGTACAGCTGGCAAAAATCGATACTTGTGCCTGTATTTAAGAAGGGAGACAGGACGCTGCCATCTAATTACCGGCTACTTGCGATGACAGATGCATGTTGCAAACTATTCTCCCCGTTGCTGCTCTCCAGAATTAATAATTAGATAAATGAGAATAAGCTGCTATTGCGCCATCAGACCGGATTTAGACCTGGTTATAGCACCCTTGACAATATTTTGACACTCAATTATCTCATTTCAAATATATGTTGCCCCCCTGGGAGGAAATGGTATCTTTGTTTTATTGACTACATAGCCCCTTTTGATTGTGTTAATCAGGAGAGACTTTGTGAGAAACTTCAGGGTTGGGGTATTTGCCCTTGCTTATTACACATTATTAGATCTATGTACACTGAAGCTAGGGTAGCTGCCCACCTTGATTTATGAGGGTCTCTCACAGGCGATAGTGACACGAATAGAGGTTTGAATCAGGGATGCGTTATGACCCTGTTTTATATAACCTCTATGTGGCTGATCTGGAGGCTGCGCTTAGTGACTTCCATACCTTCCCACCTCAGATTGGGAATGAGGAGATATGTTGCTTAACCTTTGCAATGACACAGTCATCCTAGAACTCACCCCCATTGGTTTACAGAGATCAGTGGAGGGTTTATCTGATTTTGCAACTAAGAGCAATCCAAGCATCCATGTAATTAAAACTAAAGTGATGATTATTTGTGCTTGCTAATTCCTGTAGTAAGAAGAACTTTTGTGGGAGAATCAAAGGAGTACCTAAAGAAGTAGTGGACATGTATCAGTATCTTGGTATTTCGATTGTTAACAATCCTATGGGAAGGATCTTATTGGTAAAGCGATGACCAAATGGAACGTGATCAAACATTTTTTCTCTAGGAATGGGGGACATTCTGTGAAGGATAAACTCCAGAAATATACAATGAGTGTAATCCCTAGTGTATTATATGGCCTGGAGGTTCAGACTATGAAACACATACAATGGTTTGACAAACTAGAGGCATGTTATGGAGGTCAGTGTTTAGAATACCACAATCTGAACCTGAGGAAGCCATCAGATGTGACCTCGGTCTCACATCTCTCAGAACTCTTTGGATAATTCAGCGATGTAAATTGTATGTTAAGATTATGTCAACTGAGACTGCAGAAGATTCTCCAATGGGTATTATTGCCTGTGACCATCAAGGCAATAATAATAATCCCCTGCGGAATGACAGTACTACAGCGTCTGAGGCGTTTTTTCAGGATCTCCGCTTGTCACCTCCCTTTGGTCATGAGGAATTGTTGACTGGTTTTTATAAGAAGCTAAAAATTAAAGCAAGTGAATTGGATAGGCCACTTAACATTGATTGGCTCTTCCACAAAAAACAAAATTTTGGGCTGCATTTTATTCTGCTAGATCCTTGGTAATCACAGGTGCAGCTTATCACATTTGGAAGAGGGTGGCAATATAAGTGCAGGACATATGGGTTGTTTTAAATATTTTTAGGGTATTGTCAGGTAATGTTTTGTATGCTTTGGTATTAATGATGTATGTTTTAATTAGGAGGACATTAATGTTGTATTGATGCTATGGATTTTTAATGTATTTAATGAGACTATTACCTTGTATTTTATAGAGGATGGATTTTCTCATTGTGTAAATGTATTTGAATGTTCTATTTACCTCTGTGTATTCTCTCTTTTCGTGCAAAAGGTTTTTATTAACCATACACACCTAATACATTTTTTAATATATTGCATATATTGCACATATTCCAGACTACCAGTGTGCTACCAGTTTGAGCTTGTGCTATCCAACTCTAGTCTGAGCTATGCAATCTGTGCATTTTCATTTTACACAACAGTGTATTCCTAGTTTGATGGTGCCAGCATGCTGCCAAACGTTCCAAGTCATTGCTGTAGATCCATAGTTTAGTGGGATACCATTCCACAATGCTCCCAGTCTGCAAATTCTCAGTAAATGTTGAGTCTGCTCACACCCAATATTTCAGTTTGTCCCCGTGTTTGGGTTCCTGCTATGATTCTTAGCGCCATGAAAAATGCCAAATTAACAATCTCAAGATAATTCAAGTTTCACAATCGCAGCATACACCCATAGTTTGATACATTTCAGTATACTCCGGTATTTCCAGTTTTCCAATACCAATAAAATTCCAGTTTCACAAGCCAAGTACTTTTTAAAGGAGCACATTATATGCACATACTTGCACATATGTGTCCGGTACCCACACACTGTTCAGCAATACTAGTGTAAATGTACAGTTTGGCAATCCCATTATACTTTAAGACAAACTCAGAATATTCCCTTACACTGCATATTATCAACATAACTCACGTAAACAGTTCCCATAATCTCTCTATATCACTATATCTACAGTTCCAACCACAGCACATATACTCATCATCTGACGACTCCAAAACTACATCAGTGCAACATAAGCCTGTTTTATACTCGCTAAAGTTATGGTGTTCTTCTGAGCTGATACCTTATACAAATGTATTAATTGACTTATTAAAAAAAGAAGGCACCTCCAGCCTATCATAGATTGCACATGTCAGAAACGCTCTAAAGAAGATTTGTTTGGTACATATTTGGGAGTCATCCCAACAATATTTGCATGGGCTCTGCCATGATCGTGAAAGAAGCTTACCTGACATTGTACCAGGAATGTCGAGGAAACAAATAGAAGGTAAGCAGTTTTTTTATTTATTATTTAACAATGAAGTGTGGATCTGAGATTTACTTAAAAATGTCAACTAATTCAGCAGAAATAGTCTATTGTTCAACATTTCCACTAGGGATTCTGCCAGTTGCCACTAACTTCAATAAATGGAATCCTAAGAAATGTACTATTTCTTCACTGTATAGACCGACAATTGAATCTAAGCAAATTTGTTTATTTGTTTGCTCATTTTCATAATGATTTTAGTAGAACAAACATAATACCATATTTAATACATCATTGGAGTACAGCACTTCACTGCTGTAATAAGGCAAATCTTTTAGACTTGTTAGTTGTATTCTACAATTTTCTTACCATTGCTTGGAGAGGCAGGGCCGTGTTGCTTACAGATAAGTCAACATAATGACTTGCTGCAAAGGAATTCAATGAATTGTGCTTTATGATGTTCTGATTGGTGTTTTATATGTTTGTTATGTATTAATAACATATGTCGAAATAAAGTTGATCTGAATGAGCTCCAAAAAAGATACCATTATCCAAAGCCACACAAACTGCTCCAAGAAAGCCAATCACAGCATAGGCAGTTTGTATGATTAGAGTACACTCCCATTTGGAAATTAACAGTTTTACAACCTATATAAATTCAGTTTGACCATTCCAGCATATTCCAATTTTTCTCAGTGGCAATATATTCAAAGTCTAAAAATCCCAGACAAAAAAATGTAAGTAAATATCAAGTGTAAATAATCCAAGTATTCCGAGGCTTGAAGGCCTGATACCTTTGCATTTTCACTATGCCAGTACAGCCCACAGCTTGCTCACTATCCCTGCGTATACAATTCCATCAAATATATTACCAGGTTACCATTACATGATTGAGGTTTTCTCTAGGTTTACTGTTAATCAATTCCAGTACACTGTAGTTCAATACACTGTAAAATGCAAAATGTAAAACTAGCCACATTATTGTTAGAGAGCAAACTACTGCTAGAGAATGCCAACTCTTGCAGTTCAAACTAAAAAAAAAACACATATCCTATGTCTCATAGAACATAATGGCAGGTAGTGAAATGAGGTTCG
Organism: Ambystoma mexicanum; assembly: GCF_040938575.1. Classification (NCBI taxonomy): domain Eukaryota; kingdom Metazoa; phylum Chordata; class Amphibia; order Caudata; family Ambystomatidae; genus Ambystoma; species Ambystoma mexicanum. The sequence continues at coordinate 904,992,870 of NC_090939.1, forward strand.
GGAACCAACACATTCAGATCTGAACTTTTGAACTGTCTGGGACAACAGTAAATACGCTTTCACCACCTGAGTATGACAGGCAAAATGAAAAGGGAATTTGCAAGCCACACAAAACAAAATATTTTATTCTGTACCTCTGTGATTACTGCAGAAATGGGCTGAAACGGATTTGCCATAAGAGAGTGTGCATCCTCTTCCCCCAAAATATTTCTTCCTTCTTTTTCAGCTTCCTTTTTCTCTTGTTGCTCTCTAGTTTTGTAAGGAAACATTCGATTAGAAGATTGTCCCAAAAAGTATACACAAAAGAATTAAAGAAACAATAAAAATTAGCAAAGGTTATGTAATTCATGGCACTATGGATCACATTAGAAAATATTTTAAAAAAAGAAAAATCAAAATACGTTGCCAAATTCATTCCACTGTAATGTACACAAAACATTTCTGTTGCTCCCAATGTGCCTGCACAGAGGATAAATTGACAGATGTTCACACAAAACACACATAAAAACACATCCTACAGCACTGACAGTCCTACGTAATTTAAAAGAGTCAATATAAATCCAGGTTTGGTAAACATGTGTAGAGATGCATTAGCCTTACAAACCTCTAAAGCAGAGGCATTGCTGGTGGGTGGGGTGGGAGCACTGAGGAGGCTATAGCCCTGGATCATTTGGTTGTAGCCCCGGAAAGCAGCTCAGGGGCTAAAAACAAAAGGCTAGCTATCCCATAGTCCCGACATTAGCGTGGCACCAGATCTTTTCCAGACCTAGCAACACCCATGCTCAAAAGAAATCTTCCTCAGTAGCAGCTACTGCAGAACTCCTGCAATGATCGGCGAATGTCAGCAGCGGAACCTGAGCAATGGCTTGGCAAAAAGCAGATCAACATCCATCTGGAGACAGAACTGATCTGAATTCCATGCAACAAAATGTCCAAGATATTTTACTATTTGAAAAGCACAAATCTGCTAAAAAAACAAGCCTTTGTAGCATGTTCACGCAAAGAGGGGATCTGGGTCTTCGGAGAAATGTAGACCCAACATTTTGGATTGGTTTCAAGGACCACTTTTTCCTGATTGGCACAGTGCATGGAGTCAGAATAAAGTAACAGGTTTCTCATTAAACTGCCTAAACGAATATACCGGTAACACGAGCGCAGTCCTCAACAACTTCAACTCACTTGAGTGGTAAAAGAAGGCATTGCATTTTGCATTTGCTATTCACTCACCTGTGTTGCTGTTTCTGCTGCAGGTGCAGCTGTGACTGTTGGGTGTTCCAGGCCCTTTGAACCGCCTCTCCTGTGATGATAATAATCTAGCCGCAGAGCTGAAGCATGTTGCAGCGGGGTGACTGCGACACACGCGGTGTGGGTGAAGCACACAAAGCGCATTGCCTTCTGGCACTATGGTGGACACTGGATTAAAGATGGTGCCTAAAGGTGGATCCGTAGTAAAGTCTACTAAAGATGCAGACAACTTGGACTCTCACCTCACCAGTTAATACTCCATTGGTGAGTGCATCCCCAGCACCTTTTACCGCAAAGACATGCTGTACACGTCAAAATATTTCATGCCAATTTACATCTTATAAGTCAAGCACCTCTGTACCCACGGCAGAGAAAGCAGATTCCAAAATTACAAACTTTTTTTCTTTAGCAACAGACTCTCCGAGTATAAACAAGAGATTGGAAGAATCACTATTAAGCTTGCTGGTATGTCTGGGAAGTAAACTTACACAAGCTATTATTAACTCAGCGGTTGCTCATCCTTTGATGGTGCCTCCTCATGAGCCTCTGTTCATTAGTTTGGCTGAAATGGTCACTAGCTCTAAAAAGGTGTCTAAGTTCTGCAGCCTTTCCTGAAATCCAACAGCCATCTCCTGAACAAGCTGTTTCCTCTGACCCTTCTCCATCTAAAATTCATACTTCAAACCCAGTTCATATTACCCAACAAGATTGTAACACTGACATTGGTGTGGACATTCTAGATTATTTCATCTCAGATGTGAACACCAACACCACCTTGAAAACTAAAATTATTATTTTAAATGACCTAGACATTAATCACTCCAACAATAATAAGCAAATGAATTCCAGTCTGCTGGTGACACCCCAATTGTCTTTATTAAGTTCTACTCTACAGGATAAGGACTTTCCTGGAACTGAGATTTCACAGTCATCAGATAATGTTACTCTATCCTGGCTGCAATTTCAGGCCCTTGATTACCTCATCACATCCCTAGTTAGATTATGTGTAGGGATGGGTAAAACTATGACTGTCCATTCATTATTATTAAACAAGATAAATGAACGATAGGCCCCAAGGAGACCTATGACAAAATGTTGCATGCATCCTCTCTGAACCTATCACACCTACTGAATCACAAAAGGCGAATGCTCAGCTTGATGACATTGTGACAAGTAACCTAAGTGGTAATCATGTGGATGTTGCTGAATATAATACTTGAGGTATTCCTCCTAATGCCACCACAACAACTGCGCAAGATTATAGTATCATGATAGTATCCAGAAAGGTAGGCAAAACGTGTATAAAAAACACAAAATAGAATAAATGATACCCCAAAAAAAGAACCATACGAAACGCTTACAATTTCCACCTTTTACTGGCCCTGAAAACATAAACTCAATGAAATTTAATAGAGCCTCGACATTCCTAATTGAAGCTAACAAATTCATCACATGAGATGTCTGCTCCTATTTACCTAACAGCAATTTAGCTGATACCAAGGCTCCATTAACCCTTGTTGACACTGTTGACAATAAAGTTGATTTGAGATCAAACATCGACTGTCGATTTTGAGGGGCTAGAGAGCTCACTTGATCCAGTCCAGCCCGATGCAAGGGGTCAGAAATGTGAGGCGGACAACTTTTGGATGATTTCTCAAACTTTTCCATTTTATTAAAGTATATGTTTCAACAAACTCATTACTATCTCTACTCTGACGAGGATTTCCCTGCCTATCAAAACTAAAACACTTTCACAAGATATCTGGCCCTCACCCTTACACATTAAATACACATAGAAAATATATGGCAATTCACAATAACATCAATAATGATATTCACAGTCTTAACTCTCCTTCCCCAGGTTTCAAGTTAAATTCAGTTCCAATGTTCAACAAAAGAAACAAGGAAATCCGGGTTTGTAATAAAGTCTCAATTCATTTCTTGGCTCCGTCAATGTGTCAAAAGGTTTAAGTTACTTACCTGTAACTATTGTTCTCTAGCATGGATTCACATGCTCATGAATATTCCCTGTCGTCAGGCTGGGAATCCTCGGTAAAAGAAAAAACAGTTTCACTTCCACTTTAAAACTGTATTTCTACTCTGAACCAATCACTGTCCTTTGGGTCATACTGCCCCCATCCAATGACAGTCCTCTCCTCAAGCCTCACGTCTGTCAGCCATCTTCAGATTTGATAAGCACGTAAAGTGGCAGTATGACCAAGAAGAGCCAGAGGGAGGGTGTGCATGTGAATCCATGCCAGACCCATGCTGGAGAACGATAGTTCTGGGTAAGTAACTTAAACCTTCTCCAGCATGGGGTCTGGCATGGATTCATATGCTCATGAATAACGAATACACAGCAGGTGGCAAGGTTCAACGGAAGCAATTAACACTTACCCCTAGAACAGACTCCTCTCAAGTGAACAGGTTGCGTAGAACTGCCTGGCAGACTCTGGACTCCTCTCTGCAATCCCTGTCGACGCAGTAGAACTTCGCGAAGGTATGCGTGGACCTCCACATTTCAGCCCTGCAGATGTCAAGCAGGGGCACACCAGAAAGGAACGCCGTAGTCGCAGCGATCACTCTGGTGGAGTGACCTCTCGGAAGGCCCGGCAGAAGCCGGTTCGCCAGCCGATGACAGTACATGATGCAGCCTGAGAGCCATCTGAATATGGAAGCCTTGGACAAGGCCTTTGCGATGATTCACAGGTCCAAGGTTCACAAACAATTGAGAAGTCTTCTGAAAACTCTTTGTGCATGCCACGTAGAACTTCAAGGCATGAGCAACTTGCAGCGAATGCAAGTTCCTCTTCGCCGGCGACAAAGGGTTCAGGAATAAAACAGGCAACACCAAAGGCTCAATGAGGTGGAATTCCGACTGAACCTTCAGCATGAAAGTGGGGTGTGTACGCAGTACCACCCTTGATTTGTGGAAAGTCAGATACGGCAGTTTGCAGTATAGGGCCTGGATCTTACCCACTTGTCTGGCTGAGATGAGGGCCACAAGGAATGCTGTCTTCCACAAGAGAAACTTGAGTGGGTCTTGATGCATGTGTTCGAAAGGTGCCCCCGTGAGTCTTGTCAGGACCAGGTTGCGTTCCCATGCTGGGGCAGGCGCCTTTACCAGAGGGAAATATTGAAAAAGCCCCTTGAGAAACTCCTTGACGAGTCTGTGGGACCACAGCGAGGATCTTCCCTGGGATCTGGTGTAGTGTGAGATGGCCGCTAAGTGTGCCTTGATGGATGCGTGAGCCAGCCCATATTTTGCCAAGGAAAGCAAGTATGGAAGAATATGTGGGGCTGTGACCCTCAGATGGATAATCTTCTCCGACTGGCACCATAAAGCAAAAGGCTTCCAGGTATGTCCGTAGCACTTTAGAGTCAACGACGCCCTGGCTTTGGCGGGGACCTCCCTGCCGTCACCTGGCAGATCATAACCACCAAACTCTTAAGGTTGCAGGAGCCATGCCCTCAGGTTCAGAGATCCAGGATTGTGATGAAGGATTGCGCCTCTCTCCCTGGTGAGACGATCCAAGTACCAGCTACTTGACTGGAGGCGACACGGACAAGCTTAGTAGGTCCGGATACCAAATCTGCCTCGGCCACGCCGGGGCAATGAGTATCATCTTGCAGGAGAGGAAACGGGGGAAAGGCATACAGAAACAGACCTTCCCACAGGAAGGAGAACACGTCCCTCATGCTCCTCAGTTGGTGGAATCTGCTGGAAAACATTCTGGCATTTTGAGGTCTCCCACTGTGGCAAAAAGATCGATCTTAGGTCTTCCCCCCCATTTGACGAACAGACGGTCAACCTGATCCTGACAAAGTTCCCACTCATGGCAGGAGCGCAGCTCCCTGCTGGGGGAGTCCGCGATGGTGTTCTTGATGCCTGCCAGATGAAACGGGAAGAGGACCATCACCTGTCCGTTGGCCCAATGCCACAAGTCCTGAGCTTCCTTGGGGAGCGCTGGGGATCGATTGCCCCCTTGATTCCTGATGTAGAACATGGTGGTGGTGTTATCCTTGAAGATCCTCACCACCTTGCCTCTCAGACACAGTAGGAAAGACTTGAGGGCCCAGAACACTTCCCGTAACTCCAGGATGTTGATGTGCAGACCCTTCTCCTTCGAAAGCTACAAACCTCTGGCGGGTACACGCAGCCCAATCTTCCAGAGAGGCGTCCGCGGTGAACGTCTCCTGGTATGGCAGGGTTTGAAATCCCATCCCCTGAGTGATGTGGCAGCGCACCCCCCACCATTCTATCGCCCGCTGGAACTCCTCGATTCGTTTTTTCGTGAGGATTCCCAGCTTGACGACGGGGAATATTCATGAGCATGTGAATCCATCCCAGACCACATGCTGGAGAAGAAAAGTTTGTTAGCCAAAGTTCAAACAACAGAACAACTTATCTTCTTGCTTGAATAACAATGTTCCACTTCATCAAATAGTATGAGTGTTATTTCATGCCAAGATGTTTTGCCACAACTCAAATGTCCAAGAAGAAACACAGTTCCTTGTTAGGCTCAAATAGACAACTCCTGATGAGGTCAATGAAACACAACTTCTGGTTAACTATCAAGTCTTAGTTGTATTGGTAATCACAGTTTGTCTTTGTCAGGATGACTTCACAGCACTTCCACTTCTATCTGAGGAGCAACTCTCAGCTTAGATTAACTTCTGTAAGATTTCACCATGAGGGTCTCCTCGCCTGCCCCATAGTGTTTCACATTCAATTGCGCTACTGAAGTTTCGAATCTACTGAAAAAATATAATATAATAAATATCACCACAGCTTCAGTACTTTCTACCTTTGTGATTTTGAACAACTTCTCAGGTATAACAAGATTCACTTTAGTGCACTCCAACACCTTCAAGTAAGCAAGGCGCCCTTTCCTCTGAACATTAATTTTCCAGAAAGGCAGCCTCTTTGTCACTATTGTCGGTCTGCAACAAAAACCCAAACTTGACCTTAGGAGATACTGCTCTCTTTCTCCTATTGGCTTTGGCTACATTGGTAGGTTGCATCAGCTTTTAGAGAATAATCACAAGCTTCCCTTTCCCCAACCTTGCCTTTGCCTCTTTGCATTATGCCAACCTGGATAGTTTACTCATACTTTTTTTTAAAATTATTTGTTTATGGTTTGCAAAGCAAACCTTTACAAAAAAGAGAAACGCATGAATATCACAGTCTAATAATATACAATAATTCATAAAATTCAAATACATGAAACATTAATTAAAAGTATTCAAATTCAAAAATAAGATGTTAATAATAGAATAAAAACATTGACTGCGAACAAAATTACATAAAATTCAGACACAAAGGAGAACAGAACTCGTCGAAACTCAGTCACAAGGGAAAGCAGAACCCGTCAAGAAAACACTTTCCTAACATTAAGCATACTATACAAATAAACATAACATGTGTACCAGTCTTAGTACGAGTTATCAAACCACTAAAATTTGCTGATGAAGTCAGTCTTCGGTAAGGTGTTTCTGTCCACCAAATCAAATGCCATCGAAAGATCGATGGCTGATAGATAAATTGGCGATGAACTGGGTGACCAGGCTCTCTGCTGTAGAATAGTAAGTAATAAGCCCCCAGCATCCGTTCCCATTTGCTTCCTAAACCCAAATTGCTGTGGACTCAGAATCTTATTATTATCTGCCCACTCCTGAAATTTCTTTTAGTATTAGTCCTGTAAATATCTTATGTTATGTTAATTACACTTATAAGGCGCCAAAGCCCGCAGGCATCCAGGCGCCGGGCTTTGGCGCCTGGATGCTTAGAATCAGCATCTAAGATCGCAATAGGACAATAGTTCTTAGCAATATATTTATCCCCAGATTTATAAATTGGTACGATATATGACAAATGTCATGTTGATGGTATAGTCTTTGAGATAATGATATCGTCAAACAAAAATGATAGAACCTTTGCCCAGAGCCCACTATCCCCCTTCATCAGAGCATTGGATACATTATTTGGGCCAGCAGCTCGCGAGCTACTGGCTTTTTTGATTTGAAACTCAATCACTTCTACTGTAAACTTCACATCCCAAGCATGTGATAAAATGGAAAACCAATTTTTAGAGGCCGCGTTCTGAACACAGATTTCCGCAAAATGACCTGACCAAGCCTGTTCGCTAATCGGGTTAGTCTGAGAGGTGAGTTGATTAGTCTCTAATTTGTTGATTAAGAGCCAGAAACTTCTACTAGAGCCATCCCTTATTGTAGACAGCATGTTTTCATTGTCATCTTGGATTAGGGTCATCTTGTAATTTTGTAACCAATTTCTACGATTCGACTTCAACCTCTTAATTTCCAAAGAAACAAAAGCCCTGCTTAGACCCGAGTTTCTAATATGTCTAATTGCCCTATTGCTAGCGAACTGTGGTCACTCATCTCAGAAAACAATATTCTAAATGTGGAAGTCACCTCAAGTAGAAAAGGAGCCATAAAGATGTAATCAATCACTGATGAATTGAGGCCGTCCGACCAAGTTGGAAGTCAGCATTGTGAATCTTCCATCTCTCTCGCAGAAAACATACCCCAATTGTAGAAAAAGGCACTCCATAATTTTACCTGTTCAGATTTTCTGCTATTACTCCTTCCCCCTCCCCGTAAATTTCCCAGGTCCTTCATGGGCTTACTATGTTCAATATTCTTGTTCAGATCCCAGGCCACCACAATCTGTAACCCATTACCATTATAGTTTAACATTTCTTCCGACACAAAATTATTCAAGAGATCTAAATGCTAAAATAAGTTGTTTTTAGGGGACCAATAGACATTTATTATCAATAGATGAACAATGCTCGATACAGATTCAATGTCAAGCCTAGTTGCCATAAGTCCCTTCGCAATAACAGTGCAGCTAATAACTTTAAAGTTACTATCCAGGCGAATGGCTGTTAACAAACCACCCGTGGGTCGACCAAGAGGACCACAAGTTGGTAGTTCACAGAAACATTCAAATCCATCAAGAGCATACGGGCAAGTCATCCAGGTTTCCCGAAGACATACAAATGCATAAGTGGTGAAACTCACACATAAATCAGCTGAATTAGCTAGATGGCCATGACCCCTCGTATTCCATGAGAGTAGTGAAAGTTCCCTACCATTTAAGGTTTGTTTATAAATCCTTTAGCTGGTGGATAGAATCTCTAAGGCTCATTGCCAGCCAACGCCAAATTGTTATGTATTCTCCCTGGCCAAGAGATCCAGCTGTATTTAAGGATCGGCCACCCGTTACGTTGGCCACTCTTGCTACGCTAGGAATGTTTGCTGTGTCTGGCTTACAAAAACCCTGAGAGAACGACAAAACATTGTAACTCATTTTGTTAAAGGTCTCAAATTGTTGTAGGAAAGCATCGTACACTGATCTTGTATTAAAGACCAGCTGGACATGGTCAAACCGCTCTGGATGGATTTAATCCACCAACTTTATATCGGCCGAGGATATGTTACACAAAGCAGGGATTTATACAATTCAGGGAGGTGTGCTTGATAGTCGTTTTCTGAGGTAGAGTGCTGTTTAGAAATATGAGAGTAATGACCAGCCCACACATGGTGAATTTGCCCATAGCAAATATGTTAAGGCTGGCCGATATTGTAAAAAGCCCAGGTTCTTCAGTAAGGGTTGTATGAACCATTTTCTCGCTTGTGCATATGCAGGGCAAAGGAAAATCAAATGAGCTAGGTCCTCATATGGAGCTTCACGTGCCGGGCAAGATCGATCTGCATCCTCCTCCGCCGGACCATGCTGCCACCACCGCCCTTAGGTTGATGTAGTTAAACCTTGCCCTGGATATGAGGACACGATCTGTGGGGTATTCTGCCCAGAGTAGATAACGCTGGACACCTGGGGATATAATTGTCATTAACCCATAGTTCTTCGGCTTCATGATTTCTATTCCTTCTCTGTCCTTGCTTACAGACTCATAGAGGCATGCAGTCCATCGGTTCATTTCTCCCCGAGTGAGCATACTGCCTGGTGGATACAAATGCATGATGTTAATCACCCTCAACTGTTTCTTGATATGGGACAGCCATGGGATCTTGCCTCCAGGGTCCTTATCTATCAGATGATCAATTCATGGGTGAGTGACACCCTACCATTACCCCCACAACTTCAGCCAGTGCAATACTGGTTACAGGGAGATCGTGTCACCAATTGGAGTGCAGCCCAATTCCATGTGTACTCCAAAATTTGGAGCCGAGACGGGCAGCCGCAACAAATTCTTCAAGCATTGAACTAGCATTAGAATGACCCCAAAGTTCCATCCCAACTTTGGCAATCAAGGCTGATTTTCCCTTATACAGTTGCAGCAAGGGTTCAATTGGCTTTGCTTAAAACATGGACATGGCTCTAGAAACCCCACCCCGAGCCTGCTTGAACTGCCGGGCCTGTTTGATTACGTGAGCCGTGGCACCAACGTTGGCGGAAAATCTACCCTCCAAGTAATCAAAAATGTCAACCCTGGGTATAACACTGTTCCTGCAGTGCGTGGCCCTGAAATTAATCCTCAGTCTCCCCTTCCAACATGCCATCACCACTGACTTGGCCACATTTACCACTAGGTCCAACCCCTCCATAAAAGCGGCATACTCCGAAATGAGGGCCTGCAAGGCTCTTGGTGTGCGGACCATCAGCACAGAATCACCTGCATACACCAAAACCGGTAGGGGCCAGCCATCCAATTTTGGAACATACTGGGAAGATTTTAAGAGGTGCTTGTGAACGCCATTTATATATAGGTAAATACATAGAAGCGCCAACACGCAACCCTGTTGCACCCCCAGTTCAATTTGGAAGGAACCTGTACAAAGTCCATTTGCACCACTCCTCACACATGCTTGCATTGTGCCATGTAACCTGGCCAGAAGGTTCACTAGGGCAATTTATGGACCTGACCATATCCCACAGCTTTGTACGATTGATTTTGTCAAAGGCTGTGCTCAGACCCATGAATGCCAGATACATAGGCTCCTCCTTCAGCTAAAGTGAGTGTGCCATTACCAGATAAAGATTAACTACCTGCTCGGCTGTGCCTAGGCCTGGCCTGAATCCTAACTGGCCCGGGGAGAGAACTCCACTATACTCACTACCCAGTCCTTCAGTCGGGCCAAAATGCTGTGACCCAGTATTTTAAACAGAGTCCAGGAGTCATATGGGTCTATATAAAGCAGGGGAAGCCCGCAAACCCTTCTTATATATCAGCTGAATAACCGCCATAGACCATGAGGGTGCACATATTGCGTTAAACCCTTGCATGAGTACTGGTGCCCAAAGATATGGGGCCATAAACAGATCCGCCGGAACATTATCCGGGTCCGCAGCTCGATTGCAGCACCGGCAACCAATAGCCTTCTTTATTTTATCTACTGAAAACACAATACTTGCTTCTGTGCCCATCCAATCACTACATCCCGGACTACCCCTAGTTGCTTGCCCCTCTTCCTCAAGCCCTTCTCTCTGCACTACATAAGGCTGAAAAATGGTCCATCCAGGCCTTGTCTGAAAAGTTATTAATCGGGTGTCCATATAAAATTTATAATATGGGCCTTTCTGAGCAATCTCCCAAAATTATTTGGAGTCATTATCCCTTGCTGCTAACACCCAAGTTTACCATGCTTCTTCCTCAGTTGCTCTTTTTCTAGTAGCCAGGGGTTTCTTGTAATGGGATCTAGCCTTTACGATGGCAGTATTGGAAGTACCAATGCTGCTCAGAGCAAGTAATAAGTTCTTCCTAGCTCTGGTTCAATCTGAGTCAAACCACCCCCCCTCCCTTCCCTTTCCTCCCCGTTTACCTTGGGCACAGGAGAACACCTGGGAGAGCTGGGTCAGCATGCTTGCAAACTCCTCCAGTATACTTGCACTCTCTAGGCTCCCCGAGAGCAGATTTTCAAGTTCATGTGAGCTCGATAGTACTGCCTTTTTAATAGATCGTCCTTCTTATCCTCCTTCCATTTGAGCCTATGGCGGGAGGCGTTTAGGGATACTTCCAGAAGACACACTTAACTCAACCTGTCCACCCTTGCGGCTGACTAGATTTCAAGTTTAATGGGGAAGTGGTCACTACAGATTTTATCCAGTACCTCAAACCCTTAAATGAGGCCCCAGTGCACAACTGGCACACAAAAATAGACTTTCGTCGAGCTACCCATTGCTGAGGAGAATGTAGCTCTACCGGGAATGTCCCCACCCAGACACCCATTCGTTGACCGCAATCCCCACTCATAAAGGTAGTGCCAGAGGCCAAGCCTTCCACACAAAACCTGGTGTCCATTATAATGGTAGAGGATATTCCTGACACTGCATCTTCTGCGTTATCAAATAGGTTATCTTCTGCCTCCCTCCCCCCAGTTTCGTATTAGAGTCACATCTCAGTACCAGACACACATTATCCATATGAGACCTTGAGAAGATTGCTTCCATTGCATGGGCCAGAGCACCCAGACACTTTTTCTCATACTGTTTGCGGGGACTATTATAAAAATGGATTACTAAGAGGTCGACCTGGCCTGGTCTGAGAATTTTGACTATCAATATATATGGGACCGGAGGTTGCAGAGCCACCTGCACACTCTCCAGGTGTATTTTAACCAAAATGCATAACCCACCATAGCTTCTCCCACACTTGTTTTTCTCTGCCGCCCACTGGTATGAAACAAAACCATCAACATCTCATCCTGACACCATGTTTTTTGAAGCAGTACAACATCCATTTTGCTGAGTGTGATCTCGGCCTCTGAGCAGGCCCGCCTTGTTCCAACTCCAGCTGCCTTCCATGACAGTAATGACAGGTTGTCCCCCCACCCCATGGTCTCCATGCTGGGGGGACCCACAGCAGAACTCAATGCCACCTCTTGCGACTGCCCATGGGCCACCCCATGCAAGGACAGCAAGTCACATTTTCCCCCTGCCCGCAGTCCCCACGCTGGCAGGACCCAAAGCAGAACTCAATATCACCTCCTGCAACTGCCCATTGGCCGCCCCAGAGGACTGGCATCATTCAATGTCATCCATATCGGTAAGACAGGCAAATTGATTCAGGGCCAACACCGAGTCAGATACTCTGCCATCCAAACGAGTCGACCCCTCCTCCCTGCGGACCACACCATTTAGGAACTGACCCGCCTGGAGCGGGGTCCGGCTTGGACACAGAGACATTTATTAATGGAAACAGCTCATTGCCCTAAGTGCTGCCCTTCCTTTCTCTCTGTCCAGGGGTAAAAGAAGTTTAGAGTGAACAACCAGGCCCTACGAATGTGGCTAGGAGCACCCAAGTTGGACACTACCATATACTTGGTCACCTGTGTGTTTTTAAATGTTACCACAACACAGTCCCTGGCTATCGACTTGGCCATGGAGCCCACTCACGGTGTTCTACGGGTCCTTAGAATCAGACTGGGATCTAAAGAGCTCTCCTGGATAAGTGAGTTAACCCATTGGGCTGATTTATTAGTTAGGGCTGTAGCGTCTTCAGTGCACCCAGATCACAAAATTGGTATATTTAGTATTACACCCACTAATGGTAATGCTTCCGAGGGTAGCTGAAGGGAATGGCGCCTTGAATCAGCCTTGTCCTGTATCGGCAATGCTGCTCCGCTTATTGTGGCTTGTTCTCCACATTGGGTAGCCAAGGGTTTTGAGCGCTGGGGTGGTGGCTGGTTCTGACATCAGGGGCAGCATGCATTGGGTGGGAGAAGGGCTTAAGGGCATATATCTCCACCGGGATCACTAGTTCTTGGCTCATGGCGTGCTCCCCATTCATCCCTGCGCTTCTTCCAAAGGCCACAGACTGCCCAGCAGGTACGTTTACTAGTCCCTGATCAGCCCCCCTCCCTAATAAGTCACAAGACAGGCTTTGCCTAATCTGAGTGCCTAGTGCCTAAACCTCCTTTTTTAGAGACCTCAACTGGTCCTCCAAATTAGACAGGGTGTTCATAATTCTGATTTTGAAATTCGTCAAGAAGTTCATCACATGTAACATTAATTCATTATTTAACCCCTCAGCACACCGCCCTCGTGGCTCACTCTGTGGTTCGATTGCCACCAGGGAAGAGATATTACAGCCCTCATGAGGAACATTGTGAAAATCAGCCTGGTCCTGGACAGCCGTTGCAGGGGACAATGATCGGTCTGCTAGTGCGGCATCCAGCCCATACGTCACGCAAGGGATTGCCATGGAACATGGACCGTCCCTTGCCAGGAGTATGGGCCTGGGTATCTCTTGGGTGCCTGCTAAGGCAGCTTTCTGCAAAGTGGCCATTCTACCTGTAGAGGTGATTGGCAGCTCCGCCACCCTGATCTCCTCATCTATGACTTTTTGTAGATAGGAGTCTAAGCTGCCCCCCCCCTTTAGAACCTTGCATCACCCCAGATACACCCTCTGCTAGTGCCACTATTTTCGCCAGCAGAGGGGATACTTCCTTATCCTTAACGTTTCTGACTTTCTTCATGCCCTGAGTGGCCAAAAGGCTTGTGGTTGCTTTGCCTTTCACCATAATCGACACTCCCCTTAGACCACACACACACACACACACAAGTTACTGTCCTCTATCTCTCTAGGGGTGGCCTTGGGTTACCGTGGGGTAAAAGAGTAAAATATCAATGATCAAGTGTGTTTATGATCTTAAAAAATCCAAATTAAACTCGATGATATAAAAACAAAGTGTCAAAAATTTTATCTTAGGCTAAAATCAGTTCAAAGAAGTTAAGAAATGTAGGTCAAGGAAACGCCTTGCAATTGGCTCGCAGAGCAGTCTTATCGGTTTGCTACCTTAAGATAGTCAAATAACAAGGGGGGGGGGGTCCTGGGAGACTCTATGCCAGACATGAGTCCTGGTTACAAGAGCCTTACCCAGAGTCTTTAGCTCACTATCTTTCACAGAGAAGAAATATCCTAAACATATCAGTCTTTGTCCTGCCCTGTGGCAGTCCAGCACCAAAATGCTAGGCAATTCTCCTCTGAACAAGAGTACCAACAGCAACCCCAGACACGTGTTTCGGTCTGGTTGAACCGCATCAGTAGGGTGTAGCTGTGCCTCTCTAAGAATAGTGAGCAAGGGGTCCACATCTGGATTCCCCTAGTAATTTAGGGTGAGACCCAAAGTTACTTGAAATATGCAAATAACAAGGGGGGTCCTGGGAGACTCTCTGCCAGACATGAGTCCTGGTTACAAGAGCTTTACCGAGAGTCTTTAGCTCACTATCTTTCACAGAGAAGAAATATCCTAAACATATCAGTCTTTGTCCTGCCCTGGGGCAGTCCAGCATCGAAATGCTAGGCAATTCTCCTCTGAACAAGAGTACCAACAGCAACCCCAGACACATGTTTCGGTCTGGTTGAACCTCATCAGTAGGGTGTAGCTGTGCCTCTCTAAGAATAGTGAGCAAGGGGTCCACGTCTGGATTCCCCTAGTAACTTAGGGTGAGACCCAAAGTTACTTGAAATATGCAAATAACAAGGGGGGTCCTGGGAGACACTCTGCCAGACATGAGTCCTGGTTACAAGAGCCTTACCCAGAGTCTTTAGCTCACTATCTTTCACAGAGAAGAAATATCCCAAACATATCAGTCTTTGTCCTGCCCTGGGGCAGTCCAGCACCGAAATGCTAGGCAATTCTCCTCTGAACAAGAGTGCCAACAGCATCCTCAGACACATGTTTCGGTCTGGTTGGACCTCATCAGTAGGGAGGAGCTGTGCCTCTCTAAGTATAGTGAGCAAGGGGTCCACGTCTGGATTCCCCTAGTAACAAAGGAATCCGCCGAAGAGGGAGGACCGGCCTGGACTGGTGTGACAGGATCCTCTGTTTGGTGCCGGGCTGGTGCGGGCGCGGGGCCGAGGCGCGAGCGCTCGCCCCTCCAAAGTTCAGGTTGGTGGTGGCGGGAGCGGGGTGAATCCCCGGCATGTTAGTCCCGCTCCCCTGGTGCGTCTGGTCTCATTTGGGGGGTAGCCAGGGGGCCACCATGCTGCAATAGGGCTAGACCATCCTGTCTGGCCCCCTTGAGGTACTGTGAGCTGTGTAACGGGGGTCCCCCTGATTCCTTGGCTCCCCGGACCCCCCCCCCACAGACAGGCATCAGCTTGGGGCAGTCTTGGTTGGGGGATGGTGGGAGCTGGCCCTGTCTACATTGGGAGAAAGCAGAGGGCAGGTGTCTGACTTGAACACACTGTGTTGACATTGGGGGCCCCCGGGGGTCTTCGTGGTGGCTCGGGTGCACCTCCGTGCGGGCCATGTTTACTAGCTCTGGATACTCAGCTGCTGCCCCTTTGTGACTCAACTGCTTGCGACTGCTTGCCCTCCGGCCTGGGTCTGCCATAGTCTTGTAAGGTGGTCGACCCTGAGAGTATTACTGGTTCCAGAGTCTCCCCCTGCCTACTACAGCATATTGGTTTTAAACGTCCACCCTGCCCGGCTCTCTGACTTCCCCCCGGCCCGGGGCCCCTGGACCCCAGATTGTATTCCAGGAGGAGATTGAGGACCCTTGGAGCCCTCGTCGGCTTGGCTGCTGTCCCGAGGGTTTCGGAGTCCCCAGGCGCTGGCGGGCTCTTGGGTTTTCTTCTCTGCTCTGGGGTCCCCGCTTCCCAACAGTTGTTGCTCCCCTGTTCCCTTCCTTGGTTCTTTTGAGGTCTTTGGGGGTGCCACTGGGTTCTCTCCCCCCACTCCCGATGGACTGGGCGAGAGCTTTGGAAAGGTTTCGTCACTTGCCAATGTGGTCTGGGGGTACCCACACCATGTCTGTTTCAAGTCAAACGGAAAACATGGATACACACTCAATGAATAGAGCCATGGCGGCTCTGTTGGAGGAGATCAGAGGATTCAGAGCCGATATTGGCAGGAGACTAGACTCATTGTACAAAAAGGTGGATGCGGTGGAGGACCGAGTTCAAGACCTGGAAGCCAAATATAACTTGGTTGATCTCCTTGAGACTCAATTTGATATGTGTCTTTCAGAATTAGAGAGGAGAGACGAGAAGGTCACCCTCAAGATGGATGACTTCGAAAATAGAGAGAAGCGCTGTAACCTGAGGTTCTTGGGGGTCCCGGAGCGGGAAGGGGAGACACCAGCAGATGTGACTAAGATAATAAATGCAGTAGTCGGTAAACTCTTTGACGAGGGTAACACCAATGAACCAACCATTGACAGTTCCAATAGGGCGGGAGCTCGAGAGGGTAGACCCGGATCAATCCTGGCGAAATTTCACTACTCCTCTGAGAAGGCTAAGATCCTGGAGCTCGCCCGGAAGAAAGGACCTGTTGACTGGGAGGGCTCCAAAGTCGCCACCAATCAGGATCTGTCAGCCCTCACTCTGGCGCGAAAGCGGCTATGTAGTCCTTTAACGAAATGGCTCCAATCCAGAGGTGTGAGATATAGGTGGGGTCATCCTTTTTCCATTTCGTTCGAAGTGGAAGGCTACAAGTATTCCCTGGTTACGGAGGACGACATTCAGAGAGTGTCTCGGGAGCTCCTGGGCGACCCCACCTCGGGGGATAGAGATTCGAAAAGAGGGAAAACCATGTTGGAGCTTTGAAATGTTAACAAGTCTGGGGAGAGGCGCCGGGTCCGAGGGAACAGAAAATTTAGAAAAGTGGTGCCTCCTTCTCCCGAACAACCAGCGCCGTGATTTGGTCATGAGGCCTTTCGGCTCCGACTTGAACTGATTGAGATTGAGGTTTGGACTGGAGAGCTCTCCCTGGATCGTAGGGGGGTACCCCGGTCGGGGGTTTGCTCTCTTGAGGGCTAAGTTTGTACTCTAATGACCTTTTTGTGCAGGGGGGGGGGTGGGAGAAAAATATGTGCTTGGGTAAGAAAGATCTGGTTGGGCCTGTTTTTCAAGGGGGGGCTCAGAATATTGTGAGCTTTTTCAGTGGTTGATCGCCCTAGTGGAGGCGATCCATGGTGGCCTGGTCGAGCGGCGGTTTTGATGTCGCAGACAGTCCAGGCGCTCGGGACAGGGGGTGTGGGGGGGTTGAGGGGGTGTTTGCAGTTTAGGGAAGTTTATAACTGTTTGTTTTGTGGGGTCATTATTACCGTTTAGGAGTCTGAATTCGCAGAGAACCATCTCTGGTGGGAACTTCAGTGTAGAGCGGGCCCTGACTACAGAATGGGGGTGTGTCGCCTCTTTCGAAGGGCCCTGCAGTGATCTCCATTTACTGAATAGCTGACTCTCTCCTTTCGCTAACTCTGGGTCCGCTAAATGTTCGGGGACTGAATTCTCCCAATAAAAGATCCTTGGTGATCAAAGAGTTCAATAGATTGAAGTTGCACTTCTTATTTTTGCAGGAAACTCACTGGGCAAGGGGTAGAGAGATGGCCTTCCGTTCCGGAACTATCCAGGAAGTTTTCCGGGCCTCGACCCTGACTAAGAGAAGAGGGGTAGCGATATTGGTCTCCCCTAAGGCCCACTTCTGTGCTAGGACCCATCGGGCGGATCCGAATGGCCGATTTGTGATGGTGAAAGGAGAGATCAGAGGGAGGAAAATAACCCTAGTGTCCATTTACGCCCCTAATGAAGCCCAGGATCACTTTTGGGAAGACACTAGAACACAGATTATGGGTTTTGCGGAGGTGCTTCTTTTGGTTGGGGGAGATTTTAACATGGTTCTTCACCCCGAGCTCGATAGGAAGTCTCTTCGCCTTGGTATGGACCTCCACACCCAGAGGAAAATGGCTGCATCTTTTCATGCAACAAATGAGATGCTTGGTCTGGTGGACTCTCATTCCATTCGTCATGACCAAAGCCTGCTCTTCACTTTTTTTCCAAGCCGCACTCGAGGTTCGATTATGTTTTGCTAGATAAAACCCTGCTTGAATGCATTACAGAGGTTGGGGTGGAGATGATCCCCTGGTCGGACCATGACCTAGTCCGTGTCCAGGTGGGTATCTCTGCGGGTTGCCCTGTGTCCTCTAGATGGACGTGCAATGACCTCCTGTTGAAGGATAGAGAGTCCGCCCAGGCCCTTCTCGTGAGTATCAAGGAGTACTTTGAACTTAACGATAATGGGGAAGTTGGTGTAGAAGGAGTTTGGGAGGCCTTTAAGGCTACAATCCGGGGAGTTTTGATTGGGCTGGGGGCAGCAAGGAAGAGACTTAGAACTAGGGAGGAAACGTCTCTCAGAGATAGAATTCACGAGTTACGACCAGGGGGTAAGACCCGATCCCAGATGTCTCCGGGTCAATGGGCTGAATTCCAATAGCTTAGGGCAAAGCTAGCCACACTTATGATCGGGCAGACCGAGAGAAAGTTGTCTCTGATCAAGCAGAGGTACATGGAGAAGGGGGAGAAGGCAGATAACATTTTGGCTTGGCTTGGAGATTATCAGAATTTAGGAGCAGTAGGAGGGTTGACGCGCTGCGCCTTCCAGAGGGTGGGAAATGTCTCGACGACCCGGGTATTGCGGAACAATTCCGAGCTTTTTATGAGCGCCTCTATACATCTGAGAGTGTAGATGGGGGTCCAGAGGCCAACCAGTTCCTTGACTCTCTCCCGATCCCTTGCCTCCTCCTAGATAGGGCAGACCCGTTAGAGAACCCCATCACGCCCCAAGAGGTGCTGGATACTATCGGCTCCATGAAGGGGGGACCACCCCAGGAGATTATGGCTTCACTGTTCTCTTTTACAAGTCATTCGGCTCCATTCTGGCTTCCTTCCTATCCAAATTATTTAACGCAGTTCTTAATTCAGGGAAGCTCCCCCAATCCATGCTTTCGGCCCGCATAGTAGTTATCCCAAAAGAGGGGAAGATCAAATGAACTGCCAGTCCTATCGGCCTATTTCACTGTTAAACACTGATGTAAAGATCCTTGCAAAACTTCTCGAGAATAGACTGGCCCAACATCTCCCCTCGCTTATCCATGGTGACCAGGTAGGGTTTATTCCCGGGAGGCAGGGCTCCGATAATATTAGGAAAACCCTTGGTCTGATGCACGAAGTGGGCAGTAAAAGTGTTCAGGCCTACATGTTGTCGTTGGACTCTAAAAAGGCCTTCGACTGAGTAGAGTGGTCTTATATGGGAAAAGTTTTGAGGAAGATGGGTTTAGGGGTAACATTCTGCGTGTGGATCTCTGCTTTGTATAATGGCCCTTCGGGCAAGATGTCTGTTAACGACACGCTCTCGTCCGCCTTTCCCCTCTCCCGAGGTACCCGCCAGGGCTGTCCTTTGTCTCCTCTCTTATATGCTCTCGCTTTGGAGCCCCTAGCTATAGCTATAAAACACCACCCCCAGATCACTGGAATTAGCTGTGGCGACCTAGACTTTAAGCTTTCCTTATTTGCGGACGATATTTTGGTCTATATGACCAACCTAGACCATTCCCTCCCGGCTCTCTTGAGCTTGATCCAATCGTTTGGGGCATTCTCGGGCCTAAAAATTAATTTGTCAAAATCATCTCTTATAGCGATGGGTCCGCTCGACGGCCTCATTGAAGGGTTGAACATGGTGAGTGGTATTAGAGTCGAGCGGGTGGCTACGCACTACCTGGGTGTCCTGCTCCCGAGGGACTTGATCAAACATTTTTAGCTTAATTTTCCCCCGGTCCTCTCCAAAATATGTGTGGACCTGCTATGCTCTGATGACGCTCTCGTGGTTTGGGCGCATGGTCTCCCTGAAGATGAACATCCTGCCCTGCCTCCTGTACCTTTTCTCTGCCCTTCCTACAATAGTACCAGATTAATTTTTAGGGCCCTCCAGTCCATGGCATTGCGCTTTGTATGGAACGGGAAAAAGCCAAGAGTTAAGTTTGCTACCCTATCCCTTCCGAAGTCCCATGGGGGCTTTGGGCTCCCGGATTTCCGCTTATACTATAAAGATGCACAGTTAGGGGTCATGTTGGAGCATATGAGGGAGGACATGCGGACCTATTGGTCGTATATAGAAGATACCCATACCCACCCCAGGAAGGTAAGCGATTTCCTTTGGGCCCCGTCGAGGGAAATCCCGTACAGGGTACAAACTCACCCGACGTTGCAGGTCCTGTGGACCCTATGGAGGCAAGATCGAACCAACATTCACCTCTCTTCCTGGCCATCCCCTCTCTCTTCTCTATGGGGTCCTCCTTTAGATCTTGGGAGGAGAGATTTCAGAGACACCCAGAAATGGTCCGATATGGGTCTGGAACGGGTCGCTCAGTTATTCCAGAAAGGCACCTTTATTGACTACCCCTCTCTTGCGGAATTCATGGGGGACCACCCGATTTCTATTTTCGACTTTCTCCGCGTGAAGAGTATCCTGACCGACTCCAAGTGGGGGGTGGATCTGGCTCGCCCTCTCAAACCCCTGGAAAGATGTTTGGTGGAGGCCACCTCCAGAAGAGGTTCCCTCTCCAAATTGTATAAAATCTTGATCTTGGCTCAAATTGAGAGTAGCACGGGTTTTAAGAGGTTCTGAGAGGAGAAATGGGGTGAATCCTTAGACGAGGACGCCTGGTCTAGACTCTTTGGGGTGATACTGTCTTGCACCCTTTACACGGCTGCCATGGAGCACAACTTTAAAATCCTTCACACCTGGCACATACCCCCTGAGAGAGTGTCCAGAATGTTTAGCGGGTCCTCCCCTCTCTGCCCTAGGGAGTGTGGCCAGAGGGGCTCTTGGTACCATATGTGGTGAGAATGCCCGGTTATTCAGATCTTTTGGTCGGAGCTCTTGAGCTGGATTAAAGATATAGTTCCCCTGTGCTCCATGGACACCCTGTTTGGGTTCCCCTCCCCGGCCTTGGAGTCGAGCATTTACCCTAGGGTGGTTCAAGCGGGGAGGCTAGCCCTGGCACAGAAGTGGAGAAGCCCCGTCCAAAGCAGATTGGCTGACTAAGCTCTGTGTCATTTTTACTTATGAGAAGCTAACAGCCCTGGTACACGATTCTATGGGTGCTTTCCTGCAGGACTGGACAGTGGTGCTCTTGCACGAGGACTGTGGTTCAATGAGACTTTGAACTCTCGCCCAAGGATCATCTGAGTGTATTCTCTTCTGTTGTGGCAGACTAAATCACTAGTATTGTTTGTGCAGTCACGGACCCAAGATGTCAGCCTATTTGTTTTTTTAAATGGTTCCCTCTTTCAGTTTTCTGTCTCCTCAAGGCCCATTCGTGCCTGATTAATTATGAGCGGAGGGAGGGTTGGGAAGGAGAGGGTTGTTCCTTGTTTCTTTGTGTTCAATGATCACTGCTATTGGTCTTTGCCTGTTGTAGTAAAATGTTCAATAAAAAATAAGTGATAAAAAAAAATTACATTTGTTAAAGAGATGCACGAACAAAATTCATAACCAGGTTATAGATATGACAATAGAAAGGTTGAAACTAATTGTAAGGAGTCAGAGAAAGGTGCACATACTAATAGACGATGACTCACCACAAAACTGGGATTGGCTTTCCGTCTTCCTCCCTATTAACATTCTGAAACGACCCTGACAATTGTATCAACGTAATATCAGGGACTACATGAGGCCACACCTATTTGTGTAGAAGGAGATGGTTTATTACCACACATTAATGCACACTCAAAAGCAGATGTACCATTCAGAGGGTTGCAACTAAAGGTATGCTGGGCCTTCCCGAAAGGGGGACTCATAATTAGCATAAAAAACTCTCTCACTGAATAAACTGGATATTGAGTCAGAACACATATAAGCAGGCACGAGTTCTTGGAACAATTCCACTGGACATTTGTTCAACTTATTGATAGTTCATTTATATGACACCCCAGGTCATACGCCCATCTTAGCTCTTGTCAATGTTTCTCACAGTGATTGTCACAATATTTTGGTAATGGGTGATTTTAATGCGAGAATCCCTCACCAGCTCTTCTCCCATGAAGGAATACCAGAATCCATGTTACTGCAGACATCCAATGTCAATCAAGGTACTGCTTGGGCTAATCTCTTTGGAACACAGGGGGTATGCATGTTGAATGGTCACTGTGCTCATGATTCCCTGGGAGATTTTACCAGAGTGTCAACTACTAGAGCTAATATGATATGATATATGTCATTTAAAATGCGCCTGTACACAAGTTTTTCTAGATGTTTTTGCTAATTTAGCATTATTCAAACTAGACCTGGATTTGATTGTTGCAGTGCGAGAGGAGAGCAACCACTTTCCTGTTCTAGTTACAGTTGGGATTTCTGAGCCGACTTGTTTATCATCTGATAAATTTGGTGATGGTAACATCACACATGGGAATTTGTTGGAACATGAGAAATCAAAATAAAATCAACAACATGTTTATATATATATCTATATCAATTCCATGTTTATTAATGAGACCAGCTGGAGGTTATTTGAAAATCTGGCTGATGATCACTGCATCTTTACTTTAGGTAACTTAGAATCTCACCAACAAGAATGGGTTAGATTTGCCACACAAAAATAGCCTTATTTACAAAGGCTATTAACCACATTTCGAATAAAACTACTCTTAAGCCTAGTACTAGTTGTATTAAGTCCCATCTTCACTCTCACCACACACATAAGGCCCAATATGATTTAAAAATGTGGGACATACAAAGGGCATTAAAGTGAGATCTAAGATTCTATACTAGCAAAATCAAAAATAAGCAGCTATTAGGAATAAAAACAAAGGCTAGGAAAAAATAATACTCCAAATGGCTGAAAAGCCACGGTACAGTGATCAAAACCGTACAAGGGCAAGTGCTGACAATCACTTCTATGAATAATGATTTGCAAGCTTTCTGGAAAGTAGCTCGACAACTGATTTAAATCTATCCATGCTGGCTGGTGCGTGTAAAGCTGATTGGGAAAAATGTGTAACAAACACGATAGGACGCTTCACAGCAAGTGATTCTCCCATAGACTTTTCTATCATCAAGTGGGATTTTTCCCTTAGTAAGGCAGACTTATTAGCCATATAATTATATCACTAAGGAACTCTTGTGTTCCCGGCCCTGATGGGATATGCAATGCCCCCATTAAGCTCAATCTTTTTGGGCCCTAAAACCTTTCACCCGGTTTAAAGTTTTTGGTCACCTGAATTACATTCCTCCAACTTGGCGGGAAAGCATAGTGGTGCCGGTCCCTAAAACGGGTCAGAGCAAAAATACTGTCAAATACTGAATTCTGGCAATGCTAGATGCACCAGCAAAGTTTTTTGCACAGGTCCTCTCACTGGAATTAGAGAGTTGGGCTTCAACATGTAGAATCAACCCCCTACAACAGACAGGTTTTTTAAAAAAAATCTGTTTATTAAGTTTTTCAAACACACATGACAACCACAGTAGAATTGTCTATTCCCCTGCCACCCCCCTTGCCTCTTGCATGTTTGTTCCTCCTCGTGTTACAATGTATGCATTGCTTTGCCTCCCTCCCGAGCCCCATTTTTCAAGCGCCCCCTCGCATCCTCCCCCCCCGCCCCTATACCTTCCTCCCCTTTCCAACTTAGAAAAAACACAAGTCTGGGCAAAGCAGCTTGTCACCTGTCCATGAACATTTGTCTCAATACTCTCTTCCTCCTTCCCCCATGTGGGGAGGTCGTCCGGTGATGTATGTAGGTCGATAAGGAGGGTGCCCCACTGCATCGCCAGAGCCTCCGAGTCCTCTACCCCTCCAACAGACAGGTTTAAATGGATGAGTAACATGACCAGTTTTACTAGCTCTAGCTTCCATTGTTGGAGTATCTTGGCATATTAGCGGATAGACAAAATATGCAGCAATTGTTGATTATAGTGCTGCTTCAACTTCATTTGGCGCGATCGCCTTTGGAACAAGCTGCATAACTGGTGGATTCCTATTGGAGTACTTAAAATGATTATTGCGCTATATTCACATATCAGTATTTCAGTTAGACTATCGTGGTCAAGGGCAGCCACTGATAATATTATAACTCCACCAGGCTCAAACAGTGCTACATTTGTGCGCCAATCTAATTTAATCTGTACCTTGTGGATTTCAAGCATGAATAGTGCTCTCCGGGTGCAAATCCCCCAACTTTGGCAAGGCTATGCTGATGACTTGGTCATTCGGGATAGTACACTGATGAGTTTGCTGGGTTTACTAAACAAACTATGTGAATACTATGAAACCAATGACATTAACATCAATGTTAATAAGACAATGGTCATGATATACAGTCTGCGCAAACCTAAATTGAAAAACAGACTGTCTTGGCATATTGGCGCTAAACCAATCAAAATAGCACACCAATATCCTTACCTAGGGGTGACTCTTGATGATAGACTTACATGGCAAGCTCAATTTGAAGAAACAGAAGCCAGATTCTATCAACTATTGGATGCCATCAAACGCTTTGCAAAGAATCATGGTGGGTATTCACTTCAGGTCATCTTAAACGTGTACAAAGCGTGCTTTCGGCACACTCTATTACATGGGACAGATGTTTGGGGCACTAAACTGGAATCTAGAAATTAGAAAGCTGTTATGCCTGTTTGGATTAATCTTAGTCCTATCCCTAAGGGAGCTCCACAAGACAGTACAGCCGACAATTAACAAGGGCAAGACTTCCTACATGGTCTTTGGATCTGTAGTGAGGAAAGAAGTGATACCCAGGATCGATCTTCCCACACCTTCGAGCACAGGCGCAGAGAGAAAGACTCCGGGAAACCCTTGTGGGGAAGAAAACCCGGTGGTGGTTTTAGAGTGCGCTGATGGAGTTTTGGATCAGCTCGAAATCACTGTTCGACGTGACGCCCTTGGGTACTGGAGAGTCATGTGCGGGACGCGTCACTGTGTGGACTACTGTAAAGTAAATATGAAAGCGTTAGCGGATGGCTTAGTTAACTCTCCTACTAACTCTTGAGAAATGGATATACCTGGTAAGTAAAGCAGAACGGTTTATTGATGGAGTGAGCGAGTAGTTGTGAAGAATATTCAATCTTGAGTGGGAAAAAACAGAAAGGAATGAGTTTGGAAATTAGGAGGGGAAAGACTGGAGGTGGAGTTTTGGAGGGGAGCACCTACCAATACGGGTATGAGAATGGGAACTTGAAATAGAAGTTCCGGAGAGATCGCAGCTGTTGTAGTAGGAGGTCTGGAGGTGCCGGTAAGAAGCTGATTAGGAAATGAAAAAATGAAGATTAGAATAGGTAGACAAAGGGAGGTAGAGGGCAACCTCTAAGAATCACAGGGTTTGGGATAATTCAATAGCTTACGTCGGTTGATGAAAATCTGACTTGTGTCTGGGAAATGGTGGCGGACTGCCACACAGGCGAAGACGTAATGTGGAACGGAGCTTTCCTATGTGTGGATGCAGATAGAGGGAGAAAGGTTTAGAAAGCAGAAAGACAACGGGACCAGAATCACAATTCTGATGATGGTAACTCACGGAACGTAGGCACTGATGACTGTAGCAACGCGCCGTTGCACTGGAACTGCTGAACCAAGGACTGCTTCTGGGCAGAGAGGCAGGGCTTCGCTCCCGTCTCTCGCCCGAGGGACTGGAACGTTACACTTTACATCAGGTGCCATATTTGAAGAATGAATCCTTATCCTATGTTGAAATCGCCACAGATGCCACAAAGACCTGCCCCCTGAGGCCGGTCGTAACAAAAGCGCATGCCTCAAAATAAATGTGAACTGCTATAAGCTTATTTCTATTGAATACGGTATCCAGGCATTGCATCGAATACATAGTTGAATGCAAAAGCATGGAAAAAAATGCATTTTTTTTCAATGGTTTTGCATTCAATGCTTCAATGCAATCACTAAGAACCATTGAATACCTATATCTTGAGTTTGGCTTCCATAATATTAACGCAATGCTTGAGTCTCGAAAACTCATATTGTTAATTTAGGAATGCCCCTTCAGATACACACTTATGCACCTTACTTAGCAAACCTATTTTAATCAACCTATTTGCTTTAATCATTCTTACCTATCTGCACTAACACATTTTCTAATTAGTGCTTGCGACACAACATTGATCCTGTTGATTTTACTGTGTTCATTTTAAGGCCAGAACGAAAAATAGATAAATGCAATTAACGGAGTAAAACGTAATAAATCTTGCATTCAAATCTCTTAGTACTGCGTTTCTAAACCAATACCTAGCCCATCTTAATCCTCCTAGATATTTAGAGAGCAGCTCCACCATTGGACTGTTCACGCCTTTGTGAGGATTAAGTTTAATGCTGTTAATTCATTGGAGGCATTAGGGAGCGGAGAGGAATTCATAGAGAACAACGATATGTCAGACTAATTGGTGAAGTGAAAATGTAATCCATTAAACATTTATTTCCCTGTGAAAGTTTGTCTAACATGAGAAGAACAAGTTACTTCTTACCTGGTAACGTTCTTTCGATGGGATGTTCCTCCGACGTATTCCTTATCTTGACAGATTACTTCCAGCTTGCTCGGAAAAAATGTTCAGTAAAGGGCGCTGCGCGTCGACATCCTTCGATTTGGTGTCCCTCGACAGCCTCCGTATCGGCGCCGACATCATCATGCGTATCAATAGATACGCGCTTAGTTTTGAACCAGATCCAGAAGGGAGATATGTGATACTACGGGGCTACATTGAGCAAATAGAAGTATGCGTTGTCAATTCATACCTCCCTGTGACAATGAGACAGTCAGGCGGTGTTGAGAAAATAAAAATGGGTCTTTATTCAGACTTACAACAAAAAAAAATTGGTGATAATAAAATAAGCTTCAATCAGAATAATTTTCTGAAATGTCCTTTGTGCTTATGCTGGGTTTCTCCTCTGTTCCTTGCAGGGAATGGGGTAAGGATTTCTGGTCAAACTTCTCCTCCTAGTCCTCATACGCCCACTAGCCTTCAGTAGCTCCTGATGTCCTGTCTGGTTCGATCTGCAACAAGACCAAGGATGAACACACTCTTGCCTTCCAGTGTTGTCTTTATATATCCAGAACTTAATAGGCCAATCAGTGTTCACTTCCTCCTCTAGTCCATATAAACTTCCCCAAGCCCTGCCCCTTTTTCCCTTGATGCATTGCAACTTGTCTTCGTCCTCGACCTCCATCCGCTCCCCGTCCCAGTCTCCTCTGCCCAGGTAAAAACTTAATTTCTCCCTGGAAGGGACTGTGTGTGTCTCTGTGAGAACCGTGTTTTTGGGCTGTATTGTTTTTATGTCACGAAGATGTTTTTCATATTCTGCGGCTCCGCCGCACTTATGTGGACTACAACTGTTGAGCACCCGCTGCTCCGCCATGCTGCGGCAGCCCTGTCTCTCATGGCTCGCGGTCCTTTGACTGCTGCCGGAGTCGAACGACGCCTACTCTGCTACTTCGCATGAGCACAGCATTACGTCTCAAGTGTGTCCACCCGGAAGTTCCATGTCTTCCTGACGACCGCCAGAGTCGAACGTCGGCATCTCTGCCGTCTCGCATAAACGTGACGTTCCTACTCTTGTATCCCCGTCTTGGAGCTCCACATTATAGTTTCCTGTCCGTTTTTCTCCAGGATTAGATATCTCCTGACCCCACCATTCCCCAACCATGTGGGTCTCTGGGTCTCGGGCCCCTCCGTGGTATAACTGTCCTTCTTGACTGTTACATACACCCCCCGAAGCATCCAGCCGATTGGGCTGGTCAGGATTTCTGGACAGGTAATCAGGGACTAATTGGAAAGCCGCTGGTCAGTGAACTGTTTCAAAACAAAATTCCTGTAGGGTCAGGAACCATCTCAATACTCGTTGGTTTGAGTCCTTGTGCGTGGCCAACCATTGGAGTGGAGCATGATCTGTAAAAACTGTAAACTTTTTTCAGCGAGGTAATATCTGAGTGTCTCAATTACCCATTTAATAGCTAGACACTCTTTTTCAATAGTAGAATACACCACCTCAAGTGGTAAGAGCTTACAACTTATAAAGGCCACTGGCTGTAGATCAGTTTCACTACCTTGAGATAGTACGGCCCCCATTCCTATTCCTGATGCGTCTGATTGCACAAAAAACCTTTCTTGGAAATTGAGACACCGTAGAACAGGTTGTGTTGATATTATCTGTTTTAGCTCTGTAAAGGCTTTACACGCTTCTTCATCTTTAAGCAGGTCGCCTTTGTAGGATGATTTGAGCGCATCCGTCAATGGGCTGGCAATGGAAGAAAACAAAGGTATGAAGCGCCGATAATATCCAATGAAGCCTAAAAAGGCTCTGACCTGTTTCTTACTGCTGGGCATAGGCAGTTTCCCTATTGCTTCAATTTTGTCCAACTGGGGTCGTATAACCCCGTCCCCGACCAGATATCCCAGGTATCGAGTCTGATTGGCGGCCAGTGGGGTTTTCTTTGGGTTTTCTTTGGGTTTATGTTAAGTCCTGCCGCTTGCAGTGATTTTATTATGGAAGATAGTTGACTCAGATGATCCTTCCAGTTTTTACTGTATACAACTATGTCATCAAGGTAGGCAGCACTGTATCCACGATGAGGAGCGAGAACCTTATTCATCAGTGATTGAAAAGTTGCTGGGGCTCCATGTAAGCCAAATGGTAGTACTGTAAATTGATATAGACCGGAAGGGGTACAAAAAGCGGTTTTGATTTTATCTTCAGTCCTTAAGGGAATCTGCCAATAACCCTTTGTCAGATCAATGGTACTAATGTATTTAGCGGTGCCTAACTGTTCAATAAGTTCATCAATTCGGGGCATGGGGTAGGCTTGGTATGTAGATATGGTATTCAATTGTCTGTAGTCCATAACAAAAGCGTATACTTCCATCCGGTTTTGGGAACAGAACAATAGGGGATGACCAGTGGCTACATGATGGTTCAATTACCCCCAGTTTCAGCATCTCCTCCACTTATGCTTGCACTGCATTCCTTTTTGACTCAGGCAATCGGTAAGGACGGATCCTTATGGTCTGTCCTGGTTCTGTTTTAATTTTGTGTTCCGCCAAGTGTGTTCTTCCTGGGTAGAAGGAAAACACATTACTTAAAGGCTCAAGGTGTTCCTTCAATTCTCTTTTCTCTTCTGGTTTGAGCTGTTTTCCCCACTGAACTGAATTGAATGTAGGATCCTGGGTCATTCTTGTGACTACCTGTATGGCTTTGTCAGTGGTCTTCCATTCCTTCAGCAAGTTTACATGGTAATTCTGTGTTTTTTCCTTCATTTTGGGTTGATCCACCAAGTAGTTTACTGGTCCTAATACTGCCTTTATTTTATATGGCCCCCTCGATTGGGCCAACATTTTGTTCTGGCTAGTGGGCAATAATACTAGCACCTGGTCACCTATTTTAAACTGTCGAACTCTGGTTTTCTGATTGTAATATTTTTCTTGGGTCAACTGGGATCTTCCCAGGTTGGTTTGTGCCAGTTCCCTCATCCTAGTTAGATTATCCTGGAGTTCGATCACATAGTCTGTTAGTGTGGTAGGATCTTCTTGACCTTCCCACTCTTCTTTGGCGATATCCAGTATTGTTTTCGGCTGGTGTCCAAACAACAATTCAAAGGGTGAAAAACCTTTTGAAGATTGAGGGGTATCCCTTAATACCATTAGGACTTAGGGTACTGCTCTTTCCCAATTCTTTCCGGTAGGTGCTGTTACCTTCTTAAGCATTAGCTTAATGGTCTTGTTATACCGCTCTACTAAACCATCGGTTTGTGGATGATATATAGACGTACGTATTTGCTTTATTTGAAGCTGTTGACATACTCTTCTCATCACTCCTGATACAAAATTTTGACCTTGATCTGTTACTATTTCTGATGGTACCTGGCAAAGAATGGAATCAATTGGTTACATACTTGGATGGTACTTGTTCCTGTCATAGGAAAAGCTTCTGGATATCTTGTAGCGTAGTCCACCACTACTAACAGATATTGGTATCCGGGACTACTGGGTTCCTGTGGACCTACTATATCCATGCCAATCCTGAAAAACGGTTCTTTGATTAATGGCATAGGTACTAATGGGGCACGTCTTGGTTTGTTTGGGTTTGATTTTTTGGCACGTTGGGCATTCATCACAGTACTTTGCCACTTCCCTATAGACCCCTGGCCAGTAAAACCGCTTCAAGATTTTCTCTAGGGTTTTCTCTCTGGCCATGTGACCGCCCGTTTGGTCATCATGAGCCAGCCCCAGTATAGACTTTCTGAAACTCAGAGGTACCAAAAGTTGCTCCACCTCCTGTTCATCCGTTTTTTTGGTAACCTGGTATAGAAGTCCCCGCTGTACTTTGAACCTCGGATAACTGCTTGTACTTTCTGGGTCTTTCATTGCTTGCTCGAGGACATTCCTTAAAGATGGGTCAGTTAGTGTTTCGCTTCTAAAAGAGACTCTTATCTTCAGGAATCTAATCTACGAGTCCACTGAAACTTTCCACCCATCTCCGTTTCTCTTCCCTCACCTCTCTACTGGTTTTCCTTGGTATTCTCCCACTATTCCCTTCAATATCAGTTTCTGAGAAAAAGCCCTTTTTAACCATTCCTTTTCTCTAACACAGTCATCAAAGTTGGGCAGATCAGTCCCTATTAACACAGGAGCAGGTATATGAGGCATTATGGCTACCTCCATTGGTGTGTGAATCCCGTTACCTCTATGTTTACTTCTTTGGAAGGGTAGGATTTTATATCCCCATGCACACATTTTACCGAAATATCTTGCTTCCTTTTTTTCCCCAAGACACTTACTTCTGGTGTGATGGCGGTTTGCTCGCTTCCACTGTCGACCAGGCCTTGTCGGGGTACACCGTCTACTCGAACTTCCACTGTATAGGGCTCTCTTCTCCTTCTAAACTACTGATTCTGCATACAACCAATCTCCATAAGTTCTGGTTTGTTCTTCCTTGGGAAAAATCGGGCGATATGGCCCCACTCCCCACAATCATAACACTGGGTTTGTCTGCTTTTGGTGGGCCATGTCGTACCTCTGGGATCAACCTTGGTTGGCTTTGTATCCACCAAATTTGTGGGTCTAGGAAGTGATATAGTTTGTTTCCTCCTTCCACAGGATTTATCCTGGCTCCACCTGCTTTTTGGAATGCTGTGGCAATGTCTATGGCTTCAGTGAGAGTGGGTCGATGGTGTTGTCGGACCCATCGTTGCATATTGCTTGGAAGAGCATCCACAAATTGCTCTAACTTCACTTTGTCCATGATTTCAGGTATTGTGCAACTGGCTGGTTTTAACCATTTTTCAGTTAAATCGTGTACCCGATAGTACAGTTGCCTCAGAGTTTCCCCATTGTGGAGATTGGTTTCCCGTAGCTTCTGACGATATGCCTCCTCATCCACTCCCATCCTTTCTAGGATGGTTCTTTTTATGTCCGCGTAACTTGTGTCTCCGTTGGGGTTTGCGGCCTGGTATGCCCCTTGCATTGAGCCTGTTAGCAAAGGAGCTATGAAGTGCCCCCATTTCTCCACCGGCCACTGGGAGTTTCTAGCCACCCTTTTGAAATTCGTAAAGAAATAACCCGGATCTTCCCCGGCCTGGAATTTTTGTAGGATGTTGGAAGGGGCCAGCGTCATGCCTCTATGAGCGACCACAGCTTCTGTCACTTTCTTCAGGGCATCCTGGGTGGCAGCTTGCAACTGTAGGGCTTGCTGTAGGGCTTGTCGATCCGCCTGGGCTTGGTGTCCCTGCACCTGCACCAGTTGCTGGAGCTGTTGCTGTCCATCTGCTAAGGCCTTGATGATAGTCTCCATACCGTGTTTCGGGATCCCACCGCTGCCACCAAATTTGTGACAATGAAACAGTCAGGCGGTGTTGAGAAAATAAAAATGGGTCTTTATTCAGACTTACAACAACAACAAAAAATGGTGAAAATAAAATAAGCTTCAATCAGAATAATTTTCTGAAATGTCCTTCTTTGTACTTATGCTGGGTTTCTCCTCTGTTCCTTGCAGGGAATGGGGTAAGGACTTCTGGTCAAACTTCTCCTCCTAGTCCTCATACGCCCACCAGCCTTCAGTAGCTCCTGATGTCCTGTCTGGTTCGATCTGCAACAAAACCAAGAATGAACACACTCTTGCCTTCCAGTGTTGTATTTATCCAGAACTTAACAGGCCAATCAGTGTTCACTTCCTCCTCTAGTCTACATAAACTTCCCCAAGCCTCGCCCCTTTTCCCCTTGATGCATTGCAACTTGTCTTCGTCCTCGACCTCGATCCGCTCCCCGTCCCAGTCTCCTCTGCCCAGTTAAGTGCTTAATTTCTCCCTGGAAGGGACGGTGTGTGTCTCTGTGAGTACCGTGTTTTTGGGCTGTATTGTTTTTATGTCACGAAGATGTTTTTCATATTCCGCGGAACTTATATGGACTACAACTGTTGAGCACCCGCGGCTCCGCCATGCTGCGGCAGCCCCGTCACTCATGGCTCGCGGTCCTTTGACTGCTGCCAGAGTCGAACGACGGCTGCTCTGCTACTTCGCATGAGCACGGCATTACGTCTCGAGTGTGTCCACCCGGAGGTTCCATGTCTTCCTGACGACCGCCAGAGTCGAACGTCGGCATCTCTGTCGTCTCGCATAAACGCGACGTTCCTACTCTCGTGTCCCCGTCTTGGAGCTCCACATTATATTTTCCTGTCCGTTTTTCTCCAGGATTAGATATCTCCTGACCCCACCATTCCCCAACCATGTGGGTCTCTGGCCCCTCCGTGGTATAACTGTCCTTCTTGACTGTTACACTCCCCCAACAGCAACATACCAGCGCGCTTGGACCTGATGTACACCAAGGTCACGCACTACAGAAACGGATTCTTTATCTGGGGAGGAGATTTCAATTGTGTCAGTAATCCAGATATTGACAGGTCCACCCCACTCCCTGGAGGCCCGTCGGCATCTACGGCGGCAACGAATGCTATGCTGAACCGCCTTGATCTAGTGGACATCTGGCGGGAGCTGCACCCAAATGACCGGGGCTACTCCTTCTACTCGTCTCCACATAACCTCCACACTAGAATCGACTACATTTTCTCTGGCAGAGAGAGTCTCCCCCAGATCGACACAGCGAGATATCTGGGCCGGACCATCTCTGATCACTCCCCCTTGTTAATTGAATGGAGCACCGCAGGGCCCAGATCTCCAATACCTACATGGAGGATGCCTACCGAAGCGCTAAAAGACCCATCATTCAGAGAAGATCTTAGGGAGTCTCTGGTACATTACATTGAAGAAAACATGAACAGCGTTGAGCACCTAAGCACAATATGGGATGCCCTCAAAGTGGTTACACGGGGTGAAATCATAGCAAAGGCTGGTAGAATCAGGAGGCACCTAAAATCCGAACTTGAGCAACGGGAAGCCGAAATAGAACCGCTGGAATCCGACACCCGCGATTCCCAGCAAGAGGAAAAGCTCACTCAAATCAGGACTGAATGCAAAAAGGCTTGGGACAGATTAGCTAAGGAACAAGTTACTTACCTGTAACTGTTGTTCTCCAGCATGGGTCTGGCATGGATTCACATGCTCATGAATATTCCCTGTCGTCAGGCTGGGAATCCTCGGTAAAGAAAAAATCAGTATCAGTTTCGTTTCTGATCTGTCTTTCGTAGTAGTAACCAATCACTGGTCTCTGCGTCATACTGACCACAGCCAATGACTGCCATCTCCCTAAGCCCCGCCTCTGGCAGCCATCTTCAGATTTGGTAGCACGTGAAGTGGCAGCATGACCAAGTGAAGAGCCGCAGAGGGGTAGGCGGGAGGGTTCGCATGTGAATCCATGCCAGACCCATGCTGGAGAACAACAGTTACAGGTAAGTAACTTGTTCCTTCTCCAGCATGGGGTCTGGCATGGATTCACATGCTCATGAATATAAGAATACATAGCAGTACACACATGCACAACCACAGGAGGTGGCAACAGGCTCAACATTAAGCAATACAACACTCAACATTAAGCGTCTCTTACCTTCTCACCAGGCTCACCTTAAGCGAACAGGTTGCGCAGCACTGCTTGGCCGACCCTGGACTCCTCCCTGGAATCCCGATCGACGCAGTAGAATCTCGTCAAGGTGTGCGTCGACCTCCACGTAGCAGCCCTGCAGATGTCCAGCAAGGGCACACCAGATAGGAACGCCGTAGAAGCAGCGATCGCTCTGGTCGAATGGGCTCTCGGACGGCCTGGCAGCGGTCGGTTTGCCAACCGGTGGCAGTGCATGATGCAGCCGGAGAGCCATCTGGAAATAGAAGACTTCGAGAGAGCCTTCCCTTGATTCACAGGTCCAAAGTTCACAAACAGCTGTGATGTCCTCCAAAAACTCTTCGTGCGGTCCACGTAGAACTTCAGCGCTCTAGCCACATCCAGCGAGTGCAAAGTCCTCTCGGCCGGCGACGAAGGAGACGGGAAGAAAACAGGTAACACCAGGGGCTCGTTAAGATGGAAGTCCCACGGCACCTTGGGCATAAAGGAGGGGTGTGTCCTAAGCACCACCCTCGAGGCATGGAAAGTCAAGTACGGTGCTTTGCAGGATAGGGCCTGGATCTCTCCCACTCGTCGTGCGGAGATAATGGCCACCAGGAATGCAGTCTTCCACGACACAAACTTCATCAGTGCGGAGTGCATCGGCTCGAATGGGGGCCCCATGAGCCTAGTCAGCACCACGTTAAGTTCCCACGCCGGGGCCGGGGCCTTCACCGGTAGGAACGACCGGAACAGTCCTTTCAAACTCTTTCACCAGTCGATGGGACCACAGGGACGTCCGTCCTGTGGTTCTGGTATATCTGGAGATCGCCGCTAGATGAATCTTAATGGAGGCATGGGCTAGCCCGGCCTTTGCCAGCGATAGCAGGTACGGCAGCACCTGAGGGGCCGTAATCCGTAGGGGGTTGATCTTCTGTGCTCGGCACCAGACAGAGAACCTCTTCCACTTGTGACCGTAGCATTTGAGAGTCGAGGACGCCCTGGCCTTTGCAAGAACCTCTCTGCAGTCGGCCGGTATATCGTACCCTCCAAACTCTAGCGCTGCAGGAGCCAAGCCTGCAGGTTCAGCGACGCCGGGTCGTGGTGGAAGATGGCGCCTCCTTCTCTGGAGAGGAGATCCGCGTCCGCCGACAGCTTGATGTATGGGGACGTTGACAAGTCCAGAAGGTCCGGGAACCAGATCTGCCTCGGCCACGCCAGTGCGACGAGGATCATCCTGCACCGGGACCTCTTGAGCTGGTTGATGAGTCGAAGCAGCAACGGCAACGGAGGGAACGCATACAGGTATAGGCCGTCCCAGGGGAACGAGAATGCATCGCCCATGCTTCTCGGCTGGGGAAACCTGCTGGCGAACCTCTGGCACTTCGAGTTCGTCGCTGTTGCGAACAGGTCGATTTGGGGTTTGCCCCATCGTCGGAAGAGTTGATCCACCTGATCCTGGCGCAGCTCCCACTCGTGACACGCGCGCAGCTCCCTGCTGAGCGAGTCAGCGATGGTGTTTCTTTCTCCTGCCAGGTGGAAGGGAACCAGGAACATCCCCTGGGCGACCGCCCAGTGCCACAGATCCTGTGCCTCCTTGGATAGGGCTGGGGATCTGGTACCTCCCTGCTTCCGTATGTAAAACATTGTCGTGGTTTTGTCTGTGAAGATCCGCACCACCTTGCCCTTGAGCGACGGGAGGAACGATTTGAGAGCCCAGAACATGGCTCGGAGTTCCAGGATGTTGATGTGCAGGAGCTTCTCCTCCGGGAGCCAGAGGCCTCTTGCGTGGAGATCTCCGGTGTGGGCGCCCCAACCTTCCAGGGAAGCGTCCGTCGTCACCGTCTCCTGGTACGCCGGCGTCTGAAAGTCCTTGCCCGCCGTGAGGTGCGCTCGAACGCCCCACCACTGAATCGCCCGCCGGAACACCTCGTTGAGGGAGACCCTGTCTTCGAAGGTGCCCGTCGCCTGCATCCAACGGGCGTCGAGAAATTCTTGAAGAGGGCGCATCCGTAGTCTGCAAATGCGCACCAGGTAGATGCAAGAGGACATCATCCCCAGGAGGGACTTGATGGACCTCACCTTGGCCACGTCCGTGGCTAGCAGGCGCTGCACTTTGCCCAGAATGGTCTTCGTCCGTTCTTCCGACGGTGCCGCCAGGCGCCTCACTGTATCGAGCTTCGCTCCCAGAAACAGGGCCACCTGCGACGGCACCAGATGGGACTTTGGGTAATTTATGGCGAATCCCAGGTCTGTGAGTAGCTGGACGGTCCTCGCAGTGTGTTCGACGGCGAGTTCCCTCGTCCTTGAGCGGATGAGCCAGTCGTCCAGGTAGGGGTAGACGTGAATCATCTGCAGACGCAGCTGCGCCGCCACAGGTGCCAGGCACTTGGTAAAGACCCTGGGGGCCGACTTCAATCCGAACGGCAGTGCTCTGAATTGGTAGTGGCGTCCCTGGACGACGAACCTGAGGAAATTTCGGTGACTTCTAAGGATGGGAACGTGGAAGTATGCATCCTCCAGGTCCAGCGACGATAGGAAGTCGCCTTCCTCCAGCTGTCCCAGCACGTGCTGGAGGGTGACCATCCTGAACTTTTGTGACCTGATGTATTTGTTCAAACGACGAAGGTCCAGGATGGGGCGCCAGCCGCCCGTCTTCTTCCTGACAAGGAAGTACCTTGAGTACACCCCGGAGCCTCTTCGGGACAGGCTCGATGGCGCCTTTGCTGAGCATCGCCCGTACTTCCAACAGCAGTTGCGGGACGTGATTTTCCTTCCTGGCCACAGGTGGAATGTGAGGGCACTTCTTCAGGAATTCGATAGAGTGCCCTCTTGCCAGGGTATCCAGCACCCAACGATCGGTGGAGATGGACTTCCACACGCCGACGAACTTCGTCAGCCGGCCTGCCACCGGGGTGCTTTGGTGTGGGACCGAGGCCACGGCCGGTTCAGTCCTGCTTGGAGGTGGTGGCCTTGCCGCCCTGGCCACCTTGCCGATGGCGGCGAGGCGCTCCCTGCTTGCCACGACCCCTGTAGGCCTCCTTAGACGAAGAGCGTGCCGCCTGGCGGTAGGACGACGAGCCACCGCTGGATCCCTTGGGGGCCCCCTGTCTGCCTTCGGAGCTCCAAAAGGGCCGTTGTTGCTGAAGGGCTCCTAGAGCGCGGGCCGTCTCCGTGTCCGTTTTTATGGCTTGGAGGGATTCGTCCACCGCCTTCCCGAACAAGTTGCTGCCGTCGAACGGCATGTCCAACTCCCTGGTCTGGACGTCCTGACGGAAGTCGGTCGCCCGGAGCCAAACCCGTCGTCGTAGGCAAACTCCGTTGCCCAGCTGGCGGAACCCGGTATCGGCAATATCGGTTGCCACCGTTATGGCGTGGTCCGACGCCACCTCGCCTTCTTGAAGTATTTCCAGGGCCTATATGGGGGCCAGCTTAAACCAGAGCTCCCTGTCGTAACGGGCCACGATCGCCAGTGCGTTGGCCGCTTTGATCGTCGCCGCCGCCGACGAAATAACCCGTCGCCCCATGGCATCCAACTTCTTTCCCTCGCCGTCCGGAGGGGAATTCGACGTTGAGGCTCCTGACCCCGCCGCTTTCTTCTTCGCCGCCGCCGAGACGACCGAGTCTGGCGTTGGCTGGGACCTGAGGCACAGGGGAGCGGTCTTGGGGACCCGGTACTTCTTCTCATACCGGTCCCGTTTGGCTGGTGCCGTGGAGGGGTTCTTGAGTACCGACAGGCCCTCCTCCCAGATGTCATCGATTCGAGGCACCGCGATGACAGTCTTCCTCTTGGCCTCCCGGTGCTGATAGAGGAAACCTTCCTTTTTCTGCTCCTCCGGGCAGAGCTGGAACAATTCGGACGCCCTGGCGATCATGGCGTGGAATGAGCTAATCTCGTCGGGCGGGGATGCCCGTGCGACGGGAGACCCGTTCCGTCGTCGTCGCCCTCAATACCCGTCGTCGAGCCCACCGCACCGTCATCTCCCGACTCGTGGGAGGATGAGGATGGAACTGCAGGCCTCACGGGGCCGAGCGGAGGAGAGGGTTGGGTCCTCCGTCGTTTGTTCTGAGGACTTCCCGACGGGCCAGGTTGCGGGTCCTCCGGCCTGGGCCGTGGTAATCTCGTCCTTATCTCAGAGCATAAGGACTGGATCGCAGACAAAATGGCCGCCGAGCTATCCTGAGGCCTAGGTTCCGGCTGCGCTGGAAGGAAAGGCTGCTCTTCCTCGCCATCGTCGTATTCCTCGGTTATCTCCCGAGGATCTTCCTTGCGGGACCGAACCTTCTCGAATTGTACTTCGAGATTCCTTGTGACCTCGGTCAGTTCCTCCTCCGAGGCTGACTCCGAGATCGAGGAGGCTACCGTGCCCCCCTCCCCCATGTTCCATCATGGTGGCCATGACGATGGGCTGAAAAGAGGATTCTCTCCTTGGCGGCAGGGAAACTCTAGTCCCGGAGGCAGTCTCAGCTGGCGGGGTCTCTGCCGGCTTGGCCAGAGTCGCCGCGATCACCTCGATAGAGGCCTTTGCCTGCTGGGTAGGGGCCTTCACCACCTTAGGTGCATCCTGGGGCGACGCCTCGCTCCCCCTCTCCTGAGATCGGACGGGGCTTCTCCCGAAGCTTACCCGGGGTCTCGGACTTCCTCTTCCCCGAACCGGAGCGCTGGCTCGTGGTTGACGGTGCCAGGGAAGGTGCGCCCTGCCTGGCGACCGAAGAGCCCGACCTTTCGGCGCTCCCGGAGCCAGCTGACTCGCGGCGCTTGGCCTGGTGTTGGACCCCCGTCGCCGGGGTGCCCGCACAGGACTAAGAAGCCCGCTCGGACCCTTTCTTCTTCTTCTCACCTGTTGAGCCTTTCTCCAACCAGCTGGCGAGACGAGATCGACGGTCCCTCATGGTCCGCTCCGACAAGTTCTTGCAGAACTGGCAGTCCTTCTCTACATGAGTCTTGTCCCCATGAAGACAGTAGAGGAATCGCGAGTGTTCGTCCTCCTTAAACACATTCTGCAGCCCGCACCCAGGGCAGCTGCGAAACAGCTTGGGTCCGGGTGACGAACTCGCGTCCTGGGCCATCTCGAAGTAGGCCGCGAATCTTCTGGAATCCTCCAAGAGGTTGATTCGACGAAATCTTCACCCTTGAGGGGCGTAGGAAAATCCCACAACGGGTACCCGTTAACAGGAGTAGAAACGGTGGAGCTTGAGTCTCGATTAAGCGGAAAAATGTGAAAGTTCACCTGAAAAAGCGCGAAACACTCAGTAAAAGCTGGAGAGCTAAGCACGAGGACTCCCAACACTTGAACGTTCAGTAAAAATCTGAAGATGGCTGCCAGAGGCGGGGTTTAGGGAGATGGCAGTCATTGGCTGTGGTCAGTATGATGCAGAGACCAGTGATTGGTTACTACTACGAAAGACAGATCAGAAACGAAACTGATACTTATTTTTTCTTTACCGAGGATTCCCAGCCTGACGACGGGGAATATTCATGAGCATGTGAATCCATGCCAGACCCCATGCTGGAGAAATTTGACTACACCACCAGGACCAATAGGGCACACACCCAAGCAGATAATCCCGGCAGACTACTGGCCTGGCTGTGCAGGAAAGAACACCCTAGGCACCCGACCACGGCTCTGAAAGATGCAGATGGCCCGTTACACCAGACCCAACAAGGCATCAACAACGCTTTTAAACAATTCTATGCTCAGCCCTACTCCCATGCTGTCCAAGTGCCCTCGGGCGAGATCTCAGACACCCT
Organism: Ambystoma mexicanum; assembly: GCF_040938575.1. NCBI lineage: Eukaryota > Metazoa > Chordata > Amphibia > Caudata > Ambystomatidae > Ambystoma > Ambystoma mexicanum. The sequence goes on from NC_090939.1 coordinate 905,032,639, forward strand.
GAAAGAGATGGGATTGCCAACGCTGTCGCCCGCACACAGAGAAGCCCTGGATGCAGATTTCACCAAGGACGATATAACAGAATCTATCAAGTCCCTGGCAACTTGCAAGGCCCCTGGTAGCGACGTGCTGCCCACTGAATTCTACAAGGCCTATGAACCCCATTGCTGTACGAGGTCTTTCAGGAGGCCTACGAGTTGGGGATTCTACCTGAAAGCATGCGTGAAACGCTGGTGATCCCTATGCTTAAGCCCAACAAGCCTGCTGATGATTGCGACTCCTACCGCCCACTCGCAATGCTCAACTATGACGTCAAGATCCTGACAACGATTTTAGCCAAGCGACTCTCCAGGGCAATAGGAGGTGTGGTGCATTCTGATCAAAATGGCTTTGTGCTGGGCCGTAACACCACCGCCAATCTCCGTAGACTTCAGCATGTCTTGTCACAAGCCAGCCTGGATGGGGGACCCTACGCACTGCTCTCCTTGGATGCCATAAAGGCGTTTGATTCCATCTTCTGGGAGTGGTTGCTGGCGGTGCTCCGAGAATTCGGCTTTGGAGAAAAATGTATTAGGTGGGTCAAGGTCCTCTACACCAAACCGAAAGCACGAGTGAAATCTGGTCGGCTTATTTCTGCAGCATGGGACATTCAAAGGGGCACTAGGCAGGGTTGCCCACTCTCCCCTATGCTATACATACTTGGGCTTGAACCCATTGCCATCTATTTTCGGAAACAATTTTTTGATGCCGGAATACGGCTAGATGGGACGGACCATATAATATCCCTGTACGCAGACAATGTCCTCCTTTACATAAGAGATCCACACCTGAACGTCCCGACCATGTTGGAAGTCCTCAGCAACTTTGCTAAAGTATCGGGCATACATTTTAGCAGAAGTAAATCCTGCCTCTTCCCATTGGGATGCCTCAGAGGTAGACACCCTGACGATCTGCCTTCTTTGGGGGTGAGTTGGCACCTCACCACTTTCCGCTACCTAGGAGTCAGCATATACCACACACCTGAACTCATGCACGAAACACCACAGCGGTGGCGCTACCCCCTCTGCACAGGTCAATTGGATTTTGGTCTAAACTCCCCCTGTCCATGTTGGGAAGGGTTTCCATCATCAAGCTGATCATTCTCCCCAGATTTCTCTACGGATTTCAAAATGTGTTCTACTATATCAAAGCTCCCTTTTTTTCAGCTACTAGGAACAATACTTAAGGACTTCTTGTGGGGTAAGGGCAGACACAAACTGGCACTATCCACGCTAACCCTCCCATACAGACAGGGCGGCATCCAGCTCCCTGATTTGGAGAAGTATTACCTAGCAGCCCAGCTCAGCTTTGTAGTCAAATGGTTGGCGGACGATGTCACTCCAGAAACAGCACTGTTCCAACACCCGATTGCTCCTATCCGGCTGAAGGAGCTCATTTGGGCTCCCCAACACCTCACAGGTGAGACCCCCTTCTTAGTTGCCCTCGGAAAACAAATATGGCACAGAACAGAATTGGTCCTCCACCTGAAGCATGCATATGCACCGGACATTCCGCTCCTTGCCGACTTATGCTGGAACAGTGTTGACCTAGCAACCATCAGATATTGGGAAAGGCTGGGAGTGTACACCTGGGGGGACCTATATAGCGAGGGTTCCTTCCGAGACTTCTCTTCCTTACAATCTAACAATGGCGTGCCCAGTGGCCAATTCCAGTGGTATCTCAGAATCCGTACTAGCATGTGCTAAATGGGATTCCTGGCCTGAGGAGCCTGAGTCCAACCCCTTCTTGACACTCCTATACGGGTTGGGAGAGGGATGGAGACCAGTGTCTCAAATATATAGTCACTTAGCAGACAAGCCCAATCCCTGCAGCCCTGACCTAAAACTTAAATGGGACAAGGACCTGGGGTGCGAAATGACCGACGGAGAATGGGGGAGAGCATTGGCGTTCCCTGAAGAGGTTTCCAGAAACTCCAGATTCAGAAAAATCCAACTTAATATACTATATCGCTTGTACCTAACACCCCACAGAATAGCGAAGATCTACGAGCAACCCCAACATAACTGTCCATGGTGTAACGGAGACAAAGCGGACCTAATGCACATGTTCTGGGAATGCATCAAGGCCCGTCAACTCTGGGCTGCAGTGGAACAAACCTGTATGAAGGCTGGCATGACCAGGTGTGAATGGTCTCCTGGAGAGTGCCTTCTTGGAACTTATCCCATACTAGCCAAATTCAAGCATACAGTGAAGCTCATGGATCTATCGTGTATCCTAGCTAAAAGGACCATCGCCATGGCATGGAAGTGACCAGGTGGCCCACGAATCCAGGCATGGTACAGTGAACTTGAACGTTGGGTAGGGGCAGAGACTTCGGCCTGGGAAGAAAGCATTGCCCGGTCCCCCGAGTCAGACACTGGATGCTTGCAAGGCCCACACATGGGCTTTGTTCAATCCCTCCAACGATGACAAACCCCCTTGAATGATACAACCCTGCACAAACTGATCTACCCCTTACTGGACACCCTACCTGCCCATTTGTTTGGGTTCCTTCCCTCCCCCCCTTGATGAGCCTCTTGAAATGATCTACTTATCAATCATGTGGAGACACCACTGTTATTGTTAATGTTTTATGTTGAACCTGTTTGTTGTTCACTAATTGCTTGGCTTACTCAAACAATTTCACCTTCTGCTGCAGTTGGCATCCACTGCCATACTGCTGTTGTGCTCACTTCAAATGCCAAAAAAGAAATTTTAAAATAAATAGATGTTGCTCAGTTCCGTATTGAAACTTAAGAATAGCTGTGATTGATTTGGTTATTGACCTTGAAGGAGCGTAAACTGCAACCACAAGGGAAGTTTTACTGAGGGGATGGATGGGAGGGGCGATAAGGAATACGTCGGAGGAACATCCCATCGAAAGAACGTTACCAGGTAAGAAGTAACTTGTTCTTCGAAGGGATTGTGTCCTCCGACGTATTCCTTATTGTCAGGAATCAGGGGTTGTGGTGTAAGAGGAAGCGGGTACGGCCTAGATAGACTACAATTCCCAGCAGGCATGGGTAATTGGTGTAGTTTCCTGGGCCGCCGGTAACCAGCTGCCGGCACTTTGCACTTAGAGGATGTGCTCTTAACGGCCGCCCGCCCTTGCTCAGTTGCTGATGATTAATGTTGGAGAGCACGGCCGGCGGAGGCAGCAGCAGCGGAGCAGCAACACGTGAGGCGAAGGCGCGAGGGAGCTGAATAACGAACGCCGACTATGCACCAAGGTGTTTGCATTCCCCGTGCCGCGGCGGTGAACGCTTGCTACCTGCTCGATTACTTCAGGTCCGGGGCAGCCGCAGGAGGCGCCAGGACCCTCAGTTAAGTGTTCATGTGTGTTTGGTATTCTATCGGGCCGCGGAGGTGACTTGCATCTAAAGAAAACACTTCACTCATTAATGTCCGGACGTAATAAGGGAACGTCCGGACCATGGGTTAAGTGTGCCCTCGTAATGCTATCATGGGTGCTTCTTTTAGTTTATATGTAATGTGATTATGAGGTTTGGCAACAAAACGTTGGTTATTTCACAGGCACATGGCTTTAGTTGCGATTTCTTCACTAAATGAAAGCTCTGTTCTAAGTACAGAGGCAAAAAACCTGCTAAATCTGCATGTTTCAGTCATATTGCTTTCTCCACATGGGGAAAAGTGCTGTTCTATGTACAGTGTTTTGTGTCAATCCATGTTTTGAGGCATGTGGCTGTCTCAGTGTTCTCTGCTTGCTATCTGTTTGTTGTGGCTTTAAGTCATGGTTACTAACATGCAAGAGGTCATGTATATTGCTTCATGTATTGTATGAAAATTATGTTATGTTCTACTAATTTCTGAAATAAGAGTCAGGTCAGGTTGCAGGAGTATTACATTACCAAGTCAGGAATTGTAGGGGTCGTTTTTACTGTTTATGTCTTGTTGTCTTCCTTTCCTTCCCTTTATCCGCCCATCCCCTTTCCCTAACTCCTTCTTCCCCCCATTGGCTGCCACGTGGCTACCTGTATTTCGAACATCCAGGCGCCCGTGCCAACCACGGTGGGAGGGGTCAATCCATTCGGCTTCTGTGGTTCGGGAGAGGGGATTGAAATCCTCCTCCCTTAAGTTTATTTGTGACAGAATCATCAGCCCCCGATTTCGGGATTACTGAACCACCCAGGCCAAATGGATAACCCTCCCTCTTTAGCAGAAGTGCTGAAGGCACTACAGGATATTCAGGTGGAATTGGTACACGTAAGACAGGAATCTAGCACTCTGAAGAATCAAGTGCAAGGATTGGTAGCACAGGGGACTCCACTGGTGGAAGCAGGGTCCTCTACCGGCAGAACAGGAGCAAGAACATCCACTGTTGTGGTTCAAGCTCCTAGTAGTGTGCCCTTGGCACCGCCCGAAAGATCTTCTGGGGACCCTAAAAAATTCATGATGTTCTTGACCCAGCGTAGATTACATTTTCTTTGTAAACCAACGGCCTTTGAGACAATTCAAGCAAGAACTGCTTTTGTAATTTCATACTTAACAGGAGATGCGGCCGCTTGGGCGATGGCATTGGTACAAAAAGATGATACATTACTGTATCATTGGGATAATTTTTTTGCACAATTCGGTCGATTGTTTGATCGCAGGGAAGTGTCATTGGCACAAGATAAGGAGTTATTGGCACTAAAACAGGGTACCAGAGATTTAGTCTCTTATGTGACACACTTCAATAGACTGGTAATTGAAACAGATTGGCCAGAGAATAAACCGACAGTTTTATTTGATCAGGGATTGAAAGAAGAATTAAAAGACGCTATGGCACAGGTAGAGCCTCAGCCCAACACGTGTACAGCTATGATCGACTTAGCATTAAGGTTGGATCATCAGATGAATGAACGAAAGGGAGACAGGAAAAAACCAGAGGTGGTACCCTTTGTACGGTTGGATAGAGGAAGGGTGAACAGAAACGGTGAGGGTGAACCTATGCAGATTGGAGGGGTGAGGGGACCATTATCGGCTATGGAAAAGGAGCAGAGGAAAGCTAATAATCTGTGTTTGTACTGTGGTCAACCTGGACATTATATTCGTACTTGTCCAAACACTCCCAAGAAGATAGGTGGCGGAGATAAGAGCAAAGGCGAGTTGGGAAAAGGCTTGGGCCGGCCTTAGGGGGAACTCAGGTGTCAGGCTCAGTGGTAGAAAAGTTCCCCACTTGGGTAGCAAATACTTCACGAAAAGGTAACTCCCATTTGTATATTCTGGTAACTTTATTTTTTGCTTGTACAAAACAGATGGTGTCAGCCATGATAGATTCGGGGGCAACTGGAAACTTTATTGACATTGATTTGGTCAAAAGGTTGGGGTTGCCATTGAGAGAAAAGACTCAGGTGGAAGGGGTGCAGTCGGTGGATGGGTCTCCTTTAATTTCAGGACCCATTTGTCAGCAAACTCAACCCATAGAAATGAGGTGTCAGTCCAGACATGTGGAGGACATTGTACTGGATTTAATTGCGGCGCCCCAGTTTGGTCTTATTTTAGGAATTCCTTGGTTGACTCAGCATAACCCAAGAATTGATTGGGTGGCTAGAGAGATTTTTTTTGAGATTCCAGAATGTATAGGTCACATTGAGGAGGAGGTGAGTCCTGCATTGTTTCTAGAAGATCAGCCAGCCACCGGCATTGGAAGTGGTGGGGGCTGTGGGTTTCCAGGTTCCGGCTGAATATCAAGAGTTTGTGAATGTTTTTGACAAAGGAGGAGCGGAACGATTGCCGCCCCATAGACCATATGACTGTGTCACAGAGTTAGAACCAGGGGCTAAATTGCCATGTAGCAGAATATATGCATTAACGGAAACAGAAAATCAACATCTGCGAGAATATTTGGATGATATGTTAAAAAAAGGATTCATTCGACATTCCACATCACCAGTCTCATCCCCATTGTTTTTTGTGCCAAAGAAAGAAGGTACGTTGAGGACATGTATTGATTATCGTGCATTAAATAAGGTGACAGTAAAGAACAGATATCCACTCCCTTTAATTTCTGGACTGCTGGATCAAGTAAAAACAGCAGTGGTGTACACAAAACTTGATTTACATGGAGCTTATCATTTGATTCGTGTTAAGGAAGGTGATGAGTGGAAAACTGCTTTTAGAACTAAGTTTGGATTATTTGAATATTTGATTATGCCTTTTGGTTTATGTAATGCTCCTGCAGCATTTCAGCTTTTTATGCAGGAAGTATTGAGTGAATTTTTGGACATCTTTATTATTGTATATATTGATGACATTCTAATATATTCCAATTCACAAGAACAGCATGTGAACCATGTAAGGGCAGTGTTAAAGAAATTACAAGAACATCAGTTATATGTCAAATTGGAAAAATGTGCTTTCCATGTGAAAAGAGTGGAGTTCTTGGGCTTCATATTGACCCCGGAAGGAATAATTATGGACAAAAGCAAGGTGCAAGCAGTCCTGGATTGGCCCAAACCCCAGTGTATTAAAGATATTCAGTCTTTTTTGGGTTTCGCTAACTTCTATAGACGATTTATTACTAATTTCTCTCAGATTGTGGCACCTATAACAAGATTATTAAGAAAGGCAACAAGTTTTTGTTGGGATGGGGGGGCTGAAAAAGCTTTTCAAGAACTAAAGATGGCATTCACCTCAGCCCCAGTATTACGACATCCAGATTCTGATAGGATGTTTCAAGTGGAAACTGATGCGTCCAATGTGGCAATAGGGGCGGTGTTATCCCAGAAGGATCCAGAAGGGAGTTGGCACCCAGTGGCCTACTATTCACGAAAACTCACTCCATGTGAACAAAACTATTGCATCACAGATAAAGAATTATTAGCTATTAGGGCAGCCTTTTTGGAATGGAGACATTATTTACTGGGAGACAAGCATCAGGTGTTGGTAGTAACGGATCATAAAAACCTACAGTATTTCAAAACGGCTCACACATTGAGTCCTAGGCAATTACGGTGGTCCCAATTCTTCAACGAGTTTGATTTTGTGGTGACCTTCAGGCCGGGGAAAAGAAATGGAAAGGCGGATGCCTTATCTCGTCACCAAAACATGGACAACATGGTATCGTAAACAAAATCTATAATCCCGGCAGAGAAGGTGGTAGGAGTCGTGGTCTCAAAGTTGATGAAGTAGGTGAAACAGGCAATGAGGAATCAAAAGAATCAGAATTGGGGAGTGAACAATCCTTTGGAAACATTTAAAGAAAATCTCCCTTACTATGATGGCCGGTTATATTTGCCTACGTTAGAACTACAAAGAAAGGCTATGCATTGGTGCCATAACTCACCTTTGGCTGGACATTCAGGTAGTAAAAAGACACAGACTCTAGTGGAAAGATACTTTTGGTGGCCAAATCTGAGACAAGAGGTAACCAGGTATGTGCAGGAATGTGAAACATGTGTGCGAAGTAAAGCAGATCACACCAAGAAGTCAGGTCTAGGGAAACCATTGCCCACTCCCACCAAAATATGGACACACATATCAATGGACTTTATCACAGACTTACCACCGGATGATCAGTATGATACGATATGGGTGTTAGTGGATTACTTATCTAAACAGGCTCACTTTGTCAATTGTAGAGGCATTCCAGGAGCAGGGGAGTTGGCTGAATTGTTTCTGCAGCATGTGGTTCAACTTCATGGACTACCACGTACTATTGTTTCTGATAGAGGACCGCAGTTTACATCGAAGTTTTGGTGCGCTTTCTGTCAGATGCTAGGAATCAAGTGTGCCCTGTCCACTAGTTATCATCCCCAGACCGATGGACAAACTGAAAGAGTGAATCAGACGCTTGAGCAATACTTGCGCTGTTATTTACATGAAGGAAGGGAGTCGTGGGTTCAAACATTATGGTTAGCTGAGTTCACCTATAATAATGCCGAACATGCGTCCCTGGGAATGGCTCCCAATGAGTGCTTGTATTGGCAGGTACAGGAAATGTTACCAGAGCAGCTACCAGATGTAGAAAACCTTCCAATACTCCAAAACAGAAAACAATTGCTTCTGACCATCAGACAGAAGGCGCGAGACAACCTTGAATACGCAAAAACTCAATATAAGATGTATGCAGATAAAAAGAGACGGGAGGCTCCTCAGTACAAGGTGGGGGATAAGGTGTGGCTATCCACACGTAATTTGCCTCTAATAGGATCTCGAAAATTTGCTCCTAAATTTATTGGACCTTATGAAATTGTACATATTGTGTCAGAAGTTGCTGTCAAATTACGTTTGCCTAAGACTCTGAAAATCCACCCGGTATTCCATGTGTGTCTGCTTAAACCCGCAGTGCCTGGAACACACGTGCAGAGACCTCCAGCCATCCACAAAGAGGGTCAGTTGGAATATGAGGTAAAGCAGATTTTGGACTCAAAAAGGAGGAGGCAAGTGTTATGGTATCTGATCCAGTGGGCTGGATACAGACTGGAAGACTGCTCCTAGGAACCTGCTAGTGCAGTTCATGCACTTCGCCTGGTAAGAATGTTTCATGCAAAATATCCAGAAAAAGCAGGTCCTGGGAAGAGCCCTGGAAGGGGAGGTACTGTCAGGAATCAGGGGTTGTGGTGTAAGAGGAAGCAGGTACGGCCTAGATAGACGACAATTCCCAGCAGGCATGGGGAATTGGTGTAGTTTCCTGGGCCCGCCGGTAACCAGCTGCCGGCACTTTGCACTTAGAGGATGTGCTCTTAACGGCCGCCCGCCCTTGCTCAGTTGCTGATGATTAATGTTGGAGAGCACGGGCGGCGGAGGCAGCAGCAGCGGAGCAGCAACACGTGAGGCGAAGGCACGAGGGAGCTGAATAACGAACGCCGACTATGCACCAAGGTGTTTGCATTCCCCGTGCCGCGGCGGTGAACGCTTGCTACCTGCTCGATTACTTCAGGTCAGCGCAGGAGGCGCCCGGACCCTCAGTTAAGTGTTCATGTGTGTTTGGTATTCTACCGGGCCGCGGAGGTGACTTACATCTAAAGAAAACGCTTCACTCATTAATGTCCGGACGTAATAAGGGAACGTCCGGAGCATGAGTTAAGTGTGCCCTCGTAATGCTATCATGGGTGCTTCTATTTGTTTATATGTAATGTGATTATGTGGTTTGGCAACTAAACGTTGGTTATTTCACAGGCACATGGCTTTAGTTGTGATTTCTTAGAGGCAAAAAACCTGCTAAATCTGCATGTTCCAGTCATATTGCTCCCTCCACATGGGGAAAAGTGCCGTTCTATGTACAGTGTTTTGTGTCAATCCATGTTTTGAGGCATGGGGGTGTCTCAGTGTTCTCTGCTTGCTATCTGTTTGTTGTGGCTTTAAGTCATGGTTACTAAGATGCAAGAGGTCATGTATATTGCTTCATGTATTGTATGAAAATTATGTTATGTTCTACTAATTTCTGAAGTAAGAGTCAGGTCAGGTTGCAGGAGTATTACATTACCAAGTCAGGAATTGTAGGGGTCGTTTTTACTGTTTATGTCTTGTTGTCTTCCTTTCCTTCCCTTTATTCGCCCATCCCCTTTCCCTAACTCCTTCTTCCCCCATTGGCTGCCACGTGGCTACCTGTACTTCGAACATCCAGGCGCCCGTGCCAACCACGGTGGGAGGGGTCGATCCATTCGGCTTCTGTGGTTCGGGAGAGGGGATTGAAATCCTCCTCCCTTAAGTTTATTTGTGACACTTATCTTGATAGACTCCCATAGCAGTGGTGTGTAAATGGAGGTGGGAGTAAAATTGCCATATTCCCTTTTAAGAATGAACAGAGTGTAACACAGCTTTGCCAAATCTAGTCTCTTGGCTAGAGGAGGAAACCAGATTGTATAATTTTGTAAAGGTATGTGCGGACGACCATGTGGCAGCCACACATGTCTCAAATCGGGACCCCTCTTTGGAGGGCCGAAGAGGCTGCGATACCCCTGGTTGAATGAGCCCTAAGATTTTGAGGGGGCTCTTTCTCTGCCAATTTGTAACATTCTAGAATGGCTAAAATAATCCATCTGGAAATGGTCTGTTTTGTGATTGGCAAACCTAATTTGTGCCCTGTGTAACCTATGAACAGTTGGTCTGCTTGCCTAATCCTAGCAAGTCTGCGGATATAAAAACACAAGGCTTGCCTTGGATCCAGCCTATGTAGCCTCTCTTCCTCTTTCCCAGGATGGGGAGGAGGATAGAATGAGGGTAAGGTTATCTTCTGAGTGATGTGGAATTCAGAAACCACCTTTGGGAGGAAATTAGGCTTCACTTGTAGGACAACTTTGTCTTTGTGAAAAATTGTATGAAGGGGTTTACAAGATAGAGCTTGTGATTCGCTCACCCTCCTGGCAGATGTCAAAGCCACTAATAAGACAGTTTTAAGGGTGAGAAATCTTAACGAACAAGAGTGGAGTGGTTCAAAAGGAGTACCCATTTAAGACTAAATTTAAGTCCCATAAGGGAACTTGGAACGGTCTTGGGGGGAAAGACATTAGTTAACCCTTTCAGAAATTGTATTGCTAAGGGTAATTTGAAATATGATGGCTCCTCCGCAGTGCGCTTGAAGATCGATAGCGCTGCGAGATAGCCCTTGATCGTACCAACTTGAAGACCTGAATTCGCCAAATAGAGTAGAAAGGATAACACCATTGGTGTACCACATGAAAAGGGTTCAATATTCTTTTCTCTACATCAGCTGCAAAATGTGTTCCAACGGCAGCAGTATAAAGTCTTTGTTGCTGGCCTACTGGCTGAAAGCAACACCTCCATGATGTCATCTGGGAGGTCCCAATCCTTCTATCTCAACCTTTCAGAAAAAAAGCGTGAAGGTTGAGGGTTCTGATGTCTGGATGGAGAACCTGACCTCCCTTCTGCGAGAGAAGATCCTCCCTGTGTGGAAGACGAATCGGAGGGCAGATGGACATGTCCAGAAGGTCCGGGTACCACGTTCTCCTGGCCCAGTCTGGGGCAATTAGGATCATAGTCTTCAGGAATCTTCTCAACCTCCTGATCATCTGAGGAATGACAGGGACGGGAGGAAAGGCGTACAGAAGTGGAAACTCACAGTCTACTACGAACGCATCCCCTAGAGCTCCTCTCAGGGGAAATTCCCTCGAACAAAACTGATCGCACTTCCTGTTGATACTGGTGGTGAACAGATCCACTTGAGGGGTTCCCCAAAGGGCGAAGATCTCTCGAAGGACATCCTGAGCTATCTCCCACTCGTGAGAGACTGTGCTCTGCCTGCTCAAAGCGTCCGCTGTCAAGTTCTTCTCTCTGGCTAAGTGAACTGCCGATAGAGAGATTCCTTCTTGAATTGCCCAAAACCGGAGCTGCATCGCCTCTCTGCACAGTGGCAGTGATCCTACGCCTCCTCTTTTGTTGAGGTAGTGCATGGCCACTGTTTTGGCCGTCATTATTAGGACATTTTCCCCTTGTACAGATGGCAGAAAAGCCTTCAGCGCTAGTCTGATAGCTCTCAGCTCCAACAGGTTGATATGTAGTCTGGACTCTGATGGAGACCAACGACCGCTGATGGTCAAGTCGTTGGCATGGGCTGCCCACCCCGTGAGTGTGGCATCCGTAACTACTGTTATCTCCAGCCATGGTTGCCAAAACAGTTCTCCTTTCAAAGTGTTCTCCCGACAGGCCCACCACTGAAGGTCTCGAGCCACTTTGTCTGGAACCTGAAGGAGATCTGTCATTCTTCCTGATAATTGCGACCACTGAGTTCTTAGTGCCCACTGGAGAGATCTCATTGTCAGGCGAGCCTCTGGCACAAGGAAGATGCAGGATGCCATGAGGCCTAGCAACCTCAAAAAGTCGAAGGCTGGGAGACGTTGGGCATTTTGAATCTTGGGCCCTCACCTCTGGTGGCGAGGCTTTCCCCAGGGAAGTGTCCAAGACTGCTCCGATGAACTGGAGTCTCTGTGATGGTATCATCTGTGACTTCTTTAAATTGAGGGAGAAGCCCAGTTTGTGAAGGAAGTGGCAGACATAATCTAGTTGAATCTGAGCTTGTTCCGAAGATACAGCTCTGATCAAGCAATCGTCTAGGTAAGGGTAGACATGAATCCCTCCCCTCCTTATACTTCCAGCCACTACCGACATTACCTTGGTGAAGACCCTCGGGCGGAGGTCAGCCCAAATGGCAGAACTCGAAATTGATAATGAGAGTTGCCAATTGTGAACCTCAGGTATTTCCTGTGTTTGAGATGGATTGGCACATGGAAATAAGCATCCTGAAGGTCCAGAGATACCAGCCAGTCCTGAAGCTGGAGGACCTGAAGGATCTGAGAGAGAGTTACCATCTTGAACTTGTCCTTCCTGAGGAACTTGTTCAATTCTTGTAAGTCCAAGATAGGTCTCAGTCCTCTGTCCTTCTTCGGTATCAGGAAGTAGGGGGAGTACCAACCCTTGTTCCTCTCTGCTACAGGTACCGGTTCTATGGCACCTTTCTCCAGCAGTTCTAGAATCTCCTGCAAAAGGAGCGGGTCTGGAAACTTCAAAGAGTTGTTCCCCGGTGGATGACTCTGAGGGGTGCGTAGAAAAGGCAGGCAGTAACCTTGGGCAACTGTCTCCAATGCCCAAGCATCTGACGTAATAGCCTGCCATTCCGTCAGATGTTGAATTAATCTGCCCCCTACTGGTGTCTTGTGAGGAGAGTCCTCAGAGTGGTTTAGAGGCGGCTGATGCAGATGCCGAGGGTAAAGAGGCACCTGCTGCTGCTGCGTCTTTTGTACTTTTAACCCGTCCACCTCGGGTGAATATTTGTTGGCTTCTTTGAGCCGGCTGTCCTCTGCCTTTTCCGAATGTGGAATAAAAACAAAAGGACCTACCTCTCCAAGAGGTTCCTGAGGGGCGATAGGGAGTTTGACAGATTGCAGCTCCAAAGGATTTTGCTGCTGCCTTGAATGTTTGTAACTTACCTAGGCTGTCATCAGCCTTCTTACCAAATAAAGAAGAGCCGTCAAAGGGCATATTCAAAAGTCTGGCCTGTACATCTGGAGCAAAACCAGACTTTCGCAACCACGCAAATCTGCGGATTGTAGTACTTGCCGCCATGGCCCTGCTGATACTGTCAGCAGAATCAATGCCAGTTTGAAGGGATTTGCACATTGCATCTTTACCATCTTTAATGATGTTCAGAAAAGCTTCCCTTTCTTCTCCTTCCGGGAGGCAGTCAGCCGCTGATGAAGCACACTCCCAAAGTGTATGGCTGAATCTTACCAGCGTACAAGTAGCATTAATGGATTTAAGCGCCATGCTACACGCAGAAAATACCTTTTTTGACATAGCGTCAAATCTCTTATCATCCCTGTCTTCTGGAACAGTAGGGTATGCAGATCTACTGTTCGATGAAGTTGCTGCTTGAACAACCAGACTCTCTGGAGTTGGATGTTTGGACAAATACTCAGGGCCAGAAGCAGATACACTATATTTGGCAGATAGTTTTTTGTTAACTGCCGGTATAACCTCAAGAGTTTCCCAGTGGCCGATATTTTCCTCTGCAATGCAGTATGAAATGGAACCACAGGATCTTCCTGTGGGCCTTTAATTAAAATGTCTGTAAGAACATCTTGTTGAAAGGAAGGTGAAGGTGTAGACCAACCCATGATTTCTATTATTCTGGCCACTAAAGTTCTGTAAGGGGTTTCAGCATGTTCCCCTGGCTCTGGTTTGGCAAATTCTACTTCTGGGGAAGTATCTAACCCACTTGCATCATGCAAGGATTCTTGAACATCCTTCAACCTATTTTCTTCAGAGATAAATTCCTCTGGTTCAGGTGTCGTAGTCCTCTGCAACCCAAAAGGTCTTTCATGATCAGAATCCTCCCCTTCCTCATAAATAGAGGACAAGGCTCTGAAATAATCTGACCTTGGAAATGGCTTAAAACCCATTTGTAAAGCAGAAGGGGCCAAGCTTGTGGTAACCGGTTGAGAAAACGTTGATGTTGCCGACGCAGAAGTCAAAGGCTTCGAGGAAACCAAAAAAGGCGTCAATAAAGGTATGAAGAGACCTCGAAGAACTCAAGAGGATCGGAATCCTACTCGGAGTCATCAAGGTTATAGACGACATTATCGAGGTCATGGAGGAAGCCCTCGGTGTGACTACTGACTGCGAAGTAGTGACAGCCGTAGGTTTGTCCTTTATCGGCGTCGACATCGGCATCGAAGACGGCATCGATTCGACTGATCTGTGTGACGATGGGCCCTTCGATAATGGCGTTGATGACGCAGATTTATGAGTCGAAGGGACCTTCGACGATGGCGTCGATGACGCGGTCTTACTGCCTTTGCTCGAGGGTTCATGACGCTCTCGGGCAGTTTCTTTTCGCCGGGTGCAACAACTCGCTGCATTTCGATTTTTCGGGTCTTTAGCTGTCTCTGAGGAGGTCGAGGCCGCTTTCTCGAAGACGCTAAGCATCTTTTTATGGAATTCCTCCCACTTAGCTGGAGAGCTGTGTTTTGTGGGGCAGGTGACCCTTTCCCGTGAAACAGAAGAAGACGAAGAAGAGGGTGATCTACGACGCCTCTTTTTCGAGTGTTTGGATCTCGAAGACTGATGGGAACCGCTTCGAGACCTCGAACGGGAATGTTTCCTGTGACGGCGAGGAGACGAATGTCTCGACTCTGCCGAAGAAACTTTCGAAGGAGTAGAAGTTTTAAGGGTCTTACCTCTTTCGAGCTTCCCCTTACGCTCCTTCAAGGCTTTCGCCGCCATGAACATGCAGTCCTCGCATTCTGAACAATGGTGCTCCGATCCCAGGCACCACAAACAGATCCTGTGAGGATCCGTCAACGACATTTTCTTTCCACAATCTAGACACTTTTTGAAGCCGGACCGTGGGGTCGACGGTTCAGATGAGGAAGCCATCGAAAAGAGTAAGATATATTCGAGGAATAAGTAGAATCTACTTGAAGAACGAACTGAGCAACACGATTCCGAGGCCCACGAAGCGCGGAAAATCGGAACTGAGCAACGGACGCTGCGCGTGTCTATTTATACGCATGATGATGTCGGCGCCGATACGAAGGCTGTCGAGGGACACCAACTCGAGGGACGTCGACGCGCAGCGCCCTCTACTGAAAAAAATTTCCGAGCAAGCTGGAAGTAATCTATCAAGATAAGGAATACGTCGGAGGACACAATCCCTTCGAAAAAATGTTTAACTATCACATGGAAGGATTCTAAGCAATGACAATACCATAGCATTGTGTGAAACCTTTTTTCATTGGAATGATGTTCGATTAATCTTTGATTTGACAAAACTGTGGTATTATATTGAAGAGATATTGAAGGGATTTTGGAGTTGATTGATTTTTAACATTCTTTCTGGTGTGCTATTATGAATTTATAGTAACTCATGAACTGATTTTATGTTCACCACCTTTTAATATCGATAGTTAATCCTTTTATCTTTTTCTTCTTTTTTTGTAGTGTAGTGTT
Organism: Ambystoma mexicanum; assembly: GCF_040938575.1. NCBI lineage: Eukaryota > Metazoa > Chordata > Amphibia > Caudata > Ambystomatidae > Ambystoma > Ambystoma mexicanum. Next base: position 905,048,087 of record NC_090939.1, read on the forward strand.
GTGTAATTTATTGAACAGATCTTGGTGTTAATTGATTTTTTACATTTTTCTTGTGACTCATGCAGTAATATGAATTCATTGTAAATTCAGCCATGGTTGCCACTTGGGAAAAAATATTGTTAATTCTTTTTTTCCGATATTCGTTGTGTATTTTGACAATTCCCCCATGGGGGAGCTTTCCTATGAGGCTAGGCACACAAGGACACTAAACAATGGTCCCCCTAGGGGTGGCAACATGCGGGAGGACTTCAGAGGGAGGGACTCCCCTCCTAGGGCTAAGGACATCCACCTGGAGAAATGCCTCCGTAATACCCTGTCACATAACCCTCGACCCTCATGGTCATCCTTTTTAACCACTATTGATAGTGGAAGCATATGTTACGGCAACGCCATGGCTGTGACAAATGTAAATCATACTAGGACGAAGACGAACACGAGGACACATATGCAAAATCAGCCAAGTACTGCAATACAGTGGCTCACTGGAGGCATAAAGAGTGCCAAAGAGACTTCCCAAGATGGTGTTGACGTTACACAAGAGCAGAGTTAACAATATGAAGAAGAAAGCAAGAAAGGACTAGAGATCTCTCATTGCAGAAGCCAGCAGCACGCTGCCTGGGAGATTCAATAAGGGATGTCCAGAGAAGCTGTTCAGGTGGAAGGCGCAAGGAACGGGACACTGTTGCCATGTGGAAGGAGCCGGCTAGGAGCCGGCTTGCCAGAAGCAAGAGGCTTTTGAGATGGTGGCATGACCGCAAAGCAGTGGACCGTTTGATCTGGAAACAGTGCCGAGACCACCTGGTGGAACCATGCCAGTGTCAGAAATCGCAGAGGAAGGAGTCTGCGACCCCAGGAAGAACCAAAGCTGTGTCCCACAGGAGAACAAGGCAACGGGAACAGAGGGAAGATCGGGAAGGCAGAGTTGATAGGGAGTCACCTACCTCATCGCAGTGGTCCAGATAATACCACTGCAAAGTAGAGCGTGTCCAGAGTCATTTCCCTTGTCCCATTGATTCCAGTAAATACCACTAACCAAGCAGAGTCGATCGGGAGTCATCTCCCTCGTCGCAGTGGTCGGCCAAATACCACTTCTCAAGCTTAGTGTAACAGGAGCCATCTTCCTCATCAGAGTGATGAATGGCTTTGAGTTTTTCCAATTCCTGGAAGGAGCTAAAGAGACTAATCCAGGTTTTCTGCAAGAGTGCCTGAAGACCACTGTGGATACCTTTTATGAAGTGAAGGGAGTAATTTCCCCCCTTGTCCTTTTGTGATGGAACATTGAAGGACTTCTAATATAAGTTGGAAGTGAGACACCAGGAAGTTGGAAGTGAGACACCAGGAGAAGGGAGGCATTCACCTGGTGTTGGAGACACAAACCTTGCTTACTTAAAGACACAGGTTTACAGTTTTAGGGTTAGATAAGTAGGTTTCTGACAGAGTACAGAGAACATTTACTTTTGATGGACACTCTGACAACTCACTGACGTTTTCCTAGGTCTAGGCAGGACAAGCCCATTAGACGTAGGGATAGATAGGTTTCTTTATTGATTTTATAAAAATCTATAGCCCACACTATGACCCCCCCACCCCTTGTCAATTTCCTTTTTCTACACCCTCACAGTATGCATGAAATGCCCAAACATGCTAAATTATACAAATAAATAAAAAGACAGCATTTACAAAACCTCAAGGTCCCGATTAGGATACAAAACAAACATAGAAATTGATTTCCACAAGGGTCACATCACAGGCCTTTTTTCACAGCCGTAGATCAGTCTACCTAGGTATATTCCTGCAAGAATAGTGTTATATCTGGCAGCATATTTATTTCCGGTAGGGGATGCTGGTAGAGCGTGCTGCTCAGCTTCATGCCACAGATGGTGGGTAATCACTAGACCCACATATGGTTGCAGTCAGACAATATTTTCCAAGCTTCTAGTAAGATGTTCATTAGTACTTCGGGATGCTCTGCCTTCTTTGCCACAAATTTCAAGTATTGAAACAGAGACAATTTCACGTTCTCCCTCTAATCCTGAAATCCCAGAAGGATTGTAAGGTCGGCAGGAAAAGGAGGGAAATACTCCTTGTCACCAAGTGGAAAGCACTGGGTGAGACCTTACTTAATTGCTAAATATTTCTATAAGGTTACCTAATTCAAAATCTAACCTTAGGGTGCCAGACACTCCTAATGCCTTAGAGAGTGCACCCGGGAAAAGTGGAATCTTCAATGAAGTCATTTGGGACATTTCAATTAGTTCAAGGGAGAACAGGACGGTGCAGTTAGGTACCGTCAGAAGCCGGTATGATTAGGTCCTTGGGACTGCAAAGGACATCCAGTGATACAGAAGGGAAACCAGGAGAATAGATCTGAATCTGAGTATGGTGGATGCTATCCACAAAAGTCTATTGTACAGCCGATTCTATAAGGTTGGCCCTTTGAGTTATCACTGTATTTCCGTTACCAATCCATGTGTACCATTAACAGTTGAACATTTTCAGAACACACTGCAGGATACTGCATACATACAAGACAAGTCCCCTATCTCTCAGCCTGCATGAATGTTAGCTTTATTTGCAAGATGCAGAGACATCAGGGAGGCAGAGGTTTTTAATGGCCAACACAAAATAAGGACCTTGAAGAACAAGAGCTATGCCCAGATCCACACTGGCTAGTTCCTGTAGGGACTCCCATGGTATTGCCTGTGAGAATAAAGCAGATTGTCCAAAGCGCAAAGAATACTGTTCTGAGCTACACAACTCTCACACAGAGCTTGAAATCATCTTTCATTTACAGGCCACTCGTATAAATGGAGGTATTACACATGTTTTGCACTGGTGGAAGTGCAATTAGCACCAAGGCAAAAACTTGCCATAGTTCAAAAACATTCTTTCAAGGAATTTTTGCAGCAAGACCCAAGTCCAAATACATTGAAATAATGTTTTTGCACAAGACAATTTTTGCCTAGCTAATTGCACTTACACCAGCACCAGGTTTCTGTATCTGTAATCATGCACAAAGTCGCACAGAAACCTAATGCATAACTTGAGTTGCTCATCACACGAGTCAGTTGGGCAAAGGCCTCATAAAAGACAGTTTTCCTTTATTTGGTATTTTAATGGCGCTCACAATATTGCAATGCCCCTGGAAACGAGAGCTGTGATTTCTCACCAAAAGGTACAACAGCAACTTGCGGGAGACGCAAACTATTCAAGCTGTATTAAAAAGATATCATTGATCCTTAAACAAAAGCTTCCTATTCTTTGCCTCTACACATCTGCAAGAGAAAGCCTAGCTAGCATAAACCCATGTGCTCGTTGCCGATGCCTTCATTAGTGCACAGAAACACACATCACAACGTGTCATCATAGATTTCTCCCTTTCTACGATACACCATGTCAATGGAATAATCAACTCTACTGTAGCGTCAAGCTCATGCTCCTGTGCCATATTCGTTCTTTTCTATTGGAAGACACTGTGCTACCCTACCCAATGCCAACACTGGTGCCCACCTAGACTATTGTACTTTCCCATTTCTTTGAGGCTATCAAAATATCCTAAATCGCCTTGAGGCTCTCTTAAACATTGCTATGAGAACTGTGACCAACACACCAAAAAGGGAACATATATCGAAGGGACTGAATTGGCTCCCAGTAAAATGTTGCATCTCCTTTAAGGCCTGTACCATGTGGCTCTGTACAGCTCTGAAACATTATAATTTCAAAAATCACATCAAATTGTAGTGGACCAGCAGAGACCTGACCTCAAAGCTTCAATTCTGAGTTAATGTTAACCGCATCAAATGCTCGAAACAATGGGATGCTCCTTCCAGGTCCTGCCCGCCATGCTCTGGAAAGCGCAGCCAGACTGTTACTCTCACTTGTCTCTGCAGGGGCGTTGGGGCACGGTTGTAGCCCTCCCAGGGGTGAGGTTTGTCCTGGAACTGCGTTCCCCTTCTGTACTGATGGCCGCGATTGAGGGAAGATGCTTCTCAAGGCTCATCCTGCGTGGATATAATGGGCGTGAGTATGCTAGTCTATGGCCCTTGCCCCCACTTCCCGTCCCTTTGATTCCGCTTAGATCCGCTGCCTTGGAAGCCTCACCTGGTTATTAATGTCTGTAGGCTCTCCGTCCTGCTACTTCTGGCAGGGGCGCTTGTTTGTCGAGGACCGAGTTCCTTCATTGGTCCTATGCGGGCGGTAGTCCAGGCCTGTTGCGACTAGCCACTTCTCTTTGGGTAAGTAGTGTTCTTGTTTATCTTCTGTTGCGTGTCCATTCTCAGCCCTTGCTTGTTTGCAATCTGTATTATTCATTTTCCTGTTACTGTTCGTTTCCTCGGTATGTTGTTTGTTCTGCGTGTTATTGTCCGTTCCTTCCTTAACCTTGTTCTTTTGTTCTCTTCCCGTGTAGGTGACGGTACGGCCCTGTAGCTGCTGAGTTCGATTGCGGCAGCTGGAGTGATGAGGAACGGGACCAGTGGCTGGCGTTAACAGGTAGGCTGACTCGTTAGGATGCGCGCGTGTCTTGAATGTGGTGCGTTTCTGAAATGGTGAAATGTACTAACCTTGGGCCTCATTACGGGTCGGGCGGTCCGGAAAAAACAGTGGCAGTAAACCCGACACCACTGTTAATTCCGGACCGCCCGATCTCCAGTCCTGCAGGCGGGAGGTAGAGTTCCCGCCAGGTCTGACCTGGCGGGTTTAACACCGCCCGCCTGCAGGCGGACGTGGAAACACCAGCACCATCACGAGATGGTGCCAGTGTTTCCATTTCCCCATTCCCATTGAGTCCTATTGGACTCAATGGGAATGGGGATTTACCGAATTCTGCCTCCGGAATTCCCGGGACACCAGGGTCGTAATGCCCTGGTAATTCCGGGAGTCACGGAGGCAGAATGGTAATACGAGTCCAGCGGTAACCAAGCCGGAAAAAACGGCTGGTTGGCGCCTGACTCGTAATGAGGCCCCTTGTCTTTTTTGTCATCCTTTGCAGTGAGCGAGTTTGTGGAAGAAGACTGCTGTGGAGCAATGTCAGGATCAGGATCGTCGGATTCCAGGAGGTGAGTATCTGCAGGTTCATGCGGCGGTGAGCGTCTTGTTGCATCTGAGTGCAAGTTAACACGAAGCACTGGCCTCAAGGACAAAGCAGCTTATCTAACTGGGCTTCTGGGCCACGTCCATTAGCCTGGTCTGCCTGCCACACCCAGCCACACGCACGTGAAAAAGGCCTGAAATAAAAGCGGCCTGAATAGAATAAAAGTAGTCCCGTGTTAATTCTACACATGAGCCTGGAGCCAGAGGCGCCAAGACAGAGTGCAGCCAGGCCCCCCGTGTTTGTGTGTCCCAAAGGGGCATAAATGGGTCATTCTTTGGCAGTGACCCTTGGCACCCACTACGTGGGGGTGTTGTACCTGTGTCCTTGGGCCAGTGGTAGTGACAGCACTCCCTCTCAAGGGTGGTTCTCTCTCTGATTTTTGATCCGTGTACCCGGTTGCACTGGCTTTAGGAGAGAAACATGGAATACAGGGTAGATCCACATGTGGGGTGGTAACTCTAGCTTCATGGCGACAGGGTTGATCACAGTCTCGATGGTGTATGGTCCCAAGTATCTGGGGCGGAATGCTCATGGCCCTTTCAGAGGAATGTATTTGGATGCCAGCCAAACCTTGTCGCCTACTTGGCAGTTTGGGGTATTTCACCAATGTTGATCACCGAATCGCTTTTGTTTCTCTTTGGCCCTGGTTAGGTGTACTGTTGCTTTTTTGAAGATCTGGGTGATGGTCTTGTGTAATGTTGTTACTGCGGGCCTTTCCAATGACTTGAGTGGGTCGAAATTGGATCTCTGTGGTTGTCGTCCATACATAATATAGAACGGGATTTTACCAGTACTGGTGTGAGTTGAGTTGTTGTATGCGTACTCCGCTATCCAAAGTATGTCCTTCCAGGTGTCCTCAGTTTGTTGCAGCATACATCTCACATATCGCTCCAGTGTCTGGTTTGTCCGTTCCGTCTGGCGGTCGGTCTGGGGATAAAGGCTTGTGGATAAACGAAGGTCGATCTTAGCGATTTTACAACACCTCTTCCAAAATGCGGAGACAAACTGAGTTCCTCGGTCTGATATCAACACTGATGGGAACCTGTGTAACCGGTCGATCTGTTCCAGAAACACAGTAGCCAGAGTGGATGCAGAAGGAAGGCCTTTCAGAGGAATGAATTGCCAATTTTTGAGAATAGATCTACAATAACTAAAATGGGGTTGTACCCGTTGCAGGACGGAATATCTGTGACAAAGTCCATTGACAGAGTGTGCCATGGTGCAGGTGGTACCACTAGAGAGAGTAGAAGACCTGCAGGACTTTGTTTTTAGGATTTGTTTTGTGCGCAGACATCACAGATTGCAATAAACTGGGCGACATCCTTCCGCCAGGTTGGCCACCAGTAGTTTTTCTTTATTTTGGCCAAGGTCTTGGCTATTCCCGGATGCCCTTCCACCAATGATTCATGATAGCTTGCGATGATCTGATTCTGTTATTCCTTATCTGGGATGTAGAGCCGTCCTTGATAGTATGGCAGATTGTCCACAATGGTATATTTGGTCCCTTTTTCCACCCATTTTTGTTGTGTCGATTGATCCAGAAGGTGTTACAGGTCAGACTTCAAGTTGTCGGGAGTGGAGGTTGTGGCAATTGTACCCAAGACCCGTCCTTCTGGGATGATGGCCACTGGGTCTGGTGCGGAGAACGCATTTTCATCCTCACTCATTCGGGATAGGGCGTCTGCTTTCCCATTCCGTACTCCAGGTCTGTAGGTGATAATGAAGTCGTATTTGGAAAAAAGAGAGCCCAGCAAAGTTGGCGTGAGGACTGCACCTTGGCAGTTTTGAAGTATTGTAGATTGCGGTGATCTGTGATTATGCTGACTGTGTGTCTTGCTCCTAAAAGGTAATGCCTCCAGGCCTTGTATGCCACATTGATCGCTAATAACTCTTTGTCAGTGATCGCATAGTTTAACTCAGGGGCGGAGAACTTGCGTGACCAGAACGCCAGGGGATGCAGTTGCCTCTGCAGACCAGTTGAACTGTTTATTCTTCCTCAACAAGGAGGTGATTGGCTGGACGATTTGGGAGAACCCTGGAATAAATCGGCGGTAAAAATTGGCGAACACAAGCACACTCTGGACCCCTTTTGTGGATCTTGGTGAGTGCCAGTTGAGGATAGCGTCTACCTTGCGTGTGTCCATGTGTATGCCTCGTGGGGTGAGAACGAATCATCTGGAGGAATTCTACTTCTGTTACATGGAAAAAAAACATTTCTCTAATTTGGCATATAACCAATGTTGCCGGAGTTTTTCGAGGACTGCTCGAACGTTGGTGACGTGGTCCTTTTTTTTAGCCGAGTAAATTAGAAGGTCATCAATGTATACTAGTGCGCAGAAGTCCAAAAATTCATGGAGCATGTCATTCATGAAGAACTGAAACGATGCGGGAGCGTTACAGAGACCAAAGGGCATAACCTGGTATTCATACAGGCCATATTTTGTGCGCAAAAGCCGTCTTCCATTCATCCCCTTTTTAACTCTTGCTAGATGGTAGGCCCCTCTTAGGTCCAGTGTGGTGTAAATTTGGGTGTCTTTGACTTGATCCAGGAGTTCAATGATGAGCGCAACGTGTACCGTATTTTTACCGTGATTTGGTTGAGTGATCGGTAGTCAATACAAGTTCTCAAATCCCCCTCTTTCTTGGGTACGAAAAAGAGGGGCAAGGCTGCTGGTGACTTGGACGGGCGTAAGAAGCCGTTTGCTAGGTATTGATCAAGGTAGGTCCTTAAGTGCTGATTCTCCTGTTCAGTTAGGGCACAGATCTGACTGCAGGGAACTTGAGCTCCCGGTACTAGATCTATCTGGCAGTCGTATGGCCTGTGTGGGGGTAGGGTGTTCGCCTGCTCCTTCTGGAAAACATCTAGGTAGTCCATGTATTCAGGCGGTAGTGATCCGGTAAAGCCCAGTATGTCCCCTCCTTCGGTCCTGGTTCCATTAAGCCTTTTGAAGGGGATTCTTTGCCATAACAGGTGCCGGCACAGTCTTGAGGGAAGGTCAGAACTCGTGTACGCCAGTCAATCTTAGGGTTGTGGGTCTCTAGCCAGGGCATCCCCAGGATCATCTGGAACTAAGGGGCGCTGATGAGATCAAATGTGAGGTCTTCCCGGTGGCCATATTGACACAGAAGGGTGACTTTCTGGTGTGATGCATCACTGGGCCGGAAGACAAGTGAGACCCATCAACTCCTGTGATGTTTTCTGATATCCGCTTCTGTCGGAGAGGGAGACCTATCCGGTTGGCCAGATCTTGGTCAATGTATTTGCCCACTGCTCCACTGTCTATGTATGCCTTCAAGGCATGTATCTTTGACTGTTGCTTGTGGTTGACCAAAAGCACAGGAACAACTAGGTTTGAGGTCTGTAAAGTTTCCATCTCACCGCTCGACAAGTGGACCCCAACGCTTGCCGGGCGCTGGAGTTTTCCGAGTCATGTTCTTCTTCAGCTTTGTCAGTTGCCCCGACCGTTTTCCTAGGTGGTTTCACCAGGCAATCTCGGAGAAAGTGACCAGCCTTACCACAGTACAAAGCTAATGTTGTCTCCTTTTCTCCCTTTCTGCCTTGGTGAGAGGGCTCCGCAAGCCTCCGATTTGCATTGGTTCAGACTGATTGCGTGGTTTAATTTGAGCTTCACGGAGCCGTACATAGACCGATCGTCCCTCCGACTTCATTCGATCAGTTTTCCGGTCCTGCAACCTATGGTCTAGTTGCACTGTTAAGTCAATGTATTCTGCACATCCTTCGGGAGGGTACACAACTTGGGCTAACACGTCTTTTAGTTCCCCTCGAAAACTCTGATAGAATAGCATAGTCCTCTTCCCCTCTGGCCAGTTTGTTTCGGTCTATGAGGCGATTGAAGGAGGCGATATATGTCAATAAGTCTTGATTGCCCTGCCGGAGTGACAACAGCTCGTTGTCAAGGGCCTGACCTTGAGTGTGTCGAGCGAACAGCTTCTCCATTTCGTGCTGAAAACCCCCGAAGTCTCGAAGCAATGGATCATCCCGGTTCACCAAGGGTATTGACCAGTCCGCTGCACTACCTCCCAGATACGAGAGCACAAACGCCACTCTTGATTGTTCGTTGGGGAATGCCCTAGGTCTGCACAAGAAATGTAAGCGACATTAGTTCATAAAAATGGCGTACCTATTGGGGTCGCATGTAAAGCGTTCTGGAGGGGCCAGAGGAACCGCCCCTGGAAGGACAACCTTTACCGGTGTGGATTGTGAGGATGCAACAGGAGGTGCTGATCTGGGCAGCGGGGCCTGGCCGGCTTGTGTCTTGAGCTCCTGTCTTGCTAGATCATCCATACGCTCCCGATTCACGATGAAATCCCGCCTCAGGTCATTAGTTTCTTGTCTTGAAGCATGTACTTCAGCCCGTAGTTCCCCTAGTAATGTGGCCAACTGGTTAGTTTCCGACGTTTCCATTACGCCCAGGCAGAGGTTCTTGGGAGGCTTTGCATTCTGTTATGCTCACCTGGTATCTGCGGGGGCATTGGGGCACGGTTGCAGCCCTCCCAGGGGTGAGGTTTGTCCTGGAACTGCGTTCCCCTTCTGTACTGATGGCCGCAATGGAGGGAAGGTGCTTCTCAGGGCCGCTCCTGCATGGATATAATGGGCGTGAGTATGCTAGTCTATGGCCCTTGCCCCCACTGACCGTCCCGTCCCGAGGCGTGATTCCCCCTAGATGCGCTGCCTTGGAAGGCTCACCTGGTTATTAATGTCTGTAGGCTCTCCGTCCTGCTACTTCTGGCAGGGGCGCTGGTTTGTCGAGGACCGAGTTCCTTCACTGGTCCTATGCGGGCGGTAGTCCAGGCCTGCTGCGACTAACCACTTCTCTTTTGGGAGGGGGCATGGCTTGATGGCTACATGAGAGGACGTTCCTTGGAGGAGCTCCCGATGATCCGATCTTGATCCTGGGAAGAAGTGATGGTTATTGGCGGACTTTCGAGCCCACGGTGCATCCAAGGGCGCATGAAAGTGGGGGGCACATGGTGAGTGCCCTCCCCACTAGCGAGACTGCATATCCACGGAACTAGACTTCGAAGAAGGTGGTGGTCATGCAATGGAAGGGCAGCACCCAAGATGGCCGCCTGCAGACAAAGGGCCATAAATGGTCCGTGGAGCTGAGGAAGACAAAGTTGGTCGGAACGTGGGCGAGCCCAACCAGATAGACGTGTCGCATGCGCCTCTGGCTGAAGGCAAGAACATAAGGGCGAGCCCCCACTGAGGAGGCCCTGGATCGTGGCGGGCTAGCAAAGTGAACCCGGACTCAGCAGAACCTCGCTGTGAAGGGGCCGGCGAGTGAACCCCGTGAGGTACTCTGCAGCGCCGAAGATACAGCTTGGCGCGCGGGCCCAACCGACGCAGCAGGATGTCCTCCAAGGTAGTGCGACCCCGGATCAAACAGCCCACGATGGAGGCCTATGCTAGGTCGCCCTCGGGCGCGGAAAAGGGCAAGAGCAAAGACACCCCCGCGGCAGCGATGGACCCACCTGGTACTATCCAGGAGGTGCTGGCGGCAATTTCCGACTTGAAGGTGGCCTGGGAGACAAAGCTGGGCCTGGCCATGAAAGAGCTGCATGAGGGCCTAAACCTTAAGATCGGAGCGGTCCGAGAAGAGGTGAACCTGTTGCGCCGGACGTGCGAACGATCGTGGAGCGCACTGGGGCACTGGAGAAGGAGTTGGCCCCGACCACAGAGGCGTGCAATACTCACACCAAGGAACTTCATGCCCTCGTGCAACGAGTGGGCAATTTGGAGGACAGAGCAGAGCAGGCAGAGGGGCGCGCCAGGCGCAACAACATTCGCATAGTGGGGGTTCCGGAGGGAATGGAAGGATCGAACCCCACGGATTTCGTTGAAACTATGCTCTTGCAGGAGATTACAGGCGGGGAGCTGACCCAGGGGTTCGCGGTTGAAAGGGCGCATAGGACCCTGACCAGGAGACCGGCCCCAGGAGCCCCCCCGCGGCCGTTGATCGCGAAGATCCTGAACTATCGTGACCGCGAGAAGATTCTCGAATTTTTCTGGAAAGGAGGCACGATAGAAAGGGGGTCAGCGAATATAACGGCGTATCCAGATTATACGCTGCTCGTACAACAGAGTCGAATGAACTTTGGAACGGTGAAGAGGAGGCTTAGAGAAGCAGGCCACCGCTACATGTTGCTCTACCCCGCCAGGTTAAAGGTGTTTCATAAGAACAGATCCCTCTTCTTTGAGACGCCGACTGAAGCGATGGAATGGTTGGATATGCAAGGTCGACCTCAGAAATCGGATGCCCAGACAGAAGCGGCTGGAGATAAGTAGCACGTCGCAGAGGCGCCCGTGAGGCCATAGTTATGACATTGGGACTGGAATATAGTATGATATTGTGCTTGTGGGGGGGAAGTCACGGTCTCTGCCGGCGGGTCCCGTTGAATTCACTTCTCCTAAATAGACGACTGGGAGCTCCTGGGGAGCAACCTCTGCACCCAATAGTAGTATATTTAGTTGGTCACTGTTAGAGTGGTGACACCCCGCAGGGTCCTCGTTCTGAGACACGAGACGGGTCCAGACGTGGGTAGGCCTGAGATCCAGGGATGGAGCTGGGCTATTGTTGGGGGTTGGCGGGGAGGGGGGGGTTGTGTGCAGTGGTGTGAAGTTGGGGAAGGAGGGCACTGTTCGTGAATAGAAGGGAAAGAGCCAGGGAACGACCCTACGTAGGGAGCATTATGGGAAGGGATGGGATGGAGATAGACCGACCGGATGGCATCGGGTAATCTCAGAATTGTGACCTGGAATGTACGGGGCCTCAACAGCTACCTTAAACGTAACAAAGTGATGTTGTATTTAAATCGGATGCGCGTAGACATGGCCCTGCTGCAAGAGACCCACCTCACTAGGGAAAGGCTGGAGGTGGTCAGGAGGAAATGGAAGGGCAGTGTTGTGGGGGCGGCGTACTCGGCGTATGCTAGAGGAGTTATCACTTGGGTGGTGCCCCATGTGCCGTTTCGGGTGCTTGATTCTACGGTGGACTCGGAGGGTAGAATGGTGGTGGTAACGGGTCTCTTGGAAAACAGAGAAGTACACATCATAAATTTGTACGCCCCAATAATGATACAGCGGCTTACTTTAGGACCCTCTACGGTAAACTTGGCTCCCTGGCAGGGAGTACGGTAGTGTGGGGGGGGGACTTTAACTGTACCGTAGATCCCAGAATGGACAGGTCCAAGGACAGGGCAGGAAAAACGTCACCGGCGGCTAAAGCGCTGAGTACCTTACTGAAAGACCTAGGCCTAGAGGATGCGTGGCGAAGGCTGCATCCCACGGATAGACAGTACTCACACTACGCAGCGCCACATGATTTGCACACAAGGTTAGATTACATGTTTGTAACAGCCGAGATGGTGAGAGACATAGAAGGGGCGGAATACACGGCCCGAGTACTATCGGACCACTCGCCCTTGGTGGTAGACTGGCGACACCAGCCCCCACGACCGCGGATCCCTACATGGAGACTTAGGACCGAAGCTCTGCAGGACGAGGGGTTTCGGGAGGGCCTGAGGGATGCCATTGAAGAGTACTTTGATATAAATACAGAAAACGCAAGCTCTGTGGGCACACTGTGGGAAGCGTTTAAGGTGGTGGTGCGTGGGGTAGCTATTTCCCAAGCTAAGGGGCTACAGGGGGGGGGGTCGAAAGGGAACTCCAGGAGGTGGAAAGGGAGCTAGAGGATCTCACGCGTTGCGAGAGCACCACTCATGGTAATAGAACCAAAGTAGAGGAGCTACAGTTGTCCTGCAGCGCACTCTGGGATAGACTGTGCAGGCTCAACTACAGGAAATATACGGAGAGGAAACACGCAGGGGGCGACAAGCCAGGCAGACTGCTGGCCTGGCTGTATAAGAGTGAGACCCCCAGCTCGGTGCTTAGTGAGATTCAGGACGAGAGCGGTTGCATATGCAACACCCAGAAAGAGGTAAATGTGGAATTCCTTAAGTTTTACAGACGCTTGTATGAGGACACGGGGGAGGATATGTGTCAAGACATACTGGACACATTGGGGGACATTGAGCTGCCCACCTTGGATGATCTAGAACGGACTGAGTTAGACGCACCCGTCACCTCGGATGAGCTGGAGGTGGTGATTCGGAACTTGCCCACTTGCAAGGCGCCGGGTTCGGATGGGCTGCCCAGCGAGTTCTACAAAACATACCAGCAAGAGTTGCTTCAGCCACTGCTTGCCACTTTCAACGAGGCCTATGAGCAGGGAGAACTCCCATTGTCCCTCCGTGAGGCTGTAATCATCCCACTCCTGAAACCAGGCAAGCCGGCTGTGGAGTGCGGGTCTTACAGACCGTTGTCCATTCTTAACCAGGACAGCAAAATACTCACTGCGGTGCTGGCTAATAGACTGAAGAGGGTGATTAAGAAATTGATACACCCAGATCAGACGGGATATGTTCCAGGTAGGAACATCACCGATAACCACAGGAGGCTACACCATGTCATAGACCAAACTGAGGAAGACACGGGCAAGCTGGCTATAGTGTCGTTAGACGTGGTCAAGGCCTTCGACTCGGTACGATGGCCCTGGCTGAAAGCGGTCCTGAAGGGGTACGGAATGGGACCTGGATACCTCAGATGGGTCCAGTTGTTTTATAGCACCCCGAAGGCGAGGGTCAAGACAGGGTCCACAGTCTCAGATTCTTGGCAACTTTGCAGGGGGACCAGACAAGTATGCCCCTGGTCACCCATGCTATATATACTGGCATTAGAGCCGCTGGCAATATGCCTGCAACAACAATATGGGGAGGTGGGTATAAGCACTGCCAGTGGAGAGCATCTGATATCATTATATGCGGATGATATGCTCCTTTATTTGCGTTACCAAGAGGAAAACCTACAGTATGTGCTAGAGGTAATAGAACGGTACGCTATCCTCTCGGGCATATCGGTGAACCCTGGAAAGTCCAGTCTGTTCCCTTTGGGCAGATATAGGAATGTCCCGGTGCAGAGGCTGCCTGTCCTGCCAATACCATGGCAGCCCGTGACATTTAGGTATTTGGTTATAAACATTTACCACAAGGTCAAGGCAGAACACAAGCACAACACAGAAAAGGCGATAGAGGGGATCAAGAACAGCATGGTATTTTGGTCCAGATCGCCCCTGACCATGATGGGGAGGGCGGCCTTGCTCAAGATGGTGTTCCTGCCTAGACTTTTGCACTTCTTCGTAAACGTCCCGTTTCTGATACCTAGGAGCCTATTCGCGAAACTTCATAGCGTGTGCAGGGGTTTCGTGTGGGGCAGCTCTAGGAACAGGGTTGCTCTGTGGAAGCTCCAGAATCCATGCGACAGGGGGGGATAGGCCTGCCTAATTTTGAACTCTATTACCTGGCGGGGCAGCTGCAGTACGTGGCCAGGTGGCTCTCGGCTGAAGACTCGGCGGAAGCCAGGCTCCTGCGTGGAGATACAGCCCCATACTTTCTGATGGAAGTGGTGTGGTTGTGCAGAGACAAACTGGTGGGTAAGGGGCGTCTACTGAGGCTGGGCTGGGAGATCTGGCACAGGACATGGAAGATTGGGGGGGACTCGGAGCCGTATTCCCAGCAGGCCCCTTTGGCGGCGCTGTGCGGGAGTGACTCTCAACTACTTGAATCGGTCCGCAGATACTGGGAACAGGTAGGCTTAGCCACCCTCGGGGACATATGGCAGGAAGGGGAGGCAGTGGACTTTCAGAGGTTGCAGGAAGAGACGGGAGTACATGGTGGCCAATATATAACCTACACTAGGCTTGTGAAAAAGACTAGAGAAAGATGGCCTGAGACAGTGCTAGCGGAAGACCCAGACGCCTCCCTGGAAACCATGTATGATGTATCAGAGGGCGGGCACGAAATATCGAGGATATATGAGCTCCTGCGAGTAAGGGCAGGGAAGGAGTTGCTCCAATTGAGACAAGATTGGGAAGAGGAGGTGGGAGGACCCATGACGGATGGGCAGTGGAAACGGGCCAAGAGGTACCACAAAAAGGTGTCCCGAAACGCAAGATTCCAACAGCTTCAATTGTACATTACCCACAGGGCTTATTTAACCCCCGGGAAGATTGCAAAGTTTGGGGGACCAACTACGCAGCAATGCCCCAGGTGTGGGGGAGGTGAATGCGGGACTGCTACACATGTTTTGGGCTTGCCCGGAGGTGCATAGATTTTGGGAGGAGATCAAGAGAAACTGGCAGGTGGGGGGGGGGTGGTGCTGGATGTGGAATCAGCCTGGTCATGCATGCTTGGGCTTTTTCCTAGACCCCGGCATTTGAAACACATAAGCAAGATGAAGGACCTGGCTTATGTTTTGGCCAAACGTAGGATTGCCATGGGCTGCAAGGCGGCCCACAGACCTAGGGTGGAGTTATGGTGGACGGACCTCTTGAGGTGGGCGGAAGCTGAATCTGTATTCTGATTTGAAGCGGTCACCAGGGGGGGCGAGGAGGAAGTAGGGCCCTTGCTGGCCTGGCGGCAACTGGTGGCTTCATTGGCAAACCCTCACCAGGGTGACAACGAAACAAAGGACCCGGATGATGACTGCCTAAGTATTGTGCTACCCAATGATGCTCCCGTAAACGACATGTGAGAACCGGCTCTAGTTTAAGGGGGGAGAGGGGAGTTTTGATGAAAATGTGCTGGAATATGATGCTTTCTATGCTTTGAAACAGTTGTAGTGTGTTTGTTTGATTTTAAAATAAAATAAAAATATTTAAAAAAAAAACACTTCTCTTTGGGTAAGTAGTGTTCTTGTTTATCTTCTCTTGCGTGTTCTTTCTCAGCCCTTGCTTGTTTGCAATCTGTATTATTCGTTTTCCTGTTACCGTTAGTTTCCTAGGTATGCTGTTCGTTCTGCGTGTTATTGTCCATTCCTTCCTTAACCTTGCTCTTTTGTTCTCTTCCCGTATAGGTGACGGTACGGCCCTGTAGCTGCTGAGGTCGATTGCGGCAGCCGGAGTGATGAGGAATGGGACCAGTGGCTGCCGGTAACAGGTAGGCTGACTCGTAGGGATGCATGCGTGTCTTGAATGCGGCGCGGTTCTCCGATGGTGAAATGTTCTAACCTTGTCTTTTTTGTCCTCCTTTGCAGTGAGCGATTTCGTGGAAGACGACTGTAGTGGAGCGATGTCAGGATCAGGATCGTCGGAATCCAGGAGGTGAGTATCTGCAGGTTCATGCGGCGGTGAGCATCACGTTGCATCTGAGTGCAAGGTAACGCAAAGCACTGGCCTTGAAGACGAAGCAGCTTATATAGCTGGGCTTCTGGGCAACGCCCATTAGCCTGGCCTGCCTGCCACACCCAGCCACACGCACGTGAAAAATGCCTGGAATAAAAGCGGCCTGAATAGAATAAAAGTAGTCCCAAGTTAATTCTTGACATGAGCCTGGCGCCAAAGGGCGCCAGGACAGAGTCCAGCCGGGCCCCCTGTGTTTGTGTGTCCCAAGGGAACATAAATGGGTCATTCTTTGGCAGTGACCAATGGCACCCACTACTTGGGGGGTGTTGTACCTGTGTCCTTGGGCCAGAGGTCGTAACACAGACAATTTCTTGTAGGATCTTTCAACCCTTAATTCAGGGAAAATTAGCAGCACTCCCAAATAAAACGCAAAGAATGATCAACTTACTTTACGTTCTTTATTAAACACCTCAGAAGCATTAATCGAATGGTGTTAATGTATAACAAACAGGCTGGGCTGCTGATACAATTATTTCAGATATAGATCGATATAGTTAACCAGTGAGTCCCACCCACAGTACACATGTTTACACTTGAAATACTGTTGGCAATCTGAGCTCAGCACAGTCTGCACATGAATAATACAGTTAGTAATGCTTGTCTTTTCAACTAATAGTATGAACACTATTATTGAATTAACAATTCCAAAAAAAGCACCCAAATATAGCCCAACGGTGGATGATTGCTCCAACTTATGCATTCAACTTGGCCAAATGCAATGACCATAAAGATAAGCAACATGTATTTGGATTTACAAACTAACATTGAAAAGATACATGATTTGTTGGATATCATTAAAACCATGTGTCTATCAAATACCAAAAGGACACAAAATCTACTCATCACGGCATCTCTTCCCCTACTACCAAGATGGCGGCCAAAGTATCAGTCAGCTGTCTAGAGCTTGGGAGGGGATCGCAAAGAGTGACTCCACCCCTTTCCTGGGAACCAGTATTTCCGAATAGGGAACCGGAGCGGCGTCGCGTTGCAACTGCTTTCAGACGCTACGCTCAGTGAGTTAGAATTATTACTCGGCTCTTCTTAGTCTGAAATAATTTAATTCACTAACTTTCTGTCCTTCTTCAGCTCACCTAGCCTCTCCTCTGACGTACGCGATCCCGCTCGGTTTACCTCCGAGTTCGGCGGTCACGTAAGCCATTCACATTTAAGCCTTTTCAGCTCTCGGTGCTGCCCCGCTGAATTCAACATCTTGTGTGTTTTCCCTCATTAGTCTTCAATCACCCGAACCCTCGCTCGGATCCCTCTG
The DNA here is from genome assembly GCF_040938575.1 of Ambystoma mexicanum. NCBI lineage: Eukaryota > Metazoa > Chordata > Amphibia > Caudata > Ambystomatidae > Ambystoma > Ambystoma mexicanum. Next base: position 905,065,704 of record NC_090939.1, read on the forward strand.
ACCAGCACGCATCTCTCCTCTCCCGAGAATCATTTCTCCCTTGGCCAAACGATCCCTCCTCACACAAGGACTGGTAGGTTTCACTTTCACTTTTCACACAGCACCCATTAATCTTGCCAAAACAGATACTTACGTACTCTCTTTCCCAATGGTGCACTCCCGTGATTTCCACAAAGACCTCCAAGGCTTATTGAATGAACACGACTTCCAAGACAGGTATATCACCTCATTTAAGTGATTTACATCCCGCACTTATATCCGCTCTTTAATCCTGCTGTCTCCCTTCTACAGCGCTTCCGGAAAGATCACCGGGGTCACGCAAGTTCTTCCTTCGCTTCTAACCAACGCTCTCTAAATTCCTTGAAGCCAGTTTCATCTCAGCTTTCGTGTTCCCGCGCAGCAGGGTTTTTGGTCAGTGGACTGCTTTATCTATTGTTTGCGGGCTGAGGGCTGTTTGTGTTACTACCTTACTCTTGGAATATCTATTTGATTCATGTCTTTTCTATCTAACCTTGCACAATTCTAGCACTCGAATTGTGCACAGGTTACACCTTGGGCAATTCCGCCCTGACCAATCAGTCATCGAAATATGGCTAAAGATGGTGGGCTTCTGATCTGAGTAAAGTCACTACTGCATTCAACAACCTTGTGAACACCAGTGGGGCAGAGTTGAACCCTAACGGCAGCACCTTGTACTGAAAACCTGGTCCAATCGCTCTGGACCTCAGGAACGAGCGTAGGGGCTGCCAGATAGGGACATGTAAGTATGCATCCTTCAGGTCTAAGGAGCATGTCCAGTCTCCCCCACACAGAGACTCCGCTATCAGCGCTGGCATAACCATCTTGAATTTTTGGAGGTGGTGGGATAGGTTCAGGAAGGACAGATCCAAAACCCCTCGCAGGCTAGCCTGGTTCTTTTTCTGTATCACGAAAAGCCACGGGTAGAACCCTAAGCCTCATTGAGAGGGGGGGGGACTTCCTCCACTGCCGCACTTTGTACCCGTGAATAGATCTCTGCGAGGAGTGTTGGTGTCCCGATCTGAGGGAGGGGATGAAGGAGGTTCCGTAGGAACTGTGAGATGAAACCAGTGCAAAACCACTGAAAGGATCCAGGGATATGGAAGGAGTCTGCCAGGACTGAGTGTGCATAGCAAGCCTGCCCCCAACTGGAGAACTGAGCACCTTGATGAGGTTGTTATTGCTTATTTGGGTCTGAGGGTGGTTTGTTTATTTTATTTATATAGCGCGCCTGACCCATGGGTTTCTGGGTGCTTTTAGTATAATGTTACATACAGAGGAAATACAATTAGAATGGCAAATGTACATACACGAGAGTGATATACATAGAGCGGAAAGGTACAAATATGCAATAAGGTACATAGGCAATGATGAAGGTTACCAAAAGTGGATGTTATACATGGCTAGACGAGTAGGCAGAACAGTGGTTATCTACATAACTAGATTGAAGAGAACTGAGAAACAGCAAGTGCGGATGAGTTGGTATGGTATTCTCAGATGGTTGACAATTCTTGTTCAGTAACCAGGAGATGACGTGTTTCCTGAAGTTGGAGAATACTTGGATGGATTTGATGTTTGGAGGAAGGGAGTTCCATAATTGGGCGGCCATAACAGGGAAGCTGGATCCCCCAGACCTTTTTAAGTTGTATCTAGGGACCACTAGGCAGGAGGTGTCCGAAGATCTTGTAATGCGTGTCGATGTTTTCAAGGTGCATTTTTCAGTGAGGTATGGAGGGGCTGTGTGGTTCAGTGCTTTAAATGTGAGACATAAGGTTTGAAGTTCAATCTTTTCTTTTATGGAGAGCCATTTGAAATGTTTTCTAATTGGAGAAATATGCTAATTTCTTGGTATGCTCAGTGCAGCTCTGAGAGCATTGTTCTGTATTATCTGGAGTTTGTTAAGTACAGTCTTGTTAGCACCTACGTAGAGTTCATTACAGTAATCCAGTTTGGACACTATGGGCCTCATTACGACCCTGGCGGAAAGTGACTGACCGGACCGCAACAGCGTAAATAGCGTTTCCGCCATTGCACGAAGGAGCAAAGTGCGGCCAATCACGACCCATCGGGCACGAGCATTACGCCATGGCGGAATCCGAAAGGCTGCGATGGCGGAAATGACCCCAAAACGGCCCTTACCGCCGCCGTACGCTGCACCAGGTGCAATACCGCCACCCATCTTAGCGGTCACCGTAATGAGCGGTCACCGTAACGAGCGTGCACCGCAAATTACGGCCACCGTAAATATACGGAAACGGAAGTAAAAGCATGTGGCCGGAACGGGAAACAGCACGCCGCACAACTATAAAATCCGAATCCCAACACAACCATAAAAAATCCGACCCTGACACACATCCCAACCCGTTAGCAACCCCAGTTAAAAAAATAAATATGGGAAAGGTAGCCAAGAAAGCGTGTGACCGCAAGCGGCAGGTACACTTCTCCCGAGAGGAACTGACCGTGCTCACCGAGACCCTCCAGGAAAATTCCGCCGTCGTCTTCTCCAGTCAAATGACCAGGACGGCCCTTGCCAACAAGAAGGCCATATGGGCCCTGGTGGCACAGCGCGTAAGTGCGGTCGGGACAACACCCCGCACGCCACAGCAATGTCGCAAGCGGTGGGACGACCTGCGGATCCGCGTACGCAGCATACTTTCTGCGAACAGGAACATCGCCACAGCTACCGGGGGGGGTTCAGAGTCGCCCATCAAGTTGACCCCCTGGGAGGAAATCTGCGCCTCCACCATAGGAATGGAGAGCATAGAGGGAGTCGGAGGGATGGAGAAAGGAGTGCCGACATCCGGAGAATCAGGTAGGTTGGCCAAGAGAAACAATGCGAAATCCACAAACCACGAACATGTGCAGTACCATGTGACCCCATAGTGCAATACATACTTTGCCCTGACAGCGCCCTCTAAAAGTCAGAATGAACAAACAAATCAATCAAGAAGCCATAAACAACCCCTACATGTGCAGCATGCACCCCCTAACTGCAGGCAGCCAAATGAATGCATCCTCAATCCACACGAAAATGAGACCACCTCCAAGGCCCAGTCCCAAATCAGCCTCATGTACCACCCCAATGCATTTGATACGTTGCCATTCCAAATCCGACAGACCCATAACTAACGCTCGCCCCTCTTTACTCCACCACAGGGTCCGATACCAACGACGAGCTGCAGGACACCCCTACCAGCACGCCTGCAAAGAGGGCCAGGACCAACGTCCCAAGAGCCTCCACCTCAGGTGCAAGGATCAAGACACGGCAGCAGCAGGAATCAAGTGGCAGCACACTGGAGGGGACTGCAACAGGCACCCCAGCAGCCAGCAAGTCCACAACCCCAGCACCACAGGTCCCCCCAAAGAACGTATCTGATGGCACTGCCTCTGGTGGTAGCAGCACCATAGGTGACACAGCTGTCATGCCAGCATGCTCCGACACGGAAAACAGTGCTGGCGACGTAGGTACCATCCATGACCTTTCCCAATCCCCCTGCATGTTCCATCCCCTACACCATGACGAAACCACGCAGGGGCACCCTGAAGACGACGACTGGCCAACCCCCACAAGTCCTGTGCCAAGGCAACATGTGTTGAGCAGCCCCCCTGTCACACCACCGCAAATGTCCATGGCCCAGCAGAGGCAACAGTCCCTCGACCTGCTGATCGAGCAACAGCAGGAAGCGTCCACGCTACTCAAGGACCATGCAAATGAATGCGGGGGTTCCAGGGCAGCCATGGAAACATCCACCGAGACACTCAGGGCACAAATAGAGAAAAGTAGTGAGAGCCTCAGGGGAGAAATGGAGAGAAGCACCGAGAGCCTGAGAGCACAAATGGAGAAAAGCACCGAGAGCCTGAGGGGGGAACTGCATGCGACGTCCAAAGACGTTTGTGCTGAACTTGCTGCTGTGCGCCGTGTGCTCTCGGAGCTCTCACAAACCCTCAGAGACATGCATGGACGCGAGCAGGCAGAGACATCATCCGTGGCAAGTTCCGTCCAGGGCAGCCCCCAACGCAGATCTGGCAGGAACCTGCGCTCCACGGGCAGGGGTGCCCCTGATACCCGTAGAGGGGGCTTGCAATAGCGTCTACCCACGGACAGCATGCATATTTGGACACTGGTGTTGGGGGGGGAGGTAGTAGGGTGGAGGGGGTGTGTTGGGCTTCACTGGGTGGCGGGTCCATAGGGTGTATAAATCAAATCACATTAACAATACAGCACCTCATTATCATCCAATGACATGTGTGGACATTGATATTTGCGTACGAGGCCTTCATAGGCGTACAGTCCACAATGTGCCTGTACTACACACACACAGTGCCACAGGTCCCCTTTCCGTGTAATAGGCACCATGCGTGGTTGCTAGAAGCATGCATCTATGATGCTCTGTCGGATTGCACGTACATCCTGTGCCTCATGGACTCCTTGAGGTGCCTCCACATCCCCACCCTCATCATCATCATCATCTTCAGGTGCATGCAGTACAGCGTCAGGGGGCATGGGCACATTCCTACGTATGCACATGTTGTGCAGCATGACACATGCCATGACCATCTTAGAAACCTTCTCATGGCTGTACATGAGTGCCCCGCCAGACCTGCTGAGGCTGCGGAAACGAGCCTTCAGTAGGCCGAATGCCTGTTCAATGACCACACGGGTACGTGAGTGGGCATGGTTGTAGTCCTCCTCATGCTCGTTCTGTGGGTTCCGGATTGGTGTAAGGAGCCATCTCTTCAGTGGATACCCGGCATCACCTGTATGAGACGAATAAAGGGTGTCAGTGGAATGATAGTGCTAAGTAGCCCCCCCCCCCCCTGCAAGGTCATTGACGCATCAAATGGGCCACGATGTCATGCATGGAATGAGACTCACCGAGTAGCCAGGATCTGTGCCCTGCGTGTCTCTCCATGTAGCGTGGTATTCTTGTGTTCCTCAGGACCATAGAATCATGGGTAGATCCTGGAAATCTGGCACAACAATGCGTAAATATCTTGTTGGAGTCACACACCATTTGCACATTGATTGAATGAAATTGTTTCCGGTTGCGGTACTGGACCTCCATGGCATGTGGGACAACCAATTCAACATGGGTGCAGTCGATGGCACCAATGCAACCCGGGATGCCGCCAAGTGCATGGAATCCCACTTTAGCGTTGGTAATCTCCTGGTACGTGCGTGGTAGTGTGATGTGGTCGTCGGCGTGCTTCAGGAGGGCATCGTGCACTTGGAAGAGTGTCCGTGAGAACAGTGGCTGTGAAATGCCATGCAACTGTCCCACTGTGTGCTGGTAGGTGCCTGTGGCCAGGAAGTGGAGTGCAGACACCACCTTCAGTAGGGGTGGGATGGCGGTTGGGCTATCTATCATGCTCACGAGGTCAGCATGTGTCATGTCCACAATGGCGATTATGGTGTCCCGGTCCAAACGGTAGAGGGTGTGGATCTGCTCAGCAGTGAGGTTGAACGGATCGGCTCGGAGGCGTGGGATTGCGGGCCGCCTGCGTGGTGGTAGTGGCAGTGCTTGTGGGCCTTGCTGACCCTGCCTTGCCCTCCTCCTCCTCCTTCTCCTCCGTCTCCCCTGTGCGCCCGGTTGTTGCACCTGTTGTTGTTCGTCGTCTTCTTGTAGTTGTAGCACTTGCAGTGCTATCTGGTACCCCAGGCCCAACATCGCTAGTCCTGCCGGTAGCATTTTGGAGTGGGAGTGGTTGTGGGAGGGGTTTGGGTCTGCAATATATGTGCTGTCGGCCTGTATGGCCTCCACCTGTGCTGATTGAATGAATCTGTGGCAGATGCAATCCCTTCTGGCCGAGCACGTCCCGCACGTAAGGCTGCATTTGGCCGCATGGCATCTTGGGATTTGATTCATGTATCAAATCCCGATGGCAGTGTGATGTACTTTGACTGATCTTCATGCTATGCTCCCATTGTTACACATGCTATGATTGCAGCCGCTTACATACCTGTGAAGAGTCAGTGGTATGTAGGGCTCGATCGATGGCCGACCCTCATGCAGCACAGTAACGTACTTCACCGACGGGCGTGGCGTGCCATTTGTGATTGCAGCCAGTTAGCATCATGACACACAGCCGCACTACATTGATGTAATTGTGAATGCAAGCGTTCACAGAAGCCTTTTCGACGTAATGTTGCAAGTGAGGAATTCGAAGGCCAGCATTTTGGGTTTTGAAGTAGCGGCGAGGATACGCCCACAGGTCTGGCTGGAAATGTAACGTTCTATTGTAGAATGTCCTTGGGACATGGCCCATAACGAGCAGGCAATGAATGATATGAATTGAATGGGATGCGCAACAGCGTAGTGGACGATAAGGCAGGACGTTCCCAAATCCATCTTGCTTCACAACACTACAGATCCGGCCAGGGGCACAGTGGTTTTTGCGGACTGCATTACGCACAGACGCGATGGAAGTTTCACATATTATGTGAGTGAATATTCATGCGTTTTCATTGCGGTATGAGGGAATGATGTGTGGATGCATGGACTGATGATTCCGTTTAGGGTCTGCCATGTACATGGGTTTTTTGATTCTCTCCCCTTCCCCTGCGTTATGTGATGCAAGGCTGCCATAGTGGGACATACGTCTATCTGCCCTTGTCGGATCCTCCCTGTCTCGACGCGCCTTCATACACTTGTGTCTAGGCACGTTACTAATCCCATGTCATGGGTTCTATCTTGACGGACGCATGCACAGTAACCGACGTTGACAATGGTGTATTTAGCTCGATTGGTTTCGTTATGATTCGATACTGATTTAGGGGTGTGTATATTCCTTTGGAGTGGGCTAGCATGCATATGGGTGTGGATTTGGTGTGTTGAATGAAGATTGTAATGCATCATGAGTCCCGTAATGCAATCGGTTGATTTGTGTTTCTTTTGGGTGACAGGTATCTCCTGCCCTATTGCAGATGCCATCTCTACGCCACTCCTCCAGATGGTTTTTACTCTCGACTCCTGCAGCTTCGGGTGAATCAGTGGAGCACCATTTCGATCATATGGGACGATCGCCAATGGGCCACATGCCCTTACGCTGTACTGGTGGCTAGGTGCAACATTTCGGCCTTTCAGCTCGACTAGCGCCTGCCTCATGGGACGGACCTGCGGTTCTTGCCGCTTCCATGTGGCCTTTTGGAACGTTGATGTAGGCCCTGTGTGCCATGATGGTACAGGGCGTCACACAAGTGGAAGCCGGTCAATTATTGCAGATGCAGCCCTCGGTGATGATGGTTGTTTTGGTGGTATTTTGCAAATTGCTGTGGGGCCTTTGTCATTTGGATGTGCATTTAAATTGTATTCCGATATTTGTCGTGTTGCGTTGTTCTTTGCAGGTGATGTGGCGATTTTCGCTTTGTGGCGGTATGTATTGCGTGATGATCTGCATTGTGTTCCGGCTTCTGAGTTGAGTTGTGTGGTACAGTACTGGCCGCGTTTGCCTACGTAGCACAGTATGGTCACGGATAGGGGCTGCCATTGTGACTGTTTACATGATGTGCTGTTCAGGGGCGGGGTATTGGCTTTTGGCCGACTGGTGCCTGTCAGCCAGGTCGATTGGTGGAATGATGGGTTGTTCAGAATGTGGCTGGTCACAGGTGACTGTGTTTGCGTGCGTTTGTTGGAGGGGGACTGGGGTCATGTCCATTGGAATAGCTTCTGTATTGATGCCATCTGTGCCCTGCAGCTCCCATCGGCCCCTCTTGGGATGAGCCTGGCTGCTCAGTCACTCTGCCGACTTGTGTGGTACATGCTTCTGCTGATGGTTGGTTTGTTTACTGGCATGAGTACAGGGCTGGTGCAATCCCCCTCAGGATGCTGTTTTGGATGTTGCCTTGCGCTGGTGGCAAGCGATGGGGGACTACTGTTGTTTTGTGTCATGTGTTCTTGATTTTCATTTTGATGTTTTGTAGCTTCACATGCCTGTGCTGCGTCAGTACGGCTATGGTGACATGCCGTACATGGATGCCCACTCACGGGGCGCTTTGAGCCCCTGCATGCTTTTCTACGTTGGCATGCATGGGTGAATTGTGGATTTCACTGGTTGCATAGTGTGAGTACATTGCGCCTGCCAGGAGTTGTGCAATGAGGCCAGGGAGTGGAGTACAGGCACTCAGTGGGCCATTTACGGTTGGTTCGCGTTGCCGTATTTCTCGCCATGGCGGAATGGTACTTTACGACGTGCTTGATGGCGTTCAGTACATGTCCGCTAGGGTCAGAATTCGCGTACCGTTGCGCCATGGCGGTGATTCCGGTTTTGCAAGGCGCGCGTGCGCGTACTTGGTGCAGTTAGCGTTGCCGTTCACTGCGGTGTCGCTAATGGCATCGTACTTTACGGTGACGGGTCATGATCGCAACGAGCGGTGTTCGATGGCGGTATTGCATTTCCGCCATCATTTTTCCATTTCCGCAAGGGTCGTAATGAGGCCCTATGAGAGCTCTGGCTAATGTGGCACAGCTTTCTGTGGATAGCATGGGTCTACAGGCTCTTATCAGCTTGCAGTAGCTGAGGTGGTCATAATCACTTGTTTTGTTTAAGTTGGAGAAAGCATTGAGGTAGAAGCCAAGTGTTTTGACTACTTTGGCAGTGGGGATGTTATTCTCATCTATGTTAAACGTGTTGTAGTTGGGGGTTAATTTGTTTAACTTTGCTGGTGAGCCTACAAGGAGTAGTTCTGTTTTATCATCATTCAAGCACAGGCCATGGACGGCCATCCATGCCTAAATGATGGTGTAGATTTCGTTCACACAACGTACATCTGTGTCGTACACGCCTGTAAGGGGAAGGAGTATCTGGGTGTCGTCTGCATAATTAGTGTAGGTGACACCCAGACAGTCCAGTTCAACAAACAAAGGCTTTGTAAAGATGTAATACAAAGTTGGCGAGACGCATGAGCCTTGGGGCACACCGCAGGTGATTGAGATGGGGCCAGCTGCTGCAAATTGTGAAAAGACTCGAATGGGCCTATTATTCAGGAAAGATTGTATCCATGAGATGGCTGACTTGGAAAAGTGGGTTGCTGAGGCAAAGTGATCGCAAAGTACCGTGTGATCGATCAAATCAAAAGCCGCCGACAAGTCCAGGAGGAGCAGGATAGCAAGTCTAGCTTTATCTTTGAGATCGTCAATCTGGCTTTTTAGTTTCTGTCCATGTTGTGGTCTAAAGCCAGATTTCCGGGTTCACAGAAGTTTGTTAGTCTCCAGGTAGTCTTGGATTTGCAGGTATGCAACCCTATCCAAGATTTTTAGCAAAACTGGGACCGTGGTGATAGGTCTGTAGTTCATGGGAATCTTGGGGTGTAGGGTTTGCTTTTTGAGAAGTGGAAGTACACAAGATTCCTTTAGGTTACTGGGTACTATGTCACTTGAGAATGAGGAGTTGATTAATTTGGTGATGAACGGGCCCAGGTCTCTGGCTGCATCTTTGATGATCTGTGCTGGGCAGCCATCACCCTGGCAATTAGAAGGTGTCAGAGAAGCTATTATTTTTGTACTTCGGGTATCGATACATTTGCAAATTTGAAGCCTTGGGGCTGTGGGGTGAGTGGTTCTTCAGAATACTTGGTAGAAGCAGAGTTGTTCAGTAGTCGTCGTTTGTCAGCTATTTTAGTCTGTAAACTGACAATTTTGTTGGTGAGAGCATTTTGAATGCTCATGCACCAGAGTTTGTCTTTGAGGCATGACTCAGTGGGTGGGTTGGGGGTCTCCATTTCTCTCTGGATGATGAAGCGTTCTTTAGAGCTGGAGCCTGCTTGCTTTATTCTATTGCTGTAGGTATCTCGTTTAGTGCGGATAATCTCTTCTTTGTATTTAGTAGCGATGGTAGCTAGATTGGTTTTGTTCTCCGATGAGGGAGTATGTTTCCAGGTGGTTTCAGGTTTTCTTTTTTCTGCTCGGAGCGCTTTCAGCTCGCGAGTAAACCATGAGTTCACATGGGCTCTTGGTTTCAATTTCCGCATTTTGAGAGGAGCGACTTTGTCTATTGCTTCAGCCATAGAGGAGTTATATGCGTCTACAAGAGTGTTGGGGTTGTTTGTGTTTAAGAGCGCACTTAATGTGGGGATTACAAGAGGCATGATTGCCTCAGCAGTAATATTACGTTTGTGTCTTGTAGGGCACGGCGGTGCTATTGGGCCGGTTTTGTTGGGTATTTTGCTGGTGTTAACCTCAAAGGAGATAAGGTAGTGGTCCGTCCAGGTTTGCGGTAGGATTTCGTTTATAGAAATGTTGCAGTTTAGGTCTGCTACCCAGTCAAGGGTGCTTCCTTTCTCATGAGTAGGTTGGGTGATTTTTTTAATAAATCGATGTTCAGCCAGGGCATTAGCTAGGGAGGATGCTGGGAGGTCATTAGGGTTGTTTAGGTTTTGCGAGGTGGTTTTGATGTTGTCAGATAGTAATGTCATTATATCCTCCTCGAATGAACCTATGGGCCCAGGAGGTCTGTAGATCAGATGGATTGTAATGGTACTATTGTGCAAGGTTTGGATTGGCTGAGAGGATTTCACATGAGGAGAAAGGAGGAGGGGAGGCTATTCTCATGTCTATCGAGTTTTTAAAGATGATGGCAATGCCTCCACCTCTGGAGATAGGTCTGTAAACTCTAATGACAGCGTAATTGTCTGGGATAGCTAGTAGAAGTGAGGGGCCCGCTGCAGCGTGCAGACAGGATTCTGTTACTGCTAGGAAGTCCAGGTTGTTGGATAATATGATGTCGGCTATGTCAATAGCATGAGCTACAAGCGACTTGCGTTAATTAAGGTTCCTTTGATGATCTGTATAGGTTTCTCAGTTATATTACCGGATGTGAGTTGTTTCTGGTTCTTGTTATGTCTGAGTTGTGTGAAATTGGTGGCAGGGTGTCCCTTGGGGTGGAAACTTGATTTGGTATGGTTTCTGTTATGTACAGGCTGATGATGTGAGGGTAGCCTTGTACAGAGCCTATGATTTCTGTCCGTAGAGTTAGGGAAAGTGGACAATGAGTCAGAAGTATGACTTGTGGTGTTCTTGGCAGTCGTATGAGTGGGAGCTGTCACCTTTTTATTCCTAGGAGCATCTGTGTGTGGGTTAGGTAGGAATGTGGTGGGCTTAATAGTGGCATCTAAGAAGTTGCTTTTCAATGCTGGTAGGAACAGTGTTGCTTTGATCCTATAATCTGTGAATTTGGTAAGGGTCATGTTGGTATGCGACTGAAATTCGGTGTGCCAGATAACGATTGTGGTGAAAGCAAATAGTAGTGGCAATGTGATACGTGTGGTGATCAAGGTGCCCTTATAGAGTGGTGGCTGAATGCATTTTAGAGAGCGAGATAAATTTGTAACGTAGGCTTGTGGTCAGGTGCAGCTTAGTAGTGTGTGCAGAATGGCCATAATAAGGTGGGTGGAGACTGCAGGGTACTTGATGCGTGATGTGGGTCAATGCCCAGTACTGGCACGGTGGGCAGGTGGGCCTGGCTAGAGGGAATGGGTGTCTAATATAGATAGCGTGTGCTCATTTCAGAGCTGGGGGCTGAAGAGGACGGTATGCAGAGCAAACCTAACATTGATAGCATAGGCACATAAGGGAAAATGAAGCCAGGTTAGAAACCATAACGTAAACCCTAGATATGCAAGCACAGCAATGCGCAACAATGGTGCGGTGGGCAGAGAGGACCAGGTGTAGGCAGTAGGCGGCTAATAATAGCATGGGCTTATTAATGGAAAAATACAGAGATAACAATAATATTGTGACAATGAGAGGTAACAGTAATATCGTGGCAGATAATGGCAGTTGAAGGCAAATTGGAAATCATAATGTAAATCTGAATTTGCACACAAACAGAAAGTAACAATGGCACCGAGGGCGGGGAGGCCCGACTGGAGGCAACAGGGGGCTAATAACAGCATAGGCTTATTAATGTCAAAGTACAGAGGTAACAATAATACCATGACAATAAGAGGTAACAATAGTATTGTGGCAGATAATGGCAGTTGAGTGCAAATTAGAAGTCATAATGTGAATCATAAAATATGCAAGTAAGCAATGAGTAGCAATGGCGCTGCAGGCTGTGGGACACGGCTGGAGGCAAGCTAGTAATACCATAGTTTTACAAAGGTAGCGGGCGCCCCTCTCTCGCAAGAACAGACATGATAACCTGTTCAGTGGTTATTAACCACTTGAGAGTTCGCAGCCACTGCTTTTACTCACTGTGCCTTTCACAGATGGGAAATATCCATTTGCATATCAGTCTTTGTCCTGCCCAGGGGCAGTCCAGCACCGAAATACAATGGCAATTCCAATCTGAACGAGAGTACCACCAGCAACTCCATACACGTGTTTCACCCTTGTTGGGAATCATCAGTGAGGTGAAGCTGATGCCTCTCTAAGCACAGTGAGAGGGAGACCACGTCTGGTTGCCCCCAGGAGACCTAGGGTTACCAATCCCAGGTTCCTTAAAAAATAGTTTTACAAAGGTAGCGGGCGCCCCTCTCTCGCAAGAACAGACATATCAGTCTCTCGTTCAGATTGGAATTGCCATTGTATTTCGGTGCTGGACTGCCCCTGGGCAGGACAAAGACTGATATGCAAATGGATATTTCCCATCTGTGAAAGGCACAGTGAGTAAAAGCAGTGGCTGCGAACTCTCAAGTGGTTAATAACCACTGAACAGGTTATCATGTCTGTTCTTGCGAGAGAGGGGCGCCCGCTACCTTTGTAAAACTATTTTTTAAGGAACCTGGGATTGGTAACCCTAGGTCTCCTGGGGGCAACCAGACGTGGTCTCCCTCTCACTGTGCTTAGAGAGGCATCAGCTTCACCTCACTGATGATCCCCAACAAGGGTGAAACACGTGTATGGGGTTGCTGGTGGTACTCTCGTTCAGATTGGAATTGCCATTGTATTTCGGTGCTGGACTGCCCCTGGGCAGGACAAAGACTGATATGCAAATGGATATTTCCCATCTGTGAAAGGCACAGTGAGTAAAAGCAGTGGCTGCGAACTCTCAAGTGGTTAATAACCACTGAACAGGTTATCATGTCTGTTCTTGCGAGAGAGGGGCGCCCGCTACCTTTGTAAAACTATTTTTTAAGGAACCTGGGATTGGTAACCCTAGGTCTCCTGGGGGCAACCAGACGTGGTCTCCCTCTCACTGTGCTTAGAGAGGCATCAGCTTCACCTCACTGATGATCCCCAACAAGGGTGAAACACGTGTATGGGGTTGCTGGTGGTACTCTCTTTCAGATTGGAATTGCCATTGTATTTCGGTGCTGGACTGCCCCTGGGCAGGACAAAGACTGATATGCAAATGGATATTTCCCATCTGTGAAAGGCACAGTGAGTAAAAGCAGTGGCTGCGAACTCTCAAGTGGTTAATAACCACTGAACAGGTTATCATGTCTGTTCTTGCGAGAGAGGGGCGCCCGCTACCTTTGTAAAACTATTTTTTAAGGAACCTGGGATTGGTAACCCTAGGTCTCCTGGAGGCAACCAGACGTGGTCTCCCTCTCACTGTGCTTAGAGAGGCATCAGCTTCACCTCACTGATGATCCCCAACAAGGGTGAAACACGTGTATGGGGTTGCTGGTGGTACTCTCGTTCAGATTGGAATTGCCATTGTATTTCGGTGCTGGACTGCCCCTGGGCAGGACAAAGACTGATATGCAAATGGATATTTCCCATCTGTGAAAGGCACAGTGAGTAAAAGCAGTGGCTGCGAACTCTCAAGTGGTTAATAACCACTGAACAGGTTATCATGTCTGTTCTTGCGAGAGAGGGGCGCCCGCTACCTTTGTAAAACTATTTTTTAAGGAACCTGGGATTGGTAACCCTAGGTCTCCTGGGGGCAACCAGACGTGGTCTCCCTCTCACTGTGCTTAGAGAGGCATCAGCTTCACCTCACTGATGATCCCCAACAAGGGTGAAACACGTGTATGGGGTTGCTGGTGGTACTCTCGTTCAGATTGGAATTGCCATTGTATTTCGGTGCTGGACTGCCCCTGGGCAGGACAAAGACTGATATGCAAATGGATATTTCCCATCTGTGAAAGGCACAGTGAGTAAAAGCAGTGGCTGCGAACTCTCAAGTGGTTAATAACCACTGAACAGGTTATCATGTCTGTTCTTGCGAGAGAGGGGCGCCCGCTACCTTTGTAAAACTATTTTTTAAGGAACCTGGGATTGGTAACCCTAGGTCTCCTGGGGGCAACCAGATGTGGTCTCCCTCTCACTGTGCTTAGAGAGGCATCAGCTTCACCTCACTGATGATCCCCAACAAGGGTGAAACATGTGTATGGGGTTGCTGGTGGTACTCTCGTTCAGATTGGAATTGCCATTGTATTTCGGTGCTGGACTGCCCCTGGGCAGGACAAAGACTGATATGCAAATGGATATTTCCCATCTGTGAAAGGCACAGTGAGTAAAAGCAGTGGCTGCGAACTCTCAAGTGGTTAATAACCACTGAACAGGTTATCATGTCTGTTCTTGCGAGAGAGGGGCGCCCGCTACCTTTGTAAAACTATTTTTTAAGGAACCTGGGATTGGTAACCCTAGGTCTCCTGGGGGCAACCAGACGTGGTCTCCCTCTCACTGTGCTTAGAGAGGCATCAGCTTCACCTCACTGATGATCCCCAACAAGGGTGAAACACGTGTATGGGGTTGCTGGTGGTACTCTCGTTCAGATTGGAATTGCCATTGTATTTCGGTGCTGGACTGCCCCTGGGCAGGACAAAGACTGATATGCAAATGGATATTTCCCATCTGTGAAAGGCACAGTGAGTAAAAGCAGTGGCTGCGAACTCTCAAGTGGTTAATAACCACTGAACAGGTTATCATGTCTGTTCTTGCGAGAGAGGGGCGCCCGCTACCTTTGTAAAACTATTTTTTAAGGAACCTGGGATTGGTAACCCTAGGTCTCCTGGGGGCAACCAGACGTGGTCTCCCTCTCACTGTGCTTAGAGAGGCATCAGCTTCACCTCACTGATGATCCCCAACAAGGGTGAAACACGTGTATGGGGTTGCTGGTGGTACTCTCGTTCAGATTGGAATTGCCATTGTATTTCGGTGCTGGACTGCCCCTGGGCAGGACAAAGACTGATATGCAAATGGATATTTCCCATCTGTGAAAGGCACAGTGAGTAAAAGCAGTGGCTGCGAACTCTCAAGTGGTTATTAACCACTGAACAGGTTATCATGTCTGTTCTTGCGAGAGAGGGGCGCCCGCTACCTTTGTAAAACTATTTTTTAAGGAACCTGGGATTGGTAACCCTAGGTCTCCTGGGGGCAACCAGACGTGGTCTCCCTCTCACTGTGCTTAGAGAGGCATCAGCTTCACCTCACTGATGATCCCCAACAAGGGTGAAACACGTGTATGGGGTTGCTGGTGGTACTCTCGTTCAGATTGGAATTGCCATTGTATTTCGGTGCTGGACTGCCCCTGGGCAGGACAAAGACTGATATGCAAATGGATATTTCCCATCTGTGAAAGGCACAGTGAGTAAAAGCAGTGGCTGCGAACTCTCAAGTGGTTAATAACCACTGAACAGGTTATCATGTCTGTTCTTGCGAGAGAGGGGCGCCCGCTACCTTTGTAAAACTATTTTTTAAGGAACCTGGGATTGGTAACCCTAGGTCTCCTGGGGGCAACCAGACGTGGTCTCCCTCTCACTGTGCTTAGAGAGGCATCAGCTTCACCTCACTGATGATCCCCAACAAGGGTGAAACACGTGTATGGGGTTGCTGGTGGTACTCTCGTTCAGATTGGAATTGCCATTGTATTTCGGTGCTGGACTGCCCCTGGGCAGGACAAAGACTGATATGCAAATGGATATTTCCCATCTGTGAAAGGCACAGTGAGTAAAAGCAGTGGCTGCGAACTCTCAAGTGGTTAATAACCACTGAACAGGTTATCATGTCTGTTCTTGCGAGAGAGGGGCGCCCGCTACCTTTGTAAAACTATTTTTTAAGGAACCTGGGATTGGTAACCCTAGGTCTCCTGGGGGCAACCAGACGTGGTCTCCCTCTCACTGTGCTTAGAGAGGCATCAGCTTCACCTCACTGATGATCCCCAACAAGGGTGAAACACGTGTATGGGGTTGCTGGTGGTACTCTCGTTCAGATTGGAATTGCCATTGTATTTCGGTGCTGGACTGCCCCTGGGCAGGACAAAGACTGATATGCAAATGGATATTTCCCATCTGTGAAAGGCACAGTGAGTAAAAGCAGTGGCTGCGAACTCTCAAGTGGTTAATAACCACTGAACAGGTTATCATGTCTGTTCTTGCGAGAGAGGGGCGCCCGCTACCTTTGTAAAACTATTTTTTAAGGAACCTGGGATTGGTAACCCTAGGTCTCCTGGGGGCAACCAGATGTGGTCTCCCTCTCACTGTGCTTAGAGAGGCATCAGCTTCACCTCACTGATGATCCCCAACAAGGGTGAAACACGTGTATGGGGTTGCTGGTGGTACTCTCGTTCAGATTGGAATTGCCATTGTATTTCGGTGCTGGACTGCCCCTGGGCAGGACAAAGACTGATATGCAAATGGATATTTCCCATCTGTGAAAGGCACAGTGAGTAAAAGCAGTGGCTGCGAACTCTCAAGTGGTTAATAACCACTGAACAGGTTATCATGTCTGTTCTTGCGAGAGAGGGGCGCCCGCTACCTTTGTAAAACTATTTTTTAAGGAACCTGGGATTGGTAACCCTAGGTCTCCTGGGGGCAACCAGACGTGGTCTCCCTCTCACTGTGCTTAGAGAGGCATCAGCTTCACCTCACTGATGATCCCCAACAAGGGTGAAACACGTGTATGGGGTTGCTGGTGGTACTCTCGTTCAGATTGGAATTGCCATTGTATTTCGGTGCTGGACTGCCCCTGGGCAGGACAAAGACTGATATGCAAATGGATATTTCCCATCTGTGAAAGGCACAGTGAGTAAAAGCAGTGGCTGCGAACTCTCAAGTGGTTAATAACCACTGAACAGGTTATCATGTCTGTTCTTGCGAGAGAGGGGCGCCCGCTACCTTTGTAAAACTATTTTTTAAGGAACCTGGGATTGGTAACCCTAGGTCTCCTGGGGGCAACCAGACGTGGTCTCCCTCTCACTGTGCTTAGAGAGGCATCAGCTTCACCTCACTGATGATCCCCAACAAGGGTGAAACACGTGTATGGGGTTGCTGGTGGTACTCTCGTTCAGATTGGAATTGCCATTGTATTTCGGTGCTGGACTGCCCCTGGGCAGGACAAAGACTGATATGCAAATGGATATTTCCCATCTGTGAAAGGCACAGTGAGTAAAAGCAGTGGCTGCGAACTCTCAAGTGGTTATTAACCACTGAACAGGTTATCATGTCTGTTCTTGCGAGAGAGGGGCGCCCGCTACCTTTGTAAAACTATTTTTTAAGGAACCTGGGATTGGTAACCCTAGGTCTCCTGGGGGCAACCAGACGTGGTCTCCCTCTCACTGTGCTTAGAGAGGCATCAGCTTCACCTCACTGATGATCCCCAACAAGGGTGAAACACGTGTATGGGGTTGCTGGTGGTACTCTCGTTCAGATTGGAATTGCCATTGTATTTCGGTGCTGGACTGCCCCTGGGCAGGACAAAGACTGATATGCAAATGGATATTTCCCATCTGTGAAAGGCACAGTGAGTAAAAGCAGTGGCTGCGAACTCTCAAGTGGTTAATAACCACTGAACAGGTTATCATGTCTGTTCTTGCGAGAGAGGGGCGCCCGCTACCTTTGTAAAACTATTTTTTAAGGAACATGGGATTGGTAACCCTAGGTCTCCTGGGGGCAACCAGACGTGGTCTCCCTCTCACTGTGCTTAGAGAGGCATCAGCTTCACCTCACTGATGATCCCCAACAAGGGTGAAACACGTGTATGGGGTTGCTGGTGGTACTCTCGTTCAGATTGGAATTGCCATTGTATTTCGGTGCTGGACTGCCCCTGGGCAGGACAAAGACTGATATGCAAATGGATATTTCCCATCTGTGAAAGGCACAGTGAGTAAAAGCAGTGGCTGCGAACTCTCAAGTGGTTAATAACCACTGAACAAGTTATCATGTCTGTTCTTGCGAGAGAGGGGCGCCCGCTACCTTTGTAAAACTATTTTTTAAGGAACCTGGGATTGGTAACCCTAGGTCTCCTGGGGGCAACCAGACGTGGTCTCCCTCTCACTGTGCTTAGAGAGGCATCAGCTTCACCTCACTGATGATCCCCAACAAGGGTGAAACACGTGTATGGGGTTGCTGGTGGTACTCTCGTTCAGATTGGAATTGCCATTGTATTTCGGTGCTGGACCGCCCCTGGGCAGGACAAAGACTGATATGCAAATGGATATTTCCCATCTGTGAAAGGCACAGTGAGTAAAAGCAGTGGCTGCGAACTCTCAAGTGGTTAATAACCACTGAACAGGTTATCATGTCTGTTCTTGCGAGAGAGGGGCGCCCGCTACCTTTGTAAAACTATTTTTTAAGGAACCTGGGATTGGTAACCCTAGGTCTCCTGGGGGCAACCAGACGTGGTCTCCCTCTCACTGTGCTTAGAGAGGCATCAGCTTCACCTCACTGATGATCCCCAACAAGGGTGAAACACGTGTATGGGGTTGCTGGTGGTACTCTCGTTCAGATTGGAATTGCCATTGTATTTCGGTGCTGGACTGCCCCTGGGCAGGACAAAGACTGATATGCAAATGGATATTTCCCATCTGTGAAAGGCACAGTGAGTAAAAGCAGTGGCTGCGAACTCTCAAGTGGTTAATAACCACTGAACAGGTTATCATGTCTGTTCTTGCGAGAGAGGGGCGCCCGCTACCTTTGTAAAACTATTTTTTAAGGAACCTGTGATTGGTAACCCTAGGTCTCCTGGGGGCAACCAGATGTGGTCTCCCTCTCACTGTGCTTAGAGAGGCATCAGCTTCACCTCACTGATGATCCCCAACAAGGGTGAAACACGTGTATGGGGTTGCTGGTGGTACTCTCGTTCAGATTGGAATTGCCATTGTATTTCGGTGCTGGACTGCCCCTGGGCAGGACAAAGACTGATATGCAAATGGATATTTCCCATCTGTGAAAGGCACAGTGAGTAAAAGCAGTGGCTGCGAACTCTCAAGTGGTTAATAACCACTGAACAGGTTATCATGTCTGTTCTTGCGAGAGAGGGGCGCCCGCTACCTTTGTAAAACTATTTTTTAAGGAACCTGGGATTGGTAACCCTAGGTCTCCTGGGGGCAACCAGACGTGGTCTCCCTCTCACTGTGCTTAGAGAGGCATCAGCTTCACCTCACTGATGATCCCCAACAAGGGTGAAACACGTGTATGGGGTTGCTGGTGGTACTCTCGTTCAGATTGGAATTGCCATTGTATTTCGGTGCTGGACTGCCCCTGGGCAGGACAAAGACTGATATGCAAA
Source organism: Ambystoma mexicanum (assembly GCF_040938575.1). Lineage (NCBI taxonomy): Eukaryota > Metazoa > Chordata > Amphibia > Caudata > Ambystomatidae > Ambystoma > Ambystoma mexicanum. Next base: position 905,085,116 of record NC_090939.1, read on the forward strand.
TGGATATTTCCCATCTGTGAAAGGCACAGTGAGTAAAAGCAGTGGCTGCGAACTCTCAAGTGGTTAATAACCACTGAACAGGTTATCATGTCTGTTCTTGCGAGAGAGGGGCGCCCGCTACCTTTGTAAAACTATTTTTTAAGGAACCTGGGATTGGTAACCCTAGGTCTCCTGGGGGCAACCAGACGTGGTCTCCCTCTCACTGTGCTTAGAGAGGCATCAGCTTCACCTCACTGATGATCCCCAACAAGGGTGAAACACGTGTATGGGGTTGCTGGTGGTACTCTCGTTCAGATTGGAATTGCCATTGTATTTCGGTGCTGGACTGCCCCTGGGCAGGACAAAGACTGATATGCAAATGGATATTTCCCATCTGTGAAAGGCACAGTGAGTAAAAGCAGTGGCTGCGAACTCTCAAGTGGTTAATAACCACTGAACAGGTTATCATGTCTGTTCTTGCGAGAGAGGGGCGCCCGCTACCTTTGTAAAACTATTTTTTAAGGAACCTGGGATTGGTAACCCTAGGTCTCCTGGGGGCAACCAGACGTGGTCTCCCTCTCACTGTGCTTAGAGAGGCATCAGCTTCACCTCACTGATGATCCCCAACAAGGGTGAAACACGTGTATGGGGTTGCTGGTGGTACTCTCGTTCAGATTGGAATTGCCATTGTATTTCGGTGCTGGACTGCCCCTGGGCAGGACAAAGACTGATATGCAAATGGATATTTCCCATCTGTGAAAGGCACAGTGAGTAAAAGCAGTGGCTGCGAACTCTCAAGTGGTTAATAACCACTGAACAGGTTATCATGTCTGTTCTTGCGAGAGAGGGGCGCCCGCTACCTTTGTAAAACTATTTTTTAAGGAACCTGGGATTGGTAACCCTAGGTCTCCTGCGGGCAACCAGACGTGGTCTCCCTCTCACTGTGCTTAGAGGCATCAGCTTCACCTCACTGATGATCCCCAACAAGGGTGAAACACGTGTATGGGGTTGCTGGTGGTACTCTCGTTCAGATTGGAATTGCCATTGTATTTCGGTGCTGGACTGCCCCTGGGCAGGACAAAGACTGATATGCAAATGGATATTTCCCATCTGTGAAAGGCACAGTGAGTAAAAGCAGTGGCTGCGAACTCTCAAGTGGTTAATAACCACTGAACAGGTTATCATGTCTGTTCTTGCGAGAGAGGGGCGCCCGCTACCTTTGTAAAACTATTTTTTAAGGAACCTGGGATTGGTAACCCTAGGTCTCCTGGGGGCAACCAGACGTGGTCTCCCTCTCACTGTGCTTAGAGAGGCATCAGCTTCACCTCACTGATGATCCCCAACAAGGGTGAAACACGTGTATGGGGTTGCTGGTGGTACTCTCGTTCAGATTGGAATTGCCATTGTATTTCGGTGCTGGACTGCCCCTGGGCAGGACAAAGACTGATATGCAAATGGATATTTCCCATCTGTGAAAGGCACAGTGAGTAAAAGCAGTGGCTGCGAACTCTCAAGTGGTTAATAACCACTGAACAGGTTATCATGTCTGTTCTTGCGAGAGAGGGGCGCCCGCTACCTTTGTAAAACTATTTTTTAAGGAACATGGGATTGGTAACCCTAGGTCTCCTGGGGGCAACCAGACGTGGTCTCCCTCTCACTGTGCTTAGAGAGGCATCAGCTTCACCTCACTGATGATCCCCAACAAGGGTGAAACACGTGTATGGGGTTGCTGGTGGTACTCTCGTTCAGATTGGAATTGCCATTGTATTTCGGTGCTGGACTGCCCCTGGGCAGGACAAAGACTGATATGCAAATGGATATTTCCCATCTGTGAAAGGCACAGTGAGTAAAAGCAGTGGCTGCGAACTCTCAAGTGGTTAATAACCACTGAACAGGTTATCATGTCTGTTCTTGCGAGAGAGGGGCGCCCGCTACCTTTGTAAAACTATTTTTTAAGGAACCTGGGATTGGTAACCCTAGGTCTCCTGGGGGCAACCAGACGTGGTCTCCCTCTCACTGTGCTTAGAGAGGCATCAGCTTCACCTCACTGATGATCCCCAACAAGGGTGAAACACGTGTATGGGGTTGCTGGTGGTACTCTCGTTCAGATTGGAATTGCCATTGTATTTCGGTGCTGGACTGCCCCTGGGCAGGACAAAGACTGATATGCAAATGGATATTTCCCATCTGTGAAAGGCACAGTGAGTAAAAGCAGTGGCTGCGAACTCTCAAGTGGTTATTAACCACTGAACAGGTTATCATGTCTGTTCTTGTGAGAGAGGGGCGCCCGCTACCTTTGTAAAACTATTTTTTAAGGAACCTGGGATTGGTAACCCTAGGTCTCCTGGGGGCAACCAGACGTGGTCTCCCTCTCACTGTGCTTAGAGAGGCATCAGCTTCACCTCACTGATGATCCCCAACAAGGGTGAAACACGTGTATGGGGTTGCTGGTGGTACTCTCGTTCAGATTGGAATTGCCATTGTATTTCGGTGCTGGACTGCCCCTGGGCAGGACAAAGACTGATATGCAAATGGATATTTCCCATCTGTGAAAGGCACAGTGAGTAAAAGCAGTGGCTGCGAACTCTCAAGTGGTTAATAACCACTGAACAGGTTATCATGTCTGTTCTTGCGAGAGAGGGGCGCCCGCTACCTTTGTAAAACTATTTTTTAAGGAACCTGGGATTGGTAACCCTAGGTCTCCTGGGGGCAACCAGACGTGGTCTCCCTCTCACTGTGCTTAGAGAGGCATCAGCTTCACCTCACTGATGATCCCCAACAAGGGTGAAACACGTGTATGGGGTTGCTGGTGGTACTCTCGTTCAGATTGGAATTGCCATTGTATTTCGGTGCTGGACTGCCCCTGGGCAGGACAAAGACTGATATGCAAATGGATATTTCCCATCTGTGAAAGGCACAGTGAGTAAAAGCAGTGGCTGCGAACTCTCAAGTGGTTAATAACCACTGAACAGGTTATCATGTCTGTTCTTGCGAGAGAGGGGCGCCCGCTACCTTTGTAAAACTAGTAATACCATAGGCTTATCGACAGAAATGTATAGTGTTGGTATTAAACAGCGTGGCAGATAAAGGTAGTTGAGGCAAATTAGAAGCCATAATGTAAACCAAAGAAAAGCAGGCACAGCAGTAAGCAGCCATGATGCCGTAAGCAGAGGGGCACGGCTGGAGGCAATGGGCATGTAATATTGAAATGCGTAAGTTGCTGGGGAGAAGTAGAGGACTAGAAGTATACGGGGAACGGCCGTAGGGCAGTAAGGGGCTGTAGCTAGGATAGCTGGCGAGCGGCAAGATGCAAGACTAGCAATATCGGGGGCCGTTAATGGTGGGTTAGGGATTCATAACATCTGTAAACTCGATGCAGTGTACAGGATCGTTGATAGTCCAAACTTATAGCTTAAAACAATATCAGTGCAGAGTTAGGTGAGGATACAGTGGGCTGGACATGGGAAAATCAAGAGTGCAATACGGGCGCAGAAGCACCTTTCGGATCTGGGCTGGTAACAGGCTGGATTGCCTCAGAACAATGGGAGCTATCCGAGCGCGCAGTGTGAACCATAAGGCAGCAGCATTAGTACAATATGGGCACAGGTAAAAGGGAGATTGCAGTTCATTATTCAATGAGGAGATGATATACAAACATTTCCAATTAAGAGATACGTTATGCCGATTAGGGCTCTGGTGCTTGCAACAGTGGCAGTAGTCGGATGTAGAGTTTGTACGAGTGACGGTTTAGAGGAACTGTTTTGATGGCCATGAATATGCGGCGTCCCTTAACAGGATCCATTGCTCTGAGGATTCTCTGGGCGTTTGGGCAAACGTGGCTTGGGGAGCACGTTAAGGGTTATTGGCAATGTTATAAAGTTGAAACTGCAACGCACTCACCAGGTGTGCTTTGGTGGCCATAAATCAGCTCTGTTGACACGTTTCCAATTTGAAGAAGTCTCTGCATCGGAGTCGGGCGAGCTTAAAGATCTAGAGCAACTCGCAACTCGGTCAGCTCAGTCAGAGCCTTCTTTCCCTGAGCCTTACTTTGTGGGCCGGCTCTCCCGCCTGCCGGCGAATCGTGGCAGGTTTAGGCCTGGAGCTTCCACTAATCAGATGACGGCTACAGGCTGGGGGAGGTCAGGCAGTGGAGAGGACAGTGTGCACTGGGAACGGCAGCAATTGTAGGAGTTGGAGTGGTGCTTGTGAGGGGGACTGAAAGAAGCCCTTGTTTGAAGTGCACTGCTGTTTGCGCTTGTGATGGCTGGGGGATCGGTCTGGATGTCTTGCGTTCCGATCCTGGAAGCCCCTGAACCCACCAAAAGGTCTTTCCCCTATCACTATATCTACTTGCGGTGTCCCCCAGGGTTCTAACCTATGCCCCTGGTTTTTCAATGGCTACATGGCCCCTCTGGCACATACAATAGCCACCTTCAACTCCAATTTTCAGTGTTACGTGGATGACACGCAGCTCTCCTTCAGGCTACCCTCTGCCTCTTCCTCTTCCCCACTTATACCGGACTATCTGACCGTAATTCAGTCGTGGTGTGCTGCAAAAGATTACGTTCAAGACCCTTGTATTGTCCACAAGGCTTTCTGGGGCCTGGGCCCACTTTATCTGCAACACTCTTCCTAAATACTCGCCTTCCCGAGCCCTCTGCTCATCTTCCTCCAACTCTCTGCGAGTGAGCCGCTTCTCCAAGCAGAGACTTGGGGAGGTCTTTATCCTCTGCAGGTGCCTCCCTCTGGAACAGCCACCCTGTCTCTCTCTCCATCTTGAGTTGGATCTCCTTAAATTCCGGAAACTCCTCAAGACTTTCCTCTACGCCTCCTCCTTCTTTATCCCTCTGCCCTGCTAACCACCTCTCTCTGCTGTCTCGCTCTCTCTCCTCTTCTTCTGCTCAGTTTCGCTTACTGGCTGCCTGGTGTACCTTCAGAGCCTCACAGGTCCCAAGCTTTCCCCGCCAGTGTCCTGCACTTGCTCCCGGGCTTTGCACTTGCCTCAGCACTACTGCACTTCGGTCACGACCCATGAGAGTGGCATCTCCCTGCACTTAACCCATGTTCTGATGGGACTGGGCGAACGTGTCCCTATCCACCCCCCATGCACTTCCTTTTCTGTTCACCTGCATAATTTGAATGCACCATGCCTAGTAAAATCATTGTTGTCTTCCCCTCCCATGCACGGTTGCGCTTTGAAACACTTGTGTATAAGTGCATAATTAAAAAACAATCAATCAGGCTTGGTTTGGCTCTGTCCGAATGCCCCGAGTGTTGGCTTTGCCAGAATGGCCAGTGATCTGGCTGTTTGGGGACTATTTTTCTTTTCGTCTAGTTCCTCATCTGTGGACGAGTGGAAGAGATCTCCCCCCCACCACAAATGTCAGGTCCAGGATACGGCCTTGTACATCTGTGTTGAACTTTGTGGCTCTAAGCCATTTGGGGTGGGGGGGAGCTTCTCATATCTGTAGCTACGCAGATTGCTCTGCCAGCCTTGGCAATATGTCCTACAGTGGATTCCAGAATATCTTGCGCCACTATTTTGGCCTCTGCCAACCCCGCCTTGAATTAAATGAAATATTTTATTTACATCACGCTCGTACAAAAGTGTTTTAGAGCGCGACCAAGCAAAGGGAGGGCAACAGGGGAGAACAAAAACAACGATCTTACTAGGCCCAGTGACACGCGCAAGTGCATAGGAAAGGGAAACAGGGGAAAGTGCATGGAAGGGGGGAAAGGTGGAAAGTGTGGAACAGAGGAGAGAATAGAATAAATAAATAAGTACAAGTAAGTAAATAAATAAATAAATGTGGTAGCAGCCAGCCTGTGGCAAGTGCTAGGTTAAGCAGATAGGGTATATCTGATAAGTGCAGAAGAGAAGTAGGTGGGGGACTGTATGGGTACAGAAACAGACCCCAGTGCAAGGGGTGGCCTGTAGGCAGTGCAGGAAGGTGGCAGGGTGAGCAGGTACGTTGCCTGAAGGACAGAGTGTGGACAGGTGCACGGTGCCGAGAGTGAAAACAGATCAGATGGGGAGAAGCGGGGCAAAGGCAGAAGTGAAGAAGAAGGTCTTGAGGTGCTTCCAGAACCGGAGATGGTTCTCCTCAAGTTTCAAGGTGGCTGTTCCAAAGGGAGGCCCCAGCCGAAGACAGAGATCTACCCCCAGCTCGTTTCTTTGAAAAACGACTGACTCTAAGGGAGTTAGAAGTAGAGGAGCAAAGGGCTCGAGAGGGGAGGTATTTACAGAGAGATAGTTGAAGGTATTTTGGACCCAGGCCCCAGAAAGCCTTGTGGACAATGCAGAGGGGTTTAAATGTAATCCGTGCATCCACTGGGAGCCAATGAAGGAATTTCAGTACTGGAGAGATACGATCCCGGGGCTTGAGGCCAAGGACAAGTCTTGCAGTCCTATTATAGATTAGTTGTAAAGGGTGGAGAGTAGAGGCAGGTAGATTTAGAAAGAGGCTGTTACAGTAATCCAAACAAGAGAGAACCAGAGCTTGGGAGACAGTAAGCTTCTGAGGGAAGGAGAGGAAAGGCAGAGTACCTCTAAGGAGATGCAGTAAGAAGTTTGACTTTTTAGAGATGGCAATGATGTGTGAGGAGAAGGAAAGTGAGGAGTCAAAGATGACCCCAAGGTCCTTGGCCTCGCAGGTAGGGGTAGGAGGAGGGCCAAGAGAGGCCATCCAGAGAGTGAGGGGAAAGGATGGTGAGGGTGTACCATGAGGAGGATCTCAGTCTTTAGACCAAGATCATTGGTGGCACATCAATTTTGAATGGCGATTAGGCAATCAGAGATTAGGGAAGGAGAGGAGGGAAGGAGAGGAGGTGGCTGAAGGAAGCCTGAAAATGAGTTGGTTGTCATCAGCATAGCACTGGAAATTTGAGCAGAAAATGGAAATGCAGTAGGCGAGAGTTTCCAGGTATTGGTTGAAAAGCCAGGGCGAGAGGTTAGACCCCCTGGGGAACACCACAGGTAGAAGGGAGATAGAAGATAGGAAGGACCCAAGTTGGAACAGGGAGGGTCGATCAGAGAGCAATGAGGCCTGTTTGTGCACAGGGATGTCTGGCAGGAAATTTGAGATCTCCCTCCATAGCCTCTGGTTTGCGGCGGCTAACATGGTGTCTACATTCGCCTATCGCAGTGGGGAGCAGCATTAAAAAAAGTATTGGTCCTGTATGCTTTTAACACCTTTTCCGTCGATGTGGAGGACTGGGGCTTCGCAAACATGGACGCCGCTGTTCCTTTTGGGGTTTTGGAATGCCTAGATACTATGCCAGTCCTGCCAGCCTGTCATGGAAGGCCCTGGCCGATGAAGGTGTCAGGGATCTCATCCTTTTCAGATTCCGTCTGGTCTGGAGTGCCCGAAGCGGCCGGGTCCACAGGCGGTGTAGTCAGAGGTATTGGAGTGGAGTGCAGGGGGGTTCGGTGTAGCCGGCGGCGCCACTATACTAGGCTGCGCAGGTACCCATAACGGTGCAGAGGAAACTCCACTGCACCCGTAGGGGTGGCTTGCTGCCACTGCACTCAGGCCAGAGGAGGCAATGGAGCCGGTGAAAGCATGTGCTTTATGATGTCCCTGGCCTTGCCGCCCTTCCGACTGGCGCGCAGGTTCACGTGCAGCCACTTTGTCCTGCTGCGCTGCCATTTTTTCCTACCCCAACAGGCCTGGTGCCATATTAGGCCTAGCCTCCCCCTGCGTACTGCTACGGGGAGGTTCTTGCTTTTTCCCGCACATCAGGCGCCTACCTGGTATGGTAAGCTGTGCGCCCTTGGCCCGATAGTGCTGTCGCATTCAGGCGCCCCCTCTGACATGGGTCCAGTACTAGGGCAGAGCCCCTAAGGAGATTTCCTGGTGACAGAGCCAACAGGCCCCTCATCAATGGAACAGGCACGATCGGAGAACCCCTCGGCCATCAGGCCAGTAGCTCGATGAGCCTCGGTACCCATGCTGGTGACATAGCCTTCATGCCCCCCTGCCGCATGGCTGTTTCCTTGCAAAGGAATATCCCTTGTTAAAGAGACTACTCCCCTTTGCCTTTGTCTTTCTGTGGACGAACTCCTTTATGTGCTCTGGGGGAAGACGTGGAGAACAGTTCCCTCCACCTGGCAAGCTGGTTCTTAAGGGACCGGGAAGTAAGGGCGTTGCATGCCCAGCACCCGTCCCAGCCGTGGTCTTCTCCCAGGCAGTGGAGGCAGAGCACATGCGGGTCCGACGTGGTAAAGGGTCCCTCACAGGAAGGGCACAGATTAAAGCCTGCCTGGGCCGGCATGCGCCAGGGAGAGGCGAGGAGCCAGAGGCCGTGAGCTGCTACAAAAAACATTTCTTAGTCATTTGGGACAAAGGTCCCCAGGGTAACTAGAAAAAAAGACTGGGATTATGAAGAAAAAGGTCCTCAACCACAGCTCTGGTGAGGAAGGTCCGCTCCCGGCGATGTAGAAAAGAGGACTGGGGTGTGGCTCCAGAAGGCGAAGTCAAGGGAGCGCGGGCTCCCAGGGCCACGCCCCCATGCACCATCATTTAAAGGGCTATAGACATTTTTCTGGTGAAAAATGGTTCAGTTTCCCGTCCCTAGCGAGGGGCGCCCATGCAGCATGGAGAAGTGGGGATGGGACATATGAGTAATATTAGCGTGAAGTCAGATGGGAAGTAGGTTAAGAGGATGATTTGGACACAAGGCAGTAGCTTTCAATTTGGCTTTGAACAAATTGGAGTGGACTGCCTCTCCAATGTCCCCGGGAATAGAATTACATGCATGTGGAGCAAGAAGAGAGGAAGAGCGAGAGGAAGCAGAGGGAGGGCGGGGTACCACAAGGTTAGTCAAGGAAGCAGAGCAGAGATTACAAGAAGGCTTGCAGAGTTGGAGAGAGGATAGATATAGTGGTGCCTGTTAGGATATATTTGTGAACCGTGTATGGGAGCGAGGGGCCCCCTCGCGCCGTACACTCTTCAGTACAAGGCTTGGACCACGTGCCTCCGGTAGTGGGTTTGCCCCTTGCCCTTATGTAAAGTCAACCACGGTTGACCGCTACATAGATGGGACCACCGAGCAGGACGCGGGGCATCCATCTTTTGTGCCCCCTTTCGACTCCATCTTGGGTAAACAGGCCTCACTGCGATAGTACAGCAAGGTTCAGCTCCCCCTTCCACCGCAACAGCCAAGGACAGAGGCGCACAAACAAGGTGCGCAGGCAGCTGGCTGGCCCCCACCCTTGCACTCCCCCTGCAAAGGAAAGCTCTGCGCTCCCGTTCTCACGCTGAAGCTGGAGAAAGTTGCAACAACCAATATGATACAGTTTTCTTCCTCTGAGGTCACTGCCAGCATGAGAACCAGCATGTGAACCAGGATGAGCTAAGCACTTTTTGCTTGTTCATCCCCATAAACGTGCAAGCCACCCACCCCCATTTAGAGTAATTTATTGCCATCCTGACCCTGCGCTCCCTGTAAGGTATTTCTTTCAAGTGCCAGGCCCTCGCCTGCGCTGCGAAACCCACCCAACGCACCCGCTACTAACCTTAAGCACTTTGCCACAATATATGTTTTTACTTATACTAATAGGTCTAAAGTTTAGGAGATATGTGAAACACAGCTTAACTCTTTTTTACATGCACAATAAAGGTCAAAGGCTCCAATTAAAGCCACAAATGACCCAATTGTACTGACAATAAATACTATGGGCCTCATTACATGGTAGCGGAGAACCATGGCGCTATTAATTAGCTCCCTGGGTCCCTTTGCCGGTTGGTTTTTAACGCCTGCAAAAAGCAGGCGTTAAATTCCCCAACCCGCAAAGGGACCCCATAGTAAGGCGGTAAGGATTTACCGGTACCGGTAAAATACCGGTACCGGTAAACCCTTACCGCCTACTGTGTAATGAGGCCCTATGTGTGATTTGTGTAGAAATATGAAAAGTAGCATAAAGTGTTTAGATAATTTGTTATTTAGTGTTTTACAAATGCAACATATTAGCTTAGGTAGTGACCACAGTGACCGGACCCTGACCTGCGTGGAGCACAAGATATCTGACGTCCATCATCCCGTCAGCCACTCAGCCAACCAGGAGGAAGAAATGCCACCCACACCTACAGCACCACACCGCCTGGCCAATCGGGTCCATTTAGTATTTTTTGTTAGAGTTACTTTAATTGATATATATATGAGTGATGATGTAAATGAGATTGGGCTTTTTTGGGTTATTTCCTAGCTGGAGAAATAAACCATCCTTTGAACTCTTGCAGCCGGTTCTCAGTGCCTCATTCCCCGACAGGGGTTGTGTTGGTTATTTTATTTTCTCTTACACGTAGTAAGACGTGATTTAGGGAGGTGCCTCGAGGCCTGCACCGCCCGGCAGCGAGATCCAGGACGCCCCCAGCAAGACCATCGCCTCCGCGGTTGACCAGACTGTGCACATCAAGAAGAAAGGGTCAAGGGTTCCCGGTTGACGAATACCCGATCGAAAAGGCTGCTCGCCAAGGCAGGCCACGGCTTGGTTGGGGGACGGACCTGAGCAAGGTCCAGCCGTGAGCGGCGACCCTCGGAGTACCTGACTGAACACGTGGAGTCCCGGTTGCAAAGACCCCAAAGGAAGGTAAGGAGAAATACGGGAAGAAGGGAATTAGCAACAAAGGGAAGGTAGTTCAGAATAGGGTCTGTGTGAGTGACGGCGAGGCTTTTCTGATCTATCCTTTATATGGCCATTAGGTGTTGTAAGAAGTGATAAGAAGAGAAGTGGTATCTAGCCCGTACGGGGTAGAAGGCGGCGCCGCGTAGCATTTGTCCCGACCAAGTGCAGAATAGAGATAAAGAGAAAATAGTAGGGGTCTCGTATATTGAGTAGACTCGGAGTAGTTTTAGAATATTCTTTTTCCGTGGAGGTAAGAAATCTTGAGACATAATAAAGGTGAAAGAGGTGGGGAGTGAATGCGAAATAGTAGGTAGAATAATAGGGAAGAAGAAAAACCGGGGACAGTAACGGGAATAGGGAAAAAACAAACGCGGCGCAGGCAGTGCATGTGTATGTTGCATGATTATATGTTTGTTGGTCTGCTTTGTGTATATGTCCTGTTGAACACGCCAAAGTATTTCAGTCCAAGTAACTTGTTGATTAATTAATAATAGGCAAGGAAATAAATTGTGAGAGGTGACCAGGTAACACCTCTCAGAAAGAACAGCTAATGTGATATATCATAATTGCGAGCATTGATAAAGAACGTATTTTCACATATTGTAACTGACATACCAAGTGAGAGGTGGGAAGGGACTGAAGGGTACCAGAACACACAAGAAAGGAAAAGAAGCATTGCCATGGGTGGAGTAACGCCACTAGCACATATTTGCCAGCACCTTCCACTATATAGCGACAGGATACACAAGTATCACGATCAGTGGATCACTGAGATAAAAGGAGATGGGGTTATACCAATTTGGCCAGAAGGAGGGTCATTTGACAAAAGAGTGTTGGACCTAGTATCAACACATTTGCTACCACGATACAAAAGGAAACAGTTACAGAACCGGAGAGAAGTATTAGATTTATGGCAAATGTTTGAGGAAGTTACCCCCACGGCAGAGGTAGGCACAAGCCGAATGATAGAAAAGCAGAAAATACCTGAAGTAAGCGGGACACCAAAAGGGGAGCGCTCAACAACTACAACCGAGAACGAAGTAACAAAAATCTATCCCTTAATGACCAGGCCAGCAGTAGGGTTTAGTGAGCCCATGTATATACCACCCACCCCCACTGCTCCGTGTGGGGCAACAGCCCATGAACCCCACCATATGACAAAGGAGGCCTGTACGGCCCCACGAGTGCGCCTCCTGTGAACCTAGCACGTTTAACAGGCGATTTAAATCGCCAGCTAGCACACGCACAAATGGAAATAACACGGTTAAGAGCTCTATACGACAAGAGGCAAATGCTGCCAGGGGGAGGGGAGATACCCCCGCTGTCACTGGCAGATCTCACACCTCCGATAGGGGCAGCAAGCAATGCAACCCCAGCAGTCTCGGTATCAGGACAATCTATAGCATCACAAGGGACGTCATCACAGCAAAGACAAGAACAAGAGTGGCAGTCAGGACAGTTCCTGTTCCAATTGAATAACAAGCCAGTGAGAATTATACGCCCAGATACACCAGAGAGTCAACAAAGTGGAGATCAGGGTGAAAGACAAGGAAGTGAACCCAAGGAAAACTGGGAGGATAATAACGAGCCAGAGTCAGAAATAGAAGAAGTATGGGATGATTTAGATGAATACGAAGAGGCAGCTGCCGCAGAGGGTTCCCCACTGCCAAACTGCCGTTACCCAGATAAACTATCACCACCATTATGGCAGGGTAGATTAAGACAACAAACAGGGAGGACAGGGTACATACTAGTAAGTAAAACGAAAAAAGGGAGAACGAGCAAAACAGAAAAGAAACAGAAACTACAAATGCCACTGATACATAAAGGAGCAGGTATAGGCCAAACTATATCCCGTGGGCCCAAATGGACAAAAACAACCTGTTAAAACTCCTCCCCCCGCTGACGGGAGGAGCAGGTAAGTGGATACATGTATTTGAGAAGAACACGGCAGGCGTGCCGTTAGCTATAGGTGATGTGAAAAGCTTATTAGTATCAGCAATCGGGGACCAAGCAGACACAATCTGGGAAAGGGCAGGGTTCCCGGGAGTAACAATGAGCTGTGATCGCCACGATGGATCACCATTCAACAATGTTCGAGCACAAGTGTGGGATGCATTGCGGCGTGCATTTCCAAACGTTCCAGATTTACATGCAGTGATGCACTGCACGATGGAGGAGAGCGAGGATCCTGCGCAATTCATTTTGCGAGTGCAAGACTTATGGAGAAGTGAAACTGGTACAGCATGGAATCAATCAACAGCCTTATTTTATTTTATCATTAAAAAGGGGTTGCCGAAAGAGGTGCAGAAGGCCATGGACAAAATAGCTGGGATCGAAGCCAAAGGGTGGCCTGAAATTCAGAGCATAATTGTACACCATTGGAGGAGGATCAAAGAGAAGGAAAAGGAGGTCACACAAAAGAGGCTGGCCGACGAAGTAAAACTAGTGCAGACAAAATTAGTGAAGGTCGCCGCCATTACTGCCAGTGTAACCGCAGACAGAGAAAACGAAGGAGAGGAAAACGTGGGAAGAAGGCCCGTTGGGATAGCAGTGCAGTGGGTTGGAGAGGACCAAGGACAGTGGAACGGAGAGGAACAGCCATGCCAAGGATCACAGTGGCAGAACAGGCCGGCCCAAGGAAGAGGTGGGTACCTTGGGCAGAGGGGAGGATACGGAGGAATGGGAAACAGAGGGTATGGTGGGCAAGGACCAAGGGGAGGACAACAGGGGTCATGTTGGAATTGTGGAAGGTGGGGACATTATTCACGAGATTGTAGAATGCGATCATCAGGGTATTTTCAGGGGCAGCAGCAGCCCATGAACAATGAACAGGGGTGGGGCTGCCCACACCCAGGTAGCCCTTGTGGAGCTCCAATGGGGAGGGGGGGACAACAAGATCAGTACTGCTATGAGCCCCAAATGCAACAAAGACAGCCAGCCCCACAACAGCAGCAACATCAGCAGCCACAACATCAAAACGCACTACAGCCCATGGTATTCCTTAAACTCTTCCCCCAGCACTGTGGCAGCCCTGTGTTCATCAGACTCCCTCCTAACAGGAGAGAGCGGCGTGTGCATTCTTCTCCCCGTCACAATTTCGTGCAGGCTCAAATGGTGATCCTTGCATGGTTGATTTCTGAGTTGGAACAGTGCTAGGGGCAGACAATATATCAAATTTTTTTTCAATGTGCTGCATAATTTCGATAAATTGCTTTTGAGCAGCCCGTTGATCCTCTCCACAACTCCATTGGCCATTGGATGATAAATCGAACATAATTTATTTTTCACCCCCAGAAGGGAGGTTACTTCTTTGAAAAGATCATTCACAAAGTGCGTGCCGTTGTCTGAACGGATCACGTCACATATTCCCCACCGCGAAAATACTTCTCGCTGTCAGGTTTCCTTCCCCTATATTCAGGCTATTTTCCCTTATTCAAGTTTCCTTCTCATTATTTCTCTTTATTAATCCTTTTTTAGATTAGCCTTATTTGGGTGGGAAGTTTTCTATTGTAGTTGGTTTGGCCTTAACTTGCTGATTCAGAATCCTGGTTCTGACCCAAGGCAAAATGGAGTCTCACAGTGAGAGCTCTGATTGGTTAGAAGACACTGCAGAACAACAATGAACATTCTAAACTGTCACTCTGTGCCTTTCATCATCTAAACCCCAGCTGAGAGGACGTGTTTAGTGGCTGCTCCTGCTTTAGACTTGGGCCTGGTGGATTTTATCCTTCAGGCGTTAGCAGTTGAGCGTCTACTTTCTTGGGGGTTTCTGGAGAAGCTATCAGTTGTCAGGAATTCGTTTTTGAAGACAGGAAACTCTGAAGATCCTTATGAATTCGCTCTGGAGATAAGTGACTTTGTTTGTACTGCAGCTCTGTTCATCTTAATGACATTTCCTTGAAAATTCGTAAAAAAGTTATCTTTGTACTTGTACTATTGAACTTCCTGAGTGCGCTTGAACGCTATTTGAAAATACGCGTACTACTTGTAATCTGAAAATATCGTTGAAGCTTTGCGCGTGCGAGTGTATTCAACTGCGCGTGTGTTTGCCAGCGCGTGTGCTCCTTAGCGCGAGAATCTGTTCGTCCCGTGAGAATTCAAGAGTGCGTGTGTTTGCCAGCGCGTGGGCTCCTTAGCGCGAGAATCTGTTTGTCGCGTGAGAATTCAAGAGCGCGTGTGTTTTCCAGCGCGGGTGCTCCTTAGCGCGAGAATCTGTTCGTCGCGTGAGAACTCAAGAGCGCGTTTGTTTTCCAGCGCGGGTGCTCCTAGCGTGAGATTCATTTGTCGCGCAAGAACTTTAAAGCGTGTGTGTTTCCAGCGCGTGTGCTTCCGGATGCGAAAATCTAATTGCCCCGTGAGAACTTTATAGCGCGTGTGATTCAAGCGCGTGTGCTTCTGCACTAGAACTCAATTGTGCGTGTGGTTTCTTGCGCGTGTCTTTTTAAACGCGTGTATTCGATCGCGAGTGCACTCATTGCACGTGGATTATAAGGCGCGTGTGAATAGGCGCAGAAGTTCATCAACACGGAAATTTTTTAGCGTGTGTGTTTTTTCTGCGCGTGTTCTCCTTTGCGCGTGAATTCTACTTTACGTGGTAAGGCTTGCGCGTGTGTTTTCTGCGCGTGGATTTTGCTTTCCGTGCGCGTGTTCTTCAACGCAGGAAGTTTTCAAAGTGAACTTCATCTGCATGGAAATAACCTGCGTGTGAGTTTAACACGTGTTTCTTCAAGAATTCACAAACTCAATGGAATTGTAAATAGTTTGAAAGAAAAGGAAAGAATAAATAAAGACAATTTAACAGGACATGTAGTGCATTTTGGAAAAGAGACAATGAACTAAACTTTCCAGATTTGCCCAAAGTAAGAAGTTGCTGTGAACTTCAAGAGTCTCAAGTAAGAGAGATTTTCAGCTTCTTTACAAGCTTCTCTAAGAAATTTCAAGAGAAGAGCCAGGTATGATTCATAATTATTAGTTAAGGATTTAAAGTCTTTCCCATTCCTAAGGTTAAGTAAGTAAATAAAGGAATTGTATCTGCTTTTCTTATATCCTCTGCAGGTTCAGCTCTGGTTAGCCTTGACGCAGTCTGCCTGGTGTTGTTTTGTTATCCACTTCCCCCTTTCCCTTTGGGGTGTAGTTTACAGAGCTGAATTGAAATCTAGTTCTGGGAATTACATTTCAGGGGGATCGTTGGGGGTTCAGCAGCTTCCGCGGACACAGGACCTCTCAGCCTGACAGAATGAAAGGCCAATAATTTAGTCCGCCCGAGCTGTCATGAACCCCGACGAATCCATGGAGATGTTAGGATCTTTGATCAGGGAGTCACGGGAGGAGTTGAAAATATCTCGGGATGAAAATGCCTTACTTAGTCAAAAGGTGGATGACTTGAGTGTTAAAGTAACACAAATTCAACAGAGGGGAGAAAGGAGAGAGGATGAGGTTTCAGGGGGCGCTGGTTCTCCACCTGAGTTAGAAAGGGAAGGTGAAGATCATTTACCACAAATACAACGGGCGCCTCCAGTGGCAGAAGGGGTAAGGAGTTTAATTATGCCAGTTCCTTTGGCGCCTCCAGAACGTTATCATGGGGATCCCAAGAGGTTTAGGGTGTTTTTGACACAATGTGAATTACATTTTATGAGTAGACCAGAATTATTTCCCTCGGATGCATCTAAGATAACTTTTATGTTGTCCTATCTTTCTGGGGAGGCATCTGCTTGGGCTGGGTTGTTGGTGAGTCAAAAGAGTACGGTTTTAGGAAATTACATCAGTTTTTTAGAGATATTCCGAAAGATGTTTGATAGAAGACAGTTATCTCTGGAAGTGGATGGTGAACTTTTAGAACTAAAACAAGGTAATAAGAGACTTGATTGCTTATATAACACAATTTAAGTCCCTTGTGTTAGAAAGCAAGTGGCCCGAGGTTAAACAGGCCTCGTTGTTTTATAGGGGCCTTAGAGATGAGTTAAAGGATGCATTGTCTGGAGTAGTTGAACGCCCTTCTACTTGTGAAGGTCTGATTGATTTGGTTATTGGACTTTCGTTTGAGTGAAAGGAAGGCAGAGAGGCGTCATTGTCAGAGTGACGTAAAGTCTCTAGTTAGAGTGGATAGACCAAAGGTAGAGAGTAGATCCAAAGGGAATAATCCATCTCCCAGGGTCAGAGGCCCTTTAACAGTGGAAGAAAAGGCTAGGAGGAGAAATAACAATCTGTGTTTATATTGTGGAAGAGGTGGGCACTTTTTAGGGAACTGTCCTTACACTCCCAAGAAGACTTATACCTCAGCGGTCAAGGTGCAACAGATCGCCAATACGGTGCAGACAGCGGTTCCCCATATAACCGTAAATGTATCCTTGTTCTTTGAGTTGGAGTGTAAGGGAAATGGTCCTGTAATGCTTGACTCTGGTGCCACCGGGAATTTCATGGATTTGGGTCTGGCAAAATCTTTGGGAATTCCAATTATTCAGAAGGAGGTTGTAGAGCAGGCTAGGGCTGTTGATGGTACATATCTATCTTCTGGTCCTATTACTCATAGGACTGGTTCTTTAACTTTGGAGTTATCAGGAGGTCACAGAGGGATAATTTCGTTTGAGTTAATTGATGCTCCTTTGTTGAAGATTATTTTGGGTATGCCTTGGCTTACTCTCCATAATCCTCTGATTGATTGGAGTGCTAGGACAATTGATATGCAGTCAGATTTTTGTAAAGAGAATTGCTTTTCAGGAAGTCTCTTAGAGGAAGATGTCAAACAAAGTAATTCAGTGTCTAGTTTTCTGGCTGAGTCTGGAATTGGATGTCATAATGTGGGAGCTGTAGTGGGTCAACTTCCCCAGTGTTACAAAGATTTTTGGGACGTATTTGATGAGAAAGTGGCAGGAGAATTACCACCCCATAGGCCCTTTGATTGTAAAATTGAGCTGGAGCCAGGAACAATTTTGCCTAGTAGTAGGGTATATGCTCTTACCGAGAAAGAGAATGATTATTTAAAAGAATATTTGTCAGAAAACTTGGCCAAAGGGTTTATTCGTCATTCTAAGTGTGCAGCGGCCTCTCCTTTATTTTCTGTACCAAAACCGGATGGAACGCTTCGAACTTGCATAGATTATCGAGCAGTTAACAAAGTCACGGTTAAGAACCGGTATCCTCTTCCTCTCATCTCGGAAATGCTTAATCAAATACAAGGAGCAAATATTTTCTCTAAATTAGATTTGAGAGGAGATTACCATCTTGTGCGTGTGCAGGAAGGGGACGAATGGAAGACAGCGTTTAAGACCAGGTTTGGGCTGTTTGAATATCAAGTTATCCCATTCGGCTTATGTAATGCTCCAGCGGCTTTCCAATTTTTCATTGATGAGGTTTTTAGAGAATACCTAGATATTTTTGTTGTCGTGTATATCGATGATATTTTGATTTTCTCTTCTGACCTGGATCAACATCAGAAACATGTGCGCTTAGTCTTACAAAAGCCGCGAGAAAACCATTTGTTTGCCAAATTGGAAAAAAGTCAATTCCATACAGATTCTGTGGAGTTTTTAGGTTTTATAATTTCACCTAAGGGTTTAGAAATGAATCCTAAAAAAGTGCAAGCAGTTCTTGAATGGCCCTCTCCTACTAAGGTTAAGGAAATACAAAGTTTCTTAGGGTTTGCCAATTTTTATAGGAGATTTATCGAAGGTTTTTCTCGGCTGGTTGCTCCTATAACGAGACTTTTGAAAAAAGGAGTGAAATTTGACTGGGACTTTGAAGCAGAAAAAGCTTTTCTAGAGTTAAAACAAAGATTTACTTCTAGTCCAATTCTAATTCATCCTGATCTCTCTAAACCTTTTTTTGTGGAGGCGGACGCTTCTAAATTAGCGTTGGGGGCGGTGCTTTCTCAAAGGAATGAAAATACTGGTCAACTACATCCAGTTGCATTCTTTTCTAGGAGGTTTTCTGCCGCTGAAGTGAACTACACAATTGCAGATCGTGAATTATTAACAATAAAGTCCTCTTTTGAAGAATGGAGACATTTTCTGAAAGGGGCAAGACATACGGTAACGGTCCTTACTGATCACCGAAATTTATTGTTTTTAAAATCTGCAAGAACTTTGTCTCCACGACAACTTTGTTGGTCCTTATTCTTTGCCGATTATGATTTCATTGTGACTTTTAAACCCGGAAGTCAGAACAAAAAAGCTGATACCTTATCCCGCCAATTTCCTGGTAGTGAGGA
This sequence comes from Ambystoma mexicanum, assembly GCF_040938575.1. Lineage (NCBI taxonomy): Eukaryota > Metazoa > Chordata > Amphibia > Caudata > Ambystomatidae > Ambystoma > Ambystoma mexicanum. The sequence continues at coordinate 905,103,931 of NC_090939.1, forward strand.
GAGAGAGATTCTGGAACCAGACCTATAATTGCTCCAGAACGTTTTTGTTAGCTGGAACCATTAAAGAAATGGATTTTTTGAATGAAGTGAATATGTCCTTGCAGAAGATGGAGGAGTGGGTGAGACTGGATCCAGCCAGAAGTTTGAAAGATGATCTTCCTTTTTTTGATAACAAGCTTTATGTACCTATTGAAGAGTTAAGAGAAAAGGTTTTGAGAAATTGTCATGAATCCATTTTATCAGGACATCCTGGTTTCAGAAAAACTCTGGAACTGGTTCGAAGGAATTTTTGGTGGGAAAAAATTTGCCAAGACACATTGAACTTTGTTAAAACTTGTGTAGTCTGTGCACAAGCAAAAAGTCAAGTTGGGAAGCCGCATGGTTTATTGGAGCCGTTACCTGTTCCTCCTCGTCCTTGGCACACTATTTCTATGGATTTCATTGTTGATCTCCCTCAAGATAAGGGTTGTACTACCATTCTTGTTGTGGTGGATCTTCTTACTAAAGAAGCACATTTTTTACCAATGGAGGGAGAGGTTACCGCGGAAAAACTGGCTCATAGTTTTTTGCAAGGTGTAGTTCGACTACATGGACTCCCAAGTCAAGTTATCTCTGATAGGGGTTCTCAATTTATTTCAAAATTCTGGAGGGCCTTCTGTAAGAAACTTGGAGTGGAAGTTAGTTTGACTTCTGGGTATCATCCGGAGAGTAATGGACAAGTGGAGAGAGTAAATCAGGAATTGGAGAAGTTCTTAAGGTGTTATTTACAAGCTAGAGAGGAATGGGTGGATTTGGTATGGTTGGCAGAATTCTCTTACAACAATTGTGGTAAAGATGCTACTTCTATGTCCCCTTTCTTAAAGGAACTTTTACATTTACTGAAGATGTAGCAACAGACACCTCCATGCCAGCAGTAGGTAGCACGGAGGGGCCATTAATGCCAGGGGAACACATCTATGTTCGAAGCTTTGTAAGAAGATGGAATTCACCAAGATGTCATGGTCCATACCAAGTGGTGTACAGCACACCAACTGCAGTTAAGGTAAAGGGACTGAAATACTGGGTGCACCTCTCAGACGTGAGAAGGGCGCGCGGTGTCGCACTCCCCCAAAACGAAACAGACTGTGTGGATGGCATTGCTAACACAGTCTGACATGATGAAAACTGCAACTAAGACAGGAAAAGTATAGTAAAAAAGCTAAATGTTTTTTTTACATATTCTGTCTCTCTCTCTCTCTCTTTCTCTTTTTTTTTCTCTCTTACTCTCATATGAATTGTGTTATTTTTCCTATTTTTCCTCATTGTTTTTATGATAAATGGAAAGAAATTGTTAAATGCCTAACTAAGCAAAAGATGAAAAAGAATGAACAATTGCAAATATGTTTCTTTTCATGATGACTTAACGAATTTGTCTCGCCCACATAGGTTCAACATGAGCCAATGCGATGAAATGGCTGAGCAGGCTGAAATGTTAGATAGAAATAGGGATGCCACTAGGACCAGTAGATTGAGCAATGTGGAATGCGTTACAAAATATGCTGCCATACTATTTGCAATAATGATGTTTTATTTTATTTGGTATAACGTCGTTTTATTTGTGGCAAATGAAATGAACAAAGGGGGGAGTGGGGCTAACATGATAAAACCAGGGTCTAAACTAATATGGACTGGAGTAACAACCATTTGGAAGGACACTTATAACGTTGAATCGAATAGTATAAATACAACGCCACCCTATGAACCATTGCATGAAAACAAAACTGCTATCCCATTGTTGATTAATACTATGGCCAAGGAAATAGAGCCTGGATGGGATGTAAATGACGATTAATATTGGTTGACTAACTCCAGAAATACAAGCATGCACACACACACGGCACCAGAAACCACTACTGAATACACACATGTCACCATGAACAACATTGATGATGCATGGTCCAGAATATTCCCGCTGCATTATCAACGAGTTGGTACCCAATTAAAAAACAAAAGAGGGAGGAGAAAAAGGAGAGCGGGAAAAAACAGATATGATATTTATCACAACCTGGGGTTAGATGAAATAGGGGACCCCCGACACCCTGACCAATCAAATAAATGGTATTCAGACATGAGCACCGCAGCAAAGCAAGCAAGTAATGAAAGTTGCTACGTGTGCTCACTTATTCCTCATGCAACTGGAACCTCAAAAATGTTAATTCCACAGAAAGTACCCTTGCCTGAGGCCCAATGTTTGATTCATCTGATGCTGTGTAGAATAAAAAAGACATTTCAGGCACACACAGTCACCATGGAAAAATTGGAAAACGAACAAACATGCACCAGCAGACGACAAGGAGTAATTTGCCTCCAAGAGCCATTTTTCATCATAAAAGGGACAAGGTATGCAGACAACAAGTGGCATGATGAAACGATTGAATGCAAAGCTGAGGGGCTTCGAGGGCTGCCAGACAAAACATACGAGTGGGTAAAAGAAACGTGCATCCCCATCTGGTCACAGCATATCACCAAGCTGACATGGGTTGCACCACTGGAGAGACCCATAAAGATTCAAAAGGAAATACTGCACGGACTTTGCTTCCATGGAGAAAGGAAGGTGAATATGAGAAATGCACAGCAGTGCAATAAGACTTTAATAATACCAGACATGAAAAAAGGCACTGCCGCATTAATAGACATATACTGGATCTGTGGCAAACGAGCTTACCTGCATCTCCCAGCATCCTGGAGGGGCACTTGTGCCCTAGCCACACTTCACTCAGCACTAATGGTGATACCAGAGAGCCACGTTCAGTTTACAGCAAGGCCTTCGGCTGACAGTTCGACAGCAGGCCAATCGGCTGACATATCGGCAGCAGGGCAATCGGGTGAACCATCGACAGCGCCCGATGAGACAATCACGGAGCCCCCAGCATACGAACTATTGTCAGAAGAAACATTGAGAACCAAGTTGTCACGCAGCAAAAGATCCAATTATATTTCGTCCAATTCGTCAGAACTCCTTGCTGAAATCCCGCAGCAGTACAAGCTTTTCTCATCTGCAGAGACATTTTTTGCATCATTTCTAGCACCAGGGGTTCAAGCCAGCACACATGCGAAATGGCTGCAGATAACACGCTGGGAGCTCATCCAGCTGGCTAACGACACTGAAGAAGGATTCAACATCATAAAAATAGAACTCCATGCACTGCGCCTGATGACGATGCAAAACAGATATGTCTTAGATCTTATCACGGCGATGGACGGCGATGTTTGCAAAAAAATTGGGGGGGGGCGTGCTGCACGTTCGTACCAACTTCAGATGCTGATAACGGGACACTGTCACACGTGACAACAGCAGTGCATAATTTAGGAGAAAGAATGAGAACGGAAGGTGGAGCAGACAACAGCACGTGGTTCGACAATCTGTTCAGCTGGATACCATCATGGGTGAACATAGCAGCGAAGATACTCATTCCCATTATTGTCTTTCTTCTCCTAATATTCTGTGTGTGCCAACTGGGACTAAGATGCTGTGAAAATAATATGCCTAATTCAGCGATGATGATGGTAACAGTGGGCCGACAGACAACGGTGGCTACTCTGATAGATGCCCAAGTACAAACTGAAGAATACACCACACCGCAATATAGAATGACTGCCCTCTATAGGCAGTATGGGGACGTGGTCGATAATTTACATCACACTACCATTAAAGAACCAAAGGACTTGCTGTGGTATAACGAGGTTTGGATAGATTTGGATGGGGATGGTAGAATATACTTAATGGTCACCCCAGAAGAATACGTGAGAAGGGGTAACAGCTTGAGAAGTGTGTGCAAAGCATGGATGCCAATAAAGGGTACACCCGCTTGGGATGAGGCTGTGGCTGAAGCTGAGCGCTACCGAAGGGAGAACGGAAAGAACGAGATAGGTAGTTTGTTACTTTAGATGTAAGGAAAGGGGGGAATGTATAGGAGCGAGGGGCCCCCAGGCCCCCTCGCTCCATACACTCCTCAGTACAAGGCTTGGACCACGTGCCTCCGGTAGTGGGTTTGCCCCTTGCCCTTATGTAAAGTTAACCACGGTTGACCACTACATAGATGGGACCACCGAGCAGGACACGGGGCATCCATCTTTTGTGCCCCCTTTCGACTCCATCTTGGGCAAACAGGCCTCACTGCGATAGTACAGCAAGGCTCAGCTCCCCCTTCCACCGCAACAGCCAAGGACAGAGGCACACACAAGGTGCGCAGGCAGCTGGCTGGCCCCCACCCTTGCACTTCCCCTGCGAAGGAAAGCTCCGCGCTCCCATTCTCACGCTGAAGCTGGAGAAAGTTGCAACAACCAATATGATACAGTTTTCTTCCTCTGAGGTCACTGCCAGCATGAGAACCAGCATGTGAACTAGGATGAGCTAAGAACTTTTTGCTCATTCGTCCCCATAAACGTGCAAGCCACCCACCCCCATTTAGAGTAATTTATTGCCAGCCTGACCCTGCGCTCCCTGTAAGGTATTTCTTTCAAGTGCCAGACCCTCGCCTGCGCTGCGAAACCCACCCAACACACCCGCTACTAACCTTAAGCACTTTGCCACAATATATGTTTTTACTTATACTAATAGGTCTAAAGCTTAGGAGATATGTGAAACACAGTTTAACTCTTTTTTACATGCACAATAAAGGTCAAGGCCTCCAATTAAAGCCACGAATGACCCAATTGTACTGACAATAAATACTATGTGTGATTTGTGTAGAAATATGAAAAGTAGCATAAAATGTTTAGATAATTTGTTATTTAGTGTTTTACGAATGCAACATATTAGCTTAGGTAGTGACCACAGTGACCGGACCCTGACCTGCGTGGAGCACAAGATATCTGACGTCCATCATCCCGTCAGCCACTCAGCCAACCAGGAGGAAGAAATGCCACCCACACCTACAGCACCACACCGCCTGGCCAATCGGGTCCATTTAGTATTTTTTGTTAGAGTTACTTTAATTGATATATATATGAGTGATGATGTAAATGAGGTTGGGCTTTTTTGGGTTATTTCCTAGCTGGAGAAATAAACCATCCTTTGAACTCTTGCAGTCGGTTCTCAGTGCCTCATTCCCCGACAGGGGTTGTGTTGGTTATTTTATTTTCTCTTACACGTAGTAAGCCGGGGAAAGGCACCTACAACCGGGAGAAGAAATGTGAATCTGGCCCTGTTTTCCATAGTCAGCCATTCACCTTGGTGGCGGCAAGAGGAGGTTGGTGTGAATTGAGGGAGTTCAAAGAGTTCTAGTAGTGAAGTTATTGACCTTGTCGAGAAGACAGAAAACATAGTTGGGTAGATCAAAAAGGATGCTGGCACAGTAAGAGTGGTTGAGAGATGTGAAGAGAAGCAGGGGAGAAGTAGAGGAGAGTGTCAGGTGGGAACTGGATAGGCAGGGGAGAAGATGAAAGTATTTGGCAGAGAAGAGCAGCTTTGTTTTGGCAGAGAAGAGCAGCTTTGTTTTGGAAGAGTTTATCAGACCGTGCAAAGCCATCCAATATATATATATATATATATATTTTTTAAAACATCTCTTTATTGTTTTGCAACTTGTTAAACTCCCCTCCCACGCCTGCTTCCTCCTCCCTTCTCTTCCCTTCCCCTTCTCCTTCCCCCGTCCTCGGCAGCTTACCAGTCCCAATTTCAGTTGACATGCCCCTTTGGGGTTTCTCTAATTCAAGTCCAGAAGTTTCAAACGTTGTGGGCACCATTGGGCCCTATAATCCTGAAGGCCAAGGTTTACACCCAGTCTGTTGCAGATTTCCCAAGGTTATTATTCATTGCATATGTAGCCCATTCCAGCGCCACCAATTCCCACACCTTTCGCAGCCATTCTTGTTCCGTCGGGACATTCAAGCACTTCCAGTTTTGTGCCATGAGGGTCATTGCTGCCAGTGTTAATACCACCGTTGCCTTTTCTCGTCCCCCGTTTCCTCCCTCTGTCCCCATTCCCTTCAGTCCCAACAGGACCTGTTTAGGGTCCCTTCCGGCCCCCTCTCCAAATACTTGCACCTGGAGTACTTCTTTCCAAAACGGCTTGATTATGAGAAATTTCCACCATGTGCGCACTACTGATCCCTCCTCCCCACAGCCCTTCCAACATTCCCCAGAGACCCCAGGATAGATAATGTGTAGGCGGGAATATTTAGCCCCGCCCCACTGCACATCTGCCGGAAGCCAGAGTTTGCGATGTTCAAGGTGAGGGCGATCGTGGGGTCGGAAGTCATCTCACCTTCGTGGAATAAAGCTAAGGCTTCCGCCTTGCTGTCAGGATGGGGCCCAGCTTATCCTATAGCTCTTTAACATACCTAGAGAGAATGGCCAAAGCGTTAGCAGCTTTGTTCATGCATGCAGCCGTAGTAATGATGCGTTTGCCAGTCGCGTCCAGCTTCTTGCCCTCCTGATCAGGAGGAAACAGAGGGCGAAGAGGGGTTGGATGACTTCTTTCGCATTGCAGCAGAAACAACAGAGTCCGGATATGGCTGGGATCTCAGACATTCATGGACTGTCTCAGGCAACCTGTACTACTTCTACAGTTGCTCCTTCCTTGGAGGAGCCGAGAACAGGTATTTCATGACCAACATGCCATCCTCCCAAAAGTCATCCAGCAGAGGAATGGACACTACCCTCTTCCTGGAGGACTCCTGCCTCTCAAAAAGGAAACTGTCCTTTTTCTCTTCAGGGACCCGATTAAACAGTTTGGCAGCCTGCATAAGCATCAAATGAAAAGAGCCGATTTCATCCAGTGGAGAATCCCTGGAGAGCAAGTCAACGTCCAGTGGTTAACCATCTCCAGGAATAAGGTTGTTGAAATCATCAGTACCCAGAGTACCCTGGGACGTATCAGTGTCCGGGTTAGTATCTGTGTCTGTGAGTGTAGCAGTATCCACTATGGGAGACAGTGGAATGGGCCACTGGCAAGGAGTGGATGGGGGCCGATCAAGGGATATCAGTTGGGGTCGCGAAGGTAAAGGTGGACTCCTAGAAGGAGCAGGCAGGGATGTTGCTAAAGGCAGACACTGCTGCAGCTCTGAGACAAGTGTGTCTGTAGAGTGGACAGAATGTCCATTGACAAATCCCCGGGTGTAGCGGGCACTAGCACCGGGGACTGAGGCAAAGGGCTGGTTGGCCCAGCTGGTGGAGCAGGATGAGGAGAGTGGTGCGACCACGGAAGGGTCAGTCGAGCCAGTGGAGCAGGCCGTTGAGAGCGTTAAGGCCTTGGAAGTATGGGGTCTGGTTCCTACTGCTCGACTTCTTAGAGTAGAAAACCTCTGGGGGCTTGTCGTCTGAAAGGTTAGATGGATGAATCAATGCAGATGCAGGAGCCGCCAAAGTAAATACCACAGTGAAGTGCTGGCCTTGGTTGGCTTTGGAAGGAAGGGCACAGCTTGAGGTCTCTCACTGTCTCTACTAGCACCCTTGGAAAAGGAGACGATCCGATCACAGGAGCCTGTGGTGACCTCAACGGTGCTGCCGCTGGAACAGACATAGCTGAAGGGGGGTCTCTGAGGCAGAGCAACCCTAGTCATGTGGGCAAGGGCCAGAGTGACGGTAGTCGTCGTCGAGGGGAGCGCCAAGAGAGTCATAGACGTAGTCATCAACAGGATGAAAAGTGTCGAAGACTAGGTCATCGACGAAATGGTTGTTGTTAGAGCCATCAACAAGGACCTCTATGACGGTGACCTGTGCCTTGTAGACAAGTGGCAGGACTTGGGTTTCGCATAGAGAATCCTGGCCATCGACAGTGCAGGTCTGTCGACAGACGAGCCATCGTTCAGCACCTTTTCTCAGACAAAGGGGCTAATGTTGCACTCGTCGTCAACACATTGTCGTAGGTGTCGCAGTTGTCCTCAACGAAGGGGAATTAAGAGCACAATATGATATCATCTTTTTTGGTATCTTCCCCAGGGAAGTGTCCTCAAATAATGCCAAACTCTTAGTAGAGGGGGTACGCTGTATGGATCTGCTGACCCTTGCTGAAGCATAAACTGCGCAAGGAGGCCGAGTCAGAGGCCTTCGCAACTTTTTCAAACCAGGCCATCAACCTCCTATCACAATCTTTACGGGTCTTAGAGGAAAAAAGACTGGCAGATGGGTCAGCCGTCCACATTGTGGTCGGGATGTATGATATGGCATTTATGATACGATATGGCATTCATAACGCGCCTATACACTAGTGTTTCAAGGCAGTAGGCAGTAAATGCATTTCTGGTGCCTATCTTCAACAAAGATGTCCTTCAGGTCGCACTTCGATCAGGCCCTGAAAAGGCTTTTCCTGGAAGCCTCCGTCATGGTGCATAGGGAAGGCCCGTGTATGAGGGCTTACATGGTCTGGAGATCTGACAAACTGTATCCCCACCAGCAACGGGTCCCCGCCACCGGCAGTCATAACGGTGACTAAAGATGAAGAAACGAAGATGATTATCACAAAAGTATAAGAAGAATATCAATATTTCAAGGAGCGAAACACGAGGACTCCCAACAGGAAAGCGTGCTGTAAAAATCTATCTGAAGATGGCCTCCAGGGGTGGAGCTAAGGAGGACGAGCGTCATTGGCTAGGGCAGTATGACCCGAAGTGACAGCAATAGGCTATAGAAGTGACAAGCAGTTTTAGCTTTTAGCTTTAATATTACCAAGGATTCCCAGCCTGACAATGGGGAATGTTCATGAGCATGTGAATCCATAGCAGATCCAATTCTGGAGAAAGGAGGGACCTTTTTCTTACTGGTACGATGATGGAGGGATTACCATTTGGGTTAGGTGGGAATGGCACACAATTTTAACTTGGGAAAAGTCCTAACCCTCGTAGGTTCCAACCCATAAAACTCTGAAGGGGAAAAAACAAGAATAGCCTTAAGATCCAAAACCATCCCTTAGCTGCAAACCTCATGGAAACCTCTATTGGGAGCCCAACGATGGTGGGAAGTATGTGAAAGTCACCTGTCTGTTCATGAGGGTGTGTGTACCCAGATGTGCAGGCCCCATCATACGCTAATGTGGGACTCGGGTTTAGTATGGGAAGGATTCACTGGTCCGCCCCCCCCGTGTCCACAACAAGAGGTGCCTTGGGCATGGAAAAACTACAGTGAGACCTTTTCAAACCTCCACTTGTTGTAGCAGAGTCAGTCGTGGGGGTGTGCTCATAAACTCTCAGGAGAAATTTGGTTTCCTTATGTTCTTCGAGTATACAGGCCCTTCCACAATCTAAAAAATATAACTCTTTTCTGGTCACGTTTAACCCTCATGCATGTGACCCCACTAAAATTTCACAAGAAAGTAAGCTATCTGCTCATAATTATTAAATACTAATAGTTCAATGGGTCACTTTCATAAAAACTGGAGCTGAGATGGCAAAAAAGTGGTTTATTCCTTGGCCTTACTCTGGTCCCTCTTTCTAAATAATACAATACAAGTAAACTTTGCCCTTTTTGATATTATTGTACAGGAAGAATCATTCGTTTAGGCTACAGCCCAAAAGTTAAAAAAGCGTCCACTTAGACCACTGTTTATTTGTAATGATGATACTTCGAATGAGCCGAAGATTTTCAATAGACAAGAATCATTTTTGGCAAAGCCCTTTAGTAAGCATTTACTTAATGTGCAGTGCAAATTTCACAATATTAACAAGGAGCATCATTTTAATACATCATATGGAAAAATCTGATTTTGAAATGATCTTTCTGCTATTTGTGTTATTTTAGCATCTTAACAGACAAATGTAGTGTATTACCTCTCCAACCGTATCATTCTCACTCGCTCTGCCCGCTCCTGCCTTTCCTGCTCCTCTTGGGATTTTTGCTCTGCTGTCTCTCTTTGAATCCGCTCATTCAGGATATCAAAATCTTTCGATATGATTTGTAACAGCCACGTCAGACCTTTCCTTATAGACTTGTCAATTTTCTTCCCACAGCCAATGACTGCTGAGCAAGGCTCCTGAAAATCATTAGATTAGAAAGGGCATGAAAAAAAAACTATCAGCCACGACAAACAACTCATTGACTTCCCTCCCTGCCTTTTCTCCACACCAAAAACGAAATTATGGAAGCCTTATTATTAGCAAGTTCTGTCATTGTTAAAATAATAAAGAATATTTTCTACAAATTCTCTAATGTAGAATTACCTTGCACTGAAAACGAATGTCCTTCGTTTTTGCATTAAACCTGTAAAATACAAAAAACTGTACATGTGTTGATCCTAGAGCATTTACAAAGTTCAATGTAGGTATTTGCACAATACATTTTACAAAGATACCCAAAAAGATGATATGCTAAGATTAGATTTTTCTTCCCCATCTTCCCCATATAGAGTACACAGACTGTAGAGTCAGCCAATGCCCAAAGAAGCAAACCTTTTGGTGAGTAAACAAGCATGAATAAAGTCAACAGTTCTGGCTTTTGTACAGGTAGTGGGTAGGCACTGCATTATATGCCCAAGTGTTCCCAGCATTTGCCAGCTGCTGCAATCTTATGGTTAGGTTGTACCATAACTGTCCAGGCTTTACCATGTGTGTTTTATACAGGTTGCATGCCCTATGAGGAGGGTGGACATGAACCTTAACGGCCCGCCTTCCTGAGCGAAGGCAGCCCCGAGTGAAGCGAGGGCCTCAGCTCGGGCTGTGGGCCGTTAAAGGCTATGTTTGCTGTCCTTGCATGGCATGAAAGCCATTCACACCCAGAGGGTTCATCTGGGGTGTGAATAGCATTCAACATTCTTCATCAGGAGAACTACGCTGCTAGCGCAGCCAACCTCCCGATGAAAAATGAAAAGAAAAAAAATAAGATGGCCGCTGCCATGTGGCCCTTTTCCAAGTCTATGGCGGCGGCCAGAGGGGAGGAGCTCCGGGACCAGAATGCAATGCTCCGGTCCCGCAGGTATGTGGAGAGGGTGAGGCGGCAGCCAGGAGATGCACCCTGTTGCCTCCCTGCATTGATTTAAAAAAAGCGCCACTAGGGGAAGGGCCTCGGGTGGCTGACAGCCAGTGGGGACTGTGTATTCTCGTCCCTTCCCTGGGTGCGAATGAGCAAGTGGGCACGCTGCAACACTAGTGTGCTTCAACTTCTAAAAAGTAACTCAACAAATGATGGAAATACTTGGTAAATGTTTGAACAATTGGGAATATGATTACCTTATGTAAGGCATAGTTCAACATGTGCAGCCATCATTTATTTTGTTTATTTTTTTTCTTATGTGTCAACTTGTATACTAGATACTTCAGAGTGCAGAGGTGTGGTGAGGAGTGTAAGAGGGGAACGGGCTGGGATGGAAGAAAGTTTAAAAAGCAGGCCTTCAAGATGTTCACAGTTCTGAATAAACAATAGAGAAACAATAGAGAAAGTGCAGCATTAAATGCCACAGTAATGCATTTTGTAGCTTATTAATTTGGAGAAAAAAAAGTTTAAAAAAGAAACATGTTCAAAGATGATTAATGTAGACAAGTAACTTATTTAACCAGATGCCTTTCAGTGTGGTACAAACGAAGAACCGTTATTTCAGCAGGGTAAAATAGGCCATATACTAGGGACAATATGGGCAGAAACTGACATGGGTGAAATCTACAGGAAGAGGAGCGTTAGTGCAATAATAAAGCCAGGAATATTAATAGGGGAAGATCCGACAGATATTAAGGGTGCATTTCGTTTTGCAGAACCAGATGTTGGATATAGATATTATAAACAGCGCCACGATTTTCTGGTGATGAGGAGGAAGTAGGGTAAAGGATAAGATGTATGAGGATACACAAGGTGGACATAGAACAAAGAGGTTGCGTGTGCTATTGTGGCGTAAAACTCTGTTCCAAGGGCTGGAACAGGGAGTAACGGCCCGGCAACCCAAGTTACCTGTCCGGATGAAGCGAATAGGTTCAAGCCTGCGTTCCTAGCCACCTGATTGGCTGGCACTCCCTGACAGGGTGCTAATAAAGTGGAGAGTCCATGTTGAGTAGTAGCTAGAGGCAGAAGTCGACAGGTCTGTGGAGACTATTCTGTGGATAGTTAGAAAGACTAATAGCCATGTGATGAGTGAGCGGTTGGCCCTGCATTTGCACATGATGGCACTAATTAGAATGCATTTCCTAATAAAATGCTAATTTTTATATAATTTCTTCCCCACAACTGCGGGCTTCTTTGTAGTTTGTGACATAGGTGCACGTGATAAAGAGGAGTAACTGTGCAATGGTCTGGCTGTTTAACATGAATGTCACAGTGTGTGTAAGCGTCACTGCACAGCGAAGTGTGGATTATAGAACCGCTGAAGAGAGAGGTCTGTGTGTGGGGTTGGAGTCAAACTACTCAGAGGCTAAATGTGGCATATAAGAGTAACGTCACAGCTCATGTCAGTCAGAGGCACTGCACAAAAAAAAAAAAAAGAATGTTACAGCATAAGGATGTTTAAGTTATACAAACACAGCAGTATCTCTCTTTAGATGATGGAATGCACAGAAAAGTGTTCAGGATGATTATTTAAGTTCTGCATAACCCTACATGTCGTTTTGGTGCCACTTGAAAATGCATGGCTACCAATGGACGGTTTCAAGGTGGCAGTCATGCCTCATTTTGACATGCCACAAAGACTGACAAACCGGTAGATGGGTTATTTCATCTGGAGTTTGAAGGCAATCTAACCAGTGGGGTATTCTAATATTGGTAGTGCACAATCCCGCAACCAAAGGCTGCGTGAAAGCGGAGCTTGGGTTCTACTGCCTACAAAATTAGAACTTGGATGAAGGTAGAAGTGACAATCCCAACATAAAAGGCAATGTGGGTCTTCTCCCAACCATACTTTAAGCTGTTGTGATCCGGATGCCAGCCCAGTCAGTTGAAAGAGAACAGTGAATGGCTATGTAAAGAATGGTAAGTACCGTTATACTTAAACGCCCTATGCCCCCAACAGCCAGGAGGTCGGTCCCCTTACCTTATGCAGGTGAAGTCACCACAATAAGTTGCATAAATGTTGAAAACGTATACATTCAGTCACAAAACAGAACTAATAATGTGGAGTTAGTAACCGAATGGGAGAACCGGATCGGGTGTTATCGGCCTGGGCCTGAGTTAAATGCTCCAGTGAAGCCAAAAACGGTAATCGCGGTGTTAGAAAAAACAAAAAAGACACATGGGGAATTTTCATTCATTGAATGAAAAAACTGTCCTAAAATGACCACCATGGATATAGAAGGCGGGGCTCCATACGGAGCCGCTCTTTCATTTCCATGGCGTTCCACAGCAGAAGCGCGGCGGGGCCGCAGAAGGGCCGTCGCTGCAGAAGAAAACACTTAAGTGGGATCGGATGGCGGGAACATAAACAAATTCTGGTTAAAGGAGGGTGGGGGAAAGACGGCACTGTATAAAAGGCACTCCAATCAAGAGGCACAGAGAGCAGAAGGCCAAATGATCTGTGCTGCTGGAAAACCCATGGACGCAACCAGTGAGATTCTATCAAAGAAGAAACCCGGTATGCGAGTGTTTGAACTTTCGTCAAGGATTACATTGTATTCGAGTGGTCGCGTTTTCAAGGTCTCCGATGTGAATCCTTGTTAATTATTGAACGGTTAAGAATACTTTGTAGCGGAGTGGTCGCGTGGATAACAAAGCACATTCTTGAAAGTCTTTGAGTGCTGGGCACTTCATTAAAGGCAACCTACAAAGATAATAAACCACGGGTCGAACTGAATGAAAACTTAAATCAATACAACCTCATGATTATTGAATTTTTGAACCTTAACAAGTACAACCTCATGGTTATTGAATTCGGAATTTAATGAAAACTTAATAAATAAGCAGAACTGTTACATATGGGGATTACAAACATTAATGGCGCTTTAAAACCAAATAAAACCACCATAGGTCTAACTCAGAAGTAAATGAAACTTCAAACCAAGTAAAAACCATGTATGTTGAACCTTCAAGTGAATACAACTTTGAACTTAAGTGACACCAATACCAATACATATTGAACCTTAACTTGAACGGGACTTTACAATTGCAGTGAACCCACTATACGCTGAACTTTAGGGTGAATGGAATTCTGGAGGGGAACCTTAACAGTGAATCAAAGAAGCATATTCGATAAAGTGGAAGAAAATTGACATAATAAAAATATACTTTGAAAACTGAATGAACTACAACTCTGAAATTTGACTATTAGTCTAGATATTTATACAATACAAAGACCAATCATACAAAAGAGGGCACAATTGTGGTGTATAACTTTAAGAAGACTGAAATTATTATGGTGACACTGAAACAGAGTCTTGGGGAAGGGAACCCTGAGGCTTAAACTATTTATCGATTTGAGGACAAAGTCTCAAGACTCCTTTGTGTTTGGAAGTGTGTTATTTGGAACTTGGGCAAGGGAACCCCAGAGTACTGGTCAAAACTATATTATCCTGATTTTAAGGAAGGCCCTTTTGCGACTTTTTGTTGGACTGTTTTATACTTGGGGAAGAAAGCTGAAAGAAAGCTGCAAGCCGGACGGGGCTCAGAACTGTGCGTTGGACACTGTTTTGTTGTTTGTGGACATCGCTACACATTGTACAGATTAGTTGTGAGGGCAAGTATCGGTTTTGGACACAGACAGATTCTTAAATTGAACTCTTTGATTCTGACTTTTCTTTGTTTTATTTCGGTTGGGAAATCCCACCATAGTATAGGGCAAGATAGGCCTTTTCCATCCTAAATTTTAAGTAAATAAAGTTTTTTATTTCTAATTCAGTATCTGTTGTCTGTGTCTTACTCCAAGATGCCTTCACATATCTTAGTCCACATTTACATTTCCCGCTTAGCAGCCAGTATATTCAGACTCTCTTCAGTTAACAATTTCATAAAATTAGTTTCTTTATTAAGAGTTCAGAAAAATAAAATGTTCTTCAGTATCAAAAAACAAGTATTGGTACCATGCCTATCAATGTCACCATCGTTCAATAGGCGGCGGGACAAAGACTGAAATGCAAATGGATATTCCGCCTTTGTGAAAAGTCTAGTGAACAAAAAGCGTTGGGTGCAGACTCTCAAAGTGGGTAAAAAACACAGAACAGGTTATTATGCCATGTTCTTTCTAGAGAGGGGCGCCTGCTATCTTTTTTGTATCATTCAATAGGAATCCATCCTTAACGCCCCCGCCACCTCATATAAACATGACGCTGGGGGCTACTAGCATGTGCATGCAATTTGAGTGCAGGCTACAATGAGTTTTATCTAACTCTGCAGGATTGAGGTAAGAAAAACAACCTTATCAATTTAGAACGCACAGGATATTGGTTCACCCACTAAATATACGAAAATTGTTTTATGATTTTCTAATACAAGAATGAGCTCTCCTCCAACTTCACTTTGTGAATCGGATCACACAGTTCCAGAGCCTTTCCCCTACAACTTGGGTCCTTCCTATCTTCTATATCCCTCTCCACCTGTGGTGCCCCCCAGGGGTCTAACCTCTCACCCTGGCTTTTCAACCAATACCTGGCAACTCTCACCTACTGCATCTCCATTTTCTGCTCAACTTTCCAGTGCTATGCTGATGACGCCCAACTCATTTTCAGGCTTCCTTCAGCCTCCTCCTCTCCTTCCCTCATCTCGGAATGTCTAATCGCCATTCAAAATTGGAGTGCTGCCAATGATCTTTGTCTAAATGCCAACAAGAGCGAGATCCTCCTTATTGGTACACCATCTCCATCCTTTCCTCTCACTCTCTGGGCGGCCTCTCTTCGCCATCCTTCTACCCCCACCTGCGTGGCTAAGAACCTCAGGGTTATCTTTGACTCCACACTTTTCTTCTCCGCACACATCTCTGACAGCTCCAAAAAATCAAACTTTTTATTGCACCTCCTTAGAGGTACTCGGCCTTTTCTCTCCTTCCCTCAAATGCTCACTGTCTCCCAAGCTCTTGTTCTCTCCAGACTGGATTATTTTAACAGCGTCTTTCTAAATCTACCTGCCTCCACTCTGCGCCCTTTACAACTAATCCAGAACAGGACTGCAAGACTTGACCTTGACATCAAGCCCTGCGATAGTATCTCTCCAGCCCTGAAATCCCTTCATTGACTCCCAGTGGATGCAAGGATTACATTCAAAACCCTCTGCATTGTCCCCAAGGCTTTCTGGGGCCTTGGTCCAAAATACCTTCAACTATCCCTCCGTAAATACATCCCCTCTCGAGCCCTTCGCTCCTCCACTTCTAACTCCCTCAGGGTTAGTGGTTTTGCAAAGAAACAAGCTTGGGGTAGATCTCTCTCTTTGGCCGGGGCCTCCCTTTGCAACAGCCTCCTGGCCACCTTGAAACTTGAGGAAAACTATCCTCGGTTCCAGAAGCACCTCAAGACCTTCCTCTTTGCCTCTGCCTTTGCCCCCCTTACCCCCTGTGGATCTGTTTCTTCTCTTGGCATCGTGCACCTGTCCACCCACTGTCATTCTGGCCCAGGTACCTGCTCACCCTGCCACCCTCCTGCACTGCCTCCAGGCCACCCCCTGCACTAGGGTTCTGTATCTGTACCCATACAGTCCCCCTCTCACTTTTTTTCTGCACTCATCAGATACACCCTATCTGACTTTCACCTGCCACTTGCTGGCTGCACTACCATGGTTTATGGCCTTTATTTATTTATTTTAGTATTTATTCTGTTCTCTCCTCTGTTCTGTGCTTTCCCCCTTTTCCCTTTTCCATGCACTTGCGCTTACTTAATGTCACTGGGCCTAGTAAGTTCACTGTTTTCTTATTTTGTTCTCCCGTGTTCCCCTCCCTTTTGCCTGGTTGCTCTCTGAAACACTTGTGTATGAGCGCGATATAAATAAAATATCATTTAATTTCATTTGGTTTTGTAATGTAAAGAGAGAGGAGAGGATTTACTTATATTGGTACCATTTCCCATGGGAATGAATTTAAGCTAGGTAAACTCATCAATTTATTTGGAATAAGATCCCATAAACATAACAAGCAATACACACAGAATAAAACTAACACTGATTAATAAACACACATTTGGTAAAATTAATAAAATAAAATATATTAATATATCATGAATATGATGCAGAGCACTATGAATCAGTAGGCAACACTGTCCAACAGCACAAGTTTAAGAGGCTAGCTTGAGAAAGTTAATTTGCCGGTTCCAAGCTCTAAATAAATATTTCCTTGCAGCATATATTGTGGCTTCATTGTTTGTTGCTTTGCATAATTTATAGGCATCGAGGGTAGTATATGATCTGAAAAGTAAGAACCGTGGCTTTAAATCTACTTTCCTCAAATTCTAGACAAATCAAAAGAAAATGCTATGCTGATTCTCGTAATCTCTTAGAATAAGCACATTTGTCTGAACGCTTAATCTCCCATTTGTTCATGTTATGTGCTAGCGGCAAAAAACCCAAACGTAACTTTATGAACAATGTGCGCATACTTTTGGGTCTCATTACATCAAAAAATTATCAATAACGCGGGAGAGTTTGTTTTCCCAATATGCCAGTAAGAAGGATGCCTGAGATTTTTACTAACATGTCATCCTTGTATTTACTGTCCAGTAAGTGAGTTAGTTCACATTTAGTATTGCTTGTAATTGCCCCCGGATTTGACCACAGGTCTGTTCAACCAACACCCTCCAATAGCTCTTTAACATGAACACATCAGGGTAGAGAGCGGCCTCCCTTTTATGGCAGGACATCTTGAGTGGCTTCTTTGTATTTATGAAGATCTGTGGCACTCCAGAGCCTGAACCAGTAAAACACTTGTCTACTAGCTATAAAATTTGTTAGATAGGGTGGTTTAATTCTTTGTGTAATAAGATAGTTGACGCGCTCTTGGCAGGCACAGAATGGAGTTCAGGAAACCATTTTCCTGTGTAGTTAGTTTAGTTGTATTAATATAGCCCCAGATCTAAGCCCCGTACAGTGAAGCCTGTCTCGCCTGAAGTGTGTACACTTCTAAGATTGGTCGCAGAGCAACATTTCCCTGCTCTTTGGAAAGTTTAGCTATGCCCCTCCGTACCTGCCTAATGTAATTGAGGCTTTATCTAACTGCTGGTCCCATTCCACAGTAGTAGAGAACCTCAGTCCCAGGTAATCATAGCCCTTAGTTTGTTCAATAGGGCCCTCTACCATTGTGATACTTAAGGCAGGCAATTTCTTCCTTTTCCTAGTGAAGACCATGGAATTTTGTATGTTTTTGGTTGATTGTCAACCCCATCTCGTTAGAGAAGCTTTTAAACATTGCAAATTGTTTCTTAAAACAGGACGGGTTAGAGATATTAAAACTGCATAGTTGGCAAAAAGTAGGATGGGATATCTATCTGTGCCTAACATAGGAGCATCCGCAGGTGATGAAAGAAGGCTATTGATGACACCATTTATAACGAGGAAGAAGAGAGTTGGAGAAAGGACACATCATTGACGCACACCTTTCTCCACCCTAAATGTGTCAGTAGAGTCACCATTAAGGCTCCATCTCACTGCAGTGTTATTATCTGTGTATACAAGCAGGAGTGCTTACAAAATAGGTTATGGGATATCTAGCTCACAAAGGGTCTTCCATAGGTAGTCTTGTGAGACACAATCAAAGGCAGTTTGTAAATCGATATACTGGACATAAAGATCCATCCTCCTGAGGGCGACATACTTCTCGATCAACAGAAAAAAACTAAAACTTTGATTGATTGTTTGTAAGATCTTTATTCGACGTAAAGTTAATAGGTACACACACATCATAAATCAACATTATTGCATAAAAAATCATTTAATTTGACAAAATATCCTCTTAGCAAAATCCATAATGAATACAAAATTAAATTAACCATTCGCATATTAAAACTATTACTCCACAATCAATCTAAACCCTTACCAAGGAAAATGATCCGATCAAAATATAAAATATTTTTAAAACAAAACCAATTTGTTACACTAAATTTGAAAACTCCTTGTGACCCCATGCTCGATGCGCATACTTGAAAATGTAGTATACCATGTCCAGGTTTGATGTTAATTTGCAAAGGTGCAAGGCCTCTTGGATCGTTTAAGTGCCATGCAAGATGAACAGCAGTTTGAAGTATCTGATTCTTAAAGGGTTGAGTCTCTCACAGATAAGCATAACATGTAGAGGGGGTTCTACCTCTGCACCACATAAAGGACAGCTGGTGCCGGTATGTCTGTCCCAGCAACAAGTCAAATAACACAATTGTAAAAAGCCGATGAAGAACTTAATGCGAAAGCCTGCTCATAGGTCGGAGAAATTACATCAAGATATATTTCGTACCCAGGGAAGTTTTTGAAGCTCAGACATTACGGGCCATGAGCCAGTGCAGAACACTTGGACACCAAACTGCTACTCTTGTATTAAAAGTTAGCTATTTTATCCATTGTGCTAATTGCACGCTGAAAGCCTGATTGATTAGGTTTTTATCGACAGCCCAAGATATCAGGTGGCCCAGGACCACCCTGCCAAAAATGTTCCCTGTTGAATCCAAGAGCGAAATGGGTCTGAAATTGGATGGAAACTCCCCAGCCTCCCCCCAGACCCCCCGTTTATATTTTGGGATGATTTCTGCGCTAATCCAAGAGCTAGGCACTTCGTTTAGGGTTACAGCAGCAAAAGATAAGACGCCCAGATTTCCGGTTCTTCAATGAACAGGTCCACTGGAAGTCTATAAGGACCTGGGGCCATATTCTTTTTTTTTTATATTCCAGGGCATGCATAACTTCTACCAAGTTACGAGTTTGGGTTTTTAGTGGGTTGGGTGGTCTAATGTATTCCTGTTATCTGAGTGGGGAGTTCTTATTTCCTTGACCAGGTTACTGAAGTGCTTGTGCCATGCTGTTGCTGGTATATTCACTTGTATTAAAGGAATGGTTCGCCCAAAAAATTTTATTTCAAAAATAGATAGGCAATATAAAAAAAAAAACGATTGGCATTTTTTTTTTCGAAGTCCCTATGTAAAATTTTGAGCAATTCAAGCTCAAAAATTGAAAAAGCAAGCACATGGGCGCATCCATTTTGTGAAATGGATGCCCGCCTGTGCTGGCTTTTGCTTTTGTGGCACTAATGAAGGAAAAGCCAGCCAGCTGTAGTAAACAAAAGCTACCACTGGGTGGCTTTTCCTCCATTGGTACCGGGACTCGGAGGATGCGGACCAGAGACTACAGGCACAAAAGCTGCAGCTGCATCTCGGTAAGTGCTATTTTTTTTTTTTTTTTAAATAAGCACTAGCTGGGTTTTTTTTTCTAAGTTTTCTGGGCTGGAGGAGCCCGGAAAACTTAGAAATAAAACTGCAGCTTTAAAAACATTGTATTTATGTTTGCGGTAGCTTTTGAAGCGACCGCAAACATAAATACAACGTTATTGTGTTTGAAAACCCTGCGATGAAAGATGAACTTTCCATGATGCCAGAACATTTAATGGCTTGCTGTTAAAGTAAGCTCTCCCTTCCCAAAACTACCCACCTTGTTGATAAAGAAAACTATAATGATCTAAATGGAAATAAGAGCATTAACATCTTGATTTATGATAAAGATAATTCTCCCTTAAATGAAAACCAATCATTGACCAATTTAAAATCCTTCCCTAAATGTGTATTTAATACACAGAGTGAATTACGTAAAGTTGAATGCTGTATGTGTGATATAAACATTGGGGACTTCAAGTCCTCCAATGCCCTAAATACTGGGACAAGAAAGAGGAGCTCAGAGGACAAAAACTGCAAAGCGCAGAGTAGAGGTTCTAATGACCCACAACTGAGTGGGACCTTTGGCTATATAAAGCCTCCTCATGTGCATGCCATTAGAACAGGAGGGTGGAAGAGTTTCCAGTCGAAGTTGCAGTAGCAGAAGTCGAGGACAGGAGAGGGCAGAACCACTACAGTTGCTAATGCAGATTCTGGTCCTGAGAGTGCAGAGAAACTGAATTGCAGAGGTCGCGCAGTGGGAAGCTGTAACCTGAGAAGCTGTCCCGTGAGAGAAAGAAGCTCTCTTTATGTGGTACCTGATCCCAGTGGTTGGCGAGCACCAGAGAGAAGTAGGAGCAAGATGGGTTCCTTTCCCAAGCGGTGCGGCCCATGGGAATGCAACTGAAGCAGTCCGGTGTTCAGAAGAGCATAGAAGCTACAGCGGCAGCAGCGCTAGCGGATGCATGTGGAAAAGCGGGTGAGTTTGCCTAAGATAGGAAACCCTGAAATGCTCTGTAGTCGAACACTGCTCGCTGAATATTATTTTGAATACCAAACTAATGTAAGAAAGTTACCTGAACAAAATACACAATTGAAAAGATAGCCAGAAAAGAATTGTTACAATTTCCATTGCCTAGACAAAGAGGGGGTAAGAGTGAAAGTGTTTAAGGACTTTCAATCCCTAAGTAAAAAGGGGCAATTTCAAAGGGAAGCAATAACAGCCACTGCCAAAGTAAAAAGGGGGCAATACTTTGGAAAACCAAAAGCCTGCATTGGTAAGAGAACCAGATAACAATACTGCAGGGAATTTCGAACTATAATTCCCAGTGTAAGGAGGAGGCAGTATTTAATCCTTACACCGAAAAGCATTGCCTAAGCCAAAGAAAGGCATATATGGCAGAGAGACATTATCAGCAGTTGTTTGATATGGAGTTAATACATAAAGAGTTGCAGGAGAGAAACCATCCTTGTTAAGAAGTATCAAGGAAGAAAAGAAAATAACCTGCATTGCCTGTGGCAAATAAATCAGTAGGACAAACAGTAGTAATGTCTATTGTATCCTTACAGAAGGAACTGTGAATGCTAATGTTGTTTAAAGTCAAGGACTTTTAGAGTGTTGAGGAAAACCTTACCATAAAGTACTGGCAGTAGTGTTTGGAGTTTTTAGTCCTTGTAGAGGAGTACCCCGGGACAGGGATTAGTGGTATTCCCGATAGGTTAGTGGACCAGGAACAAGATATTAAAGTACTGCAGTGTGGTTAAAGCACACAAAGGAAAGAAAGTGCAAAGACAACTGTGGTGTTTGATGAATTGTGGTAAATACGACTTGGATATAAATGTTGTTGTCAAATCAGAAGAATTGTAAAAGTGTTTTGTTGTCTAACAGGAAAGCCATTCTAACAAATCATGATTATAAATTAAGAAGTGACAGTCCAATATTGCAACCTGAAGATAACAACGTTTTTGTTTTGTTTTGTGAGAACTTTGTTGAATGCCAAGTGAAAAACCTTTGGAGTACGAAGAACTTTGTGAATGTAACTTGGCTAACTAAGAGGAACTTTATTTTTTGGATCTTTTGTTGAAAATCTTGCTTTGAACTTGGGGAAGGGAATACAACCCAAGACACAAAGATATATTGGTATCAAGTTCGTGTTGATTATAATTGTTGTTTTTGCTAAACCGGAAAGGCCATATTTAACATGTATGAGTTTAATGTATGTATACGTGTGAGGGACAGATTCCTTTCATTAGAGTGTTTTCCTTCAGTTACCTTTCGAGGAGCCTTAACTTCTGTATGATGTTCTGCTTGGACTACAGTTTCATCTAAAACACCAAGCCAATCAAATCTATTAGACACTGGGACAGTCACGTAACATGCTTGACTGGGGGCGGAAACTCCCTTTCACCTCCCCATTGACTTTTTAAATATCACGGGTCACAAATTATCAAGCAATTCTCTATTAAAGCTAGGAAGCCTGGCCACCGATTCACAGCCTAAAGTGTTTGACTTTACCTGTGAATACTGTCGGATTCTGTATTGTTTATCTATCATTTCCACAATGATGCACTGCTTCCTGTTTTACACAGCACAGAGAAGCATTATTGCTATTGTTTAAATGTAATCTCTCACAGGTTGAGTGAAGTGAAACCAGGATATAACTTGCACTAGCAAACTACAAGAACCTATTCTCGGTCTAGTAATAGTTTAACAGCCCCCACGCTCTGTGCACAGAAAAATGCTGTTTGCTAAAGAAGTCAAATCTGATTTGGCTGTCAATATAGTGGGAAAGTACTGCTGCATTTCAAACACAAATATCAAGTTATTCTATTTGGAATGAGCTCCCCTAGTTAAAACCACCTCCCCAGAGCCTCCCACGCTAGCGACTTAGCAGGGCAATGATCCCAGGAGACCTGTCTAATTACATTCGGGGGGAATTTGTACACACTTTGGAATAATTCTTTAATTTTCTGAGTCAGAATAGACCTTCATGATTTTTCTGGAAACTACCAGTCAGCTTCTCCATCCTCCCGGAAAGCAGGGATGCTCCAAGTAATAGTTTCACAATGGATAGGTTCAGTTGTCATCCACTTGGAATAGGTGGTATTCCTTCTATCCAGCTTTTGATTTGAGAGAGAGCTCTCTCTATTACATATGTGTTTGTTTTTATCATGGGTGATATTCACATGCTTTGGCATGATTATGCCACACTTTTTCATTGGTCAAATCTTTCCATCTGTTTGCTCCACTCACCCCCAATCTTTATAGGTTGATCATACTTTTAACTATTTCTCTTTATATTTATTGTGATTTAGTTATTACAATGTGTCTCATTAGTAGAAATACATTTAAATTCATAGCCATACAATTCATGTTATACAAAATGAAATCTTCACTACAGTATGTAAAATAAGAAATTGAAGAATAGTAAAGATGTCAATGTAGTCTTGTGATGGTTTCCATTACTGAACATAGAATCATATCTAAATTACATATGTGGCCACAGCCTTAGATGTGAGGACAAGTCCTGTCTTATAGCACCTGTATTTGTGACTATAACATGTACAGTGGCATATTCTGTTTGGTGTCTGTTGCCAGCAAGCAGTGTCTGCAGAAGTAATCACTTCCGATGTCTATTAGTCTGTGTACATGTGATCCAAATATTTGATGAAAAGCTCACCAATGCTCCTACAAGCTGTTAGCACATGTTGTGCGGATTCCAATACATGTTTCTGGGAACACATCCTGCAACCCCTCTCATTTTGCTACTTCCCCATGCTGGGGCCCAAGATCTCCATGACAGGTAGCTTATTATGGTCACAAGATCTCTTGGACAGCTAGTTGTTTAAGGTGACAAAGTAGTATCGATCTTCTCATTGCATGAAAAGGGCATTTGCTGAGATACTGTTGTGGTGTCAAGAAGGTAGTGTGGATAGCAACATATTCTCAATAGGTTTTAAGTGAGGCTAAATGTACATGGTTTAGACCCCAGCCCCACACCTTGCTCTTTTTTTCCATAAATTCCTTGATGATACTATGTTTGTCCTTATCCCAGTCCGGGCACCACTCAATAGTCTCAAATGGGTTTTGTACCTGTAATCTGAAGGCTTTTAAGGCACCCTGGTCCTGGCTGTTCACCATTTCACAAATACAAGTCAACATGGGGCAGAGAGGCTTCATTTTAGCTTTTATATATAGTCTGCCTCTTTTTAAGTGTGTCAGGCCAGTTAACTATGTAATTCCTCTTTCTGGGCAAATAGCCTGAATTGGTACACAATTATGTAGCCCCAGAATGCGTCTCCATATGGCTCCTTCCAGTCTATTTAAACAATCTGTTTTGATATTGCATAATGTCTCTAGCCCATATGTTACTGCCAGTACTATATACTTTTTATATACAGTACGTTTCCCGGTCAGGCTATAACCAGCCATGGTACCCGATAATTTGTTGGTGCATATTGTAAGAGCATGGGCTCCAGTACTTTTATCTTGTTTCATTAAATCCACGTCTAGAGTCACACCCAGGTATCTATGTTCGGTAACCCGTTCAATACATACACCATTAATGTGACAACTTCTTGTAGTTGCCTTAGCACCACCCACTTGCATATACTTGGTTTTACCTTGGTTCAGTCATAGACTGTTGACCAAAGAAAATTCATACATTGCCTGTGCTATGCGATTTAATTCCACTGTTGTGTGGTCCAGGAGCACCATGTTATCGACATATGACATCCAATTTACGTAGTTAATCCCAATATTGGGGAAAATTCCCTTAGATTTCTGTAGGGTTTCTGGCAGGTCAGCCATATATAGATTGAAGAACATGGACGCAAGCACACAGCCTTGGTTCAGGCCATTAGTTGTTGGAATATCCCTAGTGCTGGCCCTTGTGCCATCCATCCGACCCCGCAGAGATGTATCAGTGTGGAAATCACGCAATATGCACAATAATTCTTCTGGAAAATTCCAGGCAGTCAGTTTAGCCCACAATCTCTCCGTGCACACTGTATCAAATGCTGACTTGAAATCAACATAAAGCGAGTGGAGGAGAACCAGGCAGTTTGCAACAGAGTATTAAGGAGTAGGAGGTGATGAGCTTTACTAGAGCGCGCCCTAACGCCTATCTGGAAGGGACTAAGTAGTCCACAACCTTCAGCCGATGTGCTTTGAATCTATCCAAGATTAAGGATGCAAACAATTTGCCAATAGAGTCGAGCATGGGAAGCATTCAATAGTTAACGGCTCATTCCTTCTAGATTTTTAATAAATTGGTATAACAATGGCCTTTTTCCTACTAAGTGGAAGTTTGCCCTCTTTACATAGCTGGTTGTAGAATATATATATTTTTCCCCAAGTCTCAGGATCTTTTTTTTAGCAGAAGGTTAGGCAACCAATCCGGATCGGTTGCCCTTGATTCCTTTAGTTTCTTAATTTTTAAGACAATATCCAAAGTGTCGAAATAGATGTTATATGGGGGCCCTCTTCCTGATGCCTCACTGTGTTATCAGGGGAGTCTCTGCCATCAGGGTAATTCATAGAATTTCGCAGAAAAGTGTCGCAAGCGGCTGGCGCAGAGTGTCCGCGTGCGATTGACTGCGCCAGGCACGTGCGCTAAAACCGATTTCCGCGCACAGCGTATTCATGGATTTTAGGCTCCCAAACCAGCCGTGGCGCAGAGTATCGCAGCGACCCTGCAGCAGCGCCAGTAACGCCCCCAAGAATGCCCTCGCGCAAGGAAAAGCCATCAAAATCGCTAAATCATCGCAAAGGGCTGCGCTAACCCTGGACCAGTTTACAGGGCTGCCAAACAAGGAACGCAAAGCGGGTAACGTGCATATCAGGGGTACGCGTGAAGTTATACACGCGATTAGCCAGGGTACGTGTATTACAGGGGTACGCGGGAAGTGTAACACGCGATTGGCCAGGGTACGTGTATTACAGGGGTAGGCGGGAAGTTATACATGCGATTAGCCAGGGTACGTGTATTACAGGGGTACGCGGGAAGTTTAACACGCGATTGGCCAGGGTACGTGTATTACAGGGGTATGCGGGAAGTTTTACATGCGATTAGCCAGGGTACGTGTATTACAGGGGTACGCGGGAAGTTTAACACGCGATTGGCCAGGGTACGTGTATTACAGGGGTAGGCGGGAAGTTTTACACGCGATTAGCCAGGGCACGTGTATCACAGGGGTACGCGGGAATTATCACATGCGATTTGGCTGTGTACGTGTATTACAGGGGTACACGGGAAGTTTTACACGCGATTCGGCTGGGTACGTGTATTACAGGGATGCGATTTGGCCAGGTACGTGTATTACAGGGGTGCGCAGGAATTATCACACGCGATTTGGCTGGGTACGTGTATTACAGGGGTGCGTGGGAATCATCACACGCGATTTGGCTGGGTACGTGTATTACAGGGGTGCGTGGGAAGTCACACGCGATTAGGCTGGGTGGGTCCTCACAGGTGTTCCCTGTACACCCTCCACGGCCCCTGCAGGCAGCCTACAAAACAGGGGACTACCCTGCACACCTGCTCATGTCCCCCTGCACCCCCACCCCCCAGCAGTGCAGGGGCAGCCTCCACCAGGCCCCCACCCATGTCTCCCACCACCCCCACCCCCCCGCCACCAGGGGCAGCCTCCACCAGGCCCCCACCCATGCCTCCCACCACCCCCAACCCCTAGCAGTGCAGGGGCAGCCTCCACCAGGCCCCCACCCATGTCTCCCACCACCCCCACCCCCCCGCCACCAGGGGCAGCCTCCACCAGGCCCCCACCCATGCCTCCCACCACCCCCAACCCCCAGCAGTGCAGGGGCAGCCTCCACCAGGCCCCCACCCATGCCTCCCACCACCCCCAACCCCCAGCAGTGCAGGGGCAGCCTCCACCAGGCCCCCACCCATGCCTCCCACCACCCCCAACCCCCAGCAGTGCAGGGGCAGCCTCCACCAGGCCCCCACCCATGTCTCCCACCACCCCCACCCTCCCGCCACCAGGGGCAGCCTCCACCAGGCCCCCACCCATGTCTCCCACCACCCCCACCCCCCCGCCACCAGGGGCAGCCTCCACCAGGCCCCCACCCATGCCTCCCACCACCCCCAACCCCCAGCAGTGCAGGGGCAGCCTCCACCAGGCCCCCACCCATGCCTCCCACCACCCCCAACCCCCAGCAGTGCAGGGGCAGCCTCCACCAGGCCCCCACCCATGCCTCCCACCACCCCCAACCCCCAGCAGTGCAGGGGCAGCCTCCACCAGGCCCCCACCCATGTCTCCCACCACCCCCACCCCCCCGCCACCAGGGGCAGCCTCCACCAGGCCCCCACCCATGCCTCCCACCACCCCCACCCCCCCCCCGCCACCAGGGGCAGCCTCCACCAGGCCCCCACCCATGTCTCCCACCACCCCCACGCCAGCAGGGGCACCCTCCACCAGGCCCCCACCCATGTCTCCCACCACCCCCACCCCCCCCCGCCACCAGGGGCAGCCTCCACCAGGCCCCCACCCATGTCTCCCACCACCCCCACGCCACCAGGGGCACCCTCCACCAGGCCCCCACCCATGTCTCCCACCACCCCCACCCACCCCCCGCCACCAGGGGCACCCTCCACCAGGCCCCCACCCATGTCTCCCACCACCCCCACCCCCCCCCGCCACCAGGGGCAGCCTCCACCAGGCCCCCACCCATGCCTCCCACCACCCCCAACCCCCAGCAGTGCAGGGGCAGCCTCCACCAGGCCCCCACCCATGCCCCCCACCACCCCCACCACCCCGCCACCAGGGGCAGCCTCCACCAGGCCCCCACTCATGTCTCCCACCACCCCCACCCTCCCGCCACCAGGGGCAGCCTCCACCAGGCCCCCACCCATGCCTCCCACCACCCCCAACCCCCAGCAGTGCAGGGGCAGCCTCCACCAGGCCCCCACCCATGCCTCCCACCACCCCCAACCCCCAGCAGTGCAGGGGCAGCCTCCACCAGGCCCCCACCCATGCCTCCCACCACCCCCAACCCCCAGCAGTGCAGGGGCAGCCTCCACCAGGCCCCCACCCATGTCTCCCACCACCCCCACCCCCCCGCCACCAGGGGCAGCCTCCACCAGGCCCCCACCCATGCCTCCCACCACCCCCAACCCCCAGCAGTGCAGGGGCAGCCTCCACCAGGCCCCCACCCATGTCTCCCACCACCCCCACCCCCCCGCCACCAGGGGCAGCCTCCACCAGGCCCCCACCCATGCCTCCCACCACCCCCAACCCCCAGCAGTGCAGGGGCAGCCTCCACCAGGCCCCCACCCATGCCTCCCACCACCCCCAACCCCCAGCAGTGCAGGGGCAGCCTCCACCAGGCCGCCACCCATGTCTCCCACCACCCCCACCCTCCCGCCACCAGGGGCAGCCTCCACCAGGCCCCCACCCATGTCTCCCACCACCCCCACCCCCCCGCCACCAGGGGCAGCCTCCACCAGGCCCCCACCCATGCCTCCCACCACCCCCAACCCCCAGCAGTGCAGGGGCAGCCTCCACCAGGCCCCCACCCATGCCTCCCACCACCCCCAACCCCCAGCAGTGCAGGGGCAGCCTCCACCAGGCCCCCACCCATGCCTCCCACCACCCCCAACCCCCAGCAGTGCAGGGGCAGCCTCCACCAGGCCCCCACCCATGTCTCCCACCACCCCCACCCCCCCGCCACCAGGGGCAGCCTCCACCAGGCCCCCACCCATGTCTCCCACCACCCCCACCCCCCCCGCCACCAGGGGCAGCCTCCACCAGGCCCCCACCCATGTCTCCCACCACCCCCACCCCCCCGCCACCAGGGGCACCCTCCACCAGGCCCCCACCCATGTCTCCCACCACCCCCACCCCCCCCCCGCCACCAGGGGCAGCCTCCACCAGGCCCCCACCCATGCCCCCCACCACCCCCACCCCCCGCCACCAGGGGCAGCCTCCACCAGGCCCCCACTCATGTCTCCCACCACCCCCACCCTCCCGCCACCAGGGGCAGCCTCCACCAGGCCCCCACCCATGCCTCCCACCACCCCCACCCCCCCGCCACCAGGGGCAGCCTCCACCAGGCCCCCACCCATGCCTCCCACCACCCCCACCCCCCCCCGCCACCAGGGGCAGCCTCCACCAGGCCCCCACCCATGCCTCCCACCACCCCCACCCCCCCGCCACCAGGGGCACCCTCCACCAGGCCCCCACCCATGTCTCCCACCACCCCCACCCCCCCCGCCACCAGGGGCACCCTCCACCAGGCCCCCACCCATGTCTCCCACCACCCCCACCCCCCCCCGCCACCAGGGGCAGCCTCCACCAGGCCCCCACCCATGTCTCCCAACACCCCCACCCACCAGCACTGTGGGGCACGTGGCCAGCAGGCAGTCAGGCAGCAGCAGATGGCAGGTGGGAGCGTGCTCAGGGCTCTGGGGGGCAGTAATTTGGCCTCCTGGCCAGGAGCGTGGTCTCTCGTGTGTGAACGCGTGGACAGCCTGATAGGGAGTGAAATCCCACACGTCAGCGTGTGAATCGAGGAAAGGCCCTTAGCGCGTAAACCCGTCAACAGCATATGCGCGCCTATAGTCACCACGTGCAGGAAATTGTTGCGTGACACGTCCCAGTGTCAAAGCGTGTGATTGGTGAAAATGGATCTACACGCAGAAGTGACAAAGCGTGTGATTGGTGAAAATGGATCTACACGCAGAAGTGACAAAGCGTGTGATTGGTGAAAATGGATCTACACGCAGAAGTGACAAAGCGTGTGATTGGTGAAAATGGATCTACACGCAGGAGTGACAAAGCGTGTGATTGGTGAACGTAAGTGACGCTGTACGTGTGGGCCTGTATATAAGGTACATGTAGAACACCATTTCCTTGTACGTGCTTTTCGTGGAGAGCGAGTGGGTGAATTCTGTACTTCTTGTCGTTTCACACGCGATTTACTTCACGGCGTTTCCAGTTCGTACTCCCTGTTACCTCTGACAGCTTTTTCTCTATTTTTCCTCTTGTACTGGTTTACCTGGGCCTGTTCCCTCAAACAGTGTCCCCTTCTACTGTTGTCCTGTCTTCTCAGACAGCGTACACATCTTCTTTTGGCGGGGGTTTAGCCAGCCAAACGCGCTCATTTTTCACGCTCTTTTACCTGGCAGACGGTGAGTCACGCACGTATCCAACTTCTGTGCTTGCCCCGTGTGTAGCCTACCCCTTCAGAGGTCATTCTAGGCTGCTTGTGACACGCATACGTTCATTCTTGTGTTACTGGGTGCCACAGCGTAGTGCAGGTTTTTCTTTCTGCACACGTGGTCTAGGAGGGGTTGCGTGCACGTCATCTCCCTTTTTTGGGCCTCCTGTGCGTTGCGTGACCCGTCATCTTTCCCCAGGGGTTACAATCAGCCGTGCTAGAGCACTAGGGTACAATTACCATCTGGTACCCAACCCCTTTGACCCCCAATTGCCCAGGACAATTGTCTACAGCCACTCCCATACGCACATTAATATCAGTGCCATGGCTGGGAGGCGAGGATTCCGTAAGGGTGGCAAAGGTGGAAGAGCCACAAGTGGTGGCCGTGGTGGATCCGGTAGGGGACGTGGTCGTAACTTGCAGGGTGAGCCTGTCCCCCCATGTGTGGAGGACCAGTCAAGGGCACCCATCATCCCCCCCCCCTCCCCCCCTCCCGTTGAGGCTGAAGTGGCTGACACCATCCATGCTCAGCCCTTGTTGGACCAGCCCATTGTGGCACCAGACCTGGCTGACTCCATGGCTGACTTCCAGGTCAGCAGGGCTACGACACGTGCGCTGGTGCACGTTGATGCTATCATGCCACGTGGATCTGGGGCAGCAAGGTCATCTGCTGCCCCAAGTAGGCAGGGCGGAGAGGCTGCATGGGCAGCTGCAGCTCCATCCACCCCAGCTCTCACACACCCAGCCAGGACAGTGTCCGTCCTAGTCCATTCTGCTGACATTCCCCATGACACCATTACACTTGAGCCAATGCCTGCACCAACTCCCATGCTGAGTGTGCAATCCCACACACCTGATACAGAGCCCACCAGGGCTCCTGCCCCTAGTGTCCAGAGCGGCGCAGGACACTCAGGATCACCACCACCTTCCAAGCGGAAGAGGAAGAGTGCTCGTCCGGCACAGGCTGATGCCCCCGACACGGCTACACAGTCCGGTCCGTCGAGGAAGCCCAGCTTCACGAATGTGGAACTGAATGCACTTGTCGAGTATGTGTCCGGACATGATAACGAGATGGTCATTGTTGCAGGATCCAAGACCACACCTGCACAACGCCAGGCACACTGGCAGACCATTGCGGACATCGTAAGTGCCCTTGGAATCGTGAGGCGCACAGCCAATGATTGCTACAAGCGCTGGAATGACCTAAAGCGCAGGGCAAAGAAGAAGCTGGCCTCAAGTCATGCCGCAACTCTAGTGACTGGAGGTGGGTCTCCAGTAGAAGACATGGAACTCACTCCACATGAGTCAGTCGCTGGGACCTACGTCACGGAGGAACAGATCCAAGGCGTGGGAGATCTGCCTGATTACGAGGCATTGTCCGGTGAGTGCACATGCATGTGTGTGTCATCCATGTGCATGGTGTGTGTGTGAGGGCATCTGTTTGTGTGCCAGGTGAGAGTGTGTGCGCCTGAGTCGAATGGGTCAGCCATGTGCTTCATGCAAGACATCCTGGGCAGCTGCATTTCGCCATTGCAGTATCCCTTCTGCCAACAGTAGACATCTAGCCCAACAGCACCCAAGTTGGCCTTGAAGTGTCACCTTGCCACTACATTGTTGATTATTTTCCTATGTTCAATCAGACAGATTGTATGCATTCCACCACTTATACTAGGCATTCCTCAGTCCTCTAGTCACATGTATGGCTTGGCCATGGTAAAGTGGAGTTACTTTGTTACCTGGATATCATATGTTCACACATGTCCCTGTGCAATTGGACCATATTGGACTGGCAGCTCCAGGTGATAAAGCATACCTGTCAGAATTAGAAAAGCTATTGCATGTGGGAACTGGACAGAATGAATAAGTGCTGCCCTCCTCTCCATCTACACTCAATAGCAATGGCACATGCCATCTGTGTGATGGCATGTGTGTGTCACCTGGCAATCACACGGCAATGTGTGATGCCACTGCCAGGCAGCATGCATGAAATGTGTTCATCTTCCATCTTTGTGTAATGAGTGTGTGCCATTTGCCTGCCCTTCATACGCAGTGAGGGTGCATGCATGGGAGGGTCTTAGTCATGTGGGACATGTGTCAATCAAGTACTGGTTCTCTTGTTTCACAGCCCTCATTGTGTGCCATGGTGCTAATGCGGGTTTCCATTTCTTTGTCATTATGTCATTGCAGGGGAAGACGCACCTGATACTGCTGGGGTTGTGGAGATGGTGCAGAGCCAGGAGGGGTCCGAGGGCCGACCAACCACCAGTGAGGGACGTGGTGTGCTGGTGGGTGAAAACCCAAAAGTGCTGCAGGTCGTGCTCTCAAGGGGTGTCTCTGGCTGCACCTCCCCCGAGCTGTACTCAGCTGTTGACTCGGATGATGAGACCTACGTGCCGTCGCAGGTGAGTGTTCCAGGGAGGGAATCTGTTCTGTCCCACCCACCTGCACCAGGGTCAGAACCCTCAATGGGGATGTCAGTGTTGGCAGCTAGGCCTTTGGTGGTTACGGATGCAGGGTCACACTCCGCGACATCTGATCCTGTTCCTGGGCCAGCAGATCAGAGGGGGAATGCAGTCCTGCAGCCTCAGGCAGTGCCGGCACAGCAAGGCGCAGTCCGCCTTGCCCCAGACAGGTGTGGTGCCCGCCGACGTGGTGGCCGTACGCCACCTGGCAATACCGTATGGGAGCAATCCATTTACGGTATGGCTACCCAACAGGCAGCATCATCCGAGATGATGGCTCAGGCCATGGATAGGGTGGCCACTTCCATTGTCCCCCCTGAAAGGCTGATGGAGCGACTAGAGCAGGCAACCGACTCCATCTGCCAGTCACACAGGGAGGACATGTTGGCGTCCAACAGGGACAGGCGGGCGGCACTGGCGACTCTGCAGGAGGCCATCTCCATAGAGTCCCAGGGCCACAGGGAAGCCCTGAGGCAGGAGCTACATCAACTCAGGACGACTCTTGTTGAGCTAGAGGCTTCAACACACCAAAGGACAGAACAGCAGCTGGAGCGTCTCACCCGTACGCTCTCAGCTGAGATGCAAGCAACGAGGGCGGAGGTCCGGGCATCCCGTGAGTTGTTGCATGGGGACCTCCGCACCCTCATCCTCCAGAACGAGACCTACCACACCCGCATGCTTGCAGCCATGGAGGAACAGAGTAGGGCCTTGCGTGGGCTGCCTCCCATAGTGCAACCACCTCCGGATGCAGCTGCACAGGGTGATAATAGCGACAGCAGTGATACTCCCACAATAGGGTAGCCGTGTGGGCCATGAGCCCATGGAGGTGTTTTTTTTTCCCAGGATCCACACAGGTGGTTTCTGGTGTGCACCCTGACCTCGGACCTCCTGGGTGGCCTCCCCAACCCCCCCGGGCCCTTTAATGGCCATTTTTGATTTTCTTTTTCTTTTTATATTTTTTAAATTTTTATTTTTATTTTTATATTTTTCCCAATTTTTTGGGGACACATTGTTGGCTTCCGTGGTTCCTGTGGGCATACGCTGCATTGTGGCTGGGCACATGCAGGCTTGTCATGTATTAGGTTCAGATGCCTGGGTTTGAGTCACACACACCCCTCCAGCTTCCCGTTTCCATGGGCTTGCAAAGGGTGTGCCCAAGTGACATTGAAGTACATGGTGACATTGGACTCCCACTACATGTGTGGGTAGTCTAGTCAATACTGTGTATACATTCCTAGTGCATATTGCTGTTGTGTTGTACACTGCATGTTGCATTGATGTGTAACTCATCATCTGTGTCTGCCTCCCAATTTGCAGGTCCCTTCCTCATGTCTACACAAGGCCCTCTAGTCTGGAGATGGGGTCCTTGTTGGCAGCAGTGCACCTACAACTCTACATGGCACCAACACTGTTCAGTTGGAAGTGGTGGGAGTGCAGGCATATCCAGGTGGTGAGACAACTGATTTATTACATTACTGAAGTCATGTTTATGGTAGTACGTGCTCAAGTATGTTGTTTGTCCTGCATTACAGTGAGCATTTCAGGTGTAGGAAGTTTCAATTGGGGACACTGTACATCGCAACACTTGTCACGTTGTGGGGATTACTTTGTTTACCTGCACATAGCATGACATGGCACGGTGTGTTGTGTGGCGGTGCTGGGGATGGGTTGGGTGACATGGCACTGTCCTCTTGTTGCATTTAGCAAGTGGGTATTAATTTTGGCTGCTTGAATGTGTTCCTTCACAAAACTGCATTGGTGTTGTGTGTGGGTAGGGATGCACACATTGTAACACTTCCAGGTGAACAATCTCAGGCTGATATGCTTTTCACGGTTGAATCTCCAGACATTCAGGATCAGTGTCAGGTTGAGTCATCATTGATTGTCAGATGGAATGTGCCAGGCCAGTGTGCACTCCACAGGGGAGTGAATACTATGTGAAGTAATTAGCCACTAGCTGTGTACGGGCTGCCTCCCCTCGTGCCCTTTACCCTCCCATGCGCAGCGGCTGTGCATGTGGTTGGGGATGTGGGGCCACCACCATGTCCACGGGCAGGCCCCGGCGTGTTGCAACGTTGTGCAGGACACATGCTGCCACTATGATCCTGCACACTACTGGGGGAGCGTATAACAGCTGCCCGCCAGAACGGTCAAGGGAGCGAAAGCGTGACTTTAGCACTCCGAATGTGCGCTCCACTATGCCCCGGGTTGTAATGTGGGCTGTGTTATATCTTACCTCGGGTGGCGTGGTGGGGTTCCGAATTGGCGTCATCATGTGGGGGCTGAGAGGGTAGGCACTGTCCCCTGTGGAGGTGGTGATTGGTATCATTGGTGGGGTTGTGACCTTGCTCAGTATCCAACATGCATGCATGTGCAGTGGCATACATACTCACCGAGAAGCCATGTATCGCCATGCCGCCCAGCATCTATGTCCCGGCATAGGGTGGACATTCGGTAAATGAAGCTGTCGTGGGTGGACCCGGGATAGTTGGCATATACCGAGGTGATGATTCCCTTGGCATTACATACTACCTGCACGTTGATGGAATGCCAGTGCTTGCGGTTCCTATAGATGTGCTCTGATGCCCTGGGGGGACGTAGAGCCACATGGGTGCAGTCGATGGCACCTAGCACTTTGGGGAATCGTGCCACTCCGTAAAAATCCAGGGCGGCAGCATGCCTTTCTGCAGGTGTTCTGGGCAGGTATATGTGCCTGCGGACTGATGGGCGTGCAGTGATGATGTCCAAGACCTGGTGTAGGCAGCGTGACTGGGTGGCCTGTGACACCCCACCCACTATGGCACTTGTCCGCTGAAATGATCCAGTGGCTAAGAAGTGCAGTACATTGAGGACCTTCTCCAGGGGGCTGAGTGCTTGAGAGCACAGGGTGGGTGATGTGAGGTCATCCTCCCACTCACTCACCAGGTCCAGTATTATGTGTGGTGGAAACCTGTACCTTCCATACACCTGGTCATCAGGCATCCCGAAAAGGCTGGTTCTGGGTGTGAATATTCTGGCCCTGACTGTCCTCCTCCTCCTCCTTTGGTAGCCCACTGCCACTGCTGCTAGGAACGGTATGTTCATCCTGGCATCTGGCTTGTTATTTGAAAAGTGCGCAAATTAATGCTTTGCGCGTGTTCTAGGCGAGCGTGTGACCCGCGCACCCCTGGAATCTAGTTCCCACTCCAATAGCGTGTGGAAATTCCCACGCAGCAGCCATACAGGTGCGCTGACGTACTTGCGTGTGTAAGTGCCCGCGCACCCCTGAAATACACGTACATAGGCCAATCGCGTGTACGCGCACTTTCGTCCAATTACACGCAATGAAATACACGTACATAGGCCAATCACGCGATGACACTCTGACGTGCAGTATTTCCACGTGTGTTCCGTCATCACGTGCTGAGTGGGGAACGCCCGTGCGGGTCACGTCAGACGCGCTTACGCGCTGAGGGACTCTGGTCCAATAGAATCGCATATGCGTGCTGACGCGCTTACGCGCTAAGGGCCTTTCCTCGGATTTCACGCTGACGTGCAGGATTTTCACGTGCCAAATCACTCCGTATCAAGCTGGCCACCCGAAAACACACAGAACACCACGCTCCTGCCCAGAAGGCCGAGTTACTGCCCCCCAGTGCCCCGAGCAGCCTCCCACGTGCTATCTGCTGCTGCCTGCCTGCCTGCCTGCCTGCTGCCACCGTGCCCTGCCATTTGGTGCCTGCACATCAGCCATCTGCAGGGGTCCAGTTGCTGTGTCCACCCCTGCTGGAACTGAAGACTCCCAACTGGGATTACATCGCTCCACAGCCCAGCCCCAGGACCCAGTTGCCCACCCACACCTGCCTCTGGGGTTGCCATGTCGGGCACTTCCACATCTGGCACCAGTGGCAACCCCAGGCCAGAGGGGCAGAGGGGCACCAGCTTCACTGCCACCGAAGTTGGTGTCCTGGTGGAGCATGTCCTGGGGCAGTATGATGCCCTCTTTGGATCGTCCCGCGCCAGCAAGGAAGGACGGGAGAGGATCTGGGCCGACTGTGTGGTTGCCATCAACGCGGAGGGGGTGGCAACCCGCAACGTCCAGAAGATCAAGAAGCGCTGGGAGGACTTGAGGTCCAGGACCCTTGTGAAGGCCCGGCGCCTCGTGGAGGGGGGCCGGGGCCGCATGAGTTCCATCCAGAAGAGGGTCCTGGAACGCGTACGCCCAGCGCTCCACGCCCAGGTCCTTGAGAGGGAGGCCCGTCTGGAGTTGAGCGGTATGTGTCCAAGCATTACTGTGTGAGACAGGGCATGTTGCGGTGTGCTGGTTCTATGATACTTGCCTGTATGTGTGCCATGGGCCATGTATGCATGTATGTGTGCAGGGACATCATGGTAATGCATGTGCGACCAGTGATGTGTGACCCACATGGTTGTTGCATGTGTTGAAATGCGGCATGGGGAGCCCTATGCAGATTTTGGACATGAGAGCATGCCAGTCTCTGTACCTGGACATGGATGGGGGTGAAGGATGGGTGCTGATGCCAGGTACATATATGGTAGCCATGTCTGTGTGCCTGACCTGCGTGTCTGTGACTTGTGCATGCCATGGATGCATGACACATGTGTGTGACAATGCACAGATTCAGTGACGCACCCAACTTACCCTTGTTTCGCCTGTGTTCGGTGTGTTTGGGGCCAGATGGATGTGACTGAGGTGAAGTGTGTGCATGTGATATGCATGAGCCATGATGCATGTGAGTTACATATCATTGAATGTTTCTAGAGTCCATTGGACATGCATGGAAATGTCCATGGCATGCACCATGCCTGTTACTGTGTGTGTTTTGCCTGGACTGACCCATGTGTTGTGGAGGGACATGATGGAAGTGTACTTTGACAGTGGTGCTCATCTGCTATTGCTTCCTGTCTAGGGGACCATTGTACAGTAGCCTGATGCTTGTGTCCTTTGTCTCCCTCTACGCAGCGGCTAGTGAAGAAGAGGGCGGAGACGGCGCTGTGGAGCAAGGCGGCGGGGATGCCCCCACAGCTGCAGCGGAAGGGGTGGGTGAGCCCCCACAGGGGCCTGCTACGGCGGGAGACGGTGAGGAGCCATCCAGGTTGGTGGTTTGCACAGAGGAGGAGGAGGCCGACACTGGTGCACTCATGGGGCCTGGTGGGAGCATCCCTGCTGGTGCAAGTGGTGCAGTCCAGGGCCAGGGGCAGGAGGCAGCACAGGTCACCGTGGAGGGGCCTGTGCATGTCACTGTCCCTGACCCTGTGAGTGCACCACCATGCACCAGCAGGGATGCCCCGTCCCAGGCCCGTCCGCAGGTAGAGGGGATGTCCATGTCACCTGACTCCCCTCCACCTGCGGACGTGGTAACCCCTGGCCGCGTGGAGAAGGTCCTGATTGGGGTCGCGATGCGCACGGCTGTGATTCGTGATGACGTGCGTGCTTCCCGGGAGGAGCACGCACGTCATCACGAAGTGCACCGTGCCGACGTGGCCCAATTGGGATCGGCCATGTTCGGGGGTTTCCTGCATGTGTTGGCCAATCTGACGGCCCTCTCCTCCTCTGTGCAGGCTATCCACCGGTCGTTCTCCTTGCCGTCTTCCGGCCCAGATGCCACCAGGGCCC
Source organism: Ambystoma mexicanum (assembly GCF_040938575.1). Taxonomy (NCBI): domain Eukaryota; kingdom Metazoa; phylum Chordata; class Amphibia; order Caudata; family Ambystomatidae; genus Ambystoma; species Ambystoma mexicanum. The sequence continues at coordinate 905,142,338 of NC_090939.1, forward strand.
CCTGTGGACCTGCCCCGACCAATGCAGCCAGCTCGGTGGGGATCCCATCCCTGCCACAGTTGGGAGTCGGAGGTCCAGCAGGGGTGGACAACACAGCAAGTGGACCCCAGCAGATGGAAGATGTGACGGCATCATCGGGCAGGGCACGTGCACGACGGCGTCAGTGGTTTCCATCAGCCTGGATGCCGTCGTGCTGGCAGAGGCAGTGGCGTCGGAGGCAGCAGCGGGCTCGACGTGGGAGGCATCATGGCTCGGGGCCATCAAGATCAGAGGGGCAGGCATCGGCCGGAGGGCAGGGCAACCCTGGGATGGTGGTGTGTTCCGTGTGGGAGGAGTTTGGCCAGCGGATAGGTGCGGAGCGGCAGCGGGCGGAAGAGGAGCGGCTCGCCATGGTCAGGGCGGAGTTCTCCATGCGTCGGGCATTGAGGCGGGCTGAGTGCCTCGAGGAAGCTCGCAGGGAGTTTGAGGTGGACATGGGGTTGTCCCTGCGAGACCTCGGGGCCAGGACAGAGTCCCGCCTCCAGGACATCGACATGGAGTTCGATGATGCCCTGGCCAGCAACATCACCAAGTGAGCCGCAGGACTTGCCCGCTGCCTTTGTATATAGTTATTTAGTTAGTTAGTGCTAGGTTTCCTTTATTTATTTTTATTATTTTGGACCGCTCGGACAATGGCCACTTTTTTGTACATATATTTTTCATTAGTTAGTGGTAGGTTTCATTTTTGGTGTTGGGCTCATGGACCCTGGAACATTCCTGTATATAGTTTGTTTTTTTGGGAGATACATTTTTTTAATTTCTTATTGTTTTCACCATGACGTAATGGTTTTTCATTAATTTCCTATGACATGATATTGCTTTGGACAAATTCATTTTAATTTTTTATTCCTTTGTTTTTTTGTTTATCACTTTTGTTCTCGGACATGGACCATTTATTTACTTAGCCACATCGTTGTATGTTTGAAAAGTTCACTTATTTTTGGTATTTAATACATTTTTTATATTTTCTTACACTTGTGTTATTTTCTCATTGGTTTGTTACATGTCATGATATGGGTTTTGACATTCACTTGCACCCATTGTGTATGTGTGTGTGACGGACATGTGTTCTTTTGCATACTTGGCATTGGGGTTGTGTCATGTGATTGCATTCACTATGTGGGTGGATGCAATCCTTGCCTGGGTGTTTGTGCTGGGTATGCTGGCCATTACTGCCATGATTGTGTATCGTCAGGACCTGGGGCCAGGGGGACATGTGTGGGGGCCTGCTGGCAGGTTCCCCACAGTGCTGGGGGGTGGGGGTGGTGGGAGACATGAGTGGGGGCCTGGTGGAGGGTGCCCCTGGATGGTGGGGGGTGGGGGTGGTGGGAGACATGAGTGGGGGCCTGGTGGAGGCTGCCCCTGCACTGCTGGGGGGTGGGGGTGGTGGGAGACATGAGTGGGGGCCTGGTGGAGGGTGCCCCTGGTGGCGGGGGGGTGGGGGTGATAGGGGACATGAGTGGGGGCCTGGTGGAGGGTGCCCCTGGTGACTGGGTGGGTGGGGGTGGTGGGTGACATGAGTGGGGGCCTGGTGGAGGGTGCCCCTGGATGGTGGGGGGTGGGGGTGGTGGGAGACATGAGTGGGGGCCTGGTGGAGGCTGCCCCTGCACTGCTGGGGGGTGGGGGTGGTGGGAGACATGGGTGGGGGCCTGGTGGAGGCTGCCCCTGCACTGCTGGGGGGTGGGGGTGGTGGGAGACATGAGTGGGGGCCTGGTGGAGGGTGCCCCTGGATGGTGGGGGCTGGGGGTGGTGGGAGACATGAGTGGGGGCCTGGTGGAGGCTGCCCCTGCACTGCTGGGGGGTGGGGGTGGTGGGAGACATGGGTGGGGGCCTGGTGGAGGCTGCCCCTGGATGGTGGGGGGTGGGGGTGGTGGGAGACATGGGTGGGGGCCTGGTGGAGGCTGCCCCTGCACTGCTGGGGGGTGGGGGTGGTGGGAGACATGAGTGGGGGCCTGGTGGAGGGTGCCCCTGGTGGCGGGGGGGTGGGGGTGATAGGGGACATGAGTGGGGGCCTGGTGGAGGCTGCCCCTGCACTGCTGGGGGGTGGGGGTGGTGGGAGACATGGGTGGGGGCCTGGTGGAGGCTGCCCCTGGATGGTGGGGGGTGGGGGTGGTGGGAGACATGAGTGGGGGCCTGGTGGAGGCTGCCCCTGCACTGCTGGGGGGTGGGGGTGGTGGGAGACATGGGTGGGGGCCTGGTGGAGGCTGCCCCTGCACTGCTGGGGGGTGGGGGTGGTGGGAGACATGAGTGGGGGCCTGGTGGAGGGTGCCCCTGGATGGTGGGGGCTGGGGGGGGTGGGAGACATGAGTGGGGGCCTGGTGGAGGCTGCCCCTGCACTGCTGGGGGGTGGGGGTGGTGGGAGACATGAGTGGGGGCCTGGTGGAGGCTGCCCCTGGATGGTGGGGGGTGGGGGTGGTGGGAGACATGAGTGGGGGCCTGGTGGAGGCTGCCCCTGCACTGCTGGGGGGTGGGGGTGGTGGGAGACATGAGTGGGGGCCTGGTGGAGGGTGCCCCTGGTGACTGGGGGGGTGGGGGTGGTGGGTGACATGAGTGGGGGCCTGGTGGAGGGTGCCCCTGGTGGCGGGGGGGTGGGGGTGATAGGGGACATGAGTGGGGGCCTGGTGGAGGCTGCCCCTGCACTGCTGGGGGGGTGGGGGTGGTGGGAGACATGGGTGGGGGCCTGGTGGAGGCTGCCCCTGGATGGTGGGGGGTGGGGGTGGTGGGAGACATGAGTGGGGGCCTGGTGGAGGGTGCCCCTGGATGGTGGGGGGTGGGGGTGGTGGGAGACATGGTTGGGGGCCTGGTGGAGGGTGCCCCTGGATGGTGGGGGGTGGGGGTGGTGGGAGACATGGTTGGGGGCCTGGTGGAGGGTGCCCCTGGTGACTGGGGGGGTGGGGGTGGTGGGAGACATGAGTGGGGGCCTGGTGGAGGGTACCCCTGGTGACTGGGGGGGTGGGGGTGGTGGGAGACATGAGCAGGTGTGCAGGGTAGTCCCCTGTTTTGTGGGCTGCCTGCAGGGGCCGTCGAGGGTGACAGGACCCACCCAGCCTAATCGCGTGTGTAACTTCGCACGCACCCCTGTAATACACGTACCAAGCCAAATCGCGTGTGATAATTCCCGCGCACCCCTGAAATACACGCGCCCAGGCTATTCGCGTGTGGAACTTCCCGCGCACCCCTGAAATACACGCGGCCAGGCTATTCGCGTGTGGAACTTCCCGCGCACCCCTGAAATACACGTACCCTGCTGTAATCGCGTGTGGGACTTCCCGCGCACCCCTGAAATACACGCGGCCAGGCTATTCGCGTGTGGAACTTCCCGCGCACCCCTGAAATACACGTACCCTGCTGTAATCGCGTGTGGGACTTCCCGCGCACCCCTGAAATACACGCGGCCAGGCTATTCGCGTGTGGAAATTCCCGCGCACCCCTGAAATACACGTACCCTGCTGTAATCGCGTGTGGAACTTCCCGCGCACCCCTGAAATACACGCGGCCAGGCTATTCGCGTGTGGAAATTCCCGCGCACCCCTGAAATGCACGTACCCTGCTGTAATCGTGTGTGGGACTTCCCGCGCACCCCTGTAATACACGCGCCCAGCCTATTCGCGTGTGGAAATTCCCGCGCACCCCTGAAATACACGCGCCCAGGCTATTCGCGTGTGGAACTTCCCGCGCACCCCTGAAATACACGCGGCCAGGCTATTCTCGTGTGGAACTTCCCGCGCACCCCTGAAATACACGTACCCTGCTGTAATCGCGTGTGGGACTTCCCGCGCACCCCTGAAATACACGCGGCCAGGCTATTCGCGTGTGGAAATTCCCGCGCACCCCTGAAATACACGTACCCTGCTGTAATCGCGTGTGGAACTTCCCGCGCACCCCTGAAATACACGCGGCCAGGCTATTCGCGTGTGGAAATTCCCGCGCACCCCTGAAATGCACGTACCCTGCTGTAATCGCGTGTGGGACTTCCCGCGCACCCCTGTAATACACGCGCCCAGCCTATTCGCGTGTGGAAATTCCCGCGCACCCCTGAAATACACGCGCCCAGGCTATTCGCGTGTGGAACTTCCCGCGCACCCCTGAAATACACGCGGCCAGGCTATTCGCGTGTGGAACTTCCCGCGCACCCCTGAAATACACGTACCCTGCTGTAATCGCGTGTGGGACTTCCCGCGCACCCCTGAAATACACGCGGCCAGGCTATTCGCGTGTGGAACTTCCCGCGCACCCCTGAAATACACGTACCCTGCTGTAATCGCGTGTGGGACTTCCCGCGCACCCCTGAAATACACGCGGCCAGGCTATTCGCGTGTGGAAATTCCCGCGCACCCCTGAAATACACGTACCCTGCTGTAATCGCGTGTGGAACTTCCCGCGCACCCCTGAAATACACGCGGCCAGGCTATTCGCGTTTGGAAATTCCCGCGCACCCCTGAAATGCACGTACCCTGCTGTAATCGCGTGTGGACCTTCCCGCGCACCCCTGAAATCCACGTACCCGGCCAAATCGCGTGTGAGACTTCCCGCGCACACGTATTTTTTGTCAGCGTGTCCGTGTTTGTGGGTACCCCTTTGCACCTCATTTGTCCTGGAGGGCCACAGTATAGGACATTCATCATGGCAGTATATGGGTGCTATTTGTTGGCGCACCTTTTGGCGCACATTTCTTACAGCCGCTGAGACGCTACCGCCTGCTTTCTTGTGGCGGTCGTGTTTGTGCCTGTGCGCTGGTTTGAGCGTGCGCTTTTTTGACCTATTCTATTCCATGAATACGTGTTGTAGGCGAGCGTGTGGGCGTTCTGCGCACTTTTACCCTGTGCTTCCCCCGTGACGCCCACATTTTGGCAAGTTGTTCCCCATTCCGAGTGTTCCGCCCCGTGTTCCGCCTACTTTTGTTGCGTGCGCCGCGCTATGTGCGATTTTCGCTGTGGACTGTGCGATTTTCGCTGTGACCTGGCGCATGCCGTTAGATGGCCTGTGCGCCAACGTGCGCCGCGCACTTTCTTATCGCACGTCCGATGGTTTTCTCGCGCACGGCCTTCCATGAATCGATGTGCGCTGCTTTTCGTGCGATTTTCGCTATTCCACTGCGATTTTCGCTATTCCACTGCGAATCGCACGTTTTTGGCCACTTGCGCCGCGCTAATTATTCCATGAATCGGCCTGCATATACCTTACAATTATGCTCGACCCATACTTTTTCGCCAATTGGGTTAATGAATACTCCCTTCCTAGTACCCCTTATCTCATTAAATAGGCTCCATATTTTCTGTCAGCCCTGTTCATTAGCATCAACAAATGTTGGCACTGGGCATTTATGTGAGACATATGCAATCTTTTCACCCAATTACGATAAGCATTTTTTTTCCTTTCTGATCTGTTGTTCAGCCCTGATAGAGTCAGGTTTGTTTCTCAGCAATTATCATATATTTTTTCTCAGAAAGCATTTTGTATTTCTCATAGCCAAGTCTGGTCTCTCATTTTTAGGTTTACTTTCTTTGACCAGACTTTTCTGGACCATAGGTATGATGTCACTTATGTTTTTATACCATTGAATTATTTCGTCAGCCTTTAGGCCCAAGCTATGGGATTGAAAGTAGTGTGACCTATTTCCAATAGCATCATTCATATTCTTTAATATTTCTATCAGACCATGTTATACGATTAGTTCCAGCATTAATGCTCCCTTCCCCTATTTTATTTAGCTTGTTAATAATTGCTGTTGAGATTCATAAACAAAGTGACCATAGCATCGTCACTGGAGTGTTGAAAGTCAATAGTCATATCCAGAATGCAGTCTTCCTCCGCAGCACTGATGAAGTAGTTGAATGTAGCTGTAGTTCCATTGGCCCGCCAGGTGATTTTCCCCGGGCTATCCCCTTTTGTATAACCATTTATTATGGAAAAATTCCAATCGGTTATGAATTTAGTCCATCTTTTGCCACTTAGGTAGGGGCTATTTATTTTATTTGAACATTTATATAGTGTGCAAAGCCCAGAGGTATTTAGGCACGTGAGCTTAAGAAATTGGTTACAGGCATATAATTCAACTTATTAATCATTGATCGGGTTAAGGACATAAGATACAGTACGTAAGTCATACAAAAAGCATACATTATCATATATTTTTTCCGAGTTTATACACTTTTACGTTTACAGGCCCTGATTTGTTGTCTGACTTGCAGAAGTTATTTATTTCTGCCTGAAGAATCCTATGCTAGATGAGGATTCCTGAGCTCAGAGACACTTAGAGGAAATCTTGATTGAAAAGCAGTTTGAAAGGCCTTTGCGGAATGACTGCAAGGATGTGTCAGTCCTCAATGTTAAAGGCAAGGTGTTCCAACAGTTTGGCCGCGATCAGTGGGAAGCTGGTGCCGCCAGCTTTCTGTCTCCTAAATCTTGGTGTAGAGATTAGGTTGGTGTAGGAGGCCCGGGTGGGTCTGCTAGATTGGGTTTTAGCAATTTGATTGCTGCGGTATGCTGGGGCATTATTAAAGAGGCATTTGTGAGTAAGCAAGAGGACTTTGAATTTGATTCTGTCTTGTACTGGGAGTCAGTGAATGTGGCCTCTGGTTGAAGAGATATGTTCTTGTTTGGGCAGATCAAGTGCTGCTCTAATTGCGTTGTTTTGCTTGGAGTTTACTGATGTTTCTGGAATTGGATCCTGCAAAATGGGAATTGCAATAGTCGATCCTGGAGAGGATCAATGCTCTAACCAACGTAATGCAATTGTCTGAGGAAAGGAAGGGTCTGCAGGCTCGAATTAATTTGGATGTGTATGCTGCAGAAGAGACAATGGCATTAACCTGTCTTGTTAAGGTCAGTGTTGAATTAATGTACACACCTCATATTTTTATCTCCTTGGCAACATTGACAATGTTGCCGTCAATGTTGAAGGCTTTATAAAGTTGTGATAGATTATTTAGTTTGAATTTTCTCCCAATGATGAGTAATTAAGTCTTCTCATCGTTGAGGCATAACACATTTTTTGCGCCATCCAAGCCCGGATGGAGAGGTAAATTCTTTTTAGAGTGTTTGAGTCAGTGTTGTATGAGCCTGTTATATTTAAGAGTATTTGGGTGTCGTCCACATAATTAGTATATGCGACACCCAATTTATCTCATTTGTCAAATAGATGCTTGGTAAATACATTATATATTGTGGCCTGCACACAAGAACCTTGAGGCACGCCACAAGAGATTACTGCCGGGGTGGCTGCTGAAGAGGCGGAAAAGACCCTCATGGTGCGATTGGAGAGAAATGATTCAATCCATTTTAAAGCATCAGGGGAGAAATTAGCTGTTGTTGCTTGATGGTGGCATAGGATTTTGTGGTTGACCAAATCAAATGCTGCAGATAGGTCAAGCAGGAGGAGGATGTAGAAGTCCCCTTTGTCCTTGATCTGGTCAATTTATGTTTTTAGATCCAGAAGTGCTGTTTACGTTCCGTGGCCAGGGCGAAAACCAGACTGTCTAAGGCCTAGAAGATTGTTAGATTCCAAGATTTTTAAATCTGCAGATAGGCTACACGGGTTAGGAAATTTCTTGGAATGTTAGGGTCCAATGTAGGTTTTTTAAATAACGGTAGTACCCATGCTTCTTTTAAGTCGTCCGGTACTTTGCTGGAGGAAAATGAGCTGTTAAGTGTGATGATGAAGGGTGCCAGCTCATTAGCACATTCTTTAATGAATGTGGCGGGGCAAGTGTCACCTTTACATCTTGATGGCTTTAGACTTTTGATGATTTTGATAGTTTCTGTTGTGGTCAACGGTGTGAAGGCAAATTTGTGTGCGACTTGGACCCCTGTTGTAGTGGCATCTACTAGGGGGGAGTCATGGTTGAGTTTCATTTTTTTTACTTCAATTTTGTTCTGAAGGAGAGTGATTTAGGACAATATAATTCTGTCAGCAGCCATTCCATTGTGGTGCATGCAATGGTGCCATGAATCGCTGCTGTAAGTGCTCCTCCGGAGAGGGTTTTGGGGGGCTGTTCATATCAAAGATTAAGACTTTTTCTTTTTAGGGCCGTCTTCGAAAATCCACTTCAATAGCCAGTACATTGTGGGCACTATTACTGGTGGTAACCTTATGTGAAACTAGCTTTCTGTTTAATCCAACAAGTAGTCGACCACTAGGACGGCCCTTACTTCCTTTGAGCGCAGGTATTTGAAACACAGTGTAACCATCAAATTATATTTCACCCGTAAGCCACGTTTCCTGCAATAGGAACACATCAGAGGCGAGGAAGTTCATACGTACTTTACTCTTCTCCAATAGATGACAATGCCCACGAGTGTTCCATGTTATCATTTTGGAGCTTCAGTGGCAATGGGTCTTTTTTACAGGTAGGAAACCAGCTTACCAAGCTCATTCCCCTTCCTCTGAGGAAGATGTAATGTATGGTTGTCCATTTTCACCATTCTTCCAGTTCTTGTGGTGGTAACCATCAGACGTTGTTTTCTTTTGCTGTTTCAGTTGAAGATATTCTGGAAGATGGTGCTAGTACAGGGAGGGTAGTCTTGTTTCTATGGCTCTCTGAAAAAAAGGTTTCACCATGTTGTTTTTGTGAGAATTCATAGGAGCCAGGACGGTTACATCATATCCTGTTTTTGACAGGTTTTTCAAATAGGGTTCAATAAGGTCAACGGTTTCAGGGTTACAACAATGTACTATGGTTGTAGGTACTGCATCTCCTGCAATCATCTGCACAATTCCAAATCCTTGGATAACAATATTCTGAGTTGTGGAATTGTATTCAGAATATCCATGATGGCCTATCTATTTAGCCATTTCCCTTTCAGATTTCAAAAGTTGCTGCTGACACAAACTTTGGTGCTGCCTGACCGTGTGTTCAGTTTCTTTGTAGACTCAATGACCTTGTGTTCATTTACATCAAGGTTCCTTGCTCTAGGTGCTATGTTAGATTCGGGGGGGGGGGACGAGGCAATACTAGTCAGGAATGAGACATTGCTGGCTGTCTCTGGCTCAGAATAGTAGTGTTATTGTATATTAATAGTTGTGTGAACTGGTTTCTTTACAATTCAATGTGGAATTTCCAGTCCGTTTTTCAGTATGTTTCTTCATGCATGATTCCTAGCTGTTTTGGGGTACATAGTGATCTCAGTAAATAATCTTTCTTGGTCGTGATTATCGGTGTTAATACGTATTGATTTTTGCTCCAACAAGTCCCTTTGTGCTTTCCTTTTCAGAAGTCTTTGTTCCTTTCGGGTTAAATGGATACTGTTGTCATTATCATCATGTTGTACGATCTCAGAGACAGTTTGTCCTACACATTAGCATTGTTCTGGACCCTAGGTACCAAGACCAGTCCCCTCTTACTGGCCCTGTCAGATTGATCCCTCATAAAATAGTTTGAAGATTTGCGAGGGGGTAAATTGTTAATTTCATCATTGAGCCCAGCTTCCGTAATGCATTTTAACATCACCCCATGTGAGTTAATTTCCTCGTACATCTTGCTGCACAATTTTAACAATATCTTTAATGCAAAATGAGTAACATCTGTTTCAGATTCTTCAGTAAACGTGGCCTCGTTTGTTTCCATGTTAATATCTTCCACAAAAAGTAAAGGAGAGGCCGAGAGGCAAGGTGGTTGAGAAATTGCAGCCTGAGTTGCATTTATGTTCGCGTTGATGTTACAAGGAGGTGTGTTTGGATATCATGTGTTGTTTCTACTGCATTTGCATTACATTGTAAAGAGTAGCACAGCTGGAGCAATTACTGCAGTATTATCCTCTGAATGAATTTCCGCTAAAAAATAATCAGTTATTCTTCCCTGTGCAGTGGCTGCCTGTCCATAGTCAGGACAATGCTGGGATGTGCGCACCAACGCGCACGCTCTTGACTTTTAAGGAAAAAATTGTAATCAGGTGAGCCAAGTGTATTCCACAGGAATTAGGCAAAGGTCGGCAGGCAAACACTGGATACTGTAGTAGAGTGATAGCAGAGCATCCTGCAAAGACCGCTAGAGTCAGCTCGTGACTCCGCTGGGACAGACAAATGTGTGGCCTTCCTTCTCATAAGACTTTGAATACAAAATCCTTTTTATTCTATATTTCATCATAGCAACATGACACATCGATATGGATTTCTAGTATACCCTGCCATTCACTACGATGGGACATGCGACAAGAGTTGGTACAAGATTTGAATAAACTTATTAACAATCATACTTTTATTAATTATTAAAGCGTGTAGGCAATTAGTTTGGTTTCAAGTAAAAAAACAAAACTGTCACAGTCACTTTTCTGTTTGTTTCTAAGAGATAAGGTTGTGATTTTGTAAGTAAAATCGTTTTTAAATGCATGATTCAAATTGCCCATTTTTGGAAGGATTTCCCTTAGGTGCAATTTTCCCTCCATCTATGGCCTACCCAGACATTTTGCTTTTGTTTGGCTAACCTAACCTAACCTTTTCCAGTGGTGCACAGCCTTCAGCTGCACTTCTCTGGACTTTTGCTCTTCGGTTATGGGGAAACCGAAATGTCCTTCAGACTGTTAGTACTAGGAAACTATATTTCCCTTAGTCCTCGAGTATGGTGCCATTTATTTGTGATTTTTTATATATGTACCCAGTACCTTATCGTATCGTGCATAGGGGTCCTTTTTGTTTTATGGCCATAGACACCCTTTAAGGATTCTTTGGTGATTGTACAAGTGTGCCTAGGATGAACTTGTGGCAGCAGTTTACTTTTATAGTGTTTTTATTTCTTTTTAATGAACCATATTGCGTTTACCCACGTTTGCCTCATGACTGTGGCCAGTGCCGAAAATGGCCGTGCCACAAAGTCTTGTGTTCTGTCCTTTGGCCATTTTGTCCCTTTGCCTTCCCCAAGGTCGAGTAGACGCAGGCTTTCCTAATCTGGGCATGCAGCCTCCTGTGCAAACCGTGACTTTCGCAGGCTTCGGCATGCTGTGTGTGTTCGTGCCCAGGAAGCGGGTTTGGACTGTCTGGTCCCAATCCACACTACTGGTGCCAGCATGCCTGGTGTGCCTGAATGACTGGGACCACTGTGGATCATGATTGGCCCACGCCTGGTGTGCCTGCAAGAGAGTAGATCTTCCATTGGTTATCACAGAATTTGGCGCATGGTTAATCTTGGATAAGAGAAGGAGGTCTGCATCCATTCCAGGTCAATCAACTGAATTTCTCTCCGAACTACAGAAGGAGCCAAGAATCCTGAAACTCTGAAGCAGACCAGTGGAACCGCCAGAGACGTGCTGGAAGGTTTGGCACCCTGAGCCTGCTATTGTCCCGTCAGACCCCTGCTTTTGCATTGATCACAGAAGGCCTGCAAGGGTGCTTTGACCCTTTGGAGTAGTGGGAACAACTACTCTCTGTACCTCCCGATTACCCGCCAAAAGAGCCTCATCAGAAGTGTTCCTGGGCCATCCAGCGAACTGACAAGCTCCAAACCCGGGGTATCGCATAGGAGGGCTGCCGTCCCGAGTTGACACTCGAGACTTGGGGAATCGCTAGCTTGTGGTCCCGGGCCCTCTCCCGCCAAATTGCATAGTCCTAGCTCCTCTGCGTCACGATTTAGGAGAGCGTGCCATGCTGTGAGCATTTGCAGTCCCTGCGTCGCCCCGCTGTGGTGACTGTCGTTGTAGGAGCCTTGCCTGCCGGCCCCCCCGTGCCCTGAGGCATGCTGCATTAGAACTATCCTCTTTTCTTCATAGTGAGATGAGAAAAAGCGAATGTCCCGCCAGGGACAATCGTCCCGTGCCGCAGCCGCTGAGAGCCAGAGTGACATGCAATTGCAGCCGATAAAACCTACAAGCGACCTGGACTAGACTGGCAGAGTTTGGCCTGGACTGTGTCGAGGGTCGGTGAGGACTTGCATCACCTACCTACACAAGAGAATCCCTAAAAAGATACTCACCTTAGCTGGGCTATCCTGTGCTCCCTAGCTACTCCAGAAACCTGAAAGTCGCTCTGCCTGCAAGGGTAGATCCTCCTCGAATAGTCGGATGCTATTCTTCATCGTCTCAAGCCACTAAGCGTTAACACACACTGCTGTAATTTTGAGCACAAGACTCTCCACTTTGTAGGGTTGGACTGCTTAATTTAGGGTTTGGTTCTGAAGAATTGCCTAATACTATATTGGTGTTAACCCCCCTTCTTTCATAGACTATGGTTGTGTTTCCCCCTTCTATTGCATTAGGTTAAACGTAGTTATATATATGTTAAATAGTGAAAGGCATGTGTGGTAACTGTTTTATATTACTGTGGTTTATTCATGTTTATTTATAAGGCCTATAATAAATGTATATGTATTTTTGATATACACTTGTCTAAGAGTATTCTGTGGAGCTTTATTGTGTGTGCCCATTGTGGGCTTGCAATCCCTCTCACCCCTCCTGAGACTTAGTCTTGACCGCCTGCCAAGCTACTGTGATTAGTTTGGCTTGTCCAGAAGGTTCCCCTGTTCCACTAAACTAGGGTGGCTTCCTAAACTTCTGCCCACCAGGTCAGAGTTTAGAAATCCATTTTAACACCCATTATATTCTTGCAACAGAGCTCCAGCCTTACATTTGTGAAACTCTGTGTTCAGCATAACGAGTCATGCAAACAGCTGTGAGATGCCCCATTGTCTATTTTCCATTACTTGCCATTTGGCTGGCTTTATCGCCTTAACGGATGTCAAAGGTGACACTAAGTGCAGTAATGTGTTATTTGAAGCTGGCCCAGTTTTCACAGGCTGGATAATACTTCCTTGAAATGGGTGAAATGTCTCATTAACTTAGACCCCTAGTCCAAAGGGCCATTTGATTTCTGTGACCCTAATGTGTTTTTATGACATTCAATACATCTTTCCACTTTGAAGGGCAAAGGCAAATCTCCCGACACTTAAATCCGCCCCGACAACAAGGCTGAGTTGAGCAGGAGTTTAGTTTGTGGTGAGGTTTTAGCAAGAAAACCCCCCTAAAAACAAGCATTTGCCAAAGCTATGTTAGAAAACCACATATTTCTCATACATGTACACAATAATGTATTCCCTAATTCAAACTATTGCACATACACATCATTGTGTACTCACAATAGGCTTTTACATATAATTATAAATTGATCATTGTTGCATTACATATATATATATATATATATATATATATATGATCAGTGAAAAAACTTTGTTAAAGGGACGTTATGGTTAAGTTGCACTACGAAAGATGACATCAAAGATGACATCACATGTGCATTTACTTTTCATGAAAACTCTGTACAAGGGATTCTTATAATGCTGACCAAAAACTGTCAAGGATCATTGGGATAAATATCATGGGCTAATTAGTGCATTAAGCAATGCATTGATATAAATAGCATTCTGTTATGAAGTTCTATACAGTATACTAAGCTACTCATGAAGAAACATAGGCAGTGTGTGCAGCATACATGATGAAGGTGCAATATTCATAATCTTGTCATGTTGAATAGTGAAATGATAACTGCTTTCTTATTAGAGTTTTGCGTACTGTGAAACATGTAATAAGTAGATAATAAAACCCACTTAATACATAATTATTACAGACAAAACACAGAGACAACAACACATACAAATATGAGTATATACAGGGACAGTGAAGTAAACAAAAAAGCAGAAGTAGTAGCAGAAAGAGTTCATAACCTAACTGATTGTCTTTATGCAGAGAAACTATTGCTCTGTTTCAAAGCTGCTACTTACCATATGTATGTGTATCACATGATGTGACTGCACCCAAAGGAAAGGAGAGTGAGTACAATGTATACAAATATGAGCATATATAGGGAAGGTAGAGTAATAAAAATAAAACTATGAGAAAGTGCTGATAACCCTAATGATTATCTTCATGCACAGAAAGGATTGCTCTTTTTCAAGCCTGTGTCTTCCGCTATGTATATGTTTCATATGATGTGACTTGACCCTAAGTATACAAATATGGTACCTTTTCAATTTTTACTTCCTGACAGTTACTGAAGAAAACTATGTGGCCTAGATATGTCAGTAAAGGGAAAAAAGGGAGAGCCAGACATGTGATGTCATCAGTGATGTCATCAATGACATTTGTGATGTCATCTTTGATGTCCTTGGTTGTTAGTGTTAGCAGTGCACGGTGGCGTGAGTTATGGTTGCTTATCTTACCATAACTGCCGAATTTCAGGGGTTTTTCGGTTTTACTTTGAACCATAACATCCCTTTAACAACATTTTTTTACTGAATTTCATAGGTTTTTAGTAGCGCAACTTAACCATAACGTCCCTTTAACAAAGTTTTTTCACTGAATTTCATAGGTTTTTCGTAGCGCAACTTAACCATATCGTCCCTTTAACAAAGGTTTTTCACTGAATTTCATAGGTTTTTAGTAGCACAACTTAACCATAATATCCCTGACTTCATATACATGTAACATAGAACATACTGAACCCCCACGTAGTGATTTTGATGTCCGCGGACTACTGCCATGTCCGCGGACATATCGAGAATCCGAGCGTGGTGAATGTAAATTTAAATAGTGTGCCCCCTTTCCCCTTTGAAGTTGGCTTTGAAAAGAGCTGTTTTTTTGGGGTTTTTTTTACAGATGCTTGACAGACACCTGTTATTTTGTATTTTTTTCCTTGTTTTTTCTTCTTACTTTACTCCTAAAATCTTCACAAAACCTTCTCCAAAGCAACCCTTACATTCCAAAATAGAAAGGCATTTCCCGTAAAAGACAAAGAGATGCCATCTTCTTTAAAATTAACAGTATTACTGGCATCAATATTCTCATTATTACAGAAGAACATACCAGCTCTAAGCATGAAGGCACACATGCCTCGGTAGATGACACACCTAGCCATGTTTTGCTGAGGACAAAAAACTGAACTATTGTCCCATATTGCCCTAGGTAGTAATCCAGAAAAATTACTTTCGCATTTGGAAAGATCTTCATTACGGCTTGAACCAAGCGTTCCAAACCAGCCAACAAAGTAGGGGCACTGACGTTGCCCAAATGGAAAGCACCATAGTGCAAAACTACCACATGCGGACTGTTCATCGTGGCCATATCCTCACAAACTTGTACAATTCCCTGTACATTGCAATCAGGCACAGTGCTCCACACCACCTCCACTCCTTTCACATTAAAGTTCTTTTCAACATGCCTGCATCGAGCGTACTGTTGTAAACCATGCACAAACATATCTCCAAGCACCAACACCCTGACTTTCTCTACTTCTGCCATCTTCACCACACACAGTCTCTTTCAACACAAATCCACAACCTCGACATCTGATTGGCTAATCCGTACAGTCTTCTTTCCATGTTGGATTTGCTGGAAAACCCCGGATGTAGCACGCCCTGTCCACGGACAGCCGCGGTGTCCGCGGACCGCGTAACTATTCGACACCCCTTCTACCATTTCCACTTTACTCTCTGTGCCATTCCCTCATTTCATACAGCTAAGCAGTCACACAATACGAAGAACGTCCTCAGAACACCCCCATTTTGTTTATTTTCGAAAATTTCAGGACAATTATTATTCATTATTCAACATATTAACATTACAAATATTATACTTTCATCTGGTACGCTGCACACAATGTTATGTTTCTCCATTAGTAGCTCACTATACTAGATAGAACCCCATAATACAATGCTATTTATATCAATGCATCGTTCAAAGCACTAATTACGTTATGATATTTATTGCAATGATCCTTGACACTTTTTTCGCAACATTATAATAAAAATCCCTAGTACACAAATTTCATGAAATGTAAATGCACATGTGATGTCATCAATGCCATTTGCGATGTCATCTTTGATGTCCTGGGTGTTAGTCTTAGCAGTGCACGGTGGTGGCGCGAGTTATGGTTGCTTAGCTTACCATAACTGGCGAATTTCAGGGGGTTTTCGGCTTTACTTGGAACCATAACATCCCTTAAACAAACTTTTTTTATTAGCACGCAAACAATATACAAAGATGTAGTGTAAACAGCAAGTTCTCACAGATGGCTTTACACAGAATGTTGCAAAGTAAGCATTTATGCTCGTTCACAGTGAAGGTCAGCTGCTTCCACTTTTTTCTCGCGGCCCGGAGAGGCCCACGACTCCCAGTATAAGGTTCTATTTTTTTTTTACCTTGACAGACAGAGATTGTGCTGAAAGACTTCTTTTGAAGAAGTGTAGCAAAATGTAAGACACGATAAAGATGAAATTTCTGAAACAAAACCATTTTTGTATATTATATCACTTTGAGAAAGATCGTTGGCACACGCAGAGTCGTATTTTGGGACTGCCCTACACTTGGACAATGGAAAATGCAATTATAATGTAAGTAACCCTATTTTATACCGGAATATAATAACAATAGCGTGGCATTAAAGCCCGGTCAAGTTGTACTTGTTGGTTCAATGTGGCATATTTTTTTCTACCGTGCACTATCACCGCCGAATTGATCCCCTGTCGTTTAGAGGGCTCTGAAAAAGGCAGACGACACAGGTTGGGTTAATAGAAATAATGTAACCGGTCTGTAGCCGGTCAAGCGCTTTACTCACTGTGCCACTTCACTGTAGCCGGTCAAGTGGCACAGCGAGTAGAGCGCTCGCTTTGACATCCGTGCACAGCTTGCTAACGCAGGTTCGAATCCCGGCACGGCCAAACTCAGCCTTTCATCCTTCCGTGGTCGATAAATGAGCACCACACACCGTGGGTAATAATAAGCAGCGCTGAGATACCTGACAGTTCTTAGCGCTATATAAATGCAAAAATATTATTATTTTATTATTAACATACTCCGTTGCACTATCTTCACTAGCAAATAGTTTCACGCCCTAATAAATAAAATGAATATTTTTAATAAAGATCGGCTGGTGAGACTAATTTATGTTTTTTAAAACAGGTATGTTGCCCCATTTTGCCAATGTCACGATTTTCAGACTCCAGCGGATGGATTTTTCAACTGCCAGGTGCAGCTCCATGTAAGCAACTTCATGACCCTCACCATTTTATGGGACAATCGCCAAGGACCAATCCCTTACACAGTACTAGCGGCTAGAAGCAACATACCAACCATTACGGTGGTCTAATGCCTCGTTGTTGGAGCAACCTTCCGATTATCAGTGCGACCATTTACTGCTTTTATCATAAACCAACAGCCTATCTACCGCAAAGGAACAGCGCGTGGCTCAAAATAAACTTTTGCTGATCGACAGCAGAGACAATTGCAAATCGCTGAATATTCACTAAACATTTCATGTGAAATAAATGTACTTTACAAAATTTACAATCTTGCTGTTTGCTTTTAAACCACAGTTTCATATTCCGAATAGTGGCGCGCTGTGTTGTGACATAATGTGTGCTGTCTTCCGGGTTCTGTGTAAAGTCGCGTAGGACTGGAGACGACTGGGCGCGTTTGATGATGCACGCTGTAACGTCACGGAGAGAGGCAGGGAATATGAATGCTTTCATAATGTCAGGCTTAGGGGCGGGAGATATGATTTAGTGTCGCAAAAGCAAGTGAGCCAGGTCAATAGCGCCAGTCATAGGATTATCACATAATGTCGGCGCACACCAGCCTGATTTATCGTTTCTTTAGTGGACAAAAAGTCGGGTGAGGCCCATAGGAAATTGTACTATCAGCGGACAAAAGGAGGGTTCGTAGAACACTTTCAACCTGACAACGAACAATACAAACAACGTTCTCAGAACACCCCCATTTTGTGTCACTGCAACCATTTACGGACACCGCGAGTGTTCTTAGAACACATTCAACTTGACAGATTACAATACGGACAGCGTCCTCAGGACACCCCCAGTTTGTGTATTTACGAACATTTAAATACACCGTGAGTGTTTTTAGCTCAATTTTACCTTCCTTGCGAACAAAAAGGACACATACTCCGTCCTCTGAACACCCCACCATTTACTTTATTTACAAAATGTCAGAACAGCCGTGTTCTCCGCGGACAAATCGAACACAACAAAAGCGTATAGCACATAAAAAAACAAAACATTGAACCTATCTCATACTCCCCCACCCTCCCCAAACCCTCTTACACACCAACACAACTCCACTAAATACAATTTTTAATCCAAGTTTCACTGCACTGTACGCGGTCGACGGCGAATACAAGATGGCGGGCGTGCCCATGGGCCAATCGGGGTGCTGTCCGCGGAGCGAACAGGGAAGTCCGTCCGCGAAGCAAACACAGATATCACAAATTTTTTTGCCTTACATTTTGGTCATTTTTTTAAAAAACTACTGGACGGATTTACACCAAATTTGCAAAAGCACGCTTTCTGGACCAAGCCACCGCTCCTGCCGCAAATTTGGTGTAAATCCGTCCAGCGGTTCGGGCTGTAGCCGTGCGCAATGTTTTTCCCCATTATGTCTATAGGAAAAAACAAAAGTTTTGGGACCCCCCCCTATAACTTTGCCCCCCCCGGACCAAACCTCTCCAAACTTTGCAAAAAAATTCAGAGTGGGCCATATACTTTTTTGCAAAGTTTGGTGAGGATTCGTCCAGAGGGAGCGAAGTTATAAGCCACCCAAAAAGTGCTCTTCCTATGGAAACACCAACTTAACCATAACTACATGGACGCTAGTGCGTCCATGTAATATATTACTCACCGTAATCATACTTCTGATGCTTGTATCTGCTTGGATTTACATGCTGTGCATAGCCGACATCTAGTGGAAGCTGCAGAGTATTACAGTTGTTGTTTTCGAAACTCGAAAAGGGACGTCGACAGGTCGTGCCAGTAATGCTATCCCTAGAGTGACGTCCACTGTACCCATGATCACTCACGCGTCGAGGTCCCTCAGATTGTTATTTTTCTGACATGAGGTAGCATGAGGTGTAGCGTGAGTACAGTTGTATCTGAGCAGATACGTATCAGACAAGTTCATAAGCATCCATGCGCCTTCTCTCCGAGGGGAGGAAGGGTGGGTCGTATGTGAATCTGAGCAGATACAAGCATCAGAAATACCATTACGGTGATTAATGTATCCCTTCTGAGGCTTGTGGAATCTGCTTAGATCACATGATGTGCATAGATTAGCGAGCAGTGTTAGAAGGAGGTGGGACGCGAGAAGGTTTATGAGTGAATAAATGTCTTAGAACCGCTTGTCCCACTTGTGTATCTGTCTTGGAATGAGTGTCAATGCAGTAGTGATGACTGAAAGTATGTATTGAGCTCCATGTAGCTGCTTTGCAAATACTGTCTAAGGGGACATTTGCAATGAAAGCCAGAATTGCTCCAGTACCTCTTGTGGAGTGGGCCCTTGGCATAAAAGGCAGTATTTTATCTGATAGGGAATAGCACAGTTGGATACATCAGACTATCCACCTAGAGATGGCATTCTTAGAGATGCGGTCACCTTCTCTGCCTGGCGCAGTTGGATACATCAGACTATCCACCTAGAGATGGCATTCTTAGAGATGCGGTCACCTTCTCTGCCTGGCGCTATGGAGACAAACAGTTGATCTGTTTTTCTTAACGGTCTGGTCTTGTCTACGTAGTAGAGGACCGCTCTCCTCACATCTAGTGTGTGGAGTTTTATCTCAGCAGAGCTTTTGGGCCCCTGGAAGAAAGCCAGTAGCTCAATAGACTGGTTTACATGAAATTTGGAGATGAATTTAGGTGAGAACCTAGGGAGAGTATGTAAAACCAGCTTGTCCTTATGTATAGTAAAGAAAGGATCCTGCACGGACAATGCTTGGATTTCACTAACACTTCTTATTGAAGTGATAGCTACTCAGAAGGCAGTTTTATAAGTCAGGTGTTTGAGACTGGACTTGTGCATAGGCTCGAATGGGGGTCCCATGAGCATAGCGAGTACCACATTGAGGTCCCAACCTGGCGGTGGGTTAGAAATTGGAGGGTGGAGTCCCTTTACCCCTTCCATAAATGCTTTGATGACTGGTGCCTTCCACCATGAGACCTTATTATGGGAAGTGGTGTAGGCTGACAAGGCCGCCAGGTGGACTTTTAGGGAGTTGAACACTAACCCTGCATCTAGTAAGTGGATCATATAGGTTAGAATGTTAGATGGAGTACAATCTATGGGGAAATCTGCTTAGTCTGGCACCAAAATACGAATCGTCTCCATTTGTCAAATTAACAGTGCCTAGTGTTTGGCTTTCTTGATTATTTCAAGATATCCATGCATCTTTGCGGTAGATTGAGATGCCCGAACTCTAGGACTTCAGGAGCCATGCTCCAAGTTCACCGAGTGTGGTTGCAGGTGCACTGTTAGTCCCTCGTGCTGGGTGAGTAGGTTGTACTGGCACGGGAGTTTGATGGGATCGCACATTACCAGTTTGAGCAGTTGCACGGTTGTCTTGCCCACATAGGAGCAACTAGGATAAGTGTCATTGGTTCCTTGTATAACTTGTTCACCACCTTCCTCATGAGAGCAGTTGGGGGAAAAGCATAAGAAAATTTCCCTGACCAGTTCATCCATAAGGCGTTCCCCTTGGAGCCTGGCTGGGGGAACCTGGACACGAAGTCTGGGCATTGACGATTTTGGGGAACCTGGACACGAAGTCTGGGCATTGACGACTTTCGCTTGTGGCGAATAAGTCAATAGTTGAGAAACCCCATTGAGAGAAGAGGTGTTCTATGACTTCTTCTTGTAGACGCCACTCGTGTTCCTCTGGTAGGGGATCTCTGCTCAATGAGTCTGCTAGAGCGTTGAGTTCCCCTGGAACATGTTGTGATGACAGGAACATTTTCCGTTTGAGTGCCCATTCCCAGATTTTCTGTGCAAGTCTGGATAGATTTGGAGAACGTGTACCCCCCTGTTTGTTCATATAAAACATTGCTGTAGTGCTGTCTGTTAGGATCTGCACCGACAGGTTTGTTAAATGGGGTTCAAATGCCTGAGGGCTTTGAATACTGCCAGAAGTTCCAGCACATTGATGTGGTTCTGAGCTGCAGTATGAGACCACAGACCCTGAGCTGTGTGGTGAAGGTAGTGGGCACCCCACCCTGCCAGTGAGGCGTCCGTTGTGACCACTGCCTGCATCTGTGGTTCGTAGAAGGGTTTCCCTCTCGCTAGTATTTCTCTCGTCCACCAGCAAAGATTTTGTACAAGTGTTGGCGAAACGACCACTAGATCGTCCCACTGACCGCTTGCCTGAGACCACTGTTTCGCCAACCACTCCTGTATGGGACGCATGCACAGGCGCGCATGAGGAACTAGGTAAATGCAAGATGCCAGCATGCCTACTAAATGCATTGCTTTGTACACCCTTATCTGGCAGCTGGCCTGATAATGTGGTATTTGCAGTAATAAATGTTTTACTCTTTCCTCTGAAGAAAGACCAATCCTTCCTCTGTGTTTAAGACAGCTCCTAGGAACTGTTTTGAAGTGCTTGGCACTAGGCTTGATTTTGTTCTCATTGATGGAGAAGCCCAATTGAAAGAGGAGGTTGATTGTTGTTTGGATGTTTTGTCTGCAAATCAGAGGTGATTCCCCTGTTATGAGCCAGTCGTCCAGATAAGGGTACACTGCGATTGCTCCCCTGCGCAGGTGCGCTGCCACTACCGCCAGTACCTTTGTGAATACCCTTGGAGCCGAGGTTATTCCAAAGGGCAGCACTTTTAATTAGTAGTGCTTGTTCGCTATCTTGAAACGCAAGAAACGTCTGTGCACTGGGAACATTCAAATATGAAAATAGGCATCTTTCATATCCAGTGTTGCCATGTAATCCCCCTTTTTTAGTAGCGGGATTACCTCTTGTCGCATAGTCATGCAGAACTTTTGTGGCTTGACATACTTGTTTGCAGGGTGTAAATCTAATACAGGGCGCATTGTTCGATTTTTCTTTGGCACAAGGAAGTAAGTTGAATAGATACCCTTGTTTACCTGGTTGGCTGGGACCACTTCAATGGCGTCCTTTAAAAGGAATGGTTTGCCCAAAATTTTTATTTCAAAAATAGATAGGCAATATAAAAAAAAAACGATTGGCATTTCTTTTTTCGAAGTCCCTATGTGAAATTTTGAGCAATTCAAGCTCAAAGATAGCACATGGGGGCATCCATTTTGTGAAATGGATGCCCGCCGCTGTGCTCGCTTTGGCTTTTGTGGCACTAATGAAGGAAAAGCCAGCCAGCTGTATTAAACAAAAGCTACCACTGGGTGGCTTTTCCTTCATTGGTGCTGTACGCGGAGGACAGGGACCGGAGACTACAGGCAGAAAAGCTGCAGCTGCATCTCGGTAAGTGCTATTTTTTTTAATAAAAATAAACACTGGCTGCGTTTTTTTTTCTAAGTTTTCAGGGCTGGAGGAGCCCGGAAAACTTAGAAATAAAACCGCAGCTTTAAAAACGTATTTATATTTGCGGTAGCTTTTGAAGCGACCGCAAACATAAATACAACGTTATTGTGTTTGAAAATGCTGCAGTTTTTCTTTCTAAGTTTCTCAGGCTCCTCCGGCTCGGAGGAGCCTGAGAAACTCAGAAAGAAAAACCGCAGCCTTTTCAAACACAACCGCATTGTGTTTCTGCCTGCCGTGGCTATCACTTTGGGTCTCCGGAGACCCAAAGTGAAAGCCAAGGCAGGCAGAAACACAACACGGTTGTGTTTACATGCCGCAGTGTTTCTGCCTAAATCTGCTTTCCCATTTGGGGCTCTAGGGCCTAAAGTCCCAAATGGGAAAGCAGATTTAGGCAGAAACACAACGCGGTTGTTTTCCGCAATGCTAAATGCTGCAGTGTTTCTGCCTAAATCTGCTTTCCCATTTGGGGCTCTAGGGCTCCCCGTGGGGAGCCCTTAAGTCCCAAATGGGAAAGCAGATTTAGGCAGAAACACAACGCGGTTGTGTTTGAAAAAGCTGCGGTTTTTCTTTCTAAGTTTCTCAGGCTCGGAGGAGCCTGAGAAACTTAGAAAGAAAAACCGCAGCGTTTTCAAACACAATAACGTTGTATTTATGTTTGCGGTCGCTTCAAAAGCTACCGTAAACATAAATACAACGTTTTTAAAGCTGCGGTTTTATTTCTAAGTTTTCTGGGCTCCTCCAGCCCAGAAAACGTAGAAAAAAAACGCAGCTAGTGCTTATTTAAAAAAATAAATAAATAGCACTTACCGAGATGCAGCTGCAGCTTTTCTGCCTGTAGTCTCCGGTCCACGTCCTCCGAGTCCCGGCACCAATGAAGGAAAAGCCACCCAGTGGTAGCTTTTGTTTACTACAGCTGGCTGGCTTTTCCTTCATTAGTGCCGCAAAAGCAAAAGCCAGCACAGGCGGGCATCCATTTCACAAAATGGATGCGGCCATGTGCTTGCTTTTTCAATTTTTGAGCTTGAATTGCTCAAAATTTTACATAGGGACTTCGAAAAAAAAGAAATGCCAATCGTTTTTTTTTATATTGCTTTTCTATTTTTGAAATAAAATGTTCTGGGCGAACCATTCCTTTAATAGAAGCGTAGTTATTTCTTCTAGAAGGATACACTGATCTTCAGAGTGGATTATCTGTTGTGGGGGGTGGTCGTGAGGACGTTGAAGTAGTTCTATGCAGTAGCCCTCTGCTACTGTGGACGGCACCCTTCTGTCCGAGGTGATACCCTTGCATGCGTGGGCGAAGTTGGAAATGCGTCCTCCTACTGGAGATGCATGGGAGGGTACCTGGAGCGGAATGTCACTTGCGCTGAGGTGGGGTGCCACCTCGAGCTGGGCCTCTGCCCGGACCACCACGCCCTCTGCGTTGTCTTCGGGGGAAAGGCTTGTCCTTGAATATTCCCATAGGAACCTTGGCCTTGATTGGTGCCCGATCCTCTTTGTGAATTTTAGCCCCGAAAACGGTGAAAATTACTGTTACCGCTTTGAACAGTAGGCTTGTTTGTGAGCTGACCTAAAGATTTTAGAGTGTCATACTCGTCCTTTGCTGTTTTAAGTGCGTCTTCCACGGCCTTACGGTAGAGCACGTTATATATAAAGGGTCTGATGATGCAGGTCTGAATAGTTTTTCCACACGCGGGTTAACGGCCCATGTGAGATTGGGTGTTTCTAAGGAATGCTGTATCCTGCATTGGACTGATTTTAGAAGCGGGATAAAATGACCTACTGTCTTTTTATCCCCCAGTATTTGTTCAGCGAAGTCTCTATCCTCCTGTACCTCCTGTGTGTCAATCTGGAAGTGTTCTGCTGCTTTGGCTAAGACTTCGTTGAAGAGGGGTTGATTATCTACAGGCGAATCGACCACTGGAGTGTCCTGAATAAGAGGGGAATCTATGGAGTACATGTTAGCCTCTTTGGTCTGCCTCTGGGTCCTCGTCATCCCATAATAATGTTCATCTGCATCTTCTTCATTAAGTAGAGGTTCAGATGTTTCCACAAAGGACAGATCTTCCTGGTCTTCCTGTACTACTTCGGGGTCATATATATCTATAACCGTACTTTGTAAGGGGACATTAGAGCGATACCTCTTAGAAGGGGGTTGAGTGGGTAAGGCAGAGGCTTGAGAGCCGGAAGGGGTGGGAGGAGTGGAGACTATGAAAGTAATCTGGGTTTTTCTCATAAAAATTGGCCATGAAGGTCATTCTTCGCATTACCGTATCAAAATCTTGGGAAGACCATTCCTTTGAACTTGGTATCACAATAGGTTGAGGGGAAATACCCAAGTCCTCATCAGTGGGAGGTATAATCTTTGGTCTAGAATCTCGAGGTTTCTCTATGGCCTTGGATAATATTCCATTTTATGGTGTTTTCTCCCTAGGAGGGCTCTTGTCCCTATGAGGGGTTTTACAGGACTTTTTATGATGTTTTTCCCCATCCTGGGGCACAGAGGAGTGTTTCACAGACTTCTTGGGGCCTGCCACCTTATCTGACGTTGAGCGTCGAATTTCGGGTGTGTGAGCCAAGGCTTCGTCCGCGGACGATCGGCCTTCGGAAGGAGTTTTTCGAGCGACACGCTTGCCGTCTTTCAATGGTTGAACCCTGTCATGTGGCGGTCTTGATCAGGACCAGAACTCAGTGGACCTTTCTCTGGGTGTCAAACGTTGTTGAGTAGTCAATTCCTTTGTCGAATCTTGACTGGGGCTTATGTGCTTGGTGGTGTGTGCTTTTGTAGTGCTGCTGCTGCCGAGTGTAGTCCCCACAACATGGCCGCCGGCCTGTCCTACAGGGTCAGGGGTCTGCACTTGAGTAGCTGAAGCTTCTCCATTGCCCTCGCTGTCCAAAAGTACAGCGTTGCTGCCATCGCTAAAGGTTCCCTCTACCTCCATGGCCTCGAGTTGCCTGGCGTAGTGGGCCCAGCGTTTCGTGGAGCGGTCCTGTAATGTCTTAGGCTTGAAGAGCCTGCACGCTTGACAAGGCGTTTCGACGTGGTCTCTGTTACACTTCGGGCTCCCCCGCGGGCCTCCGTGCAGAATACGACTTCTTTACAAGCTCCTCTGTGGACCAGATATAGGCTGCCATGGCGCCTGTACAAACTACGATGGACTCCGGGTCAGCTGACATGTCTTGTACGTGGAAGACGTACGGCAAGACACGCTCCTTTACCACTATGAAACCGCCGGTTTTCAAGGGGCTTGTTGCTGCTAATTAGCGTTACAAGCTACTTGCGGTTACGTCAGTTACTTCTTCGTGTCTTCTCCACACGATTCCTCATCTGAACTTCTGGTTTTGACCCTTGCCTGACTACTGGATTGGCTTGTCTCCTCCCTTATTCCTGTTGTGCTCGTCTGGTTTTTTGACTCGGAACGTTACTGGATCCGGCTCCCTTCTGTCTCCTGCGGTACTTCATTCCAGGTTGCCGCTTCTGCACACGAAACCAAAGCAGAGGAATAGCTGTCAACTATCCAGAACTTTTCTACACCTACTCTGGATGCATGTGTGCTCAGGTACATACTTAATTGGCAAATCCCGTCTCTGCTACTACTTTCTCTCCACGACTTGTTTGGATATTTGTCTCCTGTTGGATTCTGGGAAACTGCACCAACCCGGCACTAGTGCGACCCTCATGCCGTTTGGGGTTACTTCCCTATACTAACATTCCTGTTTGTTATTTTCTCCTTTCGTTGTCTTCTGTTTCCTGGATTCCTTTCCTCAAAATATCCTTATTCACGTTAGTTGTTACCAATTCGATATATAAGTTGGGACTGATACTTTAAAAGGCTCTTTAGAACATTCCCACTCATTTTGTGTTATTTCTTGTAGAACCACCCCGGGGAAGCTCCACTCCAATTCTTATCTAGGTAGTTTCCCATTAAATTCAACTGTTCTGATTACTTGCCTTAACTTCAACACTGTCTAATATCTTTGTATTCCTTTGCAGCATTGGTATTGGCGGTGTGTATTCTCCCCGCTCTTTTATTCAATTGACACCTCTGTCTGTCCTAACTGAAACAGCAGAGAGGTACATTGTAGAAAAGAGCCCCTCTTTAGGAAGCCTGAGTCTTGTACTCAGGGGAGCTGGAATGGAAGGCTGAATATCGATTCTTGTACCACCATCATCTCCAAGGTCACTCCTTCGCATCTTCGGCCTATTTCGGAGTGGTGAGTAACAGAATTAGCAGCCACGAACAATGTCCACGGAGGCCAGTGATGCTTTGACTCAAATCGTGCAAATGGTCACGGATCTACGAACTGACTTGACCAATGCACAAGAGGCACTGCGCCAACGTATGGACGCCATTCAGGCCTTGGTTACCACACCAGCGCCACAGATGGCCGGTGCTGGTGCTACAGCATCAGGATCAGGGTTTCCATCTCCGCAGCAGGAATCAAACCCGATCATGCTTACAACCCAGTTCCCTCTAGCTCCCCCTGAACGCTTCCTAGGCGATCCTAAACAATACTGAACATTCATTAACCAATGCAAACTGCATTTTTTGTGCCGTCCCGCTTCATTTCCAACTTCTACAACTAAAGCAGCTTTTGTCTTGTCACATTTAGGAGGCACTGCAGCCGCATGGGCTAACCCATTATTAGAATCCAACAGTCATGTTCTCTACAATTGTGATGCCCTTCTTGCTATGATGAGTAAAGTATTTGATACACGTTATACTACTCAAGCTACTGACCTGGAACTCTTAAAGCATCGACAAGGGAACAATTCCCTATTGGTCTATTTGGCCCGGTTCAATCAGTTGGCAGCAGAAACTGAATGGCCCGAAGAAAAGAAGACAGCCATCTTCTATCAAGGCCTCTCAGATGAGCTAAAGGACATCCTCTCCACTGTACCTGTAGTCCCCACGGCATTCGGGGAACTGCTAGATTTAGTCCTTCAGATTGATGCCCGTAAATCCGAAAGACGCAGCGAAAAGAAACCTGCATTGTTCAGCACGGTTTCAGCAGAGGCATCGTCTTCTTCCCTTCCTGCGCCAGAACCTATGCAGATTGGTGTGGTTAGGGATCCACTTACCCCTGCTCAACGAGAATATCGTAGATCACACAATCTCTGCATGTTCTGTGGGGCCTCTGACCACTTATTGCCCGAATGTCCCAAAAAACCCAAAAGAAAGGCGGGAAACGCCAAATCCCGACAGTAGACAGAGTCCCTATGTTGGGAAACTCACCTTTGGACTCTACATTACAGAATACGAGTCATCTAGTCCGCCTACCTGTTACATTTTCCCTGAATCACAGTGTTTCATTCCAGACAACAGCCGTTATTGATTCAGGTGCAACAGGTAATTATGTTGATCAATGCTTTGCCTCTATGTCAAGAATACCACTGATTCGCAAAGCTATACCTGAAACAGTCAATGCAGTGGACCGTTCAATTCTTGTATCAGGAATGGTAACTCACCAAACAGTTCCACTACATATGAGTACCGATGAAGGCCATACTGAAGAGATATCATTTGATATCATCAAAGCACCAGCTTACAAAGTCATTCTGGGTATTCCATGGTTGAAGCTTCATAACCCTGCCATCGACTGGTCGACATCTCAGATTCAGTTCCCTTCCAATATATGCAATACCCGATGTACTACATTACTTGGAATTACCCAGGATAGTCCCGTCAGGGCACTGGTTTCTCCTACTATGCATATTGTAGCTGTTTCT
Organism: Ambystoma mexicanum; assembly: GCF_040938575.1. Lineage (NCBI taxonomy): Eukaryota > Metazoa > Chordata > Amphibia > Caudata > Ambystomatidae > Ambystoma > Ambystoma mexicanum. The sequence continues at coordinate 905,170,372 of NC_090939.1, forward strand.
AAAAATGTTGTCTCTATGGTACCTTCTCAATATGCAGATTACGCAGATGTTTTTGACAAAGGGATGGCGGAGACTCTACCTCCACATAGAGCCTATGATTGCCCAATAGTCCTAATGCCGGAAGTAAAGATACCATCCGGCAGAGTGTATTCCCTCACTCCCAAAGAAGATGAAGTCCTTAAAGACTATATAGACAAGGCCTTGGCCATGGGATTTATTCTTCCATCCAAATCACCAATTGCATCACCACTTTTCTTTGTTCCTAAGAAGGAAGGGGATTTACGTCCCTGTATTGATTATCGTGCTTTGAATGCAGCAACCATAAAAAACCAATACCCTCTTCCTCTGATCTCTGTCCTCCTTGATCAATTGGGATCTTCCAAAGTATTTACTAAGCTCGATCTCAGAGGAGCTTATAATCTTGTCCGTATGAGAGAGGGGGACGAATGGAAGACCTCTTTCAAAACACGTTACGGTCTATTTGAATACCTTGTCATGCCCTTTGGGTTATGTAATGCCCCGGCCACCTTTCAGGCATTCATGAACGATTTGTTTTACGACATCCTTGATCAGTTTGTTGTTGTCTACCTGGATGACATTTTGATCTATTCACAAAACCAGGAAGACCACGAAATACATGTCAAAACAGTGCTCCAACGTCTGAGAGATCACACATTGTTTGTAAAAGCTGAAAAGTGCATATTTCACGCCTCAGAGGTGGAATTTTTGGGATATGATCTTACTAACAATGGGGTGCGCATGAGTCAGTCCAAAATTAGTGCTATCCTGGAATGGCCTGTGCCCAATTCAGTCAAATCTTTACAATCATTCCTGGGATTTGCAAACTTTTATAGACGCTTCATCAATGGTTTTTCTGAAATCTCTGCACCTCTTACCTCCCTGACAAGTGCCAAGGTACCATTTGTATGGTCTTCAGAAGCTCAGAAAGCTTTTGATCAATTAAAATCAGCCTTCACTTCTGCCCCGGTCCTCAAACATCCCAATCCCGAGCTTCCTTTTTTTGTTGAAGCTGATGCTTCGGGTTATGCTCTTGGGGCAGTGTTGTCACAAACCTGTCATCATTCGGGCGAGATTCATCCTGTTGCCTACTTCTCTCGTAAATTGACAGCTTACAAAAGAAATTATTCCATCACGGAACGCGAACTCTTAGCCATCAGAGATGCATTCTTGGAATGGAGACATCACCTTCTGGGGGCCAAACACCTTGTAACGGTATACTCGGATCACTGCAGTCTGTTAGCCTTCAAATCTATGAAATGTCTTACAGCTAGACAGGCACAGTGACATTTATACTTTTCACAGTATCAATTTGTTATCACATACCGTCCTGCTAAAGCTCAAGTTTCGGCTGATACTCTCTCTCGCCTACATGCAGATGGCCAGTCCCAACAGATCGAAGCACTTCCTCTCCTACCACACAAAGTTGTTTATGGTTGTTCGGTTCAGCCCTCTTTGCGTTCAATCATCCTTGATTGGGTCTCAACCCATCCAAAAGAGATCACTGACTTTAACCTGGAAGTAATTCAGGGTATGCCATTCATTCAAGGGCGCGTCTATATACCCTCAGGTCAAGCTAGAGTTTTAGTGCTCCAGTGGTCTCACGATTCTTTGGTTGCTGCACATCCAGGAAGTCAAAAGACTCTTGAAACCTTACGGCGTTCGGTTTGGTGGCCTTCCATGGTTCGTGATGAAAAGGACTACAGTTTGACTTGTTCCATATGCACTCAGTGTAAAACCTCTAGAGCCAAACCAGTAGGTTTGTTACAACCTCTTCCTGTTCCGTACAAACCTTGGCAGATGCTGTCAATGGATTTCATTGTGGAACTTCCTGACGTTCAGGGCCATGACACCATTTGGGTGATTGTGGATTATTTCACAAAATATGCATTGTTCATACCTTGCTCTGGCTTGCCTGCAGCTCCAGAATTGGCGAGACTGTTCTTGACGAATGTGTTTCGTTTCTTTGGATTACCCTCGGTTATTGTTTCCGACCATGGTACACAATTTACGTCACGATTCTGGAAGGCTCTTACAGCTTCTCTGGGCATTGAGGACATGTACTCCTCGGCTTACCATCCTCAAACGGATGGGCAGACTGAGAGAACTAACGCTTCTATCGAACAGTACCTACGCTGTTTATGCCTTCAGTTCCAACAGTCTTGGTTTACTTCTCTGCCTTATGCGGAGTTTGCATATAACAACTCTATGCATACATCAACTGGGATTTCTCCCTTTTTTGCCCTGTATGGTGGTCATCCTAGGGCACTCCCACTTGATCCGGTATTACCGGCTGTTAATCCAGCAGCAAGAGACTGTATAAGAGATCTCGATAAGATTCATCGGGATGTACGCTGTCATTTACTCCGAGCTCAAGATCGTGCCAAGAAGTATGCCGATGTGCATTAATCCCCTGCACCAGTCTATCGGAGTGGCATGAAGGTGTGGTTGTCGTCCCGTAATTTATGAATTGCGGGCAAACGCTTGCTTCTGCCCAAATACGTGGGACCCTATGCCATTACTGATGTTATCAATCCTGTGGCGGTCAAGCTCTCCTGCCGCGCTCATGGAGGATACATCCAGTCTTTCACGTCTCCCTGATCAAGCCTTTCATCCAGGGGACCCGTCTGCCTACACGTCCTTCGCCAATCTTGGTGGATGGAGAGGAGGAGTATGAGGTCTTGTGTATCCTGAACCGCAGGGTGTCTAGGGGTACGTTGTTCTACCTTGTGGATTGGAAGGGTTATGGGCCTGAAGACCGTACATGGGAGCCTCTCTCCAATTTACATTGTCCGGATCTTCTAAGGAGTTTCCATTCCGGCAGGGGGTTGCCGGAGTCTTTGGGGGAGGATGCTGTTACACTTCGGGCTCCCCCGCGGGCCTCTTTGCAGAATATGACTTCTTTACAAGCTCCTCTGTGGACCAGATACAGGCTGCCATGGCGCCTGTACAAACTACGACGGCTTCCGGGTCAGCTGACACGTCTTGTACGTGGAAGACGTACGGCAAGACACGCCCTTCACGACTATAAAACCGCCGTCTTTCAAGGGGCTCGTTGCTGCTAATTAGCGTTACAAGCTACACACGGTTACGTCTGTTACTTCTTTGTGTCTTCTCCACACGATTCCTCATCTGAACTCCTGGTTTTGACCCTTGCCTGACTACTGGATTGGCTTGTCTCCTCCCTTATTCCTGTTGTGCTCGTTTGGTTTTTTGACTCGGAACGTTACTGGATCCGGCTCCCTTCTGTCTCCTGCGGTACTTCATTCCAGGTTGCCGCTTCTGCACACGAAACCAAAGCAGAGGACTAGCTGTCAACTATCCGGAACTTTTCTACACCTACTCTGGATGCATGTGTGCTCAAGTACATACTTAATTGGCAAATCCTGTCTCTGCTACTACTTTCTCTCCACGACTTGTTTGGATATTTGTCTCCTGTTGGATTCTGGGACATTGAGTGACTATCCTGTGAATTTGTTTTCAAGTGCATATAAATGCTCTGCTGAAACTGCACCAACCCGGCACTAGTGCGACCCTCGTGCCGTTCGGGGTTACTTCCCTATACTAACATTCCTGTTTGTTATTTTCTCCTTTCGTTGTCTTCTGTTTCCTGGATTCCTTTCCTTATTCAGGTTAGTTGTTACCAATTCGATATATAAGTTGGGACTGATACTTTAAAAGGCTCTTTAGAACATTCCCACTCATTTTGTGTTATTTCTTGTAGAACCACCCCGGGGAAGCTGCACTCCAATACTTATCTAGGTAGTTTCCCATTAAATTCAACTGTTCTAATTACTTCCCTTAACTTCAACACTGTCTAATATCTTTGTATTCCTTTGCAGCATTGGTATTGGCGGTGTGTGTTCTCCCCGCTATTCAATTGACACCTCTGTCTGTCCTAATTGAAACAGCAGAGAGGTACATTGTAGAAAAGAGCCGCTCTTTGTGGAAGCCTGAGTCTTGTACTCAGGGGAGCTGGGATGGAAGGCTGAATATCGATTCTTGTACCACCATCATCTCCAAGGTCACTCCTTCGCATCTTCGGCCTATTTCGGAGTGGTGAGTAACAGTCTCTCGGGAGACACAAATTACAAACTAAGTGTTTGTCCACCCAGGGGAATTTTCGGTTGCACTTAGGGCAGAATTTAAATGGTGTATTTTCCATATTATGGGTTATGGAAATGGGAGCTGGGCGAACAGTGTAGGAAGGGGAGAATATGCATTCTAAAATGTCCTCCCCCTCTCTCCCTACTGTTTGGGCCGAGGCCCGCGGTGGCCTTCCAAGGCCGAATGGTCCTTCGCGATGGTCTCCAACAGGTGGTTTTCTTTCTTCACCGGCGTGGTGTTTTGGCGGTTGATGAAAGGATAGAAAGAAATACTATCGTAATTATGAAAAGTTAATGGCTTATCGCCAAAAGGAACTCCGCTATACGCGTCCATCTAGCATGGCGGAAGAAAACAATCTGAGGGACCTCGATGTGTGAGGGATCATGGGTACAGTGGACGTCACACTAGGGATAGTATTACTGGCACGCCCTATCAACGTCCCTTTTCGAGTTTCGAAAAAAACAACTGTAATACTCCACAGATTACACTAGATATCGGCCTATGCACAGCATGTGATCTAAGCAGATTCAACAAGCCTCTACTCACCGTGATCGTATTTCTAATGCTTGTATCTGCTTAGATTCACATGCTGTGCATAGGCCGACATCTAGTGGAAGCTGCGGAGTATTACAGTTTGTTTTTCGAAACTCAAAAATGGGCGTCGACACAGGGCGTGCCAGTAATACTATCCCTAGTGTGACGTCCACTGTACCCATGATCCCTCACGCGTCTAGGACCCTCAGATTGTATTTTTTTCTGACATGAGGTAGCATGAGGAGTAGCGTGAGTACAGATAATCCAAGCAGATAGAGAGATAGATAAGACTACAAGCATCCATGCGCCTTCTCTCAGAGGGGAGGAAGGGTGGTTTGCATGTGAATCTAAGCAGATACAAGCATCAGAAATACAATTACGGTGAGTAATGTATCCCTTCTGAGGCTTGTGGAATCTGCTTAGATCACATGCTGTGCATAGATTAGCGAGCAGTGTTAGAAGAAGGAGGTGGGATGTGAGAAGGGTCATGAGCAAATAAATGCCTTAGAACCGCTTGTCCCACTTGAGTATCTGTCTTGGAATGGGTGTCAATGCAGTAGTGCTGAGTAAAAGTGTGAATAGAGCTCCAAGTAGCTGCTTTGCAAATGCTGTCAAGGGGTACATTTGCAATGAAAGCCAGAGTGGCCCCAATGCCTCTTGTAGAGTGGGCTCTTGGCGTGAAAGGCAAAGTTTTTTCAGAAAGGGAGTAACACAGCTGGATACAATTAACAATCCACTTAGAGATGGCACCTTTAGAGACGCGATCTCCCTCTTTGCCTGTAGCTACGGAGACAAACAGTTGGTCTGTTTTTCTTAGCGGTCTGGTTTTGTTTACATAGTATAGGACCGTCCTACGCACATCTAGGGCGTGTAGTTTCACCTCAGCCGAGCTTTGTGGGTCTTGGAAGAAAGCCGGAAGCTCGATGGACTGGTTCACGTGGAATTTAGAAATAAACTTAGGTGAGAACCTAGGGTGTGTACGTAAAACCAGTTTAACCAGTTTATCCTTATGAACCGTAAAGAAAGGATCCTGCACTGACAGAGCCTGAATTTCACTGACCCTTCTTATAGATGTAATTTCTACTAAGAAGGCCGTCTCATAAGTCAGGTGTTTGAGACTGCTTTTATACATGGGCTCGAATGGGGGGCCCAGGAGTTTAGATAGCACCACGTTAAGGTCCCGTCCTGGTGGTGGGTTTGAAATTGGAGGGTGAAGTCTCTTTACTCCTTCCATGAAGGCTTTAACCACTGGTACTTTACACCACGAGACCTTGTTATGGGAGGTGGTGTATGCTGACAGCGCTGCCAGGTGTACCTTGAGTGAGTTAAAAACCAACCCTGCGTCCAGCAGGTGGAGCACGTATGTGACAATTGTGGAAGGAGTGCAATCAACTGGGTTGATTTTCTTATTCTGGCACCAGATAACAAATCTTTTCCATTTGTCAAAGTAGCAGTGCCTTGTGTTTGGCTTCCTAGATTCTCTTAGGATGTCCATACATCTTTGCGGTAAATTGAGATGTCCAAACTCTATAACCTCAGGAGCCAGGCTGCCAGGTTCATTGAGTTGGGGTGAGGATGCACTTTCTGACCTTGGTGCTGGGACGGTAGGTTGCACCAGCCCGTGAGTTTGATGGATTTGCACACCGCTAGTCTGCGTAAGTGTGGGAACCACAGTTGTCTCGCCCACATGGGAGCAACTAGGACGAGCGTCATTGATTCTCTGTTCATCTTGTTGACCACCTTCCTGATGAGGTGTTGGTGGAAAAGCGTAGGCAAACATCCCTGACCAGTTCATCCACAGGGCGTTCCCCTGGGAGTCTGATTGGGGGAACCTGGATGCGAATCATGGGCACTGTCTGTTTTCGCTTGTGGCAAATAGGTCTATAGTGGGGAATGCCCACTGAGAGAAGAGATCTTCTACGATTTCTCTGTGTAGACACCATTCGTATTCCTCTGGGAAGGGATCTCTGCTCAAAGTGTCCGTCAGAGAATTGAGATCCCCTGGAACATGTTGAGATGACAAGAAGATGTTCCGTCTGAGTGCCCATATCCAAATTTTCTGGGCAAGCTTGGACAGATTTGGCAAACGAGTCCCTCCTTGCTTGTTCAGGTAAAACATAGCTGTAGTGCTGTCCGTCAGGATCTGCACTGACAGGTTCAACAGGTAGGGCTCGAACGCCTGAAGCGCTCTGAATACTGCCAGAAGCTCTAGCAGATTGATATGATTCTTGGCCACTGAGTGAGACCAGAGAGCCTGAGCTGTGTGGTGGAGATGGTGTGCTCCCCACCCTGACAGGCATGCGTCCGTTGTGACTACCGCCTGTATCTCGGGATCGTAAAAGGGTTTCCCCTTGGACAGATTTTCTCTTGTCCACCAGTGAAGGCTTTGTACAAGTGTTGGCGAAACGACCACTAGATCGTCCCACTCACCACTTGCCTGAGACCACTGTTTCGCCAACCATTCTTGCATGGGACGAATGCACAGGCGCGCGTGGGGGACCAGGTAAATACATGACGCCATCATGCCCAGCAAACGCATTGCTTTGCGTACCGTTATCTGACGACCGGCCTGATATTGCGGAATTTGCAGCAGTATATTCTGAATTCTTTCCTCTGATGGAAAGGCCAACCCCTCTTGTGTGTTTAGGACAGCTCCTATGAACTGTTTGGAGGTGCTTGGCACCAGACTTGACTTTTTCTCGTTTATGGAGAAACCTAATTCGAAGAGGAGGTCGATCGTTCTTTGAGTGTTTGTTCTGCAAATTACTGGGGTCTCCCCCGTGATGAGCCAGTCGTCCAGGTAAGGGTACACTGGGATTGCCTCCCTGCGTAGGTGTGCCGCTGCCACCACCAGTAGTACTTTGGTGAATACCTTTGGAGCCGAGACTATCTCGAAGGGCAGTACCTTGAACTGGTAGTGCTGACTGTCCACCTTGAAGCGCAAGTATCTTCTGTGCGCTGGGAACATGGAAATATGAAAAAAGGCATCTTTCATGTCCAATGTTGCCATGTAATCCCCCTTTTTTAGGAGGGGGATTACCTCTTGGAGAGTAGTCATGCAAAATTTTTGGGGCTTGACATACTTGTTTGCAGGCCGTAAGTCCAATACTGGGCGCATTGTCAAATCTTTTCTTGGCACAAGGAAGTAAGTTGAATAAATACCCTTGTTTACCTGGAGTCCCGGGACGAGTTCTATCGCGTCCTTTGCTAGAAGATTGGCGATCTCTTCGTGGAGAATCTTCTGGTGGTCTAATGAATGTACTTTTTTTCGTGGAGGGTGGTTTCGGGGACGCTCTAACAGTTCTATGCAGTATCCTGCGGACACTGTGGACAGCACCCATCTGTCTGATGTGATCCCTTCCCAAGCTTGGGTGACGTTGGAAATGCGTCCCCCTACTGGGGATGCGTGAGAAGGGACCCTGAACGGAAAGTCACTGTTTTGGGGGAGGCGTGCCGCCGCCTCTATTGGGGCTGCCTCTGCCCTTACCATGTCCTCTTTTGTTACCCCTGCCATAACCCTGGGTAGACTGCTGGTTGTTGTTGTTCCATGGTGTACCCTGCCCCTGGGAATAGTTGGAGCCTCTTTGGGAATTTTGGCCACGTGGGCAACGGAAATTGCCATTCTCTCTTTGATTCGGGGGTTTGTTGGTTAACTGGCCCAGGGATTTGAGAGTCTCGTACTCATCCTTGGCAAGACAAAAGCCGCCTTAGTCGTGGAAGTAGGGAACGAAGCAGGACGACACAAGAAGTGCAACTTGCACTGATTAATGAAAGTCCTGTATTGTTTAGGATCACCCAGAAAGCGTTCCGGAGGAGCCAGAGGAAACTGGGTGGTAATCATGATAGGACTTGATTCCTGTGCGGGAGCTGGAAAGCCGGACCCCGAAGCAGTAGCACTAGTGCCTGAGGCTGGGGTAGTTACCAAGGCCTGGATAGCATCCATACGTTGACGTAATGCCTCTTGTGCATTGGTCAAGTCGGTTCGTAGATCCGTGACCATTTGCACGATCTGAATCAATGCATCACTGGTCTCCGTGGACATTGTTAGGCTACTAATTCTGTTACTCACCGCTCCGTAAATAGGTCAGGAAGATAGATAGATAGATAGATAGATGACCTTGGAGACGATATGTTCACAAGAATCGATATACAGCCTCCAACTCCAGCTCCCCTGAGTTCAAGACTCAGGCTTCCTCAAGAGAGGGGCTCTTCTTTACAACATACCTCTCTGCTGTTTCATTTGGAACAGGCAGAGGTGTCAGTTGAATAAAAGAGCGGGGAGAACACACACCGTCAATACCCAAGCTAGGCAGTGATTGGAGTGGAGCTTTCCCCGGGAATGGACCTGAATTGTGGGACTCTCAAGGGTTAATGAATTCTAGGATTGGACAAAACGACAGGAAAAAATAATAAACAGAGAAGTTAGTACAGGGAAGTTAACCCAGGCGGCACGAGGGTCGCGCTAGAGCCGGGTTGGTGCAGGAGCAGGAGAGCGTCAATATGCACTTTGAAAGTAAGTTTGTTGAGAGTTGCAGTTCAATAAATGTCCCAAATCCAGTAGTGAGGAATACCAGCAGAGCAGTAATAGTCAAAGATGGCGCTGGCAAAAATAGAAGAAAATCAACATAGTTGGTTACCTGAAACACAGACTTCTTAAATGATAGTTGGAGCAACTGAAGTGTTCTGAATAACTGCTGATGAAGGTGTTGCGAAGACAGCAGGAGCAGGAGCGGAGAAGAATAATCCAAGTAACGTTCCGTGTCAAATATCAGAAGATCATAACAATGGTAAGGGCGAGAGAAGGCAGTCCAGGGGCAGTCCGGATCGATACCGTAGTGGTCTTTGAAGTGTAAATGGAATAGGAGACGTAACAATCCAAAAGTTCAGGCGTGGGTGGAAACCAGGAGATCAAGTAGGGATTTTGTGACAGGATTTCACGAAGGAAAACGGACATAACCGCATATAGTAAGAAACACTAATTAGCAGCAACAAGCCTGCTGGAAGACGCTGGTTTTAAACCCGTAAGGGGGGCGTGCCTTGTACGTCCTTCACGTACGAGCCGTGTCAGCTGACACAGGTTCCGCCATAGCTTGTACAGACGCCATGGCAACCTGTATCTGCTCCACAAAGAAGCCTGTGAATGGGACGTATGCCGCAGGGAAGTTTTTGTCTGCCGAAGTCTAACAGCATCCTCCCCCAAAGACACCGGCAACCCCTGGGCGGAATGAAATTCTTTCAAAAGATCAGGGCAATGCAAATTGGACAAAGGTTCCCAGGTACGATCCTCAGGCCCGAAACCCTTCCAATCCACCAGATAGAACACCATGCCCTTAGAGACTTTGCAGTCCAAAATGCGTGAGAACTCTACTCCTCTTTGCCGTCCACCAAAATTGGTGAAGGACGTGTCGGTAGTTGAGTAGACCGGACAAAGGGTTTGATCAGAGACGTGAAAGACCGGGTGAATACGCCAAGAATGTGGCAATGACAACTTGACCGCTGCAGGGTTAATAACAGCAGAAATGGTAAAGGGCCCCACAAATTTAGGCAGAAGAGAGCGTTTACCAGCAATCCGTAAGTTACGGGAAGACAACCACACTTTCATGCCAATCCGATAGACTGGTGCCGGCGAACGATGAACATCCACGTACTTCTTTGCACAATCTTGAACTCGAAGCAAGTGACAGCAAACATCCCGATGAACTTGGCCCAGATCTCTTACACAATCTCTTGCGGCCGGGTTGGCATCCAGCAAGGTCGGATCAAGCGGGAGTGTCCTAGGATGGCAACCATATAAGGCAAAGAATGGAGACACCCCCCGTGGATGTATGCATAGAATTATTGTATGCAAACACAGCATAAGGCAATGTAGTGAACCATGACTGTTGAAACTGAAGACCTGAGCAGCGTAGGAACTGTTCGATAGTAGCATTGGTTCTTTCAGTCTGCCCATCAATCTCAGGATGGTATGCCGAGGAATACCTATCCTTAATACCTAGAGAAGCCGTGAGAGACTTCCAGAATCGTGAGGTAAATTGCGTCCCACGATCGGAGACAATGACAGATGGTAAGCCAAAGAAGCGAAATACGTTCGTCATGAACAATCTAGCCAGACCAGGAGCTGAGGGCAAACTGGAACAAGGAATGAACAAAGCAAATTTTGTGAAGTAATCCACAATTACCCAAATGGTGTTGTGTCCCTGTATGTCAGGCAAGTCAACAATGAAATCCATCGACACCATCTGCCAAGGTTTGTATGGGATTGGCAGAGGCTGCAACAAACTCACAGGTTTGGCTCTGCAGATCTTACATTGGGTGCAAACAGCACAAGTTATGATGTAATCCTTTACGTCGCGTGCCATGGAAGGCCACCAAGCCCAACAACGTAATGCATCGAGGGTTTTCTGACTTCCTGGATGTGCTGCAACCAGGGAATCATGGGACCACTGGAGAGCCAAGGTCCAGGCCTGGCCCGGCGGAACGAAGATACGTCCTTGAATGAATGGCAGACCTTTAACTAGCTCCAGGTTGAAATCAGCAATTTCCGTGGGATGGGTTGAGACCCAATCAATGATGATTGAACGTAAGGACGGTTGAACAGAACATCCACAAACAACTTTGTTTGGTAGGAGAGGTAGTGCTTCATTTCGCTGGAACTGGTTCCCCGCAAGGAGGCGGGAGAGAGGGTCGGCTGACACTTGGGCCTTGGCAGGATGGTAGGTGATAGTAAACTGATATTGTGAAAAGAATAAGTGCCACCGCGCCTGTCTGGCAGTAAGACATTTCATTGATGTGAAAGCTAACAGGCTTCTGTGATCCGAGTATACTGTTACTGGATGTTTTGCCCCCAAAAGGTGATGTCTCCATTCCATAAAAGCATCTCTGATGGCTAGGAGTTCACGTTCCGTAATGGGATAATTCTTCTCGTAAGGTGTCAACTTGCGAGAAAAGCAGGCAACTGGATGTATATCGCTGGAAGTGCGGGGATGCAACTGGGGATTTTGAAGGACGATTAAACCCCATGGCAAGAGCCTTGTCTATGTACTCTTTGAGTACTGCATCTTCCTTGAGAGTGAGTGAATAGACGTTCCAACAGGTATCAAGTCTATCTGACAATCATAGGCCTGATGTGGAGGTAGAGATTCTGCCATACATTTGTCAAATACGTCCAAATATTCTGCATAATGAGAAGGAACCATGGACGCAAGGTTGTTTGATATTGCTCCAATATGCATGGTAGAGGATACCAGTGCCTTGGCAGGACTATCCTGGCTGATTCCAAGCAAGGAAGTGCATTGACTATTGCAAACGTTGGAAGGAAACTGGATCTGATATGTCGACCAATCAATGACAGAGTTGTGGAACTGCAGCCATGGAATACCCAGGATGACTTTGTAGGCCGGTGCTTTGATAATATCGAATGATATCATTTCTGTATGGCCTTCATCAGTGCTCATATGCAATGGAACCGTTTGATGAGTTACCTTTCCAGAGACAAGGATCGAACCGTCCACCGCATTAACAGTTTCAGGTATAGTTTTACGAATTAGCGGTATGCCTGACATAGAGGCAAAGCATTGGTCAACATAGTTACCGGTTGCTCCCGAATCTATCACTGCCATTGCCTGAAACGAACGATCTTGATTCAAAGAAAATGTAACAGGAAGGCGGACCATCTGAAACGGATTCTGTATCTGAGAGTCCAAAGGTGGTCCTCCCGACGTAGGGACTCCATCTACTGTCGGGATTTGGCATTTCCCACCTTTCTCTTAGGTTTTTTGGGACATTCGGGTAGAAGATGATCAGAGGCCCCACAATACATGCAAAGATTGTGCGATCTGCGATATTCCCTTTGAGCAGGCGTGAGTGGACCCCTAACCACACCGATCTGCATAGGTTCTGGTGCAGGAAGTGTTGAGGATGAAGCCTCCGTAGGAGCTGAGGCGAATAGAGCAGGTTTCTTCTCTCCGCGCCTTTCAGCTTTACGGGCATCAATCTGAAGGACTAAATCAAGCATTTCCCCGAATGCTGTGGGAACCACTGGGACAGTGGAGAGAATGTCCTTTAGTTCGTCAGAGAGACCTTGATAGAAGACTGCAGTCTTCTTTTCTTTGGGCCAATCTGTTTCCGCTGCCAGCTGATTAAAGCGAGCCAGATAAACCAATAGAGAATTGTTCCCTTGTCGATGCTTCAATAGTTCCAAGTCAATAACTTGAGTAGTATAACGTATATCAAATACTTTACTCATCGTACCTAAAAGGGCATCGCAATTGTAGAGAACATGACTATTTGATTCTAACAATGGATTTGCCCAGGCGGCAGTGGTGCCCCCCAAATGTGACAAGACAAAAGCCGCCTTAGTCGTGGAAGTAGGGAACAAAGCAGGACGACACAACAAGTGCAACTTGCATTGATTAATGAAAGTCCTGTATTGTTTAGGATCACCCAGAAAGCGTTCCGGAGGAGCCAGAGGAAACTGGGTGGTAAGCATGATAGGACTTGATTCCTGTGCGGGAGCTGGAAAGCCGGACCCCGAAGCAGTAGCACTAGTCCCTGAGGCTGGGGTAGTTACCAAGGCCTGGATAGCATCCATACGTTGACGTAATGCCTCTTGTGCATTGGTCAAGTCGGTTCGTAGATCCGTGACCATTTGCACGATCTGATTCAATGCATCACTGGTCTCCGTGGACATTGTTAGGCTGCTAATTCTGTTACTCACCGCTCCGTAAATAGGTCAGGAAGATAGATAGATAGATGACCTTGGAGACGATATGTTCACAAGAATCGATATCCAGCCTCCAACTCCAGCTCCCATGAGTTCAAGACTCAGGCTTCCTCAATAGAGGGGCTCTTCTTTACAACGTACCTCTCTGCTGTTTGAATTGGAACAGGCAGAGGTGTCAGTTGAATAAAAGAGCGGGGAGAACACACACCGCCAATACCCAAGCTAGGCAGTGATCGGAGTGGAACTTTCCCCGGGAATGGACCTGAATTGTGGGACTCTCAAGGGTTAATGAATTCCAGGATTGGACAAAACGACAGGAAAAAATAATAAACAGGGAAGTTAGTACAGGGAAGTTAACACGGGCGGCACGAGGGTCGCGCTAGAGCCGGGTTGGTGCAGGAGCAGAGAGCATCAATATGCACTTTGAAAATAAGTTTGTTGAGAGTTGCAGTTCAATAAATGTCCCAAATCCAGTAGTGCGGATTACCAGTAGAGCAGTAGTAGTCAAATTTGGCGCTGGCAAAAATAGAAGAAAATCAACATAGTTGGTTACCTGAAACACAGACTTCCTAAATGATAGTTGGAGCAACTGAAGTGCTCCGAATAACTGCTGACGAAGGTGTTGCGAAGACAGCAGGAGCAGGGAAGAATAATCCAAGTAATGTTCTGTGTCAAATATCAGAAGATCATAACAATGGTAAGGGCGAAGAGAAGGCAGTCCAGGGGCAGTCCGGGTCGATACCGTAGTGGTCTTTGAAGTGTAAATGGAATAGGAGACGTAACAATCCAAAAGTTCAGGCTTGGGTCGAAACCAGGAGATCAAGTAGGGATTTCGTGACAGGATTTCACGAAGGAAAATGGACGTAACCGCAAATAGTAAGAAACACTAATTAGCAGCAACAAGCCCGCTGGAAGACGCTTGTTTTAAACTCGTAAGGGGGCGTGCCTTGTTGTATGTCCTTCACGTACGAGCCGTGTCAGCTGACACGGGTTCCGCCGTAGCTTGTACAGACGCCATGGCAACCTGTATCTGCTCCACAAAGAAGCCTGTTAATGGGACGTACGCCGCAGGGAAGTTTTTGTCTGCCGAAGTGTAACACAGTGTTACATAAGAGAATACAAGATACGGTTATTTAAATATATATATACAATTTACAATGAATGTGGAACACGAGGTGGGACCCTCCACGAGGTGTCCGAACGGCAGGCAGCTACAATATATACATTTGAGTAGCCAGTTAGCAGAATAAGAACAGCATGAATTACAGTGAGGAGGCCGATGCAACATCCTGTTCGTAAAGCCACCGTTTGGTACTGTCTTTGAAGGAGTGGAGGGATGGAGTATTCCTGAGATCATTGGGTAAGGAGTTCCAGAGCTTCGCTACAAGAACTTTGAAGCTCGTACCTTTAGCTGTCTGAAGCTTGAAGCTGGGAATGGTTAGTGTGTGCGCTTGTGCAGATCTCAAGGGTCTGGATGCTGTGTGTTGAGTGAAGCGCGCAGACAAGTAGGCAGGTGCAGCATTGTTCTGTGCTTTGTAGGTTAAGACAAGTGCTTTGAGGGCGATGCGCAGTGTAATGGGGAGCCAGGTTGCTTTAATGGATGCAACCGGACACGGCTCTTCCCTACGACGCAACCTGTGCCAACTGGCCTTTTAAAGGTTCCGGGGCGGAGTCGATGAGTGCCGCGACCTGTTTCCACTGGTGGCAGTTGTAACTCGCCAGTAGGATGGTGGAGTTGCCAATCCTTGCCTGGTAGGCGGAAGTGGAGGCTACCTTTCTACCCAAACCATAGATCTTTTGGCTCTCCTTGTCGGGGGGAGCTTCAGACGATGATAGGGGCGTTCCCGCCCTCTTTCGGGTGTTTGTCACTACCAGGGAGTCCGGTTTCAGTTGCCCCCTTATGTACAGTGGGTCTGACTGGGCTGCCCTGAATAGTTTTTCGATCCTGGGGTTTACTGCCCTGGTGAGGTTGGGATTTAGAGGGGAATGGTCTATTCTCCTCTGTATAGATTTGAGAATAGGGATGGCCTGGGCAACAGGTCTCCTTTCTCCCACTAGCTCCTCGGCAAACTCCCTCTCTTCCTGTGCTCCCCGGATATCTATGCGAAAGTGTTCTGCCGCTCTGGACAACTCGTCATTCAGGAGAGGTTGGTTGTCGACCGGGGAGTTGGTAACCGGAAGTTCTTTGTCTACTGGGAAGTCTACCCTGTAGGTTTCTGGGTCATCCTCGTCCTCCTCTTGGTACTCGTCATCCCCATAGTAGTCCATCCCAGTTTGGTCTCCCAACGTGCCCAAATCTGGATCCTCAATCAAAAGTGGATCCTCATTATATTGAGAGTAAGGCTGTATGCAGAAGGGGTCCGAAGACCGACTTTGTGTTGGTGCTTCAACCCGGGATTTCTTACTTGGGGGTACCGGGTCCCTAGACCCTGAGGGTGTAGCCCCGTCAGGGGTATAGGAGAGGAAGTGCTCAGGAGTCTTGGCATAGAAGTTTGCCAGGGATGACATCCTAGACATAACTCTGTCTATGTCCTCACTAGACCATTCCTTAGAGCTGGGGATTACTCTTTCCTGGGAGAGTGTCCCTGTTCTATCCTGACTGGACCTATGGCCTTGTGCAGAGGTCTTGGGTAAATTAACAGAAGACTGTGACGTGCATGTCTGTTTCTGTGGTGCAGAAGACTGTGACTTGTCTGTCTGTTTCTGTGGTGTAGAAGAAGTTTGAGAGTGCTTCTGCTGTTTCCCCCCCTCCACGTGGGTGGAAGAGTTTTTCCCTGGTGTTTTCACTCCTTCGGAGCCTTTCGACGTCTGGCGTCGAGATTCGGGGTAGTGTCCCTATCTCTAGAGTGTGGAGGTCGGGAATCGGGAGCAGCCGTCACACGGTCTGCTGACACCGACTCCTGGAGTGCAGCCTGGTGATAGAGGTCGGCTTCGTCTTCCGACGATCGAACCTCCGTTAACTTAGGGAGTGAGGCACTTTTGGCAACAGTGGATTGTTGCCTGGTGTCATGCGGCGATCTTGATCGAGAACGCCCAGAGGAAACCGATTCAGTGGACCGTTCTCCGTGTGCCTCTTTCCGAGAACTCGACGTGCATGTCGAGTCTCGGTTGGACTTTGCGTGTTTAGTGGAAGTGCTGTGGGTAGCGCTTGTGTCGCCGGGGGTTTTCCCCATAGCTGCCCTGCCGGACAACCTTCCGAGGTCGGGGACTTGCGCTTGGCTATCTCTCAATGCCACGTTACCCTCGCCGTCCGAAAGCACAGCGTCGCTGCCATCACTGAAGGCGCCCTCCGTTGCCATGGCCTCTTGTCGCCTGGCGTGGTGGGCCCAACGTTTGATCGAACGGTCCTTTAAGGTCTTCGGTTTAAACCGACTACACGCTCTGCAGTTCGCCTCAGGTGGTCCCTCGGCAAGCAGAGGTTACACAGGGCGTGTCTGTCAACCCAAGGGTACTTGTGGTTGCACTTGGGGCAAAATTGGAAAGGGGTACCCTCCATACGCACCCTGTGGCAGCAGGCTAGTGTGTGTAGGAATATATAAGAAAATGTACCTATATATATGTACCACCCCCCACTCTCCCTACTTGCAGGGCCGAGGCCAGAGGCCTTCCAAGGCCCGGGCCAAGGCCAGAGGCCTTCCGAGGCCCAAGTCTGTCGTGCAGCTCTCAACGGTTGTTTTCTTCGCCGGGCCGGCGTCGAGTGTCGAAGTTCGGTGACTCGACGTTGGGGTGGAGAAAATGGGGAAATATTAAGATAGTTTGCAAAATTATGGCTAAGGCCAGGGAACTCCGCGAGATGCTTCCGACCAGTATGGCGGAAAAAAACAATCTGAGGGTCCTAGAAGCGTGAGGGATCATGGGTACAGTGGACGTCACACTAGGGATAGTATTACTGGCACGCCCTGTGTCAACGCCCATTTTCGAGTTTCGAAAAACAAACTAATACTCCGCAGCTTCCACTAGATGTCGGCCTATGCACAGCATGTGATCTAAGCAGATTCCAGGTTTTAATTGCTATTAAAAAAATGAAATACATTTGGACATTTTGGACACACTGGGCAATTTTGCATTTTAAATATGATTTATAAGGAATTAAGTAATTGTTGAGGAAATGCAATGCTGCTCTGTCCTTCACCAATGTTTCTTATTTGTAGATTCTGGTAATGTACAATGTCAAAGTGCAACAGGGGCACCCTTTTAAATAAATACAAAGAGTTCCATTTTAAACTGGCCTTTCGGTATACTATGTTGTGATATTTACAATGCTGCAGAACCAAGTTGGCGGCTTTGAATATATTTTTGACTTACAATTCTGTAATGTTCCAGATGTGTGGCAAAATATGTATCATGTGTTGGGTGCCGTCCATTACATGAGGCGACACAAATCTCCTTGCTTTATCGGCACAATATTTCTCCTTACAACCGAATCATATGCACCACACTTGAAAGAACCAATGCAGTTGTTCAGCTTCTCATACCTTAGTTGAATACGTTTGGGTTCCATGTATCTTCACAGGAAAAAAGAAAAGTAGGGTTTAGGGACAATAAAGGGGGTTAAGTGTTCTATGAAAAAGTTCAAATGTAGAGGAAGAGGTGGAAGAGATAGTTTTCAGGTTCTTGAAGAGAATGGATGGCTTAGAAAAGACCATAGATTAGCAAGAGCATTTTAGATGAAAGGTCCTTGGCCAAAGAAAGATTGAGAGAGCTTTTTTAATACTTAACTTAATCGTCAATATGAAGATGCTTTGACATCTGGAGCCTCAGAGGCTATCAATAGGACTATCAATAGGATTGAGTTGTGTGTGCGTGTACATGTTTATGCTTGTAGTTTAGGTAGGAACATGTTAAGATGGGTCTGGCTTACTGCGTGAGCCAGTGATGCTCCATTGTGAGTTTTTATAACAGGTATGGTTTCATTGTGGTACATTACTTTAGCTGAGTGAAGAGGCCACTGATACGTCAAGACCTTCAGTGAGCAGATGACAATTAATATAATAACCATTGTACCTTCCTCGATTTGAAACCCTCTATAGACCACTGAAAATGATCAATTATGCTCAGGCTCCCTTACACTAGTATAATATGCTCAACGGAATAGGCATGTAAATTAATTTCCATTAATAGCTTTTTCCGAATTGTGCCGAATTTAGTCAAACAATGAACACTGCAAACATAAATGGATGCATTTGTAATTCAATTTCATCGGGCAATTAAAAGTCTTGACTCCCAATCAAAGTGAAACATAAAAACCTCATAAGCATTCCCCTGCCCCCCTTCTATACAGTAGAATGAATTGTGCCAACATGTTCACTGCTGGTTTCATGTGCAGGGACCAGGGCTCTCATATTACAATGTGAGGAATCCTTTGAATCAGTTGGACAGACCTTGAATCAGTTGGACAGACCTTAATAAGTGTGACAAGTACCAGTGTCAGACATCACACCCAGTCGTGATCTGCCAGTAGGTAGCCCTGACAGGATCAGCCCAAAACTATTCCGGAACACCCTCAGAGCAACTACTTAGAAACTACCAGGCCTGAAGAAACTGGGTATTCAGGACTGCTTCTACCAAGATTCATCATATTTAGAGATCCAAAATCCAGAGTGAACTCAAGTGTCCGTTAGATTCAGGGAAACTGATGGCTTTGGGGAAACACACATCCAAAGAGACCACCTAGAGAACAGGTGTTGAACCTTGAAGAGAAAAACCAAACGTAGGGCAACCCACCTCCTCAGCAGCAGCGTATGTGACAGAGACCACGTTTGTCCCGCCCTTGCAGCTGCATCATCAAAGAAGAGAAATAATGTTCTTCCCTTTACCCCAGAGACCTTCCTGTCTGGAACTTTCTGAATGCCTTTTTGTTCACTGTCCTTCAATTATAATCCTAAATTCAAGGATTTGGTCTCCCAAAAATCTGTACGTTACAGCCAACCTGAGCCAATTTCCACGCAATAGTCAATTTTACTTTTGGTCAATAAACCCTTTAAACTTTTTCTGGTGTCAGTAGTTGTGTGTTCCCTCTGCCATGTGACACAGGCCCCTCACAAGAAAACCAATATATGCCATGCTAGGCACCCTTAACCATAGCTGTTTTAGGTGGTGGTATGTCTTGTTTGCAGTGTAGTGTCATCCATTGCATACGCCCTAATGGCTCTGGCAATACCTAATGCACAAATGTAGATGCAAGACCTTTTTCGCTAAGGGGCAGCTTCAAAATGTTTCCATTTGTTTAGCCTGCACAAATATTTGTGAATCCAATCAGTTGATGAACAGGTTTCCACAATTACAGATGCTAACTGATCAATCACTACACCTATAATTGCAAACCCTACCCTCCCTGCAGCACTTTAGGCTTTTGTAGGGCTTGAGCTGTAAGTACAGAAATTAGTGATGTAGTGATGTTTCTGTGAAGGGACACATTCTTTTTGTTCATCAATACTGCACTTTGATCACTGCCCCAAACACAGTTTGCCATCATGTAAGGAATATATGTGCATGTAGTTTTCACCGGCTCAACAGATCATAGGCAGTTATCTTTTCTATAATAAATGTAATGAGCCTGCCTTTATATATAGGGTTACCTCAGACAGTTATGTATACACTATGGCATATCATGTTTCAGTACTATGCACCATTTTTCATGCACAAATCAACCAAATGGAACAAGTCAAAAATAGTTGGGTTTTCTGCCAGAGCTAATACTTTCTTTTTTTTTTTTACCAACTTTATTTTCTTCTCATGGAGTCTTACTTACAAGTATTCAGGTAAGGAACAGTATACTTAACCTTAATATTGTTCTTGTCCCTCTTTTCCCCCAGTCCGTTTTCAAATTTGTAGTACGTCCATGGGTTTTAAGATTTATAACTCCCCCGCCCCCTCTTCTCTCTAACTTCAGTATATTTCCCCTTTCACCTCCCCCCCCCCCAATAGATGAAAAACAAACAAAAACAAAAACAACAAAGCTGGGATGGTTCTGCATCCGTCCACCGTTAGGCAGTTTTGTTACAGTCCGGGCCTTGACTGCCTGTGTTGACTGGAGGCCTGGGCCCCCTCATGTTTCCTCCTTGTCAAGGGCCTTAGTTCAAGACTGATCTCAGCAGGTTAGGTCAATGAAAGTGAGCTTCCCTGTCTGTGACATAGTCTATGAATGGGTCCCACACTGCCCTGAATTTCAGATATTTGTTATCCTTTAGGGCCCCTATTTTCTCCATCGCTAGGATGTGCCATATCTTGACCCACCAACACGCGACTATTAGGCCTTTGGGGTTCTTCCATCCCTGGGCCAGAGTTATTCTTGCCGTGTTTAGTAGTTGAATAATCAGGGTAGCGTTGTTGCCTGTCTCTGCATAGACGTCTTCGACTGCGGTCCCCAGGAGTATTACCTTTGGGTCGTGTGGGAGTTGTTTCCCCGTGATCTCTCTTATGTGCCCCAGTATCTCTTTCCAATATATTTCAGCCTTGGGGCAGGTCCACCACATGTGGTAAAGATCCCCTCGGTTGCCGCATTGTCTCCAGCAGCTAGGAGGGTAGGCTGGATTAATTTTGTTTAATCTGTGTGGGGTTAGGTACCATCTTGTGAATAGTTTATATGATGTCTCTTTGATCGTGGTGCATTTGGATGATTTCTGGGCCCTTTTCCAGATCTGGCCCCATTTCTCCTCCGTGATAGGCGTCCCCAGATCCCTCTCCCAGTTATCCCTGTAAGATATTCGGTCCTCCATTTGCGCCTTGTCTAGGAGCTTATATATCCTTGTTATTGCTTTATGGGTCTGGCCTTCCTGCAGTGTGAGCTCGAGACCTATGGGAGTCCTAGTGGCCGCTTTCTTCACCCCTCCCTGGGAGATCCAATGGCTGATTTGAATATACTTAAATCTCTCTCTTTCTCCTATGCCGAATTTCCGTCTGCATTCTTCAAATTGTAATGGGGACCCTTCGTGGTAGAGATCTTTGAGGAAAGTCGGGTGTGTCTGCCCCCAGCTTGCCCAGAAACTATCCTGTTTACCCTGGGTGAAGTCTTGGTTGTGTGCCACCGGTGTGAAGGGCCCCAACCCAGGGGCTATG
This sequence comes from Ambystoma mexicanum, assembly GCF_040938575.1. Taxonomy (NCBI): domain Eukaryota; kingdom Metazoa; phylum Chordata; class Amphibia; order Caudata; family Ambystomatidae; genus Ambystoma; species Ambystoma mexicanum. Next base: position 905,191,811 of record NC_090939.1, read on the forward strand.
TGGTGTTTTCTGAGTGCTGTGTCCCATGCTTTTAGGGAGGAATGGGTAGAATCCAGTAGGTGGCCCTCTGCTCCTCTGGTCCCCGGCCGTAGAGGTGTAGGGTCACAATCGGTATATTAGTTTCTCCCTGTTCTATTCCCATCCATCCCTTGTGGGGGGGTGTTTCCCATCCATTTCAGCATGGGGGCTATCCGGGATGCCAGTGCATATCTTTCGATGTAGGGGAGTCCCAGCCCTCCCAGTAGGGGTGGTCTAGTCAGGATTTTTTTCTGTATTCTTGGCTTCTTTCTGTTCCATACGAAGGTCACCATGTCCTTCTGTAACTTTCTACATGTTTTGAGGGGGATCTCTATCGGGAGAGAGCTAATTATGTACAAGAGACGAGGCAGGAGGGTCATCTTGAGTGCGGTTATACGCGCGAACCATTTTAGTTCTTGGGCTTCCTATCTCAAAAGGTCCTCCTTTAGTTGTTTGCACAGAGGGACTATATTCTCCCCATATAGGTGTTTATATTCACGTGTTAGTTGGACTCCTAAGTAGTCTATCGCCTTGGTTTCCCAGGTCAGTGGGTGCTGGGCTGACATTCTTTGGGGTATCGTTTCTTCTTCAGTTATGTTAAGGGCTTTAGATTTTGTGAAGTTAATGGTGAACCCTGACGCTTAAGCAAATTCCTGGAGTCTTTCCCACGGCCTTGGGTAGTGACTTGGCGGTGTCGCATAGGAACAGTAGGATATCATCCGCGTATAGGGCTACTTTATGCTCCACCCCTCCTGCTAGTACTCCTTTTATTTCCCGGTCGCGTCTTATAGTTTGTGCCACTGGCTCCATATCCATTGCGAATATGAGGGGGGATAGTGGGCATCCTTGCCGTGTACCTCTACGGATTTGTATGTTCGTGGTGGATCTGCCATTGATTATGAATGTGGTGGAGGCAAGTTTATAATTTGCAAAGGTGGGGTCACAACAGTATTTTTTAAGGGTTAGCTCCAGGTATGCCCAGTCTATGCTGTCGAATGCCCTGCGTGCGTCCAGAGCCCTATGGAGAATTTTTGTTTTGTTTTGTTCCCTACTTCTATAATCTCCACCGCCCGTCTAATGTTGTCCTCTGTGTGTCTCCCTATGATGAATCCCGCTTGGTATTCGTGGATTATTTGGGGTAGAACCTTCGCTAGCCTGTTTGCTAGGATCTTTGCGTGTAGTTTGGCATTGCTATTGAGTAGAGATATTGGTCTGTAACTTGTGCAGTCTGTGGGGTCTTTTCCCGGCTTCAAGATGAGGACTGTGGTTGATCTACCCATGTCTGGCGAGATTATCCCGGTTTCCCTGATGTAGTTGAAAAGGTTTGTTAGCGGCCCCAGTAACTGGTTCCTGAAGGTTTTGTAATACCCATTCCCGAATCGGTCTGGCCCAGGTGTTTTATTATGTGGGAGGTGCGTTATGGCGTCACTTATTTCTTCGGGTGTTATGGGGGCCTGGAGATTTAAATTATTTTCTACCGTTATCTGGGGGAGGGTTATTTTGGCCAAGTAATCTAGTTGGAACTGCAGGGACAGGTCCTCTTTCCTGAGGAGTTCTCGGTGGAACTCACTCTTCCATGATATTTAGCTTTGCCTCTTCCGATGTGCTTGTCCCCCCTTTAGGATTCTTGAGGCTGGCAATATAGTTTCGTGTTTTTTGTTTATTGAGTTTAGCTGCTAGGAATTTATTGGCCTTGCCGCCGTGTGCGTAATAGGATTGTTTAGTGCGTAGAATGGATTGTGCGGTGTGATCTGCCATGTGGGTTTCTAGTTGGGCTCTCACTTTCCGAAGGTTCCTCACTGTTTTGGTGTTTGTTTGGCCTTGTGTTGTGTTTCCGCCTCCTTCAGTTCTAGTTCCAGTTTCTGTTTGAGTAGCTTCCTTTCCCGTGTGTATGCTGTGGTTTGTGATATGAATTCCCCCCTCATGACTGCTTTTCCTGCGTCCCATATCACACCCCAGTTTGTTTCCCCGTTAGCGTTGTCTCGAAAATAGTTATCCAACGCTGTTTCCATATGGGCTCTAAAGGCTATGTCTCCGAGTATGATTTCGTTCAGTTTCCAGGTCCTGTGGGGGCAGGGTGTCTCTTTCATGGGGGCCATTTTTAGGATAACTGGGCTTTGGTCTGTGAGGTACTGTACCCCTATTTGCACCTCTTCTACTTGTGGGATGAGGGTGGGCGAGATCAGGATCATGTCAATCCTAGTGGGTGTATTCCCTTTCTGTGCTATGAAAAAACCTCCACAAATCTATTACCTCTAGGTCCCTGAACAGTTTACCTAGTGCGTGTCTGTTCCTGCCATCTGCCATCATGGGGTGGAGGGTCTTACCAAGGGTGGTGTCCATTATGCAGTTAAAATCTCCCCCCACAATGATTTGTCCCTCGCATCGGCTACTCAGGTTTCGCAGGATTTCACCTATGAAGGTGTCTGGTCAATCATTTGGGCCGTATAATGCTATCAGGGTGTATGTCTGTTCGTGCAGGGTCCCTTTGAGTAGGAGAAATCTGCCCTCTGTGTCCCTATATACGGACTGTTTCTTGAACGGTAAATTGGCATTAAGTAGAATTGCAACTCCTCTGGTTTTACTCCCCCCCTCCCTGGAGGCGAAGTATTGTTTGGGAAAGGATTTGTGGGCCATCCGTTTCTCGTCTGGGGCGAGCAGGTGTGTTTCCTGGAGGAAAACGATTGCAGCTTGAAGCCCCGACAAGCGTGTTAGTATGCTTCGTCGTTTCACTGGCGAGTTTAGGCCCTGTACAATCAGGGATACGATCGTTAGTTCAGCCATGGGTCAAGCGTGGGGTCTATTTCGTCATCTGTGTGCCCTCTTTTGGCGTTGTGGATTAAGTGGTGTGTGGTTGCAGCCCAAACTTGAAGCCCATCCCAGCTCAACATTTCCCAACAAAAACAAAGGAAAACATTCTGAACTCGAAAACTTGTGAACTTGTTTCTGCCCTCATGATGGCGGGACCAAGGAGTCTTTGCGCCTTCTCCGGGTTCCCCCAGGAACGTTGGGTCCCTTGGTACCCCCGGCGTCCCAATCGCCAGGGTATTCCTGGGCTTGTTAAGAATTCCAAGATTCCCCCTCCCCCTTCTCTCTCCGCCCGCACCTGTTCGGTCTTCACTCTTATTTTACCTTTCATTGTGATTCTTCTGCTGTCATCAGCCTCTCTTCCATTGCGGGCCCGGGTTCTCTAGCCCTTCATGTGTTTCGTTCGTCAGTGTGCTGGGCCCGTTCCCTTGGGGTTTTCGGTAGTGTGGGGCCCTCTAGTGTAGATTCCTTTGCTTGCCGTCGCCTAGTGTTGGGGGACCATTCCCATCTTCTTGGTCCCCCCCTTTCCTTGGGTATCGTGTTTCTATGTTTCCGTGGGATTCGTTTTCTTCTATTTGCATCAGTGCCATCCCTTCTTCGCATGTGGAGATTCGCTGTGGTCTACCATCCCATGTGAATTGCAGTCCGAAGGGGTATGCCCATCTGTATATGATGTTTTGGGCTTTCAGGGCTCTCGTGACTGGTTCCATCAGTCTCCTTTTGTGCAGGGTAGACAAAGCCAGGACCTGGAAGAGTTGGATCTGGCTACCATTGATGGTGACGGTCTGCTTTTTTCGGGCTGCTCGTAGAATGTCCTCCTTAATTAAGTACAAAGTCATTGCCATGATCACATCTCTTGGCCTGGCTCCCGCGTCGCTTTGTTTGGCTCCCACTCTGTGTATTCTGTCGATGGCTATGCTTTCTGGCGGGATGTCATTGAGCATGCTGCTGAAGCATAGTTGGAACGTGTCTTTGAGGTCTTTGTCTCCAATCGTTTCGGCCAAGCCCTTGACCCGTATGTTGGACCTTCGTGAGCGGTTCTCGAGGTCCTCCGCCTGTAGCTCTAGATTATGTGTGGCCCTGGCGATCTGTTCTAGGAGGATGCTATTCTGTTTCACTTCTTCTGTTGTGTCTCAGAGGCCTCTTTCCACTGTGTCCACTCTGTCTCCCAGTTCCACCATGTATTTCTTTACCTCCTGGAGGGAGGATTTCAGTTCATCCCGGATCGTGCCTAGCTGGCTCTGGAGGGCCTCCATCATTCTGTTTTCCATGTTTCTCAAACAGTCTTGTAGGTCCTCCTTGCTTAGTGCCATCGTGCTGTTAGCTGCTGTGGCCGTTCCTAGTTCAGTACTTAATTCCTCTACGTCCTCCTGTTGGTTTGTGTCTTGGAGGTGCCCCCAGTATTGTTCCAGCTGTTTACCCCGTGTTTTCGCCGTGGCTCTGACTCCTGCAGGGGTATTCCTTTGTCTAGCGCCTAGCATCTGTTTCTTGGGAAGGCGGGGCTGGCCCAGCACGAGCCTGGAGGAGATGAAGAGAGCTCCGGGGCCAGTTCTCTTTTTGCGTTTAGGTTCTGCGGGGCCGGGTCCGTGTGGGCCCTCGGGTGTTTTTCGTCCCACCTTTCACGGCGGGCTTCACCGTATCTTGGCCAGCAGCGTGTATTGCGGCTCAAATTTAGGGCGGGGGGGAACTCCTGACCCAGCCCGGGGGCTTTGTTGGCTGGTATGGCACCTGCTCGTGGTGTCTTGCGGGGGGCTGGGTCTGCTGTCTGGGTTTTTCCCCCTTAGGGGCAGCGTTGGTTCGTGGTATGTACCCCACACTGATGTTAGATGTTCCCCCAGATTAGGTCCATTAAGTTATGACTCTCGGGCAGGGATCACGATATTCCAGAGGGCTGCCGGGCCTCTATTGGTGATTTTGGCAGCCCGGCAGTAACCGTGTGCCCGTGAGCGGGTTGAGGTGGGTTGCAGGTAGGGGGTGGCCCGGAGCGCTTCACGCAGCGGCTCCTCCAACGCTGCGCCACGTGCGTGGGGAGGGAGCTTTCACCCCCGGGCTGCGCGGCGCCTAGGGGTGGTCGGGCCGGGCGCGCCTTCCTGCTCTGCTGGGTCTGGGCCACCTCCGCCGGGCCCCGTCGTTATGTCCGTGCTCCGGGTCCCCCCCGAGGGCTGCAGGGGGAGCGTTCGGTTCTTCCCGCTGCCCCGCGCCAGTGCTTCAGCTGTCTCCGGGATCACTCGTTGGGTCGCTGCGGTCGCCCCACAGGCTCTTGTGCCCCGCCGCTCCCTCGGTCCGGCCCGGGGGGGCCGCTGGTCTATTACGCGGGGAGGTTGAGCACCGCCGCGGTCCTTCCGGCTCTCCGGCTCTCTAACGCCCCCAGGCTCGGCCTTCGGCTCTCTGTGGTGGTTTCGACGCGGACTGATCACGCGAGGGCTCCAGCACCTCCCAGCCAGTCTGTTGGGGCCCGTTTCTTCGGGAGCGTGTTGCGTCCCGGTTCCGATCCCCTTTGCAGGGACCGATGGATCCTTTGGTGGGTTTGATACTGCTTTTTATCTCCTTTTGATTGCCACCCGGGCGGAGAGCGGTGATCGTGCGGCTTGAGGGGACGGCGGCCATCTTGGAGTCGAGCTAATACTTTCTTAAAGGAGGGGACAGATAGCTGGACAATGTTTGCATTGGGATCTGCTCCCACAAGGAATTATTCATTCATGGCTTCTCATCCCCGATCCCATAGTTACTCATTATGAAGACCTCCAGGTGTTTTTGATTTCAACTCCCATTGGTTCTATCCAGAATAGTCTGAGGTAAAGGATCATGGAAGTAATAGAGCAAAAGTGGCTACAGCAGTCCTCTTGGCAATAGTTTATTTGGCAGAAACGGTCAAAGCATTAACATAAGGTACCTTCTGCAAAAATGTCTGCTTTTTGACACAGATGCCAGAGCTGATCAATAAGGCCATCAATAGGCATTGAAGTAATTCAGAAAGGGTTCACTTTTCTGTGTCTTCCTCCCCATGGATTCTGTTTGTTATTTTATTCAACCTAGTATATGAATATATGGAAAATGAAATATTGGGAAAATATAATTATACTTCTCTAACAATCGTTCTCCAACACAGTCATGTTTCATTGGTTCACATACAATTCTTTGCACTCCCTTGAAGGCTTATGACCACTCTGCAACATGCCTTGCCTCCTCCAGAAAGGGATTCCAGAGGCCACTGAGGGTTGTAGTTTTATAGCCTATGTGGTAGCATAACCGACTGTTAAGCTACTGATCAATCTAAGTAGCTACAGATTATCAATGCTGGTTTCATAAAAGAGTATAAAACAGAGCTACGTATAACCTCTATAGAATTGAAAAACAAAGTTTAGTTTGGCCACCAGATTGTGTAAAGGTTTAACATAAATGTTAAACAGAATTGGAGAAAGGGATGAACCTTCTGGCAACACTAAATGAACAGGATTGTTTGGCGTGGAAATAACTTTCAACGTCAAGTATGAAACTCTATTAGATAGAAAATCTGCAAAACATTTGAGGGCTATGTCTGACACTCTAGCAATGGACAACATTTTCTTCTTCTGCTTAATTATCGGGTGCGTGGGCGGACCCACGCAGGCGCTTCCCCATCCTAAAGGATGATGTGCACCAGACCCACCAATCAATACTTGTCTCACATAAACTCACAACTCCTCCCACCGCCCAGTCTGCCTCACAAAATCCAACATCACACTGTTCCTCCTCCTGCCTCTCACCCCGTCACCTCCCAGCAAAGCCTTCCCACTCAGCTCAGCAATGGACAACAGGAATTCAAGAATGATCTGGTGGTCCAGAGTGTCAAATGCAGTCGAGTTGAGTTTTAGCATAACTAATAACTAATTGCGCCTCGATGTCCATGGGCTGCAAGTGCGCTATACAAATGTGAATAAATAAATAAATAAATAAATAATTGACATACTGGGGTCTGTATCCCCTTTCTCATTTGGAACGTTGACTGGGAGTTTAATGTTCAATATTATTATTCCATCACTATGGATAGGTTGAACTACTTCTCTTTTTCAGATATACAGTATTTTACATATAATCGTGCCCCTTTGTGAGTCAAATTATTGTGGGACACGAGAACGTCTACATGCGTAATTACTGATCGGGTACTAATATAGAAGCATAAAGAATTTGACATAATTGTCACGTAAGAAACCAGCACAACACACGGTTTCTATAATGCAAGCCTTTTCCCGCATTCTAGTCTAATTCAAATGGAGGAAGACGTGATGGGCGAGCGGTCACATGACTAATCTACGAGGTTATACAAATTAGGCAAACAATAAAAAAGAAGCTTTTGGTTATTAGGTAATTCCAAAGTTGCAGAGGCTGTTGAGATAATAATATTCAGGTTGAAATATTGCGTATATAGCAGTTTCATTACTAACAATTCAAAATGTGGACTTGCAAGTCACGTGATTCGTCACGTGACAAACCAACAAATATATAAAAAAACAATGAAAGATCACAAGACGACTGGTTGCCGTCGCTGCTCAGAGCTTTCAGGACGCAATGGGCGTAGATATTTGTTCTCAAGACTAACTACTGGTAAGAATATTATTTGGCACTGAGAGATCGTATGTGCTCTCTGGATTAGCTCACAGGGGTACTGTTACATCCTGCTATAAACGTTGGTCCTTGTGGCATCGCGGCAGAACTTGCTGTTCCGCATTTGTGAATTCCCCCAGCATGGTGGCGTATCTTTCATGCTATTCATTGAGAGCCGGCATAGTTGTTTCACGTTCTTCTCCGATGCTGCCTGCGGGTCATGTGACCGGATATAAGGGACCGATTGCTTTGCCTCCGCGCGTCGCTACTCTCTTAGTCCAGACGCTTCGTAAGTGATCGGCTCCTAGGGATCTTTACTCTCTGACTTGTGCTTGATTGCTAACCTTTTTCCTCTTGTGTACTTCAGAATTGAATCTTCCAGATATCAGGGAATCTTTGACTCCACCCGCCGAGACCCCTCGTAGTTTCCCTCCGGGCCTCTGTCCGAATCTCGTATTTGTGCCCGGCTGTTGCTTTCATTCTACGGTACTTACTTTCCTGACATTTCCCTCCTCTCATTTCATAGATCCGCCATTCAGATACTTGCTATTATACTACTAACCATCCTCCTCTCCCGTATATTTTAGGAGTGTTCCTTGCATCCTTTCAGCCTTCCGAGTTCCTTGACACACGGAGCGTAATTTATCTGCATTAGAATATCCGAGGCAGATATAGGTAGGCGCAGGGTTTCTGTGGGACTCTTCTGTTCCGTATTCAACCTCTCTCACCTGTCCTTTCTCATTTTACAGAATACTTCCCGACAGAATTCGTACCTCAGCATCACAGAGTTCCCGCAAGATTCTGGGACGTTGAATCCAGACAAGATCCAGTGTCATCAGTGCCGCGCAGGCTTTTTTCCCCATAGGGGGTTTCCCTGGGGGCACAGTCCTCTCTTCTCCTGGTTGTTCTATCCGGGTAGGGAGTGATTGGGCTCATAAGGAAGCTTTCGCAATCGTCAGTACCATTGCCTTCCCGGTTACTGCTGGATGTTCAGGTTAGTGCGTTCAATCTATATATCATAATTTAATGCTTATGAAAAACTCTTAACATTAACTGAGTTAACAGATAACAGGTACGAGTCTAATGCACGTGTTATGTGCTTATTCAATTACAGTTTAAATGTTTTCTCTATAAGAGACGCGATGAACATGATGGTCTGGCTACAGTATGGTAAGAGTTAATAAAGCAACATACACAAGGCTCACGATGCGATGGTATTGAGAGTTCGATGCAAACCGGAGTTGATATACGTCTTCACCATTATTTATTGGTAAGAATTCTTCATGAAGTTCAGACTCAGAATCTTTTGATTTGGACCACTAGCCAAGGGTATATTTACAATAGCACACATTGAGCATCATTACAAGTTTGCCGGCCCGGTAACAACGGTGCCGGTTAGCTACCAGCACCGTTGGTAACGGACCGGCAAACTAGGAGTTCTGCTCACGGGTGCCTTTCTGCCTTTCCGCCCGCCAGGTCTGACCTGGTGGGCAGACCGGCACCCGTGAGCAGTCCTTGACAGATGCACCGGCACCATTCATGAATGGTGCCGGTGCATCAGGCCTCCCTATTCCCCTTGAGTCCAATGGGACTCGAATGGGAATGGGGAGCAATAATGACGGCACCCGGCAATGGGGATTTACAGGGTCCGCCGGGGCTGGAATGCCCCGGTAATTCCCCATTGCCGGGTGTCGGTAAATTTATGACTCCAGCGGCAGCCATGCCGGCATTTACCGACACGGCTACCGCCGGACTCATAATGAGGCCCATTGCCTGTTTAATGTATTGCAGAACCCATACGATATTTTTCATCAAGAGATGAAATGAACATATGGATTGGGCAACATCGCCAGGGTGGATAACAAAGACAAAAATTGAACTTGTTCTTTGTGATAATCCTACTTCAAGCAATACTGAATAGTTCTAACACAGGATAGGAATAAGGTAATTTCAATTAGAACTTATTTTATGTTTGACGTAATCTCAGAGGAATTTTGGATGAAGGTGTTGCTGTCTATTGTCGCATAATTAAATTAGGAGTGACATCAAGGAACAGTCAATGAGGAGGACATGTCTGTTTGGTTAACTAATCAGGAGCAGTAGAATATGTGTACAGGAGGATATATTTCCAATATAACCGGACACTCTTACAGTGCGGATCACTTGATAGCTTGGGGAAATGAATTCTCTCAAATTTGCGAGGCTCTATATAACTATGGGTTTATACAATGTCCTGCACTCTTCAAGATGGCAGACTATATACATTTAGATCTTTTAAGTGCGTCAAGCAAGAGTCTTATCAATGCCTTAGTTCAAATGTGCTTAAAAGTGTTTATGAAGTAGGGTGAACTTAAAGTATCAATGTGTTATAAGAACTTTGTCAAGTTTGAGGTCGGACCTCTGATTTGAGGATTAACAATTGTTTTATGATTTGATGACACAATAAGTGACAAAGGATATTCATCATTGCTAATTATTGTTTCCACTCCCGTTTTTGTCTCCCCTTTCCTCTCATCCTCTTTTGCCGTTTCATTGTGACAGACACATGGAATGTCTTTTTTGGTTTGAGAATGGAACCTGTTTTAGATACTGTGCCCTGAGGAAGACCTAACAGGACGAAACACATGTTGGCATTTCCAGTATCACGAGAATCTGGCATTTCCAGTATCATGAGAATCTCTAATGTTTGATGAATTTTCAGTATTATGTGAATCTTAAATGTCTGATTTTGTATTGGCACATATTAAATGAGTTTCATATTGAAGATTGAAACGGTCTCTACTACTATATCTAGTATACAGCGTGCACTTGTGGAACTAGTACACTATTAATTCAAGTGTTATTGGCTGGGGTAGCCTTTAAGTTCCATCTCAACCGCAGCTGTCGTACTCCGCTTATTTTGGTAAAAATACAGTAATACTTGTCTAGTGAGTCTCTGCGCACTCACAATCTAGATACCCTGCAAATCAATATATCCAAAGGAAGAAATTGGCTGTAAATCAAGGCAGTTCAAGGGAGGAATGGTATGTAAGTACCACCCAATCTCCCTATTCCTCCACCAGATTAGGGCCCACCCCCCCGTTCGAAACCAGGCGACGGGCTTACCAAAGATAGCTAAACCTTCGGCTGTTTATAACATTTCTAAAAAACATCTTAGTGAACACGAGATTAGAGTGTTAGAGAAAGGCTTTTCCTTCGTTCCTATGAAGAACCCCACTAAAATGGAGGTTGAAATAGAGTTACGTAGCATTTTCCGTAAAATACGCTTGAGGGATTTCTTCGGCAACACTTCTCCTCCTGACACGATTGAAGACTTACATACACTGTTCAAATGTAAGTCGACTTTCACACCTACGCTACAGATGGTTTCAAATGAAATAGCTACTTTTGAGAAAGCAGTCCTTAGGGAGTCCAACTCTACCTATACCACCTTTAATGACTCTAATCAAGGTCAGAGCTTTAACTTTAGCAAACAAGAATAGAGTAGCCTTCGAGATCTCAAACAAGACCCTACTAATGTGATTAAATAAGCGGACAAGGGGGGAGGAGTGGTGGTAATGGATGCAGATCAAAACGACAATTAAGTTATGCGTCAACTTAATAACCCTATATTCTATCGTAAATTACAAGGCGATCCAACCGATAGCATACAAAATGAAATGCTGATGGTGGCTTTACGATCACGTAAGGCAGGAGTTATCAATGAAAAGGAGTTCGCATTTCTTACTACTAAAGGTACAAGAACTCCCCTCATATTTATACTCCGTAAGATCCATAAAGATCCACTCGAGCCTCCTGGTCGTCGTATTGTGTCCCTATGCAGTTCTGTGTTGGAACTAATTGGTCAATTTTTGGACTTTTTCCTAAAACCCTTGGCAGCATCAACGGAGACATACCTCTCTGATACCACGGATGCGATCACCCATTTGGAGGGTCTACCATTTGACGCCAACACTGATATTTTATTGACGTTGGACGTAGAATCCTTATATTCTAATATACCACAACTTGAATCCTTATCGGTCATGAAAAATGTCTTCGACTTAAGGCCTGGTGTTCATCAGATCCCGAGTGAAGCACTAATAGACCTTTTGGAAATAGCTTTATCAAGGAACTATTTCTGGTTTAAATCTACCTATTACCTCCAAATTAAGGGAACGGCGATGGGGGCGGCTTTTGCCCCAAACTACGCTACCCTCTACATGTGGGATTTTGAAAAGAGATCTATTTTGTCCAATACTAACCTTTTCAGATCTGCCATTAGAATGTATAAGAGATACATAGATGACATCATTATAATATGGGATGAATCCAAAGGTGTCCATCCCTTACATGGGTCAACAATGTGAATATCAATCTTAAATTCACCATGACGGCCAGTAATTCTTCCCTACCCTTCCTAGATCTCCTTATCAAAGATGGCGGTGGCCATATCATAGTTGATCTATATAGAAAAACAACTGATCGGAATACCATCTTAAGATATGACAGTTTTCCTCCGCAATCATTGCGTGAAAGTATCCCCTATGGGCAGTTCCTTAGAGCCAGGCGCAATTGCTCTAGGATTGAGGACTATACTGCCGAGGCAGATATAATCCAAGATTGACTCCATGGACGAGCATATCTATCTCACTTGCTCAGACAATCTTGAAAAAGAGCTAAATTCCAGCACCGAGACATTCTCCTGACTAAACCTAATCGGGAAAATATAATCAAGAAAATAATAGTCTCTGCTATGACATTCAATACACACCATCATAAAATTAAGAAGATAATTACAAGTCATTGGCACCTTTTGCAAATGAATATGCCTGATTTGCCACGTCCACTATATACCTTTAAAAAAGGCAAGAATTTAAAAAACTGGCTCACTAAAGCAGGCAGAGCGGCACTTGTGACTAAACATAATACCCTCGCAAATCTTTGGGGCACTAAAGCCATTATGGGACATTTCCCATGTGTATTTTGTAATCAATGTGCTTACACGACCGCCTGTACTTCTGTAACAATCAATTCCAAAGTGTGGCACCTCAAACAACATACCACCTGTAACACAACATTTTATTTATTTATATGATAGCCTGCCCTTGTGAAAAAACATACATTGGCAAAACATCTAGGTCTATCAAGTTGAAAATTGGTGAGCATAAATCTAAAATACATACAAAAACCATTACAGCTCCCTTGACTGCCTATTTTTTGGAACAGAATCACACCTGCAATGATTTGAAATGGTGGGTATTAGAGAAGGTCTTGGGTGTTGACTCCAATAATACAGCAGCCAGACTAGCCCAACGAGAACAATGGTGGATGTACAATACCAATAGCTATGCATCCGGTCTGAATTGCCAAGAAGAGTGGCTCCACTGCGTTCCATGATTGTGCGTCATAGTTTATTTTTTATTCACTCTTTGACCATTTAATTTGGCCTCTTTACAATATATTGTGGCCATTTATTAATATATGTGTTTAATAAATATATATTTTGACTGTACTTTGTTCTATTTGAGTTATATTGGCATCATAATTATTTCTGTTGTTCTGTTCTTGGGGCACTGTGTTGTCCAAACTCTTGGCATTCCAAGATGCCCCCCATTCACTTTAACATATACTTAGGGCAGTACCTAGCTGCTAGTCCTCCCTTTATTTCAATGGCACTTAGCCTTAGGAGAACAGTCTTGTTTCCCTTTCCATCTTCATGCGGCGTCGGAGGTACTTTGGAAAGTATGCCGATAGTTGCATTCTCAAACGGGACACGCAAATGAGTTATGGCCAGTGGTCATGTCTTTCATGCAACTAAGAAGCTGCACGTTCACACGGCAGACTTGCTCTTGACACAACCGACTTTGAAATACGGTAAGCCCTGGTACCTTCATTGTCGGATATTGTATCCTTTTACAACTTGTATAGGCAGCCTATACAAGACATGGCTGCGTTGATTTATTTAGCAAGTCGCTTTTTTATTCTTGAGCGGCAATGTCTTGTCAGATACATTCTTTCGCAGCACACGATTAATGCACTTCTTTATTTAATGCTAAAATGATGTTGGCGGGATGTGGCAGACACTGAACTTTATACTAAGACAGCAATTTTCCTTATTGCTGCTAACGTTCCATCATTGTTATATTTGTTCTGGCTTGGTGATGTTGAGCACAGTTCAAGGGTGTTTATTGAACTTTCAAAGGGGTGTGATAAACGCCTATCTAAATCTAAGATGGGAGCAAGCTACGACCATCAACTAATAAAGAATGCAGTCCTAGTGGAGTCTTGTCAAAATAAAAAGGGCAATACTAAAAAACCTATTGCCAATACTTACCACTAATTTACAATTAGTGTGGGGGAATGTTCATGAAAAAGAAAGAAGTGTTCACAAAATGATAAATCAGGATGTTCGGACCGTTGGCCTCCCCTTCCCCACATTTTCTGCACGGGGCAAGGCGGTTCACTTCAGCCAAGCACACATTCTGGCTTCCTTGACACGAGGATACAATTCCAATTCTAGTAAAAGGGCCTTTTGGGCTCTAGTCTCTTTTCGGTCAAAGTCTCTTGATTCGGAGGGCCTGATGTACAAAACAAAAATAGAAAGTTATTTTCTTCTTATAATTATATGTTTTGGGTGCCTCTCCCTGGATCCCCCTCAGTCGGACTCAAATCCCATTAGTTTACGATTTCAAAAGTATTCCTTCCTATGCTGCAGGGATTAGTTATCATCGCCTATTGAGACGTTTTCTTTGTGTGATTTGTAGGCTTTCCCTGAACGGTCTCCTGTGAGCTTGAACAACAGTAGAGATGTCCATTGTTACAGCGAGATGTTAATCGTTATGAAAATGTTTTTGGAACGCTGGGAGATGAATTCGGTCCACTGTCCTATTGACATACATGCTCTGTTTCAGCATGTTGTCCAGGTTAGTACAATTACTGATGTGTAGCTCAATGCACTATTTTGGACCTTTGTTTTCTATGCAACATGCTTATAAGTGGGGACAATTAATTAGATCCCACACATATCTTTTGTCTCCTCCAATGCAATATTATTGGCATCTGTTCTTTTTATGGGCTGCGCGACGAAAATTATTGTGCTCTGCACCCTCTATGGACTAATTAAGGTGAGCATACGTTTTGCTTGCTATTGATAGTTCTGAATACTGAATTCTTAATTGGTGTGTAGTATCTGGAGGCTCAGTCAGTTTTATGATGATTTTAATCTAGAAAAATATTTTCTCTCTTTTCTCTTTTTTCCTTTTTTCATTATCATTTCGGCTGATGTGCGTTCAGACACAGTGAGCTACAATGAAGCCAGAAGTACCAGATTGGGGCAAACATAGGCCTCGGCTGCTTTATTAGAAATTGCATATATTAATGTATTTTTCTATGGTAGATGCAATGTAATGGTGCGCCCTGACGAAGACGACTATCAGTTCTTGTTTGAACTAGACACAGTGTCTCGTTGAAACTACATCCTTTTAGATACTTTGGTATTTTTTTTACATGTAGCAGGCACTTAGCACTTTACCTTGTTTGCACTTTATCTTGTCAGCACTTTCAGAAATGACCATCATATATGGTTTATGATTCATAGGTGGATTTTTAACATATCTGCCAATATATGTTAGGTTATTCTCATTTCCAGATCTGTGCTTTAACAATTTTGGATAATTTATCCTTAGTGATATATATTTAGATGTATTTTATTATGTTATGGTGTGATATTAAATATTGTTTATGTTATTATGTTGGTTTCGATAAATATTAAAATATGATGTTTATAATTTGTTCATCTGACTGAGCCTTCTCCTTCTCCACACTTTGAATCAATTGTGATTTACATATTTTGTACTTACCCGTGCGACCACCTTCTTGTTCCTCTTCATGGTATCAAAGTAAGACAGACATAAGTGACCACAGTTCAAGGGTGTTTATTGAACTTTCAAAGGGGTGTGATAAACGCCTATCTAAATCTAAGATGGGAGCAATCTACGACCATCAACTAATAAAGAATGCAGTCCTAGTGGAGTCTTGTCAAAATAAAAAGGGCAATACTAAAAAACCTTTTGCCAATACCTACCACTAATTTACAATTAGTGTGGGGGAATGTTCATGAAAAAGAAAGAAGTGTTCACAAAATGATAAGTCAGGATGTTCGGGCCGTTGGCCTCCCCTTCTCCACATTTTCTGCACGGGGCAAGGCGGTTCACTTCAGCCAAGCACGCATTCTGGCTTCCTGGACGCGAGGCTACAATTCCAAATCCAGTAAAAAGGCCTTTTGGGCTCAAGTCTCTTTTCGATCAAAGTCTCTTGATTCGGAGGGCCTGATGTACAAAACAAAAATAGAAAGTTTCTTCTTATAATTATATGTTTTGGGTGCCTCTCCCTGGATCCCCCTTAGCCGGGCTCAGACCCCATTATTTTACGATTTCAGAAGTATTCCTTCTCGGATGACTCGCGGTTCACCCCGGATTCCCCTCCGCCGGGCTCAGATCCCTCCTTCCTTCTCGGGTGACTCACGGTTCACCCCGGATCCCCCTCAGTCAGGTGCAGATCTCTTTATTCCTTCCCGGGTGACTCACGGTTCACCCAGGATCCCCCTCAGTTGAGCTCAGATCTCCTTATTCCTTCTTGGGTGACTCACGGTTCAGCCTGGATGCCCTCTCAGCTGGGCTCAGATCCCTTCTTCTTTCAATTAGTCTCGTTTAGCCGGGTTCGGCCCAATTGCAATTCATTTTATACTTATCAAAGACTTGTGCACAGGGTTTTGCTGGACCCATCGCAGGACCACTTCGATACAAAGTTCCTTTTTCACAATGCAGTTGCCATTCAGTTGGATACCGTTCAGAGACCTTCGAATGAGCACCCACTTGGAGCCTGACCACTCTGTAACCGATATCTTATTCGACCTTTTCAAAGTACATTTACTCCTTTAGTTTCCACTTGTTCGCACCTCTCATCACATGCGCTCCAAACACTGTCCTTTGTTTCAAACAAAAGCTGATTTTGTATCGGTTCCTCCAACTCACCAGTTGTGCTGCTTTTACTGGCGCCGCTTTCTTGCAGGAGCCAAGGACAGTACCACAGCGGCAATCGCTCTCCCTGCCTGGGGTATCAACTCGGGAGCCCTGGATACCTTTGATGCAATGTCAGAGAGATCAGCGTCAGTTCCCAGTCTTAGGCTTCTCACTTACCAAGGCTCGTGAAAGTAACAGTTTCTCGAGTTCAAGGGCACTTCCATCCTTGCAACCCTCTCTGGTCCCTCGCCTTTCTCCTTGTGTTAAATCACCATCTTGGAACTGTTGCTTCCTCGTGTGCTTATCCCCGCTCACAGTGTGCTTTTGTGCTTCGCCTTTTATCTGTGTGGGGAAGTGTGATGGGAGTCAGGTGTGTGTAATGATTAGTAATTGCCTGACCAAAGTGTTGGGCCATGTCAGGTATACGGGTCTGGTGTTAGTCCGTTGTTGCTCATGATGAATTGTCCGTGAGAAAGTGTTCATGTCGGGGAACGGGGATTGGGGGGTTTGAGCTTCTAGGTGTCCTACCTAATAGGATGGGGAAAAGGTGTTACAAAAAAAGAGGATGCCGCTTCTCACCCTTCGGTGTCCCCTGAACACTACTCATCCAGCTGGTCCTCCCGCACTGGTCCACCCTCAGGAACTGGATCCAATAGCGATGCCGTGTCCTGGCCACCTGGATAACAGATCCCTGGGAACTAGCGGGTGAGACACCTTCAGGTTTCTCACAGAAGTGACAAGGGTGCAGTACAGGAGACCAAATGAGTGGAGAAGTATTAGGGAGGACTTTAAACCAAGGTTGGAAAGACAAAGAAATGGCAGCTGGCTAACACTTCTCTTCTGGAAAAGAAGGCAAAGAACACATCTGTATGTGTTTTGTGTTTGCAGCATGCTCTTTTTCTACACATTATCTGGGCAAGGCCAACAGGAATGTATCTGAGTAGTTTCAACTTTAATATAATGCATATGTATAGGAGTGCTAGATTTCTTTTTTACCATGGCCACATAACGCATGACCAATTATATGAAACATTTCCTTTTATGTTTACTGCTACCGAGGAGAAGCAATTTTAGAGTAGTTCATTTTGGGCTTCATGATGGTAGGGAAACCATGAACAGGAGTGTACGAGTGCATATACACCAAGGAAGTGTATACATTTTCATTAGGAACTGATTACATTTGCTGGTGCACCTTGTCTTTCCTTTTTTAAGTACAAAACTTTATATTAGTTACATGAATTAATACGGTTAGGTAATTATGGGTTCGTACCAGAAAGCTATTTGAAAAATGTTCAAAGGGAAAGTACATTTCAACAGGGGGTGCTGTGCATCGATACCTGTCGACTCGATGTCTCTCGGAGGCCTACGTCTCGATGTCGACATCACCCAAGGTGTATATATAGCACATGCAGCGGCCATTGGCTTCAGTTCGGTTTTTACGAAAGAAGGATTTATCCCATACCTGACTGCTACTCGTCCTGGGAGAGCGCAGGCTGTAATAGCAAGGGAAAGTCTACTGCGGCATAGGTTGAGAGGGGCGATAAGGAATACGTGGGAGGAACATGCAGTCGACAGAATGTCACCAGGGGTAAGTAACTTGTTTTTCGAATGGATTGTGTCCCACGTATTCCTGATCTTTGAAACACTCCCAAAGCAGTTTCTAGTTTTCCTGGAGGAGAGAATCAAAATTTTATGTAACAATTTAATAGCTTTCATGGGTGTTTGTGCACAGAATGCAACACTGCTTTACCAAAAAAAAGAGTCTAAACTATAATGTTTGGTGAAAGTATGTACAGACGACCATGTGGCAGCCGCACACATTTCTTTAACTGGTACTCCCCCTCTGTAATGCAGAGAAAGATGCCATGCCTCTGGTCGAATGAGCCCGTAGGCCTTCTGGTGGATCTTTTCCTGCCAGTCTGTAGCATTTTGATATTGCCAATATAATCCAACTGGATAATGTCTGTTTTGTGATAGCCATACCCAATTTGTGGCCTGAATAGCTGACGAATAATGGATCATCCTGTCTTAATTTTGCCATTCCAGTGATATAGAAGCTTAATGCATGTTTAGGGTCAAGCCTGTGAAGCCTCGCCTCTTCCTTCCCAGAGTGAGGAAGAGGGCAAAATGATGGTAAAGTTATCTTCTGTGTGAGACGAAATTCAGAGACAATTTTAGGAAGAAAGGTGGGTTTTACCTTCAGCACCACCTCATCCTTATAATAAATAGTGTAAGGAGGCTTGCAGGATAAAGCCTGAAGCTCAATCAGCCTTCGGGCATATGAAATAGCTACTGACCAGGTGGTTTACAGGGTCAGTAGCCTCAAAAGACAGGAGTGTAAAGGCTTGAAAGGAGCACACATCATGAACTTCAACACCAAGTTCAGATCCCAAATCGGGACTTGAAGAGGGATTGGAGGGAGAACATTTGTTAATCCCTTTAGAAATTGGAATATTAGAGGTATTTTAAAGTAAAAAACTTCTTCTGAAGTGCGCTTAAATATAGAAAGCACCGCCAGATATCCCTTGATGGTGCCAATCTGGAGCCTCAGATTAGCTATGTGTAACAAAAAAGATAACACCATCAGTGTATTACATGTAAATGGATCAACATTCTGATCTCTACACCAGCTGCAGAACGTGTTCCGAGGGCAGCGGTACATTAGTTGCTGGCCTTCTGGCCGAAAGCAAGATCTCCATTATGTCGTCTGGGAGGTCCCAATCCTTGTATCTCAGCCTTTCATTAACCATGTGTGAAGGCTCAGCGTCCTGATATCTGGTTGGAGAACCCGACCCTCCTCTTGCGAGAGAAGGTCCTCGCTCTGTCGAAGACGTATTGGAGGGCAGATAGACATGTCCAGAAGGTCTGGGTACCACGTCCTCCAGGCCCAATCTGGGGCAATTAGGATCATAGATTTCCTGAACTTTCTCAACCTCCTGATCACGTGAGGAATGACAGGGACTGCAGGAAACGCATACAGGAATGAGAAATCCCAGTCCACCATGAACATGTCTTCTAGAACTCTTCTTGTGGGAAATTCCCTTGAGCAGTACAGCTCGCACTTTCAGTTGACACCGGTCATGAACAGATCCACCTGAGGGGTTCCTCAAAGGGTGAAGATCTCTTGAAGGACTTCCTTAGCAGAGCGTATGCTGCTGTATTCTCCACTCCAGCTGGGTGAATTGCTTATAGGGAGATTCCCTCTTGTATCGCCCAGAACTAGAGCTGCATTACTTCATTGCACAGTGGTAGTGAACCTTGTTACACATTGTGGTAGATGGACTCTGTGGTCCCGTACCCGCTTGTGCGGTATCGTGCGGAAGTGCAGTTCCAAGATGGATGCCCGTCGAGTTCCTCCAGCCGACAGCTACGGTCCAGTCTTTTCACGTCTCTCCGAGACGCCACGGACCGCTCACGTGATACTATATCAAGACTCCAAGCCAAGGTTTCATCGCGTCGCTTCTGTTACCGACGCTCCGTGAGTTCGATATTGAATCCTGTACTTACTTGTCTATTAGTTCTTGTTTGCCCTTTAAACTGTCCTAATCTTGTCTTTACCTATCTCTCAGAGATTATCTTCATTCACGCTATCCGATCACTGCTCCCTTCGTGTTCAGTCCAACCCGGCAAATCCTGCTTAACTTAGCCGTCTATAGAACCTCCTCCACGGCATTACCCTCTGCTTTGAAACCCGTCTGGGTAAGATCCTTATTCCCTAAGTCTTCCCTTCTAGCCCCGATTAGGATCACTTACCTGCATGTTCTTGCAGAAGACCTGCCTTTCATCCTCTGTTCTTCCGAAGTCCATTTCCGAAGCTTCAGTCCCAATCCTTCCCCCTAATGGTGAGAGCTTTTCCCTTCCGCCTTCTATTTTGGCTGTCTTACCTTTTCCATCTCTCTGACACTATCTTATTCCTTTCGTTTACTCAGGAGGGATATCCTGTGCAACTTCCGTTTGAAACCACCTCGCAAGTATTCTTCTGCTACTACTACTTCCCGATCAACGAGATTCCAGACTCGAGCAGGGTTTTCTTCCCATTAGAGGGTTTCCCTGGCGATCCTATCCTCTCCCCCGGTTTTTTCTCTTTCCGGGTAGGAGGGGCCAGGACTGTCTCAGGGGAACTTTCACTGCTGCATTTGTCTCTTCCATATTGGATATCCAAATTGTCAAGGTGAGCGGGTTTAAACCTTTAACATTTACTGAGGCTAACTACTGCTTTAAGCAATTTGCAGTAAGCATAACAGTAAGCGACGCCCAAAAGATATTGACATTCGGAATCCTTATGGAACAACAAATGCAACAATTAATGGCAGCTATGCAAGCCATGTCCTTAGAGATACAATCTTTAAAACAGGATAATGCTCAGCTGCGACAGCAAGTCACTAGGGCGTTTTCAGACACTTCCCCCTCTTCCTTACATACCCTAATGTACGACGGAGATCCATAGAGGCTCTAAGAATTTCTGGACAGTTGTACGGTCCAATTTACTTTTAAATCACGTTTTTTCCCTACGGACAAAGACAAAGTGGGGTATGTGATTTCCCATCTTTCTGGCCCTGCATTGGCTTGGGCCACGCCTCTAGTCACTTCTAATAATGTGATCCTAGATTCTTACCCCGCCTTCTCCAATAGCCTTAAGACTATGTTCGGCAGAAAGGAAATATCAGTTTCCACGCAAGAAAGACTTCTTGATTTCAAACAGGGAAATAAGGATTTGCTAGGATACATAACGCAATTCAAACAATTATCTTCAGAAGTAGGGTGGCCGGATGAAGGGCTTCTTACCCTTTTTCGTAGAGGCTTAACGGAAGACCTTAAAGATGAGGTCTCTAAGGTACCTCGTCCGGCTAATCTGGCTGACATGATTACTCTAACTATGCAGATAGACTATCGAATGCAAGAACGGTCTCACGAAAGAAAGAAGAGCAAAGGATCACGACATTCAGTTGACTATTCCTATGTTGGGAATAGGACCCTTCCCCATACTGAAGAGCCTATGCAGATAGGGACCGTTAGAGGACCTTTATCTTCAACCGAAAGGGAAAGAAGAAAAAATCTTGGACTATGCATGTACTGTGGGTCCTCATCTCATGTACTGAAAGATTGTCATTTAGTTCCTCCTCGTCGCTCTACTACTCCGAAGTCGGGAAACTCCAAAGCCCTACCGAGAGGGGAAGAACGGTAGGGTTACAGAAATCTGGTTCCCCCTGGAAATCGGGTCTGACTGTAGACAATGCTTCAACCAACCAGACCATGGTAGTAGTTTCCTTGTCTATGATACTTTCAGAACACACTCTACCTGGTATTCCCGCCTTGATTGACTGCGGGGCAGCTGGGATCTTTCTGGATTACGAATGGGCGAAGAAACATGGTATTACCCTCGTATCCAAGAACATGGTTACTCCTATTCAGGGTGTGGACGGTAGTCCCTTAAGTTCAGGACCTGTTAAAGAACAGACAGATCCTATCACTTGCATGATTGCCAACCATAAAGAAACTCTGGTTTTTGATCTGATTAGAACTGCCCACTTTCCTATCATCTTGGGCCTTCCCTGGTTAAGACTTCATAACCCATATATCAACTGGTCAGCAGGTACTCTATTCTTGGGATCAGAATATTGCGTACACCATTGCCTTTCTCAGGAGTCAGTAGGCATACGTCTTCCCACTATTGAAGATCATCATCCTGCTGTATCCTCTATTAATCAATTAGAAATGATCCCTAAATGCCATTGGGGATTCCGATCTATATTTGAAAATCCCGAATTTCCTACCTTGCCTCCTCATAGAAGGGATGATTGTCATATAGACATACTCCCGAACAGCCCATTCCGTTTGGCCGCATGTATGTGCTTTCACAACGGGAGAAGACTGTTTTGAAGGATTATCTTCAAACCAATTTACGCAATGGGCTAATAACCGAGTCTGTGTCTCCAGCCGGAGCTTCTCTCTTCTTTATCCCTAAGAAAGACTCGGACGAACTTCGCCCTTGCATTGATTATCGAGGATTAAACAAGATAACCATTGCCGACAAGTATCCAATGCCTCTTATCACAGACATCCTTGAAGCTGTTCGAGGGGCTACTATTTACACTAAGCTGGATCTCCGAGGTGCTTACCACCTCATAAGAATAGCTGCAGGAGATGAATGGAAAACCGCCTTTCGCACCCCTTTCGGGCACTATGAGTACCACGTTATGCCATTTGGCCTGGTCAACACACCAGCAATATTCCAGCGGTTCATGGACCACCTCTTTGCCGATATTTTATTGCAGTTCGTCATCATCTATTTAGATGATATCCTGGTTTATTCCAATAACCCAGAGGACCATATCCAGCATGTCAACACAGTGTTGGAACGCCTGCAAATCAATCATCTGTACTGTAAGTCCACCAAATGCGAGTTCCACCAGGAGCAGGTAAATAGCCTCGGATTTGTGCTATCTTCTCAGGGTATCTCTATGGACCCAAAGAAGGTGTCAGCTGTTTTGGATTGGCCGATCCCCTCTTGCATAAAAGACATTCAACGATTTCTAGGATTTGCCAACTTCTACCGGAAATTCATTCCAGGTTTTTCGGAAATCATTTTACCCATCACCAGACTTCTAAAGAAAGGAGTCACGTTCTCCTGGAACGATGCGGCCCAGATCGCCTTCCAAACTCTAAAGGAGATATTCACTTCTGCTTCAGTTCTTATAAACCCTGATCAAACCAAACAATTTATTGTGGAGACAGATGCTTCGCAATTTGCGTTGGGTGCCGTACTTTTACAATTATCGGAACAGGGAGAAGAAAGACCTGTAGCTTATCTGTCTAAAACTTTCAATGCGGCAGAACAAAACTATTCCGTTCTTGAGAAAGAGCTTCTGGCTATCAAACAATCATTCAAAGAATGGAGACACTTACTCTTGGGATCTACCCATCCTATCAAGGTTCGCACTGACCACCAGAATCTACGAGCCCTGCAGAATGCCTACACGACCAACAGCAGGCAGGCCCGCTGGGCTTATTTCTTTCTTCCCTTTCGTATTGAGTTCACCTTTTTGCCGGGAAAACATAATCAGAAGGCAGATGCGCTGTCTCGTAAGGACTCTCCTACATCGACATTCTGTTCCGAGAAGATGTTTCCCAACGCTCGTTTTATTGCTGTATTGACTGACTTTCTCCAAGAAGTACGAACAGCCACTGATCAAAATAAATCGTTCTGTGAAAACATTGCGTCCACCCACCATCTCACCAAAGAAAAGGAATATTTATTTTACGGCACTCAGCTGTTGATTCCCATTCCTTCTTTACAACTCGAAGTGTTACAAATGTGTCATGACTCTAGGGCTGCGGGTCATAGAGGTTTTCCCTCAACATTGGAACTCGTACAACGACACTTCTGGTGGCCAAAGATGCGATCTGATGTCCAGGATTATGTTGCGGCTTGTAGCATCTGTGCTCACGCAAAGACTCCACGTACTCCTCCTTTGGGGTTATTAACGAGGATGCCTATTCCAGATCGGCCTTGGCAAATCATCTCTACCGATTTTGTGTCTGATCTACCACCTTCGGAGAACAAGACAGCCATTATGGTGACAATTGACTATTTCACCAAATTGGCACATTTTACCCCTTTAGAGAAACTACCGGGGGCGACTTTAATGGCTAAAATCTTCCTCTCTGAAATCTTTTCTCGTCATGGTCTCCCGGATACCATTGTTTCAGACCGAGGTCCCCAATATACCTC
Source organism: Ambystoma mexicanum (assembly GCF_040938575.1). Taxonomy (NCBI): domain Eukaryota; kingdom Metazoa; phylum Chordata; class Amphibia; order Caudata; family Ambystomatidae; genus Ambystoma; species Ambystoma mexicanum. The sequence continues at coordinate 905,215,955 of NC_090939.1, forward strand.
ACTTTTCTGGCAAAAGACGTGTCACGTTTTAGGGATTAAGCGAGCCCTCTCGTCAGGATATCATCCCCAGACCAATGGGCAAACGGAGCATTTGAACCAGACACTGGAAGGATATCTACGTTGCTTCGTATCAGCGGCCCAGGATGACTGGGCAGGTTTACTCCCTTTTGCAGAATTTGCCTACAATAACTCCCGTCACTCTGCTCTCCGGACTAGCCCCTTTCATTGCTCTTATGGCTTTCATCCCTCCTTTGTTCCTCTGGTGTCGACTCCTCCTTCCTGCTGCCCAGGTGTTGATGAATTTATTGCTGACATTCAAGATGGTCAGAGACTGGCTAAGCAGTCTCTTGTGGAGGCTCAAGACCGGGCTAAGCGGAACGCCGATCTCCATCGCCGCATTGCCCCGAAACTTACCATCGGTGACTCTGTTTGGTTGGCATCCCGTTTTCTTCCTCGCCATCTCGTTCCGTCTAAACTATCGCCAAGATACTTTGGACCCTTTAAAGTGTTGGCCATGGTGGGCCCAGCTGCTGTCAAACTGGCTTTGCCAGCCTCTTGGTCTCGGATACACCCTGTATTTCATCTGTCTCAAATTAAGTTAGTGGTGCCGGATCGTTTTCGTCGGACAGGAGGGGTCCCTCCTCCTCCTGTTCTCACAGATGGGGGTCCTGAGTTTGAGGTGGCGGGTGTGTGTGACTCTCGCTTTCGCCGAGGTAGATTGCAGTTTCTGATTGACTGGAAGGGTTATTCTCCTGCTGAAAGGACCTGGGAACCGGCCTCTGGGGTTCATGCTCCCCGACTGGTGCAGCGTTTTTTCCGGCTTCATCCGGGTAAACCCGGGGCGCCCCCCAGGAGGAGGGGGCATACTGTTACACATTGTGGTAGATGGACTCTGTGGTCCCGTACCCGCTTGTGCGGTATCGTGCGGAAGTGCAGTTCCAAGATGGATGCCCGTCGAGTTCCTCCAGCCGACAGCTACGGTCCAGTCTTTTCACGTCTCTCTGAGACGCCACGGACCGCTCACGTGATACTATATCAAGACTCCAAGCCAAGGTTTCATCGCGTCGCTTCTGTTACCGACGCTCCGTGAGTTCGATATTGAATCCTGTACTTACTTGTCTATTAGTTCTTGTTTGCCCTTTAAACTGTCCTAATCTTGTCTTTACCTATCTCTCAGAGATTATCTTCATTCACGCTATCCGATCACTGCTCCCTTCGTGTTCAGTCCAACCCGGCAAATCCTGCTTAACTTAGCCGTCTATAGAACCTCCTCCACGGCATTACCCTCTGCTTTGAAACCCGTCTGGGTAAGTTCCTTATTCCCTAAGTCTTCCCTTCTAGCCCCGATTAGGATCACTTACCTGCCTGTTCTTGCAGAAGACCTGCCTTTCATCCTCTGTTCTTCTGAAGTCCATTTCCGAAGCTTCAGTCCCAATCCTTCCCTCCAAGGGTGAAAGCTTTTCCCTTCCGCCTTCTATTTTGGCTGTCTTACCTTTTCCATCTCTCTGACCCTATCTTATTCCTTTCGTTTACTCAGGAGGGATATCCTGTGCAACTTCCGTTTGAAACCACCTCGCAAGTATTCTTCTGCTACTACTACTTCCCGATCAACGAGATTCCAGACTCGAGCAGGGTTTTCTTCCCATTAGAGGGTTTCCCTGGCGATCGTATCCTCTCCCCCGGTTTTTTCTCTTTCCGGGTAGGAGGGGCCAGGACTGTCTCAGGGGAACTTTCACTGCTGCATTTGTCTCTTCCATATTGGATATCCAAATTGTCAAGGTGAGCGGGTTTAAACCTTTAACATTTACTGAGGCTAACTACCGCTTTAAGCAATTTGCAGTAAGCATAACAAACCTACACCCAGTCTTTTGTTGAGGTAGTACATGGTGTCATGCCTGCACCATGGGCGCATCCATTTGCGCTCAATATGGACTATTTGTTTATCATTTATTTACAACAGACTCTTGGATCAATCTATATTTACTTTGGGGACTTTATGTCCCATTTGCGAGACTTTATTATTTTTTCCAACAACCTACGCATACCATAATGCACTTGGCTATAAGCATCGATTCCTGGCTGTTCCTATTGGTTATCAAAGGAACTACACCCCCCAGAAGCCCTAGGGATTGGCTCTGCTTCCACCAACTCAGGAACAGAGAGGGAGGTGGCCGATTGTCTGCAGGTGTGCTTAGCCAGGTGCAACCAATTAGCCTGCCTCTGTGCTGGGCTAGGCAGTATAAAAGGCTGCTGCCTGCAGTGGCTCAGCCTCTTGCATTGAGAGACCTTCCTCCACCTTTCGTGTCTTTCTACGGATCTTTGTATGCTGTTTACCTTCACTCCTGCTTGGACCCTGCCTTGCAGCTTGCTACACCCTGCTGCCTACAGCCCTAGCCTTCTGGGCTCCCTGCCTCAGCCCAGCTCCTCTGGGCTTCCTGCCTTGCAGCCTGTTACTCTTCGCTGCCTACAGCCATAGCCTTCCAGGCTCTCTTCCTCACAGCCCTGCTCCTCCGGGCTCTCCACATTGCAGCCGTTCACGCTCTGCTGTCTTCCAGCCTCCGCCCTTGCCCTACCGGGCTTTCTACATTGCAGCTGATCACGCTCTGCTGCTTTCCAGTCTCAGCCCTTGTCCTCTGGGCTCCCTGCTCTGCAGCCTGCCTCACTCCGGCTGCCTACAGCCCTTGTCCTCTGGGCTTCATACTTTGCAGCTGATCACTCTCCGCTGCTTACTACCTACCTTTTTTCCGCTGGGTTCTCGGCCTAGCAGCCCTCTACAGTCCTCTGCAACCTTCTACGGTCAGCGGCCCTGCCCCTCAGGGCTCACTCCTTGCTGCCCGGTCCTTCTGGGTTCCTTGCCGTGCAGCCTGCTTTACTCTGCTGCCCTAAGCCCTTTCCCTCTGGGCTCTCTACCTTACAGCCCTGCTCCTGTGGGCTTGCTCATTGCTTTCCTGCTCCTCTGAGCTCTCAACCTTGTTCCTTACTGTCCTCTGCTATCCTATCCTGTTACACGACTTTCCCTTCATTTCCTTCTGCTAGTTTGCTATCAACCTCCTTTTCCTGGATTTGTCTGTAAGTATCTTCTCTTGTCCTGTTTTGTAGACCCTTTTGTACAGAGCTTGTCGGTTGGTTCCCATCAGTCAACCTCTGCCCCTTCCCTTGTCTCGTTTCTACAATACAGACACCCATAGCTGCTGTTCCAAGCCATGAGCAAACAGCGTGGGCCTCTGTTATAGCAAACTGTGCAGAAGGCTAGAGTATTTCCTAAGGTTCGTGGAATACTCTTTTCCTATATCTGCATACACCCCAAGAGGGAATTCATTCTGTACCTTTCCCCTTACTACTCTTGCCTACTCTTCGTTCTCTTTCCTTTCTGCTGTGTGTGTACCTATCTGTCCACTTATTTTTGGCACAACCACCCAAACCCTTTCTGGGTGTCCTGTGCCACTTTTTATAGAGTGCCATCCCTGACACATGGCCACTGTGTTGTCCCTCATTATTAGGACATTCTTTCCCCATACAGATGGCAGAAAGGCCTTCAGCGCTTGTCTGATTGCCCTCAGCTCCAAAAGGTTGATGTGTAGTTTGGACTCTGATGGAGACCAACGACCGCTGATTGCCAGATCATTGCAATGGGCTCCCCGCCCCGTGAGTCAGGCGTCCGTCACTACTGTTATCTCTGGCCATGGTTGCCAAAAAGGTTCTCCTTTCAAGAGGTTCTCCCGGCAGGCCCACCACCAAAGGTCCTGTGGGTGTCCAGTCATTTGGTCGACTACAAACTGGTCGACTGCAATTTGGTCGACGTCATTTGGTCGAAAACCAAATGGTCGAATTTTTTATTTTTATTTATATATGTGTTTTGTGGGTTTTCGTGTAGAAAAAAAAAGAAAGAAAAAAAAGGCGGTTGGGGGGGGGACCCCCCCCCCAAAAAAAGGGGTAAGAATAAAAAAATAAAAAAATTTCGACCATTTGGTTTTCGACCAAATTGATTCGACCAGTTGTCCAGTCGACCAATTGTTTTCGACCAAATGACTGGCAACCGGTCCTGTGAGACTCAGAATTTGTAGGAGGTCAGACATCTTTCCTGAGAATTGGGGCCAGTGAGTCCTGAGAGCCCATCGAGAGATCTCATTCTCAGGCAAGCCTCTGGCACCAGAAAAATGCACGATGCCATGAGGCAGAGGAACCTCGAAAAATCAAAGGCCGGTAGATGATGGGCATTCTGGTATTTGGTCACCATCTGCAGAATGTCTTGAGCCCTCACCTCTAGTGGCGAGGCTTTTCCCAGCGATGCATCCAGGATTGCTCCAATGAATTGGAGCATTTGAGATGGTATCATGTGAGACTTCTTGAAGTTAAGGGAGAAGCCCAATCTGTGAAGGGAATGACGGATGGAGCTGAGAGGTTCCAGGGCCTGTTCGGGGGAACTGGTCCTGATCAGCCAATCGTCCAGGTAGGGGTAAACGTGAATTCCCCCTCTCCTGAGATTCGCTGCCGAAACTGCCATCAACTTGGTGAAAACCCTCTGGCAGAGGTCAGCCCAAATGGCAGAACCCGAAACTAATAATGAGAACCGCCAACGGCGAACCTCAGGTGTGATGATGTGATGGATCGGCACAAAGCATCCTGTAGGTTCAATGATACCATCCAATCCCGAAGCTGGAGGGCTCAGGATCTGAGAAAGAGTTACCATCTTGAACTTGTCCTTCCTGAGGAAGTCTCTTAAGTCCAAAATGGGACTCGATCCTCCCTCCTTTTCTGGAATTTGAAAGTACGGGGAATACCAACCCCTGTTCCTCTTCGCTACAGGTACTGGTTCAATAGCATCTTTCTCTAGCAAGGTTAGTATTTCCTGCATAAGGAGCAGATCTGGAACTTTGTAAGAGATGTTCCCCGGTGGATGACTCTGATGCTTTTTCATAAAGGGAAGGCAGTACCCCTGGGTAACTGTTGTCAATGCCCATGTTTGTTTGTTTGTTTATTTATTTGTATAGCGCTCCTGACCCAGAGGTATATGGGCGCTTAAGCATCAGGTTACAGGCATAGGTAGGAACATTTGTACAATTGTGCAGCATAAGTATAGTTACAAAATCAGTTATGAGAGCAGTTATAGTAGAATTAGTGACATGCATACATACAGTGCTAGTTAATTGTTAAGTAACCAGGTGATGATCTTAGTTCTGAAAGGTTGAAATGTAGGGGTAGATTTGATGTCCAGTGGAATAGTGTTCCATAATTGTGAGGCTAGAACTGGGAAACTGGAGCCACCGGCTCTTTTGAGGGAGTATTTGGGCACTGTCAGTTGTAGTGTATTAGAGGATCTGGTAGTTCTAATATTCTGTCTTAAGATGAATTTATCGGTTAGATAAGGTGGGGCCAGGTGGTTAAGAGCTTTGTAGGTGAGGCAGATAGTTTTTAGGTCTATTTTTTGTTGGATGGAGAGCCATTTGCATGTGATTCTTGTGGCTGAGATATGTTCTCTTCTGGGAATATTAAGGGCGGCACGGAGTGCGTTGTTTTGTAGGACTTGCAGTTTGTTGACAACCGTTTTATTGGCACCTACATACAGGCTGTTGCAATAATCCAGTTTGGATTGTATAAGTGCTCTGGCTAGAGTGAGGCAATTGTTGGGGGATATCAGAGGTCTGCAGGCTCTAATTAGTTTCCCAGTGTAAGCAGTGGCTGAGGCAGTCATATTAATTTGTTTGGCGAGGTTGGTGTTAGTGTCGAGATAGAAACCAAGAGTTTTTACACTTTTGGCAGTGGGAATAGTGTTGCCGTCGATGATGAAGCTAGAGTAGCTCGGGCTGAGATTCCGGATAGTGTTGGGTGAGCCGACAAGGAGCAGTTCAGTCTTGTCATCGTTCAGGCAGAGGCCATGTGTGGCCATCCATGCCTGAACGATGGAGAAGACTTCGCCGATCCTGTTGGCGTCCGCGTTGTAGTTGCCTGATAAAGTGAGGAGTATCTGGGTGTCATCTGCGTAGTTGGTGTAGGTGACACCCAGATGGTCCAGTTTATCGAATAGGGGCTTTGTAAATATATTATACAAAGTGGGTGAAACACACGATCCTTGTGGGACACCGCAGGTAATGGGAATAGGGTCGGCTGCTGCTATGGGTGAGAAGACTCGCATGGTCCTATTGTCCAGGAAGGATTGGATCCATGTGACCGCTGAGTGGGAGAAGTGTGCTGCCGATGATAAGTGGTTGCACAGAATTTTGTGGTCAACCAGGTCAAAGGCAGCGGAGAGGTCGAGGAGAAGCAGGATGGCAGCCCTCCCTTTATCTTTAATTTCGTCTATCTGGCTCTTGAGATCAACAAGGGCTGTTTCCGTCCCATGTTGGGGACGAAAGCCAGATTGGCGAGTACCTAGTAATAGGTTAGTTTCAAGGTAATCCTGAATTTGTAGATAGGCCACTCTGTCAAGAATCTTTAGTAAAAATGGGACAGTGGTAATGGGTCTATAATTTGTGGGTATGTCTGGGTCGAGGGTCTGTTAGAATAGCCTGCCATTCTATCAGATACTGCGACAGTTTGCCTCCCACTGGGGTCTTGGGAACTAAGTCCTCAGAGAGGTTTTGGGGAGGCTGACCCAGTGGCTGATGGAAACGTAGCTGCTGCTGGGGCCTTAGTACCTCTTCCCCCTTCACTACGGGGGAATCTTCTTTGGCCTCTTTCAACTGGTTGTCCTCAGCTCCTTCCAAATGTGGAGTAGTGACTAAAGGACCTACCTCTCCAGGGCGTACCTGTGGGGCAATTTGGAGGGTGTCTGATCGCAGCACCAAGTGATTTGGCTGCTGCCTTTGAAGTTTCTCCAAACTCTCATCAGCCTTGCTGTCATGCCTGCGCCATGGGCGCATACATTGGCGATCAATATGGACCTTATTTCCCATTTGCGAGACTTTGGTGCTTTTCTATTTTTCCCAACAAACTACACTTACCACAATGCACTTGGCTATAACCATCTATTCTTGGCCATTCCTATTTGTCATCATCAGAACTACAATCCCCAGAAGCCCTAGGGATTTGCTCTGCTTCCACCAGCTCAGGAACAGAGAGGGAGGTGGCCGATTGTCTGCAGGTGTGCTGAGCCAGGTGCAACCAATTAGCCTGCCTCTGTGCTGGGCAGGGCGGTATAAAAGCTGCTGCCTGCAGGGGCTGTCTCTTGCATTAAGAGTCCTTCCGGCACCTTTTTGCTTCGAGCTACGGATCTTGTATGCGGTTCCTCCTTACTCCGGCTTTTGATCCAGTGCCCTGCCGGGCTCCCTGCTTTGCAGCCGATCACGCTCTGCTGTTTTCCAACCTCCTCCAGTGCCCTGCCGGGCTCTCTACATTGCAGCCGATCACGCTCTGCTGCTTTCCAGCCTCTGCCTTTGCCCTCCCGGGCTTCTGCCTTGCAGCCGATCACGCTCAGCTGCTACCTTCCGCCCTGGACTTGCAGACTCCTGCCCTGCAGCCTGCCTCACTCCGGCTGCCTACAGTCCTTGTCCTCTGGGCTCCCTGCTCTGCAGCCTGCCTCACTCCGGCTGCCTACAGCCCTTGTCCTCTGGGCTCCCTACCTTGCAGCTTACAGTCCTCTGCAGCCTTCTACAGTCAGCGGCCCTTCTCCTCTGGGTTTACTCTTTGCTGCCGGCCCTTCTGGCTCCTTGCCACACAGTCTGCTTCTCTCCGCTGCCAACAGCCCTTGTCCTCTGGGCTTCCTTCCTTGCAGCCGAGCACGCTCCGCTGCTTACTACCTACAGCCTTTGCCCGCTGGGTTCTCAGCCTAGCAGTCCTCTGCAGCCTTCTACGGTCATTGGCCCTGCCCCCCAGGGCTCACTCCTTGCTGCCCGGCCCTTCTGGGCTCTTTGCCGTGCAGCCTGCTTTCCTCCACTGCCCTAAACCCTTTCGCTCTGGGCTCCCTACCTTACAGCCCTGCTCCTGTGGGCTTGCTCATTGCTTTCCTGCTCCTCTGAGCTCTCAACCTTGTTCCCTACTGTCCTACGACTTTCCCTTCATTTCCTTCTGCTAGTTTGCTATCGACTTCCTTTTTCCTGGATTTGTCTGTTAGTATCTTCTCTTGTACTGTTTGTAGACCCTTCTGTACAGAGCTTGTCTGTTGTTTTTCCATCAGGCAACCTCTGCCCCTTCCCTTGTCTCGTTTCTACGTTACAGACACCCATAGCTGTTGTTCCAAGCCATGAGCAAACAGTGTGGGCCTCTGTTATAGCAAACTGTGCAGAAGGCTAGAGTTTTTCCTAAGGTCTGTGGAATACTCTTTTCCTATATCTGCATACACCCCTAGAGGGAATCCATTCTGTTGTACCTTATTTCCTTGCTACACTTGCCTACACTTTGTTCTCATTACGTTCGCTGTGTGTGTACTTATCTGTCCACCTTACTTCGGCACAACCACCCAAACCCTTCCTGGGTGTCCTGTGCCACTCTTTACAGGGTGTCGTCCGTGACACTTGCTTCCGAATAAATGAGTACTGTCAAAGTTATGTTATGTTACTAGGCATTTATATAGTGCTCTATACATCATTGGTATGACCTCAAAGCGCTGGTAGGTTGAATGCCCTCGGGAACCGTAGTTCTGGTCAGTAGAGAGAGATAGTGTTGTAGGGTGCATGGGTGCACCAGATGTGTGCAGCTGATGTAATTGCCGGATGGTAGCTGAATCCTGGCGTTAGGTGGGGTGCTGAAGATTTCAGTTGGAGGTGTGCAGTCTGGTGGGTGACACCCAGACTGGGCTCTGGCTGCGTTAGGCACGAAGGACACATATGTGAGCAATTAGCCGGAATGTGCTCGGTTAGCTGCGTTTTATAGGGTGATGAGGTGTTTATGGGTCATATTTGTATGTGAACAGCTAGGCCGAATTAATTAGAGGTATAGCTGCGTTCTAGTTGAATGGAGGTGTGTAGTAGAGAGTAAGCGTAGTGATGTGATATGATGGTTACCTTTAGAGCGCCTGAGACCAGGCACATGAACAGGATGGCAAGGACCAGAGGGACACACAGACACATAGGAACAGGGGGCTGGGCTTACAGCGACAGGAGGGAGATACGAATATATAGCAACAGCATGGGGAGCAGGAGGGCAGGGTACACAGTGATTTACATTCGTATTTCTAACCGATTCTATTCACGCTAATGTTCACAGCTCAGAGTGTGGGACATCCAACATTAGCACTTCCATCCGGCAGTGACTCAGGCCAACATTCACGGTCATGTCAGGATCTGGTGCAGGCCAATGTTCACATTTCATCCACTCTATCCACCCGACCCACCCCGTACGCTCCATCGATTCCATCAGCCCCATCCGTTCCAGGAAATATTGAGCAGCCTGGATTGTACGTCTGGAGCAAATCCCGACTTTCTCAACCAGGCAAACCTGCGCACACCTGTACTAGCCGCCATAGCTCTGCTGATACTGTCAGCAGAGTCGAGACCAGTCTGGAGGGATTCGCAAGTCGCATCTTTCCCATCCTTGACTATGTTTAAAAACCTGTCTCGTTCGTCCCCTTCGGGAATATGGTCACGCCGCCATGGATAAACACTCCCAAAGGGTGTGAGTGAACCTTGCCAAAGTGCACGTGGCATTAGTCGATTTCACGGCCTTAATTCCAGCTGAAAAAACGTTTTGGGCTAGGGCATCATAACCCTTGTCATCCTTATCAGGAGGGATAGTATGGTAGGCATTTTGTCTATTGGTTGAGGTGGCAGCTTAAACCACCAGACTTTCCGGTATTCGGTGTTCTGATAGATAAAAAGGGTCACTGCTTGATACCCTGTATTTTGAGGTCAATTTCTTGTTGACAGCTGGATTGAGTTCAGGCGCCTCCCAATTGGTAGCCACGCGCTTTTGCAAAGCTTCATGGAACGGCACAATAGGGTCTTCTTGAGGTCCCTTGTCCAAAATGTCGGTCAAGTCATCTTGCTCAAAGACTGGACGTGCTCTAGCCCAACCCATATACTCAATAACCCTTGACATCAACTGTTTGTAGGTAACCTCTGCATGATCACCGGGATCTGACCTGCCAAACTCTACCTCTGGTGAGGTGTCTAAACCACTGGCATCATGCAGGCACTCTTGTAGATTATTTATTCTTTACTCTTGAGAAATTAATGCTTCAGGGACTGATGGTGTACCATATTGGAGGCCAAAAGGCCTAGATTCATCTGAAGATGGCTCTGCATCCTCATAGAGGAAAGTGCCTTAAAATATTCAGCCCTAGGCAAAGGGGTATATGTCTTTTCCATAGTACTCGATGGAGTCATAATGTTTGTCGATAAAGGAGCCCAAATCGTCGAAACTGTTGACGTTGATGGCTTTGATGGCTGCGTCAACAGCCTCGACACCAGTGGCGTCGAGGAACTTGACGCTCGAAGCAGCAATGACTTTTCATAACGGTTTGGCGCCGATGATGCATCTTTCGACCCTGAAGGCGTCGATGTAGCGTCTTTCGGCCCCGGAGGCGTCGACAACTCAGTGTTCAAATTCCTCGACTCAAGGGATCCTTAGACCGCTCTCGAGGAGTTTTGCCTGCCGGGCGAGTGGTGGGAACCACTACGCAATCGTTTGTTTTTATTTTTCTTACAGCGAGGCGAAACATTCTCGACTTGTCCGAAGTTTTTTTTTTTTTTTACAGAGTCAAAGGGGATGTATGGGTCCTAACTGCCATGAGCTTCCCTAGGCGCTCTCTCAGGGCTTTCAACGTCATGGACAGGCAGTCCTCACACTCCGATGAAGGATGAGCGGATCCCAGACACCACAAGCATATTCTGTGGGGGTCCATAACAGACCGCAGTCACAGCATTTTTTGAAACCCGACTTGAGAGTGGAAGACGCCGATGATGAAGCCATTCTTTCGAATATTACTCAAAGATTTTCAACGATTTCTCAAAGATTTCTATTCACAAAGGAACGAAGCGTACCGTACCCGAAGCATTAGCGTGGAAAAACAGAATTGAAGCCAACAGCATGCTATATATATATATTTATATACACAACTTCGGTGACATCGACATTGAGACGGAGGCCTCTGAGGGACATCGAGTTGACAGGCATCGACGCACAGCACCCCCTGCTGAAAAAAGAAATCCAAAGCAACTTAGCTGGATATTGGAAATATCAAAAATACAGGTTTGTTTCTTCAAGCTGTTGAAAAGAAAGTGGGCTGCATAATTGTTTCATAATATGCAACATATTCCAATGTTTCCATACACTATTACATACACATTTACTTTTGGGGTGCACTGAATACACTTTACCTTTGAACACAGTTGCAACAATATTGGCAACTATAGTGTAGCAAAGCAAGTGAAAAAATAAGCTAAAGTAAGAAGCAAATTAGAGAACTAATATGTAGGAAAGAAAGGAGTTTAAAACACCATACACAGCCTTATAAAATAGGGCCGTACACCTTAAAAAGGTTCTTCCCTAGTGCCAATACAGTTCTTTTGAGAAGACTAGGACTCTTTAAAGGGGTATGAACAAGTGGTGGCAGCAGGAAGTGTTTCAAATTTGAAGAACAATGCAAGTAAAGTTTGTGGTAGACCCTCTCCCAATCCAACCACCTCAGGTGAAGTCCCGGGAGGATGCTTAACCAGAACACCACTGATCATGGTCAGTCAATGGGAGAAGTAAGGCAAGGACTTTACACTCAAGCATTATGGAAATAGAGGGGGTGGCAATAGGTATGCTCACTCACCTCCTGTACTCCGATTCACACAGGGACCACTTTGGTCGCTCCTGAAATCACTGTGTCCCTGTGCTTCGTATCTTGGTTCCAGTGAAGCAGGTCCAGGGATTGCTGGTACAGAGGTCGCTTTCGGCGTCAGGATTTTTGGTCCGGCTAGTGAGTGGTTCAGCACTGTAGCGAAATGGTTCCTGGGAATGGACAGCTGGATAACCATGGCACAATAAAGAAAGGACCACAAATATGTTGACGAACTCAGAGGCCTCCCAGGACACAATGACGACCAAATACTTTGTATTTTGCCTGTTTGGTAGGGGCTGGGGGGATATACGCTGCTGCCCTTCTTGTGTCGGTGCAGTTATTTTACTTACAGCATTTGGTGGAACTGGATGCACAGGATTGCGCTGTCTTTTGTATTAAGGTGTGAACCAGCCACATTGTTCCTCTGGTTGCTTGAAATGCTATGTTCTGATGGTGGAGTCACTGGCATTCACATATTCGCTAATTCAACATCCTCATCACCCAGACTCTTGGACCCAGAAGAGAAGCATATGGGCAGCTAATCCTTTCGTACAAGATAAGAATTCATTGTCGGCAGTGAGTGAGGTCAAGATTTTCACATGAGATCAGGCCCAGCCACTCCCTCCAGTGAGTCTCACCATGCAGCAAATTGAACTCTGTTTCAATGAGCTTGACTCAATTTTAAAGGGGTGATTTGGTTTGGTGCACTTTAAAAGAAGTTTTGTATCTGTAAATATAAATGTTTTACTTTTAATTTCATTGTGTTCTAATTGTGCAAGAATTTGCTTCTGGTGAGTTTATCTCAAAGGGTTCATTCTTTGAGTGCGTCTTTTAACAAGAATGAGCCCTAATTGAGGTTTATTTCACGTCTTTGACGCACACTTCTATAGTGCTGAGTTGTGAATCAGTAGGTGATAATCCCCACGTTGAATAGGTCATGATTCAAGAATTTCTTTTTTTATGAGAGGACATGCTATCCTCGAGTTGGCACGTTTTCTGAATGAAACTCACCCGTACTTGAAGGTGGTTAATTTAATGAGCATTGTACATTTAACGACAGCGGCTCTTGGAGAAGTACAAATGTAACCTAACGAAATGGGGGTGCTCACTGTCCTTGGTTTAGAGTTGTTTTGTGCACTTACACCACCCTGCTTAGAGGGTCAACCCCATGCTTGCAGCTTGTTGCACAAAGGTTCTCGTCATCTTAAAAGCACACTATAAATCCATTGTTTAAAAGGTCTGCCCTATACACGCAGTAAACAGGGTTTGTTGATTATGCTGGTGGCAGAAAACTATTTGCATATATATTTATGGGAATATACATCACGTCACACCCCCACCCCCCACCTCCACCCGCAGCCGCACCCCCAGACCAGCAGCAGATTCCAAATTCAGAAACTGTGACCCTGGAGCCGGTGGGGTGTGGGTGTGGATGTGTGGGAGAGAAAGAGAGAGAGAGAGAGAGAGAGGGAGAGAGAGGGAGAGAGAGAGAGAGAGAGAGAGTGTGTGTGTGAAAGAGATAGAGACTGGTGTGTAACCACTCCAATATGGTGGCTTAGGTTGGTATGCTACAATCTCTTAGGTTATGCTACACCATGCCATATTTTAAGCTCTGGGAGCATGCTGTGTAATGTTTTGCTTTGCTGGGATCAATGTGTTTTTGTTACCAAAGCTAAATCCAATTTAACTGGAATATGCATGAGTGTTGCTTTCTTGCACATGCATTTTATGTACTTATTCATCTTTTTTGGGCAGGCATGATGCTGGTTTTCTTTTATACTAAATTTACTGGCTAGGCCAGTCATGTTATGTCTGATTATTCTACTGTCATTTTACTTTAAAATGTTTATCTTTTTTATTTTGTTATTTATTGTGCTTTAGCCAATATTTTTTGACTTTACACATTTCGAGACAAATATAAAAATGTAAAACAATTTACACAATAGAAATTAAGCACATAAAAAACGGTAAAAGACAAAAGAAAAGATCAATCAAACATTTGCAGCTATCATCAAATTTCAATTCTTAACCGTCCAAATTTAGATCTCTTAAAGCTCTGACCACTTCTGAGGTCAGAAATATTTCATTACCAGATGATAGTCTAAGCCAAAATTCCTCTGTGTCCAACCATCTAACATCATGAACAAATCTTCTCAGTCTAACAACTCTCACATCCCTTGTACCCAAACACCTAGATAAAAGATGTTTTATCGTTTGATGTTCAATATCATCACATTTATCACACCAGTTATCAGAAAAGGCAGAGTCTCTGATTGATTGAATTTCCAAAGTGGGGAGTATGTTGAGTCTGAATTCTAAAAAAAGATCCCTTGATCTCAGATCCGGGAATTGGGGCAAGTAGGGGGGCAAAATTGCACTTTTTTTACCCATAATGGAAAATGATTGCCACAACTTTGCCCTCCTCATTTATTCTTCTGTTTCTAACCAATCCCAATTTTTCATCCGCTCTTTTACCTTTGTTGGATTTTGTATCAGGAGATCTGGTGTACAACCTGCATTATTCAGAAGCTCTAGACATCTGAGCTTTAATTTTTCAAGGAACCGGTTAGTACTGCACTGCAATAGGAGGGACAAGTCCTCATATAGTGATCCCTTTGGAGGATCCAATAGCGACCTATATAGGGAGATCCATTTCCACTCCAACCACGATCTTAGAGAGGAGAGGCCCGATGTTTAATCTGTATCTTGCCCAATATCTCTCCTACTTTCCACAATTGTCCTTTAATTGCATGTGACTGCATATCATTCTCTGTGCATGTACGCTCAAGTAGAACTGTGTCCTATAGGATACAACTGAGTACTACGAAACATTTGGTGCAGTTGTCATACAGCCTCAACCATATGCATGTACACTGCCTGTAAAGTATATAGAACAGCCCTCAAATGTAGTCAGTTGTCATAGGGGTTCATAAACCTGTCATTCAGGCAACCTTCTTCCTATAGCGATGCGCCCCATAGTAAACTGCTGAGTTCCACAAAACACTTCAGTTCAGCTATCAGTGTCTACCATTATCATCATCAATAACTTTATTCGGCCAAAAAGGCATCAAAGTACAGCCTAACAATACATTTCTAAAAGACAAACATTCCAAAACATTTTTAGGGAAAGAGAGAGCGATCAGGAAAGAGACACCACCCTCCTTAAATACCACAGTGCAGATCTCTAACCACAGTTCAGAGCTCCCAGACACAAGCCCTTCATTTAGCTCCCATAGCGTCGGTAGCCGAGAGCAGTAAGGTTCACCTCAGATAGGGGACCCTTACTACTAAAGATGCCAGAGGGAGCTACGGGACGAGGAGTGTTGAAGGAGCTATTAAATATGCTCACTGAGATACACACACAGCTGAAAGAAAGGAAAACGAAGAGTAAGCAAGTGTAGTAAGGAAAAAGGTACAGAATGGATTCCCTCTTGGGGTGTATGCAGATATAGGAAAAGAGTATTCCACGAACCTTAGGAAAACTCTAACCTTCTGCACAGTTTGCTATAACAGAGGCCCACGCTGTTTGCTCATGGCTTGGAACAACAGCTATGGGTGTCTGTAAGGTAGAAACTAGACAAGGGAAGGGGCAGAGGTTGCCTGACGGAAACCAACAGACAAGCTCTGTACAAGGGGTCTACGAACAGTACAAGAGAAGACACTAACAGATAAAACCAAGGGGAAGGAAGTCGAATAGCAAACTAGCAGAAGGAAATGAAGGGAAAGCCGTATAACAGGATTGGATAGGGAGAAAGAACTGAGGGTTGAAAACAAGGAAGAAAGCAAGGGAGCAGCAGTCAGGAAACAGGGGAACTGTAATAACTGAAAGTAAATAATGAATGTAAACTGATGTGGATAGCAGAGGACGGTAGGGTACAAGGTAGAAAGCTCAGGAAAGCAGGGAAGCAATGGGCAAGCCCAAAAGGAGCAGCGCTGTAAGGAAGGAAGCCCAGAGGGAAAGGGTTTAGGGCAGCGGAATGAAACAGGCTGCACGGAAAGGAGCCCAGAAGGGCCGGGCAGCAAGGAGTGAGTCCAGAGGAGTAGGGCCACTGACTGTAGAAGGCTGCAGGAGGATTGTAGAAGGCTGCTAGACTGGAAGCCCAGCGGACGAAGACTGTAGGTTGAAGGCAGTAGAGAGTGATATGTTGTAAGGCAGAAGCCAGGGAGGCAATGGCGAAGGTAGCAGCGGAGTGTGATCGGCTGCAAGGCAGGAGCCTGGAAGGCAATGGCGGAAGGTAGCAGCGGAGCGTGATCGGCTGCTTTGCTGGAGCCTGGAAGGCAAGGACGGAAAGTAGCAGCGGAGCGTGATCGGCTGCAAAGGCTGGATCCTGGAAGGCAAGGACTGAAGGTAGCAGCGGAGCGTGATTGGCTGCAAGGCTGGATCCGGGAAGGCAAGGACGGAAGGTAGCAGCGGAGCCTGATCGGCTGCAAGGCTGGTTCCTGGAAGGCAAGGACGGAAAGTAGCAGCGGAGAGAGATCAGCTGCTATGCAGAGGAACCGCATACAAAGATACGTAGCTCGAAGAAAAAAGGTGCTGGAAGGACTCTTAATGCAAGAGACTGAGCCCCTGCAGGCAGCAGCTTTTATACTGCCCAGCCCAGCACAGAGACAGGCTAATTGGTCGCACCTGGCTAAGCACACCTGCAGACAATCGGCCACCTCCCTCTCCGTTCCTGAGCTGGTGGAAGCAGAGCAAATCCCTAGGGCTTCTGGGGATTGTAGTTCCGATGATGACCAATAGGAATAGCTGTAGAATAGATGGTTATAGCTTTGTTGGAAAAAATCGAAAAAGTACCAAAGTCTCGAAAATGGGAAATAAGGTCCATAATGATCGCCAATGTATGCGCCCATGGCGCAGGCATGACAGAAACACACAGCATTATGTCCGTGTGGGGGCGTGGCCTCAGAGGTCCGGTGGCAAGAGGGAGGAAAGACTTTCCAGGGTCCCCAGACCCAAGCAAAACACCTGCGCCCTTGCTCCCTGCGGGCGCATCTCTACCATCGTCAAAACCCCCTGGCCTCTTCTCTATTCACACTTCCAACGTCTCTACATTAGACGTCTCTGCTTACTGTACAGTGCCTAAATTACCATTTCTGTGTAATGCATATGAAGCTCTTTTTTAGCATCTTTTCAGACCACAATCTGCTTAAGGGCCATTCTTCCCTAGAACACTTTGATGCCATAACATTATGACAGGAGGCACTATACAAATATAACATACAATAGACGGTTAAACGATCAACTGCTTCCATGTGACTCCTCACAGCTCGGATTACTCTCCTGTTAACTATTTACATCTGTTTTTTCTGTATATTGCAAAATGTGTGTAAAATGCTGCTACACCTAAGGACTTGTGGTTTTGGAACCGCAAACTACAGCTGTCTCACAGCTGCATGCAATTTTGAATTTGCAGGCACCTTTTACCATGGACTGAATAGGTTATATGACCTGTTGCAATTATCTGGGTCTGCACTTTGAATGTTTACTATTTTTTTTATACAGAATCTCGACATAGCTACCCTGGTCCCTACATTTTCCAAAAGGGGATAAAGAAAGAGACACGTTTTTACCAAAGTAACCAACTAAAGGTTTCTTTTACAAGTAGCTTCTCCCAGTATTCCTCCTATGATTTTGTAAATTGGTTATTTAGATGAGCATTAATAGATGTAATTTGTTATTATTGTGCATTTCATTTATAATGGATGCTCAAAGTCTAATTGTGGATTACATCCACATTTCTGTTGCTGTAGGATATGGTCTTTTATAGGAAACTTGAAATTGTATTGCATTGTTTCCAGCAACCTTCTTTCATGTTCAAAGTATGATTGTATTTATGCTCTGATAAAAATATGAAATCAAGATCAAGGAGAACTGGCAATTTCTTTAAGTGGTAAGCGATCCCCACCACCCTCTTCTAGTACTTCAGTGCCTAAGTGGAACAGTGAGTCTTCTCCTATACTGACTCCAGCATCTTCAGGTGAAGTAATGAACACTACTGCAAAAGATAGGGGCATGGTTGTGAACATTCCATGAGCAAAATTGGAAATTGTTAAGTTTCCCATTCCGGTGCTCACCAGCCAGGATTCTTTGACCAGATCTGCCATTGTGCTGGTGCCTGTGTTGAGCTGGCTTATGGACATCTCGCATTTCCCCGCTAGTGAAACCTTGTTCGTCTAAACCTTGTCGTTGCAAAAAGTGTTTTCTGGGACACACAAACATGGACCTTGAGATATCACATGCTTCAACATTAAGAATCAGAAATGGTCCTCAGCATTTACCAAACCAAGAGAATACACTATGTAGGAAGCCCTTTACTGATAATCAGTAAAGGGCTTATTCAGAGAATATAGTTCTCATCTTTCCAGATTCCTACTCTTGGTTTGGTAAATGTTCTAGGGCGTAATGACGAGAGGATTAAGAAGAAATCAGATCTTCTTTGTACACCAATGTACATGGAAATAGCACTATGCATTTGGAATGTGAGCCAAACGAGCATCTCCACTACTTTTTGATGGTATCATTTGGAAAAGATTCCTTTCATTTCTCTTGAGAGGAATTCTCCTGTCTGAGATTATTACACCATCCTGTCTGTACCAGAGAATTTTTCTGTCTAGTACATGATGGGTTCTTGGAACATATAAAAGTTCAGATGGGTCTTAAGGCTCTTTTCATGTAAATTCTGTGAAGGCATCATGAAGCAAGGCAGACAACAGATTGAAAATTCACAATAAAATAGTTTTTATTAACTCAAATATCAGGATGGTAGGAGGCCTATACTAAGGTGGGATTTCCCTACCTGAATGAGTCAAAAAGTTCAACTTAAAGGTACGTGGGCCTCATTACGACCCCAGCAGTAGCCGTGCCGGTAAAAAACGGCACGGCTGCCGCCAGAGTCGTGTTTTATTCCGGCAGTTGGCTCAACCCCAAGGGTCAGGATCCAAAAGCGATGGCCTTTCCCCGGCCGCCTGAGAAGAGGATCTAGGGGCGTGGGGATAGGAGTGAGGATATACCCTCAGGTTTCTCACAGTTCATAGAATGGGAAACTAATCGGGCATTTGGATTTGAGTCTCTCGGATTTCAAAAAAGAAAAAGGAATCGTAACGATCCGTAACCTAAAACAGACTCTCTGGTAAGTGTACATGACCTTAACTGGGATGAGGGAGAAAGCAGTCTTTGAAAGACATTGTATAGGTTTCATACAGTTGATGAGTTCAAGGGATGTGTCCTCTGCTCGTTGTTTATGGTTTCATTAACACTAAATTGTGTCTCAGACCTATACTGTTGTAAAAATCATCCTTACACAAAACATTTACTTATCTTCTATGTGATCTATAGCATCTCCAATTATTTTTTATTTTATAACATTTAGAACGCAAATACAGAGCACTCTTGAAGGTATAGATTACTATATGTTTGGGTACAAACACATTTTAAAACACAAAATAATGTGTGCATGTCATCATTTCTGTAGTCCAACAATTTGCAGAGACAAAATTTGCAATAGATACTGTACCACCAACTACAGCCCCCTGTGATGAATCCAAGGAGATTGTCACCTCTCCCCAAAGGTGAGCCACCCCTCTGAATGGGATTCCCTGAAGGGGACAGGAGAACTCCATAGAGGGACTTAAGTCACCAGCCCTTCCCCTGGACACTAACCTTTACGGGGTATCTAGGAGCTAAGGGTTATGAGAACCCTATGACCCTTTTT
Source organism: Ambystoma mexicanum (assembly GCF_040938575.1). Taxonomy (NCBI): domain Eukaryota; kingdom Metazoa; phylum Chordata; class Amphibia; order Caudata; family Ambystomatidae; genus Ambystoma; species Ambystoma mexicanum. The sequence continues at coordinate 905,235,368 of NC_090939.1, forward strand.
TACAATGGCTGACTCTGCTTCTGAGACAAACCTTACCCAGTGTTCATAGAAGACAATGGAGAGACTAGAAAACTAGCCTCCATGGGTGAGAGGGTTCATATGAAGAGCAAATCAGGAATCCTGCCGAGTTGAGCTCAATTGCGCTGCAACACACAACACAGGGGGTGTGGCCGGTAGGGAGAGGGAGAGGGAACAAGAAAAATAAAGAGCAAAAAAATAGAAAGGGAGAAACAAAGAGAGAAAGAGACGCAAGTGACAAAACAGGTAATGACATATTGTCATTATAATGTCCCTGACCCTCATATACAATCAGTAACCTGGGGACCAAGATATGGTAAACCTGAGCCAGCATTGTTAACAGAAAAGTCTTTTAAAGCATTTCAGGATGAACACCCTCCTTATGGAAAAGGTTCGTACAAAAATGCATCGTCAAATATTTTCCAATGTAATTACAAATTCTAAGAGTCCATCTTTTAATGAGTTTAAGGGAAATAAATCTATTCTTAAAATTAACTCAATTGTTAAAAGAACTAAATTTGTTGTAGGGGACTACAAGTCCCATAATCCCATGAGTAGTGGGACGAATAAGAGCGCTGAAGAGGCATGCTGTAGCAGTAGTCAGGCAATTAAGCCTAACAGCCCACACCTGAAGGAACATGGGAGGCATTAAAGGCCCCCTCAGGTGCAGGCAATTTTAAGGAAATAGAACTGTGACTGGAGCGCCAGCCGTAGCCGTAGCAGTAGTAGCAAAAAGAAGGCGGCATGATGCTGGTAAAACAGCAGCAGATTTCACCTGCTTGCTTTGAGAGAGTCCTTTTCTCCCAAACTCCGAAGTGCAGAGGATGCACAGCGGAAGACGTGCAGGAGAGCTGTCTTTCCCCATGTGAGCGTGAGTGCTGTGATTGCCATGCAGAGAACGTGTTGGAGACCGAGGCGAGGAGCAGTTGTCAAGCAGTGGGTCTTGGGAGCGAGAGGGGCTCCATAAACTTGTGGCCGGACCGAAGATACCTACAGAGAGAGGAAGGGTGCGGATCCCTAAGAAGCCAGAAGTTGGGGTCACAGAAGTCGTGGAAGCAGTGTGATCCACAGAACAAGTGTTAAAGAACCCAGTGAGTGAAGACTGGCATTCTAACACCTTGTGTGAGCATTGCCGGCAGCAGTATCCAGTTCCCTATTCGCTCATGTGTGAATTAAAGCAAGCTGAAGTTATTAGTTGAAGTTATAATTAAGGCTTCCAGTTTTCCGTGTTAACTGAGTCTTACACATAAACACAAACGGAAATCAATCTGCTTTCTGTCTGTATTTATTAATAAAAATTGAGAAAAGAAAATGAAAAACAGGTCTGGTTCTCTATGATGTCACTCATATATCGTAGGCCAATCGCATTGCAGATTGGCAGCTTGGAGAGTCTAAACATTGTATAAAAATAGCATTACAGTTCTTTAAATTGCTGACAGCATATATCTCAAGGCAGAAGCAGTTACAGGAGCAACCGTTTTACGTTATGGATAAAATTGAGGTAGCATTTCTTTCCTATATGGCTGCATGTGTGCTTTAATAAATGCATTTTTATTAGAATGAATGCAGAAAAATACTGGTTGCAAATTATCTATTTATGACAAAAAATAAATGTGGATAAATACAGGAAAAAAAAACATAAATATGGAGAAATACAGACGGAAATGGCAGAAAAGTAAATACCATAAAACCGGATGTCTTAGTTATAATCCATCAACAATGGAAAAGTAGCACTCGCTTGTAGGAGGAAAGTCTTTAAATACGCATGAAGAGTAAACGCTTCTTAAATCCACTGTTAAACCCATAACAGACTATATCTACCTGAAGCAGTTATCGCGTATCACCAATTAAGAAGAGTGAACTTTGCAAAGACCATTACCGAATACCTAACCTTGACAAAACAATTATTGAAGACTTTAACTTGTGAAAACTATATCAAAGAGTGATCATGTGTGCCTAGTTGTGATTCCTAAAGAAAGAATGAATTCCATTCTTTTCTTTAACGCGGCATACCTTTTCATATCTAAGAAGTTAGTGTATTTACTATTGAAAAAGAAAACAAACATTGTCCAAGCCAAGAGTTTCCATATATTAAAAGTGAAACTAGCCTTTCTCAGAGTAAAAAAAAAAGTAATCTATCTGTCACTGTGAAGCTAATAACACTTCAACTGGACTAAGAGACGTATTTACAAGCGTTACCTGAAGCTAATAGAGTGGCACCAAAGTATCTATGTAATCACTTGGGCTGATAGCTGGCTGAAAGGTAAAGTTGGGGAAGGGAAACTGGCTGCTTGAAAAGACTATTTTGAAGTTGACACAACCTGAGTGTCAAAGAATGTGCAAGACGGACAGACGTAAGTCTTAACGGCAAACCCAGCTTGTTATTGTGGCAGAGAGGCAGAGAGGCTGCCCCTTTTGAAGATGGATATTTAGAGGAAGAGTCCCTTGTCTACTTTAAAGTGTATCTTGTTGAAGCTTCTCTATTTATTTATTTTGTATTTTTGCATTTATTTACAGCGCACATAACCAGTAGGTATCTAGGCGCGCGTTTGATTGTGTAAGGGAAGGTTATTTATAACCCGCTTGTTTAAAAAAAAAAAATCATCATTTTATTTAAAAATGATTTAATGTGTCGGGCAGTACACATCACTGAAGCTGTGGTAATAGTCCAAAGTACAGAAGCTGTGGTGGTATATTGTCAGTAGATGCAACATTGTAGTAGCCTAAACAAAGTGGAGTACTGTGAGACAAAGGTGACTGTTTTCATGGTGAATCAAGCAGAAGTGAAGTTGTTGAAGTGGAAGCAGCAGCACTAAGAAGTCATCCTGACAAATATACTATTGTGAATTCTAAAATTGTAACTAAAGAATACTAACTGTTAACCAAGAACTGTGTCTCACTGACAGGTGTAGCTATTGCATTTCTTTTGAACTGTGGCAAGACTTCTTGAAGAAGTAACAAAGCATCGTGGCTGGGGTTACCATTGGTGCTATTTGGCAGAAGTGTAAAGGGGATATTTCACCAAGGAGAAAAGATTTGCCATCATTGGAACTTTGGTTAACAAACCTTTACTTTGACTTAAAATATCAAGAACTGATTTGAGACTGTCTTATTTACAAGGATTTCTTCCTTTGGTTGAGCATTAACAGACTTGACCTTGAATCCTAGGGAAGGGGATTTACCCTGGCCATTAGAAGGTTATTCAGAAACTGTGAAACAATTTGGTTACCAGACATTTGGTCGAAAAAAATTGGTCGACCAGACAAATGGTCGAACCAATTTGGTCGAAAACCAAATGGTCGAATTTTTATTTTCTTTTATTTTAACCCTTTTTTTTTAATTTTTTTGGGGGGGTCCCTCCCCCAACCCCCTTTTTTTCTCTAAAAACCCCTTTTTTTACAAAACGAAAACCCAAAAAATAAATATATAAATAAAATAAAAAAATCGAACATTTGGTTTTCGACCAAATTGCGTCGACCAAATTGCAGTCGACCAGTTTTTTTTCGACCAATTGACTGGACACCTGTTTATGTCATATTGTATTGCCATATATTTTCTTTGTGTATTTGTTGCTTAGTGTGAGGGCCAGATATCCTGTGTTAGAGTGGTTTCCCTTACCTTTGGTTAGGCAGGGAAATCCTCAGCAGAGTAGGCTTAGTGAAGCATTTTACTAAATTTATTTTGAGAATAAAATGGCATGTTTTGATAAATCATCAAACAGTTGTCCGCCTCCAATTACTGACCCCTCACAGTGTACGCAAGTGCATCAAGTTGTGCATTCTGATGAAGTCAATACGTGAATCGTTGCAACCCTATGGAGAGGACACTGCAACCTAGAAAACCCAGCCTACCAGGGCTTGGGCTGCAAGAGCGGTGTGCTGAGTGGAGAGGAAGTGTCCCAATCACAATTCATGCCCATTTTATAATCAAAGGACTAAGCAATTGAAGACCTAGGCTACTACCCCTTCTTTCGTTCTATCAACCTACATCCCTGTAGTACATGAGAATAAGATATAAATTAGTTTGAAAAAATTGATTAGCAGAGTTTGCTAATTAAAAAATGTTTGATTAGCAAACCGACCCATTTGATTAGCAATTTTGTTAATATCACCAAAAGTTATTTGTACAATAGACATGAAAGGAGCAATAATACAGCAGTTTGCATACCGCAGAAATAAAACAAAAAGTCAAGTTCCCAAATCTGGGAACTCACGTCCTCTGCACTCTATGGGTGGCTCAATGATGAGTCCTATTATTCATTTTTTCTATTAAATAGAAGATTGGGTAATATATTCGATTGAGATTAACAGTAGAATGGTCAATAATAATTGTTCAATTGCATATGTACAAATATACACAATGACAAAAACGTATATTAGTTTAAATCCAATGATTTATTTAGGGGCCCAACGTGTTTCGTGAATTGGTTCACTTCTTCAGGGGCAATTTTCATAATTTTCAAAATTTTCAAACAATCTCTGAAAAATATAACATTCAAATAAATCCACATTAGAACAAATCATCTCAATGCAGAGTATCTTATATATTATTACAAAGGTAATCCTATCAGTCATATCATAACGCCTAATTTTGTGGATAAAGATCCAAAAAGAAACCCATATCACGCTCATTCATTTGTTCCTTACTAATAGTCATAGACACACTGTGACCTATCTGTACAGAAGAGTTCATCACAAAGTAAATCACACATAATGTCTATTTGGTATGTTGTTTTAAACCCAATCATCAATAAAGTAATTGCTGTCAAAAATAGGGCATGTCAATATTCCAAGAGAACATTTACCTATGGTTTAGATTAAATCAGTCATCAAAAAGAAGGTTTTACATCATAGAGAAGGTGGGAAGTAGATCCTCTGTCTATTCACGTCAGAATATGCTGAGGTCCTATTCGAAAACTGTGCCAAAAATAATTGTAAAAAATTATTAGAATGGATAGGTAGGTAAGAAAAAGTAAGGATAGTAAAGGCAGGCATAGCTGTATGTTACCAGCAAGGGTCTCAACACAATTAATGAGTAAATAGTGAAGCGGGATCCAGTTTAGTAGTGTGGTCAGCCATTTTGTTAAGCAATGAATGGGCCAGGGAAAACCCCTGTTCTGAAAAGAAAACCCCAAAAAAGGGAAGGTTAAATGACCCTAATGGGCTTAAAGTCAAACAAGCATCAAGAGTCGAAGTACACTCACGTTGGACGAAATAGTGTAAAAGAAAAGAAGAAGAACACAGTCTTTCGTTACTAAACGGATCTTTTCCAAGGACATCCTCCAACAACCCTGGTTTCTTCGTATCTACTTCGATATTGACCCCAACTGCGCATGTGCGTGATGACGTCACAGTGGTTACACCGTGACGTCACACGTTCTCTCGACGCAGTACGTTGATTTGCATTGCTATACTTCTGAGTATTTGAGGACTGCTTGCAGTCACCGCCTTTTTAGTGGATGCTGCCAGGAGACAGCTCCTCCAGGAAGACTGTGTTCTTCTTCTTTTCTTTTACACTATTTCGTCCAACGTGAGTGTACTTCGACTCTTAATACTTGTTTGACTTTAAGCCCACTAGGATCATTTAACCCTCCCTTTTTTGGGGTTTTCTTTTCAGAATAGGGGTTTTCCCTGGCCCATTCATTTCTGAACAAAATGGCTGACCACACTACTAAACTGGATCCCGCTTCAGTATTTACTCGTTAATTGTGTTGAGACCCTTGCTGTTAAGATACAGCTATGCCTGCCTTTACTATCCTTACTTTTTCTTACCTACCTATCCATTCTAATAATTTTTTACTATTTTTTTTGGCACATTTTCCGAATAGGACCTCAGCATATTCTGAAGTGAATAGACAGAGGATCTACTTCACACCTTCTCTATGATGTAAAACCTTATTTTTGATAACTCCTTTAATCTAAACCATAGGTAAATGTTCTCTTGGAATATTGACATGCCCTATTTTTGACAGCAATTACTTTATTGACGACTGGGTTTAAAACAACATACCAAATAGACATTATATGTGATTTACTTTGTGATTAACTTTTCTGTACACATAGGACACAGTGTGTCTATGACTATTAGTAAGGAACAAATGAATGAGCATGATATGGGTTTCTTTTTGGATCTTTATCCACAAAATTAGGCGTTATGATATGACTGATTTGATAACCTTTGTAATAATATATAAGATACTCTGCATTGAGATGATTTGTTCTAATGTGGATTTATTTGAATGTTATGTTTTTCAGAGATTGTTTGAAAAGTTTGAAAATTATGACAATTGCCCCTGAAAAAGTGAACCAATTCACGAAACGCGTTGGGCTCCTAAATAAATCATTGGATTTAAACTAATATACATTTTTCTCATTGTGTATATTTGTACATATGCAATTGAACAATTATTATTGATCATTCTACTGTTAATCTCAATCGAATATATTACCCAATCTTCTATTTAATAGAAAAAATTAATAATAGGACTCATCATTGAGCCACCCATAGAGTGCAGAGGACGTGAGTTCCCAGATTTAGGAACTTGACTTTTTGTTTTATGTCTTTGCAGCCCATATGTCAGGGCTGTCATCTTTCTCCTCCGCACCTTAAAATGTATTATTCCCTTGTATAAAATCCACTTACTATATACACATAAAAATCAGGTGGGTGATTGATCTACTCATATTGTTTGTATACCGCAGAAATAAGACATTAGTGACAGCAGTGAGGCCTTGCAAATTCCTCAAACTACAGCTAGACCTGCAGGTCGGGTAACTTAGTTTACCTATTCAACCTAAGAGAAATGTACTCGACCCATAGCAACGGAGGACAACAAATTTTAAAAAGCAATTTCTGTAAAATGTTGCATGTCACTATAAACCCACTTTGTTTGGCACACTGCTGCTACCCGGAATCCAGCCATGCACAGTGAACTTGTGTTTGACATTTAACTGCAAACAAAATAAATGTTAAATAAAAGTTGCAGACATGTCTGGTAAATGCTGCTCGCCCTTCATACAATCTACTCGACTATGCGAGTGGGCGCAAAGACTTTGTGAGCCATAGATGAGTGTCTGTAAAAGGTTAGCTGAATCAATGAATACAAATAAATAGGTATGATAAAGGCTCTGAAAACAGTTTGGCCAGTTGACTCCTGCAGGTGGTAATATATAATACAATCATAATGCAAAGCGAGCTCTGGAGCATAAATACTGTGTTTGGTATTGCAATGGATCTGTAGATGTACAGACTGGATGGAACTATTCATCACTACTTTGCGTAAGCATCTAGTTCGCTTTGTGTATTCATCATGTAAGAGGAAATCCGGACTAAGCAGAGTGGATTGCGTATCAGAGAACTTGACAAGCTAGGTAGAATATTGTATCTGTGGTCATCTCACTTTCAGTGTACCTGGTATAAAGCAACAGGGTGATAACATAGAATGTCAAGGAGTATGGGTTTGCTCATGAGTTGGGCACCAGTTGCAAGATGTATGCAACCTCCAAGTTACAGAACTAGGTTTGCCATCAAAAGCATTTGGGTCATGTGATCAAAAGTGGTCCCTAGTCAATATGATGCATCTTCCCCAACAAAATGAAATATAGTTGGCACTAGGAAATTTAGATACACTAACCTAAACTTTACTGTAAAGCATGAGATGATGCAGTGTTTAACAGTATTAATACTGTAATTATGCATTATGTAACAACTTACATTTTAGGAATGGAATTGCATGACTGTTTTAAAAAAAATATATATGAAGTTGACACATACTGGTCTTTGCCAGAACGGATACAGAAAACATAATAAAAGTATCATCCTGATTACTTCTGGTTTGCAATTTGAAAAATAAATAAATTCTTGCCTAGCACTCCCACACATGCCTTTGGTACGTGTGGAGGAGATGATTACTGCAGCACTTTCTCTTGATTAGCACTTGAAGTGAACAGAGAAAAGAGGGCGGAGAGCACCGAAGGCAAGAGAGGAATGCAGGGCGAGCTGTGCTTTCATTGTAGAGGGCAACTTAAATAGCTAACTCTGCTACACAAGTGTCCATTTGATTAGCAAATCTACAGAATAGCATAGCAAATTGCTATGCGACACTGCTTATTTTATGCCTTGTGAGAGCAATGGCATAGTAGACTAATATTAATAAAAAAAGAACCTGATCATATCTCCCTGCGACTGCTTGTTGGAGCAAGACCCAGCTATATGTACATTTCCATAGGATTACCTTCCCCAGTGGGAATCCTTGCAAAGGCTCACTCATCAAGATCAGGAGGCAAATGCACAAAACATGATAACACGCCCTTATACTCCACTGAACCCGCATATGCTATAAATGACCTGTGTGGAAAGAAGTAGAAGAAACCAGGAAACTAGAAGCCATGCAGAGGAACTGCTGTGCACTCTTCCATATTACAGGATCCTGTACCAAATACAGGATCCCTACAAAGACTCAATAGGGAGAAGCTATGATCTTATGTCCTGAAGATGGCAGCAAGGTGAGAGCCACTGATGCTGCATATGAGCTGTGGGTTGAAGGAGCAAGTCCAATGTGGATGGCAGGACTTCCACCTGACCAAAAGGTAGCCACCCACCATTTTAAGACCTCAAACAGCCACAGATCCTTACCAGATATTCTAAACAATCCTAGAGATACATTAATGTAAATCCACAATAGAGAATGCTTGGAGAGTGGAGGACTTCATAAGGACAGAGGCTTTGATGGCAAGGGGCAGCAGTCATCCAGGAACCAGGAAGGACGCCATGGCATCAGACAGGACCACTAGTAGTTAGTATAGAGAGTAAGCCCACAGACACTGCACTGACCGGGACACAGAAAATTACTAAGCATCTTGAGGAGACCAGACGGATTGGCCAGGTTTCTGTGCCTGGGAGGGCTTAGAGGTTATAAATTAACAGTTACTCATCGTAGTGACTAACGTACTCTTAGTCCATAGTTCCCTTTTCCCCATACTGTATGGGCATACCTCGCGAGGGACGGGAGACGGAACATTTTTCACCAGAAAAAATCTTCTTCCCCTTTAAATTTAGACACGCGTAGGGGCGCGGCCCTGGGAGCATGCGCTCGGCTGACTCTGCCCACCGGAGCTACTCCTCAGTCCTCATTAATGCGTCGACAATGATAGGCATTGCCTAATGACACCAGTATTATTAGGGGGGATGGTGGGACGTATGGAGGAAAGGGGACTATGGATTAAGAGTACGTTAGTCACTCCGGTGAGTAACTGTTACTCTTATGTCCCGTCCCTTTTCCTCCATTCTGTATGGGATATTACAACTGAATGTTGCCCCAGGTTGGAGAGGAGCCCCTCCTTAAAAAAACAGGTTTCTCAGAACTGCCTGCCCAAATGAAGCATCTGAACTAGAGGAGGCATCCAAACAGTAGTGCTTACAGAAAGCCGAAGGGGTGGCCCAGGAAGGCGCCCTGCTGATGAACTGGCACGGCACATGCCGTTGGAACGCAATGGCCGTGGCCTTGGCTCTGACCGCATGGGCATGTAAGTTAGCTGGCACTAGTTTGTGCTGCGCCTCATAGGCCTCCTTGATGGCTTCAATCATCCCCTTGCTATGGAGTCCTTGGAGGCCTGATAATCGTGCCTTGACCCACCGAAAGTGGCAAACAAGGTGTCCGACTTGCGGAAGTGTCCTTGTTTCTGTCCAAGTAGGATTTCAGCGTGCGTCTGACCTCCAGATGGTGCCCTCTGAGGCTCGTCCTTGGGGTCGGCGAAGAAAGTTGGTAAGACTATTTCCTCGTTGACTCTGCGAGCTGTGTGAGGAACACGAGCAGAGCTTTTTTTTATGGTGACCAGTCTGATGTTCGCAGACGCCCTAGGCTCAAAAGGTTTGTGCGCCGAGGTGCCCAACACAACATCAAGGTCCCACACTGGGTGTGGCTTCTTTATAGGCGTGTAAAGCCTGTGGAGGCCCGCCAGATGTCGCTTGACCATTTACTCTTATATTGGCCCCTGTAGCCCTGACTCTAGCACCCTGGAAGATCTCTAGGTTAGCCTGAGATAGGCTTAAGTGTTTCAGCGTGACCTGCTCAGGAGCCACGCTGTGAGAGTTAGCTTGTGAGGAGCAGGGCTGAGTACCCTGCACCCCTGCTGGGCCAGGATAGGAGCTGGGCCCAGCGGTAAGGGAAAGGTTGGGTCTGTCCGAAAGGCTGAGGAGCTCGTAGAACCACAGTCTGGCCGGCCACCAGGGACCTATCAAAATGATGCTGAGATGCTGGGATTCCTTTATCTTGCAGATCACCCTGTGGACAAGGGGTGTGGGCGGGAAGGCATAGGCTGTCATTTCATTCCATTGGATCTGGAATGCATCGGCCAGGGAGCCAGAGCCCTGCTCATGCCAGGAAGTGAACTGTTGGCATTTCCTGTTGTCCCGGGTGGCAAAAAGATCCACCTGGGGATGCCGTCACCTGAGGAAGATCTCCTTCAGTACCAGGTCATTCAATTGCCACTCGTAATTGTCTGCCCCCAGTCTGCTGAGCCCGACCGCTTCCAGGTTGGATTCCACGGGAGTTGGACAGCCCTGAGGTAAATGTTCTCCAAAGCCCGTTCCCACATGCCGACTGGTAGGTTGCACAGCGGGGGGGGGATCTGATGCCCCCCTGCTTGTAGACCTAATACATGCTGCTGGAGTTGTCTGTCTGGATAAGAATTGTCTTTCCCTTGATAAAAGGGAGAAAGGCCTTGAGAGCCAACCATATGGCCTTCAAATCCATAGTAACTGTGACCTAAGGGGCCAGCTGCCGGAAGGGCTTGCCCTGCCTCAGGTTGAAGTCCACGGACCACCCGTCGAGGTTTGAGAGGAGAAAGGGCTGAGTGGAGACCGGAGCCGGTGGCTGCTGCGGAGACTGGTGTGGAACCCCCCCGGCCCCCTTTTGTTGTTTCCTCCAATGCAGACTCAGAGAACGGTCCGGTTGTCTGGACCTCCGTTCTTTGAAGCCTCGAAACCCGCCAAATGCCCGCCCTTGTCGGAGCTTTGCTGCAAATGGGTATAGGCTTTGGGTGTGGCCTTTGTAAGAATAGGTAAAGACTTCACAGTTTGCAAGCTGTTCTTCTTTTTATCTAATTCCTCATCCGTGTTGGAGTGGAAGAAGTCACTGCCCTCGAAGGGAAGGTCCAATATGAGTTCCTGGACATCAGGATTAAACTTAGTAGCCCGGTGCCAGGCCGTCCTTCTCATGTCCGTGGTAATGCAGATGGCCCGGGCAGAGGTATCAATGTGGGCCACGGTGGACTCCATAATGTCCTGCGCTACCAGCCTGGATTCTCCTAGACCCGACTTGAAGCGCACTTGGCCCTGTGCCCGAAGTTCTGGGAGGAAGTCCGCAATTTCCCGCCACAGCACTTGGTTAGCGGCTGCCGACATGGAGCTTCTTCGCATACGCCTCCAAGATCTTCTCCTCCTTGCCTAGCAGCATCGAGGACGAGGTAACAGAGGATGACTGAGGCTTGGAATAGAGCGACGCCTCAGCTATCACAGAAGAATGCGGTTGAGGATGCGCTGAAAGAAAGAGTGTGTCCCCCTCCATCTGGCTGTACTTGGCGTCGAGGTGCCGATTTACAGGTGGGGCCGAGTGCGGCTTGAGTCACCCCTTCTTGGCCAGGGCAACTACGTCTTTCTGAATTGGGATCCCCGTTTTGGTAGGGGGTCTTAGGGAGAGGGCTTCTGCTAAGACCCCCTCTTCAGGCTGCTCTACCTCAGGCTGTGGAAGGCCCAAATACTCTGCCAAACAGGCAAGGCGTTCGTGGAAGGCCCTGGCATAATATGGCATGTCAAGGTCCTCTTTCTCGTCCATGTCCACTAGGCTCGGGGGGTCCGAAGCTGGTGGAGGAGTGCTGGGCGCCGTGGGCTGCAGAGTGGAGACCGGAGCCGGTGGCTGCTGCGGAGGCTGGTGTGGAACCGCCTGTACTGTGGGAGGCAGGGAAGCCCAATTCGGAGGAGCCGGCTGGGGCGGCAGCGTCTGCGTTGGTGCCTGTGGCACAGGAGCCATAGCTGGAATGACTATGGGTGCCAGTGGGGTTAACTGAGGGAGCATGTCCCTGATGGCGTCCCGGAGGATGGTGCCCATCTGGGGAGTTCGCATCAGTCCTAGGAACCTTACGAAGAATCTGTCTTTGGAGGCTGAAGAGGTGGCAGGTGATATTGATCGAGTGGCCAAGGGCAGCTGGGGCACACTCTGCCTGGGGTGCAGGGGAAACCTGCCCTGTGCTGCTGATGGGTAAACTGTAGGCCACGCACCTGGCTGATAGCAGTCCCACCTTGTGACTCTTTCCTCCACCCGCTCCACAAGAGGGGGTATCGGATGAGCGGCCATCTTGTCTGGTGCAGCGGCCATTTTGTCGAGCTGCATGTCACGTGCCGAATTCGTCGTGCCTGGCTCGCTGGAACTAGCCCCGTCCAAGACGCTTGGTGTTGGAACAAAAGGCCTATCCCGCACCTCAGGCCGTGACCTGTAAGGCGTATTGCCCTTGGCAGAGCTCCCGGTAGTGCTGTGTGTAAGCGCCCCCTCGGACATGATGCCGGTACTAGGGCGTTGCCCCTCGGGAGTAACCCCGGTAAACGAACCTTGCAGTCCCTCAGCACTGACACCGGAAGGATCTGGAGACACCGCGGCCGTGAGCAGTTCCTCCCGCATGGGTGAGTCCCTGGAAAGGAGTCTCCCTTACGACCGAGTACCTGAATGATAAAAAGGCAAAAAGACAGAAGAGAGGAAGTATCCGTGCGTGGAATTACATGGCTGAAGCCAAACCCAGGAGCGCTGGTGAATTTGGCCCGTTCCCGTCAATGCGGAAAAGGGGACTGAGGAGTGGCGCTGGTGGGCGGAGTCAGGCCAACGCATGCTCCCAGGGCCGAGCCTCCACACGCCTCAACCTTTAAAGGGGAAGAAGATTTTTTCTGTTGAAAAAGGTTCTGTCTCCTGTCCCTCGCGAGGGGCGCCCTTACAGTATAGAGGGAAGGGGACGGGACGTAAGAGTAGGGATGAGGAAGTAGAAAGGCCTTGGACTGACAGCAAATCAGCTGGATACAATATGCCTGTAGGGTGGGATGGGCACAACATCCCAGAAGAGAGTGGGGAAATATAGTAGAAAGATGTTAGTGAAGCACCATAACCCTAGCACGGATTAGCCCTAGCTGTGAGGAATTATGTACCACAAGGCTACCATTTGGGCAAAAAATCAAGCTTGGTATCCCAGACAGTTTTAAGAATCAAAAGGTTTTTCAGGGTGCTGCACCTCTAAGACTGATTTCAGCACTGGGTTCCAGTGGGAGTGCAGTATCCCTAAAACAGGATTACCCTGATAAACTTCAGTTCAACCCATCCTGATACAATTTGGTTAGATTGTTCTCAGTTAAGTATAACCTTATTAGTTATAAACATTTAGGGGTTATAAGCATCTATCACTATCACATTCCTAAAAAGGGCAATCGGTCACCTGACTTTACCCCTCCTGCATTTACATCGACTACATTTACATTGATTTTGCTCATTTGACAGGGAAGCATGGCAGATGTATTAATGTTAAGGATATATATAAAACAAATCTAAGGGTAATTCTTTTTTTAAAGATTCAAACATATGCAAATACAGTAGATGTAAATGCAAAGAAATATAGATACAGGAGACGTAAAGACAGAACCAACAAAAGCAGTGATGAGTCTGTTAAGTGCTATATATCACTGAGACTTATGCTTTGGGGAGCAAAGAATCAAGCTGGGTGGTATATACTTGAGATTATATTCTGAACTGAGATTCAGAGGGAGACTAGTAGTCTTGATAAGAAAGGAGACCCCGATACCCTTTTTGGCTACCCCATCCCAACACATTTGCTTAGTTGATTCCAAGATAAGAACGCCTTTTTTAGTTGCATTCTAACTTTTGTTTGATTCAGCCTTGCCTTAAACACACACAATGACTCACTTTGTAAAGAAAATAAGAATCACAATAAACCAAGTTGATTTTTTGGTAAACATCTACAATAATACTTACAATTTGACATAAACACTTATTCTCGTTCACAAGCTTTTCCAAGGCCAGATACTCGATCACATCTGCTTCCGCTAAAGCTCCTTCCCTATCCTGTTTGTTTGCCAGCCTAAAAGTAAGAAAAACACCAGAAGTAAGGAACAAATAGTAGTAGTAGACCGTCAAGTGTATATAAAAATAATAGCACTTGAAAATGAGAGAATAGTTTTGAAATAATTCCTATTCCAGCTATTTATTTATTTTTAGAATTGAACAATGTATCTATAGGGAGCAGTGCCAAACAAATAAGAACAGAGCCAAAAAAAGGCACCATTTCCTGTTAACACTATTCTATTGTGGTTAATAAATCAGTTTTCAGCCAAGTTGGATGATGGCAAAAACTGGGGTTGCGCAGCTATGCATATTATCTATTGTATGATTAATAAAAGCAATAACCCACTGCGTCAATGCCTGCCTCATTATTGACAAAAAAAAAGATAATAAAATTTGATTTTGAAAAAAAAAAGAATAACCAATAGAATATTCAAATACTAAAGTGATGCACATTTTTGACAATTTAGGGATGAGTCAAAAGTAAGGAAACACACATTTCACTTTAGCTAGCAAAAAATTGATGCCTACATTTAAAGGTCGATTAACCGCATTTTGATTGTGCCTTCATAATTCTATAATAGCTGACTGTATGGCATTATAGCATTTTATGTGCTGGTACCATCCTACCCTGGTGATTTTAGAAACACGTTTTGGGTATAGAGTTGGGCATATTTCATTGAGCCATTATGTTTCTAAGACTATACCCAGACAACTAGAACACTCTTCCAGCACTTGGATGAACCTCGGACAGGACCATGTGTATGTGATTATCCTGGGACACACTGGGCCTCACCACGAGTTGGGCGGTAAACCAGTGATATTACCGCTGGGTTACCACCCACGCTAATAGCATTGCCACCAACCGGTCCGCGCTATTCACGCCGGATCAAGGGTTGGACGGTAACTGTAATTTCCCATTGGGTCCATTGGCGCTATTAGCGCGACGCTAATTGCGCCAGAAAATGGCAATTTTTTTGGGCGCATTTACCTCCAGCTTGAAGCTGACTCCCATACTGGTATTCATTACCCCCCCCCCCCCCCCAATCACTTGAGGCCCACTGATCCACAGGGCACTTTACACTGCAGGCGAAAATACCTTGCATTGCAAAATGTGAAAAACTGGAACGTCACACACTTTTCGAAACAGACAGCATTTTGTTTTTTTCCAATAACAATGACTGTGCATCTGTGACATTGTAGAATCGCGTGGGAGCGTGACTGATTGGCAAAAATCGGGAAGCCCATAAGGCTGCGTGGTTGTGACATTCTCTGCCCGGCACACAGGCAGGCCCAGGGACACAGGCAGGCCCAGGGACTTGAGACGTCACGCATGAGGGAAGAGGCATTCTTGTCAGAGAACCAGCACAGAAGGTCAAACGGTGCGGGTGGCTCGTTAAGTATGATCGAGAAACTGCCACGGGTGGTTATTGTGTCACGTGGGTAGGCTGAATGGAAATGTGCAGACATAGCATGCTGCTGTTAAGCCATGTCCCACAAGGCTAGAGGATGTTCTGTTTGGGACTTCATTGTGGATGTAATCTACTAAAAGTATCTTGTTTTTCTATATAGACCTCACTGTGTAAACCCCACGAATTCTGTGCGGGGGGAGGGGAGGTGTCTCATTATTTTTTGGTGCGGTAATACTCTACGAGTTTCTCTGTCCATTTCTCCACAGTTGTATAGAAATAAATCTGACTCTGCTGCCTTAGTGGGTTTATTTGTTGAGTTCCTACAGCTTGTGCAGGCACTTTTGTCATGCTTGCTGAGAAGGTAACGGGACACTTCATCTCGAACCCCGGTGCGCAAAAAAGAATAGTTAAGAGGCCTCATTGAAACCTCTAACAGAGTTTTCAAGGAGGTCAACCCGTGAAGGTCTTCCTGGGGATTGCCAAAGCCCTTTTATGTAATCTAAATGATCATTGAACAGTAAGGGGGAAATTGACTAACAAAGGAGAGAAATGACTAAGTCGTAGCAGGAATATATAAAAAGGGAAGAATTAGTAATGGGGGTGACGAAAGCAGAAGGGAGTGGAGGACAGAGCCAAACGTAGGAAGGAAGCACAGGGCAGATGCTGCAAGACAATATGGGATATTCAGTTATTAGTTGTATTTTAGTGGCAACGTTGCTTTAGAGCAAAATCATTTAATAAAATGTCTTTTCAAAACTATGAAAAGAAAAGAACATGTCCAAAGAACATGTTTTTTTGGAAAGGAGCACTTTATATGTCCGCCCATTACCAGTGAGCGCATGTACAAACCTTCCAGATATGTAGCTCCAAAACATAGGAGAGATGCAAAGTTTCCTACTTTTCAATTTAAGACTCACGCTCAAACAAAGGAAGCAAATAGCCCCCGAACCATGGGGAAATATTTGTAGATTGGCTTGAACTGGTTGTGATAATCGAGAATGAGACGGTTGAACGAAATGAATGACATTTCGAAATGAACTGCAGAAATTAGAAAATGAACTGAAAAAAGGAATGCAGTCAGGAAAAAGGAAGAGGGTGGGGTCCCTATTACTTCATTATATCTCAAAGGGCATCAGAGAGTTTAGCAGGGGTGGAGGACAAGGAGGAAGGGGAGGTTATTATAGAAATGTCAGGCACCTCAAACACAAATCACAATGTCCGTGACAGTGAACTACCTCCAAAACAGCAGCCACACAAGGCAGCACTGGGTGCTAATGGATAACAACTGTACCAACAGTGTGCATGTCTGCCAGGCAGGCAAGCACCTCATCCACATCAATCATAAGCACATCATGCCCACGCACCGGTGTAGTGTATGCCGCAACATGTACGCAACTGCTAGCTACTATAATAGCTAGCAGGATTTCCACAGATAGTGCTGGTAATTTGGTAATGGCACATGCCCATTGGGCACCAAGCATCTTGAAACTTTGTCTAAAGAATTTCTAAACATTAGGGAAGAACCTGAAGAGTTTACTGGTGAGTTTAAAACCTTTTTGGGATGATACGAATCAGCTTATGAGGGTGAAAATGTCTACTCAGGTATGCTAACCTTTAACCTAAGAAAGCTGTTGGCCCGCCAAAAATCTGGCAATGGGTATGAAGACATAATTTGACAGTGCAAATTGCTATGTGCCAGAAACACAGATTCGGCAGAAACAAATAACTGGAAGCAAAAGAAAGAGGAGTCTCCAGCAGACAACCTAGATTGATTGAAGGTTGGATTTACACAGAAATCAGGAATAAAAAAGCCAGTTGAGACAGCTCAAGAAGCTGTTTCAGCAGTTTTTGCCCATGGCTTGATGCGAAAACTTCAGCAACAGCTAAAGACTGTTTGCGTCGGGTGACATAGCAAGCCCCTCTCAGAACTAATAGTGGTGGAGAATCTTTGTGTTTCATGTTGAGAACAAAAGAACGAAATGGAAGAATGCAAACTAATGGTTCTTCAATTACAGAACCTGCAAGGGGGGTTGGAGAGCGCACATGAATGAATACGAATGCAGGTGGGGTGCTAGTGAATTGCAGAGGGACCGGACATAGCAGAGGATGGGAAAGAAGACGAGTGATGGCGCTCCGATCCTCGCGGTATGCAAGAAGTGCAAAACTGAATTGTGACAATCAGTACTACATGCCATTATTGTAAGGAGGCAGGGCATTGGAAGTTCGAGTACTGCAGCAGGCCGCTTCTTCAGGCTGCTGAACTGCCACTGCCCGCACCTTTTCCAAATCGGAATGCACTACATTTCCAACCCTGAATGAAACGGGATGGTTAGCACATTCAAGGTAATAACTATGGTCTCATTCATACATTAATATCCATACACCAGTAAGGTCACTTTTTATAATATGAAGTGGAGGCAAAAGTTACTTGTTATTTAGTGAATAATAGAGCAGCAATCAGATTCAAAGATTGTCCTAATGTGCCACTCTCTTCAACTACTATCAAATGTCTTGGCAATTCTAATAGATCTGTGATTTACCCAGTTACTGCCCTCTGATCAGTGACTTGGGCCCCACTTCAGAGAAGTATGCAAATCTCTGAAGCCCTCTGGGTGGGATCTGTTGTATAAGTTTTGATACATCATTTATTGTACCCAAGAAGTAACAATTTTGGATTACACACGGGAAAAGGAAGTGGTGGCTATGTTGCAAACTTAATTAAAACAGTTACAAACCATATGGAATTAAATTCCGATTTGGATTATTCAAGCTATCTAGCAAATGAGGTGGGGCTCATTAGAAATGCAAAGCTTGTGGGAATTCAGGTGCATCAAATGTAGCGCTTACCACGGAAAGCCCAATATCCACTGAACGAGAATCAGATAAGGGTATTTCCATAGTAGTAGAGTTTTACTCAGTAGGGTATAATTGTTCTACTAACCTATGCAGTAACCAAATCTACCAGTGAAGAAGCCACATAGAGATACATATGATGTTGTACAGGATTTACTAATAGTGTGAGTTCAGTGGTTTTTGCCTTCATTCCCAATGGTCCCAAATCCAGTAATTATTCGTAGTAAGCTAAAAGCTACTTGCTTTTCTGTTGTAGATTTGTGTTCCGTTTTCATTTGTATATCAATACATCCAGTCAGTACTTTTTAACCTATAATTGTTCTAGTTTACAGTATATGTGGCCTACTCTCAAATGGGGGTACACAGAAAGTATGACCCTGAAAGTCTGACCCTTTTCTCCCAGATCCTCAAGAAAGACCTAGATGACATACTCTTTCTGAGGAGTCGGGGTCAGTAATGTTCCAATATGTAGACGACCGGTCATTTTGCCTTCATAGAAAGCATGTAAGCGAAACATACTAGTGCTTTTAAAGCACTTGCAGAAAAGTGAATAAAGTATATCGGCAGAAATAGCAACTGTGCAAGGATATGGTGAACTACTTAGGGTGTGAAATTTCAGTTGTTACAAGTTTAAAAGACACAAAACCATTCTAAAATTGCCAAAGCCTACTACAATGACTCAAATTAGGTCAACTGGGTATGGTCAGCAATGGATAATGGTTAATGCTGTTATGGTAAGCCCTCTGCAAGGGCACCTGAGTCATAAGTATGGACACCAGCAGCGCAAGAAGCATTCTTAGAGATCAAATGAACGCTGGTTAGTGCTAGAAGCCTTTCTTTATACGGCCAGGGAAAAGGGGGCTATTTACAAGCAGTGCTAGAACAAAAACACTGTGGCAAACACTGCTTAGCTGACTATATTGTACTGCATTGGACCCAGTTGCAACTGGACTGCAGCCTTGTTTGGAATCATTTGCAGCAGCTCCTTTAGCTGTAAAATCCTCAGACTTTGGCGCCAGAGTCGCCCATCATTGTAGCAGTGCTCATGGAGTTATTACATTGCTTTTAAAAAGGAAACAACATTTATTAGCTTCACATCTTACAAAGTTTGAGCTTGTCTTGCTTAACTGTACAAATATTACATGAGCACTTTTGAATTCAGCCTCGCTACTGCCAATCCCATCGGATAGGCGCATCATTGTATTTTACTAAAAGCGGCTCTTACTAAACCACAGAAAGATTTTTTTGAAACTCCATTACAAAACCTGGAGGAGGAGCACTACATAGATGGGTCATTTCTTATAAATGAAAGAAGAGGAATCAAAAAGAGATACGCTGAATGTATTGTTCAGGAGGTAATCATGAACGCACAACTCCCAGAATGGTTTTCTGGTCAGGTTGCTGAACTTATTGAGCTAATGAGAGCATGTACTCTAGCAGAGGGAAAAAGGGGAACAATGTTTACTTATGCAAAGTATGCTTTTGGTTTTAATTCAAGTCTAAGGGCTACTCCGGAAGGAAAGGGTGTTCTTTATTACAGCAGGGATGTCCATCAAGAATGCCCAATATGTAGATTATTTTCTTCATTCATTAATGGTTCCCAAGGAATTGGCAGTAGTCAAACGTGCCGCCCATCAGATCCCTAGAGACGACATCACACAGGGAAAAGCCTTTGCCAATACAGCCCCTTTCCATTGGCTGGAAAATGAATGCCCTAATACAAGTACAACCATAAGGACCTCCCTTATTCTACCCTTGGCAAGATTTCAGGCATGGGCTTCAGGTGTACAAAGGAATGAATGGAACAAAGCAGGGTGCGTACGTTACACCGAAAAGCTTTGGCATTCTAAGGATGCTCTTTTACTGTTGCCCAGGTCCCTCTTTTATTTTTCTGCATGCATGCTGTATTGAGTCGCACACTTAAGCAAAGGGGGTGTGGTGAACCAGAAGGAGGACTCGGACTGTGCTGTGTCATAGTTAAGAATACTTATTAAAAATAAAAAGTAGAATTCCTAACTAACCCTGTCGCTGTTAGGAAAGTTCCCTACTTAGCAAAACAAAAACTAAGTGTGCACGTCAAGTCCAAAGTAAAAGTCTTCTGTCCAAATCCTAATCACTAACTAGACCTACTACTTTACAAAAAAATGAACTAAAGGAAAAAGGCGAGGCTTTCACAATTGCCCAAGTGTGGGCTTCTGCCTGGCCCAACTTGTAGTAGACTTGCTCACAGTTTCAAAGTTACTTTAATAAATGGGATAGTTTCAACAATCTTCAATTAGTCTCTCTTGGTAGAAATTATAATTATCCGTTGTATGGGTTTCACTTTCCCCTTTTAATAAAGAAAACTTTCTTTTCATCTTGTCTTTTTCTCAGATTCTATTTCAAATGTACAGATCCCTTCAGGATTACTTGATAAAACACTTCTCTGTCTCACACCTTCGCTGCCTCCCACATTTGCAACACTGAGACTTCCCCACATTTCAATGATTCTCTGGTAGGTGTCTTTGTTTTGCAATTATAATATTTAACTTAAGACCTCAGCTTGCTTGGGTATTTTACAAATTCACTGAGCCTCATACACTTGGCTAGTCTCACTGCAGAGTATTCACTTTCTTTTCACTTTCTTCCTTGTAGGACATATATCTGTCCATCTTTAATAGCCTGGTCAGCTATTCCAGCTTTGGCAGGATTTCCGATGTTAAGGCGGTGTGTGCAATGGGGAGAGGCTACGCAGGGGTGAGGATTATGGGGAGAACTGGCAGACAGGGGAATGTGGTTGATTTGAAACGGGGGATGCAGAGTCTGACAGCACGTCAGCCATGCCGGCTGAAGCCTGCTGGGATTGTGTGCGCTCATCAGCACTGTGCTGACTTTACTGGAACAGCTTTGTTGCAGGAGTCAAGGACAGTACCACGGCAGCAATCACTCCTCCCCGCCTCGGCTATCAATGCGGGAGAGCCCTGGGTACGTTCGACAAATAGTGCACCTTTCTTCAGCTTTAATTCCCAGTCTTATGTTTCTTCTTATCAAAGGTTTGTGAAAGTAGGGGTGTTCTTTCTCTAAAAAAGGCCTCGGGCAATTTCCTCCTTGCAACCCTTTCTGGTCTTGCCATCTTTCTCCTCGTGTTAAACTGCCATCTTGGGAACTGCTGCTTCCTTGTATGTTTCCCCAACTCCACCACCTACCCTAAACCCTGATCCCAAACTCCACCACCCACCCCAAACCCTGATCCCAAACTCCACCACCCACCCCAAACCCTGATCCCCAACTCCACCACTCACCCCACACCCTAGCCCCTAGACATAAACCCACTAGCGCTACCTCTTATCCCCTTTGTCAGCAGGCTTTGCAGCATGGCCACCTTGATGACAGATCCCCGGACACTAGCGGGTGAGACACTTTCAGGTTTCTCACACTTGTGGTGATGCTTTTGTGAGGGGGTGTCATAAACCGGGGAAACTGGCGGGTTTGGAATAGGTGGAAGTACGGCCGCCATTAGACTGTTCCATCACGTTGCCCTTACAACGTCGAGTAGCGGTCTAGTCTATTCCAACATGGCCGCCGCCGAATGTATTTACTACACTTCACTCGGCAGTTCGGCGCTTTGCTATTTTTGGATTCCCTCGTTGCCAGCGCTCCGGATCATTTCCCTTGGCGGTGATCCGCCCTCTCCTCTACTTACCTTGGCACACTTCGTGTGGTACTCCGCTCGAGTTTCTCTTTTCTCTTATTTTTCCAGTGCCGTCCATTATTTGTTCGTTTCATCCTCCTCTTACTCTGTTTCCTCTTTACTTGTTTTCGTGTGGTTTTTCTTGTGAGTTCCCGTATTCTTTGTATTGCCGGCCCTGCCATTTTTTTCTACCCAGCTCTCGGCATATCTCTGGTTCCTTCCTGCTGTACTTCAGGCTCACTTCGTTAGAGCAACCTGTACTACTTGCTTAAACCCTTCCGAGCATATTAAGAGCTATACAAAACCAGCCGACATATTCACTCCTGCAAGATCTTGTTTTTTTTTTCAGCCATTGGCTTTTTCCCCTGCAACTTCTCGGCTGTTGCGGAGAGGAGCCACCAGGGATTTTCAGTACTGAAATCACGGTGGCTTCCTTTCGAGGCAGACCCTATCTGCTAAAAAAAAAAGAAACCAGATACACGGAGATCTCGACGACAGAAGCTGGATTATTCCTCTACGACATCAGGTGAGGAGGAAGGGGGAACCGGTGAGCTCCAATCCCTAAGTGAAGAGGAAGACATTAGTGACAAACTTGATAGCGGGTCCTGTGGATGCACCATGACTGTGTCCTTCCCAACGGTCGTTGTGCATGTAGATGTTACGCTCACCTGGCTCCCACAGGGGCGTCGATCTGAACTGGACAGCTGCGGTCTCCACCAATGTGACGCGTAGTGCCGAGATGACGGACTGGACTGGCCCACCTAGCTCCGTTTGCTTGGCCCATAGGAATATTCTTCTGCAAATGGAGAAAGGGAATTAACCACCCGTGGAGTTGAGCGTTAACCCCCTCCCCACCCACTCCCGCTGTTCTCCCCACTGATCACCTTTGATGTCTCCTCTTATGTCTCCCCTTATATTCTCACCTGATGGTTTGGAAAGATGAGCTCTCCATCCTGCATTGAGCGCAGGGGTGCGTAGATAACCAGTTGCTTCACTGGCTCGAAGGAATTGGTGAGTTCCAGAACAATATTGACTCTGAGATTCCCGGCAAGACGCCGTAAGTATGCAGTTCGTAAGAGTTCAAATGTCTGACTTTCACTCTTGTCCGATTCCTTGCAGGTTGCAGCTTGACCCTAGCGAAGAGTTCCTCGTGGCAACCGGTAATGTTCAGGTAAGGATTTGTATTATCCAAAACAGTTCAATAAAATAATGTCAATATGTAACCTGTTGCTTTCTCCCTTATTCAGGCGCTGAGAGAAAGTATGAAGTCTCAGGGAATAATGCCTCCGGCGGTAAAATCAGGAAAGTCTATTGTGGTGAGGAGGTTTCCCCTTGTTTGTCCCTTTGTTTCACCTTGCTGTCCTTTTGTTTCCCCTTAGGGGCGGGGTACGGCGAAGATGCAGTGGAAGCTGCGCCGACCCGTGAAGAGGATTAGTACCCCCGGTGGTAAAATCAGGTAAATCTATGGGGAGTAACTAATATTGCCTCTGTGTATTCCCTTGGCTCACCTTGCTGTTCTTGTCTTCCTCTTAGGTGCCGGAGTGCGGTGGGAACATGCAGGAGGATGCGGTGGAATGTGAAGATGCTGCGAAGGCGCGATGGATCGGGAATTCAGGTAAGGATCAAAGGTATTGCTCTTGTTCTAACCTTTTCTCCTTCTTTCTCCCTTTTTCTAGGAGCTCCAGACTCGAGGCGGGCGTGGCAGAAGACTGGATGCATACTTGCAGGCACGGTGAGCGTTACGCTGCTGGATGCAGAATAACGCGAAGCATGTGCTGCTCTTTGGGCGTGGTTTAAATAGCCTCCAAAGTAGTCCCAGGTAAGTATTCCTCCCCAGCCCCACCCGAGTAAAAAATAGTCCCTAGGTAAAGTAGTCCCTTCCAAGCCTCTTTTGGCTTGGAGCTCTTGCAGCATGGTCTGCATCAGGTAAATTTGCAGCATGGTCTGCATCAGGTGAGTTTTAATCTATGAGCCTGGCGCCTATGTCGCCAGGACTGACTCTCCATATGAGCCTGGCGCCATAGGCGCCAGGACCGCACCCAAACAGCCAATGCAAGGGGTTTTTGGGCTTGCTCAAAATAACGTGATGCCTGCTTCCAGGGTTGCTGGACCTGGTCTGGTTCCCTGGGGGTAGGCATCATGACACCGTACCCTGGCCTTAAGGTCGTTCCAACGCTTTCTGATGTCCTCTGCATCGCGTTGGACATTTCCTACGGCCACCAGCTTGTCCCTGAAGTCTGCCCATATGGCATTTTTCCGCTTCTGGGAGGTGTTGCTGTCCATACAATGCCTCTGAGTGAGCCACTACCTACTCAGCCAAGAGGGTGATCTCTTGCTTGGTGAATTTTGGTTTCCGCATTCCCATATCCGCCACCATTGATTTCCTCTTTCCCCTAGACATGATTCCTCTTTTTTGTTGTCTTGGATGGCACTCCTGTTGCCAGATATTTGAAGGATTGCGATTTCCAAAATGGCCACTGCAGTGCTTCCTATATAGGACACGATGGACTTTCGTCAGCAGAAATTCTGCCACTAGGCAAGGCGTTAACGGTAATTCTGCTTATTTTTGGCGGAATTACCGGCGCAGGGTCAGGTTTCGGCGGTAACTCTGCTGGACGGAATAACCATCACCACCAGTGAGGTGTGCGGGTGCCCGCCAGGTTGTAATATAGTGGTAATTCTGCTGATCGACACAGTGGTAACGCTAATTCTGCCATGTAATGAGGGCCAATGAGTGTGCATAATCTCTGCATAAGAAATCATTAAGGAACAAGTTACTTACCTGTAACAGTTGTTCTCCAGCATGGGTCTGGCATGGATTCACATGCTCATGAATATTCCCCCGTCGTCAGGCTGGGAATCCTCGGTAAAGAAAAAAATCAGTTTCATTTTCACTTCTGAACTGTCTTTCTCCTAACAACCAATCACTGGTCTCTGGGTCATACTGCCCGCAGCCAATGACTGCCCTCTACCTAAGCCCTTCCTTTGGTAGCCATCTTCAGATTTGATAGCACATAAAGTGGCAGTAGGACCAAGAGAAGAGCTGCGGAGGGGTAGCCGGGAGGGTTCACATGCGAATCCATGCCAGACCCATGCTGGAGAACCAAGTTACTCCTTCTCCAGCATGGGGTTTGGCATGAATTCACATGCTCATGAATAAAGAATACATAGCAGTCCACACATGCACAACCACGGGAGGTGGCAAGGCTTAACATTAAGCATCTCAACATTAAGCATCTCTTACCTCCTCACCAGGCTCACCTTCAAGCGAACAGGTTGCGCAGCACGCTGGGCTGACTCTGGACTCCTCCCTGGAATCCCAGTCGACGTAGTAGAATCTCGTGAAGGTGTGCGTCGACCTCCACGTAGCAGCCCTGCAGATGTCCAGCAGGGGCACACGAGACAAGAACGCTGTAGTTGCAGCGATCGCTCTGGTCGAATGGGCTCTCGGACAGCCAGGCAACGGTTGGTTTGCCAACCGGTGACAATGGGTGTTGCAGCCGGAGAGCCACCTAGAAATGGAAGCCTTCGCAAGGGCCTTCCCTTGATGGCAAAAAGAAGGACTTTGCATAGTTCACCGAGAACCCCAGCTCCGTGAGCAGCTGGACAGTCTTTGCTGTGTGTTCGATGGCCATCTCCCTCGATTTCGCTTGGATGAGCCAGTCGTCCAGGTAGCGGTGTACGTGGATCCCTCGTAGACGCAGCCGCACCACCACCGGAGCCAGGCACTTGGTGAAAACGCTTGGCGCCGACTTCAATCCAAAGAGAAGGGCCTTGAACTGGTAATGCTGCCCTTGAACCATGAAGCACAGAAACTTGCGTCGTGAATGGGGATGTAAAAATAGGTATCCTCCAAGTCCAGCGTCGATAGAAAATCCCCTTCTTCCAGCTGTCCTAGCATGTGCTGAAGGGTGACCATCCAAAACTTCTGGGATTTGATGTACTTGTTGTAACACTCTAATCTGATAGTCCAGAATGAGATATAAAACTCCACTAACCTGGTCGGAACGCCGGAACCGGGACAGCAGCGGCGGAATTGAAAAGCCTCCCTGAGAGTCCTGAGACCCCTACTCTGCTGGAAGGGAAGAAAGAAACTTCAACAGGAAGAGGCAGGACCCCCAGGGAAACCCTCAAGGGGGAAAAAACCCTAGGTGTGTTGTCGGAGATCCTTGCAGACAGGTGGTTTATCCAAGGCGCAGACCTCCCGATTTGATGGCTGTATCACAGGTTCTAACGGGAGAAAACAACAGGTAAATATAGGAGGACAGCGGAATAATAGAATCGATTGGGAAAAGAGAGGGGTTTCTTACGGATAGATTTGGAGGAATCTAGTTGTTGCTGAGAGGTGGAGGGTTCTCGGAGTGAAAGGTAGAGATGGTTGGAAGGAAGCGCTGGAAGGGCACACTATAAGGTAAGAGAGAAAAAGGAATGGTAGATACCATGCAAGATTGAATATACTAGAATAGGGAGAGCCTAGAGTTCGAACTTACGGAGCGTCCTGAAAGACAGAAGCGACGCGCGAAGGCGAAAGCCTTCGGTTCTGATATAGCGTCACATGACATGTCGTAATAGTCAGCTGGTTGCGTGGAAGAATCATGTGACCTGTCCTTGACGTGCACTGATGACGTGGAACCACAGTACCGCTAGAACTGGTGGTATTGACAGAAATAGATCGCGCATCTGCACAACAAAGCGCGGAACTGCACATTTTCCACCTATGTAAGTGTACAAAGCAGCGATGACGAAAAGGTGTAACAGTATGCCCTCTCTTCCTGGGGGGCGATCCGGGCTTCCCAGGGTGTAAACGAAAGAAACGTTGAATCAAAAGGGGAGAGTGAACACCAGAAGCAGGTTCCCACGTTCTTTCAGCCGGAGAATACCCCTTCCAGTCAATAAGAAATTGTAGTTGACCCCTGTGGTAGCGGGAGTCACATATACCGGCCACCTCATATTCTGTCCCGGTATCAGTGATCACCGGAGGTGGAATGGTCTTTGTGGAGCGTTGGAAACGATCAGCTACAGTTGGTTTCACTTGAGATAGATGAAAAACAGGATGAATGCGAAACCAGGCCGCCGGGAGAGCCAGTCGAACTGCTGCCGAGCCTACTTTAGATACCAACTTGAAAGGACCAAAGAACCTAGGAGATAATTTAGAAGGGACTAAGTGTTTCGGAAGAAACCGAGAGGCCAACCAAACCTTGTCCCCTACTTGTAGTTCTGGAAATTTGCGTCGATGTCGGTCTGCATATCGCTTGGCTCGATCCTGAGCTTCTTGAAGGGCCAACCGAGCCTTCTTTTGGCCAGACTGGATGATGTCTATCAAACAGTCCACCCCTGGTAATTTAGAGGGGGAGGGAGTAATGGTAGGGACAAAAGAAGGGTGAAACCCGTATGAACAGAAGAAGGGGCTAGTCTTAAGGGCAGTGTGCTTGGCATTGTTGTAAGCAAATTCTGCGATTGACAACAGTTCAGACCAATTATCCTGAGCTGCTGAGACGTAACAGCGGAGGTATCCTTCTAGAGTTTGGTTAAGACGCTCCGTCTGCCCGTTGGTCTGGGGATGGTAACCCGAACTGAGTGCCCTCTTAATGCCTAGGAAGTGACAGACTCCTTTCCAATATTGAGAAGTGTATTGTGGCCCTCTGTCAGAGACTATGACTTCAGGTAGGCCGTGTCTGGAAAACACTTCAGAAATGAAGATCCTAGCCATTTGGGCTGCCCCTGGCAATTTGACTAAGGGAATGAATTGGGCCATCTTGGTCAAGTAGTCAATGGTGACCATTATTGTCGTGTAACCTGAGGAAGGGGGAAGATCCACTATAAAATCAGTGGAGATGATTTGCCAAGGTTTCTCGGGAATCGGCATGCGGGAAAGTAAGCCAAAGGGAGGAGCTCGTGAAGCCTTAGACTGGATACATGTTGTACAGGAATTTACATAATCTTGAACATCGACCTGAAGGTTTGGCCACCAGAAATAACGTTGTATCAAATCCAGAGTAGTCTGTATTCCCCGGTGACCTGCAGCTCGGGAGTCATGGCACATCCGAAGAACCTCAGATTGAAGAACACTAGAAGGAATTAGGACCTGTGTTGCGTGGAAATACAATCCTTGATCCTTTGTAAGATGGTGGGTATAAAGAAGATTCTCACATTCAGATTGATTCTTAATGGTATCCAGCTTTAGTAGCTGAAGAAAGTCGGAAATGACTGCCACAAATCTTGCTTGAGGAAACATCTTCTCTGAGCTGAATTGCGAAACCTGTGGTTTCTTTCGAGATAAGGCATCGGCTCTGAGATTCTGGCTTCCTGGGAGAAAGGTGAATTCGATTCGGTAAGGCAGAAAGAAATACGCCCACCGTGCTTGTCTACTATTGGTGGTTTGAGCCTGCTGTAGTACTTTCAAGTTCTGATGGTCTGTACGGACCACAATGGTATGGGGAGATCCTAGTAGAAGATGTCTCCATTCTTCGAAAGCCTTCTTTATGGCCAATGGCTCTTTTTCAAGAACAGAGTAGTGTAGTTCTGAGGAGGTAAACGTCTTTGACAGATAGGCCACCGGTCTCTCCTCCCCCGAATCAGTTGTTTGTAGAAGGACAGCTCCTAGAGCGTGATGAGAAGCGTCTGTCTCAAGGATGAATTGGCGGGATTGATCCGGGTTGAGTAAGACCCTGGCGGAGATGAATAAACCCTTTAAGGTCTCAAAGGCTTGTTGGGCAGAAGGATTCCAAGAGAAGACGATCCCCTTCTTGAGTAGTCGAGTAATGGGTAGAATAGTCTCAGAATAACAAGGAATGAACTTCCGATAGAAATTTGCGAATCCGAGAAATCGCTGAACCTCCTTGACGGTGGAAGGAGCTGGCCAATCTAGCACGGCAGAAACTTTCCTGGGATCCATAGAGATCCCATTTGCAGAGATGACAAATCCAAGATAGGTTATCTGAGCTTGATGGAACTCACACTTCTCTGCCTTACAATACAAATGGTTCGACTGCAAACGACTCAGAACTAGATTAACATGCTGGATGTGGTCTTCAAGAGTGTCTGAGAATATCAAAATGTCATCGAGGTAAATGACGACACAATGAAGCAGCAAATCGGCGAAAAGGTGATCCATAAACCGTTGAAACACAGCCGGCGCATTAACCAGGCCAAAGGGCATGACTTGGTACTGGAAGTGTCCAAAAGGGGTTCGAAAGGCCGTTTTCCATTCGTCATTCGGAGCGATTCTGATGAGATGATAGGCTCCCCTAAGATCTAATTTAGTGTAGAGAGTAGCTCCACGGACGGCTTCAAGAATGTCTTTAATCAATGGCATGGGATACTTGTCAGGAATAGTGATCTTATTGAGCCCTCTATAATCTATGCACAGTCTCAATTCTTCTGTATCTTTCTTTGGAATAAAAAATAAGGAAGCTCCAGCGGGAGATTTAGATTCGGTAATGAGACCGTTCTGAATATTAGCATGGAGATACTCTCGAAGGGCACTCTTCTCCCGTTGGGACAAAACATACATTCGTCCAAACGGAACCGGTTGATCTGGAAGCAGGTCTATATGACAATCATCCCTTCGATGAGGCGGAAGAGTTGGAAACTGGGGAGTTGAGAACACCCTGAGAAAGTGTTGATGACATTTGGGAATCATACTCAAATGACCGATGGAAGGCAATTCGGTGGTAGGAGGAGACTCTGATGGAATATATAGGCCTACCGAATTGCGTGAAAGACAATGTGTGACACAGTACTCCGAGCCCAAAAAAAGTGTTCCTGCCTTCCAATTTATGTAGGGGTTGTGTAATCGCAACCAAGGCAGACCAAGAATAATGGGGAAGTGAGCCGCTCTGATTAAATCGAACACCAATGACTCTTTATGAGAGGCGATCAAACAAGTTAGCTGTTTGGTCTGTTCTCGTATAGGTCCCGAGCTTAATGGACTACCATCGACTCCTAAGATAGGTGTAGAAAAGGGTTTAGGAGTTCTGTCTATCCCGTTCTTAGCTGCCCATTTATCATCAATGAAGTTTCCAGCGGCTCCGCAGTCGAGCAGAGCTGGTATGTCCATCAAGTTACGGTCAGGCAACAAGATGGTCAATGAAAGTACAACCATGGAGGGGTTATTAGCCAATGGTTCAAAAGTGGACTCTTCTTCTATCGGGGAACCCTGAAGTTGTACTCCTACCGTGGTTCCCCTTACGGTAGGAGCTTGGCGTTTCCCGACGGCAAAGGTCTGGATCTGCGAGGAGGGACAACAGGACAATCTCGTAACAAATGGGAAGAAGACCCACAATACATACACAGGTTCAAGGCCTTCCGTCGTTCTCTCTCTATGGCTGAAATAGGACCTCTAACAGATCCTATCTGCATGGGTTCCTCAGAAGGAGTGGTCTTATGTTGTAGGGCCAAGATATCAGGGTTGAGACGAGGACCTTTCCCTTTCTTCCTTTCAATAGAACGCTCTTGAAGGCGGTAGTCTATTTGCATAGTCAAAGATATCATCTCCGCCAGATTCGCTGGCCGTGGGATCTTGGACACCTCATCCTTCAAATCCTCCGCAAGTCCTCGTCGGAAGAGAGTGAGTAGTCCGTCATCAGGCCAACCGGTTTCTGAAGATAACTGTTTAAATCGAGTAATATAGGACATAAGGTCCTTCTGACCTTGCCTGAGATCAAGAAGCCTTTCCTGCGTGGCTACCGAAATCTCTTGTCGACCAAACATGGACCTGAGACTGTTGGAGAACGCTGGATAGGAATCCAATACAGCGTTTCCGGAAGTGACTAACGGAGTAGCCCAAGCAAGGGCAGGACCCGTTAGGTGTGAAATGAGAAATCCTACCTTGTCCTTATCCGTGGGAAAGAATCGAGATTTGAACGTAAACTGAATGATGCAACTAACAAGAAATTCTTTCAACTTATGTGGGTCACCATCATACTTGCCCAAGGAGAGAGTAACGGGAGGGGTTTCAGAAAAGGCCCGAGTCAACTGTTGTTTTAATTGTGCATTGTCCTGTTTAAGACTCTGCATTTCAATAGACATAGACTGCATAGCAGCCATTAGCTGCTGCATTTGTTGTTCCATCCCTGCACCGCCGCTCCGACCAAGCTAGAGAGTTTCTTTTTTATGGCGTCGCTTACTGTAACACTCTAATCTGATAGTCCAGAATGAGATATAAAACTCCACTAACCTGGTCGGAACGCCGGAACCGGGACAGCAGCGGCGGAATTGAAAAGCCTCCCTGAGAGTCCTGAGACCCCTACTCTGCTGGAAGGGAAGAAAGAAACTTCAACAGGAAGAGGCAGGACCCCCAGGGAAACCCTCAAGGGGGAAAAAACCCTAGGTGTGTTGTCGGAGATCCTTGCAGACAGGTGGTTTATCCAAGGCGCAGACCTCCCGATTTGATGGCTGTATCACAGGTTCTAACGGGAGAAAACAACAGGTAAATATAGGAGGACAGCGGAATAATAGAATCGATTGGGAAAAGAGAGGGGTTTCTTACGGATAGATTTGGAGGAATCTAGTTGTTGCTGAGAGGTGGAGGGTTCTCGGAGTGAAAGGTAGAGATGGTTGGAAGGAAGCGCTGGAAGGGCACACTATAAGGTAAGAGAGAAAAAGGAATGGTAGATACCATGCAAGATTGAATATACTAGAATAGGGAGAGCCTAGAGTTCGAACTTACGGAGCGTCCTGAAAGACAGAAGCGACGCGCGAAGGCGAAAGCCTTCGGTTCTGATATAGCGTCACATGACATGTCGTAATAGTCAGCTGGTTGCGTGGAAGAATCATGTGACCTGTCCTTGACGTGCACTGATGACGTGGAACCACAGTACCGCTAGAACTGGTGGTATTGACAGAAATAGATCGCGCATCTGCACAACAAAGCGCGGAACTGCACATTTTCCACCTATGTAAGTGTACAAAGCAGCGATGACGAAAAGGCGTAACACTTGTTCAGACGGCAGAGGGCTAGGATGGGCCTCCAACCGCCTGTCTTCTTCTTAACGAGGAAGTACCAAGAGTAAACTTCAGAGCCCCAGAGTCTCTTTGGAACAAGCTCTATCACACCCTTCTTCAGCATGGCCCGCACCTCCAGCAGAAGTTGAGGGACGTGGTTTTTCTGCCTGGCCACAGGTGGTATGCAAGGACACTTTCGTTGGAATTCCAGGGTGTGTCCGTGGGCCAGAGCGTCCAGCACCCAACGGTCGGTGGAGATAGACTTCCACACGCCTGAACACGATGACCTGAAGGGACTCGTCCACAGTCTTTCCGAACAAATTATCCCTGTCGAAGGGCATGTCCAACACCCTCGACTGCACCTCCTGGCGAATGTTGGTGGCCTTTAACCA
This sequence comes from Ambystoma mexicanum, assembly GCF_040938575.1. Classification (NCBI taxonomy): domain Eukaryota; kingdom Metazoa; phylum Chordata; class Amphibia; order Caudata; family Ambystomatidae; genus Ambystoma; species Ambystoma mexicanum. The sequence goes on from NC_090939.1 coordinate 905,267,771, forward strand.
TCCTCGCCGATGAAGGCAAATGCTGTTGCCCATTTGGCGGAATCCCGTGTCGGCAATGTCTGTGGCCACTGTAATGGCATGGTCCGATGCCACCTCGGCCTGCTGCAGGATCTCCAACGCTTCCGCTCTCTTGTCATCGGGAAGGAAGTCTAGGAGGAGAGTGATCTTAAACCAGAGCTCCCTGTCGTAGCGCGCCACAATGGCAAGGGCGTTAGCTGCATTGATGGTCGTTGCTGCTGACATGATGTCCCATCGTGCCATGGAGTCTAGCTTCTTCCCCTCGCTGTCTGGGGGGGGGGGAGGGGAGAGGTTGTTGGCGTGGAAGAGCCAGAAGATGTCTTCCTCGCTTACTCCGAGACCACTAAATCCGGGGAAGGCTAGGACCTCAAAACAGAGCCTGGCACCCTGTACTTTTTTTCTAACCGGTCCCTCTTCGCCGGGGCCGAGGACGGGTTCTTCATAAGGGACAGACCCTCGTCCCAGATGTCTTCCAACAGAGGGATTGACAGCACGGTCTTCCTCTTCACCTTGCGGCGTTGATACAGGAAACCCTCTTTCTTCTTTTCCTCTGGAGTCAGTTGAAAGAGGTCCGAGGCCCTCGAGATCATGGCATAGAACAAGCCTATCTTGTTGGGTGGTGAGGCTCTGGGCAGCAGAGACAGGAGGTCCCCTAACCCGCCGTCGACGTTCTTGACAGTGCCCGTCATCGCTGTGTTTTACGGATCCGTATCCTCCTTTGGTGGAGGGGAGGAGGGGGGCTAAGGGTGACAAGGCGCTGGAGGGTGAACTCTCCTCTTCTTGGCAGGGGGCGCGCCTAATGGCCCCAGTGCCACGGGATCCTCCGGCGCCGCAGGGTCTTCCATCGGCAGAAGAGGCATCCTCGTCCAAATCTCCGAGCACAAGGTGTGAAGTGCCTGGAGGATGTCCACCGAGATGTCCGCTGGGGGTTGAGGTGGCTGCGGAGGTGGAAGTGACGGGGCAGCAGTGTAGGGTTCTCCAAATTTTCCACACCCTGCTCCTCCTCATCGGTCTCGTCGCCACTCTCGATGTCTCCCTCGTCGGGGTCCTTCCCGTAGGCCTTGGCCTTGACAAATTTCTTTTGCAAAATGGTCTGCTCCTTTTCAACCAGGGGAGATAGTTTTGGGGAGATGATGGGCATCGCCTTCTCCAGTGTCTTCTCTATGGGCTGAAACAACTATTTTCTCCTGGCAGGCAGGGAAACTCTCGGCTTGGGGGCCACACCCTGCGAACCCGCATCCGCGGCCTTCGCTAGGGATGCCAACACTCCTTCAATGGAAGGCTTTGCTGGGTGAATCTGGGCCTGTACGACCTTGGTCGAGCTTGAGGCCTTCACCTTGGGGGTAGGGTCAGCGCCCTGATCCCCCTTGGCTGTCTCCGTCTGGTCCGTCCGGGGCTTCTCCAGAAGCTTGCCCGGGTGGTCCGACTTCCTCTTCTTCACCGAACCTGAGCTTTGGCTCGTGGTTGAAGGTGTGGGTGACACTGAACTCGCCCTGGCCGCCGGGGAGCCCGTCGCAACGGCACTACCGGTGCCCATGGACTCGCAGTGCTTAGCCTTACGTTGGGCCCCCGTCGCTGGAGCGCCCTCAAAGGTCTTAGAAGACCGCTCAGTTTTCTTCTTGTGGCTGGGGAGGCCTGCTGCTGGGACTCAACCGTAGCAGGGGCCTTGGACTATAGCCAGTCAGTGAGGCGCCTGCGCCGATCCTTCACGGTGCGGGGTCCAACTCCTTGCAAAGCACACAGTCTTCCTCCACCTGCGTTTTGTCTGAATGCAGGCAATAGAGGCACAGGGAATGCCCATCGTCCAAGTAGATGTTCCGTAGGCCTCATCCTGGGCAAATGCTGAACAGAAGCGTCGAGTCTTCCTTCTCCCCTGCCATGTCCACGCAGAGTAGGCCTCGAAGAATCTTATGGAATCTGAGCCCGACGAAATTCAGCCCTTGAGGGGCGTTGGAAAAGCTGAAAACGGGTCCCCCTTAATCGGATGATGGGTCGATGGAGCGTGAGGCTCGGTTGACCGAAAATTAGAGTAAATCTCTCGAAAAAAGCATTATAAAACGCAGTAAAAAGCCCGGGAGCTAATCACGAGGACTCCCACCACTCGAACATGCAGTAAAAATCTGAAGATGGCTGCCAGAGGAGGGGCTTGGGTAGAGGGCAGTCATTGGCTGGGGGCAGTATGACCCAGAGACCAGTGATTGGTTGTTAGGAGAAAGACAGTTCTGAAGTGAAACAAACAGATTGAGATTCCCAGCCTGACGACGGGGAATATTCATGAGCATGTGAATCCATGCCAGATCCCATGCTGGAGAAGAACAAGTTACTTTCTTACCTGGTAACGTTCTTTCGATGGGATGGTCCGACGACGTATTCCATATCTATGACATGTAATCACCACAGCTGTGCTGCTTCCGAAACTTTTTCGGCGTCTGCGTCCTGCGTCGATGACGTCGATGCGCCGTCGTCGAGGACCTCCTCCGACGTCCGACGTCATCCGATGTGATAAGTAGGACGCACGACGCCCATAGCCTCAGTTATAGTTTTTTCCCCCAGAACGTGTGACGTAAGTCAACTGCCAGTCAGACACAAAGCCTTGCGGAACGTAAGCTGCAATCGCAAAAGAAATTCTGCAGCGGGGAAGGCAGGGCGGGAGCGATATGGAATACGTCGTCGGACCATCCCATCGAAAGAACGTTACCAGGTAAGAAAGTAACTTGTTCTTCGAGGGGATTGGGTCCTCCGACGTATTCCATATCTATGACAGACTCCCAAAGCAGTACCAAAGCAAGGAGGAGGGAAAGAATTTAGAATCAAAATGTAGAATAGCCAATCAAATAGCAGAGCAAAGGACCGCCTTGCCAAAGGCCAGATCCTGTGCTCGGATGGAAGCAAGGGAATAGTGACGTACAAATGTATGTACTGAAGCCCAGGTGGCTGCATCACAGATGTTGCGAATAGGAACACCCCTCTTCAGGGCAGTAGACACAGCCATACCCCTGGTAGAATGGGCCCGCAAGCCAGCCGGTGGGTCCTTACCCGCCAAACGGTAGCACTCCGAGATGGCCAAAATAATCCAGCGAGACAAAGTCTGTTTCGTCACAGCTTGCCCCAAACGCCTTCCAGCGTAACCAATAAAGAGTTGATCATCCACTCTGACCCGGGACATGCGTGAAACGTAAAAGCTTAAAGCTCTCCTAGGATCAAGCCTATGGAGCCTCTCCTCTTCCTTACCAGGATGCGGAGGAGGATAGAATGCCGGAAGAACAACCTTCTGGGCCAAATGAAATTCCGTCACTACCTTCGGAAGAAAAGAAGGACGAACTCTAAGGACAACCCTGTCCTTGTGAAATACAGTGAAGGGAGGCTTAACTGAAAGTGCCTGTAACTCACTCACTCTGCGAGCGGAAGTAACCGCAACTAAAAACACAGTTTTCAGAGTTAACAGCCTCAAAGGGCAAGAATGTAAAGGCTCAAACGGAGCACCCATAAGAAACTTAAGAACCAGGTTTAAATCCCAACCGGGCACCAGGAAAGGTGACGGAGGGAACACATTAGTGAGCCCTTTCAGGAACTGTGAAATCAAAGGGATTTTAAAGTAAGAACACTCTTCAGACGAGCGCTTAAAGATGGACAGCGCCGCCAGGTAACCCTTAACGGTACCCACTTGCAAGCCCCTGTGGGCCAAAGAAAGCAAAAAGGACAGAACCATGGGGATGTCACATGCAAAAGGATCCACATTCTGAACTCTGCACCAGTCGCAGAACTTACGCCAACGGCAACGGTACAGAGACTTTGTTGCCGGCCTTCGGGCCGAAAGCAACACCTCCATCACGTCCTCAGGGAGGTCCCAATCCTTATACCTCAACCTTTCAGAAGCCAAGCGTGAAGGTTGAGGGACCTGACCTCTGGATGGAGAACCTGACCCCCCTCCCGTGAGAGCAGATCGTCTCGGTAGGGAAGACGACGTGGAGGGCAGATGGATAAGTCGAGAAGGTCCGGGTACCACGTCCTCCGAGCCCACGCCGGGGCAATGAGGATCATCCGGGAACCGAACTTCCGTAACCTCCGCAGCACTTGCGGGATGACGGGGACTGGAGGAAACACGTACAGCAGCGGGAATGACCACTCCACCACGAACGCGTCTCCTAAGGCTCCTTCTGGAGGAAATCCCCGCGAGCAAAACCTTTCGCACTTCCGGTTGACACTGGAGGCGAAGAGATCCACTTGAGGGGTCCCCCAAAGGGCGAAGATCTCCAGGAGAATCTCCTGAGCCAACTCCCACTCGTGAGAGATCGCGCTCTGCCTGCTCAGAGCGTCCGCCGTCACGTTTTCGGCTCCGGCCAGATGAACTGCCGAGATTGAAACTTCCTGCTGGATGGCCCAGAACTCGAGCTGCATCGCCTCTCTGCACAGAGGAAGTGACCCTGCCCCCCCCTTTTTGTTGAGGTAGTGCATGGCCACTGTGTTGTCCGTTAGGATCAGGACATTCTTCCCTCGCACAGACGGCAGAAAAGCCTTCAGGGCTAGCCTGACGGCCCTCAGCTCCAACAGATTGATATGGAGTCTGGACTCCGACGGAGACCAACGACCGCTGACTGTCAGCCCGTTGGCATGAGCTCCCCATCCCGTGAGGGATGCATCCGTCACGATCGTCACCTCCGGCCAGGGAAGCCAAAATGGAGCCCCCTTCATCAAGTTGCCTTCGACGGCCCACCACAGAAGGTCCCGGGCGACCGAGGACGGCACCTGAATCGAGTCCGACATCCTGCCGGAGGACTGCGACCATTGCGTCTTGAGTGCCCACTGCAAAGATCTCATCCGCAGGCGAGCCTCTGGCACCAGAAGAATGCAGGATGCCATGAGGCCGAGCAACCTCAGGAACTCGAACGCTGGGAGCGTCTGGGCATGCTGAAACTTGTGCACCATCTGCTGAATGTGAAGAGCCCTCACCTGGGGAGGAAAACACTGCCCCAGGGAAGTGTCGAGCACTGCTCCGATGTACTGGAGCCGCTGTGTTGGCGTCAAATGGGACTTCTTTAAATTGAGGGAGAAGCCCAGCCTGTGAAGGGAGCGACAGGTGATCGATAGATGATCCAGGACTTGCTCGGGAGAGCTCCCCCTGATCAACCAATCGTCCAGGTAGGGGTAGACGTGAATCCCCCCTTGCCTGAGATGCGCTGCCACCACCACCATGAGCTTGGTGAAAACCCTCGGGGCGGAGGTCAATCCGAACGGCAGGACCCGAAACTGAAAGTGCGAGTCGCCAACCGCGAACCTCAGGTACTTCTTGTGCTTGGGATGGATCGGCACATGGAAGTAAGCATCCTTGAGGTCGAGTGACACCAACCAGTCCTGAAGCTGAAGGGCCTGGAGGACTTGAGAGAGAGTAACCATCTTGAACTTGTCCTTCCTGAGGAGTTCGTTCAAACCCCGCAAGTCCATGATGGGTCTCAATCCCCCGTCTTTCTTCGAAACCAAAAAATAAGGGGAATACCATCCCTTGTTCCTCTCCGCTACAGGCACCAGTTCTATGGCGCCTTTCTCCAGCAGGGCTTGAATTTCCTGCGCAAGGAGCGGATCCGGACTCTGCAAAGAGAGGTTCCCCGGTGGATTGTCGCGAGGCCTGTGCCGAAAAGGAAGACAGTAGCCGTGGGTTATGATCTCCAGAACCCACACATCTGAAGTAATGGCTTGCCACTCTACAAGATGCTGCGCCAGCCTTCCCCCAACCGGCGAACCATGGGACATGGCCTCACGACTGAGCGGGAGCGGCTGCGGCGTTACCTGAGGGCAAAGAGGCAACTGCCCGAGCGGCCTTGGCACCACGGGTACCCTGTCGTCCACCTCTGGTACCCCTGCGTTGGCCTCTTTGACTGCCAGCTCCTCTCGCTTTACTGAAGGATGAGTAATAGCGAAAGGAACCACCCCTCCACTGCTGTCCCCTGGGACGAAAAGGCGGAGGTTGGCGAACTGCAGCGCCCAACAACTTCGCTGCAGCTTTTGAGGTCTGCAACCTCTCAAGGCTCTCGTCAGCCTTGCTGCCAAAAAGGTGTTCACCATCAAAGGGCATGTTGAGGAGCCGGGACTGCACATCAGGCGCAAACCCCGACTTCCGCAACCACGCAAACCTGCGTATCACGGTGCTCGCCGCCATGGACCTACTGACGCATTCAGCTAAGTCCAAACCCGACTGAACGGACTCACACATGGCATCCTTACCATCCTGGACCATAGCAAGGAAACCATCCCGTTCATCCCCTTCGGGAACATGGTCAGCCGCTAACGCAACACAGTTCCACAGAGTGTGCGTGAAACGTGACAAGGCACAAATGGAGTTGGCCGCCTGAAGCGCCATACCACCAGAAGAAAACACTTTCTTCGCCCAGCCATCAAAACGTTTGTCGTCCCTATCAGGAGGGATGGTAGGGTACGACGCCTGCTTCGCCGGGGCCGTGGCCGCCTGCACCACCAAACTCTCCGGAGTGGGGTGCCTGGTCAAGTAGCAGGGGTCGCCACTGGCTGGACGGTATTTTCGCGACAAGGATCTGCCCACCGCCGGGAGACTCTCCGGAGCAGTCCAAGCCGCCGCCACCCTTCTCTGTAAAGCCATATGGAACGGCAGAACCGGGTCAGTTGGGGGACCAACATCAAGGATGTCCGTCAGATCATCCTGCACAAACTCCCCCGGGGGAGCAGACCAACCCAAGTACTCAGAAACCCTAGCCATAAGGCGCCGGTACGAGGAATCAGCATGAGAGCCAGGCTCAGGCCTACAAAACTCCACCTCCGGAGAGGTGTCCAGTCCACTGGCATCATGCAGTGACTGTCTCAACTCGTCAAACTGACTATGGCCCGAGACAATGTCATCCGGAACCTGACTAGGAACCAGGCCATCAGAATCCTCATCCGCCTCTGAAATATAATCCAGGTGGCGAAAAGAAGGCACTCGAGAGTGCTTGCTCTTAACCAGAGCCTTCCTAGGGGGTCCACCCGTGCCCTGGGGTACCTCCGACACGAAAGGCGTCGATGGCGTCGAGCGAATCGGCGCCAGCGTCGAGAGAACCGGCATCGGCGCCGAGAGGATTGGCGTCGACGTCGAGGAAATCGGCGTCGACGTCAGATGCAGCGCCTCCAGAATCGGCGGCGTCGACACAGCCCTCGAGGCCGGAGCCCCGAGCGTGTCCCTCGATGACCTGAGCGTCGACGGCATCGACGACTTCCTCGGAGCCAGAGCCTCGAGGAAACCTGTCGACGCCCTCGACGCCACAGACGTCGAAGCCTTCTTCGAAGACCTCACAGGTGCACACGGTCTCGAACGCGTCGAGGACCGGGACCTGGAACGGGTACGTCGAGAACGAGTCCCCTTGTCCGAACGGGACCTTTCCCGTGACTCGTGCCGACCACTCTTGCGAGCGGTGTCTCTCGACCTCACACGACCGACCCCACTCGGGGGCGCGGACGGCTGAGTACCCTGCGACTCAAGAATCGCCAACATCTTCTTCCCGAAGGAAGCCCATTCCTCCGGCGTCGCACGGCCCGAGGGGTAAGCGACGTGCCGGGCAGAGCCCTCCGAAGAGGACCTGGAAGACGACCGATGTCGGCGCTTCGAGAATGCCTCGAAGAGGCAGAGGAGTGGCGAGACCGACTCCTAGAAGGAGACCCACGAGACTTCCGACGATGACACGGAGAGTCACCCCTCGAATCATCCGTCGAAAGCCCCGCAGACTTCGACTTCCGGGGCTTGGACACCCGACCTACCGACAACTTCTTCTTACGTTCGCGTAAGGCTTTGGACGTGAGCGACTGGCAGTCGATACAGTCATCCGTGTCGTGGGCCTCCCCGAGGCCCAGAGGCAGGCGTCGTGCGAGTCCGTCACCGACATCTTGGACCCACACTCCCCGCACTTCTTGAAACCCGGACGCGGGGTCGAAGACGAAGTAGAAGACATCTTCAGAAGGATTCACACAAACGAACAGGTTCGAAGAACCGAGAAGAACAGAACTCCAAAGAGTCGAGGCGTTCAAACCGAGAAACACGAAGCAACACGTTCGCGGAAAAAACGGAACTGAGGCTATGGGCGTCGTGCGTCCTACTTATCACATCGGATGACGTCGGAGGAGGTCCTCGACGACGGCGCATCGACGTCATCGACGCAGGACGCAGACGCCGAAAAAGTTTCCGAAGCAGCACAGCTGTGGTGATTACATGTCATAGATATGGAATACGTCGGAGGACCCAATCCCCTCCCACTAGCATACTTTTATCGGATGCAAGCCACCAACAAGATACCCTTGGAAGCTTCACTAACAGTAAAATGGCCATCACAGCCAACTGTACTGTCCAGGTCCATCATTAAAATGTTCATCATAGGTAATAAAAAACGTACTTTGAAAAACGACAGTGCTCACATTTCACTGATCCACCATTCAGAGGTTTTTGCAGCAAGAAATGCCATCCATGTTATGAGATTAAGATCAGTCGTTACCATGCCTTGCAAAGACTTAAGCGACAAATCTGAAAAAAGAATACTCAGATCCCAAACTGGACAGGGCTTCATCAAAAGAGGACACAAATGGTGAAGCCCCTCAAAATGATACTTATCCACAAAGTTCTGTAAACGAAAGCATTCTGTCATGTTATTCTCAATAGCATCTATAAAGGCTAAAACATGATTTGTAGGATTCACCCTATCTGCTAGGCCTGCCTGCAAGGGTAGTAAACACAATCTTTTCATGGGATTATAATCTTGAAAATCCATTGTTTGAATCATCAATATATGTAAAGGTAGGACTGCTGGTCCTACTCGACTTGTCCGCAGCTTTTGATCACATCTATGCTTTATTGAATCGTGGATGACAGAAAACTCGATGTGTCTCAATGGAGGGAAAACTGAACTACTAATCTTTGGATCTCTGCAAGCTACGGCAAAACTAACATCAACAGTGCTTAATTTGTAAAAAAATAAGTGCCAGTGCCCAAAAAATATTGGCCCCATAATGCCGGGTGTGGCACCGCCCTCACTGGTCAGTGCTAGACCTACCTAGATCGGCCCGCCACCAGCCCATCACACTGCTGCTGCTCCATGTCACATGTTTGGCGCTGCAGCAACTGCTTGCACAGGCTAGTAGTAAATACGCAACTAAGACATGCTCCTCCTGTAACTGCGCCTCAATGCCTCTGGGCTGTGTGAGAGCTTTAAACATGCAAATAAATAAAAAAGCATTATGTTTCAGTCACTGTTGCACTGTATTTGTCTCTACCCTTTCTGCCCCACCTGACAGTCTGTTAAAGTACACCAAGTATTGTTAATCGGTTACCTCCAGGAAGAGCACCCTCCCCTCAGCCCGTTCTTCAGTCACCTCATCCAGGTGCTTTGTGTAATCAATTTACTCTCAAGCCCTCATCAGTCACCGCATCTCATAAATGCACCCCCTTCACCCTTCCTTCAAGCATGAGCATGGTGTTGTATAACGTGGAAGATGTCATTTCCGCAAGACATTGTTGTGAAATCAATGGCCTGTGCTACGTCAGCTTTAGGGCCTCTTTCCACCTTAACACATATTAAAAAACTAAATATGTTTTGTCACCCAATATTCAGGAGCCAGAGGAGAATGCATATTCGGATATCTCCTTCCCACTGTCATGTTCTTGACATAATTCATTAAACTGCGGGGTGTAACAGACACCCACCTCCCTATCTGAGGATTCCTATCTGAGGATTGCATGTGCTCTCATTCGGAGCACATGCTCGTAGCGTATTGTACCCAGGTTAAGGGGCCACATCTGGTGTATAAACCACACATCAGGATAGAAAACATGCGCTGGAATTGTGTAAAAAAATGACAGCAAAAGACGGTTGAGAATTATACACAAATACTCAACTAGTGCTTTTATTTATGACGACAGATTAGTGGGCACGTGCACCATGTTTATCCCCGTCTAGTTTCCATGTGTGCATATTTAAGCCTGAAATGGCATTTCAGAAGTTCGTCTTTGCATGGGCTTTTCTCGCGAAGTGCAGCCGGTTCGGTTCCGGCCCAATATGTGCAGCATTCCGGGTCCCCTCAATGAAGCTCGTTTGTGAACTAATATGGCCAATACCATTAAAAAGGAAGAACGGAAACACTGAGGCAAAAATTCCCTGTTCATGTTTCGCTTAGATGAATGCTATCCAGGGTCGGACTGGGGCATACAATTGTCTCGAGTTGGGCTCAGCACCAATGAAAAAGTGGCCAAAGTTGCAAACAACAATTCATTCCTTTTGTGACAGACACTAGTGGGACCACGCTGCCGCCCGTGCCATGCCCGTTGCTTGGCTTTGCCCTGCCTCGCCTCAATCACTTAGGCTACCTTCCGTGGGGCCACCACCGCCACGGCCATGCTGAGCCTGATGATGATAAAAATAGGTGCGCAGAGCAGCGGCGCCACGGAAGGTAAGATTTTAAAAGAAAAAATGTATATTTGGGCGGCTGGGGCCCATCACTTTCGAAGTGATGGACCACAGCCGCCACTCAAAATACGTTATTTCTTTTAAAACCTACCTTCTGTGGGGCGGGGCCCCGTCCAGCGGCCCCACAGAAGGTCAGGTTTTCAAAGAAAAAAGTAAAAAACATACTTTTGGGCACAATCCACGGGCCCGGCCGCCCGCGGCAGAGTCATCCAACTCAGTCTGCAGCAGCCGGCAGCCCCTGGTCACAGAAATTGGCCTGGGCCTGGCACTGACTTCAGTCAGCAGCACACTGCACACGGGTCACACAGACAGAAGCCCGGGTGCGGATGGGCCCCTGGTGGGGTCCTGACTCCTGAGCAGTTAGGACACCACCAGGGGACCGTGCCGCTGCCCGGGCCCCGACCCGGGCCTTCCTTGCCTGATCACTTGACTGTGACAGGCTCAGGCTGCACCGCACGCAACAACAAGTGACTTACCTGCTTTGCCAGCTGGGACTTGGTCTCCTGTCAGGGCCTCAGGGTCGGGGGGGCCGGACGCGCACACTGGCACCCGCACAAATGAAAAAGCAGGCAGAGGGGGCCCCAGTATGCAACTAGGCCGCACCACGCAGTGCAGCAGGGCAGGCTCTCTCTCTCACAAGTCAGGACCCACGACGCCATGCCTTGACACCTTCACTTCACAGTAACTCGTGAAATGAAGGTTGGCGCCGCACTGCCTCCTGTGGCAACAACAACACATCACCATGTAATTTCACTGGCTCAGAAGAACATCCAATGAAAACTGCACATTCTGTGTTACTATACAGAATGTATCAAATACTGCATAGTAACAACAGAATGGTAGTTTTCATTGACTGTTGTTTGTAACAGTTTGTTGTTCATTGCTATTGCTGGTCCCTCCCAGGCCCAGGCAGCCATGGCCTGCAACCTGCAAGCACGAGAGAGATCGAGATCAGAATGACAAATCACAATATTTATAATCGAAGCAAAGCGAAGTGGAAGAACAAACAAAGCAATTGCACGTGCGCTGGCTCCGCATGAGTTCCGGTGCCCAAAAAAGAGTGCCGGAGTTGGGCACCGGCAACCACCCCCACAAATTAAGCACTGAACATCAAACTATAAAGAGCTTTCGCCATTCACGACTGCAAAATTACAGTCCTGAGCAAAGTTAAAACCTTTGGCATACATGTCGACTCATCCTTGGGGGCAGACACCCATGTCAAGCAAACCTAAAAAAAACTGCACCTACTACCTAAGGCTTCTGAAAAATATTCGCCCGTACCTAACTGAAACCAACTGCACTATCATAGCACGATCCATCATCTTGTCAAGGGTGGATTACTGTAACGCCCTTCTCATCAGTGCTGACAAGAAAAGCCTGCAGAAACTACAGGTCATTCAGAATAATGCTGTACGCATTATCAAAATAATTCCAAGAAAAAAAACATACACCTCACTACAGACATTGGCTTCCTGTTAAAGCGCGAGTTCAATTTAAGGCAGCTACCATGGTGCATAAGTGTCTTTATGGCAATGCGCGTGTCTACCTGAAAAACCTAACATACCCGCTGCAAGCGTGCCAGATCATTGCGATCGTCTAACCTGGTGCAGCTAATCTGCCCAGCATTCAGCGCACAAAGGGCAAATCCTTTCCTGTATGCTCGGGCAAAACCTGGAACATGCTACCTTTATTCCTCTGGCAAGAAGCTAACATCAACCTCTTCAGGAAGTCACTGAAGAGCCTTCTCTTTGAGAAGCGCCCTGGCAGCTTCATGCTTCTCTGTGCTAATCGTCCTGTCTTTTTGTTGTTCTACTCAAGTATCTGGGCACCCTAATGCCTGTAGGCTCCAGCGTGATATAAACTCATAAATGAATCAAATAAATAACATTTCATACAGTGGTTTCTCTGTATACACAGTTTTTCCATTTGTGCTAGCTGCACATTTTCTTTTCGCATTTTGGTTTAAGCACTTTCTGTGCTATTTCCCTCCTGCCACTGATCCTCTGAGAAGAGATCAGTAACAGGGAAGGTATTTTGAAATTCTCTCGCTGAACTAATAGAAACAATGGCAGCAAGTCACTGCAAAGAAAACACTGAATAAGAATTGGTTTTGATTTTCAGTGAAATAAATAACAAGATTTTTATAAAATGCTGACGTGCTCAATCTTCAACATTGTTTATTCAGGTAGGTACAAAGTGATACCCCTCTTCTGCCAGGGTTTCATTATCTCCTGCCTCCATCTCCCCACTGCTGCTACTGAAACCCTTATGTATCTGGGCTCTACAGAAAACCTCATATTCTATGCCTGTATTCATATTCGGGAGACTTGAGTTGGTCTGTTTTCGGTGTGGAAGTCGAGACATAAGAACGCGGTTCGGTGTCCTTGGATACTTTGAAAATCCTACTGTTCAGAGGGACCCTGGGGCGAGCTTGAACACTGCAGCTGTTTCTTTCTTGAAAAGGAAGATATTTCTACACTCCCTCTAAACCTCCAGTCTATGAAATTGAAAAAGTTCTTTGAGTTTCCGGCGGGCTTCATGATTTTCTTACCTTACTCCTTCCCTGGAGATGAAAACTCATTTGTTCAGTCCTAATGAAAACAGTGAGGATGACACCCTTTGGAGTGCCTTCTCTGGAGCTCATTGTTGAAGACTATGGTTTTGTCTACACTAGTGATTTATTCCTTTCGTCCTCCTGGTAAGATTTAGCATATTTTTGTGAATGGAATTCATAACGGTTTTCTATCACACATATAGATATAAACACTGGTTTAGCACTTTGCACTTTAGGCTATGCCGCTCAGGAGGGATTGGGCAGGTTCTTTTGAATCGAATATGCATTGTGCCCGACTATGAATGTGGACTGAAGTATATATTGAACATGTTTGCACTTAAAGGCACAGAGCACTTGTATTTGTAGATATGTTCATTTGTTGTTCCTTAAATGTTGAAGATGGTGTCATGTATGTATCTACCTGTTCAATTGTGTAATATGTAAATGGTGTTCTTTTATAGTTGCTGATTAAGCGACATAATTAAAAACTAAAAAATATTTTCTTATCCACTAGTGGCTCTCACGTGTGATTTGAGACGTTACCATATAGCTATGTTTTGTTGCATCTTATTTGTTAAATTTATTGTATCTATTTATACTAATCCTTCAAACACAATTTAGTGTCAAAGAGTAAGGACGAGGGGGAAGCATTCATCAACATATAGTTCGTAATCATTTATACTAAGATACAAGAAACTCCTGAAATCTCTTTGGAGCGATTCTCGACCTCCTGCAACACCCATCTCCCTAGTTTCACAAAAAAAGTTGCCAGTGAGCATCACCTTGGCAATAACGTTCCCCGCTGAAACCAGCATGAATTCCCCCCCACCTTCTGTCCGTTCATGCATGAATTGGATCTCAAACAATTCATAAACATAGTCCACCATGATCAAAACAAATATAACACCACTGATCTACAGGTCCATGGGACCAATGAGGACTAGAGCTAGCTTCTCTCAAACACAGATGAGAATTCCCATTGTGCTGCAGTGTTGGCACACATGTTCTGTGCTACTTCTCCCTCTCAGTATACACCGAAACGTTCTTCGCAGCAGCCTCTACACCGTCATATATTATTGGCCACCAGTAATGTTATGCTCCTTGTTGTTTTCCCTAAGCACCCCTTGTGGTGACACAAGTTGCATTTTAGGAAAGCTGGCAGCAGAGGCCTGTCCCCTATGCCTAACTCAAAGGTAGAAAATGATTCCTCCACACGCTCTAAACGCTAATCACAATACCGGGCTATACTGACAACTCACACTCACATACCCAGCCACTCTGCAATGTTCCAGGTCTTTAGCAAGATTGCACACACATTTCTTCAGGCTCACCACAGCACTGAGGGATGCACCCAAGCAGGCTGTCAAAGCGCCTGTTTCACCCTCTTCATCCTCACCTACCATACACCATAGGAGGTGAGACAATCAGCTAAGTGATTATTCTAAAGATTTAAATACTAATGGGTAAAATAGAAGTCTTGTATATTGGACAACCACAAAGCAATTCAAGGAGTGCCCGGACCCGATCCCCTAGTGGTAAATAGACGGTGCAATGCCTTAGAGTCATTACTTCTAACCAACAGCATGCCTTGGAACGAGAGCAACAATGTTAGGCTGCTTAACACCACAGCAAGGATTCCTTCTAACTGAATTTCTTCTCATTGACAATCAGATCTCTGTTCTATGTCTGACTAAACACTGGACCCCTCCCCCCCAATTCTCTCCCTAGCTTCCACCATTATGATTGCCTTAGCCCCTACCTCAAATCCGTGTAGGGTAGGGGTGAATGCCACAATTCTTCAGGCCGTCAAATGCAACGTGCATTTGCTTCGTTCAAACGCACCTCAATCCTTTCATCGCCTCCTTTAGTATTGACATCTTCTCCAAAACCTTAATTTCACGGAAAATGCAATAAATCCCTGGAAAGATTTTTGTTGATCTTTAACATGCGAACCTTCACTCAGCATAACCTCGCATAACTATGATTTTGATCTTACCCTATCATCTTAAGCAGTGTTTCCCACATACATGACGACATGCTTAACCTTGAATTGGCACAATTCTTATTACAGTTCGATCAACTTCTTCTAGCTACCACAAAATCATATGCAGCAATCAATTACACTGCTCATCACATTAATATAGCTTGCAAACTTTGAATACCTCTCATTAAGAACAAACTTTCAAATCTCTAGAAAAACACTGTTTGGGTTAGCATCCACAAATGCATCAGTCTAGAACACTATGCCCCCATGGCCTTCATTAAATAAGTCAGAGATCTGGAATCACAGTTCAGATCACCAGATGGTAGCCAAATGACAAATAGTGCAGAAAACCACCTTGCACGCCCCACTGTCAGGGCATTTCATTAATATTTGTTATGGGTGCCAGTCAAAACAAATTGCCTTATTTAAATCTTGTAAATCAATACATTTACAGATTAGTCCATCCACCCTCAGCATAGTGTGACGATTCACAGGATCTCGTCACTTCTCTCCAGAGGGGAGCCCTCCCCTGAGAGGGTAGAGAGGGTAGAGAGGTGAGCCCGCTAGGCAACAATCCCTCTAGGGATAGCGGACAGCGGCACCTCACAGGGAGACACTCCCGTTCCATGTTAGAACTCCCGAACCCCATTGCCTTGGAGACCAGGAAATCCTTAAGGTCCTCCGAGAACCAACCTGAAAGTACTACTGTTTGTTACCGCCATATTCCCTCATTTCGTCCCTTGAATATTAATATCACCAAGACGAGCGAGGAGAAAAAGGATAATACAGAATGATAATACATCATTGCCCACTTAGAAGAGAAAGATTGAAGGATTGATGTAAACTACTCCTTTTCCAAGTCTAGACAGTACTGAGAAGAGTTGGCCCCAAGGAGGCATGAAGAATACTCCATTCATACAAAAGAAGGACTATGGCACTCCACTGGTGAGGACCAGTTAAAGGACATAAAAACCAAGAAGGGACTCAATGAAAGATGAATTTGGATTGAAGCCTGTGATCCCCAGGAAATTCAAACGTGGAAACGAGGAAGTGAGCAGGAGAAGCTGGTCCTCGGTCGCAAGGACACCTTGGAGTGGTTGGCAGAGCACTCCATAGACAGAGACCGGACCTATGAAGAAGCTGGAGAGAGTCCAACAGTGACGTGACCTCAGAGAAGTGGACCATGGGGACCTTCAACTATGCCGATATCGACAGGCCAAGAAACCTGTGGAGCCAGCGCAGTTCAGCGGGAAGCAGAGAGAGGGACGCGAAGAGTGTTCGGCCAGAGTGAGCAAGAACAACCCAAAAAGAACCGTTGACGTGCCCCCACCAGAAAGAAGGTACAGGGAACCTGGTAGGGGTTTGGGAAAGAGTGAAGAATGCCTCGTGAGTAATCTTAATCATAACAGTAATTACAAGAAAGATACCATGAGTGAAGAGTGCCTCAGCAGTAATCTCCCTCATCCCAATAACTGCAAGAGAGATATCAAGGATAAGGATTGCTACGTGAGTAGTCTCCCCTCACCAGAGTGTTTGAGGAAATCGCAGAAAAAGCCAAGGACATTACGGGAGTGATTTCCCTTGTTGCAATAGCCAAGAAGAAGAGACGGAAAGTCCAGGAATATATATAATGCTGAGAACAAATCATTGCTGGAAATTTAACCAAGCAAAAGAAGTCCCTGGGAGGAATTGCAAGGATTTATCAGAATTGTTGCAAGTGACTATCAGAAACCATCCCTTAAGGCTGTACCAGTTGGACCAGGAGAAGGAAGTCACTCTCATGGCTTCATTTCGGTTTGCTGAATACCTTGCAGGCCCAGGATTGGGGGAGGGTCACGCAGGCCCGGGAGCTGCACAGCATTTGGCTGTGACCTCAGGCACCTCCAAGGCTCTTTGAGTGCCCGCCCTGCCGAGCTGACAGAGTTGGTGAAGCGTAGCCAGGTAAGCACTGGCCTGTCCGCTCATCTGCCCCCAACTCAGAGCACCCAAAGAGGCCACTGGACTGTTTTCATTACTGGCGCTCGACAGGAAAGTAAATTACTTTCCTGTCGAGTGCCGGAAAAGAAAGCATAAACTTAATGCTTTCTGCCGCTCGTCTACAATTGGTATCATGCATGATACCAATTGAAGACTCTCGTAGCTGTATTAATTTCAAATTGCTTTACAATTATTGTAAAGCAATTTGAAATCAAGGCTGGGCTGCATGATACAAACGCTCGTAGCTGTATTTGTTTCAAATTGCTTTACAATTATTGTAAAGCAGTTTGAAACGAATACAGCTACGAGAGTCTTCAATTGGTATCATGGGCTGCATGATACCAATTGTAAAGCAATTTGAAAACGAATACAGCTATGAGCGTTTGTATCATGCAGCCCAGCCTTGAATCAAGGCTGGGCTGCAGAATTCCAATTGAAGACTCTCGTAGCTGTATTCATTTCAAATTGCTTTACAATAATTGTAAAGCAATTTGAAACAAATACAGCTACGAGCGTTTGTATCATGCAGCCCAGCCTTCAATCAAGGCTGGGCTGCATGATTCCAATTGAAGACTCTCGTAGCTGTATTCATTTCAAATTGCTTTACAATAATTGTAAAGCAATTTGAAACGAATACAGCTACAAGCGTTTGTATCATGCAGCCCAGCCTTCAATCAAGGCCTGGCTGTATGACACCAATTACGCACACAATTGGGTGTTTAAATTTATGAAAGGCAAATGCCATTCGTCCTGTGCAATGTTGGTGGTTATGCAAAGCCAATTTAATGATATATGCTTATTTCACCTTGATATGCTAGTTTCTGATGACATCACATGCCATTGCATTTGTTGATGAGTCTCCCCACTTTAATTTGTAAGACTTGACCCCTGGTAGTGTTGTGATGTCATTTCTGTTTGTGGGTGTGTTAAGTCACCATGTGTGGGTGGCATAACCAAGGAATGATGACCACCCAAGAGAGTTCATTGTTTGGCTAGGTATTATGGGCTTGCAGTTACTGCCACTGCATTGCCCCTGTGTCTTGGGCCTCACGGATTCCTTCCATGGAGAAGTGTAGAGTTGTTCCCCCTCTCTCCTGGGGTCATAGGACAAGCGAAAAGCAAACCTATGGGCTTCAACCAGGGTTACACTTTTGAATTCAAGCCTATCTGTTTATTTGCTTTCCACTTGTCTGCTGGAAGTAGTGGCGCAGCACCATTTCCATGGAGCTGATCAGGCAATATACCCCCCTCCCCCACCACAATCCAAAATGTTAGGCTGTGGTGACTCGACCTGGCTGTCCTACAGAGCGTGGCCAGACAGAACACAACATTTTGTTCCTCACTAACAAAAGCCTTGCAATTACTTGGTTTTAGGCTAAAAAAGATGTTAAATGATATATTTTTCAACATTAGAAAATGCAGCAAAAAACGCAGTTGTGTGCCGCAATTTCTTTCTTTTTTGTGCCGCAAAATTTTCCATTTCATGCCGCAATTTTCTGGAGGGTCTGCAGAGACAGCGGGGACACTGGGGCATATTGGCGGCCATGCCAAATCCAAGTAATTGTAAATAAAACCTAGAGAGAGAAAGAGCAAGAGGACTTATTGTTCAAGGGAGAATTGTACTATGAGCAAAACCCTTACAAATATGTGAATGTATACATTACAAGTATATGGGAAACCGGGACAGGATAATGTATCAAGAAGATACATTATCAAATAAAGTATATGTGCAACTCTGGGAGAGGGCAGAGACCCATATGAACAGAAGTCCTGGCAGGAGAGTATACCAGGCAATTAGAAGCGTGCGAGTACTAGAAGCCCGGGCTGGAGACTATACCAGGCAATTTCACGTGTGTGAATTTTGAGGAATCTGAGGGCATCTTCACTTCTTTCCCCGACATATCCTCCTCTCAGGTGGCCAGGGAAAGGCTGAGGCTACCGGATCGGGATCTGGGGTTGGCTACATGAGGGAGGACTACCTGGGGTGGGGGACACGGTATCCCCTTTTTCCCCATTCATAGTGAACCCTCCATTCCACAAGCCTTTAGAGGCTATTGCCAGTCCCTTCCCCATTTTCCCAGTCAAGCACCCACCAAAACATACCACATTGGTACCAAGACTAACTTCCCAAACAACCCTAAAATGTTTATGAGATTGTGTACAACCCAAATTGTGAAAAACATACATTTTCCCCATTTGGACTTCGAGTCCCAGAAACCTGTTAGTACTGTGACGAGGAAGAGGCGACTATGAGTAGCACACACTGACATTAACATTTCACCACTCTGGTACTGAGACAAGTAAGAGGGCGGAGGACTGTTGTGAGGGTCACCCATGTCCCAATAATTATGGTCAGGCAATGAGAATAAGAACTCACACTTGCAACCTGTTAAATGGTTGCAGGTGTATACAAGTAGAAAGAAGCAGCAGAGAGGAGCACAAGCTGGACGGGAGAGTACAGCGATCCGAGACGGAGCAGGCAGAATATGGGCCGGTGAAAAGGACGCCGGCTGCAGAGAAGCCAGAAAGACGGAGGGGCCAGAGTGGACCACAAGAGGGTCTGGAGCCGAGGAGAGCCCACTGCTGTATGTTCCCCATTGTGAGTAGGGAATACATAGACGCCGCTGGCCGCTGCAGGCAGATCTGGTGAGAGCGAGCACTGCTCACTGAAGCTCCCGGGAGTAAGAGAGGAGTAAGAGAGGAGCAAGAGAGAACCTCAGAGCGAGACCAGAGCACCCGGTGGAGCAGCCGCACACCAATGAATGACAGGGAAGGTTCCCTCAGGCCAGGGCCCTCCAAAGGCATGGTGTGGGTAATGGAGAATGCTGATCAAGCAAGAATATATGAGAAAGAGGTCTTGAGTCCGAAAAGTGAACTATTGAATACCAAACAAGTTGCCAAGCATGTAATACATTTTAAATGCTGAATGGAGGAAAGGATATGAAAATATCGCACAAATGAAACAAAGCGGTGTGCATTTGCGAACAAGAGGAATTTAAAGAGACAGCATTTGCAAACAAAGTGAAAAGACCGAAAGGCAGAACAATATTGGATTGTGTGGAAGCAAGATGGTAACCAGGAGTAATACCATGAAGGAAAGTGTGTGAAAGTCATATCTTGATAAAGGCAAGAAGCCATTAAAGTGAACCAGAAGAATAAGTGGACTTATAACAAAAATGCAGAAAGGAACCCTGTGTTGTCAAGGACGTCCTATGAGAAAGAATGAAATGTTGTAAAGTGCCATGGGTTATCAGTTGCATGTCTTGCAATGGGTGGACTGTGTGGTCCTTGAAGGAAACCAAGGGAAGTCACGAGGCTGGTTGACCTAAAGTTGTTCAAGTGATAGAAAGAAAAGGCAAACTAAACATGCTGAGTTGACTATGAATTTTGAAGCCTCACGAGCTGTCTACTTGGGGAAGGAAACGCTGAGAACTTTTGTGTGAAACTGTGTTGAACATGGGGAAGGGAACCCCAAGACCATTTTGTGGAACTGTGCTGAACTTGGGGAAGGGAGCCAAGAGCAAGCCTGGAGCTGGAAGAAGCTCAGAACTTTAGTTTGAACACTGTTTCTGTGGTTGCTGACATCCCTACACATTGTTTAGCTTTAGTTGTGGGGGCAATTATAGGTTTTGGACACAGACAGACTTTCAAGTTGAACTTACTGACTCAAACTATCCTTAGTTTATTTAGGTAGGGAAGTGCTACCTTTGTATGCGGCAAGTTAGGCCTTAAACCAACCTGACATTTGAGTTAATAAATACCTTTTGTTTGAACTTTGAATCTGTTATCTGTGTCTTGCTTCATGGTGCCTTCACAGAATACAAGAATCCCTGGCAGAAGACTATGCCAAGCAACCACAACTGTGTGAAATAAACAGGTTGTGAGAAGAAACATCAGGGCTAGGAAAACGATTGTGTTAATCAGAAATAAAGAGGTCCCAAGAAGAAATATCAGGAATCAGGACTAGGAAAAAGGGATTGTGTTAACCAGGAGAGAAGGAGTAAAACCCTGGCGGAAAGGTATACCAGGTGTCCTGAAAGAGACATAATTCCAAAGCCAGACAGTTTTGCGTGTCTGTGTTGTAGTTGGCCAAGAAAGGCACAAAGAATTGTTTGTGAAACATCAGAAAGTAAAGAGGAATCCAGGAGAAGGGAACCACCCTCTGCAGAAATGACCTTTATCCTTGAAGAACTTTTGTGCTGGAGCCATTTATTCGTTTTATGAACACCTTTCTAAACCACCCAAGGTTAAAGACATTTCCGTCTACACCTTAGAGTTTCGTTTTTGGTGCGAGGATCAGAATAGAACTTTGGACACAGGACAGTTTTGTTTTGGACATTCTGATACAGACAAATCCCTAGTATTGGTTTAGGTAGGGAAATTCCTCTTAGATCAGAGTTAGAGAGACCTTTTCCCAACCCCTTTTATTTCTAAGAAAAATCTTTAACCAAAATCATGGCTAACTTGTGTCCGAGTTTCATTCCGGACTCCTCACAGTAGGCTCAATCAATCTCTTTGTAATTTTTTCTCGTTCACCCTTACTTACTATTTCTTTTACATTTACCGTCACCTGCCTCACTTTGTGCAGTGTCCGTTTTGTGCCAAAGTTCACTTTAGTTCTGTGGCTAAGGTCCTATTTCTATTTCCCTATCCAAATGCAGAAAACTTTGGTATATCTCTTAGTAATATCCCTTATGCTTACAATACCACCCACTGTATCTACTTGTTCTTCCCAACCACTTTAATTCTAGGCATAGTTTTTCTTGATGCCTCCAGCCCAGTAAACTGTCACCTTCCAGGAAACATAAATCCTCCCCGTAATCCTGGGCAAATCACGTTCACAAACATTAGCTCTCCTTTGAAGCGATTCATGTTAGTTTATACTACCATTTTTTTAAAAACAGGTGCAATTATTTCCCCATAAAAGGCACCAGTGTAACACCCAAAACCTACCTCATACTGCACATCCATCATCGGCCCATCCCCACCTTTGTCTTATATTTCTTGCTGCTGAACGGGAGGCTGAATCAATGCCACAAAGATAAGCTTGAGAATATAAGGTTACAATATGCATAAGATATAAGGAACTTGGCATCTGAGGCTGTACATTACACAGGACAAATGAGGTATCTGAAGAAATGATCGAATTCGAAAATGACTGCAAAATGTATGGAACTCTTATGGTCCAATTTATTAGGGATTTTTGTAGAGGTAGGGGGAAGTGAGGGTTGGGGGTTCTCCCTCCACAACTTTTTTTAAAAATGGACCAAAAAATGTGGTCATTTTGCAGTAGGTATTTTATTTGCAATCATTTCATGGTAATCCGGACAATGAGACCTGACATGTAAGTCTTTAGCCAACATACGATAGCAGGGTGATTGAGCCTAGACTTGATGTAAATACTTGAGCATAATGTGTATACCAAGCATGCAAAGCTTAACATGTCCCTACTCGAGTACAGGAAGCTGCACTCTGCATGTTATTTCAGTGTGCGGGAATGTGAGGCATAGTTAGCATATGATGAGAATATCTGTGAAGGAGTAACTAGCCGTACATAGACAAATGTTTTTATGAAGGTCGCTCCCCCAGTCCACGATGGCTACAATTTGTGTGCTCTTGGTATACCATGACAACACCTTTAACTTACCAAGACAGCAACCTAGTTTATATACAGTGGGCAATGAAAAACAGACTTTCTGCTTCAGAAATATTTTTCATGTTATTCCCCATACACTTATTATCTTGTTTTCCCTGGTTGTGATGTCACATTTTGATGTAATCTATGCCATTAGGAGCAAAGGCCATGTAATGCAACTGTTATGCCCCGGTGTACGGTTAGTGTAAATAATTATACCAAGATTAGGGTCAGGGATATAAATCTTCTTTATTTTGTCCCTTCTTACTAAACAAATGCCTCCACTTCCTTTTGACTATTGTGGTCATATTGAAGACAAGTATTGCATCTGTTTCAGTTAATACTGATGCATGTCTAACTTGTCAGCTTACTATAAAATGTACTTTTGATTGGGGACAACCTACTAACTTCACAGGAAACATTGACTGTCTTGACCTGCGGGGGATGGTGCCCTCTATATGGGATACATTACTCACCATAATCGTATTTCTGATGCTTGTATCTGCTTAGATCACATGCTGTGCATAGGCCGACATCTAGTGGAAGCTGCGGAGTATTACAGTTTGTTTTTCGAAACTCGAAAATGGGCGTCGACACAGGGCGGGCCAGCAATACTATCCCTAGTGTGACGTCCACTGTACCCAAGATCCCCCTCACGCGTCTAGGATCCTCAGATTGTATTTTTTCTGACATGAGGTAGCATGAGGAGTAGCGTGAGTACAGGTAATCCAAGCAGATAGACAGAAAGGTAAAACTACAAGCAATCATGCGCCTTCTCTCAGAGGGGAGGAAGGGTGGGTCGCATGCGAATCTAAGCAGATACAAGCATCAGAAATACGATTACGGTGAGTAATGTATCCCTTCTGAGGCTTGTGGAATCTGCTTAGATCACATGCTGTGCATAGATTAGCGAGCAGTACCTGAAGAAGGAGGTGGGATGTGAGAAGGGTCATGAGCAAATAAGTGTCTTAGAACCGCTTGTCCCACTTGTGTATCTGCCTTGGAATGGGTGTCAATGCAGTAATGCTGAGTAAAAGTGTGAATAGAGCTCCAAGTAGCTGCTTTGCAAATGGTGTCAAGGGGTACCTTTGCAATGAAAGCCAGAGTGGCCCCAATGCCTCTAGTAGAGTGGGCTCTTGGCGTGAAAGACAGAGTTCTTTCAGAGAGTGAGTAACACAGCTGGATACAGTTAATAATCCACTTCGAGATGGCACCTTTAGAGACGCGATCCCCCTCTCTGCCTGTAGCTACGGAGACAAACAGTTGATCTGTTTTTCTTAGCGGTCTGGTTTTATTTACATAGTAGAGGACCGCCCTACGCACATCTCGGGTGTGTAGTTTCACCTCAGCCGAGCTTTGCGGGTCCTGGAAGAAAGCCGGATGCTCGATGGACTGGTTTACGTGGAATTTTGATATAAATTTAGGTGAGAACCTAGGGTGTGTGCGTAAAACCAGTTTGTCTTTATGGACAGTAAAGAAGGGATCCTGCACTGACAGAGCCTGAATTTCACTGACCCTTCTTATAGAAGTAATAGCTACTAAGAAGGCCGTTTTATAAGTCAGGTGTTTGAGACTGCTTTTATGCATGGGTTCGAAAGGGGGGCCCATGAGCTTGGCTAGCACCACATTAAGATCCCACCCTGGTGGTGGGTTTGAAATAGGAGGGTGAAGTCTCTTTACTCCTTCCATGAAGGCTTTAACTACTGGTACTTTCCACCACAAACCCTTGCTATGGGAAGTGGTGTAAGCCGACAGGGCTGCCAGGTGTACTTTCAGTGAGTTAAAACCAATCCTGCATCTAGCAGGTGGAGCATGTATGTAATAATAGTGGAAGGAGTGCAATCAATCGGGTTGATTTGTCTACTCTGGCACCAGATAACGAACCTCTCCCACTTGTCAAACTAACAGTGCCTTGTGTTTGGTTTCCTAGATTCCTTTAGGATGTCCATACACCTCTGTGGCAAATTGAGATGTCCAAACTCTATGACCTCAGGAGCCATGCTGCTAGGTTCATTGAGTTGGGTTGCTGGTGCACTGTTTGACGTTGGTGCTGGGACAGTAGGTTGTACCAGGCTGGAAGTTTGATGGGCTCGCACACCGCCATCCTGCGTAGGTGTGGGAACCACGGTTGTCTTGCCCACATGGGAGCAACTAGGACGAGCGTCATCGACTCTCTGTTCATCTTGTTCACCACTTTCCTGATGAGAGGAGTTGGTGGAAAAGCATACGCAAACATCCCTGATCAGTTCATCCACAGGGTGTTCCCCTGGGAATCTGGTTGGGGGAACCTGGATGCAAATCCTGGGCATTCTCTGTTTTCGCTTGTGGCGAATATGTCTATAGTGGGGAAACCCCACAGAGAGAAGATATCTTCTACGACCTCTCTGTGTAGAACCCATTCGTGTTCCTCTGGGAGGGAGTCTCTGCTCAGAGCATCCGCTAGGGAATTGAGCTCCCCTGGAACATGTTGTGATGACAGGAAGATGATCCGTCTGAGTGCCCATATCCAGATTTTCTGGGCAAGCTTGGACAGATTTGGCGAGCGAGTCCCTCCTTGCTTGTTCAGGTAGAACATGGCTGTTGTGCTGTCCGTCCGGATTTGCACTGACAGGTTTAGTAGGTGGGGCTCGAACGCCTGAAGCGCTCTGAATACTGCCAGAAGCTCTAGCAGGTTGATGTGGTTCTTGGCCACTGAGTGAGACCAGAGACCCTGAGCTGTGTGGTGGAGATGGTGAGCTCCCCACCCCGTCTGACATGCATCTGTAGTGACTACTGCCTGTACTTCGGGATCGTAAAAGGGTTTCCCCTGTGCGAGATTCTCTCTTGTACACCAGTGAAGGCTTTGTACCAGTGTTGGCGAAACGACCACTAGATCGTCCCACTGACCACTTGCCTGAGACCACTGTTTCGCCAACCATTCCTGCATGGGACGCATGCGCAGGCGCACGTGGGGGACCAGGTAAATACATGACGTCATCAGGCCCAGTAAACGCACTGCTTTGCGTACCGTTATTTGTTGACCGGACTGATAATGCGGAATTTGCAGTAGTATATTCCGAATTCTTTCTTCTGAAGGAAAGGTCAACCCCTCTTGAGTATCTAGGATTGCTCCTAGGAATTGTTTGGAGGTGGTTGGCACCAGGCTTGACTTTTTCTCGTTGATTGAGAAGCCTAACTCGTGGAGGAGGTCGATAGTCCTTTGAATGTTTATCCTGCAAATTCCTGGGGTTTCCCCCGTTATGAGCCAGTCGTCCAGATAAGGGTACACTGGGATTGCCTCCCTGCGTAGGTGTGCAGCCGCCACCGCCAGTACCTTGGTGAATACCCTTGGTGCCGAAGCTATCCCGAAGGGCAGTACCTTGAATTGGTAGTGTCGACTGTCCACCTTGAAGCGCAAATACTTTCTGTGCGCTGGGAACATGGAAATATGAAAATAAGCATCTTTCATATCCAAGGTTGCCATGTAATCCCCCTTTTTTAGGAGGGGGATTACCTCTTGTAGCGTGGTCATACGAAACTTTTGGGGTTTGACATACTTGTTGGCAGGCCGTAAGTCCAATACTGGGCGCATTGTCAAATCTTTCTTTGGCACAAGGAAGTAAGTTGAATAAATACCCTTGTTTACCTGGTGTCCCGGGACGAGTTCTATCGCGTCCTTTTCTAGCAGAATGGCGATCTCCTCGAGGAGAATCTTCTGATGTTCTAAAGAATGTACTCTTTGTCGTGGAGGATGGTTCCGGGGACGCTGCAGTAGCTCTATACAATATCCTGTGGATACTGTTGACAGCACCCATCTGTCTGATGTGATCCCTTCCCAAGCCTGGGTGAAGTTGGAAATGCGTCCCCCTACTGGGGTTGCGTGAGAAGGGACCCTGAACTGAGCGTCACTGCTTTGGTGGAGGCGTGCCGCCTCCCTTGCTGGGGCTGCCTCTGCCTTTACCACAACCTCTCCTATTACCCCTGCCGTAACCCTGGGTAGACTGTTGGTTTTTGTTCCACTGTGTACCCTGCCCCTGGGAATAGTTAGATCCTCTCTGGGAATTTTGGCCGCGTGGGCGACGATAATTACTATTCCCTCTCTGGTTAGGGGGTTTATTGGTTAACTGGCCAAGGGACTTGAGTGTTTCGTATTCGTCCTTGGCATTCTTCAGTGCGTCTTCGACCGCCTTACCAAACAACAGATCGGTTTCCACCGGTTTGTCCAACAATGATGCCTGGGTTTCTGCCTTAAAACCAGACTGCCGTAATCACGCATGTCTTTTGATAACAGTGCCTTCTGCTATCAATCTGCTTGCGTTGTCCGCGGCGTCGAAGGTTGCTTTCAAAATGCAACCAGACACGGCTCTACCCTCTGTGAAAATCCGAGCTAACTGGCCCTTTAAAGGTTCAGGAGCAGAGGCTATGAGTGCTGCGACTTCTTTCCACTGATGGCAGTTGTAGCTGGCCAACAGGGTGGTGGAGTTTGCAATCCTTGCTTGATAGGCGGACGTTGAGGCTACTTTCCTGCCGAAACCGTATAGTTTTTTGCTCTCCTTGTCGGGAGGAGCTTCGGACGATGACAAGGGTGTTCCAGCCCTCTTACGAGTGTTGGTGACAACTAGGGAGTCTGGCTTCAGATGTCCTCTTATAAAGAGAGGGTCAGACTGGGCCGCCCTGAAAAGTTTTTCAACCCTGAGATTGACTGCTCTGGTGAGGTTCGGGTTCACCAGGGATGGGTCTATTCTTCGCTGAATGGACTGAAGGATAGGGATGGTCTGAGCAACAGGCCTTCTTTCTCCCACTAACTCTTCTGCGAAGTCCCTCTCCTCCTGGACACCGTGGGTGTCAATATGGAAATGTTCTGCTGCGCGTGCGAGAACCTCGTTTAGGAGGGGTTGGTTATCGACCGGGGAGTCGGTAACCGGGGCTTTGTTTTCTACCGGGGAATCTACTCTGTATGTTTCCGGGTCTTCCTCTCCCTCTTCCTGGTCCTCATCATCCCCATAGTAGCCCGTCCCGGTTTGCTCTTCTACCATGCCAAATTCTTGGTCCTCACCAAAGGAAGCCTCTCCTTGATATAGTGAGTATGGTCTTGAGTATGGTTGTACCTCGAAGGGGTCTGACCTCATTGGTGTTTCAAACCGGGGCTTTTTACTCGGGGGGATAGGATCATTAGAGCCTGAGGGTGTCGCCCCTTGTGGATCATACGAGAGGAAATGTTCTGGATTTTTATCATAAAAATCAGCCAAAGAAGACATCCTTGAGATGACCCTATCTATGTCTTCACTCGACCATTTTCTGGAACTGGGAATGACTCTCTCAGCAAGTCTATGGGATTTGTCTTGAGTAGATTTGCTGGTTTTAGACAAATCAGCAGACCTGGTTTTTTCTGTCTGTTTAGGGGGAGTGGTGTGTTTCACAGGTGTGGAAGGGTGCAAAGGCTGCTTCTTCTGCTGTTTTCCCCCCTCCCCGTGAGGAGTGGAAAAATGTTTTCCCTGACCTTTAGTGGCTCCGGAGGTTTTCGACGCCTGGCGTCGAGGATTGGGGGTGGGGTCCCTGTCCTTCGAGCGTGGGGCCTCGCTGATTTTGACTGTGGGCTCCGACTCCTGGAGCGCGGCCTGGGGGTGGAAGTCGTCTTCGTCTCCCGACGATCGAACTTCTGTTAGCCTAGGGAGCGAGGCACTCTTGGCAAGAGTGGATGATTGCCTGGAGTCATGCGGCGATCTTGATCGTGAGCACCCAGAGGACACCGAATCGGACCGTTCTGTTTGTGCCTCTTTCCGAGAACTCGACGTCGTCGAGTCTCGGTTGGATATCGTGTGTTTAGTGTGTGTAGTGTGTGAAGCGCTTGCGTCGCCGGGGGTCTTCCCCATAGCCGCCCTGCCGGACGACCTTCCGAGATCGGGGACCTGCGCTCGGCTGTCTTTCGATGCCGTAATGCCCTCGCCGTCCGAAAGTACGGCGTCGCTGAAGGCGCCCTCCGCTGCCATGGCCGCCTGCCTGGCGTGGTGGGTCCAACGCTTCGTCGAACGGTCCTTAAGTGTCTTAGGTTTAAACCTACTACACGCTCTGCAGTTCGCTTCGGGGTGGTCCCTCGGCAAGCAGAGATTGCACGTGGTGTGCCTGTCGACCCAAGGGTATTTGCGATTGCACTTGGGGCAGAATTGAAAAGGGGTACCCTCCATACGCACCTTCAGGCAGCGGGCTGTTAAGTGTAGGAAATGTATAAGGTGTACCTATATACCAAGAGTGTAGAGTATGTACAACCCCCCACTCTCCCTACTTGCAGGGCCGAGGCCAGAGGCCTTCCAAGGCCCGGGCCGAGGCCAGAGGCCTTCCGAGGCCCAAATCCGTCGTGCAGCAGCCGACGGTCGATTTCTTCTCCAGCCGGCGTTGAGTGTCGAAGTTCGACGTTGGGGTGGGGAAGGATGTCAATAGATTATTATTTTAAATTTTTAGCAAAAGTATGGCTAAGGCCAGGGGACTCCGCAAAATGCTTCCGACCAGTATGGCGGAAAAAAACAATCTGAGGATCCTAGACGCGTGAGGGATCTTGGGTACAGTGGACGTCACACTAGGGATAGTATTACTGGCACGCCCTGTGTCGACGCCCATTTTCGAGTTTCGAAAAACAAACTGTAATACTCTGCAGCTTCCACTAGATGTCGGCCTATGCACAGCATGTGATCTAAGCAGATTCCACAAGCCTCAGAAACATATATATAATTTTTGTTTAATATTTTTCTTTCTCCTTTTTCTGTCTTTCTTTCTCTTTTTTCTGCCTTACTTTTGTTATATAATTTTGATTTTGAATATATACTGGGCATCAATTTGAGATTGGAGCCGTCCTCTGGTGCAATATGTTTCAGAATTATTCTATGCACAGTGTGTCCATTTTACATTATAGGACGCTTATTAGACTAATATGCACTTTAATTGGAAATGGCCATTATTGACTTCGCGTTTTTATGCTGTTTTTATTGTGATTTCAGCACCATGTGTAATGTTATTGGATATGTGTACATTAAAGATTGATTGATTTTATACTCTCCTTGACCTGGTCTACACCCTCATTGAGCTCCTGCATAGAGTACAATTTATCCTGTTGATTTGCTCAATGGTTTGATTTATGTGACCCCTCTTTCTCTTTCGCTAATTGTTCTGTTACTCCCCTGGGTCTACGTGGTTGGGACGCCTATCCTGGATTACATCCACTTCCTCTCGCCTCACTTCCTGTCATGACCCATGCACCAATGTATGGACATCAAAACAGGGCTTTACACAACTCCCTCTTACATAAATAAATGCATACATTTATCAGCCCATTTCTTCATCCCATCAAGAGGTTTCTTTGACCACCCTTTGAGATGGGTTCCTTCTTACATATGTACCACGACCTTCATCACAGCTACTATCCGTGGTGTCAACGTCCCCATACATGTAATCGGAACCACTCTCTTCAGAGCCTTGACAATCTGACTCCTCTGTCACAAAATGTTCAGTCACTATCCTCTTGAGAAACAAGGAGTCTCTTCTGATGGAATGGCCCTGCTGTTCAGCAGAGATCATTGATATGTGTACAATTGTTACTACTAAAGGCTATGGTTGAACACAGGCATATCCTTACGCGGCTGCGTTTGACACACAACCACAGTCACCGACCTGCATGTCTGACTCTTTAGCTCCTCTTTATCGGTCTGCATATTCCGACATCTTCAGTTTATTAGCTTTGTCGGCTTGTCGTGCTCTTTTGGTCCCTTCCCCATCCATTTGCTCTTCTGACACGCGAGGTATTCTGATGCAGACTTCTCGATTGAGCTGAGTTTCAACTGACAGGCGCCAGTGGTACTGTGAAGAGCATTTCTGTAGTATCTCAGTAGGTTACAAATACCCTACATAAATCATTTTGGGATGTTGCATATTTGAAGTGTTCTTTTGATGTTGGTCATGAGCCTTTCCAGTGTACCATTAGTCTGAGGCCACAAAGGGGTGCTCTCTGTATGATGAAACCCTAAATACGCACCAAAAAACGTAAACTCATGTCCACGGAATGAAGGCCCATTGTCAGACGTTACAATGTTCGGGATTCCAGAATCTGCGAACATTTTATCAAGAGCAGAAATTATTGACTGAGCTCCCGTGGAAGATACTAGTTGTACTTAAGGATAATGTGACATCTCATCAATTGCCACAAACCTGTATTTACCATTTAAATCGTCGGAGGATCAACTGCTCCCTCTTCCCAAACTCTTGTGGGCAAAGTTGTCATCTTTAGAGGTTACGGGAATGTCCTTGGTGCTACCCACCTACAAACGGTACACACTTCAAGAGCCGTTTCTATTTTTGCATTCATTTTATAAAACCACACCTTCTGTTGCAGCAATCTCTTAGTCAACACTATTCCTGGATGGCCTGCATTTGCCAGCTCAATGACCTTGGGCCTCATTACACGGAAGGCGGTAGGGGATTACCGGTAAGGGCGCCGGTGCCGGTAATCCCCACCGCCCTACTATGAGGTCCCTCAGCGGGTCCCGTCCTTAACGTGTGGTTAGACCACACGTTAAAGACGGGACCCGCTGAGGGACTTCAGTGCAAATAACGGTACCGCAAATTGCGGTACCGTTATTTGCTCCTTCCCCATTCCCATTGAGCCCTATGGGGGCTCAAATGGGAATGGGGAATAGGTCCCGGAATGGGGATTTACCTGTCCCGCAAAGGTCGGAGTAGGCCGTTAAGTCCCTATTCCGGAAACCCGGCCTCTGACGGCAGTAAGGGGGTAGCCATGGCGCTAATAGCGCCATGGCTACCGTCTTCCATGTAATGAGGCCCCTTGTCTTGTAACGATGATGGAATCAAGACTCTGTTTTCTGTTTTCTCTGTGAATAGATGGAGAGCTCATCATTTTCAAGTCTGTATGTCTGTAGCATTTTGTGCTCCACCTCTGGTAGTTCATCCTCTTCTCTGGCCAAGAGACGCCACCTATTTGATCACACACGTTGTTTTTTCTTTGACAATATTTCATTTTGGGATACTCAGCCACGACAGTGGACACGGCACGGGCCTTCGGGAAGGCACTGTGAATGGTGTAGTTAATATACTGATCTTCCTTTAACGTCCGGGCACACTCACACTATGGAAGGGAATGTCTTAACAGAACATCAGCTGGATTGTTGCCTTTGCCCTTTGTGATGAATCTCTGGAATTTGTTCCTCCCCCTTAAAGGGGAGTCCCCTCCACTACCCTGTGAGGCTTGGAAGGTGAGCCCGCTCTGCCACACCCTCCCTAGGGGTCGAGGCAAGTGGGGCCTCAGCCGGAGAGACCCCCCCCCTTTGGGGACAAGTACCCCAGTTCCTGTGAGGCCCTCCCTAAGAAGCTAACAGTACCTCTTCAAGCACACCCAGTAAAGAAAGGTTTGAAGAAACGGCCACAACGTGTTATTGTTTTCCAGAAAGTCTGACCACTCCTGTGAAAGGAAAACCCCCTTCTAATGAGACAAAGAAGATCTGTGGAGGAATAGAGAATTGCAGAACAATCAGAGAAGAAAGAACATGGGATTCCGCCAAGCAATCCCACGGCTAAGTCATAAAGAAAAGGAGGAGACTGGAGAGTCAGAGGGGAAGCCTGCGAGATACATAGCTACTCACAAGATTATAAGGAGAGAGTCAACACAAGGGATCCCTTTCTCGGGAGAGAGCAAACTGCACAATTGGACGCACAGTGACCGAAGGTTGAGAGAAAAAGTACAGATGTTGACGCTCAATGTCAGGAAACCATTGAATGAAGAGAAATCAACAAAGATATAAAACGTACTTACAGAGAGAGAACTCTGTTGTGGTTTAACCACAACCGGACAGTGGCGCAGAAGAGGTCCCTGCAACAAAACAGACTCCTTTGCTAATCACATGGGAGAGAAATGAAAGTGGACGCAAGACGTCTTAATCCAGAAGGAGAACTGAGTGGTAGACCAGGGGTGCCTCCAATAACACTGATACAAGTTTGCTAAACCAAAAACAGAATTCACTGGTGAGCGAGAAACCAGAGAGCTGGCTTGTGCAGCAAAAGGAAAGGAAAGCGACAGAGGAGTCATGATAAACTGTTCCGACAAGCCAGAGAGAAGGTCCCACCCAAACCCTAAGTCTGGTAACGTTATCCCTCAATACGGCAGGTAAAGGGGAAAACCGGAGACTCGGGGCGTAGACATGACACCATTATTGCAATGTTCATACTCGTCACAGTCGCAGTGATATTGAATAAAGTGAAAGAGAACCATTATTGGAATGCTCATGCTGGTAATAGTCGACATAAAGCATTTACCTTGAATAAAGTGATTGAGAATGATTCTGGGAGTACTCGTACTCGTACTCCTTCCCAGTCAAGAAGAAAATCTCGATCTCCTACAATATAAAAGAGGGAACAAATCCCAAGGCCAGAATGTTTACATTGAAATTAAACCAGACCAAGAAGGTCTAAGTAAAGAAGAGAGAGATCATAAGAGAGGAAAACTTGAAGAGAAGCTGAAACTAGAGATAAATAGTCAAAGCTTAGGAGAAACTAGAGACTGAACTGTGTGTTAAAGATCCAAAACAAAAACGGGAGAGCCCTGAGTATTGGATAAAGTTACATTGGGAAAAGAAGGATAAATACAAGTAAGACAGGTCAAGGAAAGAGCAAGAGAGAAACAGACTAGCTACATAAGAGAGAAGAATCTGAAGTTAAACAACTCTGTAACAGAATTATATGAACTGATAAAACAGTTACCAAGAACTTAAGAATTGTTTATTGAACTGAACTGTGTGAAAATCCCAGTATTCAGCAGAAGGGAGACATTCTCCTGGTTTTGGTTGTTGTAATTGTGGTAGGGTTAGGATAGGTTCATTTGGAGGTTGGACAGATACTATTTTGGACTCTCACTGACGACTGACGAGCACCTTAGTTTTGTTAGGTAGGGAAACCCCATAGCACAGGGAAAGATGGGCATGTTTTCTTTACTTCAATAAAATTAGCAGTGAGATTGAAAATCAGAGTCTGCGTCCTCCTCCTGACCCGTCACACCGGCTTGTGAACAATGTCAAATTGATATTCCTGGAGTTGTTAACCCCACTGTGCAATTCGTAGTGGCATCTTGGTGTTGCGTTTACCATTAATTGCTGTGAGGACTTGATGGTCTGATGACCGTGAATCTGTTTTCGTATTGAAACAAATGGTAGTGGTCACATGCCCGCACCACTGCCAGACTTTCCTTTTCCACCTGCGAGTATGCACACTCAATTGATGTCAAACTGCAGCTGGCATATGATACGATGCAGCGTGGAGATGAAAACCCAGGTTTGAACTGTGCCAAGACAGGCCCCTGGCCCACCGAACTTGCATCCACAGTGAGCTCAGTTTCAAGGTCCGGATCATAATACGCCATTCAGGCAGCAGACGATATGCATTCATTAATGGTGCAAAAAGCATCTTCACAGCCTGGCGACCACTGAAATTCTTGTACAGTCACTGTGAGAAGTCTCAACAGCCTTCTAATTGTAATAAAATCTTGGATGTACCAGGTACAGTAACTGGCCCAAGAATGACAAAGCAGCAGAAGTGGTAGTCAGGATTGGCGTTGAGATAAGGGATTGTACATTCTCAGAATTAGGCTGAAATGCATTGTTGGAGAATAAATTCCCAAAGAATTTTAATGTGGGCTTGCCAAATTCGCATTTATCTGCATTTACCGTCAGATGTGCGAATTCTTAAGCCATACAAACTTGTCGCAGGGATAGGATTCCTGGTTTGCCCCCAACACCAGAATGTTGTGACTGCAATTTAAACATTTTAGAATAGGGCATATGGCCATGTGAATTTCATTTTGGAATATTTTACCCGCTGATGAGACCCCGAAATGGGGTCTCTTGTACCTAAACAAACCAAGATGTGTTGTGAAAGTTGTTATTTGTTGGGAAGCTGGATGTAACTCTAGTTGGTGATATCCTTTATTTAAATCCAGATTCGAGAACACAGTGGCTACATGCAATAAGTGTTGGTTATTGTTGGTGACAAGTGCCTTTCTCTCTCGATTGCTTGGTTCGGGTTGCACAAGCCCACACACAAATGCGTCCACCTGCCTTCTTCGTTACTGGCACTATTGGGGGCACCCATGGCGTTGGTTGCTTTGTTTGATTATATCATGTTCCAGTAATGACTGGGTCATCCCCCCACCTGTGATTGTAAACCAAATATAAATTGTATGTTCAGGGGGATGCTTTTAATGCTGTGATGTAGGTTTGACGGTTTTATTCATATGTAGTTTTAGCTGGCTGTCCGTCAACTTGCTAAGACTTTGGAATAAAATGGGGTACAGTTTCATCACCATGTCCTTTGCACTTTATGTGTACGCTGACGTTGTGTGATACAGAATGTGGACTACGCCCATCTGCATTGCTGACTTAAAACTGAAGATGCAGCCTACTCGTAAGTTCCCTTTGATTACATTTATTATTACATTTTGCTGTTTTGTCCTTATAGGAGCATGCGGTTTGAAGCATCCCTTTTCATGTAAGTGGTGTTTTTGAGCCATACTGATATATGTTAATTACAGCCGGTCTAAGCCTAGAGGTATATTTCAACCGTGAATATGTCTCTTTATTCATAATGTTTACGGTCAACCCTGTGTCAAATCAAAACTCATGAGAACTGCCATTCACTTGTAGCAATAATGTAGGACTATGTTCAATGTTTCAATCGACGTCTGATTTCCTATGGCATATACATATCCTCTTTTCCTCTTTGCACAGGACGAAGAGTCACAATCTTATACACGCCTTAGTGACGACTCAAGATATCATATTTAATGATGTGTTCATCACCTTCTGGGCGCTTCTAGTTTGTGATTATTTCGTGAAGGGGACCTCCGGTATCTATCTGCAGACTTTCAGGCTCTCTGCAGGGAGGAGTGGCTTTGTTCAGGCGATCTTGTCTCTTAACGGGGTGGCATTGAATTTCCCATTGATCCTCCCGTGCCACTTGCGCAATGTCCATATTTGTAGTTACTGTATACCGACTGGACATGGTTCTCCCTACCACATACATCACAAACGTTTCCTATTGTCAGACATATTCCTTCAAGCAGAAAGTCAGATCTGCATCTGTAGTGCTTTCATTTGGGACCATTCTCCTATTGTTGGGCTATGTTTACTTGACACACATGCGCTGGGTTTGACTGATATATTTAGCTTATCCATAGCATCCGCTTGCAGGTTAAGGCCAGTGACATGTATGCTAGTATCAAGATTTCCTTGAGTGATCTTGTTTTCTGCCATCATTATTTTTGGAATTCAGAGGAACCACAGCCTGCAATGATCTGTGAATGAAGAACTTCTTCATTTGAGTAATTTTTGAAAACACAAAATATTCTTTCTCAGTCACATTACAAAAGTATCTAGCGTTTCTCCTGTCGCTTTAATGGTGGTGTAATATACAGGCCTTTCATAATCTATGTTCCTGTGTGGGGCAAAATAGGCGTTTAAGCAGTCAATCAGCCTTTCAAACGTGTTCGTAGCACCTTCCGGCATTTCATAAATGACATCTTGCACCATGGGACCCAGAGAGTGCATTAAAATACCTCATGTGCCTATCGTCGCGCAAACCTGTTGCATTCAGGTGTACATATACCTCCTTGAGCCATGTAGCCCACCTGAGCCGTAGATTGCTGGAATCAGTGATCTCAAAAGGTGGCACGACTTGTAACTGCACAGCGTCATGTGGGCTCTCAGGACGACTGCCTGCGGTGGGGAAAACATCTTGGGCGCGGCTGACGAAGTCTCCTTAACGGACATGATGACTTCAATATCAGTGCTATGGTAGATTGGCCTATCTGCTTTCCACGTGAGCTGCACCGAGTTTCACTGCACTGGGGTGCGGATGTAATCACCTTACTTGTTCTTCAATGAGATCAGGCACAATTTCTGGCAAAAGACCTTTTCTGGAGGAGAGGCCTACTTTCTCTCTAGCAAATATACGGTGCGTACTGACAGAAGCTTATTTCTTTTTTTTTTCCAGTCGCTACCTAAGCAGGCCTTCCCCACTTAGGCCAGGCACCGCGTGTGCAGGCAGGACTTTGTTTCTGTACGGCCTCAGCGGACTTTTCGCCTGCTGGAGTGGGGCATGGCACGTGCTGACAGGAGTTTGCTGCTCCACAACCACTGCACCTTCTTGATGAGCCTGGATCCTGGCCGTCCCGGGCGGGGCGTTTCGGCACTCGCATGGGTGTGCCTGTGCGACATGTGCAGTACAAACTCTGCAGACGGCACACAGCGGTCGGCTCTGACTCGTCACCAATCTGATGTCCCGGTGTACGGACACTGGTAGAGATAAGTGTTAATAATTATACCAACAGCAGTGTCAGGGATATACGTTTTCCATAATACCTGCTTATTTATTTTATTTATTGTACATTTATAATTGTGCTTCCATCCTAACTAAGCAAACACCTCCACTTCCTCTCACCTCACTTCCTGTAACGACCCATGCAACAATGCATAGACATCACAGCAGGACACTACAGCCACCAGGTGTGCAATATCATTTCTGCTGCCCCTTTCATTTTTGGTGATTTAATGTCCCTGGTTCTTATGGATCATGCTAGACATACGTGTTTTTCACACGGACTACACAAATGCAGAACAAATCGGTACATTCTAATGATTCAACAAAAAACTTCCAATTGACACCAACAGATTCCTATTAGACATCCATTCTGATCTGAAATAGTCTCCACAGCCGTCTGTCAGATAGCTATAAACCTGTTTATAGCTATATACCTGTATGCTGACTCGGTGACACATAGGGCCTAATTCACAGATTCATTTTATAATGGCAAAAGCTCCATTGGAATACGCTCTGTGAATTAGGCCCATTGAGTTTTCACCAAAGATCATCCAAAAATGCATTTTAGAGGCAGATTATAATAAGCATCCTTAAACTATGGCCGTCAAATATACAGTGAAAACGAATTGCGATAACCTCCTTTCATTGTTGCCTCCAGTACAAAAGGCTATGGTGAATAGAAACTAGCCAGACCAGTTTGTCTGGTTGAGCGAGTACTCAGAGGACAATGTTGCAAAGCATCAATCAAGATAAAAAAAGAAAACACCCCTGGACACACAAGTGTCATAGTTTGTGCGCCCTTCGGCGCGTAACTCTGGGCTGCAGTTCTATTAAGAATTATCTCAGCATTGTTGGTGTTGCTCACTTCCTGCTACCTGACAGTGGAAAAATTAAGCTCCGCCTCTTGACCCAAGGAAAGGTCTACGTATTTCACAAAGGCAAAGTCAACAAACTTCTCTCCTAGCACTGGGTGAAATCACGCGAGTGAAAGGCTCCCTTCACACTCAGTCCTAGGTCTCGTCCGAAGTGCGCAATTGACAAAGGAAACGATTATTTACTCCACGATTTCGGATTACATGAGCAATTTAAAAACATTTCAAACCGCTGAATTTTCAAGGGAAATTTACAAATAGGATTCAAGCACGGGAGGAAGACTGCACAACATCCTTGTAGAGCTTTGTAAGTCCTTTAAAAAAAATGCACGTTTTAAGACTAGAAAAAAAGTTAACAAGGAATACGTGTCAGCGGTCACGTGTTCTCTTCTGTCGTAGTTGGACTAACGTGTGCACTGACTGAACTGGACGGTTCAATTAAACGAGAAAATAACGTTCACGTTGAACAGAAAACAGTTGAAAGGAACATTAAAATGAAAACCTGAGCTGGAAATAAGAAAGGTTAAGAGCATCCTAGTCGGAAGGTTTCTATTTCGACTGAGACTCGTTTAAACGGCCCACACGTGCATTTCGACTCACTCAGACGCCTCACGAAGGTGGAGGTATTCAGATAAATCTTTAAAGGATGAAGTCAGCGCCGTGGAAACACACTACTTAAACATGGAATGTGGAGCATCAAGCCTGCAATGCATAACAACACGGGCTCTGCAACCTCCCATGGTCCGTCGCTTGAAACGCACACATGAATCATGATGTTGTAATTAGTATCGCAGTTCACTCCGATGGTAAATTAATCACGTGCAACGAGAATATAAACAATTTGTAACAATCCCAGTTAAACAAATGTTGTAACCCAGCAGGAAATTAGAGTTTTGGCATGCCAAGGTCAATCTTTTTGTTTAGCAATTACACTTTTTAAGAATAGAAACATGCTCTTCTAAAACCCTTCCCTTCTGAGCACTTTGCAGAAGCACTGGGCTAGAAGCACGCATGGGAATTCCTCCTGGTATGTCCTTAGCAGAGCCCCGCCCTCCTCCTAAAAGGCGCACGTTTTCCTTGGGCCAACTAGTCACTGGGCAGCTCGGGGAGCGGTTTATTGTCACTTTCTCGGACTGACACCGCGTTAAGAAAAGGTTTTGTTTTCAGTTACATCCGGAACTTCTTGAGGGAGCATCTTTCAACAGCAGGTAACGTGAAACTACTTTGTACTGCCAGCAGCATGTATGCCCCCAAAATCCGTATGTTTGGAAATAGAGTCGGATACCACAGGCTGGTTGGGAGGTGGCGGAGAAGATGCACGCTGTACCGGTTATTTATAGAGAACTAAGTGGGTAGAACGCGAGCTCCGAATTGTTCAATTCCAATACGACTTGAAGCGTTTATAGCCGTGTGTGTTTTGCCTCCTTTACCGATTGTTTTGCGTTTCTCGTGCTGTTTTTTGTTCTTTGTCGGTTTGTGTATTTTCTTCCATTTTGTAACTCTAATAATCTGTTCACGTTAACCGCGCAGCACTATCGGTATGAGTGAAACCGTACCTTTTTGGCAAAGTGGTGAACTTACCTTTCATCTACTTTGGTACAGTGTACCGTGAAGTGTGGTAATGTAACACCTGTTATTTGGATCGCTGCAAACGGGAAACTAACTCGCAACGCTGCAGCTGCATATGAAACCGTGGCTATATACTGCTAACGAGGTAAGCCATTTGTTATGGTCACGAAGCACCATGCAGATGTTGTCCCTTTGCAGTTTAGTATATTCATAGGACGACTCCTCATTTTTTTTCGAATAACAATATTCTCCGAAATCTACCATTCCCGCAGTGTCCTGCCCTTTTTCTTCATGCAAAACTATGTAGTAAAGTGGTAGAGGAACATCCACTGTAACCAATGTTTTAAGTGGGATGCGAAACCGAGATGGGCGGGGCGTTCTAATGTTGGGCGTGGTCTAAGGGGGGGCGCCACCTGACCCAAGTAAATTATACACCACGAGACCTTGCAGATATGTACTGAGACCATGCTGGGTGACCCACATGTAGTCCACGTACGGTCAATTAATTTCTCTGGGGTTTGTGAGCATATCGCACACTCCGTACATAAACAAAACAATCATAAATACATCATGCTGTTCAATCTATAAATACATCACAAAGGAGAGGGGGGGGTCAAATGGGCCAAATTAAGTTTCCTAGTGATTTACATAAACCTCAGAGAGCATTTGGGAACATAAGAATGACTACACAATGCTGTATTTAAAATATGTCTGTTACAGTGATTCAGCATGTAACACTTCTGAGCATGTACTGCACACTGGGAACACTACTCATTTGATTTGTCAACACTCACCTCATCAATACAATGTGCGCAAACTAAAAGCCGTATATACTCATTTGGACAGTGTCAGCTTCTTGATGTGAGTTCTGAGCTGTTGACAACTTCACAGAGCTTGCAAATGCGCCACTCACTCAGCCCCCACTTTCCTTGCCCTGAGTCTCATGAAGTGGACACCTCTATACCAAGCCCATTACACAGTTTTATAACGAAACTCGACTGAAAAAAAGCGACGCAGAGGCTGTGCCTCACATTAAGGGACATCTCACATAATACGACTGGAGATGTGGTGTACATTATTCACTGCAAGATAACTTTAAACCATTAAAAAGACATCTCCAATCGTTTTCACTTACTAGCATAGATGTACATACTACTTGCACGTTCTTTCTTTCGCAGTCTCAAATTGGCATCCTAGACGAACTGTCGTTCCACTGTATTTTGCTCTTTCCTGCCGAATGGATTATTGGCTCTAGTTAAATTGTTTGACCTAGATTAATTGTTGCCCCACTATTTTTCTTTTTAGCATGCAGGATTGTTTGCGAATTATATAAATCCTTTGCCCCAACACTAATACAATATTGTGCATGCCAAACATACACTGCGCAGACCAGCTATGCGACTAGCGCAAAACAAGTTAAAATCCCTCCCTACAGACGTCAAACAGAAGAGTACACCTCTACCACCCTAGCCAAGCCCCAGGGTCACACAAGCCTCCGAGCTGATCCCAAATACCTCTATGCCCTCATCTCAGACTAGAAACAGACCATAACAAAGTACCCAGGTACTTCCGGACTGCACGCATCACATCAGCA
Organism: Ambystoma mexicanum; assembly: GCF_040938575.1. Lineage (NCBI taxonomy): Eukaryota > Metazoa > Chordata > Amphibia > Caudata > Ambystomatidae > Ambystoma > Ambystoma mexicanum. Next base: position 905,308,771 of record NC_090939.1, read on the forward strand.
TAACTATCTTGCATCACCTCTTCCCTATCCCTCTTTCCAATCCGCCATAGCAGCTGGTGACCAGGTAATTGGTACCCGTGTGGTATGTCAGAACTCCTATGTTGGGATTCTAGTGCCCCTTTTCACACAGGTTCCTTGTTCTCTTTGTGGTGGCCAGAGGGCCTTCTCCTGAAGTCCCCTTCCATTACATCACTTTTATAAAGGTATATGGCATTGGGTCGTCCCCAAGGTGCCCAGCACTGGGGCTGCCTCTCAGGATGCCCATTTTTGTGCTACACTGATTTTAATCACCCTACACATGTTTTAAGGAGTAGGTTGGTGGCAGCAATAATGTAGATTTGGCATCACCAGGAGTGCAAGCCATTTTACCTAGTCCAATGTACCGTTTTGGTAGCCATTGTGGTTTTTTAAAATTATTTGTTTTTTAATCTTGCACTTGGCCATTGTGTTTCTGGACTTTGCATTGTATAGGTGACTACAAAGTAGACACAACATTGCCATTCTAACCACGTGGGCTCTTTGTGCTCACAATGTCAGCCTCCACAATGGTCCTATACGGGTTAATGCCACTATAGGTCCATGAACTATTATGCCCATCCAGTGGTCGAAGTGGATGGGAGCGGTTGCGAGCGGTGCTCCTATACTCTTATAAATTACGTTTGACTGTTCCTATACTTTTATCTTAAAAATAAACCATTCTGGAATGGTTTTGTTTAAAAATAAAAGTGTAGGAAGCAGCAGAAGCTTGCACTGCACTGAACATTCACTTAAATAGCAGGTGTGTTTGCTTGGGGGTTTAGATTATGTGTGGGAGGAGGCGTTGCAATGGAGTTTGTGGGGAGTGGGCACAGGCCAGCAGGGAACATAGCTCCACTACTTCTTTTCATACACTTCGATCACACTCCCCATCATTTCCTGTGGGAGTGGCTAAGGCTGAATGCAGTCCTTCTGACCACATCTGACTCTTAGCCCTGAGCCACATTTAGCAATTAATTGGCTGGGCTTGGGACAGCCCCTTTATGCAATAATATTTAGGCTTTGTCCTGCCCCTGTTGCACTCTGTTTTCCTGTTCTGCAACATGGAGGAAGCAGGTCTGCAGATGGAGATTTTTTAAGCGATTTCCTTCAATTTTTGTCATTTTTAACCCGTACCTTGCTATACTGGCTAGGTACATAAGTAAGGGGGAGATCCCGGTTTGGGTTTCTTGCCTCTGGAGAGATCCAGTCCGGGTCCCCCTTAAGTCTCCTCCTTACTCCCCACATAGACCAAGTCAATCCCCTCACACCAAAATCATTCCCGGTCCGATTTACCACCCTTTACCATCTGCGTCTTCTGATGGGCTGCTGGTCACTGCAGAAGCCCATAAGGTGGGTGAAGATAAAACTACCCACCAGATCTTCAGCGTGTGACAGAGGGTGCTACAAGCTATTCTTGTCTCAATCCTGGGACAGTTTGCTGCTGCATTCTTTTGTTAATCCTAATACTGGGAGCTGTTTCGTTGGGTTCCCTCTTCTTCTTGAATTTTTCCTCACTGGATTTTTCACTCCTGGCTTAAAGTTAAAGATACTGTAAAGAGTATTTGTTTCTTTCCTGGGTTGTTGCAGCCTTCATTGGTTCAAGTCCTAGAGACCCAAATCCTGCAAAACGCAGTTGTGAGACAGAGCTATATACTCACCAGGTGGTTTCACACTGGGGCAATTTTCAATGAAACTACCAACATCAGTACCTTACCTGTGGGTCCTGGGGTGGGCAATGATGCTCACCCTCTAGGAATTCCCATGTCCGTGGCAGAGATGTCTTGAAGGCAAGACATTATCATATTTCCTATAGTGTTCTCTTGTGGGGTCGTCCTGTTCTGCTGCTTCTTCCTCTGGGGCCCAAGTCCATCGTTCAAACTATGGAACACTTCTTTGGGGTCTCCTGTGGCTTTCCCTGGGGTTGCCCGTTGTAGAATCGACACCTGTTGGTTCAAGCATACTTTGCTCCACTGATGGGAATGGCCCTTTAACTTTTTCCCATTAATCCAATTGACCTGTGAACTTACTTGTAACACAACAATTGCCTCTGTGGTACTTACTTGCCCCTGCACACATTTCTGGATCTCCTAGGGGGTCCAGAGAGCTCTGGCTCAAGTTTGGTACCTACCTGTGAGTTTTAGTTGATTTGTAGTCTTCATATGCTTTTCTTCCCTGGGAATGTAATTGTAACATTGTGAGCATTTCTAGTAACTACTTTCCCATTGAAATGTACGACTCGGTTAATGGTAGCTAAACTGTATCGCTAATTCTTGGAAACCTTTGTCTAGGGTCTACAAAAGTTTAATTCTCTCCATGTTGACATTATTTGTGACTGGACTTTAATTCTTGCAGAATGCTGTAGGAAGTTCAAATCAATGTGTAGTACTGTTTTAAGCCTTATGGATTTATTGCAATATTTTTCATGTGTGTAAACTCGTGTATCCCTTTTTATCCCATACTCTATCATATGTGTTAGGTGCGGACCATCCGGTCTACGGCATTCCACATACACTAGTGATGGGTTGTGATACTGTACATTACAGTGAAGGCCAAAAGGGTACTTCCCTAGTTAGGTTTTATGGTTCCCTGGTTCGCCCCACCCCTTCTTATGTTATGTTGGGTTCTCACCTCTGGTAGAGGGCCCATATATAGACATTGGGGTTAAGCGAGCGTGTGTATAGACTATACTGTGTTTATAATATGCCGTTATCTTTTTATGCTGCAATTTAATACTCAAAGTACTTAATTGAACTGATAGTTTTATGTGTTTCTTTATCAAAGGATATATTTTTTAGTCCATCAGGGTGATGTGTTTTCATTGGGAGAAGTGTGTGTGTGTGTGGGCTGACTGTATCGACCTACCTGAGAGTTCAATTTCATCGCTCTGACCACGTTACTTACACTAAGATGTTAGATTCTCTTTCTTGTCAGGTGTGTTTGACTTAGCAGTTGTAGCATCAGTGGGTCGTACAAAACTACCTTAACACGTGCACTCTTTATTTCTCAGTAACATAATTTACACATAGATTCTTGTATCCCTTCTGTAATTGGGTTTGAGGCTGCTTACACTTTTTTTTAAATATCGAATGTGCGTATATGGTTCTTCTGTTGATCATCTTCATATGGGAAAGAGGTTAAATGAGAAGGGGGGGGTTATGTCCATCATAGGCAGGGACTGACGGGGAGGCGAGCAAGCGACCGCTTTTAAGAACCGAGTAAACCTCAAAACGGTTTAAAAACAAGGATTACATTAATCAAATTCAGACTTCAACCACATCAATTCAAAACGTCGAGCTATGTAGCATGAGGATGAAACGTCACAAGATGCCCAAGACACAGGGCTGGACATGATTTACGGTGGGATCCCACATGCAACACGGCAGTGGAGGAGGGTTTGCTCTCACTGCACTCAGAAAATGTCCTCTCAGAAGACTAATCTTGAACACCTGAAAAATAAACCAAGAAAGGAGTGCTTCCAATAACGTTGCTGGCAAAGTATAAAAAGTGCAACCCTTTTGAATGCACAATCTGCATTTAAACATTTCATGCATCTTAACAAGTCTTTTCACCAGCATCGTGATCAGACATTTAAGTGGTCTTGTTAGTAAATGTCTCTCCCCTTATCCTATCAACCAGATTTCAAATCCCATCTCCCCAACACAAGAAACCAATTAAAAGCGAAAGGTGGAACATAAAAGTACGCTTTTAATCACGATTGACGAAAACATGTATAACTTTTTTTGTACAACCTACAGTAGCATGATGTACTATATGCGAGTATTGAAGGGCTGCATCTACTACTTTGCAAAGGAATGTGGCTCCGTGGGCTTACATTGGAACCTTTGAGGGAGCACTTACTGGGGGCCGTCCGCATTCATGTCTTGGGGCTAATAGAATGGGCCCGTTTTTGACTGTCAAAGGGCTCAGGGCCATCAATAATCACGAGTTTCAGTGCTTGCTTGCAGGGAGATGGTTCTGATAACAAACCACTTGCTCGGCCGGCCATCGAGGGGGAGGGAGTACGGGGGGCTGCCTTAGACTGTGGGTGGGTGTTTGTGTGTGTTCCCTCCCCTATCCTATCCTATCCCACACCCTCATTTAATGCACTGAAATCCTTACTTTATAAGGTTGCTTGAAGGTTTTGCAGAAGTACCACCAACTATGGGCTTCGCGTTGCACCTCATTTTCCATATCAGCGAGGAATGTCATTTGCGCTGGGAGGTGGTGTGATCCCTTCCTATGCAGCCTTGTGATTTTGGACGAACATAACATATTGTGAGCTTCTCTCGCTTGGCGGTCAGTGCACCGTAGATGGAGGATGCAACAGACGGAAAATATAGAAATGCGCGCTTTACAAATCAATGCTTCGCATCACATTCTTCAATTTAGGGTTCAATTCCGTTGTAGGTTTGCTTCGGTTCTTACTGCAAACTTGTGTTCCTTTTCGGGACTCGTAAAGTAAGTGTGTGTGTGTGTGTATATGAATCAGAGGAATTTGGCAACGAGTGATGGAGCTCGATGGGCAAATAATCGTATTTTATATTTCAGGCACATTTTTTTTTTTTCTCTCTCCGAATTGTGATCTCGCCCTGTGCACGAAGCCTCTGTGGATCAGACAGCAAAGCGTAGATAGTAAAATGAGCACATTTTCTAAAAGTAGTTTTGACACGCAAGCAACAGACAAAACTGGAGTGGAGCACTTTTTCCTTTTTTTTAGTTAAACGTGGAAATCGTGGATGTCGTTGTCATTCACTGCAAACCTAATGAACCCCAAAAACAGCCAGAACTTGGGATACCTGCTCAACTTGTAGTACTCCGTCAAAAGCGAGGACAGTGAAGAATAGAGGCTTTTCAATAGAGGGAGAATTCTCAGAAATATGCCAAATTCCCTCCACCTTAGAGACCCCCAGCAACTTTGCTGGATTTTGAGGACTTGATTTTTTTTAACCTGGAGAGCGTGAGACCCTTTTCCCACTCTGTGGTTTTGAACTCTTTTGGTTGTGGAGTCTGACAAACGCCATAGCCATCATCTTTTACATTGTGTCACACAGCACATTGACTGCACTGGCACAGGAAAGTCTTTCAGATTTCCCAAAGGTTTAAATACCTTCTCTGGGATAAACTACTGTTTCCCAGAGCAGTAAAGTGAAATTGACTTCACTTACATTTGTAACTTTCTAGACCCAGCGCACACAATCTTACAATAGGGTGCTGGAGGGGTTACTTGGTATCCCCTTTGTTTAGCTTCTCATATAACATTTTTATGTTACCCTTTTCCTCACCGAATGGCTGGTGGTATTTATTTATTACATTTTGTTACTCGCCCAGACCCGTGGGTATCACGGCGAAGTTTCATATACATTGTGGCATTTTTATACAGTGTTACAGTTACAATCATAAAGAAATTTTTATCCTGAATTGCAATAAGTCATGGGGTCAACTTTCTTATACTAAGGTACAGTCAGTCACAGTAGTAGGTCACACTTTGTTTGAACAGGTTCATAGTGAAAAAATCGAAAACAAAAATGTCGGAAAAAAAGTCACTTTTTTTCATGTTATTTTTTTCGAAATGGGGGGGTCCCCCCCAACCTCCCTTTTACATTTTTTTTTATTCCCGGACCCTAAAATAAATATATAATTTAAAAAAAAAGGGGGAATTCGACTTTTTTTTTTCTCGACATTTTTGTCTTTCAACCTTTTTTTTCAACATTTTGACTGCACACCGTTTGAACACTGGTTGCAGATCAAGAGGTGACCCCTGGAGGTTCATGCCGGCCATGGGATTACATTTAGTGTTTTAGTTCAAAGAAATGAGGTGATCTGAAGCATTCTGGTACTAAGGTGGAGGGGACTGGTGAGGGTTAATATTTATTGAAAAGCCAGGTTGTCAGTGCTTTTTTGAATGTTGGTAGCGAGTCCTCATTTTTGATAATAAGGGGTAATACGTTCCAGTGCGATGGGGCTAGGACTTTGAAGCTACTTCCTCCTGCTCTACTGTATTTGTAATGAGGATCTTCCAAGAGGGCCAGTTTATTAGATCTCAATGTCCTGTAGGAGATTTTTTTCTTGATGGTGTTATTGAGATAGCTGGGCACTTTATTGGTGATGCATTTGTAGACTGTGCTGAGTGTTTTGAAGATGATTCTTCAATTGGCAGCCAATGGTTTTCTCTTCTGATGCTAGAAATATGATCAGATTTCTTTATGCCTAGAGCCGCTCTAAGGGCTTTGTTTTGTAAAAGCTGGAGTTTATTCACGTTGGTTTTGGAGGTTCCTAGGAAGAGGATGTTACAGTAGTCCAATTTCCTTAAAATCAGTGCTCTGGCCAAGGTTATGCAATTTGTTGGGGTAAGAAATTGGCGGCTAAGTGCGATAAGTTTGGCTGTGAACGAGGAGAGAGTTGCTATTTGTTTGTGCATGGGGAGGTTGGAATCTATGTAAACGCCAAGCGTTTTAACTTGTTTGAGTACTGGGATTTGTGTACCATCAGTGTTGATGTGAGAGTAGCTAAAGTGAAGGGTGCTTATTCTTTTTTGGGAACCCACGATGAGGACCTCAGTTTTCTCATCGTTAAGGCAAAGACTATTTAGTGCCAGGCAAAGACTATTTAGTGCCATCCAATTTTGAATTATGGCATAGACCTTTATTGATGGTGTCAATATCTTGGGTGTAGTGCCCTGTAATGGGGATGAGGATCTGGGTGTCATCTGCAAAATTAGTGTAGATGACACCCATATCGTCAAGAGCCGAGAAAAGGAGTTTAGTATATGCATTGTAAAGGGTGGGCGAGAGGCAGGAACACTGGGGGACTCCTATAGGTACTACTATGGGGTCCGCTGCATAGTTTCCAATGGCAACTCTGGATGTGCGGTCTGTTCAAAAGGATTTGATCCACTGAGTAGCGTTACTGGAAAAATTAAAATGTTTTGTTAGGGTGTCGCATAGTTTGTCATGGTCTACCAAGTCGAATGCTGCTGATAGATCCAGTAGCAGTAGAGTGGCTAATTTGCCTGAGTCTCTAATGGAGTCCAGTTGGATTTTCAAGTCCAAGAGGGCTGTCTCCGTACTGTGGTTGGGTCTAAAGACAGATTGTCTAACTCCTAGTAAGTTATTTTGTTCGAGGTGGGATTGTATTTGGTTGTAGGCTATTTTGTCAATGATTTTAAGTAGGAAAGGGACGGTCGTTATGGGCCTGTTGTTCGTAGGCACTAATGGATCTAATGTCGTTTTGTTTAGTAGAGGGGTGACCCATGCCGCTTTAATGCTGGCTGGGACCGGATTAGTATGGAAGGAGGCGTTCACGAAATAAGTGATTATGGGTGTGAGAGTAGGGGCGCATAATTTGATTAGGTGTGCTGGAAAGTTATCTCCTTTGCAATTTGAAGCTTTGAGTTTGGATATAGTATTAAGTACTACATCATAGGAGACTGGTGTAAAATTGAAGGGGGGGGGTGGTATTTTCTATGATCATGGAGATTTGGTTAGACATAGGAGGCTTATCAGCTAGGAGATTTCTTTTGGAGATGATTTATTTTGTAATAGTTTGATTTTTGAAGACAGGGCATCTTGGATGATGTTGCACCATTCTTTACTTGGTTGGACTGGGTTGATTTATAGGAATCGGATTCTCTAACTCATTGAGTATAGTTAACAGTTCTTGGCTATCGGAGGAGGCGTTGCTAATTCTGGTGTTGAAGGCGTCTGCTTTATGAGCAATGATAGCTGATTTATAGATTTTGTTTGCAGAGTTGAAAGCTTACATAGCTTCTAAGGTATGGGTTTTATTTAGCCGGTGTTCTAGCGATCTTTTGATCCGTCTGAGAGAGACTAGTTCCTCGTTAAACCAGAAGGAGGATTTTATTTTCCTTGCGTTTGGTTTTGTTAACACAAGGTGCTAGGGTATCAATTGTGCTAGACCATTATGATAGGTTTCAGCTAGGGCACAGGGGCTTTCAGTATTGATGATGTTGTTGTTAAGGGAGGTGGCTAGTAGAGGGTTGAGGTTTTCTGCTGTAAGTTTCTGGATGTTTCTTGTTACATAAGATACCTCGACGACAGTTTTAGGTAGATCTGGTCTGTCGCACCAAATAAAGAAATGTATACTGTGATGGTCTGACCAAGGAATCGGGTTGATAGTCTATGGATACTACGGTATTGAGTGGTAATATCCAATCTAATGTTCTCGTTTTTGTATGGGTAGGGGCATTCACTAGTTGTGTGAATGCCTTGTCTTTGAGTGCACTGTGTAGTGCTTCTGCTTTATGGTCTTGGGTATCATTGAATCCTAAATTCAAGTCCCCTAAGAAAATTTGTGTTTGGTTTAATTAGTGGCGTTAGTAGAAGTGGTATATCTATTTCTGGTTGGGATTTGGCGTTAGGTGCTCTGTAAATGGTTATTATGTTTATAGTAGTTTTATGATTAGTAGCTAATTTGGCTAGTAGGACTTTGTAGCCCTCTGGGTTCTCAATAAGGCAGGTTCTTATTTTGAGATGGGTTTTAGCAATAATAGCTACTCCCCCCACCTACTGATTTCATTCTATAGTGGTTTCGTTTTAACTACCGTGGTGTGCATTTACTGCGGGCTGCGTTCACAGCTGCAGTAAAGCACCCAATGGTTCAATTTTTGTCAAAATGGCTCAGTCTTCTTTTTTCGCAATTTCTTTGTGGAAAGGTCCTTCTTGAGATTTACTCTGTGCACCAAACCAGGACTGGTCCCATTGTGTGCTTTGCCGTTGGCAGGATTCACAAGTGAAGCCCGCCTCTGGCTCCAGGGTGTCTGGGGTAGGCAGGAAGTGAGGGAGGTGCCCGAAACGTCCTGTGCTTAGTCTCATAGGACACCCAAATGCACTCTGTGGTGATTGGCCAGCTGACTGTCCGGCAAGGACAGCCATCTTGCTGGGTGACTGACAGCTAGGCTGGAATGAATGGGAGAGAACTGAATAACAGGCAAGGCTTTTGGTTTGGAAGGCAGAGTCGACCACTGGACGAAGAAACCGAAGAAGAACTTGAAGAGGACACCTGCTGCAACTCCTGGACTGTTGTTTTGCCCGGTGAAGCCCTGATGCTGTGCTGAAACTCCAAATTCGTATCGACAGAGAAGCCCCTGGAAGCACAACTTCTCCCCTTGAGTTGGTGGGACCAACCAACTCCAAAGTAAGTCACCTGGGCATCCTTCTCGGAGCTGGTTGAATTTCCACAGAGCTGCTGCTGGAAACCGTATAGCCAGGTATAGGAACACCAGATTGTGTGCGTTGCTTTTTAAGCTGGTCAAGAGCTCCAGGAAGCAGGACTGACTGAGCCTGAGCCCGCTCAACAGAGTGCGGGACCCCGGAAGCAAGGAAAGTCCATCTCGACAGCCAAGAACAGCGGTGTTGCTATTTGCGGTTGTCCCGAGGAGCTGAAACACCGAAGTGCCACTTGTTGGAAAGATTGCTGGTTGCGAGCGGTGACCGTCCCATTGCAGTGAAGTCCTCCCTCTTGTCCCCACAACCGAGGCCCAGGAACAGAGCAATCTGCAGAGCTGCACAGGAACAGAAGTCATCTGCTGCACTTTTCTTCAATACAAAAGGTACTGTAAAGTCTGAGAGAACTTACCTCTTGTAGAGTTGCTTGCATCTTCTACCCTTCACAAGCCTAACAACTTGTGGCCCATTTGATTTCTCTTTCTCCAAAGACTTCTAAAAACATTGTGCAAAGACTTTGTCTACTTACCTGCAAAGAAGCACTTCAGCTCAGATAGACTATTGCCTATTGACTTTGGCTTAGCCTTTTTCACTGAATGACTCTCCTTGGAGGACCTGAAAGTATTTGCCGGCTTAAGAATATTAGTGGTCTCTTGTATGTTCTAAATAACCTTTTCCTTTTACCAAATTCAAAAGTATTCTAAATGCCAACAGTAAGATATTAATGTCCCCAGCACCCTAGCTATTGAAGTCACCTGAGGGTGTAGGTTGTGTCTGTGGGCCATCCCAAAAGGGTCTTTACTCCTTTAGAAACTAAGAGTGTACAGTATTGAAGATTTGTGTGTTTTTATATTGCTCCCTTCTGACGAAGGCTCATTCTAACTGACTGATAAATACATTAATAATTGTTTATTCAAGAAACCTTGGGTGTAAGTTTATTTCAATACTTTTCACTGTGAATCTCTGTGTAACTCCCCTACTGTCAGATTGACCCCTCTGGAGATAAGCCTGGCTGCTCAACACGCTACCAAAACTGTGTAGTACAAGCTTATACCAAAGGTTGGGTTTCCTATACCTGTGGTCAGAGTTGTGTGTAGTGCACCCTAAGGGTACTGCATACAAACTTTGCCTAACAGCCATCACCTGACAGACCTTCTACCCAAGAAATGGTCACCACTTTCTGAATTCTTAAAGTGCACTGATTCATTACCGACACTATTATCCCACTGAACACATCAAGTTCCCTGTGAAGCCTCTTTTAAACGCCTCGAGATTATAAACCACAGCAACCATTTCCTAATTTAAATCACAATTCATTGCAACAATTAACAGATGATCAGATTAATTACTGTAGTAAAAACTCAATCGGCACAAAGTATGGCTCGTGAAAAAACAAAAGTGGTCTTCAAAGATGAGACTTGTGCGTCATGAGCCACCAACAGCCATCAACGCAACGCGCCAGCGGTGACAACAAAGCAGCATCGAGCGGCGCTAGCCCCGAAGAGAACGATCGGCGCAAGGGAAAGGGGACCCGGGGCGGCCAAACTTGGAGGCGGAGGAAGGCAGGCAGACAGCGTGCGGCGGGGCTGAAAGTGTTCACGCCGAGCCGCTCTGCTCGAGCATTTACAATTCTTTACCAAAGAGATGGTGATGGAGAAGCCTAGTCCCCTGCTTGTCGGGCGGGAATTTGTGAGGCAGTACTACACTTTGTTGAATAAAGCACCAGATTACTTGCACAGGTTTTATGGCCGGACTTCCTCTTACGTTCATGGTGGTCTTGATGCCACTGGAAAGCCTCAAGAAGCGGTTTATGGTCAAGCTGAAATTCACAAGAAGGTGATGTCTTTGCAGTTCAGTGAATGCCACACCAAGATTCGCCATGTGGATGCCCATGCTACTTTGAGTGATGGCGTTGTTGTGCAAGTCATGGGTGAACTGTCAAATAGTGGCCAGCCAATACGGAAGTTTATGCAAACCTTTGTCTTGGCACCAGAGGGTTCAGTATCCAACAAATTCTATGTGCATAATGACATTTTCCGTTATGAGAATGAGGTGTTTGGAGATTCTGAAGCAAAGCTGGATGAAGAATCCGCGGAAGAGGTGGAGGAAGAGCAAGAAGAAATACATCCGTCTCCTGATGCTAAGCAAGAAAATCGAAACAGCCCCTTCTATGATCCACACCCTGTGTCTAATGGAGTGGAGGAACCTTTGGAAGAACGCATCCCTGAACCTGAGCCGGAACCAGAATTGGTGCCTAATAAGGAAGAGTTGAAGTCTGAAATTGAAGAAAAGCATTTGGAAGACTTGGCAGCAAAGTCTCCTTCCCCACCTCCCACCGAATTTCTTTGCAGCAGGAACCAACAAAGCAGAGAGTTGACAATAAAACGGACCCTCAGTTGCAGTCTCTTCGCATGCGGGATCAACGTCCTCGTGAGCGACCAAATTTTCCACCCAGGGGACCACAGCCAGCCAGAGGGGATATGGAGCCAAATGAAATGGACAACAGACGTGTATTTCGGTATCCAGACAGCCACCAGCTTTTTGTTGGCAATTTGCCGCATGACATTGATGAATGCGAGCTGAAAGACTTCATGACATATGGAAATGTAATGGAACTTTGCATCAATACAAAGGGAGTTGGAGGAAAGCTGCCAAACTTTGGGTTTGTTGTTTTTGATGAGTCTGAACCAGTTCAAAGGATTTTACTTGCCAAACCTATTATGTGGTGAGGTGCGCTTATACGTTGAAGAAAAGAAAACTAGAGCTGCTCGTGAGAGAGAAATAAGAGGTGGAGATGACCGACGAGACATTCGGCGCAACGACCGAGGCCATAGTGGTCCCCGTGGATTAGTGGGTGCTGGCATGAAGAGAGATTGTGATGGTAGAGAACCGCCACCTCTGGGAGGCATGGCCACCAAACTAGGCACTGGAAGAGGCGCTCCACAGATGGAACCCCGCTACACGGGTCCACAGCGTTGAGACAAAGTCACTGCTGTCAGTCCAGGCTTGGCAGTGGTTCATAATTCGTGTTTTCATTCTTGTTAATTTTTTTTTTGGCTTCAGAATGTGACACAGCCTTTTTTGATGATCATTTACTTTTGATGTGAAAAAGCATCCTTTTGGTTACCAGTTTAAATTGAGGTGAACATTCTTCATTCTTTCCCGGTTTCTCAACAGGATTCACTGTTTTAATTTATATATAAAAAAATCTAGACTTGGAAAAATAAGGACTGAGAAACTACCATTATCTGAAACACTGCAAACTACCAACAAAAATGGACTCGGGCATACCCTTTCAAATTCCAGTCCTTTCGGTTTAACCGTTCTTCTGCACAATTTGTATAAGTATTACTATTTCTGCATATTACTGTGGGAAGCAAAAGTAGTGCAATTGGAGAAGCTTGCCTTTTTTTGTTCATTTAGAACACGTGGCTAAAACAAAAGAAACTTGCGTTTATGCACTCATCAAAATGCACTAATGGGTACTCGGAACTCATTCAGGTTTTCATCTGCAGGAGGAGGCAGGAAACTCGATCCTTGATCCTCTTTTTTTTTTTTCAGATAGTTTATGAAAGGATGCAGGGCGTCTGACTTGCTTGCCGTGACCAACATATTGTACACACTTAGAAACCTTAACAGACTACAAGATATTACAGAAGAAAGCATTTTAGTTGTGAACGTTCTCTGGAACTTTAAACGTTTATGATCCTCATTACTAGGCAAAGTTTTTAAGATGGTCCATCTTGCCCCTCTACAACGTAGGGATGGCTGGGCTGCGCAACACTCCTCTTTCCTTAGTTCTTGAAGCATTGTAAAGTGACAATTGTCTGACTGTAATTTGAGTTATCTGGTAATGTAATAAGCATGATGGTGCCTTCTATTAATGCATCATTCCAGTCTTGCTAGTGGTTTTGTATTGTGTATGGATTGCTGTACTGCAAGGGCTGCAAAGCCAAACAGCTGCAAAATGTTAATCATTAAGGGGCATACAAAATTGCAGTATCTTTACATTGTCGAGCGATATTCTAGTCCAATCTCCATCTTCAAATAACATTGTGTAGCGCACAATCGGGTGAAGGAAGGCAAGACTGGTGTCCTTTCCCATCTTAGTGAAATAGTGATTGACTTAAGGGGATCATATGTGTCCATGCTGTCAATCTGGGCTTTCAAGACAAATCCTTATGCTTTGAATCAACTTTTAAAGTGCTCTCATTTGTTTGCGCAAGGATACTGCAATTTTCAGATCAGCAGGTATGGGTGGTTGCTTCGCTCTCCCCCTGATTAGTACAGAGCTATTTTAATTTAACCTCTGTACATCTTTGGCATACCAGATGTCTGTTCACTTGACCTGAATTGCAGGGACGGCAAGTTATCTTTTGTGTGTTTAAGTTATATGTTCTTAAATGACTTCTGGAGGTTTGCAGACTGATTTATGTATATTCATATCTGCACATTCCAGCAAATTGCAATTGGTGTTGGAAATACCCAGTGCTATCCTGTTTTTGTTGGAAGTGGTCATAATTCAGGGGGAAAGAGTGTAACCACTAGCTGCTGTTTTAAGCATGGAAGACCGAATTGCGGTGCGCTCTTATAGCAACAATGCACATGCTAGAGTATCAAGTTTTTTCTTCGATTATGCAACTCTTGTGAACTGGCTGGTGTAGCACAAAATGACAGGGAAAACTGAGATTCTGCATCCGTCAATTTTTTTTTTAAGAGGTCTTCCTTGTTTGATGGTAAGTCTTGCACTATTTTATACATTTCTGGGATAAAGATTTATCATCCATTTTATAGATATATATTTTTTCTGTGTTTAAATAAAGCCGTTTTACATTGTTTAAATCTGCTACCTGGAAATATTGTACTTGAAATCCCTACTTGCGAAACGGAACCATAAATTGGTTTTAAGCCTTCATTCAAACCTTTCTCTTAGGGAATCAGTTTGTCATCGGTTATTTCTATTTGTTTTAGTCCTGTTTTTTTTTTAACCCCCTTCCAATACCGATCTGTCTTTTGGCAAATGCCCATGAGAAATCACCATTAAGTGTGAAGGAACAAGTTACTTACCTGTAACTGTTGTTCTCCAGCATGGGTCTGGCATGGATTCACGTGCTCATGAATATTCCCCGTCGTCAGGCCGGGAATCCTCGGTATAGAAAAAATCAGTATCAGTTTCGTTTCTGATCTGTCTTTCTCAGTAGTAACCAATCACTGGTCTCTGGGTCATACTGCCCCCAGCCAATGACTGCCCTCTCCCTAATCCCCGCCCCTGGCAGCCTTCCTCAGATTTGGTAGCACGTGAAGTGGCAGTATGACCAAGTGAAGAGCCGCAGAGGGGTAGGCGGGAGGGTTCGCATGTGAATCCATGCCAGACCCATGCTGGAGAACAACCGTTACAGCTAAGTAACTTGTTCCTTCTCCAGCATGGGGTCTGGCATGGATTCACGTGCTCATGAATATAAGAATACATAGCAGTATACACATGCACAACCACGGGAGGTGGAACAAGGCTCAATATCAAGCAATACAACAACTCCACATTAAGCAACTCTTACCTCCTCACCAGGCTCACCTTAGGCAAACAGGTTGCGCAGCACTGCCTGGCCGACTCTGGACTCCTCCCTGGAATCCCGGTCGACGCAGTAGAATCTCGTGAAGGTGTGCGTCGACCTCCACGTAGCAGCCCTGCAGATGTCGAGCAGGGGCACACCAGACAGGAACGCCGTAGTAGCAGCGATCGCTCTGGTCGAATGGGCTCTCGGATGGCTGGGCAGCGGTCGGTTTGCCAACCGGTGACAGTGCATGATGCAGCCGGAGAGCCATCTGGAAATGGAAGACTTCGAGAGAGCCTTCCCTTGATTCACAGGTCCAAAGTTCACAAACAGCTGTGATGTCTTCCGGAAACATTTCGTGCGGTCCACGTAGAACTTCAGCGCTCTAGCTACATCTAGCGAGTGCAGAGTCCTCTCAGCCAGCAACGAAGGCGACGGGAAGAAAATTGGCAACACCAAGGGCTCATTGAGGTGGAAGTCCGACGGCACCTTGGCCATGAAGGAGGGGTGCGGCCTCAGCACCACCCACGTGTCGTGGAAAGTCAAGTATGGAGGCTTGCAAGACAGGGCCTGGATCTCTCCCACTCTTCGTGCAGAGGTGATGGCCACGAGGAATGCTGTCTTCCACGACAGAAACTTCAATGGCACTGAATGCATAGGTTCGAATGGGGCCCCCATGAGCCTAGTTAGTACCACGTTGAGCTCCCACGCCGGGACAGGGGCCTTCACCGGCGGGAATGATCGGAACAGTCCTTTCATAAATTCCTTCACCAGACGATGAGACCACAAGGACGCCCGTCCTGTAGTTCTGGTGTAACGTGAGACGGCAGCCAGATGTACCTTGATGGAAGCGTGAGATAGGCCCGCCTTGGCCAAGGACAGTAGGTACGGCAATACTTGAGGGGCGGTAATCCGCAGAGGGTTAATCTTCTGTGCCCGGCACCAGATAGAGAACCTCTTCCATTTGTGTCCGTAGCACTTGAGAGTTGAGGAAGCCCTGGCCTTTGCAAGAACCTCTCTGCAATCGGCCGGGATGTCATATCCTCCAAACTCTAGCAAAGCAGGAGCCAGGCCTGCAAGTTCAGCGACTCTGGTTCGTGGTGGAGAATGGCGCCTCCTTCTCTAGAGAGAAGATCCGCGTCCGTCGGTAGCTTGACTGGTGTGGACGCTGACAAGTCCAGAAGGTCCGGGAACCAGATCTGCCTCGGCCACACCGGTGCGACGAGGATCATCCTGCACCGGGACCTCTTGAGCTGGTTGACGAGCCGGAGTAGCTACGGCAACGGCGGGAATGCATAAAGGAACAGGCCGTCCCAGGGGAACGAGAAAGCATCGCCCATGCTCCTCGGTTGGGGAAACCTGCTGGCGAACCTCCGGCACTTGGAGTTCACCGCCGTCGCAAAGAGATCGATCTGGGGTTCACCCCATCGTCGGAAGAGTCGGTCCACTTGATCCTGGCGCAGTTCCCACTCGTGGCACGAGCGCAGCTCCCTGCTGAGTGAGTCGGCGATGGTGTTTTTTATCCCTGCCAGATGAAAGGGTACCAGACACATCCCTTGTGCGATGGCCCAATGCCACAGATCCTGGGCTTCCTTGGACAGGGCAGGGGATCTGGTTCTGCCCTGCTTCCGAATGTAAAACATCGTGGTGGTGTTGTCGGTGAAGATCCTCACCACCTTGCCCTTGAGGGCCGGAAGGAAAGACCTGAGGGCCCAGAACACTGCGCGGAGCTCCAAGGTGTTGATGTGGAGAGTCTTCTCCTCCGAGCACCAAAGGCCTCTCGCGTGGAGGCTCCCGGTGTGAGCTCCCCAACCTTCCAGGGAGGCATCCGTCATCACCGTCACCTGGTGGGCCGGGGCTAGGAAGCCTGTTCCCGCCGTCAGATGAGCGCGGACACCCCACCATCGTATCGCCTGGCGGAACGTTTCGTCGAGCGAGATCCTGTCCTTGAAGCTGCCCGTCGTCTGGATCCAGCGGGCGTCGAGGAATTCTTGTAAGGGCCGCATCCGAAGTCTGCAGTGGGGCACCAGATAAATGCAGGAGGACATCATTCCGAGGAGGGACTTGATAGACCTCACTCTGGCCACGTCCGTGGCCAGTAGACGTTGCACCTTTCCTAGGATGGTCCTTATCCTTTCCTCCGACGGTGAGGCCCGCCGTGCCACTGTGTCGAGCTGTGCTCCCAGAAACCGGGCGACTTGCGACGGGACCAGGTGGGATTTTGGAAAGTTGATGGAGAACCCCAGGTCCGTGAGCAGCTGGACGGTCTTCGCAGTGTGTTCCACGGCGAGCTCCCTTGTCCTTGCCCGTAAGAGCCAGTCGTCCAGGTAGGGGTAGACGTGGATCCCCTGCAGGCGCAGCCGTGCCGCCACCGGTGCTAGGCACTTGGTGAAAACCCTGGGTGCCGATTTTAATCCGAACAGGAGGGCCTTGAACTGGTAGTGCCGCCCTTGGACCACGAACCTGAGGAACTTTCGGTGTCTCTTTAGAATGGGGATGTGGAAGTACGCATCCTCCAAGTCCAACGACGACAGGAAGTCGCCCTCCTCCAGTTGTCCCAGGACGTGCTGGAGGGTGACCATCCGGAACTTCTGTGCCTTGATGTATTTGTTTAGTCGTCGCAGGTCCAGGATGGGACGCCATCCTCCTGTCTTTTTCCTTACGAGGAAGTATCTTGAGTAAACTCCGGAGCCCCGAAGCCTCTTCGGGACGAGCTCGATGGCACCTTTCCTGAGCATCGCCCGTACTTCCAACAGTAGTTGAGGGACGTGATTTTCCTTCCTGGCCACAGGAGGAATTCGGGGGCACCTCTTCTGGAACTCGAGGGCGTGCCCCAGGGCCAGGGCGTCCAACACCCAACAGTCGGTGGAGATGGACTCCCACACGCCGACGAACTTCGTCAGCCGGCCTCCCACCGGGGTGCTTCGGCAGGGGCCCGACCCGATGGACGGTTCAATCCTGCTTGGAGGCCGCTTTGCCTCCCTGACCACCTTGGCGACGACGGCGGGATCCACCTGACTTGCCGCGTCCCCTATAGGCCTCCTGCAACGAAGACCTTGCCGCTTGACGGTAAGTAGAGGCGCTGCTGCCGGCTCCCTTGGAGGCACCCTGTCTGCCTCCGGAACTCTGAAAGGACGGCCGTCGTTGTTGGAGGACACCCAGTGCACGGGCCGTCTCCGTGTCCGTCTTGATCGCCAGAAGGGATTCATCAACCGCCGTGCCAAAAAGGTTGTTCCCATCGAATGGCATGTCCAAAACCTTGGTCTGAACGTCTTGGCGGAAATCCGTCGCCCTGAGCCATCCTCGTCGTCTCAGGCAAACGTTGTTGCCCAACTGACGCCAACCGGTGTTGGCGATGTCCGTGGCCACCGTAATGGCGTGGTCTGAGGCAATCTCACCTTCCTGCAAGATTTCCAGGGCCTCGGCCCTCTTGGCATCCGGAAGGAAGTCCAACAGCGGGGCTATCTTGAACCACAACTCCCTGTCGTAGCGGGCTACGATGGCCAGGGCGTTGGCCGCCTTGATGGTCATCGCTGCAGATGAGATGACCCGTCGTCCCATCGCATCCAGTTTCCTACCCTCACCGTCCGGAGGGGAGGTTGAAGTCGAGGCCGATGCCCCCCGCTTTCTTCTTGGCCGCTGCCGCAACGACCGAGTCCGGGGTTGGTTGCACCCTAAGGCACAAGGGGGCAGCGTCGGGGACCCGGTACTTCTTCTCGTACTGGTCCCTCTTCGCAGGGGCCGTGGCAGGGTTCTTGAGGAGGGCGAGCCTCTCATCCCAGATATCATCTAGAAGCGGTACGGCGAGGACCGTCTTCCTTTTAGCCTTGCGCCGCTGGTAGAGGAACCTCTCCTTCTTCTTCTCCTCGGGGCAGAGCTGGAAGAGCTCGGATGCCCTGGAGATCATTGCATGGAAGGATCCGATCTCGTCGGGCGGGGACGCCCGGGCAGGGGAAGACGGGGGTACGTCCCGTTGTCGCCTCCGTCATCCGTACCCGTCGTAGTCGTGTCCATGCCTGTATCATCCCCGTGGGTAGTGGACCGGGGGCAAGGCAGAGAAGGCCACAGAGGCGGGAGAGGAGGCCTAGGATGCATCCTCCCTCCTCTTAGGCGGTGGGCTCCCCGAAGGTCCTGGCTCCGGATCCTCCATCGGGTCTGT
This sequence comes from Ambystoma mexicanum, assembly GCF_040938575.1. Taxonomy (NCBI): domain Eukaryota; kingdom Metazoa; phylum Chordata; class Amphibia; order Caudata; family Ambystomatidae; genus Ambystoma; species Ambystoma mexicanum. The sequence continues at coordinate 905,327,682 of NC_090939.1, forward strand.
CTCAGGCTCCTCCGTCGGGGGAAGGGGCAACCTGGTCCTTATCTCCGAGCATAAGGACTGGATGGCTGACAAAATGGCCGCCGAGGTGTCCTGCGGCGCCGTAAACGACGGGCGTGAGGGCTCTTGAGGAGCCTCGTCTGCGTCACCGTCGCCCTCGTCGGGATCCCTCCCGATGGGCTGGGTCTCCTCCACGACTTGGATGAGCTCCTCTTCAGAGGTCGTGTCCGTATCCACGACGGCCACCACCTCCTCCCCCCCACCCCCTTTTTCCAACGAGGACTTCGTGGGGGTCTTCTCGATGGGCCTGAAAGACGACTCCCTCCGCTGAGGCAGGGAGACTCTGGTACCTGAGGGCGCCTCCACTGGTGTAGCCTCCACAGGCTGAGCCAGGGCCGCGGCGACATCCTCAATCGAGGTCCTAGCAGGGTGAATCACGGCCAACGTCACCTTCTGTACACCTGGGGCCTTCACCTTCGGGGGAGGGTCTGAGCCTCGCTCCCCCTCTGCCGGAGTCTTCGAGATCGACCGGGGCCTCTCCAGAAGCTTCGCCGGGTTCTTGGACTTCCTCTTACCCGAGCCAGAGCGTTGGCTCGTGGTCGATGGCGCCGGGGAGGGTGCGCCCTGCCTGGCAGTCGAGGAGCCCGACCGTTCGGCGCTCCTGGTGCCCGCGGACTCGCGGTACTTAACCTTTTGTTGGGCCCCCATCGCCGGGGCACCCTCACAGGACTTAGAAGACCGCTCGGACTTCTTCTTCTCGCCTGGCGGGCTCTTACCTTCCAGCCAGTTGACGAGACAGAGGTGACGATCCTTCATGGTCCGCTCCGACATGTTTCCACAAAACGCGCAGTCCTTTTCCTTGTGCGTCTTGTCCTCATGGAGACCGTAGAGGCATAACGAATGCTCGTCCTCCTTGAAAACGTTCTGAAGCTGGCATCCAGGGCAGGTCCTGAAAAGCTTCCCGGGCGTTGAGCTCCCTTTCTCCTGGGCCATGTCCGGTGTAGGCCTCGGAACTTCTGGAATCCTCCAAAAGCGTAACTCGACGAAATCTTCACCCTTGAGGGGCGTAGAAAACTCTGAAACGGATCCCTGTTGATCGGAAGTAGAAACTGTGGAGCTTGAGGCTCTTTTAACCGAAAAAATTAGAAAATCTCCTGAAAAAAGCACAAAAACGCAGCAAAAGCTCGAGAGCTAAGCACGAGGACTCCCAAAACTTGATCGTGTGGTAAAAATCTGAGGATGGCTGCCAGGGGCGGGGCTTAGGGCTGGGGGCAGTATGACCCAGAGACCAGTGATTGGTTACTACTTAGAAAGACAGATCAGAAACGAAACTGATGCTGATTTTTTTTCTATACCGAGGATTCCCGGCCTGACGACGGGGAATATTCATGAGCATGTGAATCCATGCCAGACCCCATGCTGGAGAAAAAAATGAAACCTTTGGGATCCCAAATATTCTTTGCTCCATGTAAATGTCTTCAAATATCAAATGACAATCATACAGGGCAGTTTACTTGATTGTTCACCACCTTTACTGTGGACTGAAGTTGGTCTAGTCTCCTTTTCTAGTACATGTACCTCATAAAGCAAAGTAACAAACTTTTCCACTATTGCTGTTAGATTTGTTGATGGTAGTACTCTATCACTGCAATTCTATTTGATACAAACGACTTACCATCTTGGCTTTAGTCTGTGTAAAAGACAATGGATGGTGATACTTACTGCTGTAATGTGATGAGCATAATATGCTAGTAGAAAATAGTCATTTGTTTGGAAAGTATTTTTACTTAAGTTTCCATTTTTGAATGTGTTGAAACATAAACTACTGATGTATGCAGCATTTATCAATGTCCAGATTCTCTATTTGTAGATATGTTTTCATGAGTTTCCTTCTGCATCTTCAGTTTTTTATAACTTGATTGCATAGTTTGCATTCGGTTTAACATTTTTGCTTTGTAAACGTACTGCTTTCTTCTGAAGACTTTCCAACACAACAAGGGAATGTAGTCTTTTGTATTTCTGTGGTGAAGCTACTACTTTTCCTCTTATGCCTAAACATGCACTTTTCTTTTAAAATTTAACTAGACACTGCTAGTGAATGCAAATTCGGACAGCAGAAACATTTGGTGATTCTGATCAGAGGTTTTGTTGTGAGAATATGCTCGACTACAAAGATGTCTTGTCTTGGGTTCTGTGAAAGTTAATATGAAATGTTGGCATTGGAATAGCTTGTGGAATGTACAATAGTTTTGATTTGTTCAAGTTTTTTGAAGAATTTGTTTTTCTTCCACTAATGAGCCACCAAACAGCATTAATAGGGCACGGGAAATGGCTAACAATTGCTTTTGCCAGATGACGAACACACACAGTCTACACTTCAATATGCCCAAACGCAGTGCGTCGATGCTCACTATTCACAGTGGCTGTCAATGTCTTGCCTTTTTCTGGCATTACAGCATTCTGCAGCGTTTCTAAACTCTGCAAAGACAAAGCATGTATGTTCTGCTCCATCTGTTTATATTATTAGGTTTTCTGATACCGTGCCAGCTCACCACCGGAGCAGTCTCAAAGCGCGAACACCTTGCCCGAGTGTATGTGCAGGAAAGTCCCGCCCAGGGAATGCAAGACCTTAATCTGGTGAGGTTACATTGGCTAGAAGATAATGGGATTTATTAAGACGTAAAGTCTAGTGTGGAGCATGAGAAGGTGTGCAAATGGCTGATAGTTGGATGTATTTTGAAAATATATGTAAAGTGTGCGTGTGTGATGGTCTCGAAATGTGCTCAGCTATGCTAAGTATGTTGTGGGCATGCTTGATTGGGGTCATCCAAAGGGATGGGTCATGTGTCTATTAAGTGATCTAGACAGATAGGTTGCCCAAGGCAGAGGACAAAAGTTTCAGGCATGTGTTGCTTATACGGAAAATATTAAAGGAGTAATAAAGGGCAAGACAAGAAGGATAACAGGAGGAAGGTAAACAGATTAAAGGATAGGTGTCATCCCCTCTAATTTCTGCCAAGCCAAGGGCTTGCACAGCCAACCTCTGGCAGTACCCCCAATTCAGCCAATGTCCAACCCCATCCCCTGCCAGAGCTGGAAGAGGGTGGACCCCTGAGGCCGAGCCCCTTACCAAACCAGGTCCGTTCCATCTCGAGCTGGAACCTCTTACCATCTGCCTTCGTCCTCCAATGCCCCCTGCACCAGCACCAAAACTCCCTATTGGCTAAATTAGAACAACCTGCTCAGCGCCCGAATCGAAGGTCTCCCTGTCCTGCCGCCCTCGCCAAAACGAGCCATGCAAAATCATGCAGTAAGGCTTGGCAAGCCACCAGCTTTTTACCACTCCTCCACCCTGGTGCGCAACCTCCTGCCCCTCGGATCCCCCCAACCCCCCTCAGCACCATCTAACCATAAAGGGAAGCCACACCACCACGACTCTGTGAATTGGTGAGCAGAGTGGGCACAGGCAATCATTTTTATTTTATTGGGTATTTATAATGTGCCTATACAGCAAATGGTGTTTCAACGTGCAACAAGAAAAAGGGGGGTTGGGGGTGGAGGGGATACAGGGATGAAGAAAACTAAAACGGCCCTACTAGGCCTTGTGTCATTCGGATCGTACAAGTGCAGTAACAAGAAGTGTGAGGGAGAAGGGAGGGGGGGTATGGGAGCACTGGTCAGAGTGGAATGTGGTAATGCTAAAGGAAGGTAATGAAGTGCAGGTAGGTAGTGGTGAGCGCGCAATAGTTGGGGGGGTGGATTAGGCTAATGGTAAGGGGAGGCCAGGTGGACAAGTGCCAGGGGACTGTAGAAAGTGCAGGGGAAAGAAGGTCAACGAGCTAAGTGCAAAGTACGGGGCTGGATGGACTCCAGGGGTGCAGGCTAGGGCAGGCAGAGGGAGCCCGGTAGGGCAAGTGCAGGTCAGGGGGTGGGGGCAGGGGAGACCAACTGCAGTGGTAGACTGGTCGAGGAGGGCCTGGTTCCCTGTATGAATCAGCAGGAACTAGGCAGCCAGTCAAAATTGCACTGGGGGGGGGATTCAGGTAACCTAATAACGATTTTAAAACCTTACCCTTCAATTCCTCCAATTTATCTCCAGAATTTTAGCTCCATAAGTCATGTAGGAAAGCAATTTGGCTCTCTGTATTGTCAACACAGAGTTTAAAGAATACCCTCCTTGTTTCGCTACAAACATATTTAAAGCTCCTAGTAATTGCATAGTTTTTAAATTCATCAATTGCCAATACATGGACCATTTCAGTTTGTCATCGATCAGAAGTCCCAAGTACTTATAAACAGGTACTTGTTCTAACTGCATCTGGTTTATCTTCCAAATGTAGCTCTTAGATTTAACGTGTGGCAGTGTAAAGATCACAATCTTGGAGTTCTCAATATTTATCTGGAGGAATTGCATGCAAAATCCTTGCCTTAGGCTTCCAGACGAATCTGCAATCCCAGAGGAGTACTATTTTGTATTATTTTAACAGTTGGTGTTACCAGGTCTCAAAATGTGTGCTCGCCACTAGCCAATGGCTTGTGATAATTGACTCTTGGCCAGTAAGAATTTCTGTGCTTTGTGCATGTGAACAATTAAGGGAGGGAGAGAGAGAGAGAGAGAGGCTTTGTATGCCTGGCTAGTAGCTTGCATCTTGACCCCTTCACTGCATCGATTTATTTTGCTTTCACAATGAACGCCATATGGATACTGTGAGGGGGTCAGCAATGAGAGGCGGACACACATATACTTTTCTCAACAACAAAAAAGGGTATGGATGAAGGCCTAACATTCCTTATCCTAACGTACATGTCCCTTCCCATGAAATTAAAACTAAAACAGGATGACCTTGTGTCCAAACTCAACATGACCCTCACACTAACATATACAAGCAAACAGGACAAGGTAAATGTTTCAAAGTTCAACTTAATATAAAAGTGCAACAACTCACACATTTGACTTCAACAAAAATACTTCTTATATCCAGGGTCTTTTAAAGGCATTACGAATGTCTTTACCACTTAATACTTTCCTCATGATGACAAAACAAATATTCTTGTTCAGATAAAGCGAGAAAAAGTATTTACTACTTTTCAGAATGGCAATGCAAATGTCATTTTCAGAACAATGATTCAAGTATGTCAAAAGGCATGTCTTTTCAAAGTTTCTGGTTGACAAAGTGTTCAATTGAAACAAGAACTTAATATAACCAAGTTTCTTCTTAAAACACCAACTCAAAATAAGTTTCCCGGTACACTCTCCTGCCAAGAAACTTCTCAACTTCAACTGAGAAACTCTTGATATTCTGGTTTACTCTCCTGACAGGTTTCACTACCAGATACCCTTATCAGGCTTCTCTGCAACATTAACTCTCCTCTTAAACATTCTTTCAGAGAGTCTCGCAGCCATTGTTTTGGCGGCAAATAAATCTAGAGGCACAACGCTTTTGACTTAGTTTCTTGGCCATGCTTGTTCCAGGCGTCCCCCAACTGACATATCAGGTCAGGAGAATTGTACACATTTTGTGAGCGACATGGAAAATGGAGTGTCTGTTCAGAGATATTACGCGCTCCTGGCGGCTCTCACTTGAGATGCTGGATTGATCGAGGCATACAGTTTACTGCAGGCTCTGCCGCAAAGGAATTAAGTTAAGCGTGAATGCAGATGCATTGAACACGGACAAGCGATATGCTAGTGGTGGGAAAAGGTACATTAAGGAGCCACTTTAGAAAGATTCATTATTTGACGTTGTGAAGATTGCTTGGTGTCAACTATCAAGAGTGCAGCAGATTTCAACTGCTGGGCACGCGTTTTGGTTAAAATGGTACTCTACAGTCTAGGAGAGAGATATGATCCTAGTATATAAGTAGGGGAAGTAAAGATAAGGCGCCGCATCGTGGTGGTAGCAGTCTAGTACCACAGTTAATAGGAGCTCATATAGGTGTTTGTCTCTTTTTCGCTTTTTAATAGGGCGCCTTACAAAAAGACTATTTGTAGCCAACTTTAGGCAGCCTACAAAAAGCGACATTTTCTAAAACCTATATGAGCTGCTAACTATAGCTATTTCACATTACATGTGATCACAGGTGGATCTAGTACAGATCCGATAGAGCATACAAGTTTATGAGGAACTAATGGACACTACATGTCCCCAGCAGGAGGGATGAACCGTAATTGCTCACCTTGGTCTGCGCCCTAGATTACTCACCCTTATGTAGAGTTAAAGCAGAACCTACTATGTGTGCTAATATAGCTTTATAGACCGGCAGGGAGGGCTGTACCAGGCGTTATGGGCCCTGAAGACCGAGTTCGCGGGGGCCTTTAACTAGGTATGAGGGACCATAATGCCCAGTACGGCCCGAGCTACAGGTCTATAAAACTATTAGAACACCCCACTGTTTAATTAAAGTTGAATAAATGAGACCTGTTTAATTGAAGTACAAAAAATTGGTAAATGGTAAATGTTGGACATTTTTTGTACTTCAATTAAACCTGTTTCATTTTTTTTTATAGGGTGGTGGAAGGTGCTGGGGGGGAGGAGTATGGTTCTAAAGTGGATTCAGGTGTGGGTATGCTTGCCCCCTGTTCCAATTAATTTTACTTCAGGTGTGCTTCCCCTCCCATACCCCCACTAAACAAATGTTAGGCAGTACCTACTCCACACAAATATGCAATTAAATAAACTCCTACAAGCTCAACATGAACATTCATTTAACAGCCAAATAATTTACTTACCTTTCTGTGCCCTTTTCCCCCATTGACATTTCTAGGCTCCACTGAACATTCATCAGTGCCTGCAACACATCCTCTCATTTCTTTGGTACATATAAAGTTCTCCATGTTTTCCCTCTTACGCTGCACTGCAGCTCATGTCAGCCTCATTTCAATTTGAAACACAGGCAAACTGTTTTCTTTCATTTCCTTTCATTATTTCAGGAACGTGAGACTGAAACTTGGAAAGCGTTTCCATTTCTTTCCTTGCTTTCCTTCACCTTTGTGCTCCTACGTGCACACGTTGCTCTGGGAACGTGTACTTCAGAACGGAAAGTTAACTCTTTCCGTTCCGGAATACACATGCCAAGCAACGTATCCACTTTTCTAAGCTTTCCCGCTCGCCGACAACTTCGTTGCAGCCCAAACTACGGGCTGCAATCAATCGGCGGGCTATACCAGTGCGTATAGCCCGCAGATTGACCAATCGGCGTCCTAGAAACACCACTAGGGTGTTTATAATGCCCTTTTATTTAAACTAGCCCCATGATAAAATATGTACCTGGACCTACCCCGAGCCTTATTACAAGCTTTATTACAAGCTTACAGCTCAGTAAAACCTGCCGACCGACAGTTCTCTCAATGCTATATTAGTGACTAGTCAGTCATATTCGTGCCCCACACCACATGCACTCATCTGCGCCTAGCTCCAAGAACCTAGAACGCTCCCAATAGCCTCAAGCACCTAGGTCAGCCCTGACGAAGGTACTTGGGGATCACCACCAACACACCTACTCTATACCTTGCATACTAACCCAACCTTCCCTAGAGGGATTCCCAATTTAATTTGTACCGACCCCTACCTCCCAAGTCATGGCTAACGTACGCAAGGTAACCTTAACTATATCCACCCCATTACCTCCTTCCTACAACATAATACCTACCAAGTTCTTACCTACCCTACATACTAAACTATCCACAAATAACAATATACAAGGATCTACACCAAGCAGTCTTTGCTCACTCTCTCCGCTACAGTGGATCCAGCTATATGCAACTAGGCCATTACCTAATCAACCATGCCCAGTAAGCAGTAAATAAATTATCATATCATTAGAAAAGCTAGACTAGCCTCCAGACAGAAGAACAGCCCACAGTGTCCTCCCCACCTCAGAACTCACCAAAGTACCAAATAAAATCCCTTAAAGACAACCGTGGACAGCCACGTCCATCTGAAGGATAACAGTAACCCATCTTCATCTATTAATATACTTCCTCCATCAGAATACATCAGTTCAGCTGCACCACCTATCAAAGGTGCTCTCATAAACGCTAGATCACTCCTAGCTCACGCACTAGACATAGCCAGGCTTATAGTAGCTAACAACCTAGACTTCCCAGCTATTACGGAAACCTGGCTCCATGCAGCTGCAGGCCAAACGATTTCACTAGCCATACCAGAAAACTATACAATCATTAGAGCAGACCGAGAAGCCACTAGAGGCGGTGGAGTAGCCTTCATTGCTAAAAACAGATTGGTCTTAGGGAGCTACCTAATCTTATGGTTCCCCTCAGGTGAACCATCTGTCAAACTTCCACTCACTGACAAACGTACCATACAAATACATCTAATATACAGACCCCGAGGCCCAATATCATCATTTGAGGAAGATCTCTCCCTTCTCCTTAATAGAAATACTAAACTGGGATCTCAAATAATGCTGCTGGGAGACTTAAATCTAGGCCTTAATGATACTAATGATGGCAATGCAACATCGCTAGCCAACACTATCACTGAGCTAGGCTTCTCCCACCACCACCAACCCAATGCTTGGACTGCCTAGCGGATCTAAACTGCATAACCAAGATCATCTCACCTTGCGCCTGGTCTGACCACCATATTCTCTCTTTCTGCATTCAGGACAGCCAGCAAACTAACTCAAACAATACACAAGCACCACCTGCACTCACCAGAAATAATCGTAACATCACAGTGGAGAAATTACTGCTATTACTACAACCCATCACTATTCAACCTAAGACCACGAGTATGGACCGATCCTCTCTTGTCAAACTGTACAATCACACACTTCTCCAGGCCCTAGACAAAGTAGCTTAGTTGAAAATGTGTAAAGCAAAACCACAAGCTCGCCTCAATAAATGGTTCACATCTAACTTAAAAGCCACGAAAGAACCACAGAATTAGATTGCAAAAATACCTTACAGATCTGAACAAAGAAACATTTACAAAAGCCTCCAACAACTACAAAACGGCCATTTTACAAACTAAAATTGACACCTACAATGACAGAATCATGAACTCTAAATCAGATCCTATGGAGCTGTTCTCTATCCTCGGTGAAACTTGAATCTCCTTCACACCAATAGAATCTTGCATCAAAGATGAGACCCGGTGCACCAATATACAAAAAGCGCTACTTGATAAAATAGCTCTCTCCTACAAACCAAAATAGAATCTCTATAAAGCTTACTGTGCCAACCGGTATATGTTTTTCCAAGCCTCGTTACCAACCATCCAATCAGTGCAAACCTTTTGAATCTGCCCCGCTTACCTGGAGAGAAGTAGAAGGCATTATACAAAGCATTAAACAATCAAGATGCCAAGGAGACTCGTGCCCTGCAACTGTCATTCAAGACACGGCGAAAGAGTTAGCACTGTTCATCACCTTCAAAACATGCACAGTACCAACCAACCAACCTAAAAGCGGCCTAGGTCCAGGCTTCAGACCAGGTCATGGCACTGAATCAGCCCTGATAGACTTAAAAATCCAAATGGACGAATTGAAGGACAAAGGGCATATGGCCCTCCTTCTCCTACTGGACCTTTCAGCAGCCTTAGACTTAGTAGATCATAAAGTTCTCACTAAACCATACCTCAGCATCCTCTTTCTCAGCAAACACTGCAGCTTGGATTCAGTCTTTCCTCGCTGACCGGACCATAAGGGTCTTTGCACTGAGCACGGCAGCAGAACCTGCCCCAATCTCTTGCGGAGTACTGCAGGGTTCTTGCGTCTCTCCTACATTATATAATACCTGACAAACTGGCCCAGAGTGGAGCGTCGAACGACATGGATTTGGCATCTATCATCTCCTCCTTATCGCAAAAACTGGTCCCATTAAAAAGGATCTCTTTGGGTGATCACTGGAAGAGCATTCCATTATGCCTGAAATCTGGGAACACCTGAGGCAATGCCCATCTTTTTACTAACACTGTAAGTATGAAAACATTGAGAACGGCCAATTGTATTTGCCTGCAGGAGACATGGCTAATCTCAGCACCAACTTTGGATGGATACAGTGTTTTCATCCAGCCGCGAGGGACGGGACGAGGGGAGACTCTCGGGTTGTCTCGTAACTGTGGTAGATGTTTCTTTGGGTCTTGGCGGGGAGACAATTGCAGGCCTGCTTTTCGGTGCATTGGGGGTTGAATGCAGGTCAGAGGACGTATCGATTAATCTGCTATTGCTTAATATTTATTGGCATAGGGCATCAAACTGGCTGACTCTTTTTGTAGATGGGATCTGTCGGGTAGTGGATAAGTGGATGATAACTAACCCAGAGGATAGGGTGGCCATCATGGGTGATTTGAATGCGGATTGTGCTTACTCCAATAAATGATGGGAATTGGAAGAGATTTGTGGGGGTAACTCAGAAAAGCAATCTGTTAGACAGAAGTGGAGAATAGGTCTTGGCGGCAGGGGGTTGCTCCCCCTTGTGGGGAAAATTAGTGAACCACATAACACCAGTGAGTGGCATACTTGCCACAGAGGGGATAGCTCATCCTTGATTGACTATATTTTCGTAAATACTACCCTAATGAACTCTTGCCTGTCACTTCAAATTTTTAAGAACGATTGGAGTGACCACTGTTTTCTTACGGCACAATTTAATTGGGTTCTGAACATCAGGAAATGTAGGCAAAAATTACAACTAACTGCTAAGGTAGGGCGCAATGCTGTTAGATGGACGGAACCGAACATTCGTTGTTTGAATTCTAACATATACCATGCATTGAATTGCTCGACCTACGAATGGAAACTTTAGAACTTTAATGCAATTGAGTTCCAGTCATTTGTGGGCAAATGACAGACAAGATCGCTCCAAGGAAGAGAGCTACTAGATTTGGGCCAAGTTAGGCATGCTCACTGTTATGCCAATGTAGCATCTGCCAAAAAGATCTTACAGATGTCAGTTGGACAGATCCAGAGCACTGTTACCCGTAGGAGCTAGTTGGGAAGCTCAAGCAATCGTATAAAAACTACTGTAAATCAGTTAAACATGCAATGTTTCAGAATGATGCAGAAAAGATGCTTGGGATCCTAATTGCAGCCGATGTAAGTGCATTCTGGTATTTGGTGAATGGACAGGACCCAAACTATTCCACCTGTCAGTCTAACTCAATATCAGAAAAAGACTGGATCGAGTTCTTAGGTGAAAGATTTGGGAAGGCCTCAGTAGATCCTGGGTTGGTCTTGGATTTAACTAGAGAGGACAGGTGGAATCCCCAAGTAGATCTTGAAACAATCTTAAAATTATATATAAGCGTTTGAGGGCCCCTGGGCCAAACAGCCTTACAATTAATACTCTCAAGGACAACCAAAACCTATTGCCTGGAGTTCAGTGATATACTGTCTTCGGAAGTGTGCCCTATATATTGGGACACAGCTCATGTTGTCCCGCTCTTAAAGTGTGGTAGCAGGACTGATCCGGCGAATTATCGCCCGATCTCTCTAATTGATGCGGACTGTAAGATCTTTTAATCTTTCCTGCTATCTCACTTGGAGGAGTGGGCACACAGGTGTCACCCGCTGGATAAATTCCAGACAGGCTTTAGAAGGGGTAATTCGACCAACATTAATGGGTTTGCCCTGAAGTGCGTGCAAGAGGCAGTGTGGCTGACACCAGGGGGTTGCACGTATATGGCCTCGTTTGACCTTACGGCTGCTTTCGATTGAGTTAATCGAGGCAGATTATGGCAAAAACTAGCCAGTTGGGGCCTGCCCTTGGGGCTATTGAGGCTAATCAGCGGGGTTTATGAAAACTGTGGGGTCCAGGTACGCTTGAATCAAGAAGGTGATCGGTCGAGGAGAATTAGATCATTTCAGGGGGTTAAACAGGGTTGCACATTGGCTCCCTGGCTATTCAACCAATACTTTTCTGATGTTGCCATTGCACTAATCAAAGGAGGACTCCTGGCCCCTAAGATCGGCAAGGATAAAATAATTTGGCTTGCATATGCTGATGACCTATTGATCTTTGATAACATCAAGGTGGGGCTGCAACAGTCTGGTTTGAAGCATATGCTAAAAGCAATGGCTTAACAATGAATCCTTTGAAAAGTCAGATTCTATCCTTCAGGAAAGCGAGGGTAAAAACGTCTGGCTCCATCGACAAGCTGAGTGAGATCCCCCTGAAATTGGCTATAACAGTGCGATACTTGGGGGTTTAATTTTTGAGCATATCCAGGCTCTAAGGTGGTATTCGAGTCAACCTCACATAAGACGAAATTGCTCGAAGCACATGTGGTCAGGATTGACCGAAAGTTTGGTAGGTTTTCCCTGAAACCTGCTTTGCTCTTTTATGAGAGTAAAATAGTGCCTAAATTAATCTATGGCCTGGAATTGCTACCCGAGAAAGTGAGTGTGATTTTGAACCGTATTGAGGGCCGCATTTGGAGAAGATTGCTGGGTGTGCCGAATGCAACCCCTATCTCCGCAATCAGGTTAGAGTTGGGTATTGTCTCAATGTGGGCATGGGTTCAGCGGGCCTGTGTATCAATGTATTTCAAAATTAAAATTGTATTGCCAAATACACTGTACCATCTGATGTGTGAAAATCTGGATTTCTCGTACACACTGATTTCTTTAAGAGATAGGTCGGAGGCGATCCTTTAGGAGATCAGAATGTCTATAGAAAGCTTGATCTCCAACCCTATGTCTGTGAAATGTGCCCTGTTCGATCTTGATTGGTGTCAAATGGTTGACAAATTTCACTCCTACCCCTCCTTATTTCATTTGAATCATGAACACAGACCCAGAGGCTCGCCCACCAGGGTCATTTTACAATTCCCAGATAGACTGTATAGAGGCATCATATTGAGGGCAAGATGGAATATCTTGCCCACTAGAGACATTCTGGTTAGAAGAATGTTGATTCCGACAGACCAAGGCAGATGTAAGTTCTGCTTGTGCAATGAGGAGTCTCTAAAACACCTGGTTATGGATTGCGTCCCATTAAACCCGCTTAGGGTCAAATATCTGGAGCCCCTCAATGTTAATTCCATCACATATGATGAAGAGCAGGCATGGAAACTATGTCTGAGTATTCAAACTATCCACGAGGGCTTAGTCTTGTCCAGTTTTATTAAAAGCCTAACTTTGTAACACCGAGCAAACAATTTGTCTCCTAGTGCTCTACATCATATACTCCGAAAGTTCTATGGTGTTGGCTTGATAGCTCCAGTTATAAGATTTGAAAAACGTTTTTGACTAAGTGTAAAGTCTGAATATATGGATTATTGTATTGATGATTTTCTTTCTTTTTCTTTTCTCTACTCTCTTTTCATTGTTGACGGTATTATTGGAACAGATGATTTGGAATTTGTATTTTATTCTGTGAATTTGTAAGCATTTTATTTGTCTTTGATTTTTTTGTAAAGATTTGAATAAACTCAACACAAATAAAAAATGATATAGTATCTTCACTAAGATATCATTCGACCTTCTAGATGATTTGGGTGTCATCTACACTAACTATGCGGATGACACCCAAATCATCATCCACATTACTGGCTCCTACGACACTCTAAACTCCTCAACAACATATACTCCATCATTCAGGCATGGACGGCCATCCACGGCCTCTGTCTGAATGACGAAAAGACTGAGCTACTCCTTATAGGATCTCAGAGCCACCTCAATAGGTACGACGTTGTTTCATCGCCTGCTGTTACATCGCCAGGCTTTTAAACGTACACATTACATCGTATGTGCTCATCACATTTTTTAGGGGGGTGGGAAAGGGCAAATATGGGTTTGGGCGGGTGATCAAGTGTGGGTGGGGGTTTTGGGGGACCGCCCAAAAAAACGATGAGCACATTCGATGGAATGTGCACGTTTAAAAGCCTGGCGATATAAAAGCAGGCGATGAAATCACATGGAACCCCTCAATAAACTAGGCAATTTATTCAAAACCTTCAATATCGATGGCAACATAATTAAAGTTTCGAAGGAAGTCTAAACGCTCAGCATCGATCTTGACTCTACCCTCCCCCTTACTAAGCAAGTTGATGCAACGGCATCGGCTACAGCCTACACCTCTAAATTGATGAATGCCTGCAGACCATTTCTGTCCACTAACAGCTGCATTACTTTGGCGAGAGCACTTATTTTATCAAAACTTTATTGCAACACATTATACCTAGGTACTAACAAACGTAATGTAAATAAATTACAAGTACTTCAAAACAACACTCTTAGAGCGGCATTGAACATCCCGAAAGCCAACCATATCTCTTCAGCCAGACGCAATGTCCATTGGCTTCAAGTGCAGGACTGATTACCTTCAAAACGTTAACGATTACTCACAAATGCCTGTCAAACTCTGCTCCTAAATACCTAGTAGGCAAATTCACCAGAAATCAATCCAACAAGCCTACACGGTCCTCTCACAAACTCATTACATATTCCCAGATTCAAGCTTAAAACACAAGAAGTAGTTTTGCATGCAGATTACTGTTGTGCGGCAGAAGAGACAACATTTGGCAACGTATGTACAGAATACTGAGGTTTAATGGCAGCAGGATGAAATGAAAGGCCAATTAGGCCCAATGTGTGCAGCAACATACATGACAAGACGTGACTGACCAACAAAAAGCCCAGCAGTTAATTTTCAAACTGCAAAACATGAAAACCCGGTGTTCCTTTTATAAAGCAGAGGCGCCATGGATATAAGGGCCTTCTTCAGATTGAAAACCACAATAAAATGTTATTTTACATTGAAAATCTAAAGTACAAAATGGGCTGTGCAAAGTGAATGACGAAGAGCTAAATCAGGAGCCTCTCAATATAGAATAAAAAAAAAAATGAAAGCATTTTTCACAACAAAGAACAGCATGGAAAAATAAAGATATTTGCGGCTTGGAAGGAAAGGAACTGTGTACCAGTGAAACTCCCTGGCCTAAACCTTTCGAAGGTATATTTTAATGTGGAGTAGAACATTCACACATTTGCAGCTAAGAACAACATGCGCATGGGAAAACAAAAACAAATCAAATCTCCAAATGTGCATATGAGGATGTAAATATGAACATTGATGGCATGATGCGAGATATTAAAAAGGCCTCACATGAAGAGTAAATATGACAGATGGAAAGCAAGTGTTTCTATTATTCAGAGAACAGACGGCTTGTGTGATTTGTAAAGATCTTTCCCCTGAAAGTAAAAACAATGATCTTCCCCATCATATTCCAGGCTCTCCATCTGAAAGAACCTCGCTTTGAAGTGTCAGGGCCTGAGATGCAGCTGTAGTAATGCATGACAGACGCATTTATTGGTGTGGCTGCCTTTTAATTAGTTGATCGCTGTAAAATCGAACTTATGTGGCCCCTCTCAAGGCTGACTGGCGGGATGGCCTGCTATCAACATTGTCACATGAGGCCAGAAACCCATCTGGACCGCTTTAGCATCCATTATTCCAGCCTGTGACTACACAATAATGTTAAGTGCTTTACACCAGCCTGAGTCAACAATGAAAGCAGATCTGTATGGCTCTGGTTGAGTGGAGGAAGCAAAACTTGATATGCCATTATAACAGAATATGCATGTGTGTCGTTATTTTGCCATTAGTGTATATTGAAGATCAGATTTTGTTGATTTTCTCAGGGACGTAAGTCATAGAAAGATTACTTGGATATCATGGGGAAAACTAATGAACAGACGTTTTTTTTTTTTTTTTTTATATTGATTCAACTCTTGATCTTCGTAACAAAATGTAAAACCTAAAATGTGGTAATAACTCCCCATGGCAAAAAGTGGAGATTCAGGGAGGTCATAGTTTAATAAATTAGATATTTGGTTAGAAAATGTTTTGTTATTTTCAGGTTATCCAAGATAAGCTGTCCTTCGCATATGCAACATTGTGTAGACGCCAGATATAATGCAAGTCATTTATAACACACCTGTACACAAGTGTTTCTAGGCACGAATAAGATGCATCGTATTAAGTCCGACAGTGTGAGTAGAATTGTACATGTACAGACTTTTTCAGTGCAGAAATTAAAATGTGTAAAAGTAAATGCAAGTGGGTGGACTGATCCCCCTCACAAATCTGGCGTTTTCGTAATCTGAAGGGGCCAACCAGAACAGAGGGGCCAGCCATGCAAGAACGGGATGGAGAATAGTTGCCCAATGAAAGTGAATGGCCAATAAACTGCCATATGAAAATATAGCCATTTTTGGGGTGGTGGTGAAGGATTCATAAGGACAAACAAAAGGGATTCACGGGACTGCCTGGGAAAATGTTAAGATTGATTTCTAAACTCTGATCTGGTGGGCAGAAGTTTTGGAGGCCACCCTCGGTTTAGTGAAGCAGGGGAACCTTCTGGACAAGCCAGACCATAGCTAGCTTGGCAGGCGGTCAAGACTAAGTCTCAGGAGGGGTGTAGTAACCGGAAGCCCACAATGAGCCCACAATGAGCACACACAGCAGCAAACCACAAATTACTCTTAGACAAGTGTATATGAAAAATATCTATACATTTATTGTCGGCCGGACCAAATAGACACAAGTAACATTAGCAATGAGAAAACAGTTATCACACATCCTTACACTATACAATATATATATATACAACACATTTCCTAATGCAATTTAGTTACAGGATAGAACCACAACCTGTGTAGAGTGTCAAGTTAGTACACAAATATCATTAGGTAATTCTTCAGAGTCTGTTCCGTAACTTTCAATTCCAACCCTAAGAAGTGGGGAAGCCTTTTGCTGAACCATACAGTTGTGCATGAAAGCGCACATTAACGCAGATGAACGAAAAGCGGGTCATCTTGTAGGGGCTGTAGCAAGCCAGGAAGGGGCTTGAAGCTATGAAGCATTGGTTCCCACTATTCGAGTAGGCCATGCCCTTGGCAGCAGAGCAGTATTCAAAAGGGGGAATGGTAAGCGAGCGCAGGATAACCCAGCCATGTTCGAGTATCTTTTAAGGGATACTCGTGCGTAAAAAGGATCAGCTGCACCAGGGGGCCACCGGTAAGTGATGCAAGTACTCACTGACCTTCGGCACAATCCTGTAACGCTCACCTGATTCCCACGGAGGCGCAGGTCTGGCTTCGAGTGCTGATGCTTCTTCAATGGTGAAGCGCAGGACTCTGAAGATGGACAGGAAGGGCCCTCTACTCTGGCTTCTCCGGCTCGCAGGAATATTCCCCTGTGCGTGAAAAGGGAGTATTACCTACTGACTGAGTTATGCTCAAGCCTCCCACTCTCTTCCAACCCTCCACGATACCCTTCCACGATTCCCCGTGAAGTCTCACCTTAGGGTCTGAAAGGACGAGCTCTCCATCCTGCTTCTGACGCAGGGGCGCGTTGAACCCAGTTACTTCACTGGATTGAGGTTGGATGGGAGTTCAGGTAAGCTTGATTATACTGGTAAGGCGCTGTAAAAGTTCTGTTGCAAGTTCAAAAGTTCAAGCTTTAAATAATAATGTTCATTGTCTTTTTTCAGGTGATGAATGAAGATTCCTTTGGAGACTTCTTGCAACAAAGCGCTGATGTTGATGTCTTTTCCCCATAGGGGCCGGGGTTTGGAATGCCGGAGATATGGCGCCGACCCGAAGTGAAACTTGCAGTTCCAGTAAAGATCTGGTAAGTCCTAGATGAGCGCTCAGGTAATGTTTTTGCATTCGCTCATCTAATGTCTTTGTCTTTTTTCCCCATAGGGGCCGGGGTCCTGCTTGGAAGCAGCAAGACCCGAAATGAAATGGGAATGACCCAACAGGTAAGTCTTAGAAGGAAACTGAGCTTTTCCTATTCCCTTCCTTCTCTCACCTCTTATTCTTGTCTTTCTCTCTAGGCTCTGGGAAGTGGCTGTGTATCCGGATGATCGCTGCTGAAGATGGAGGAACCCAGGAAAGGTGAGTGAAATGCAGCGCTGCAGCGATCGTAACGAAATGCTTTTAAAAATGATGGCTTCCCTTTCAGGATCGTCGGTGATGTCTCCGTGGTGCAGTTTAGCTGGTAGGTCTCTTGTCTCCCTTTGCAGGTGACCCAGGATGCTGACAGGCGTGGCTGAAGTCCAGATGCAGGAGCTGACACGGTGAGCGTCCAGCTGCGAGGAGCAGAACAATGCGAAGCGTGAGTTGCTGATCGGGTGTGGTTTAAATAGCTTTGGAAGACGTTCCAAGTGTGTATCCTTCCTCCGATCAGATATGTATCCTTCCCCGACCACACCCGGGTGGAAAGTAGTCCCACAGGTAAAGTAGTTCCTATTCAGGCCTCAAGAGGGCCTGGATGTGGCAGCATGGTCTGCATCAGGTAAGTGCACATTAAAACACTTGAACACATGTCTAGCTTTATGAGCCTGGCGCCTAAGGCGCCAGGACAGAGGTCCAACATGAGCCTGGCGCCTAAGGCGCCAGGACTGAGTCCAAAGGGCCCCAGCTTGGGCCCGCTGGCACTCCCCTGGGGGAAATGATGCCTGCCTCTGGGGTTGCTGGGTCGGACCTGGCTCCTTGGAGGTAGGCATCATGACAAATCCAGACCAAACTTTGCCAGTTTAGTCGAGGTCGCTAGTATGTTCGAGCCCTGCAGTTTCGCAGTGCTCCGACTCTCAGCGGCTGCGTGGAGAACAATCACTGTGACGGGACAGTTGCCTTTTGTCAGCTTCCGAAGGAGGTATGAAGAGAATGCCGGTGCAGCTGGCTTCAGGGCACAGGAGAGCAGAACAGCAGGGGAACTCAAGCAACCGACACCACCAGGTAGTCATGCGGGAATCGTGGATGCGGGCAGCGGTACGCACTCGCCTTATTCAGAACCCAGATGAGCTAGGCCTGCAAAATCTGGCGGGAGAATGCACGGGACCACAAGCTATCGATGTCTGGGGTCTGCACTCAAGATGGTGGCGGTGCTGCGGATTAACCTGAGGTAGAGCTGGACAGTTTGCTGGATGGCCCCGGAAGACTTGTGAATGGGTTCATTCGGTGGGTAAGTGGGGGGGGGGGCGCTGAGAGTAGTATTCTCACTGCTCTAAAGGGGCGAAACGCCGTGGCGGGCCGCCTTGATCGAAGAAGAAAACAGGGCTCTGATGGGACAGCAGAGGGCAATGGGTGCCAAAACCTTCCAAAGCATCTCTGGCGGTTTCGCAAGTCCGTTTCTTCATGTAGGAGATTTGGCTTCGGTGAGAACAGAGGTGATTGACCTGGTCTAGCTGCAGAGCCCCTTCTCTTATCCAAGATTAGCTTTGCGCCAAAATCGAGGACTGCCAATAGAAGATCTGCTCTCTTGCAGGCATCCCTGACGTGGACCAGTTACAGCCCACGGGGGTCTGTTATTCAGGCACTCCAGACATCTTGCCACCAATAGTGTGGATTGGGACCAGACAGTTACAGCCCTTTCCTGGGCACACACACACACACACACACACGTGACATGCAGAACCCTGCGAAAGAGATCGGTTTTCGCGGGAGGTTGCATGCCCAAATCAGGAAAACCCGGGTTACTCGACCTAGGTGAAGGCAAGGGACAAAACGGCCATGGGACAGAACAAAAGACTTTGTGACTGCCATTTTAGGATCTGGCCACAGTCTTGAGCCAAACATGGTAGATGCGGTTTGACTCAGTAAAAAGTCCAACATTATGAAAAGTAACTGCTGCCACCAGTTCCTCCCAGGCACACACGTACAATCACCAAAAAATCCTTTGAGGATGTCTAGAGCCATAGAACAAAAAGGGACCCCAGCACACTGTACTGGAAGAGAAACATAGTTCGCCAGTACTGACAGTCTGAAGGATGTCAGTTTCCCATAACAAGGGAGCAAAAGCCCAGGAGAGTTCAGCTGAAGGCTGGGCTGCACTGGGGAAAGTCAGGCTAGGATAGCCAAGCAAAATGTTTGGGGGGGTCCATAAATGGAGGGTAAATTGCACATAAATGAAATCATTCCTAACAGAAATGAAGGGAGAAAGTTGCCTCATATAATCTGGGTGGAACTGCTAACCAGGAGAAGGGCCAATCTTTGACCAATGATAGGCAGAATAGAAGGATTTTTTTTTACCAGATTCTTGTCCTGTACCTGAAAGTTGACCTGGCTGTCCTTTCCTGTGTCTACACCCAAAAACATTCTATGTAGGTAATCCTGCCCAACCAAAACAGTCTTGTGGGGACCTACTTGAGTGCATACCTTTCCCTTAATTAGTGGTTGGGGATGGCAGTAGACCCTTGGATATTATATAAAATAATAATTTAATTAATTATCATAAAGCAAAATTACACGTGGTGATTTTGTTAACATTCACAATTAATAACATTGCTTCCAGTGTGAATAAATACTATAGCCTATTTAAGTAATTGGGTATTCCTATTTATTTTGGCTAACCCCAAATTCCCTATTGAGAGGGATGCCTTCAAAAACGAAATCCCTAACTATTCACCATTCCTCAGAGCTATCCTTTAAACACAGGGGTTCTGAATGTAACTGAATGACTGGGTTTTTGGTGCTGGGGCAGAGAAGTGTCTTGCTAACGGAAATAAAGTGAAGCCCCTAATCGAAATATACACTCTCTGAGAGTGAGAAAGTGACCTTCATCAAATTGATATTTTGTACTGCCTCAGGGTGAAGGAGGAAAAGGTTCTATGTGTGATAAATGTGCTGTTTTTCAATGGTTGATGTGCTTTCACATTGCTGGTTTGACATGTGCGCAGGGAGATTATAAGTGAAGTGCACTGCGTGGGAGAAAGTGTTTTACACAAATGAACAATGGCGCTGTGATTTAAATCCAACTTCAGAAAAGGATGACCAACTTCATGATTTTATAATGTGCCCCGGTATTGTTTCATTTTGACATTCAGGGTTTTTTGTGGGACAGGAGGGTTGAACTGTTTATTTGGCCTGTGTTCCATGTACACGAGACACAAAAGTGAAATCCCAAAGAGAGATTTTGTATTTTTGTATTGAAGCTTTGTTTTGTGCCATAGAGAAGGTGGTGTGTGTAATCATTTGGTGCAAATATTCATTGGACATGTTGTTCATATATACTCTTTCTGTACCCCGGCCTGGTTCTTGGCTTATTGGTGACACAAGGGGAGGGGGATCTACGTGGCTTTATATGAGTCATAGACGGGGCTAGATTGAATCAGACAAATTATGTATAAGGGTAGTCTCTAAATACATTGTTACAGAATCATATAGCGCAAACCCTAGCTAGCAAGCAACTGGGCGTTGTATACAAAACAGGGACAAATACATAAGCAGAGCGACAGGGAAAGCTGGGAAAATGAAGGCTATTTTAGAGGGTCCATCTGACTGGAAAATATTCACATACATGAAGCCTCTAAAATATTTTTGTGGAACCTGTATGTCTGTTTGAATTCTGGCAGGATCCTTTTTGCCTTTCATACTCAAGGCGTCATTAAATGGGTAACGCAGCCAATAAAAGCTAAAGTTTTGGCCTGGTCTGCAGAAGTTTAAAAAAAAAAAACAGGGTGTACCACAACTCCGTTTTTTTTTGTTTGGTGCCAACTTGGTTACCATGCGCTTGATTATTGTTTTCATTCAAGCAGGTGTCGCAGGTTGTGTGGAGCATGAAAGGGACAAAAGTGACCCAGACCCCTTAGAGAAAAAGTTTAAAAAAGGCTTCTCCACACCTCAAATGAGCGCCACACTGAGTATTTGGGTAGGTTCATTTATTGTATTAAATCGAAAAATGCCCTTTACAGATGACACGTGTTTCGACACACCAGTGTCTTTTTCAAATCAGGGCTAGTGGCAAAGCTGATAAATAGCATAGAGAAAATTAACATAAAGCAAAATTTGACAGATATGCATTACAATCATATTTCATGATGAATCAAATTGCACAAAAACCATAGAGAGAAAACACAAATCATGATGTTGTATAGTCACAGAGAAAAAGGGAGGGGTGAAGGGTAGGGGAGTCAAGGGTAACTCATGTTGAGAAAGAATATAATAAACAAAAACAAATGACAAAAAAAACACAAAAATGTTATTAGCAAGTGAATGATCAAGTGAAAAAAGGACAATTACTTAAATGATTGATACTTAGAGATTTTTGCCCTTGTTGGCCTTACCTAAATCTCAAGTCAAAAGGTTTCAATTGGGTGTAACACACAGTCATGGGTTAAATCCCCCTTTGAGAAATCATATCGAAAATAGCATCAAAAATAACCTTAGTCCGTATGTGTGGTTTGAAAAGCCATAGCTTGTAAATACTAAGCATTCGTGTTGATGTAATGTGATTTACTCAAACCAAAATATGCGCCAAGAAAATTGGGGTATGTCCGACATCACCGGTTTAAATCACCGTAATATGCATGAGTGTAAATCTATAAGTTACCGAGCACTGAATTAAATCATATTACTGAACAGTAAAGAAGTTAGAGTAGAGCATCAGCGAACGTGCCGTGAGGCGGCAGAAAATCTGGGTCGTATTGCGTCCAAGCGCGGTAGCGCTTTTGACATGATATGGTTGTATCTGATAGAAAGATAGTGAAACGCTGAAGCCTAGTCCGCTGAAGTCTGCTGCCGTCTGGATTGTGCAGAACGCTGCACTGACGCAGTTTACATAGGTTGTCATGGCAACCCAAAGTCCTACTGCTATTTCCATTGAGCCTCATCTAGGAAGTCAGGCAAGGAATAAACGAGCGCCATGTTTTGGGCTCATGACCAATGCAAATGTTAACAAAGACACCCGTGAAGTGATATTTAGGTAGTTTCTCAAGGGCTGATTGGTTAAAATATATTTCCAAACTGTTCTAGTATCAAATGCTGATAGCAGGTGGAGAACTGTTCACAAAACCAGTACTACGTGATATCCATTATTAGTCTGTCATTATACGTCAATTCCTAATAAGCTACAAATATCAGGTTTGTGCAAAATATCTGAGTACGGTGTGAAAGGAGTGTTGACAGGGCGCTTAGTTAAAATAAATTCCCTGTTATACTTTTATGCTGAATATCATATGTTTGTGAACAGGATAAAAAAGAAATAAGAACTTTAAAGAAAATACGGCATCTCGTGGTCTCGGTTCAGACCAAACTCTGTTGCTCTGAATTTACATACGATGCGGGCTTCACACTGGCGAAGGAGGGTTTCCCGGTCTCCACCTCTCTCACCCAGGGAAGCCTGTCTGAGTCCGAATTACAATTAAGTAAGCTCGCTCTTTGTCTGTGATAAGGCCTTTCCTTTCCCACATCATGATTTGTTCCAATGTCTGGTTTGAAATTTGGACAGTTGGATTTGTCCTGAGTTCCTCATAACAAAGGGGGGTAGTCAGGTGATTCTCGGCCATCTGTATATAGTCAGCACGATCCATAATAATGATTTTTCCCACTTTGTCGGCAACAGGATGACAAAATAGATGTCAGGTTCATCGGACTCAGACAGGCTTCCCTGGGTGAGAGAGGTGGAGACCGGGAAGCCCTCCTTCGCCAGTGTGAAGCCTGCATCATATGTAAATTCAGAGCGACGGAGTTTGGTCTGAACCGAGACCACGAGATGGCTTATTTTCTTTAAAGTTCTTATTTCTTGTTTATCCTGTTCACAAACATACGATATTCAGCATAAAAGTATGACAGGGAATTTATGTTAACTAAGCGCCCTGTCAACACTCCTTTCACACCTTACTCCGATATTTTGCACAAACCTGATATTTGTAGCTTATTAGGAAATAACGTATAATGACATAGACTAATAATGGATATCACTTAATACTGGTTTTGTGTACAGTTCTCCACCTGCTATCGGCATTTGATACTAAAACAGTTTGGAAATATATTTTAACCAATCAGCCCTTGAGAAACTACCTAAATATCACTTCACGGGTGTCTTTGTTAACATTTGCATTGGTCATGAGCCCAAAACATGGCGCTCGTTTATTCCTTGCCTGACTTCCTAGATGAGGCTCAATGGAAATAGCAGTAGGACTTTGGGTTGCCATGACAACCTATGTAAACTGTGTCAGTGCAGCGTTCTGCACAATCCAGACGGCAGCGGAGTAGGAGGTAGGCTTCAGCGTTTCACTATCTTTCTATCAGATACAACCATATCATGTTAAAAGCGCTACCGCGCTTGGACGCAATTCGACCCAGATTTTCTGCCGCCTCACGCCGCGTTCGCTGATGCTTTACTCTAACTTCTCTACTGTTCAGTAATATGATTTAATTCAGTGCTCGGTAACTTATAGATTTACACTCATGCATCCTACGGTGATTTAAACCGGTGATGTCGGACATACCCCAATTTTCTTGGCCCATATTTTGGTTTGAGTAAATCACATTACATCAACACGAATGCTTAGTATTTACAAGCTATGGCTTTTCAAACCACACATACGGACTAAGGTGTTATTTTTGATGCTATTTTCGATATGATTTCTCATAGGGGGATTTAACCCATGACTGTGTTACACCCAATTGAAACCTTTTGACTTGAGATTTAGGTAAGGCCAACAAGGGCAAAAATCTCTAAGTATCAATCATTTTAAGTAATTGTCCTTTTTTCACTTGATCATTCACTTGCTAATAACATTTTTTTTGTGTTTTTTTTTTTCATTTGTTTTTGTTTATTATATTCTTTCTCAACATGAGTTACCCTTGACTCCCCTACCCTTCACCCCTCCCTTTTTCTCTGTGACTATACAACATCATGATTTGTGTTTTCTCGCTATGGTTTTTGTGCAATTTGATTCATCATGAAATATGATTGTAATGCATATCTGTCAAATTTTGCTTTATGTTAATTTTCTCTATGCTATTTATCAGCTTTGCCACTAGCCCTGATTTGAAAAAGACACTGGTGTGTCGAAACACGTGTCATCTGTAAAGGGCATTTTTCGATTTAATACAATAAATCAACCTACCCAAATACTCAGTGTGGCGCTCATTTGAGGTGTGGAGAAGCCTTTTTTAAAAAAAAAAAAAAAAAACATTCTTATCGAATAAATAAAGCTCCCTTAGTTTGTGAGGAACCCTTGCTCTAGGTCCACGTGTTTTACTGGTGAAGGGCACCCCATACCCCCACATACTGTGCCACTCGCCTACCCCCACATACTGTGGTTTTAGACTAAATGGGTGTGGGATTACGTCCCTGTCAATGGAGCTCAACGATAACATAAGAAAGGATGCCAGTAAATCAATCAGGTTGTACAGACAGCATTATGTTATTTATATAGTTCTTATCGCCGGTAGTTTCACTATGAACAATTGAAGGAAAACATCTGAGTGCCAGATTCAGGCAACACTCCTGGCATGCAGTTCACTAGGTGAATTGTGCATTATTTGAAAAAATCTGTATTTTGCTTGTATAAATGCGGGGAGGTAGGGATGATCAAAACTAATATTAAAAATAGTCAGACTGGTCAGCAGCATGTGAAGAAAGGACCATGGCAGGAACGTGACTGGTTTTACTCATTCCTCTGTTTTTTTTATATATGGAGCAGTTCAGTTTTATCAGTGATTTTCATGAGGCAAAACCGGTCTACTAGTTTGGATGTATGTGGGTGAGCCAAGGGGGTATGCTGCTCCTTGAAGTTCACAAGTTATTCCGCAAAAATCTAAATAACTTCAGGAATTTTCACATGAACTTGATCTGAACCATCTCCATTCCCTGTACTCTTATGTCTCTGAAATAATCCAAAGCAACTGTAATCTTTAGTAATTCACACAACCCCCCCCCCCCCCCCCCCCGCACCCTGCATGTGGCACCTACTTACTAAACACAATTTCTTAAAAACACTTATTACTTTAAAACAATTTACATTTCTACAATGTGGTTACCAGGTCATGGGAATCTTCATTTGTCAAGTGACATGGAATACACAGTCTGCAAAAAACAACACATACTGTTCATGTTCTGAGCCTGAAAATATAACTAGAAGAGTATTTTCAGTCTGCAAGCCACTCGCCTACCCCCACATACTGTGGTTTTAGACTAAATGGGTGTGGGATTACGTCCCTGTCAATGGAGCTCAACGATAACATAAGAAAGGATGCCAGTAAATCAATCAGGTTGTACAGACAGCATTATGTTATTTATATAGTTCTTATCGCCGGTAGTTTCACTATGAAAAATTGAAGGAAAACATCTGAGTGCCAGATTGATGAATTCCTCTGTAAGTGAATAAGCTTGAGAAACGCTAAAACATAAAAAAAACTAAACTTTCTTTTCTTGCATCAATGGTAGGTGGGCAGCAACAATAGTCTGTTTATTTGGGAGTGGGATCCCTGAAAACGGGTAACTTCCTTGTCCTGGAAGGGACTTGTGTTGAGTGATTGAGTTTGTGCTCGGGTGCATCTCCCAATTTGATGATTAAGGTAGTTGGTAATTTTCCCAGGATTCCTTAGTGGATTATGCACTGTACATTTGTGGGAGCCGTGCCAAAGTCCTCTGCCTAACTTTGGGGACATCTAGTGGGGTTGCCAAGGGGGCTGGTACCTCCTGAATCTAAAGGAGTGATTCCACCTTCTCGCTGTGTTTCAAGGGGGACAGGCGCTTTGCGGTTTATGGCCCCAGATTGTGGAACTCCCTGTCCTTGGAGCACCAGACTACGACTGAGCTAGCCCAATTCCAGAAATCACTAAAAACATACTTGTTCAAATCATTTACTCGGATGTGGTTTGTCATCCTAGATCAGTCAGTTAGTTCGTTCTGGTAGTGTATGTACCCAGATGCAGTTTATGCTGTTGGGCCTGGTGATATAAATACATAAAGTATGATGGCCCAGAGGAGGTATATGAGGGATACCCTGGTCACAATCCTTTAGTCCATACAATAAGACAGACGACCATCATAATGAGTCACATGGGCAACATTACTCTAGATTAGGAAACAATACTTCAAACGCCCAGAGATTTTACTAAAACAAGTACACCTTTCACACAGAAAAGGTTTAAACAAATTTCAAAGTACATACCAGCATCAGTTTCACACACTGAGAAAGCAGGGGAGTTGTCCTTCGCAGGAAACACTTGGCCATCACAGAAGAGAACAAGTGGATTCCAAGATGGCAGGCAGGCCAGATCAAGGCTTAGTCTGGCCCCCAAACCCCTAAGTAAGCTCAGCTGAGCCTAGTAAGGCCAATTCGATCCCCCACCAATTTCACGAGACGGAGGCAGACCCTCACACAAGGGGATCACAGGGCTATACAAGCCAACAAACTCAGACTGGCAGTGTGGGAGTTTGGCGTGGGAGCCAGAGGGAGGAGTTTTGAGCAGACTGACAGCATGGGAAGTACACAGTGGGGGTGGGAGGAAGAAAATTGGAGTCGATATGGAGGTATTACGAGACCAAAGGGGAGAAGAGGAGGAGGGATGGTGGTGGTGAGGCCGAGGTTGAGCAACATGAGGAGTTGGTTGCTAGGGACAGTCAAGAAGAGGTTCCTGATCATAAGGAGATGGTTGGTGGGTGTCAGGGAGGAAGGTATATACCAGAAGGATGAGGTTGGACAGAGTTGAAAGACAGTCAGGATGGTAGAAATGTCTGGAGATGAGGTTGGAATGTATTAGGTGGTGGTGAAAGGATACATATAGAATGACAGAACATAAAGGTTTAATAAGGAGCCCTATCCCAAGGCAGTTGTTGGAGGAAAGAGGAGTAAAGCGCACATGGTAGGATGTTTATTTGTAGACTAGAGAGGTGGAGGGGACTGGGACCAATACCCTAGTGGGTAAAAGGACAAGGTCTGAGAACTCTGCCTCTAGGGAGAAGTGGAAAACCTCCTGATTGGCTCTGACCAACACTGGGATGTCAGCCTCTGGAAGAATCGGAGAAACCTAAGGGAAACCTACTTTTAAGTCATGGGTAAGTCAACCAGAACAGGCTCCAGTGTCCTGTAGTGCTAAAATGACCATGCTACCACTAACTCCTTGTAGTGGCCCAACAACATATGTAAGAGTGGGATCGACAATATTGGAAACCCTTAAGCCTGGAGTCATAAAGAAGAAGGGTGCAGGAACTCCTTTAAACCTACGAGCTGACCTGCTGCTATACATACGGCCCCTGGGTTCAGGGAGCTGGAAAAGCATTGGCTTTAAACAATGTTTTCCCCAGAGAGACTTTCTTTCAATAGGTGGACCCAACGCATTACCCAGGCTCTGGAGAAAAACATTTTGACACTTAGCTTGTGCAGTCCCATCCCATTTACTATTTGGGCCACTGTTTCAAATGTATACTTAATAAACTCTTGTGGCTAAGAGATTGCTGGTGTGTTGATTCCATTGTGTCAGAAGAGGGATCAACATGTTGAGACCAAACGAGCCAGCCCATAGACCATCAACGAGAACAGTCAAGTAAACAGTTCATGGCCCAGACATTTCCTGAAAGGGGAACAGAGTTAGACTCTCCTGTTGTACGGAGAAAGTAGAACTCTGCTCCAGCCACAAAATACAGATATACCTAACCATCCATCCCTTCCCTCATACCCTTGTCTCCATTCAGACAATGCAGCGAGAAGGAGCTGGATACATTTGTTGCTGGTGAAACACCAAATTTCCTGCCCTGCAAACTCCCATACATGATGCATCTGATATTGAGTTTCTGGGATGTCCAGTCTCAATAACAACTCATCCACACCATACTTAACTCTTTAATGGTGAGAAGACCAAAATAAAGGGGAAATTGCAATTCTTACATTCATGTTCTTTACAATGATTCACCATGTTACTTCAACATTAGAATTTCACAGAAACAGAATGAACACTTGCAACTAGTAGCACATACAAAATAAACATTTCCTTCTTCTCACATAGTAGTGAACTATTATAGGTCGATACACATGACGTTGATATACTTTGCATTTCATAAATCATCACAAACAATACTCCACTTTTTATTTAAGAAGATATATTTAAAAGACGTAGAAAACTAAATTTATGAAGGTGTTACTTTATGATGGCACATTAAGTGTGAGGGAATTTCTTATTGGGATCAAAAGGCAACAAGACCATCAAATCAATACAAAGTAAAAAAAAAAGGTCATAGCAAATCAACTCTGGTCATTTAACACAATTAATTTATTAGAAGAGCGAAGGCTACAGAATATCAAAATTACATAGCACTCCAAAAGGATATTACAAAAAAACTATATAAGTGGGGGAAACACTATGACTGGAGACAGAGGGGATGGATGAACAGGCCAAATACCCTTGGCCTCACAGAGTACTGCACCTAAAGGACAACAGGGATGCCAGGAAGTGTGGCTTTGGCAGAGGCTTGAAGGCGATATATGGCCGAGAGACACTGGGTACTAGCCACCATGCACAAGATTCTGCCTCCCAGGGTGTCAGCACAGAAACCGTGGGTGCTGGAACAGGAACACAGCAGATGTAGAAGGCAATAAGTACATTTTTTTAAACCCATAATCCGCAAACCAGAACTCTAGGGTCAAAGTTGTATTGTGGACAGAAGTGAAGGGACTTGGATTTGTATTCTGTCTTCCAGCATTAGTTACCACCTTGCAGTGTTCAACCTAGGCAGTGCCATGCCTGTGTGTGCACCATGCTTCTGAAAAAGATCGGTGAAAATCTGCTCTCCAACCTTCACTCTAACATTCCCTTTGTCCTCATACTACTCGATCTGTCTTCTGTCTTCGACACGTTCAACCAAACTATCCTGCTCAACCGTCTCCGTGATAATCTGGGTATCACCGATCAGGCTCTGGCCTGCCTGACCTCTTTCCTCTCTGATCTACACTCCCAGGTCCAACTGGAGTCCTTCCTGTCATCTATCTTCCTCTCTACATGTGGTGTTCCCCAGGGGTCCAACCTCTCGCCGTGGCTTTTCAACCAATACCTGGCAACTCTCGCCCACTGCATTGCCATTTTCTGCTCCAATGTCCAGTGCTACGCTGACGACACTCAACTCATTTTCAGGCTGCCCTCTGCCACCTTCTCTCCCTCTCTCATCTCCGATTGCCTAATTGCCATTCAAGATTGGTGTGCCGCCAATGATCTTTGTCTGAATGCCAGCAAGACGGAGATCCTCCTTATCGGCACACCTTCACCATCTTTTCCCTTCACTCCCTGGCCAGCCTCCCTTGATCCTCCTCCTACCCCTACCTGCGAGGCTAAGAACCTCTGGGTCATCTTTGACTCCACACTTTCCTTCGTAGCACACATCGCTGAGGTCTCTAAAGTAAAATTTCCTACTGCACCTCCTCAGAGGTACTCTGCCTTTCCTCTCCTTCCCCCAGAAGCTCACTGTCTCCCAAGCTCTGGTTCTCTCTAGGTTGGACTATCGTAACAGCCTCTTTCTAAATCTACCTGCCTCTACTCTCCGCCCTCTGCAACTAATCCAGCACAGGACAGCAAGACTTGTCCTTGGCCTCAAGCCCTGGGATCGTATCTCTCCAGCTCTGAAATCTTTCCATTGGCTCCCAGTGGGTGCAAGGATTACATTCAAAATCCTCTGCATTTTCCACAAGGCTTTCTAGGGCCTGGGTCCAAAATACCTTCAGCTATCCCTCCGCAAATACCTCCCCTCTCGAGCTCTTCGCCCCTCTACCTCTAACTCCCTCAGGGTCAGTCGTTTTTCAAAGAAACAAGCTGGGGGTAGATCTGTCTTCGGCTGGGACCTCCCTCTGGAACAGCCTCCCTGGAACTCTAAAACTTGAGGCGAACCATCTCCAGTTCTGAAAGCACATCAAGACCGTCCTCTTTTCTTCTGCCTTCACTCCACCTCTCCCCTGCTGATCTGCTCTCTCTTCGAACCATGCACCTGGCCACCCTCTGCCCCCCGGGCCCAGTTACCTGCTCACCCAGCCACCCGCCTGCACTGCCTCCTGGCCACCCCTTGCACTGGGGACTGTATCTGTACCTATACAGCTCCCACCCACCCCATTTTCTTCTTTTTCTGCACTTATCAGACTTATCCAGGCTGCTGCCGTAAACACATCACTTGCCACTTGCTGGCTGCACAAGCACTGTTTATTGCCTCCATTATCTATTTATTTTTATGTATTATTTATCTGTTCTGCTCTGCTCTGCACTCTCTACTTCCCCCTTCCAAGCACTTTTTCCCCTTTCCCATGCACTTGCACGTTCTCAATGTCACTGGGCCTAGTAAGATCGTTGTTGTGTTCTCCCCTGATCCCCTCCCCTGCCTTGTCACGCTCTGAAACACTTGTGTACAAGTGTGATACAAATAAAATATATCATCTATAAAAAAAAATCCATGGGTTTCTATGTGATTCTATTCAGTCCAGATGTACAAAAGGGTTTGGGGTCACTGCCTAAATGGAAACTGAAAGGCACGAGCTGACTCCTGCCAAACAGATTCTTATTGAGTCGGGAAATGCCCTGCTCAAAAAGGTTCATAGGATGGAAGTGAACACTCTGCAGTGGAGGATAAATTGGGGCTTTGATTTAGCTGTTGCAGCAAATGGATGAAGCACAGTCATCCAAGGAGTCTACGGGATATTAAGGCAGGTGAGGAATTGGAAACATTGTGGAGGTGAACCTTTTGGTTGTAGCATACGGAGTACAGAGCAACGTGATGAAATTTGAGGCTGCAGCGTCTCCCTGCCAGGATTGGTGAACGCAATTTGGTTTCTTTCATGGAGTACTGCCTTGGCAGGGAACTACCTCCTGAATCTCGCAGACCCCCTTCGCTGAACATGCGCAGGGTGTACAGGTTCTGGGAGGAAATGTAACAATGACTTTAGGAGAACTGTTTTAATAATTCTTGCTGACCCTAATGCCAAGGAGAGTATAGTGAAAAAAAAGGAAATATGCTTGTGGATCAGATGATCCATTTCTTACTGGATCTTAGTTAGACAGAGGGAACTGTTGGGGATCTGCAGTGAACTGGTCATGAGTAGACCTACCACATTCATGATATTGGTTGAAAAACGCAGAGGGGAAAATGTATACTTCCAATGAGGGAGGAGATGCTAAATTGTTGCTCGAAGGTTTGGCTGAGGTAGCTAGGTGAGGTCCTGTTGTGAAGGTTTAAGATATTTGTATATTTATCTCTGCAGGCAGTGATGTCTCTCAAGCTGTTTATCTGGGAAACAGGAACATTATCCTGGCCTGTTGGTTGTGTGGTTAAGTATTTTGCAATGGTCTCCCACCAGATTATTTTTCCTTTCTTCCCACTGGAGGGAGTGATCTAATTTATTCATTTTCTTGAGGATATAACATTAAAAAAGAGGCACTGTAATTGGGGGTTGTAGTTGTGCTACTTTATGGGGTTGCGTGTATTTAATAGATTTCTCAACAAAGTTGACCAATATACTCCTAGCAGTCCAAATATTTTATCAATATAAAGTGTAATCTACTATTTTCTCCCAATATGCCACTAAACACGAGGCATGTAAAACATATCAAGAAAACCAGCAGCAAGTAAGGAACAGCATGGGCATCCCACCAATCCCGCTGCATATCTATCATTTTTAAATGATGTTTTAATGTAGCACACAAATCTTTTCTGCTGTTTTTGGGTGAATTCAGGGGAAGTCGAATTATCGCAGAATGAGAGCTCGGAGGAAAGTAACGCTTGCCAAAGGCAAATTAAGCACACCCTAAACCGCATTCTTCAAGATGTTAAGATTTATATCCTTTGTGGTACTTGATGAAGCCTGTCTAGGGTGTACAGTTGAATGTGGAAGGGGATACATTTTTATTTTTTTACTGCATAAGGTTTACAAAAAACCTTTACAAATTCAAATAGAATAACAGATAAAAAGAATGCATAATCTTAAAATAACACAATTTCATTTTAGCCTAAAAATATTCATCCTTAAATAACATCACAATTCATCTCACAATCTAGAGTAAAAGAAGGTATGTAATAATATCACACATTAAGAGCACTACAAAAACAGAATTATGTTCACAGTGACAGATAACCCATCCTTAGGATTCTCTGAGCTTAAACGCCTTTTCCAGATGTTATTATCCTCATTCTGCCAATCAATTTTCACAAACGGTTTCTCCAGATTAGCCATTCTCTGTGCATTCAAAGCACTACAGTGCATAATCCAGTGCTTCACAGTCCCTTTAACATCACCATCATTACAAAATGTGCACATTACGTCTGATTGAGCAATCTGCCCTTTCCTCAAAATAATCTCTCTTGTGGGCAAAATATTCAAACAGAATTTTAACATAAGCAGCCTAAAGAAATTGTTTGGAAACAGATTTAAATAAGAGGGAGTTGAGCCTCTTCTTTTATGTTTGTGTGCTAGATGTTCCAGAGAAGGCTAAGCATGGAAAGAGTCAAATTGTATTCACCCAATCGTAATCATAGAGGGCATTTTTAACCCTGTCTGTGGTTAAAAGCAACCCCCCCACCCCTTATCCAATTCTAGTTGATTAAGTACATTTTCACACAGGTTCCTCAGATGTTTTGGATAACTTGGTTTGCCTCCCACAGAAGAACCGGTGTCCATACAATTATTCATGTCAGAGTACAACGTACCTTCTGAGGAACTAATGATACTCCTATACAATAATAAGTTTCCAACTCACTAACTCTTATTGATAATAAACACAGCTCATACCGTATAGCCGATAACGGCACATATTAAGGCAGAGTTAAAACACGTCGCCAGATTGCAGGTTCCACTTACTCTAGGCATTTAAACAAACTTTCTGACCATAGTTCAAGGCCGTAAATTAACTTTGGAACAATTTTCTGTTCGTAGAAACAAATCGCTGGCCTAATAGAAAATCGTCCAAACCTCCTATCAAACTACTGATTGATATGAGAGGCAATTTTCCTTTCGAGTCTAAAAAGGGCACATCAAATTTGAGGGTTGTGCAGTAATCTAAAATTCAAATGAAATAATACTAGAGGAACACTTAATCTTAACGTCTGCCAAGACCCAACCCGCCACAGATTTCTACCTGCCCTTTGACAACTTCAGTATTTTAGCCTTGGTAGGATTTAATTACAAGGCGATTGTCAGTAACATAATTCACAAGTACTAACAGTCTTTGCAAACCTACTCTAGTGTTTTCAAACAGAAGGAAGTCAGCTGCCTATGCCATCCATTTAACTTTTTCTTTGTTTAGCCTAGGGGGAACAAAAGAGGCAGGAGCCAAAAAATCATCTTTGTCGGATACATATAAATTAAAAAAGCAGGGGGCAAAAAGCGCACTCCTGCCTTAAGCCATATCGGGTGTGAATTCTTATTTAACCATCTTTGTTCAGCCACACTAGGATGCCAGTGTTTTCACGTAACTTCATAATCAAATTCAATAGAACCCTCGGCAGCCCCCAAGAATCTAACTTCCATCGTAATCTATTACAGTCAACTCTGTCAAAGGCTACAGAGAGATCCATTAAAGCCACATGCACACATCCATCGGAATCCCTCCATGCAGACTCCTGAATTGACCTCAACACACAACCATTAATATTTGTGGAATACCCCTTCAGAAGCCAGTGTGCAATTTGTTAATGCGGCCAGCCGAATATGCCCAAAGTTCTAAATGATTCAACAAGGAGGCAAAGATGTTACTGTCCGTATCAAGTAATGAATTTGGAGGGTAATTCCTCGGTTCACTCCTCGTACCCCTCTTGAAAATGGCCACAACTAAGGCTGTGTGCCAGGATTCAGGAAAAATTACTTTCTGCAGAATACTCAGATAGAATAAGCAATACATTTGCCCAACAAACAGGATCTTCTTTTACAGTTCCGTTAGTGAGCCCATTAGGACCCGGGGCCTGAGAACGCATACAGGATTTAATTACTTTCAGAATGTTGTCTACCTCTATAACCATAGACCAACTTGTTCTCTAAATAGAGATTCTGCTTGGAATAGAAATTAAAGCTGCAGCAAGATCGAGGGAGTGCATGCTTTCAAAGTATTCCACCCAGCATGATTCAGGGACAGCATTTAACTGTGCGGTAACGAGAGGCACATCCAGCCCATTCACCAACAACCAAAAGCACGCCACATCCCTTTTAATAATTATGTTTAACATTGCCTCTGCATCATTTTAGAATAGCTTTGCCAGCAGAAATGTGTAATAGTTCCTATATCGTTTTACTATCCTAGATTCATTGTCACACAGCACTTTGCAAGTACCCACATTTTTGATCTTTCTCAAGCTTTGCCTAATTTCACGCTTTACATAGCCAGTTGCTCATTGTAAATGTGCAAGTGTACCTTACCAGGCTTCTCCTTTTCTATTAATGGGGCTATCCGACGCCTTATCCATATCCATGATAGCAGACAAGAAGGAACCAAAATGTTCCAAGTTAAATACTTCCAGTTTCCACTTAAACATAGAATTATTCAATACAAAGGTGAGCATATATTTTGAGCACTGAATATTGACATCCATCCAACGGATGCAATTTCGTCCACTATTAGTCCTTCAGTTAGTTTAGCACAGAACACTACTCTAAATGAAGCTCTTAGAATAGAGTGATCACTCCAAGAGTTATCCAGAATTTCAAAATGATTACAGCACCAAGACAAAAGATGGTCAACAAAAATATAATCTAGTAGATTTACATTCCTCTCTGTGCCGAGTTGGTTGTCCTAATTTATCACCCCTACCTGCCTGTTGAATACCTGAAGACCAACAGAGATAAGGCAGCGTACCACTTCCTTCCTGCAAGCGAGTTACGGCGTGGTATCGGAAGTATAATCCCAGATCTCTCCATCTACGTCTGGCATAATACAATTCACATTCAAATCCCCTACTAATATAATATGGCCCTTGCTCTTCTGACTGCCAGTTCAAGATGGTAGCAACAACAACATTCAAGAACTCCTCCAGTTTACCTACCTCTTTATGCCAATAAATATTAATTAAAAGTAGCTGAAACTCACCCCTAGGCCTTAATACCTCAACCGCCAACATACCGCAAGGAAGATTAGGAACTATTTCGGTAGTGAGGTCCTGCCCCAAGCGAAGAGCAATAATGAGCCAATCTGCCGGCCGACCACCATGGCTAGATTTGGTCGGCTGAGAGAAAATCTGGTAACCGTCTATTATTGGTTGATCTATTATCTAGGTTTCCTGGAGAAAAATATAATTGGATTCTTTCAGTAGAGCCACAGCTTCAGTGTTCCTAAATAAGTGAATGCTCCCTTTTGAATTCCATGATGCCAATTTTAAATCTTCCATGTCCTTGATCAGCCTATTACCAGTAGCAAGGTCAGGAATCCATAATGCTGACATGACGCCCACCAAGTCAACTTTCCTTGAATTAGTATTCTCCGGCAGTACACTCACTGTTCGATGACCAGATTTATAGAGATTCTCAATGAACCTGTATTCCCTTTCATCAATGCTCACAGAATTATGATCGTCCCATAATTCAACCACAAAAGGTTGATACATTTGCATTCATGGTTTAAAGCAGACAGTGTTTGACAAACTCTTTCTAGGTGAAAGTGTAATATATGGTTGCTTTACAACCAAAATGTTGGGATTAAGGGGAACATAAACCAATGTGAATAGAACAAGTGATATACACGGGGTGACTAAACTAGAGGTGGAAACGGGGCGGGGGGGAGAAGGAGCGGGTGGAATCTCAGAAACTGACCCAAAGAGGTGCTCAGATGTGCAGACAAAACTGGCATTGCCACGTGTATGTAATATTCTTTTCCCTGAATCGTTCTAGTCTGTTTTGAGGGTGTGGGTGGCAGGATAGAAGCAGAGTACTTAGGTAGACATGGGCATGGATGGGCAGCTAGGTGTAACCTGTCAGTTGGGAATAGCACTAGAATTCCATGTGGGCCATCTGATGTATGTTAATTATAAATCTGGTTTCAGGGCTTGTTCCAGAAAGGAGGGTCTGACTCACTGCAAGCTAATAGCAACCCGGGTTCGCCTCTGGCTTTCGGTTTTAGCTCAGAGCGGGGCATAAGTCCCCCACCCTCCTTTTGAAATAGCCATATAGAATTGGTGTAGAAGCATGGAATGTTCTTGCAGTTGTGTAGCAAAGTAATGGAATTGACCCAGTGGAGAAAGGAATACGTGACTGACCACAGAGCAGGCAGGGGCTCCTTGTGGACGATGTGTCCTATAACCTTGCCACAACGACCAATAATGGAGGCATGGCCCATAACTGTCGACAAGTAGTGTAATGAATCTTGCAGAATCCTCACAGAATCCCTGCCTAAAGTCTCGTCCCAAGTGGCCAAGGGAAGGTAGCCGCTACCTGATCCTAACCCTGGGAGGGGATTAACTGGCAGGAGAAGGCCCCTAAGGAAACGGAACAATTACATTTGGAGAGAACAGTATGTATGTCTTCTTCCGAGAGGGAGATTTCTATACTGCCAAAATATTTATTGGACTATTGTCGGAGTAAGAAGTCCCTTCACAAAGCTACCCACTGACAGTAATGAAAACTCTTATGAGCCACAGAGGAACCATATATGTGGAAATCAGAACCTTAAAACCCGGACTATAATTCTCCCTTAAATCTGGATCAACCATTGATTGACCCCTCCAAAACACTTCCTTGAAGGGCTATGTAATACCCAGAAAGAATCCAATAAAGTTGAAGTTAGTATTCATGAACAAAAAGGTATATCAGAAAATTGAGGACTTCAAGTCCCACAATGCCCCGAGTACTGGGATGAGGAAGAGGGACTCAGAGGAACTAAACTGCAAGGTGCAGTCTAGTGGTACTAATGACCACACCTGAGTGGGACAATTGAATATATAAGGCCCCCCCAAGTGCAGGCCATTAGAACAAGGAGGTGGTGTGGTTGCAGAGGTTACCAACTACAGTTGCAGTGGAAGAAGAAAGAAAACTAAGACGCCAGAGCCAACTCTTTCTGTGAAGCGAATGCCGGTCCTGAGAGGGTCTCCAAAATTGATAGCCTTGGATGCAGAGGTTGCATGGCGGGGAGCTGTATTGTGACAGACTGACTGTCCCTGTGGAGAGAAGCTATCCTTGCGGTGCACTTGAGTGCACTGGGAGTGAGAGAAGCTCCTTTCCCGATCGGCAAGGGCCGCTGGGAAACCGAAGCAGTCTGCCATGCACGAGGCAGCAGATCGAGCAGACGCGTGAGCAAACACCAGTGAGTTTACCATTGTCGGGTAATCCCGGTACGCTCCGTAATCAACCGCTGGCCACTCATTACAATCCATATCGGCTAATTAACAAGAGAACATCCTTACAGAAATGTGTGACAATTCTTGCCAGAATGAGAAAGAGCAACAGTTGAGCAAGATATTAACAAGCATTGCCAAAGCCAAAAAGGGGCAAATGTACTAAAGCATTGTCAACATTGTTATTTGATGTGAAAGTGGGAAAACAAGAGTGGCAGGAGAGAAACCCTCCTGGCAGAAAGTATACAGGAGGAGAGGGGCATAACCTGTATTGCATGTGGCAAATCAAACAGTGGAACAAACAGCACTAATGTGTATCTTGTCTTCCCTAAAGAAGTTAGGAATTTTGATGTTGTTGAAAGTCAAAGACTTTCCCAAAAGGTATGACGTAACACAACTCACAGAGTACATGTAGTGTTAGGAGCTTTTGTCCTGGCAGGTGAGTATACCAGGATAGGGACTTTTTTTGTGGTTGTCCTGGCAGGTAAGTGGACCAGGAAGAAATCATTGAAGTACTATATTGTGGTGGAAGGTTGTGCAGAAGAAGTGGCAAGACCACTAAAGTGTTAAATTAATTGTTGTGGAATCATCTGGACAAAACATTGTTGTTGATAAAACTGTGGTGAACGTATTTTTGTTCTATTAGGAAGAATTTGTGTTGAAATCCTTTCTATAAGTAGAGTTATAAAGAATTGTACTCTAGCTGACCTTGTTGTTTAAAGTCCAAGTGAAAGACTTTTGGAGCTAGAAGAACTTTGCTACCAAACAGAACTTTTTTATTTGAACTTGTGATTGAAAATCGTGCTTTGAATCTGGGGAAGAAGATCCAACCCAGGTTACAAGGAGACAGTTATTAGATTTATGTTGCATATAAATCATTTCTGTTACATTTGAATTGCCATATATTGCCTTTTTGAGTTTGTATGTAGAAGTGTGAGGGACAGATTCCTTTTTATTAGAGTTTTCTCCTTTAGTTTATTTTGATAGGCAGGGAAATCCTCTTTACGTTAGCGATAGTGAGGTGTTTATCAAACTCTTATGAGTTAATAAAATGGCTACATGTGAAAAATCTTTACCAAGTTGTCCGCCTCACATTTCTGATCCCTCCGAGTAGAGAGGCACTGACTGACTGACTGGGGTTAGCCTGATAGAGCCTCTGAAGGGACTGTGGTACCTAAGAGTCAGGGGACAATGGCTGTACTGGAGACTGGAAAATAGAATATTGACCATGCTAGGCACTAGCCTAGTAACAAGTTTCGTCTATTGTAAATAAAGTATGTAGAGTATGTGAGAGGAAGATTCCAAAAGTTAAATGATTAATGTCCTAGGCCAGCTGCACTACCCAAAAGACATCAATGTGCCTGTGCCGACATAAGGGCTCACTGATAGTTTTCCCAGAGGGTTCCAAATGTGGAAGGGACCAACATCTTTTCTTGAGATCAATCCTCTGTACAACCCTAACTGGGCAGGAGCAGCTTTGTCTCTTCTCTACGAATGCCTGTTTGTGGAAACCTCCCATAGAGGTCCAAAGCAGTGGATCTTTCATCCAGGCAAACAAAGAATGTTATTAAACCTAGCTAGGAAGTGCCGTTTCAAACTGGACTAGAATACATAGCATATCCATAACATGTTGGTCACCCAAGATCTAATGCAACATTCAATGAAGGATAAGAATGGGACTAGTTAATGTATATAAACATAAAGGTAAAGAAAAAATACATTCCTTTGTAAACCATTGATATCCGTTTATGGGTTTACTCTGTCATTCTGTCATTTGTTAGGTAACCTTCACAGAAAATCACTGCGAGGGATCTGCCCACACTCTGCCCTTCTCTTAAAGGCTCCGGACTACCCAACATGGGAAGTGGAGACGCTAAAGAATTTGAAATTGAGGGGAGCAGGGAGCTAAATAGCTCCCAGATATAGCCTAGAAAACCCTGGTTATCCTGGCACCAACAGCTACCAGGAGCTACTTATGGTTCCCCAAGCCAACTGGTGCCACACAGGTATATCTGTTTGCTTGGCAATTTGCATAGAAGGTGTATTCGGTGCCAACATTTAGAAGATATTTAAAGCACAAAGGCCTAAGTACCGGAAACACAGTTTTAGTTTATATCTCATGTGAAATTTAGATTTGTGACACCCTTTGTATTTGCTCCTCTTTCTGCAGCAGAGAAAATGAATGAGGTGGGATCACAGAAAAAGAGGTGCAGAGAGACAAAATGTGGCTATAAAGAGACAGCAACAGTGACTGATGCAGGAACTGATGCAGGAACAGAAACAGCCATGTGGTTGTAGCAGCAAAGACAGGTAATGACTAAATTGGAGGTAGCAGCTTGAGAGAAGGCAGCCCCAACAGGAAAGAAATATCAATCTGAAGATTAGGTAAAAGTCAGAAAACAAAGCAACATAGCACGAGACTGAGTGGAATCAACAGTTAGGCATAAAGCGAAAGATAGCAACCTAGTAATAGAAACCGGGGTAGATGGCGTGTGTGCATTTGGATATGCAGACTCAAGTTGGGGAGGACAAAGCAAGTTTCATCATCTTTCAGGCACTTCAGAGTGGCAATTCTGGTGTGTGTGTGTGTGTCTTTTAATGTTAACTTGTTAGATACAAGTCCTCCATTAAACCTACCCAGTTCTGAACCAGCTCATGAGACTAATAACTCCTGGGTCATTATGAGTTACTCCTGGTTAAGAGGAACACCCAGTACCTACTTCCGGCCGTTGCTCCATTCATTCCAAGTTTAACCTCTACAGTATATTGCAAAAAAGACATATTTGATAGAAGATCTGCACTGGGTAGGGCCTAGAGTTAACAGAAATATTTTAACTAAGGAGGGCAAAGCCTGTAAACAGTCTGATGTGCTTTAATGTAAATAACACCATTTACCTCAACCAGAAGGGCAACAGAGGGCCTTGTGGTGAAGTACAGTTAAAATATAACTCTCGGTTTGAATGTATTATCTAAATAGCTTATATGGAAGGTTCTGCAGTCTGTTTAACATGAAACAAGAAAACCCTAAGTGCAGAGCTATTTATATAAAAGATCAGTAATTGACATATGTCGAAAATCTAACAGCCATTTCTAAATTATAAGATCGGAAAACCGCTAAAGTGTTTATTAAATATTATGATATACTGTGTGATAATTCCCAGACCTGCTAGTTTCCTTGACGGAGGCATTCCAAATAGGACACTGTGAATCGTTTCAGCAATGCTTCTGATCTGGAGTTTTTTTAAAACATTATCAACAATAGAACTCAGAAAATCTACAACATACGTAGGAGGTCAAGTGACCTAAATATCTCAAGGAAAAGTTAAAAGCATAAAATAAAACACTTGCATCAAAATGTTTAGTAAATGGAGTTTGCATATTGTGCCTACAATATATTTCAACTGTCCCACTCAAGTGGACAACAAGGGGGCAAATAGAAAGGGTGGGGTGACAAAGGTGAAAAATATATAGCCCTTCTACACATGGTGCCCTTGTTAGGGAAGTGTACTAGGCAAAGTAAAGGTGTAGTGTGGCGATTCAATACGCATTATCAGATTTCCAAAGCAGGGGTAAAAATGGAAAGTTGCAAGCTACTACCCAGCCATAAAACCACTCACCATCTCAATTCACATAGCACACCATTTCTTATTCACCAGCAGTCAATTATCACTAGCCAGTGGCAAGCACACATGTTGCACCCTGGCCAAAAGGTTAATGAAATAAATGGGTACCATGAAAGGATCATTTGAATGATTGCAAAAAATAATAAAGCTATACTGTATCACCTAAACATGGTATAAATCGTTGTACATAGACAATTGTGCTCAAAAATACACAGTGAAAACAGTAACGGTGATCAAAACAGATACCTAAATAACGTTTTATATCTGTATGTGTGCTAAATAATTTTATTTGTATAAATAATGAAGATTATCACTAGCCCCCTATCTAGATCTCCACATGGCCATCTTCCTCTGAGCCTGAAGAAAGACCTAAGGGTCTGAAACATTTTGGGGGTCTTGTTCTGCACTAAACAAATTACAAAATCTGTATATACTGAAATCGTAAATATTATCGCTCCATCAGAAAAATGTACGAGAGGTTAATGTGTTAATTTGTAGAAGAACAAGTTACTTTCTTACCTGGTAACGTTCTTTCGATGGGATGGTCCGACGACGTATTCCATATCTATGACATGTAATCACCACAGCTGTGCTGCTTCGGAAACATTTTTCGGCGTCTGCGTCCTGTGTCGATGACGTCGATGCGCTGTCGTCGAGGGCCTCCTCCGACGTCATCCGATGTGATAAGTAGGACGCACGAAGCCCGTAGCCTCAGTTGTAGTTTTTTCCCCCAGAACGTGTGACACTAGTCAACTGCCAGTCAGACACAAAGCCTTGCGGAACGTAAGCTGCAATCGCAAAAGAAATTCTGCAGCGGGGAAGGCATGGCGGGAGCGATATGGAATACGTCGTCGGACCATCCCATCGAAAGAAAGTTACCAGGTAAGAAAGTAACTTGTTCTTCGAGGGGTTTGGGTCCTCCGACGTATTCCATATCTATGACAGACTCCCAAAGCAGTACCAGAGCAAGGAGGAGGGAAAGAATTTAGAATCAAAATTTAGAATAGCCAATCAAATAGCAGAGCAAAGGACCACCTTGCCAAAGGCCAGATCCTGTGCTCGGATGGAATCGAGGGAATAGTGACGTACAAATGTATGTACTGAAGCTGAGGTGGCTGCATCACAAATGTTGCTTATAGGAAAACCCCTCTGCAGGGCAGTAGACGCAGCCATACCCCTGGTAGAATGGGCCCGTAAGCCAGCCGGTGGGTCCTTACCCGCCAAGCGGTAGCACTCCGAGATGGCCAAAATAATCCAGCGAGACAAAGTCTGTTTCGTCACAGCTTGCCCCAAACGCTTTCCAGCGTAACCAATAAAGAGTTGATCGTCCACTCTGACCCGGGACATGCGTGAAACATAAAAGCTTAAAGCTCTCCTAGGATCAAGCCTATGGAGCCTCTCCTCTTCCTTACCAGGATGCGGAGGAGGATAGAATGCCGGAAGAACAACCTTCTGGGCCAAATGAAATTCCGTCACTACCTTCGGAAGAAAAGAAGGACGAACTCTAAGGACAACCCTGTCCTTGTGAAATACAGTGAAGGGTGGCTTAACTGAAAGTGCCTGTAACTCATTCACTCTGCGAGCGGAAGTAACCGCAACTAAAAACACAGTTTTCAGAGTTAACAGCCTCAAAGGGCAAGAATGTAAAGGCTCAAACGGAGCACCCATAAGAAACTTAAGAACAAGGTTTAAATCCCAACCGGGCACCAGGAAAGGTGACGGAGGGAACACATTAGTGAGCCCTTTCAGAAACTGTGAAATTAAAGGGATTTTAAAGT
Organism: Ambystoma mexicanum; assembly: GCF_040938575.1. NCBI lineage: Eukaryota > Metazoa > Chordata > Amphibia > Caudata > Ambystomatidae > Ambystoma > Ambystoma mexicanum. The sequence continues at coordinate 905,371,070 of NC_090939.1, forward strand.
AAGAACACTCTTCAGACGAGCGCTTAAAGATGGACAGCGCCGCCAGGTAACCTTTAATGGTACCCACTTGCAAGCCCCTGTGGGCCAAAGAAAGTAAAAAGGACAGAACCATGGGGATGTCACATGCAAAAGGATCCACATTCTGAACTCTGCACCAGTCGCAGAATTTACGGCAACGGTACAGAGACTTTGTTGCTGGCCTTCGGGCCGAAAGCAACACCTCCATCACGTCTTCAGGGAGGTCCCAATCCCTAAACCTCAACCCTTCAGAAGCCAAGCGTGAAGGTTGAGGGATCTGACCTCTGGATGGAGAACCTGACCCCCTCCCGTGAGAGCAGATCGTCTCGGTAGGGAAGACGACGCGGAGGGCAGATGGACAAGTCGAGAAGGTCCGGGTACCACGTCCTCCGAGCCCACGCCGGAGCAATGAGGATCATCCGGGAACCGAACTTCCGTAACCTCCGCAGCACTTGCGGGATGACGGGGACTGGAGGAAACGCGTACAGCAGCGGGAATGACCACTCCACCACGAACGCGTCTCCTAAGGCTCCTTTTGGAGGAAATTCCCGCGAGCAAAACCTTTCGCACTTCCGGTTGACACTGGAGGCGAAGAGATCCACTTGAGGGGTCCCCCAAAGGGCAAAGATCTCCAGGAGAATCTCCTGAGCCAACTCCCACTCGTGAGAGATCGTGCTCTGCCTGCTCAGAGCGTCCGCCGTCACGTTTTCGTCTCCGGCCAGATGAACTGCCGAGATCGAAACTTCCTGCTGGATGGCCCAGAACTCGAGCTGCATCGCCTCCCTGCACAGAGGAAGTGACGCTGCCCCCCCCTTTTTGTTGAGGTAGTGCATGGCCACTGTGTTGTCCGTCAGGATCAGGACACTCTTTCCTCGCACAGTCGGCAGAAAAGCCTTCAAGGCTAGCCTGACGGCCCTCAGCTCCAACAGATTGATATGGAGTCTGGACTCCGACAGAGACCAACGACCGCTGACTGTCAGCCCGTTGGCATGAGCTCCCCAACCCGTGAGGGATGCATCCGTCACGATCGTCACCTCCGGCCAGGGAAGCCAAAATGGAGCGACCTTCATCAAGTTGCCTTCGACGGCCCACCACAGAAGGTCCCGGGCGACTGAGGGCGGCACCTGAACCGGGTCCGACATCCTGCCGGAGGACTGCGACCATTGCGTCTTGAGCGCCCACTGCAAAGATCTCATCCGCAGGCGAGCCTCTGGCACCAGAAGAATGCAGGATGCCATGAGGCAGAGCAACCTCAAGAACTCTAACGCTGGGAGCGTCTGGGCATGCTGAAACTTGTGCACCATCTGCTGAATGTGAAGAGCCCTCACCTGGGGAGGAAAACACTGCCCCAGGGAAGTGTCGAGAACTGCTCCGATGTACTGGAGCCACTGTGTTGGCGTCAAATGGGACTTCTTTAAATTGAGGGAGAAGCCCAGCCTGTGAAGGGAGTGGCAGGTGACGGACAGATGATCCAGGACTTGCTCGGGAGAGCTCCCCCTGATCAACCAATCGTCCAGGTAGGGGTAGACGTGAATCCCCCCTTGCCTGAGATGCGCTGCCACCACCTCCATGAGCTTGGTGAAAACCCTCAGGGCGGAGGTCAATCCGAACGGCAGGACCCGAAACAAAGTGCGAGTCGCCAACCGCGAACCTCAGGTACTTCTTGTGCTTGGGATGGATCGGCACATGGAAGTAAGCATCCTTGAGGTCGAGTGACACCAACCAGTCCTGAAGCTGAAGGGCCTGGAGGACTTGAGAGAGAGTAACCATCTTGAACTTGTCCTTCCTGAGGAGTTTGTTCAAACCGCGCAAGTCCATGATGGGTCTCAATCCCCCGTCTTTCTTCGAAATCAAAAAATAAGGGGAATACCATCCCTTGTTCCACTCTGCTACAGGCACCAGTTCTATGGCGCCTTTCTCCAGCAGGGCTTGAAGTTCCTGCGCAAGGAGCGGATCCGGACTCTGCAAAGAGAGGTTCCCCGGTGGATTGTCGCGAGGCCTGTGCCGAAAGGGAAGACAGTAGCCGTGGGTTATGATCTCCAGAACCCACACATCTGAAGTAATGGCTTGCCACTCTACAAGATGCTGCGCCAGCCTTCCCCCAACCGGCGAACCATGGGACATGGCCTCATGACTGAATGGGAGCGGCTGCAGCGTTACCTGAGGGCAAAGAGGCAACTGCCCGAGCGGCCTTGGCACCACAGGTACTCTGTCGTCCACCTCTGGTACCCCTGCGTTGGCCTCTTTGACTGCCAGCTCCTCTCGCTTTACTGAAGGAGTAATAGCGAAAGGGACCACCCCTCCACTGCTGTCCCCTAGGACGAAAAGGCGGAGGTTGGCGAACTGCAGCGCCCAACGACTTCGCTGCAGCTTTTGAGGTCTGCAACCTCTCAAGGCTCTCGTCAGCCTTGCTGCCAAAAAGGTGTTCACCGTCAAAGGGCATGTTGAGGAGCCGGGACTGCACATCAGGAGCAAACCCCGACTTCCGCAACCAGGCAAACCTGCGTATTACGGTGCTCGCCGCCATGGACCTACTGACGCATTCAGCTAAGTCCAAACCCGAGTGAACGGACTCGCACATGGCATCCTTACCATCCTGGACCATAGCAAGGAAACCATCCCGTTCGTCCCCTTCGGGAATATGTTCAGCCGCTAATGCAACACAGTTCCACAGAGTGTGTGTGAAACGAGACAAGGCACAAATGGAGTTGGCCGCCTGAAGCGCCATACCACCAGAAGAAAACACTTTCTTCGCCCAGCCATCAAAACCTTTGTCGTCCCTATCAGGAGGGATGGTAGGGTACGACGCCTGCTTTGCCGGGGCCGTGGCCGCCTGCACCACCAAACTCTCCGGAGTGGGGTGCCTGGTCAAGTAGCAGGGGTCGCTACTGGCTGGACGGTATTTTCACGACAAGGATCTGCCCACCGCCGGGAGACTCTCCGGAGCAGTCCAAGCCGCCGCCACCCTTCTCTGTAAAGCCATATGGAACGGCAGTACCGTATCAGTTGGGGGACCAACATCAAGGATGTCCGTCAGATCATCCTGCACAAACTCCCCTGGGGGAGCAGACCATCCCAAGTACTCAGAAACCCTAGCCATAAGGCGCCGGTACGAGGAATCGGCATGAGAGCCAGGCTCAGGCCTACAAAACTCCACCTCCGGAGAGGTGTCCAGTCCACTGGCATCATGCAGTGACTGTCTCAACTCGTCAAACTGACTATGGCCCGAGACAATTTCATCTGGAACCTGACTAGGAACCAGGCCATCAGAATCCTCACCCGCCTCTGAAATATAGTCCAGGTGGCGAAAAGAAGGCACCCGAGAGTGCTTGCTCTTAACCAGAGCCTTCCTAGGGGGTTCTCCCGTGCCACGGGGTACCTCCGACACGAAAGGCGTCGATGGCGTCGAGCGAATCGGCGCCGGCGTCGAGAGAACCGGCATCGGCGTCGAGGAAATCGGCGTTGACGTCAGATGCAGCGCCTCCAGCATCGGCGGCGTCGACACAGCCCTCCAAGCCGGAGCCCCGAGCGTGTCTCTCGACAACCTGAGCGTCGACGGCTTCGACGACTTCCTCGGAGCCGGAGCCTCGGGAAAGCCTGTCGACGTCCTCGACGCCACAGACGTCGATGTCTTCCTCGAAGACCTCACAGGTGCATGCGGTCTCGAACGCGTCGAGGACCGGGACCTGGAACGGGTACGTCGAGAACGAGCCTCCTTGTCCGAACGAGCCTCCTTGTCCGAACGGGACCTCTCCCGTGACTCGTGCCGACCACTCTTGCGAGCGGTGTCTCTCGACCCCTCACGACCGACCCCACTCGGGGGCGCGGACGGCTTAGTACCCTGCGACTCAAGAATCGCCAACATCTTCTTCCCGAAGGAAGCCCATTCCTCCGGCATCGCACGGCTGGTGGGGTAAGCGACGTGCCGGGCAGAGTCCTCCGAAGAGGACCTGGAAGACGACCGGTGTCGGCGCTTCCGAGAATGCCTCAAAGAGGCTGAGGAGTGGCGAGACCGACTCCTAGAAGGAGACCCACGAGACTTCCGACGATGACGCGGAGAGTCACCCCTCGAATCATCCGTCGAAAGCCCCACAGACTTCGACTTCCAGGGCTTGGAGACCCGACCTACCGACAACTTCTTCTTACGTTCGCGTAAGGCTTTGGACGTGAGCGACTGGCAGTCGATACAGTCATCCGTGTCGTGGGCCTCCCCGAGGCACCAGAGGCAGGCGTCGTGCGAGTCCGTCACCGACATCTTGGACCCACACTCCCCGCACTTCTTGAAACCCGGACGCGGGGTCGAAGACGAAGTAGAAGACATCTTCACACGAAGGATTTTCACAAAACGAACAGGTTCGAAGAACAGAACTCCAAAGAGTCAAGGCGTTAACCGAGATTCACGAAGCAACACGTTCGCGGAAAAAACGGAACTGAGGCTACGGGCGTCGTGCGTCCTACTTATCACGTCGGAGGAGGCCCTCGACGACGGCGCATCGACGTCATCGATGCAGGACGCAGACGCCGAAGCCGAAAAAAGTTTCCGAAGCAGCACAGCTGTGGTGATTACATGTCATAGATATGGAATACGTCGGAGGACCCAATCCCCTAGAATAGTATTTTGTGAAAAGTGCTTGTTATCCATTTATTTTTTGATCATGGTATAGGTTTTTCACTGCATATGCGCTTGCACCAATTGTCTATGTACGATTCCTACCACATTGTCTTTGTTCATTTTTCAAAATCATTTAAATTGACCTATTTCTTTGGTAGTGCAATAGTGTAATGTAAGGGTGAAGAAGTATGAGTCTGACACAATGATGGCATGGTGATTGGCAAAAATAAAGAGGAAACCTAACTGGTTTCCCTGCCTCTAATAAGAAACTACGGAATCGTTCAGAATGTCCAAATAAATAAAGAGTTCACTGTTGTGTCAAAAAACCCAATTCTACCCCTCACACTTAAAACTAATAAGAAAAGGGTAGTGGGCCTTCTAGGTCAAGAAGGATTCCCCTTCTTCTGGACAAGGAGTGTCGGTTCCAATCGTAGCAGGAATTTAACCTGTGAGTATTACTCCCTTCTCCAGGTCACAGTTCCTTTCTGAGGAAACTGTTCCAGCTTATGGCATCTTAAGGGTTCAGTTCAAATGCAAAATAAAATGTTCTAACTTATCTTGAACATGATTGTACTTCACTATTGGGTTCCTAAAGAATGCCTGCCTTCTCCAGGTGTATGGTTCTCGATTTCCTCCCAGAGCCCAGGGAATGACTCCCTTCCGAGGGCCTTTGTTTGACTGGTTTCACAATACCCAATCTTCTGGGAAGAAACCAGGAGGTATTGTCTCCTCCTCCCTAGGTCTCCTTGCTTTCCAGTTCACAAGGGCTAGGTGGATGGACTCCCTTGCTCCAAGCCTTTCTCAGACATTCACAATTCATACAAAATCTTCTGGGAGGAATACATCCATTCCCCTGGTTGCTTTTCACTTCAAAAGTTCTTATTCACATTAGTGCCCAATCTTATGGATGCAGGTCCCAGACCTGTGAGTGCCTTCTGACTGGGTGCAGCAGTCCTGGTTCACTATCCTGCCAGTACTGTGACTATGGTTGATCTTCATAAGAATATGCAGGTCCCAGACTTGTGGTATTTGTCCCTTTTTGGTGCTGTAGATCTGGTTCACTATCCTGCCAGGTACTGTGACTATGAAGATGACTTGGGTTACTCTTCATAGAAGGATGCGGGTCCCATACCTGTGGGTTTCTCTCCCCTTGGTATTGCAGTTTCTTTTCACTAGGGGTTTTAGCCTGTACCCCACAGGCTTCCACGAGGCCCCCCAATATTGTAGCACCAGCATCTGCCAGTGCCTTCTGGTAGCCCTTGTACCCAAAGGGTCCCTACTGTCTCTGCCCAGTGAGTCTCTGGGTTCTGCACCCTCTGCTTCAGGCTTCTCCGCTCTTCCGGTGTGCTGCAGCGTCTCCACATCACTCGCAGACTCTCAGCAAGTGCACCTTCCAGCAACCGCCTGGTACTTCTGTTTGGCTGGCCTGGACGTTCACTGTTCTGTTTCTCTGGATGGTCCTTCCATGTCCTACCAGGTAAGAGCTGTTCCGGTAAGCTTGCCTGCAACCGCTGGAGTCCTTTGCTGAGCCCGGTGGCCCCCCTCCCCCCACTTTCGGTTCCTCCAGGGAGGGCTTCTCTCTCCTTCCTGGTTTCCCATTACAGCTTTGAATGGGGTTTACCCAATTTGCTATCGGGAACAACTAGACTGTTCATTCAGGTACTCATGAGTGCTCTCTATGCTTCTGCACTGCTTCTTTGTCCCAGTAATTATGTTTAGTCTTCCAGTGAGTCAATTGGTCTCTCCCTTGTCTCAGTACATAAGGGATACATTCTCTTTGAAGAGTCCACACTCTTCCTCATCCCAATACTACTTATACCGGTGGCATGACAAAAACATATAGGCGAACTAGGGAAAGTGTTGGTGGAGGGGAGTTGGAAGGTGTGTTAGGGTTGGGTGGGCTGTTCTCCCCAGGTCGTCACAAATCCGATAGGGAGCTTCCCTCCCAATGAGATCCACCCGCTGAGTACCACCTCCAGGGGGACTATCAGGTGGCGGCCCCACTTCCCTGGCCTCATGGGAAGGGGATCTGCCTAGGGGAGAAGTGACGACATCTGGGGATTCGTCACAGTAAACTTTATTGAATTGCCATACTACACCTGTGCTTTTCCTAACACACAGACTAAATGTGTATTCATAGTATCAAAACTAAGAATGCCCTTGTTTTGTTTCTATCTGGTTTCTATTTCTTTTGTTAAGTGAATAAATAACTGAACAGTGATGTGAAATCTCGCACTCACACATACAGTTGGGCTCTTCAATTTTAATCAGCAGAGTTAAAACCCTGTCCCCCCTCATAGTGATGACACATCCATATCTATAATTCTTTAAGGATATGCCTTGGGGGCAGGGCATACGTGCTAAGACATCTTTTCCTTTAAACACTGGTTTGGGTGAGTGTTGTGAAAAATTAGATGTGCACTTGGCCCAGTGTACATAATGTTCTTACTGTCATTCAAGCAAACACGTTTATCCCAGACATGTACAGATCTGTGGTAATTCGTATGTTAACAAAACAATCTTATTATCCAAATCAGCCAGGAACCCTCATGGTGCTTTTTGTGCCCTTCACCTTTGATACAAAGGTATTTTGTTTTTGAAAGTCCATCTTGGCATGATTAACCTATTAAAATGGTTGTTCTACGTTTTGATAATGTGCTTTGCTCATTGAGACAAGTGCAACATTCTCCTTCTGAAATATTACTGGAGTGATTAGAAGTTAACATTGTAAACAAAGACAGTTTACAACGTTCGTACAATTAAATACTTTCCTTCGTGAATTTCTTCCGTTGCTGAGAATAAACACCTTTTTGTTCTCAAAATGCTCTTCCTTCTTGGAAAGAGACAGATTTCTTCTGTCCGCCAACAAGTAATGTTAAATTTGCCTGCTGACCACTGGTTGGTTGGACCTAGACATTTGCTGTAATATGCAAAAACAATAATTAACACAAAAAAAGGTAAATAACAAATGCTCCTGGGATCTCTAGTATCTAACAAGGTTGGCCAGACACCCAGCACCCACTGTAAAGATTATCCACAACCTCACCACCACCATGCAGACAATGTGCCCTCAGTGAGATTGTGATAGTATTAGAGGACACACAGTGACCATTTATGTCTCCTTACACTGGGTTGCGCCTCACCTCAGTGAATGCCTGTGTCACCTCTGCTCCTGGTCTTCCCTTAGCCATACACGGAGCCCACTTTCAAGATATAATTTTTCTCTGGTTGTGCTGCTGTCAGGACAGCTGGTGTAGCTATAACGAACCCACACCTGACAAGGTGACCCAGAAGATGAAGAGGAGATGGATGAGGGAGTCAAGAGCTGGGTACAGTATTACTGGTATACATAAGGTATCATTCTCAATGATAGTGTGGAGATTGTGGATAAAAGCAGAAACTACCTGGGACTGTGAGCCCTTAAGTGTGCCTGTGGTTGATAAGACTAGACGTAATGTCTGAGAAAACCCTACTAGAAGGCTGTCATCAAAGAGTTGGCACAAGGGGCACAGGAAGCATTTTTGGCCAAAAGTTAGATAGTTTCGAATAAAGACTAGGCTACTTTTTGGCCAATATGTTGGCATTGTTTGCTCTGCCTAATTCCACCAAGCAGGATGGCTGCTTGAATGGACCTATCCCGCGTAAGTCACCTTCATCTTTTAGTGCTACCAATAAGGGCAGGGGTCATCAATAAGGAACTGATGGATGACATTTTAGGTATGGGGAATCGATAGAAACACTCAACACAAAGTGCATAGGGACAGGCTGGTAAGCCCAGCTACCCATGAATCGGAAATATCTAAAGAACAGACCCGCGGGCGGCCCCATCCCCCATAGTGAAAGGTAGTAGTCGCTTTACAGAGGCACAGGAGAGAAACATCTTGTTAAAACAGCACCAGGAAGAGGGATCTTCTCTTGCAACTCTGAAGATTAAACTATTAAATAGAAGAGAAGAATGGAGACAGGATCAGATTATATTGGAGGAGAGCTTGAACCTTATAAAAAACATGCTTCCTCCTATAAAAAAAAAACAGAATACCATGGCTGATTCTCTCACTAAGCTGTCAGTATCTGGGAACATTTTTTTTATTTTTTTATTTCATTTCACAGATTTATGTGGTTTTCCTTATTTTAAACCTTTAATCTGTTGTAGACCAAGTTTCCGTAATTTGTCTTCCGCCTTGTGTAGCTCCCACGTTTTTGGTAATTGACCCTTTGTCTGTGTCACTACGAAGCCCTTCTAATTTCTTTAAGCATTAAAATCACCAGGATTTAGCTGGGAACATTAGAGGGGATAAAGTGGCACAAACAGGAGATGGAATGCAACCAACTGTTCAAAAGACCGGCCTAGACCCAAGAGTTCCCTCTGCCAATCTCCATATACAAAATCGTGTCTGGAGCAGAAGAAACTCGTGAATGACAGCGGCAGGGTAGAAATGTATTTACGCGAATTATAGTGGATTTGGATGGTTTGCGCTCTGTCTTCTTAATTGGATGAACAGTTCTTTAGTGTGCAAATTGTTCAGTGTCTTCATAAATGGATGCACCAAAAAGTACTTTCTTCTCATAGGGGCAGCCGACACGTGTTTCGACCCGAGTCGTCTTCAAGGCCTTGATTCTCGTCATTCTGTAGGTAATCCTTGATTTGCACGTGGGTGAGGTATCGGGTCTTTTAAGTTGTAAATATTTTTGCGGATGAATAATTCTGTTGAATCCTATTACTGGCCTATCATTTGCAGATGTGTATTGTTGCGAGTGCTGATGCTGGTGCTAGAATGCTTGTAGGTGAATTCCCTGAGTCACATTAGCATGCCATGGTCTTGGCAGTCTCATGGCCCCCTGGGGTTGAATCCCTGTTGCACAGTTTGTCTAGTATAATTTCAGTGGTCATAGCGCACTTCCAATGATACTAACTCATACACTAATTGTACTTGAGATGACAGTTCTGCTACCTGTATGACAACTGATCTACCCATGAAAGGACATACATGTTAAACTATGGTATTGGGCTCACAGGTCTGGATGAGACAGCCGCTTCACCAAGTGCGGTAGTGCACATCGATAAACTACTCTTGAACTCAAGCGAAGTCTCATGGAGTCAGTTCTGAGAAAAAACTATGGTGGAATTTTATCTAAAGGACCCAAGGAGAGGGTGCACGGTTGCCTATACCACATACCTACTTCGAATGTTTAGCAAGAGAGGCTGTTCCTGGTAACACTGTAAAGACTGAGGTCATGGAATGTTGCTGTCTTGAGTAAGATCTGAGAGGATCAGGGCTTTGTGATTTTTATTAGCCAGTACGATGTTATGTTTCAGGAAATGTAGGAAGTCATACCACCACAATTGCTGAATTGTCTTTGCTACCCAAGCAGCAATAAATACGCGGGGTAGGAATGTGGCAGTCTAGCAATCTATATACAGTCATATATGAAGAACAACAAGGTGTGTACCGCAATCTCTAAAAGAACCACTATGTCAGTTGATCTAACCACAGAGAAAGGGGAACGCTGGCAAACAATGCATTTTTAGAACTCCTCATGGTCCAGGTTTGGGATATCCTCTAGCCGGCCTCAAAGATCTGTCGTCTAGTGAATATAATCCATTTGGCAATGGCAAAGGGTACATCTTATGGAGTGGATTTTAATTTAAAACTTTGGGATTGCTCAAAGGAACAACAGGTGATTAGAGAGGAACATTTATCTTTTGGCATCCCACCCCAAGTTATGGTGAGCATTTAAACTCTGTAATTGGAAGATTTCTAATTACAGATATACACCATGCAGATTTACCTTTTTGTAATGCAAGATCAACTATTATTTTCTGGTAGCGTGGGATGTTGGCCTCAGGTGAAAGGTTTTGAAATTAAGCCTAGAAATTAGAGTGACCACGACCAACTGACCTACTTTGTGTCTGAATGGTAATTAATTGGGAAGTGGTACAACAAAATTAAACAAACCGTTGCCTGTCCCCAAGCCAGTGAAGTGGGAATTTGCTGATCACTGTCCGTCACATCATTTCACACTCTGAGGCCTACTGAACTCATATTAGACTCCTCATACCCACCTGTAACCACACTTCCTGCACTGGGAGCTAGAATGTGTTCAGCAACCCATAGCCTTTACTATATATAGGATGCATTTTAGCTATTTTGCCAAGGAGTAGGCCTGGTTTAATGGAAGGCAAAGGCGATTCTTCTGGTCTCAACAAAAAACCCAGTACATGACAAGTTGCACAAACGTGTGCTAGGTACAACTATGAAAGTGCCATGAAAGAGAAAAACCGAACTGTTGAGATAGGAATGGTCCACTCTGGAAGAGGCAGCTGTTCTGAACAATTCTAAAGAGTTGGGATTGTAGTACAAGAGGTTTAAATAAGTCTATGGCTCCATCAAATGTGCCACAAGCCATTGGTGCATAGAGAGGGTTGGATCATTACGCATTAATACAAAATACAGAAATTAAAATAATGCAAAGGGCCAATAACATGACCACTTTCGTTCTGCCATGAGATGGGCAATTGGAGGAAGAAAGTAATGTACTTACCAGAAGTAGAAGATGCCATGACTTCCTTGGAAACTAGTACAGCTGAAGGCCCACATACAATTCCAAATCAACTGTTTAAATACGAGGCAAAGATCTGATCTGCAATCTTTACTGCAGTATTCTACACCATGCTTCATTTACAAGTCTTTCCATGTAACTGAAAGGAAGCAATCATTGTCCAATTCTTTAAGAAGGGAGACGAGAATGACCCTAATTGCTGACGCCGTAGCTCACTCCATTTATCTGCAAAATTGTTTGACAGGGTGTTGCACACTGGAATAATGTATTGGGCAAGAGGATACAGTATTACTTTTAATATGGGTTCTGTGAGGGTTGGGAGAACTGGACCAAATTCTTAATTTAAAAATGATCCTTGATATATATGTGCATGGTTATAACTTCTAACTATATACTTTAGGCATAGTGTATGGTGCACTGTTTCCTTGTCCAGGACTAACGTGGAGGCTGAGCAAACTGAAGTCTCTCTTAACTTGCCACAGCGCCCGCAGCCTCAAAGGACCAGCTGACGAGCCGAGTGTGCTGAGTGTTTGGTGTTTGGCTGGGGCGGGTGGCCGATGGATGTTATCCTCTGCCTTGATCTCCCTCTCTCCTGTCTCCTATCACAGACACTAACCATTGCTGGTAAGACGCACTGTGCTCAAAACTTCTATTATCAGCTTACGGCCTGAGGCGCATTGTGAAACTAGATTAATCTTGTTTGCCAACTGATACGGGTGCGGAGAGTGACTGCGGGCATAAAGCCTTTGAACTCTCCACCCGGACCGTATTTGAACATTGTGTGCGAACTTTGTGAGTGGTCCTAGCCGTGCCCCTGATTCCACTTGGGCCCTGTGTTTACCCTATTTTAGATGCCGGGTAAATCTGCCAATCGTGGCAAAATGGTGACCCATGGAAAGAAGCCATATGGGCTTCTATCAGCTAAATCACGTACAACTCTTGTGGAGTCACCTACAAACAAGGATGTCGGGGTAAGAAAGGGGGCTAGCACTACGGCGGTGCAGACCCTTTCTACAGGTCCCCTTGATGCATTTTTTAGGGTCAAACCAGTGTGCCAGGACATGGGCTCACAACCTGTGGAATTAACAGGGCATCATTTTGAGGTAAATACTAGTCATCACCCTCTGGATCTCCCTTCTACAACTGTGTTATGCCCTACAGGATCATTCCTCGGCACTTGCAGGTAGTGGGAGGAAAGAAGTACCTCCCTTTTAAAAACCACCCTGCTTGTTTAATTCCTGGGGAACAGGAGATTAATGCAACCACTGGGCCACCAACCATTACCCAACCTATTGAACAAGTGCCTGTAACTAAAATATTGTTGCCACTGGTCCCGGACGAGTCAAAAATGGATCAGGGGGCAAGCCTGTGGCTGCCTCAGTGGGGGACACTAGACTTTCGGCAAGCCCAAATCTCCTACCGGATTCCGTAGTGCCTATCGGTGACTCGCTTCAGGCAGATTTTAGTACCCATGATACAATGAGTACTACCCAAAATAATGGAATACTGAACTGTGCTGTAAAGATTTTGTTAAAACTATGTGGCACTATTCACGAAGATCTGAAATTGCAAGGATCAGCTATCGCAGCACTACACAGCCATTTGATTTCTCTTGAAAAGTCATTGATGAAGTCAATATTGGACTCTCGGAGAGAAAACTTAAATAGATTACTGCCGTCTAGTCCTGAATCATCTGTTCATGTGATCCCCGATTCTTTGGAAGTGCCTAAAGCAGTGATGACTGCTTTGCCTGCTAGGGCAAATGCAGGGATGTGACAAGTAATGCTCTCCAGACACCAGGAGAAACAGATAAAGAGGAAGGCAGTATAGATACCCTCAGACTTACCTTCTCTGGGGGATAAACGACTGGGCCCGGACCAACCTTTGAATTCCACACTGCGGCCCGCAGTTCTAATATGTAAAAAAAACAGAGAAAATGTGCAGCATGGCGAGAAGGCGATCAGCTCAGTCAGTAGGCCCTCTCACCAGCTGGCTGACTGAGGAGGAACATCAGATTCCCACATCTCCTGTCCTGCCCCGGACGCAAGCGCATCTATCTTGGGTTCTGAGGTGAGGTTGGGGGTGCAGTCCACCACTGCAGCTCCTCGCCTCTCCGTAGATGCCGCACCCTGTGCAACTACATTTAAGCCCAAGATTCCTGCAGCTGCAATTCTGGACCCAAAATCCTTAGGGGTCTAAAGGCACCTGCCGTTTAACAGACCTTATCTGCTGGCCCTGCTTAATAAAATACCTTCCCTCAGAATTCTGAATTCAAATGATTTTGACTTTGTTGAACCTCTACGTGCTGCTGGGTCATTAGCTACTAAATTACATTGCAGCCTACCTGAGAACATATCCCTCATTAGACTACACAAAGACTATAGAACACCTGGGCTATGCGCTGTATTTACCGACTGTAGAGGAAGTGGCTAAAGGCGGCTGTGCTAAATGTAACTGTGGCCAGGTAGCACAACAAGAAGACGTCATCCCAAAACAGCCTTCTATAAAAATATAAAACGACTTGCAGTGATGCTCAGGGGTGGGAGTGGTTGAAGGCTATGATTGCGCTGAACTGTTTCGGAGTGAAATTGGACGTTATCTAGTTGGAATACCAGAGGTTTCCGCCACTGGTTAAACAGTGACACTTTTTTGGAATTGCTGTCCATTCAGGATGTGTTTATGTTGCAAGAGACATGGTGCACTTTTGATGTTGAGTTTGACGGAGATACTACTTATCAGGTCGCAGCCACTGGGGGGGGCAATGGGGGCAACCGAGTGACTGTTTACTGATTGGCGCCAGATCCTCGCTCAACCCAAGATTAGTTTACCAAGCTGCTCTTGGGGGCAGCATATTGGCAGTGCAAGTGTCACCACTTGGGGTAATTGGGTAATTGCTGGGATATTTTAATAGTTTGTGTCTATGATCCTCCAGGGGAAGCTAATACAGAGTCAATCATTGACCAACTTGATCTTACATACATTGCCTGGCAGGGCTCCCTTGATGACCAAGCGGTTATTGTCGGTGGTGATTGGAATGCAAGTGTGGTTGATGAAGGTGGATGTGGGGGTATAGACATGTCTTGGATTACTGTAGTATCCCACATAAAAAAATCCAATAGAAAGGGGAAGTTGTGGCTAGATCTGCTTAAGGAGTGGAACTGTACGATTCTAAATGGGCGCACAGAGGGTGATCATCCTGGACAGACGACCTGGGTCTCTGGCTCCAAGAGGGCCACTTTAGACTATATGGCTACCTCTGACTCCCTATTAGAACATGTCCTACGATTACAAATAGTACCGAATACGAATAGCGACCAAGCTTTGTCTGGTACTGCTGGCCAGGGGGAATTGTGTCCCTACAGTGATGTGGTGGTCAATCAAGCGGGGAACAGGGTTCGCTGGTCTGAAAAGAATATTGAGAGGGTGAACCTACTTGCTTTCCCAATGAGCTGCAGGTTCTTTGGGGCAAAAACCCTGAGGCCATTCAAGACTGGATTGGGGGACTGTCTCTGATGCTTGCCAGGGGTAAAACGGCTCCAACGATCAAATGGGGGAGTAAGGGAAGGCCAGCATTTGACATAAATATTTGGGACCGTAAACGAAAAATGAGATGTGAATTAAGAGCCTGTATCATTTGGTCAACTCATATGGGATAGCTGCTCGTATAAAGCTCTCCAAACGACAGTACCACACTTGGCTCTATCATTATCGAAAAACATAACAAAAGGGGCAATGGGAAAACTGTATCCAGATCCTTAGCAGTAGAGACACACAGAAAATTTGGCAAACTCTTTCTGGGACAGGAGGTGACCTGTCTCAGAAAATAATGAATCCCATCTCGGCTGATCAGTGGGTGCAAATGTTAAGAACAAGTTCCACAACCCTATGGCCCCTTCTTACTGTAACACTGAATACTCTGAACCCTGGCCGCTTGCCATGAACTTTACAATTGTAAAACAAGCTATTGTAAATTGTAAGAGGTTTAACGCACCCGGCCCAAATGGTTTGGCAAATTCTGTCTTGAAAAAAGACCCAGAAAACTGGGCCCGGGTTTGCCGGTCTTGCTCTGTGCCTCCGACATGGCAAAGATCGATGTTAATACCGGTCCATAAGAAAGGAGACTGGAAGGAGGTAACCAACTACCGTCTTTTGTCCATGCTGGACGTTACGGGCAAGATTTTCGCAACGCTGGTACTTAGAGACCTGGGTAGTTGCCAACCAAGTGCTTAATCTCGACCAGACTGGATTTAGACCAGGATCTAGCACTACTCATAACATCAGAGTGCTGGATTCATTGATAAATTCCACACTGAGTAACGAAAGAAGCTATTCTATATGTGGTCTTTGTAGACTTCACTAGCACTTTGACCAGGTAGTGAGAGAGAAACTCTGGTCTAAATTGACTAGCCTCAACTGTCCCAGCTGGTTGATCCAGATTCTAAAAGCATTGCACAGTGAGAATAGTGCAAAGGTTAGACTTAACAACGAAGGTACAGTGACCGAACCCATAAGTATTAACATGGGAGTTAAGAAGGGATGTGTGGCGGCTCCTAAACTATATAATCTCTACATCTCTGACTTAATCCAACGTATGGGATTAAAGTCTAACTGCCCTCCTAAATTGGGGACTACCCCAATAGTAGGTATGTAGATGACCCGATACTGTTCAATAGAACATTATCGGGCATCAAGAGCATGCTGGAGGAACTCTCATTGTATTCTTCCAAGCTGGGTCTTTCGATCAACTTGAGGAAGACGAAGATAATGTTGATTAGTAGAAAGGGTCCTACCCGTTTGGGAATTGAATCCAGACTGGGCCTGATATAGTTTGCCCATTCCTACTCTTATTTGGGCCTGGAGTTTGATGTATCTTCTAATTATAATCGGCTAATTGCACATAAAAAAAAACAGCCAAACTACTGATACTACAGGCCTGCAAATTCTCAAAAGGGAACGCGGGGTGCAGCCTGGTGGGTATTGTAAAGTTGTACCAACAGTGCTTTGTCCCAGCCATACTCTATGGCCTGGAAGCTCTGGCTATGCAGGACCTAAATTGGCTCAATATTCTAGAGGGTCAGTACTGGCGGGCAGTATTAGGTCTGGGGCCGTCCTGTTCTATGCAATACCTGAGGCTCGAGCTAGGCCTAACCTCTTTGAGAGGTTTGGACCAGCGTGCCTGGGGAGTTTTCTATTTAAAATCTTGTACTGTACCGATATGTAAGCTGCTTGCGATAGTGGGAAACAATCATGATGCCGAGAAGGTTTTGCAGGAAGGTAATCTTAAAAATCTCAATGAATCGCTCTTTTTAGAGATTGCTTGGATTCACGCCGCAAAGAAAATGATCCATCTGAAAAATCATTTGTCCACAAATGAAACCATTGGGATTGGTGCGAAAATTGCTCCCACCTTGAAAAGCTGAAAAAGGGTATGAGGCTGTGGCCAATGTAATTCATAGATACAGGAGGACACAGCCTTACTTGCTACTCTGCCCTGACCCGGCGGTGAGGTAGTTCCTGCTAAGGTTGCAAACTAATCAATTGCAAGTCCTTGCCATTACGGGTTCAAATCATGGTTTGGCATTAAGTGACAGGTCCTGCCATATTTGTAAGAGACCAGATCTCCTGGAAACTGCCAGACATGTGCTTACCTCTTGCCTTAAATTGGGCCCATAATACATGAGTTTGCTGGAAAGACTGGTACACAGATATGAGAGCATTGTTGGAGACTCATTTTGGGATTATTGTCTCAACTCATACACAAGATCATCTCAACTTGCCCTGTTTAGAGTGTGGTCACATGTTAGAAGTCTACTGCTACGAATTTAACTTACTGTTGTTGATTTGACAACACAGTTTTAGAATCGCTTTTCTTTAACTAATGGTATTGATTTATATTGTATTTTTGGTACTGTTCTGATCTATGTACTTGCTCATTTAATATTTAGAGACATACTTATCTTATGTAATTTTGTTCTGTTTTTGTTTGACTTACGATTTATTCCTGTATTTCTGTATAATTGTGGAAAAGATGTTTTGATCGATTTTTTTTTTTTTATCGTAATTTTAGAATTTGAAATATGAAGTTTTGTGTAAAGTTCTAATTTTGGACTAAAACACAATAAATTATTATTATATATACTTGGGGTTTATGGACTTTCCCTACGCTCTTACTGTGTCAATCGGAGCAATTTGTGGGGTAATGGGAATGCGATTTTTGCTACTACTCCTAACAGAATTGCACAATGGCCTCTCAGAAAGAGTCCACTCTGGCCACAAGGGTCAGCTTATCCCCAAATGTTCATGTTAAAGGATATTTGTACCATGCACCCTCACCAGCGGAGTGGGCCCCTGGGGCTCTGGCGGCTCTGAAAAAAAGGGGGGGATGACTTTGTGGGAATGAGCTGGAAAAGTGCAAGAGAGCAGTGATGTGCTGTTGCAGTCTCAACCCGGTAAATCCGTCGGCTGGACTTGGGGGTGTGTTCCGACCGGTAGCCATTGTGTACTGTCTGTGTGGTTTGTTTTGTTGTTGCAGTGTAGTGAAGTTTGTGCGGATTGCTGTGTTTATAGGCTTGTGGTTGTGTTTGGTTAGAGTTTGAGAGGTGTGAAATTGTTAGTGGATTGGTTCATTGGCATAGCTAACATTCATATTTCTATCCAAGTGTGGCACATACCAACATTCATGTTTCTATCCGGATGCGACGCCTAGTGTCTAAAATTCCATCTAGGTGTGGGACATGCTACCATTTACAAATCCTTCTAGTTGTTGTACATGCTACCATTCGCAATTTTCATCTAAGTGTGGCGCATGCTACCATTCACAGTTTCATGTAAGTGTGGGTATGCTAACATTCACATTTCTTTCTAGATGCGGCGCAGGCTAGTGTTCACAATTTCTCTAGGTGTGGCGCTTGTTAATAATGAGAAGTATGTTAGTATGCAATGCAAGGCAACATGTACAATCCTGTCGTGAATAGGTTCAGGCTGGTGGTCACAAATCTTTCTGGTGTAAGTCTATAGACGTCTGTGTGCTGGATAGGTAAGGTGTGGCAGGGGCTTTCTGGAGTAGAGTAATTGCTCTACACCCCACCCCTGCCACACTTACAGTTTTTGTTGGTGTCTGTTAACTGCTGGCTTCACTGGCTTACCCTGCGGACACCTGCAGACACGTCTTGGAGCTGCCAATACAAGAGCCGCCCTTTGCCTCGGGCCCTTAGCCGCGGGGCTGCCGGTCAGAGGGCTGCCCGGGTCTAGTCCAGAATAAGGAGGGTGGACCAATGGGAGCCAGGGGGAGGGTGCGGGAGGCGGGACTGGAGGGGAAAGTAGGGCTAGAGCATCGCGGACCTCACGGGCTGCAATGGGTGAAATAAAAACCAAAATTAGCTGTGTGGGCAGCGGAGGCCCTGCGCTTATCTGAGGGCCATGGAGGAAATGGCTCAGGAAGCAAGGTTGCAGAGGGAGTAGGGGGTGAGGGATGGGAGGTGGGCGGAGGGGGTGGAAGAGCCTGAGAGGAGGGCGAGGATGCGAGCCAGAACGTGGGGCCTGGGGGCCTACAATTTTAAAGGAGCCTGGGGGGATCAGGGGGTCTCAACCGATCAACTGGGAACGCCGGATGGTAAAGGCGTGATCCCAGATGCAGCTTACTCACCAGCAATGCCTAAAGCAGGCAGCCAATCACGGAGGGAGGGGTGGGCAGAGGGCGGGGAAGAGCATGAACGGAGGCCGGGGACGCGAGCCAGCATGCAGGGCCTGGGGGCACATACAAGCAAGGCCTACGATTTTAAAGGGGCCCGGGGGATCAGGGGGTCTCAACTGATCACCTGGGAACGCCGGATGGTAAAGGCGTGATCATGATGCAGCTTACTTGCCAGCATGCAGGGCCTGGGGGCACATACAAGCAAGGCATACGATTTTAAAGGGGTCAGGGGGGGTCTCAAATGCTCACCTGGGAACGCTGGATGGTAAAAGCGTGATCCCAGGGTGCAGCTTATTCGTCAGCAATGGGTATTAATGTAATACAATGGGTATTAAGGTAGGGCTCTAACCTGGCCCCATCGCTTTTTGATTTATATGTAAAACACTAATTGCAAACTTAAGCAAATTGACAATCTCTGGCAAGTATCTATAGTTACTGAGAATTAGTCTTCTCACCTCTGTGTCTGCATTGTGCAACTGCCGTATTTTTGGCATAAAGAGATTTTATACATTTCAGAAGTAGTTTCGAGACTCTTGTTTTGATCAGACCATCCCAGAGCAAAGCACGATTCATGTTGTCAAACGCTGTTTTTAAAACAGATTAAAAAGCGAAAATAAGGGCTTTTTTTTATTTATTTTTTGCACGATTTAAGGATAGCCTGAAAGCTTGCTCGACAGTGGCAACACCCTTGCGAAAACTTGCTTGAATATGGTGACGATCTTTTCACATTCTATCCAATAAAAACTAATACTAGAATTTTTGTGTAAACCTTCGCTAGGCTGTCCAAGAGGTAAATAGGAGAGATCATTACTATTTCCCTGCTTGAAAATGGGAACAATTTCTGCTTTATGCCAGGTGGCCTTTGGATTACAGGGTTCTACAGAAAGGAATCAGTACAGTTTATGTACAATATAGGGTTCTAAAGGGTGCAAACCAAAAATGTCCTGGGATAGTCATCATGGGTGTCAAGCTTACTGATCTGTTCCCATAGGTGACTAGTTTCCAGACTGCATCATGGTCTCTAACAGCTGCCTGAAGTTCTTCTCACCTTAAAAGCAATGTTGTCTTTCTTTTTCCTATCAATCATTGTCTTGTAAGCAGACCTTAACTTGGGTAGCTCTAACGGATTAGCATTCTTATTAGTTTTAATCGCAATGAAGAGATCCTGTTTGGACTTCCTGCAGTCTTTGTCATACCAGCTATTGGAGGTACCAGAGACCTTCCTTCTAATGGACTGGGCTGGTTGTGTGACCTATGGTCTGACCAGGCTCTCCAGATTTTCATTGAATAAGGACCATCCTACATCCCTAAAGGTTCTTTCACTAGAAAATCGTGGAGCAAAGGAAGAATGTTTTATCATTTTTGATGTTTGTACTCCAATTTGGATTGTGTTTTTCTCACTAGATAGATACCTTAATGTTCATTAAAACTGGTGCATTATGGTCACTACCTGTGCGATCAATAACGTAAACTTACCTTAGTAAACATCATGGGAAATATGAATTAAAAGGTAATCTAAATGGCTATGCAAGGTTTTTGAGCTGTGAGTCAGGTTGGCAGAGATGTCTCCTTGAATGCAGCCATTAGATGCTTTAAAACCTCTTTGAGCAAGGAAAGTTGCCAGTTGGAGGGCGAGGCTGCTTTGTGACCTAGAAGCAGTAAACTACACTTTATGGATTTCCCAAGGTACATATTTACTCATCAAAAATACCTTTCAGACTGCTTACTGGCCCAATTCGGGCAATAAAATCACCTGCAGTCATTACTGCACAATTTGAGCTAAAGTAACAGATCTGCTAAAGTGTCTAGCTATCTCTCCAAATTGTTTAAAAGTAGCAATGGAACGGATATATACCTTAAGCAAAACTAACATGAGACCAGTGGGAAGAGATTGTTTTAGCAATTGAATATCTGAGCATATAGTATTGATTGGTTCAATTCTTGATTTAGATTAAGTCTAACCCATTTTGACAAATCATCACTTGGTCTGGCTTGGATGCGGTGGCTTGGGCCTCACTTCCACCACGTTTTAGACAGAGGATAAAATGGGAGCTTGGAGCACAGTACAGTCTCGGGCTTCTCTGGCACAAGACGGCAGTTCAAATGGCCGTTCTCTGGATCATCGATGGCCAAGTCTCGTTTCCTCAAACGGTCTTTTGCGTTCGGGCCGGATGTTTTCAAACAACAACAACAACAAAAGTTCCTTTAACAAATGAACATTCGTTCCCAATATTCGCTGGGTGATGGGTTCACACCTGGGTCCCCCTCTTCTGGGCTGACCCTTTCTCTATCGTATTTCTTTGCATCTCTTATTCTTTTCTCATTAAACTTTAGTTTCACTCCTTGGATCTCCCTTGTGCGGGCTCAGACCTCTCGCGACTGCCATCAATTGGGTGACGACTTCCCCCCTGGCTCTCCCTCATTTGAACTCGCACCGTTCGTCGTTTCTTCTTTGTCAAACAGTTCAGTGGACCTCACTTTTCTAGGTACACTTTAACACTGTTTCTTGGGACCTTTTTAGTCTTCGTCCCTCTCCTCCGGCATCCCTCCTCCAGGTTCACTATTGCCTTTTCAAAGCTTTCTACTGGTTTCAAATGTTTGCAGGATTCACGTCCCTTTCCTTCATTAACAATTCGGGGCTCACTTCCCTTACTTTTAGCCAACTTAAGGATCAAAAGTCTTTTGAATGTACAGGGCTTTTCCTCGACCCTCATGTATGACCATTTTGAGTTCCAATGGCCATCTGGTTTCTGTAGTTCTATTCTAGCGGGGAGTAACCAGCGCTTCTCGAGTTAGCACCCACACGGTGCTGGTTTCCCTCTTCTGCTGGTCTCCCCTTCACAACATTTTACAGTTCAATCACAGTTCAATGCAATATGTTCCAACTTACCACTTTGCAATTCCTACTCCACACAGCCCGGCTCTTATCGGTTCTCCCCTCAACTTAACGGCTGTGCTGAACCGCTTGGCTTTTGGCTTCTCTGCAGTCCAGGCCAGTACCACAGGCGCAGGAGCTTCCCTGGCTCCTGTTTCTTGGCATAAGATTGCCCAGTGTACCGTTGACATCTGCGACAGGACACTTGTGCTATTGTTTGCAGTCTTAGGCTCTCTTCCAAGAAGGTTCAGTGTGTCTGGGATGAAAAGGGCAAGGTCACTTATCTCTTTGGCGCCTTCTTGATTCATGCCGCCTTCCTCCTTCGCTTGAGCTTCCGCTTGGTAGCCGTCTCGTTGTGATGTCTGCTATGCTCGCCTTTCTCGCCTTGCTCGTACTACACTCTTCTGCTCCACCTTTAATCCCTGTGGGGAAAAGGAAGGGCTGTCGGGTGTGTGTGGTTCGAGTTAATTGCCTGACTGTGCCTGACCATCGGTTGGGACCTGTCGGGTACACATGCATAACATTACAAGGCTGTGTCTGTCACAATGTGAGGAAATGTTCTGGGTGGAAAAGGAGAGTGGTAGAGTTCCTGAGCGTTCTATGTTATATTATGGAGAAGGTTTGCAAATTGGACGAGAATGACCGGGATATAGAACAGAACATTGGGGATTGGGAAAATGATAGTACACTGTCCCAGTAGATTGGGATTTCGGAAAATGATAATCAAAAGGACGGGATTGGCTGGGGTTGGGAAATGAACAAAGGGGATTGTGGGAATTTTAGTGTTTTGTCAATGCAGTATACTGGGGATTACGGAAAGAATTGGAGGGATGTGAAGGGGAATGATGGGGAGCATTTGGACAGGGAGTAGGAAAGCAACGATTCCGAGAGAGATTGTTTCTGAATACAACGGGGTGTGTAATAAATTCAGCAGAGGTGGAGGGGATGGTGAATTCTCAAAAGGGAAGTTTATCGGGTGGAAGGGAGGTTGATTTACTACAGCCTATAAAGCCTTGGGACCTTGTCCCCCTCGTCCCATTTTCTGGTATAATACTGCGTCTTCACCTGTGGCATTTCCTAGAATACAACCCTGGCTCCCCTACCCAGGTTATCCTCCCCCACTGGTCCACCCCCAGGAACTGGATCCAACACTGATGGCTGTGTCCTGGCCACCTGAATAAGGGATTCCCGGGGTCTTACTGGGAGAATACCCTCCGGTTTCTCACAAATGTCATCAGCAACAGAAACAGTGGCTAGAGCTATTATATGCTCCAGGATTGTTTATTGTGGAAGCCTTCTGGTAGGGATTGGGAGGAGAGCATTATCTAGACTACAAATAATACAGAATAGCACAGTTGGAGCAATTCGGGGTCTCAAAAATGTGATCATGTCTCCGATGGTAAGAGAAGTCTGCATTGGTTACCAATAGAAGCGAGAATTGAATTTCATCTGCTTACAATTACATTCAAATGTCTAGATGGACAATACCCTACCTAAGTGGCCGATAATCTGAGTATAAGAGAATAACCAAGTACTTGAGATCTAATGACCTCAAATTATTGGAAGTCTCCAGTTCCAATTTATCCTTTATTAATAGAAATACTTCTTGGGTAGCTGCACCAGAAAGCTGGCATTCTCTGACCTTGGACCTCAGAAGTTGTGAGTCACTAGAAATGTTTAAGAAAAAACGAAAACCCCAAATATTTAGGTAGGATGCTACCTAGTATAACGGATACTCACACGTCTGACTGTTTTTGTCCTTACAATCTGGTCGGGACTCAAGTTCCAGGCACCTGTATGCCTCCGGGCCCTTTTTGGTTGCGCCTGAACAAATGAATTAAGTTAAAAAAATATATATATATCTTCCTAGAGGACATAACAATATCAGATCAACGGTTTCCCTGATTTGGGATCCTTGCACCCCTAAATGCTCAGTGTAGCAGACACAAAATCTGACAAGTCTTATCCAATTAATGCTTTCGTTATTTGGAGAGTCAGGATTCTCGGATACACCTTCCAGTAACTTTTTTTTTTTTTTAAAGGAAAATAGATTGATCACATCATCATGCCGGAACATGCATCTAAATGTGTAAGAACTATAGAGGGGCCTGTCAATGTAAGGGAGGCCACAGCTGTTATCTCCACCAATTTACACCCAGCAAGAATGACTCTAACAACTCTAGAGCTTGTGCAGAGACATTTCCAACCTCCCTAAGACGTCTCAGCAGGATATTATGATCCACTGTATTTAATGCAGCAGATAAGTCCAACATAATCAGGAGTGATATGTCCCCATGATCTGCCGTGTCAAGAAGATCATCCCAGACTGTCAAGTAATGCTGTCTCTGTACCGAATCCGGGTAGAAAACCTGATTGTAGAGAATCCAGTAGTTCCTCCTTTTCCACATACTCCTGTAGTTGTAAGGTTACTATTTTCTCAAGAATTTTTCAGGGCCAGGGCAATCCTGCCACTGGCCGGTGTTGAAGCCAAGGTTGCAAGCAGCAACATTGTATGGCGAGCGCTGGAACAAACATTGTTAAAACGCGTGTCATAAGAGACGCAAGTAAAGTTGAACTGCTGATCAGTGACTGTACTTTAAAAGCAAGATACAATACCTTTGACAGAGTGGTCCGGCACCGCGTCAGTGCTCAATCGAAGGTCTCTGTAATGTATTGAGAAACCTGAAGATGTCTCCCTGTCCAAACTTTGAGGATCTATTATCCAGGTGGCCAGGACACGGCCATCGCTATTGGACCCAGTTCCTGGGTGTGGACCAGTGAGGGAGGATCCCCGGGATGGGGGAGGGGGCTTGAGGAGAGAGGGGGACACCGACGGGTGAGACGAAGTATCCCCCTTCCTTAACACCTTTTCCCCTCCTCTCGTGAAAGACATTCAAAAACACTGCCCTCCGCCCCCTTTTACGACACCAACACCTTTGTACCACATAATAGACAACAAATTAATATTAAACCTGTGTTTCTAATGGATTGTGTCCCCCAACGTATTCCTCATCTATGACATGTAATGTCCACAGCTGTGCTGTTTCGGAAATTTTTTCGGCAGAGGGCGCCCTTGCGTCGGGTTGATGTCCCTCGGGGGCCTCCGTTGAGGGTAACGTCATTGGATGTTATAAGTAGCACGCACAGCGCCTGTAGTCTCAGTTCTGTTTTTTCTGCAAACGTGTTTGCTTCGAGAACTCGGCGCGCCTCGTGTCTTATGCTTCGTATTGTGCGATTGTCTTCTTCGACCCAGCGCTCTGGCATCAAGAAATGTTGGGACTGCGGGTCCAAGATGTCCATCACAGACCTGCATTGTATTTGCTTGTGGTGCCTGGGCGAGGAACACGCCACAGATGACTGCTCGAAGTGCCAGTCGTTCACTGCCAAGGCCTTGGGGAAATTGAAGGTAGGCCGTGTTTCCAAACTCCGTAAATCGAAGTATACTGGTCTATCAACCGACGAGTCAAGAGGAGACTCTCCTCGTGGGAAGAGGTCCAGGAGATCTAGATCCCGGAGTGGTTTGCGCCACTCTTCCTCTTTGTCGAGGCGGTCCCGGAAGCAGCGTCACCGTTCGCCATCCCAGTCCTCGTCAGATGACGACTACCCGAAGATAGTGGCCTGCCCCACTAAAACCTGTACCTCCGAGGAATGAGAGTCTTTTTGGGATTAAATGTTAGATTTTCCAATCTCACGGCACAGTTCCGGCTGCGCCTTCTGTTGAAGCTGGCAAGGAATGGTCTTGCACCGATAATCGTGCGTCCTTGGGCCCGGATAGTCGGCGCGATAAACATCGGGAGCCATCGAGGTCCCGTTCGAAAAAGGCATCCGGGGATCGCCAGAGACGTTTCAGGACGCAACCTTTGTCTCCAGCCAAACCGTCGAAGCCTGTGAAGTTGTCAAAAGGTGTCGACACTATCGGCGCTGTGCCCATCGAGTGAGTCTGTCGGGCCTTTACCCCCGGTCAGACCTTTGAATCAGACCTTTGAAGCCTTTGGCGCCATTGTAGACGTCGAGGCCGTCTGAGCTGTCGACACCGTACGTGCATGATGGGCAGAATTTACCGGTAGAAGCCCTGTGGCTATTGAACCTCCAAGGAAGGCTACTTCTAAGTCTGTGAAGCCTGTCCCTGATAAGAGGTGTACTCCTCTCCCTAGGAAGGAGTCCCTCCTCAATAGTTTTGAAGATGAAGAGAGGTCTGAGGAGGATGTGCCCTTTGGTCTTCCTTATGGGACATGCAGTGCCCCGGAATGTCTCATTTTCGAGGAAAGTCGGATTGAGGATCTGTATCAATCCTTGCATGAGGCCAGTGGCCTAGACATGTCTCCTGAGATGGAGTTTGGTAGGCCCGAGCCTGGTGATCATGCTGAATCTTCTTATCGAAGACTGATGCTGAGGGTTGAGTACCTGGGTTAGTCCAGGCCTCCAGTTGATTATGATCTGGATGACCTTACCGACATCTTGGATCAGGGTCCGTCCATTGACTCGGTGTTGCCATTTCATGTGACTTTGCAAAAGAGGGTGGGTTGTCAAAGAAATACCGCCCATCCAGTAGCGCCCCCGGCGAGCTGTCCACACACCCTACTCCTGAGAGTTTGGTGGTCCAGGCGGCTACTGCCACCTCGAAGCAGGCAGCGTACCCTACCATTCCTCCTGATAGGGACGACAAACGCACGCACGCATGGATGGATGGGCATGCAAGGTATTTTCTGTTGGGAGTATGGCGCTGAAATCGACCAACTCCACCTGTGCCTTGGCAAAATTTTCGCACACTCTCTGAAATTGTTTATCGCTTGCGGCTGAGCATATTCCCGAAGGGGAGGCAAGGGATGGCTTTCTAGCTATTGTGCCGGATGGCAAGGATGCCATGTGTGAATCCCTTCAGTACGAGTTGGACACTGCAGGTAGTGTTGCAAGGTCCATGGCTACGAGCACCGTGATGCGCAGATTTGCGTGGTTGCGGAGGTCCGGTTTTGCACCCGATGTGCAGGCCCGTCTTCTCAACATGCCCTTTGACGGGTCGCATCTTTTTGGCAACAAGGCTAACGAGAGCCTTGAGAAGTTGCAGACCTCCAAGGCAGCTGCCAAATCTTTGTGCACAGCTGTTCGACAACCTCAGCCTTTTCGTCCTAGGGGACAGCAATAGAGGGGTGGTTACTTTTCGCTATTACTCCTCATTTGGAAAGGCAAAAGGGATGGCTAGTTAAAGGGACGAACGTAGGATCACTCGTGGTGGACGAGGTAGAGGGACCAAAGCCGCTCAGGGCAGCTGCCTCTTTGCCATCAGGCACTAGCGCTGCTAAACAGCTCTGAGGCTAGATCTTATTGTTCTCCGATGGGGGGCAGGCTGTCACAGCATCTCGAAGAATGGCGAGCCATTCCTTCAGATGCATGGGCTCTGGATACAATAGCCCATTGTTACTGCCTCCCTTTTCTCCAACGGCCTCGCGACAATCCACCGGGGAAACACTCTTTGAAGGTTCAGGATCCGCTCCTTGTGCAGGAGATTTTAGCCCTGCTGGAGAAAGGCGCTATAGAACCAGTGCCTCTGGCGGTGGGGAACAAGGGTTGGTATTCCCCCTATTTTTTTTATACCCAAGAAGGACGGAGGACTGAGACCCATTTTGGACTTGCGTTACTTGAACAAGTTCCTCAGGAAGGACAAGTTAAAGATGGTCACTTTCTCAGATCCTTCAGGCCCTCCAACTTCAGGATTGGTTGGTGTCATTGGACCTGCAGGGTGCTTATTTTCATGTGCCAACCCATCTCAAGCACAGAAAATACCTCTGGTTCGCAGTCGGTGGTTCCCACTATCAGTTTCGGGTCCTGCCATTCGGGCTCGCCTCCGTCCGAGGGTTTTCACTAAGCTCATGGTGGTGGTGGTGGTGGTGGTGGCGGCGGCAGCGCATCTCAGGAAAGGGGGGATTCACGTCTAACCCTACCTGGACGATTGGCTGATCAGGGCGCCTTCTCCCGAACAAGCCTTGCATCATCTCAATGTCACCTGCTGGGCTTCTCCCTCAACTTCAAGAAGTCACATATAACACCATTCCAACAGCTCCAGTACATATGGGGGGCTCATGCCGATGATCTGTCATCAGCAGTCGTTGGTCTCCATCGGAGTCCAGACTTCACACAATCTTTTGGAGCACGGAGAGCCAACAGACTGGCGCTGAAGGCTTTCCTGCCGTCTGTACAGGGAAGAATGTCCTGTTAATGACAGACAACGCGGTGGCAATGCATTACCTCAACAAGAGAGGAGGTGCAGGGTCACTGCCTCTGTGCAGGGAGGCGATGCAGCTCTGGTTCTGGGCAATACGAGAGGGAATGTCCCCATCGGCGGTTCATCTAGCCAGAGAGGAGAACATGGCGGCGGACGCTCTGAGCAGGTAGAGCGCAGTCTTCCACAAGTGGGAACTAGTTCAGGAAGTCCTTCAGGAGATCTACGACCTTTGGGGAACCCCACAGGTGGACCTGTTCGCGACTGGTGCCGTCCAGAAGTGCGAAAGGTACTGCTTGAGGGAATTTCCTCCGAGAGGAGCTCTAGGAGACGCGTTCGTTGTGGAGTGGCTCTTCCCACTACTGTATGCGTTTCCTCCAATCCCTGTCATCCCTCAAGTTCTCAGGAGTTTCGGGATCCGCATGATCCTCATTTCTCCAGATTGGGCCAGGAGAGCGTGGTAAACTGACCTTCTAGACATGTCCATCTGTCCTCCAATGCGTCTGCCCCTAAGAGAGGATCTTCTCTCGCGGGAGGAAGGTTGGGTTCTCCATCCAGAGGCCAAGAGACTCAACCTTCATGCATGGTTTCTGAAAGGCTGAGATCTAAAGATTGGGACCTTCCGGATGACGTGATGGAGGTGTTGCTTTCGGCTAGGCGGCCGGCAACAAAGTCCCTGTACCGTTGGCATAGGTTTTGCAACTGGTGCAGAGGAAAGAATGTTGATCCTTTCCAGTGCTCGATTCCGGAGGGTGTCTCCCTTCTTGCTTTCTTTGGCCCACAGGGGTCTTCAGGTAGGCACCATTAAGAGATATTTAGCAGTGCTGTCCATCTTTAAACGCTCTTCACAGGAATGCTCTTTATTTTAAAATTTCACTGATCACTCAGTTTTTGAAAGGGCTCACAAATGTGTTCCCGCCTTTGCCCTTTCAGATGCGGGTCTGAGATCTTAATTTGGTTCTGACATTTCTGATGGGTGCTCCATTTGAACCTTTGCTCTCTCCTCCGTTACGATTGTTGACGTTTAAAACTGTTTTCTTAGTTGCAGTTACATCTGCTGGAAGAGTGAGCGAGTTGCAGGCACTTTCTTCTAAGCACCCTTTACTTTGTTCCACAAGGACTGGGTTGTATTGAGAGTACGTCTGTCCTTTCTACCTAAGGTTGTGTCAGAATTTAATTTCAGTCAGAATTTAATTTCAGTCAGAAGGTGGTACTCGCTGCTTTCTATCCTGCTCCTCCTCATTCTAGTAAGGAAGAGGAACAGCTCCATAGGTTGGATCCTAGAAGAGCCTTGAGCTTTTATCTCTCCAGAATGGCTAAAGTTAGAGTGGACGACCAGCTGTTTGTGGGGTATACTGGACACCGTTTAGGACAGGTTGTTTCTAAGCAGACCTTGTCTAGGTGGATTATCCTCACTATTTCAGAATGCTACCGATTGGCTGGTAAGGACCCTCCTGAGGGTTTGCATGCTCATTCCACCAGGGGCATTGCTACTTCGACAGCCCTCCAGAGGGGTTTGCCGGTAAGAAATATCTGTGACGCTGCAATGTGGTCCTCCTATACACACGTTTGTTAAGCATTACTCCCTGGATACTTCCCATGCTCAGGGTGTTGCCTTTGGTAAGGTAGTGCTTTACTCTGCCATTTAATTTGATATGTCTAAACTCCTTTACCTCCTCCAATCATGGTTACTGCTTTGGGAGTCTGTCCTAGATGAAGAATATGTTGGAGGACACAATCCATTTGAAGAACCAGTTACTTACCAAACGGTATTCCTCATCACCCTCCCAGCCTACCCCTCACAATTTCCTATGCCATTACAGCTTATGTCCCGCAAGACTAAGTGAAGTTGATGCTGTGTTCTGTGCATGTGTGCCACACGTGGTGAGAAATGAGGCTACGGGCGCTGTGTGTGCTACTTATAACGTCTGATGACGTCACCCTCGACTAAGGCCCTCGAGGGACATCGACCCGATGCAAGGGTGCGCTCTGCCGAAAATATTTCAGAAGCAGCACAGCTGTGGACATTACATGTCATAGATGAGGAATACTTTGGAGGAACATCCAGTCAAAAAAAGTTACCAGTTTGTAAGCAACTTGTTCACCTGACATGTACGAACCCGAGGGTCCGGCAGAGTCAGGCAATTGACTCAAATCACACACACCCCACGGCCCTTACTTTTCTCCACAGGGATAAAAGATGGAGCAAGAGAGCACAGCAGACAGCACGACGAGACTGCTAATCCAATGGAGCAGTTAAGGAGAAAGGCGGCAGGAATCGAGAGGGTGGCGAGGCAAGAAGTGGCCTTGCCCTTTTCTTCCAAGACCCGCGTAACCTGCGAGGAAGAGGGCCTAAGACCGCAAACAATAGCACAAGTGTCCTGCAGCAGATGTCAGCAGTACACAGGGCAAGCCTATGCCTATAAGCAGGAGCGAGGGAAGCTCCTGCGCCCGTGGTACCGGCCTTGACTACAGAGAAGCCAAAAGCCAAGCGGTTCATCAACGCTGGTGAGTCAAGGTGAGAACCGATAAGACCCATGCTGTGTCGAGTGACAATCGCAGGAGTGGCAAGTTTGAACTATGCAACAAACTTTGAATTAACTGTAAAAGGGGAAACAAGCTATAGAGGGGAAACCGGCACCACATGTGTGCTGAACTCAAGAGACACTTGGTTCAATATACCCATCTGAGAGAAACTATGATTACCAAAGGGCCGAAGATGGGCGAGTGGAATAGGGCAAAGTGGTCATACAGCGGGTCAAGCAAAATCCCTGTACAAATAGAAAGACTTTGATCTACAAGCACTGTGAAAGTAAAAGCGAACATTAAAAAGTAAAGAGGGGACGGCGCCTAGAAGAGGGGGACCCAAGGGTGAGCCACTATCACCCTGCTCGAGAGCCACAGTAAACCTGGTGAAGGGAGGCTAAGAATCATCGAGAGGGGTGGGAGCCCGGCGGAGGGGGGATCCAAGGGTGAAAAGTTGTCACCCCGACATTGAGAAAAGTAAAAGCATAAGTTAAAGAGACAGCAAGAAGGATTGATACCAGAGATGAAGATATCACCCAAGTACTAGCAGTCAAGAGAGGTCTGAGCCCGGCAGAGGGAGATCCAGGGGTGAAACCGTCACCCGGGTACCGACAGTCCGAGCCCGACCGAGTGAGATCCAGGGGTGAAGCTCTCATCCAAACTTTAATAAGAAAAGAACTGAAATATAAAATTAAGGAATACAATACGTGAAGGGTCAGCGCCCAGAAGAGGGGGACCCAGGGGGTGAATCATTCTCACCCTAAACAATTTTCAAGTGGTTAAAGGCCTGAAGGCGAAAGACTTTCAAAGGAAACTGGACTTGGCCATCAATGGCCGGAGAACTGCCATTGGAACTATTGTCTCGTGCTGAAGAAGCCTGAGACAGTACTGTGCTCCAAGCTCCCACCTTACCCCGTACATAAAATGTGGGAAAGGAATGGCCAGGCTACCACATCCTGACATATCACTTGAGAACACTGCTTTCTTTTCTTAAACTATCCCACAACCTTGTTTTTGTATTAGTTGAGGTTTGGCAATAGGTTTCTTAGTATAGGTCCTTTTATTGTGACACAACGCCAGTAGGACTGCCTTATTTTCATTTGATGGTTGACACTTGCTCCCATCTTAGATTCAGGTGTAGATTAGTGTGTTTTTCCAACCTGCATTCATTGTTCAAAAACCACCCTTGAACTGTGATCAACTCTGTCTGTCTTACTTGTTGTCACCATGAGTTCCTCATAGTATCCAGCTAAGTAGTGGCAAAAGCAAAAGTGAGGAAAAGGTTACATCAAGAAGAGAACAAGTAATTGTGAATCGAAGTGATCCTGCGACGGGTCAAGCTAAATCCTGCGCACAGTCAAAAATCTTCTATTTTGATGAAGTAGAGAAAGTTTGGAAAAGTATGTAAATTTGGTCCAAGCTCGGCAGAGGGAGACCAATTGAAGGTTTTATGTTAAAGTGGGTCTGAGCCTGGCGGAGAGGGACCCAGGGTGAACAGTAAATCACCCGAGAAGTTTATGTGAAATCCTAAGAAGAAAAGGAACTTTAATGATTGTCATGTTGCATCAGGCCCGCCGAAATAAGAGACTTTGGCACAGAAGGCCTTTATGTTAAGGTTTTGAACTGCATCCTCGTGCTAGAGAAGCCAGAGAGTGTGCTAAGCTTGAGTGCGAAAGACGTGGGGAAGGGAAGCCAACAGTTTTAATATCCTGACATATCATTTCTTGAACACTTTTTTTTCTTTTGCATAACATTGTTTCCCACACTATTTGTATTTAGAAGTAAGGATTGGGAATAGGTTTATTAGTTTAGGACCTTTTTATTTTGAAAGACTCAACTAGGACTGCGTTATTATTATTATTTGATGGTCGTAGCTTGCTCCCATCTTTAGATTTAGAATTAGATGAGCGTTTTTCAAACCCAATTGAAGTTCAATAAACACCCTTGAACTGTGATCACTTGTGTCAGTCTTACTGTTGGATACCATGCCTTCCTTATAGCCCCCTCCTCTCACCCTTTTGTGAGGCTAAAAACCTGGCCGTCATCTTTGACTCCTCTCTCCTTCGCACCCCACATCTCTGAATTTGCCAAGAAGGTCCACTTTCAGCTTTACTTTCTCAGAGGCATTGTCCCCTTCCTCACCTTCCCCCCGGAAACTCAATGTCTCCTGACCTCTGGTTCTCTCCAGGCTCGATTCCTCTTTCCTCCCTCTGCCCTCTTCAACTAATCCAGACTAGGACTGCAAGACTTATCCTTGGCCTCAAGCCCAGGACCGCATCTCTCCAGCTCTAAAATATCTCCACTGGCTCCCAGTGGTTGCAAGGATCAGATTAAAGACCCTCTGCATCATGCAGAAGCTTTCAGGGGCCGCGGACCAAGCAACATCCATCTCTCTCACTAAATACCTCCCTGCTAGAGCCCTTCGGCCATCTAGCTCCAACTCTCTGCAGATCAGACTATTTTCCAAGCAGAGTGTGAGGGGTAAATATTGTTCTTCGGCAGGAGCCTCCCTCTGGAATGGTCTCCCTGCCGCTCTGTCTTGAGCCGGATCTCCTTAAGTTCCGGAAACCTCAAGACCTTCCTTCTTTCTTCCTCCTTCCCTCTCCCTTGCTAGCCTCTACCTGCCGCTGACACTGGTTGCCTGTGACCCTTTTTTGAGTCTTCTGGGGCAAGGCCTTTGTTTCAATCAGTCTTCCCCTGGCCCCACTTAAAGAGCACTTGCCCTCGGCCTCCCTTACCAGACTAGCCACTGAGTCTGGTCCATCCTCGTACTATTCATCCCTGCCCCTCCCTTCCCTGGCACTGGCCCTCTTGGGTTCCCCTGGCACCTGCCCATACCCTGTTGGTCCCATCCCTCCTGCGCTTCTTCCTCAACCCCTTCCCCCCCTCCCATCTCTTGCCCTGTCCTTCCCCCTGCAGTTCATGTTATTGCACTTGCACAATCCGAATGTCACAAGGCCTAGTAGGACTGTTACTATTGTTTTTCTCCTCTGCCCCCACTCCCCCAACCCCCTTTTGTCTTTTGGCACCAGGAAACACTTCCTGCTGTATAGGTGCCATACATGTTCACATGTTCAATAAATAAATAAATACGTGCCAGGAACCTAACTGCTATGCTTGCTGACATCTCCATGGTCATGTGTAATCCTCTTCCTACTCATTGCCAGGCCAACGTATTGGACCTAGTGTTCTCAGAGAAAGATCTACTTACCACCTTTTAATCCACTTACAGTGGTCTGGTCAGACCACTTTCTTCTACCTTCTGTTGTTACTCTGTCTCTCTAGTCCCTGCCACCCCCTCGAAAAAGCAGAAAACCTAGCAATATTGGGGTAGGGTACATCTTTCTAATGTGGCTAACCTCCTGCTGGTTTGCAGTAATCATTTTACTACCATAGAGGGACAGGACCCAGGCATGCCTCTTATTAATGCTATGACGGATGTGGCTGATGCTCCGATTCCAGTGGGGATTCTACTATGTCGGCCCAAGCCCCCTGCACCATGGTTCAGTCCAAATTTGTTGGCCTGCAAGTGGGCTTGTCGTCGGGCGGAGCACAGTTGGTGCATGGATTAGGATCCAGACGCTAAATTAGTCTATAAGCAGGCAGTCTACTCCTATTATGGTGCAATTAAAAAAACAAAATCTCTTTTCTTTACCATTTGTATCGGATTTGCTCTTCGCAAGAGCTTTTTAGAGTGGTGAAAGAACCATCTTCATTGTCCTCATTATCTCTCCTTCCAGTTTTTATGAAGCTTATGGGGTGATTATTAAAACTCTGCTCTCCTGCTTCCCGGAAGTGAATAAAACTTCACACCCTCTACAGTCAGGCTTCAGACTCCATATGAGGAAAGAGTTGGTCATGGTCTCACTGCTAGATGACTTTCCGCTGCTTCTGGAAAGTGGGAAGGGCGGGGTGTTCATTCTCGTTGACCTCTCTGCGACCTTTGGTCCAGTCACTGCAGAAGAATCGCATGATCAACTGTATCAGATAGTCATATAAGTGGGGTTCCCCAGATGCCCATCTTCCTTTCTGGCAGGTCGGATGCAAATGGTATCCTTGGATCCTTTACCTTGACTCCGACTGTTCTTTCATGTGTTCTCCATCAGAGTGCTTTTTTCTCTCTCGCTCTCCTTCGTTTCAATCGCTATCTTCGCCCCTTGGCAAATCTTAGTTCTCAGCACACGGTCCACTTCTACACATATGCTGATGATGCACAGTTAGTGTTTCGTCTGGACTCATCGACTCTGCAGCCCTTGGTCAAACTGAAAACCTGTCTTGCTGCAATTGGGAGCTGGATGGCAGAGAAATGGTTAAAAGTTCAATTTGGAGAAAACAGATGTTTTGGTGATTGGGACCGCCAGCCTCACTACAAACTGGAACGCAGAGTTCTGGGTCCATGCCCTACCCCCAGTAGCTCAGTACAGAGCTTGGGGCTGAAGCTCCTGCCTTCGGGTTCAAGAGATGTACATATTACAGCAATGTGCAGTGCCAACTTTGCCAAGCTTAAAACCTTGAGGAAGATCCGTTTCTTCCAGCTAACTGCAGTGTGCAGGTGGTCATAGCATCAATCATGGGGTTGCTGGATTATTGCGATGGCTTAAATCTTGGTCCACTGGCCTTCCTGATCCAGTGACTGCACATTTTGCAGAACTCTGCAGCACGTATGGCACTTGAGCTCACCGCCTCATGCATCACAAGACATGCTACTTCAGCTCCATTGGCTACCAGTAAATGCTGAAAATAAATTCAAGACTCTGCATCACACACCAAGCTATCTATCATGTGGGCGCAGAGTACCTGCAGGATAAGCTGACCCATTACCAACCGGTTACGTGTTTACACTCAGCCTCCCAAAATCTTTTAAGAATAACACGTTATCGAATAGTGGCCTTAGGCAGTCGCTCTTTTCCAGTCCAGGCACCCACTCTGTGGAAGGCCCTGCCTCTGAGGCTTTGAGTGATTGAGGATAATTTCCAGTTTCGCAGGACGCTGGTGACATATTTGTTCTACTTGATTTATGGCAAGCTTACCAGCCTCGGCTTCTCAGCACCTTGATGCCTTTGGGCCTTAGTGCGCTCTATAAATACCACAAATACAATACAATACAATGCAATGTTCAGAATCACCATTGTATTTACCTGTGCACTTGCTTTTGGGGTAGACTTGTTTCTTTAGGTTGAAGCTAAAGTTAACCCCTCCCACCGCAGAGCAATTTAAGGGAACATCTCAAGTTTGACACTACAGGATTTTGGTGTCGGAGCAGCCCATCGGCATTCCGAAGACTACTACATTGTCAAAAATCTGTTCAAAATAGGAATTATTCCAGGTGTGATCAGAGCGGTAAAACAGTTTGTTGCAAGGCAGACTTTGCTTTCTCTCCCCAACAACGCCAAAGCTAAACATGCACTTATCAGTCGCCTCAATAAGCGATTTATTTTATTCCCAACCAATATAAAACTGAGAATAACTGATCACAGCCAACACATGGTTCTTAATGTTAAAAGTCACACAAAGGCAATTAGTGCAATGCAACGGCTAAGGATGACTTGCTATGTAGCTTTAGGCTTATCCATATGTAACACTTTTACGCACCTCAAACTACCCTGGAACCTTTGTAAAAAATATGTATGAGGCCAGATGCATTTATGCTATTGCTGAGCATTAACTGCATGGCTGGAAGACTACAGCAAGATTTACTTAGAAGGCCAGTGTCATGGAAGTTTGATGTATGTTTGAAAGTATTTTAGATGGTGAATATTTGGTTATGTGCTGGCTAAATGTGTGCAAACGCAAGGAATCAATTATATTTCATGTGTACTTCTAATTAATTGGTGGCTTATTAATCTTTACAATTTTTACGTATTCAGTTTTTCGTATGTTTGTAGTAGTTTCTAATGAAAACGCATTCCATTGAAGTACTTGCATAAATGTCTAGGCCTTGGTCAAATAGAAAAGTTATACAACAATAAAAGAATTATATGGCTGGAAAACTTTTTTTTAAAGATCAACGTCTATATGTACCCAAACCAATATTAGGTGGACACAATGACAAATGTGAAATTGGAATTTAGGAAAGTGAAATGGACTAAATAAGAGGATTAATGGTTTGGCTATGATTTTAGGATAATACATTTTGTTTAGCAAAAGATATGCGAATAACATTTTCTTTTTTTTTAAAAGCAAAAGCGTTTGATTTGGTCATTTTATTTTTTTCTATCAGCAGTTACTGGTTGAAAGATGCGTAGTTCCCAATTACAGAGTGGGAAGAGGGAGGTACATGGAAACTGATATTACGATGAAACATTTAAGGCAATCGTTCAGACTGCAGAGTTTCTCATGTGTTTAACATTTTTTTAATAAAAGTTAGGATGGTCTCCTTTGGCCTACTGCAGAAAGAAGCAGGGGGCGGGGGATATGTGGTTTGTAGTCAAACACTAAGAGTAAGCAAGGACATTTTAATAAGCAATGCGATTGATTAAATCTACAAATCACTCTGGGGGGAAAAAAAGAACTGGAGTAAATAGCAGACAATTGTGTAAATGAGAGAAAACCTGCACTCCCGAAAGAATAAGGTAGACCAGTGCATTAACTGGTATATCAAACAATCTACAACAAACTAGGGTCACCAAACTGCAGCGGAAAAATGCAGCTTACCAATAACGGTTAAAATGGGGTACAAAAAGATAACCTAGTTCATTAATGGAATAAATGAGTTACTTGCTGGCCATCTGCGATATCTAACATTTAGGAAATGTCAAGAAACCACTGGATTTAAAGCATGAAATCTGTGTGAGATGGGTGTATGATTTATAAAGCGTGAACTTAGCTAGGAAGCAACGGAATGCTTTACATGGGAGACGCGCCGCAGGTTTTACAAGTAATGGTGCAGGGGTAGCAGAGGATCTGGCATGTATTGGGAAGTAGGAGATGGGAGGGAATGCAGGGAAAGAGGAGAAGGAGAGGGCCAGATGAGAAGAACAGGGTGGAGGGAGGGATCCAGAAGCAGAGAACTAGGGTTAAGTGGAGTGACTGGCATAAAATAATGAGCGATTGTTATACAATTCCGATTTTATTTTGAATATCAAGATTACAAATACATGTTTTAGCACTGTTTTTTTTATATATGTTGAAAATAGTTTTAAATGAAAGTAAACTGGGGATTTAAAAAATGAAGTGTAAGAAGATTAATCTCTTACAATATGAACACAAATATTTTTACATTCACATGAACACAACATTTTTTACATTCACATAAGGGTGAAAAGCCTATTTTTTCATGTTTTATAGACTAACTCAAAATGGGCAATATTTGACATAGAAGGCACGACTCCGCTTTTTCGTTCTTCCGAAATGTCCTCATTAATTTGGGTATAACACTTGTTAGGAAGAAAAATGTATTAATGTTATTACTATTTATTTTATTGCGCAACTTGTAAAAATTACAATTCATAACGGCGGAGCCCTCACAACTGCTACAAAAAAAGAATTTACTATTTTGAAAAACAATGAGCATGTATCATGGATAACTGTTAAATGGAGTATTTATTTAATGCCTCAATGCTACTTTGTTATACTATATCACACAATTGAAAAATGCACTGGTAAAATCTTTTCAATGTTCAAAGTTTGTCCATGTGGGCTGTTCTAGCGATTGTTTTTAAGACAAGAAAAGTCGGCTGACATAATGCTTAATATTCTTGTTTTTCAGGTCTGTGCTTGCGCTAGTCTTATTCTTCCTCGAAACCACCCCAAGGCTAACTGACATTCGCCACCAAAGGATCACAGAGACGGTAAACTACGTCACTGCCACAAACATGCAGCACTGCATACATCAACTGAAGCACATCACAAAGGAAATGCTGTAAGGTAGATGTTACACATTTTAAATGTCTCGCAATTGTCCTTTTTATGCTCCAGGATATAATTCACTAATGGAAGGGGGTATAGCAACATACTGCAATTAGCGAAATATGTAACTGCATACATTTTTATTTTTTAAATTTGTATTATAGATTTCTATGCCAGTATTTCGTATTACTTTGGACCAGATGGCTGTGCAGAAAAACTATATTAGAGGGCACTTGGCCAGCTGAAGAAAAACGTGTCTTTGAGCTATGTCCTGCACCATCCATCGCCCCATTCTCCCACCTCTCTGATATGATCACCAAAGGTTTTTAGCACCCCTATAGGTGTCGGGAGGTCGGGGCCACCCGATACTGCAGTGGTGGCTCCCGTTGATGCCGGGAACCGTTAACAATTGCACTTAAAGTGAGAACCCCTGAACGTCAAAATGGCGATCAGAGCCGAGACAAAGCAGCCTGCAGGATGCTGGGTGCATGCCAGCCGCTGTTAAGGGACAGGACAGCGCTGCATTGGATATTCGAGGGCAGGTTGGCAAGTGAACTCCAATGGCATGGTACCTGCGCCAAGACGCAGGGAAAAACCTTGAGGCAGCGGGGCTGCACAAGGGAGGCGGCATCAGGATCAGAACAGAGAGCTATGGTGAGCGCCTGCTTATGACAACGTGCGCAAGAGGGCATACCATGCCTGGAGACTGCAGTGAGCACTACAAATTGATCTCAGGGGTTGGAGAACGCTAGGCTCTCTGGTGGGTCCAGACAGAGATCCTGCTTTGGATGGGTGGCGGAGTGGCCCGCTGCGTGGGGGAGTCGGCAGACAGAGCCTATTTAGCCTGCAGCAGCAACATTATCAACCACAGAGTATGAATTAGCAAGGGCCTCAAGCTGTGGTTACCATAGCTGTGGTTACCATAGCAAAGCACCTGTGAGGGCCTAGTGATCTCTTGATAAGTGGTGCTGCATCAGCCTATTACCTGCCGGCAAACAGGGGTGTAGAACGGGTGATGCCTCGCTTCCTACCCTGGTGTGCAGCTGCCCGCTGAGGCGAGTTTGTGCTTCCTATAACCATGGCCATGCAAACAACCAAAACCAAGGAGTTGCCCGCAGGAGATATAAAAGCACTGCTGCAGGGGCAAGATGGTCCAAAGAAGAATTAAATGGTGGCAGCATCCCACGTTCACTCGCCAACTAGCCTGCAACTTGATCTTGAGTATACACCCACGAGAAGATCTGATCTCCATCTGATGCTAACTGAAATCCAACAAGAAATCAAAGATAGTGTGGCAACGCTGACAATTACAGAATTGAGCAAGCACATGGTGGCAGTGGTAAAGGGAATGGACAAAGCTGAATCTACCCTATGCGAACAGGTTTTTGAACAGGAGGAGATCTCAAAACGAATGATGGAGTTGGAACAACAATTTGAGCTGGTAATGAACAAACAGATGGATGCAGAAAATATGTCCACAAGAAATAATATTCAGCTATGGGGGATTCCAAAATCTGTGTCAGATGCAGACCTAGAGGTCTACGTTCGTACTTTGTTCCACCAAGTCCTAAATGCCTCGGATGACGAAGAGATGTTACTTGACCGTACGCACCGAGTATACAGTGCATATCAGCAGAATACAAATGTGCTCCTGGATGTGTGTATCGCTCGCCCAGAGTGCACGGACTGTCATTAATCACCAGCGCAATTGCAGAGCCTATACTTTGAACGCAGGTAGACGACGCAATGACTTACAACCACACGCACGCTTAGAAAATAATGAGCACTTATACGGCTATTTATTCATAGCTTGGAAGCAACAAGTGATAACACAGAACTAAATCACAGAAAAGACAGAGAATTCAAAAGAAAATACATCACCGTGGGCATAACTGAATCCCTCATCTCGCCAGAAGCGGCTGGAAGATCCCGGTAACAGCCAGGCCGAGAGCACAACAGCCCACAGGTATGCCGGACAAAGGCGTCCCCCTTCCGACTGAGGTCTTTGTACATATCTCGTCTGACCGCTGACGGGTTCCGCATATATGCACTCCTCAAACAGGGGTGGCAATTTCTCAAACCTTCTAGCAATGCGCTTGCGCATTGATAAGTGACCGTTGGTTGCCAGCTGGGTCAACCGACAGTAACGTCAAGGAGCAAAGCGCTTCCCTCCTCTCCTAAGAACAAACGCCACGGAAAACCGTTCCATAACTCATAGCAAGACATAACAAAACCAGCTTTCCCAGCAGAATGTCCTTGACTGGCTGCATACCAGGCTTGGAAAGCATGTTTTTTTTTCAGCAAAGCAAATTCAGCTCTCAGCAAAGTAAATACAGCTTTTCACTGAGGCATGGAATAAATATCCATTATGGCTCTGAGTGCCCCCAGAATGCACTGCGAACCAGCGCCATGTTATAGCTCAAGCATAACAATGTGTTAACTAGGGTCCACCTGTTTCAAAGGAGAGAATTATGGTAGCCACAACACATCAAGAAATGGTCTGGTTTAGAGATGCCTCCTTAAGGATTTACCAGGATCTAGCCCAGAAGACTCTGCAGAGGTCGGAAGAGCCGAAGGCTGGTTGCGTGAAAAGGGCGTGTGTTACCGCTGGACTATTCTCTTTGGATTATGCTTGGAGTACGGCAATTGAGCTTATAATATCACTAAGGAAGAAGAGGCAGCATAACTGATGAGCAGGGAGGAAATGGGCTGACAAGTAGAGGAGTCGCACAAGGAGATTGTCGAGGGGAAAGAAATGCGCACTCCCAAAAAAGATGGATGTTCACCAGCTCGGCCAGATCCTAGAGGAAAAGGAAGGGCTCGAGAGCACAGCTAGCTGCCCGAGGAAATGGTGCATGTAATTATGACCATAATACTATGGTAATACTGTGGGAGTGTTGGGGGGCTGGGGAGGAGTTTGGGTGGGGGTATTTTGGAGAGTTTTAGTTTTTGTTGAACGTTAACTGTGGCATGAGGATGGGATGCAGAAGTTGTAGGTTGGGTGGTCGCTTTTCACTTTGGAGAGGTATTGCGGGGGTGAGGGGGGGGGAAGACCTATAATTGGGAATGGTTGAGCTAACATTGATTGCCCTGAATGTACAGGGTCACAACTCTCCCTCCAAAAAGAAAGTCAATTTTTGTTCAGTTGGTGGAAATGAAAGCTTCCATTGCTTTTCTTCAGGAGACAAACCTGATGGCAGATGATGAAAGGCGAATGAGGAATAGACTGTTTTCCCAACAGTATTATGCGTCATCTGGAGCAAAGAAAAAGGGGTGGGAATCTTGATTGGTTGCAGTGTTAGTTTTAAGAAACCATTTCTATACAGAGGATCCCGAAGGGAGGTTTCTGATTTTGAAAGGATTGCTTGGGGAACAGCTTTTTACCTTGGTAGCACTTTATGCCCCCAATGAAATGCAGGAACTTTTCATTAAGACGCTGAGGATCCGACTGGGAGGTCTGATCGAGGGTAAGCTGGTGGGGGACTTAAACTATGTCATGAAACCCCCACATGGACAAAATGCTATTTCCAACGGCTAAAGAAAATGGGCATAGACCGGAACTGGCGAGGTTTCTAAGGGAGTAAGGCCTTATAGAGACTTGGAGATTTTTCCGGCAGGAAGAGAGAAAGAGAGTACACGCATTTCTCCCCAGGTTTCATTTACACCGATTCCCATGGTGGGCTCCGTGAAACTGTTAATTCCCCGGTTGTGTTACAGGTGGAGTGGTTCCATGTAATGATGTCCCTGTGAAAATGTCGCCTGGGAAAAAAAGTTTCCAAAAAATTGCTGTTTTTTTGCAGGCACATTATTACTTTGAACATGCGGGGGACACCTCTGTAACCCCCCCTGCTCCGCTTGACCCCCTATATATGGACATCCTACATAATGTCGCCACAACCTTTTCTTGGCGATATTATGAATGGTGACCAAATATATGGGGACATTATTACCGGATACTGGTGGAGTTGGGAGGTGTAGTACCAAAAGTAAGGAAACCGTGGAAGCTGAATGAGTTAGTCTTGCGGGGCACTCAGAGGGCATATGGAGGATGTTATATGGAATTACTTTCAGGAGAATGATGCAGAAGGGATGGACTTGCGAGTTGTGTGGGACACTGCTCAGGTAGTGATTAGAGGGGAGTTTATCGCTGAGACAGCTGCATTCTTGGCAGCGCAAGACTTGGTTTGGCTGACAGTGGAATAGTAAAGTAGCAACAGCCGTGAAAGCTCATGCACACACGAATACATTGAGATCATTGAGTGGATTGAAGATTAGAGCGCGATTGGGAGCCCATGCAGCGGACAAGTCGGCCCAGCTATTGTTCCATACTACGCAGCCGTACTAGTGCAAAGGGAATAAAGCCAACCGCTACCAGGCAGCCAAGTTGCATAAGCAGTGGGATAAGAATTATATCACACAATTACAAACAGGGATGGGGGAATAATTGCGAAGGGGGAAGAGGAGAAACTAGGTATAATGGAGGCATATATTATAAGCAGTTAGTGAAGTCAGAGAATCTGCATCCCGCAGA
Organism: Ambystoma mexicanum; assembly: GCF_040938575.1. Taxonomy (NCBI): domain Eukaryota; kingdom Metazoa; phylum Chordata; class Amphibia; order Caudata; family Ambystomatidae; genus Ambystoma; species Ambystoma mexicanum. Next base: position 905,413,951 of record NC_090939.1, read on the forward strand.
CCAAAATGCTTTTATGCAGCGTGGAGACCTACATAGGCTGTCGGAGGAAGATAACGTAGCTCTAGAAAGCCTGATAACCGCAGAGGAGGTGGCGAGGGCTATTGACTCACTGCCTCCTAACAAGATGCTGGGTCCTGATGGGTTCAGTAATGGCTTTTATAAGACATTCAAACCGTGGCTAACATCACAACTGACTAAGTTGTTTCATGTAATCCAGGAGAAGGGAGTGATCTCTCGGGACATTGGTATTTCCACCACAACATTGATCCTTAAACCAAATAAGGACCCCACGGAATGCAGTAGTTATCACCCCATATCATTCCTCAATAATGCAAAAATGTAATCTAAACTACTAGCTTGACATTTAATGGGGATTCTTCCTAAAAGTATTCACCCTCATCAGGCGGTATTTATAATGGGTCGTCACACAAAGGACAATACTAGAAGGGCAATGAATGTTGAGTGGGGCACCACAACATTGCAGAGGATTTTGATTGCAGCCCTAGATTCCATGTGTGGTTTTGACTGTATAGACTGGGCTACTTGCGAAAGATTCTAGAGGCTTTTGGTCGTGGTCAAGCCTTTGTCCGGATGTTTCTCGCAAACTTCCAAGTTCCAGCGATGCATTTGATAGTTAATGGGTGACTCTTGATGGTAATTGACATCAGGAGGGGCACGCAACCAGGTTGCTCCCTTTGCGCGCTGATCTTCGCTATGGCAATGGAACCATTGGGGATTGTGATGCGTGGCATTGAAGAGATAGGGCGAGTGAAGGGGGTTGGCCATTCGCACAAAATTGCTTTGTAGCGGACGATGTAGTGCTTTTTTTACACACTACTTCTCACTCTCTGTCAAAGGTAAGGAACAAGTTACTTACCTGTAACTGTTGTTCTCCAGCATGGGTCTAGCATGGATTCACATGCTCATGAATATTCCCCATCGTCAGGCTGGGAATCCTCGGTAAAGAAAAAATCTGTTTCATTTCTGTCTTTCTCCTAATAACCAATCACTGGTCTCTGGGTCATACTGCCCCCAGCCAATGACTGCCCTCTACCTAACCCCTCCTCTGGCAGCCATCTTCAAATTTGGTAGCACGTAAAGTGGCAGTAGGACCAAGAGAAGAGCCGCAGAGGGGTAGGAGGGAGGGTTCGCATGTGAATCTGTGCCAGACCCATGCTGGAGAACAACAGTTACAGGTAAGTAACTTGTTCCTGCCCAAGCATGGGGTCTGGCATGGATTCACCTGCTCATGAATACAAGAATACATATCAGTACACACATGCACAACCGCGGGAGGTGGCAAGGCTCAATATTAAGCAATTACATCAACTCAACATTAAGCATCTCTTACCCCTTCACCAGGTCCACCTTCAGGCGAACAAGTTGCGCAGCACTGCCTGGCCGACTCTGGACTCCTCCCTGGAATCCCGGTCGACGCAGTAGAATCTTGTGAAGGTGTGCGTCGACCTCCACGTAGCAGCCCTGCAGATGTCCAGCAGGGGCACACCAGATAGGAACACTGTGGTAGCAGCTATCGCTCTGGTCGAATGGGCTCTTGGACGGCCGGTGACCGTGCATGATGCAGCCAGAGAGACATCTGGAAATGGAAGCCTTTGAGAGGGCCTTCCCTTGGTTCACAGGTCCAAAGTTCACAAACAGCTGTGATGTCTTCCGAAAGCTCTTTGTGCGGTCCACGTAGAACTTCAGTGCTCTAGCTACATCCAGCGAGTGCAAAGTCTTCTCAGCCGGCGACGAAGGCGACGGGAAGAAAACAGGTAACACCAAGGGCTCGTTGAGATGGAAGTCCGACGGCACCTTGGGCATGAAGGAGGGGTGCGTCCTCAGCACCCCCCCTCGTCTCGTGGAAAGTCAGGTATGGAGGCTTGCAGGAGAGGGCCTGGATCTCTCCCACTCGTTGTGCGCAGGTGATGGCCACAAGAAACGCTGTTTTCCACAACATGAACTTCAACTGTGTCGAATGCAGAGGCTCGAATGGCGGTCCCATGAGCCTGGTCAGCACCACGTTGAGCTCCCACGCGAGAGCCGGATACTTCACCGGCGGGAACGATCAGAACAGTCCCTTCATGAACTCCTTCACCAGGCGATGGGACCACAGGGATGAGCGCCCCGGAGTTCTGGTGTAGCGGGAGATAGCTGCCAGATGGATCTTGATGGAGGCATGGGCCAGCCCCGCCTTGGCCAGCGATAGCAAGTACGGCAGCACATGAGGGGCCGTAATCCGCAGAGGGTTAATCTTCTGTGCCCGGTACCAGACAGAAAACCTCTTCCATTTGTGTCCATAGCACTCGAGAGTTGACACCCTAGCCTTTGCAAGCACCTCCTTGCAGGCCGCCGGGATATCGTACCCTCCAAACTCTAGTGCTGCAGGAGCCAGGCCTGCAAGTTCAGCGACCCCGGGTCGTGGTGGAGGATGGTGCCTCCTTCTCTGGCGAGGAGATCCGCGTCCGTCAGCAGTTTGACTGGGGTGGGGTAGCGGGGGGGAATGCCGACATGTCCAGAAGGTCCGGGAACCAGATCTGTCTCGGCCAAGCATACAGGAACAGGCCCTCCCAGGGGAATGAGAAGGCATCGCCCATGCTCCCCGGCTGGGGAAACCTGCTGGTGAACCTCCGGCACTTGGTGTTAGTCGCTGTCGCAAATAGGTCGATCTGTGGATTGCCCCATCGTTGGAAGAGTAGATCCACTTGATCCTGACGCAGTTGCCACTCGTGGCACGAGCGCAGCTCCCTGCTGAGTGAGTCAGCAATGGTGTTCTTTATTCCTGCCAGATGGAAGGGTATCAGAAACATCCCTTGGGCGACGGCCCAGTGCCACAGATTCTAGGCTTCCTTGGATAGGGCTGGGGATCTGGTGCCTCCCTGCTTCCGGATGTAGAACATTGTGGTGGTGTTGTCGGTGAAAATCCTTACCACCTTGCCCTTGAGGGATGGGAGGAACGACTTGAGGGCCCAGAACACGGCTCGGAGCTCCAGGACATTGATGTGTAGTGACCTCTCCTCCGGGAGCCAAAGGCCTCTTGCGTGGAGATCTCCGGTGTGCGCTCCCCATCCCTCCAGGGAGGAGTCAGTCGTCACCGTCTCCTAATGTGCCGGGGTCTGGAAGTCCATACCCGCCACCAGATGCATGCGGTTGTCCCACCACCGAATAGCTTGGCGGAAAGTCTCGTTGAGCGGGATCCTGTCTTCGAAGTTGCCCGCCGCCTGCATCCAACGGGCATCGGGGAAATCTTGCAGTGGACGCATCCGCAGCCTGCACAGGCGCACGAGGACATCATGCCGAGTAGGGACTTGATGGTCCTCACCCTGGCCACGTCCATGGTCGACACCCGTTGCACCTTGCCTAGGATGGCCTTCATCCTTTCCTCCGTCGGAAAAGCCAATCGCACCACTGTGTCGATTCTGGCTCCCAGGAACAGGGTGACTTGCGACGGCACCAAGTGGGATTTCGTGAAGTTGATTGAGAATCCCAGATCTGTAAGCAGCTGGACGGTCTTTGCCGGGTGCACGACGGCGAGTTCTCTTGTCTTTGCTCGAATGAGCCAATCGTCCAGGTAGGGGTAGACTTGAATCCCCTGCAGGTGCAGCCGTGTCGCCAGTGGTGCTAGGCACTTGGTGAATACCCTCGGCGCTGACTTCAATCCGAAGGGAAGGGCCTTGAACTCAGTGTCGCCCTTGGACAACGAATCTTAGGAACTTCCGATGCCCTTTTAGAATGGGGATGTGAAAGAAGGCATCCTCCAAATCCAGCGACGATAGGAAGTCGCCTTCCTCCAGCTGTCCCAGCACGTGCTGGAGGGTGACCATCCAGAACTTCTGGGACTTGATGTACATGTTTAGACGAAGGTCCAGGATGGGTCGCCAGCCGTCTGTCTTCTTTCTTACGAGGAAGTATCGGGAGTACACTCCGGAGCCTCTTTGGGATGAGCTCGATGGCTCCTTTCTTCAGCATCGCCCTTCCTTCCAGCAATAGTTGAGGGACGTGGTTTTCCTTCCTGGCCACGGGTGGAATGCGGAGGCAGTTCTTTAGAAACTCTAGGGTGTGCCGCGGGCCAGGGCATCCAGCACCCATCGGTTGGTGGAGATGGACTCCCACACGCTGACGAACTTCGCCAGCCGGCCTCCCACCGGGGTGCTCTGGTGGGGGCCCGACGCTACGGCCGGTTCAGTCCTGCTTGGCGGTGGCCTTGCCTCCTTGGTGACGACGACGACGACGACGACGAGATCCTCTTGATTTACCGCGTCCTCTGTAGGCCTTCTGCGACGAGGAGCGGGCCGCCTGGCGGTATGTCGAGGAGCCGCCGCCGAATCCTTTGGAGGCACCCTGCTTGCCTCCGGAGTTCCGAAAGGGCAGCCGTCATTGCTGCGAAACCCCCAAGGCCCGAGCCGTCTGTCGGCCTTGATGGCCTGCAGTGACTCGTCCACTGTCTCGCCAAACAGGTTGTTCCAGTCGAAAGGCATGTCCAGAACTCTGGTCTGCACGTCTTGGTGGAAATCTGTTGCCTTGAGCCAACCACCCCGGCGAAGGCAAACACTGTTGCCCATCTGGCAGAAACTGTGTCAGTAATGTCCGTGGCTACCGTTATGGCGTGGTCCGACGCCACCTCACCTTCCTGTAGGATCTCCAGGGCCTCAGCCCTCTTGTCGTCCGGGAGGAAGTCCAGCGGGGAGAGATCTTAAACTACAGCTCCCTGTCATAGCGGGCCACAATCGCGAGGGCATTGGCCGCCTTAATCGTCGCCGCCGACGAGATGACCCGTCGTCCCATGGCGTCCAGTTTCTTCCCCTCGCCGTCCGCTAGGGAGGTCGAAGTGGAGGCAGTCGCCCCCGCCGCTGTCTTCTTGGCCGCCGCAGAGACGACCGAATCCGGGGTGGGCTGCGCCCTAAGGCACATGGGGTCGGAATTCGTGACCCGGTACTTCTTCTCGTACCGGTCTCTCTTGGCAGGAGTCGTGGACGGGTTCTTCAGGAGCAACAGCCCCTCGTCCCAGATGTCATCAAGCAATGGAACTGACAGGACAGTCTTCCTCTTGGCCTCATGCCGTTGATAGAGGAAACCTTCCTTCTTCTGTTCCTCGGGGCAGAGCTGGAAGAGCTCAGATGCCCTGGTGATCATGGCGTGGAAGAAGCCAATTTTGTCGGGCGGGGAGGCCCGAGGAGGTGGTGATGGAAGGCCCATCCTGTCCTCATCTGTCCCCGTCGTGGCCGTCTCTGTTCCCGTCTCATCCTTCGGATCGGGGGAAGGAGATGAAGGCTATGAAGGCCGTGAAGGCTGGAAGGGTGGGGGATGATTTCTACTCTGTTTGCCTGGAGGGCTTCCAGGCGGTCCAGGCTCCGCTGGATCGTCCGTTGGGGTAAGGGCAACCTTGTCCTTATCTCCATACACAAGACCTGGATCGCCATCAAGATTGCCCCTGAGTTATCCTGTGGTCCAGGTACAGTCTGCGACGGGCGTGACGGTTGGGGAGTGGAATCCTCCGCCTCCACGGGCTCCTCGTCGGCACCACCGTTGCTTTCTTCGTCCACCTCGTCAGGGTCCCTCCCGTGGGACCGGCCCCACTCAAACATCTTGTTCAGGATCTTCACGACTCCAGCCAGCTCCTCTTCAGAGGCTGTTTCTGTATCTGTATCTGTGTCCGTGATGGCCACTGCCCCCCCACCCCCCTGAGTATCCTCCATTTTGGGGATCCCCAGGCCCTGCCATTGGAATCAGTTGATTCCTGATGGAAAACAAGATGGCCCCTGTGACCTCTTGCTTTCTATTACCTATTACCTTGTTTTCTCAAAGTCCTGGCAAGCCCTGACTCTGTCCCTTCCCCCTGACTGGCTGTTGGGTGGAAGTTCCACATTTGGTGTTGTTGTGAAGTCCAGTCCAGACTGACTGGAGCCTTCCCAGTGTCTGTATCTTGTGGGTACGCCCTGTGGGTGGGACCTGGGTGAATGGAGTGTGTGACCAATATACACTTCTTGTTGTGGCTGTCTGGTTTCTGGTATGAGAGACAAAGACTGAGACAGCCCTGCCCGAAACTGGCCTGAATGCAGTGTGTAGTGTTGAATGGCTGAGTACTTGTCCCAATCCACATTCCTTGTTGTGAGTGTCTGAGAGGGAGGAGGATGGCCTGAATGCACTGTGTGCCTGATTGGCTGACTGACTGCATGAATGCCCTTCTGTATGATTGGCTGCTGAGAGTGACCTAGCAGTGTGGATGAGAGACAAGACAGTATATCTGGGGACATCTCACCACTGGAAATTGTTCAGAAGCTGTGTCTACACTTGAAGAGTAACTGGAACTGCTGATCCTCGACGCCAGCTGGAAGATGAAGACTTGCTGTTGCATTTGCTTCGACCTGACCTGAAAGCTGCCGAACTCGTCAAGGACTGATCCGAGCGAGGACCTGGTAAGGCGCCCTCTTCCCGTGCTCCGAGGGACCATCGAGCACCGCTAACCTTCGCCGAAGCTGCCTGGAAGTCAGACCCTCGAAAGGCTGGAGAACGAAGCAAAGCACCCGGACCTCGCCGCTGTCGAAGTCTATTGCCGTCGACCAGGGTTCACAGGTTTGTGTAACTGCTGGAGGCCCGTCGAAGTTGTGTTGCCCAGCCGTGGGGACCACTTGACGCTGTGCCACCGACGACCGGAGCCGCCCGCTCCTTTGCCTAAGTTCATTTGAATCCAAGGACTCCCTTGTCCGCAACCTCGACCGCTTTGTCCCGCCGGAGAAAGTCAAGGACGACCAGCGCGCCGAGGAGAATCCGCTGGTGGGTTTCCCGCCACCTGAAGGCCACAAAGACTTCGACGATTCGACGCCCTTGTTGGGCCACAGTTCTTCTGAAACTCTTTGCAGTCCTGAACAATCCATCGCCGAGGTGCCCCGCACACCTCATCCTCGCAGGACGTCACTGACGAGCACCGCCTGGATCGACATCAGGGTCTCGGCACCCTTGAACTTCTCATCGCCGCCGTCGACGACAAGTTCACCATCTTCGACGCTTCTCGACGATCCGTGGCTCCTGCTTTAAAGGGAGTCACTCAAGAAGGATCCTTCGACGCGTTTTTGAAGAACTCTACCAGTACCTTGGGGGGGGTAAAACCTTAATAGGAGGAAACAAGGCTATTGAACAATATATGGACTGGACTTGTGCTATATATCTTTATTTTACAGGTTTCCCAGGGCGGGGGGGGGGATCTCCACACAGAACTGTGTCTAGATAACAGGGCCAGTATTCTGCCAATTGTGTCAACCATCTTGCTTTCCCTCCTCTCTCTATTGCGGGTGTCCTCGTTATTGATCTGTGTGACATTTTAACCGTACAAGTGGTGCACTTTAATGCGATTCGATAACATTGGTGGTACCACTTTAGAATTGTATAGATTTATCATTGTTGATTTCCAAGTACAAAGTGCGTTATTGTGATCGTGTACATACCTTTCAATATTAATTATATAAAGACTGTGTTTTCAGTAATACAGTGTGTGGACATTCCTTTGTGGGGGTTTGGGGACTACACTGTACTTGAGAACCAGCCTGCATCACCTCCTGAGAAGGTAGGCCTTGATTGCTAGTCCATTGCTACCGTAATAGAGAATCTTGACTGGGGTCTTCTGTGCCTCTCCTCTACCATATAGAGAGCAGAAGTACAGACACCCCCTTCCAGTCTTTACAGAGGGTCACTGCCTCGCTCCCGAAGCTTACCTGGGTTCTCCGATTTCCTCTTACCCGAGCCAGAGCCTTGGCTCGTGGTTGATGGCATCGGTGAAAGTGCGCCCTGCCTGGCAACCGAGAAGCCCGACCGATCGGCGCTCCCGGTGCCTGCGGACTCGCTGTGCTTTGCCTTTTGTTGGGCCCCTGTCGCCGGAGCGCCCTCAAAGGTCTTCCCTTCCAGCCAGTTGGTGAGGCGGATACGCCGATCCCTCATAGTCCGTTCCGACATGTTCTTGCAAAACGCACAGTCCTTCTCCACGTGCGTTTTGTCTTCATGGAGGCAGTAGAGGCATCTAGAATGCTCGTCCTCCTTGAAGACATTCTGCAATCCGCATCCAGGACAGCTCCTGAACAGCTTGGATCCGGGCGTCATGTTTCCTTTGTCCTGGGCCATGACCACGCGGGGTAGGCCTCCAAGATCTTCTGGAATACTCCAAGAAGCGAAACTCGACGAAAACTTTGCCCTTGAGGGGCGTAGAAAAATCCGAAACGGGTCCCCGTTGATCGGAAGTAGAAACGGTGGAGCTTGAGGCTCGATTGACCGAAAAAATTAGATTAAACTCTTTGAAAAAAATCGCAAAACGGAGTAAAAGCTCGAGAGCTATAGCACGAGGACTCCCAATACTTGACCATGCGGTACAAATCTGAAGATGGCTGCCAGAGGAGGGGCTTAGGTAGAGGGCAGTCATTGGCTGGGGACAGTATGACCCAGAGACCAGTGATTGGTTATTAGGAGAAAGACCGTTCAGAAACTAAACTGAAACTGATGTTTTCTTTACCGAGGATTCCCAGCCTGACGACTGGGTATATTCATGAGCATGTGAATCCATGCCAGACCCCATGCTGGAGAATGCGGGTTGTGGAGGACTTTGCAGGGGCATCAGGATTCAGGATTAATTATGCAAAATCTAAGACGCAACATATCGGAGGATCCTGGGGAACTGGAATAGTGGTGTAGGGATTTGCTGCTGAAACGGGCAATGGCAGACATAGAATGCCTGGGAATAAAGCCAACGGCAGATTACAGTAGCCTATATAGGGCCAATATGACCCTGTTGTGGGTGGGATTAGTGGACGACCCACAGAGATGGCATAAACAAGATATGATATGTTTGCCCACATTGCAACTCTTAAAATGACATTGCTACCCAGGCTTTTTATGCAATAAATTCCCTACTGGTTGCGACAACGGTCATGCTGGTGCGGTCATTACAGAAAGAGATATTTTCCCTTTTTATATGTGGCAAAAGAAGCCGCCCAGGGTCCCCAGACAAGTTCTTAGGAGGGATATGTCTTTAGGAGGGTTGGGAGTTCCCGATATAAAGAGATATATTGTAGCGGTGCAAATAGGCCCTATGCTGGAATGGGCTCAGGAAAATAGCACTAAGGGGTGGCGCAGTCTGATACAGGGAGCTACTTCCATACCACTGAGAGTTGTACTGTTCCTGGGTAAATTAACGCGAGTGGCGGGGAAGGGGTGGGGGGTGTCCCCTTGGAGGCTACCAAACGTGCCCTGCGGTATTGGAATCTGGCATTGAGGTGAAGGGCTTAACTCCTGGACTGGGTCCCTATACGCCTGTGTGGTATAATTCAGAGTTTAGCCTGGGTAATTTGGACAGGTTTTGGGAAGGATGGGGCGATTCTTCTACACTGATACTAGCAGACTTGCATAAGGAGGGTTGCCCCCTTTCGAAGACATGAAAGTGAAATTCCAGTTCGGCGAAAGGGCACGCTTCCCATTACATACAACTCGGGCATTGGACCTCACACAGAAGGGTTTGAGCGGCTGGCACCAGCCAGCCAATGGGATTGGAAGTATCGAAAGAGAGTTTCAAGGCTTTACCAATTGTTGCACATAGCGGTCCCAGAAGATAAGTTGGCATACATGAAAAATGGGTATGAAACTTGGGAATTAAAATTTGGAGTAGGGCCCAAAAGGCATTGAGGTGTTCCAAAATCAGAGAAACGGCATAGTAGTTAAGTTTTCTATGGCATCTCATGCCACAGAGGCTTCGCAATATACAAAATCAATACTCTCCTCTATGTTGGAGAAACTGCAGGGAGGCAGGAGAGCTACATCACATGTGGTGATCCTGCCCTAAAGCGAGAATTTTCTGGAAGGAGATCCTGGGGCATATTAGGGATATTGTGGGTGTGCAATTGCTTTTATCCCCAATCACAGTACTCTTGGGGGCAGTCGAGGAGGGAGTGTATACAGTGAGTGGATCGTGAGCAACCTTAATTACACATACGTTAACTGCTGCTAGAATTGTCCTGGTGCACCAGTGGAAAACTGTCAAAGGCCTGGGGGTGGCATTATGGTGGGTGAGACTATGGGGAGTGTTGGCAATGGAAAAGGTGTGTGCATTAGCATATGGATCCTACCACAACTTCCTGAAGGCCCGGCTTCCATTCCATGAGTGGGTGAAGGACGGAGACCACCATTATAGACCATCATCGTTAAAGCACTTTTCGATACTGTAAGGGTACCGCCCTAGCATGTATACAACAAGCTAATGATTTGTTTGGAGAGAATACACCATGCCACAGTGACTTAATTGTTTTGTGTTGCAATTTATTGTTACATAAACAAGGTGAATGGTCCGAACTGACATTGAATTAGGTTTTTGTCAGATCATTACAGAGAGAGAGTGAGAGTGAGAGTGAGAGAGAGAGAGAGAGAGTAAGAGAGAGAGAGAGAGAGAGAGAGAGAGAGACACCCACACCCCCAGGCTTTTCCCTTTTTTTGCTGAGACTTCATGCTCATTTCTCAGCTGCTTGCAAGAGTGCAACCCGCTGGATTTGCCTTTTCCAAAGGGCATTTTTCCTTTTCTTTTGGATATATATATATATTAGGAATTCAGAGATGGATAACTTAAAGATAAGACGTATGCAATGTGCACACACTTTAACTAGAGAGTAACAACTAAGAGTTTACAAGAGCAGGCCTAAACAGAAGAGGAGCTTTGATCCGCCTGTTGAACATAGCTAGGGAAAAACGAGCCCCAAGGCACCCAATGTCAGACTGGCCACAGTCTGCAGCCTTAGTTTGGGAGCAACAAAGGCCCTGGCAGGATTGAAATGGACCACAGACAAGCCACAAACAGTTTAAAAAACGACGACACGATAAATAAGTTGTAGAATCAATACATGACAAAATCTTCTCACAGCAGAATCAACCCCTAACCTCTTACAAATAGCTACTCTGACATCAGGGAAGAGATGCCACTATTTGCGGAAGTATCCGTGCTCCTGTCCAACCTTTGCCTAGTTTCAGCCTGCAATTCACAGGCAATCAAGATCTCAAAAGGTAAAACAGGGAAGCATTGACTTTTGCTGGGCCTCTAAAAGACGACCAAGTGATAATGTCCCTGGGATACCACTTTTTCAGTAGCCTTCATCAATTTTAATTCAACACAGGATGAAAGCACTAGGTAGAAAATGGACACATTGTTGAGGGAGCTGACCACCTCTTCCACTCTAGACCTTTCCAAACTTGTATTGCTTGTGCTGTGAAATCCCATTTGTACCCCACCTAATACTTCAGATGTGCCTCCAAAAACTCATTCTTGCCACATGCAATCTTAATAGAACGTATGGTTGAGAAGCTGCCAGAATGCCACCTTCTCTGTGCTGTACGAAACCGCTATAAATCAGGATTTGCAAATGAAAACATCAGCACTGGACAGTTGACTGTGTCCTCAGGAAATGATCCATCTTGCTACGTAAAAGCACTTTTAAAAAGCAAATCATATTTATCTGCACACAGGAAACCGCTACAGTAATATACCATGCATGTAGACAACATCAAGAGTACAACTTTCGTTATGCGTTTTGCCACTAGTTGTGCATGTAGCCTTTTGTAATGTTAAGGATCCTACGGAGTGCGGCCTACCCCCCGCCCCCCAACATGGTCGATCTAGCTGTAATCCAGAATTGATATCAAGTACACCCTTGTCCCAGGTGACTAAATATTACCTCCCCTCTTTCCTATCTGCGGCCCCTTTGAGCGAGTAAGGTATACTTTACGTGCAAAAACAAAGAGGGGATGGCTGGAAGGTTTGGAATGAATCTTAACCTCTGGCATTGCTCTGGGCAACACTCCAGACCACTGTTATTCACCTGCCAAGCCATTACAGAAGGGGAAAGATCATATGCAAATCCGGCTTGATCCCACCCCAAAAGGCGCAGCCCAGCCCGAACTGCTAGGTCACGTCCCTTCTGCACAAGACCACAAGCATCCCCAGACCTTGGCTGGAGAGACCTTGCAGCCTCGTTCCAGACCTGGGCTGGAGAGCAGTCTGAGCATTCTTGTAGGGGGTGTGGGGTCCAACTGTATAAGATGATGATACAAATGGCTCCCTTGCACAGGACTTCAGGGATTTTTTTTTAAGGAATGCTGTATGGGATCTCCACAGCATTAGAGAGACAAGGTCCTGGATCCTGACATTTCCTACCCCCATCTGGTTTCTACTGCTTTAGAACTATACGATAGGTCAAAAACATAACATTTTATTTTTAAGATTTGACCTTTACTGCCAATTGGGCATGAACTAAAATATTGTTAGGCGGCAAACAACAAAACATATTTTTTCAGTTGGAAAGCTCCCTGCTCTGCTCCTTACCTGAACCTTCCAATGCCGTCACCATGGATGGGCCGATAAAGGCCAAGCTGTGCGTTTATTTGGTTGTCAGTTTAGGATGACCAACAGTAACCAGGTGTTCACTTTGCAGGAGAGAGAACAAGACGGAGAAAGGCCTGCCGCTCATTACATATAAGTAGGGGAAGGACTAGGCAGACTATGGTGGTTCTGGGGGCAGGCATGCATGCTTCTTAAATATTAGTTATCGTTACGGTTTACTGGGGCAAATTTTGCATTTTATGCTTTTGGTTTGCTGCAACTAGATGTTATCGGCTGTGATATTTTCCATTGTGCAGTGATCACATAGATCCAAGAACTTTTCTCCACAGATTAAGCTAGTATTGCTCAATCTATTATGGGATTCCTGGTGAGAATATAGTGAGGATCCAATTTGTATAGATGATTGGAACCTTTATCAATAGTACACAGAATTATGAATGTGATGTGTTGAGAAATTGGTAGCCAGTGCAGGGGTTTCAAGGTAACTGGGCATAATTTGGCTTTGCCAGGTTCAACCACAGGCTGACTGCTTAATTTACGATTCCCTGTAGTTTTTGTAGTACCCGTTTTCGGAGCTCCTTTCTGAAATGATTTACAGTAATTGACATGCAAAAGTCGCAACAGTGCAGTAATTTCAATTGGGTGGTGTGTGTTAAAGACGGAAAGGACTCCATAGCATCATTAGTTACAAGTTGGCATCTTTTAAGGCAGCATATAACAGCAATGGCTTTTTGCTCATCGAATTTCAAGAGAAAGACTCAAAATGTCCCCTTTGTGAAAATGTTCTGCATATTATAATTTCAGGAAAGCCTCAACCAAGCATACTTTTTCCTCCCTATTCCTATCTCTGAAACAATGAGTTGATCCAACAAACCCACATAGCTGGCAATATGGCACTAAACAAATTAAGCCCACAACATTTTGTGATGCCATAGGTCAGAGTTTTTGTACATCAGGTAAGCAAAAGTTTGTTAGACATGAAAGTATTTTCATTTTTGCCTTTTTTTTAACTTGCATCTCACCCAGACAGAACCGTCTATATTTTTAGGAAACATTTTATATGCCAATCAGAAATCCGACGGACTTCTACAACTAGCATGACCAGTGACAAAAAAATGTAAATAGGGGGCAGAGTGGTTCTAAGACAAATGTCCTCTCAATGCATGCTCATAAAGACCTGGCCAAAGACTGGGGGTCAACCAAATCTAGCTACTCTGTGGCAAGATACAATGGCAGAGTCCTCTACCTGGCCTTGTTTTTGTATGGTGGGGTAGCCAAGGGGGCCAGGTGTTGCAACAAGCCATGTGATTCTAGGCCTCTGGAGGATAGCTCAGGGGCAACGCGCTTGCCTTGGAAGCAAGATGACACGGAGCACCACAGGTTTGATCCCCGGGTCTGCGCTTAGAAACCGCTGGGTATTAAGCGCGTTATAAATGACCCATCATATCATATATGGGAACGATCCCCACCCACACCAAACTACCCCCAACATGCTATAGATGGGAGGTAGGGACTGGTCACATTGACGCTTCAGAAACTCCTGTCTTTTGTGACTCAAGGAAGGGAGATGGCAGAACCTGCACGCTAGTCTACGCTTGTGTGGTTTACTACTACAGGAAGGGGGCAGGGCCAGATAGGCTAATGGAGTTCCTCCCCCCCTCCTGAAGGAATTACCAAAATGTGAGAAACGGAGGACCACCAATGGGTAAGACTAGTCAACCCCAAGGTCTCATCAGAACTGTAAGCCCACCAGGCAATCCCCATACCAGCTGCACAGAAGGAGACACCAGAGTTACCTTACACCAAAGAGTTTCTCCGAGGTGGACAATGTGCTATAAAAAGGCAGTCTGTTCAACTGGGAGTTGAGGGAATGAGATCATTTGGAGAGGCTGACAAGGAGACCAGGAGGAGACACGCGGCTGAGATTAAGGAACAGTAGACATGAAACTGGGGTTAAGGTCAGGAGACCTGGTTGGCAGGGGAGATGAGGATTGTTAGGAGGAGGCATTGCTCAAAGGATTTGTGGATCAGAAGCAGGTGTTCTTGAGAGTACAGAAGAAGGAGGTGCTCAGTGGAGCTGAGATGAAGAGGACAAGGCATGCAGAGAAAGTCACTGGATGTAGAGATGCTTAAGAAGGAGGAGGTAAAGGGAGTTAAGAATGAGGCAGTGAGAGGAGTTGAAAAGTAGGTGGTGAGTAAGCCTAAAGAGAAAATAACCAGTGGCGAGACAGAGAAAATGTATAAAATGTTTGGGAGAAGAGGTGGATGTCGAGAAATGAGCAGAGGAGATGAGAAACGTAATCAAGAAGCAGAGAAGGGAGGAGGTGAAGAGAACACAAAGCAGAAGGGGAAGGAAAAGGAGAGTGGGTAGAAAGAAGAGGGTGGGGGGAGGGGGGGAGTGCTAAAAGAGGACGCCGGTGCTCACACCCTGAAAACTTTAAGATAGTGCTGTGGAGAGGCGTGAGCTTCAAACCGGAAAAGGGGACATCCTGTAGAGGGTGGTGAAACTAGCTTATGGCAACGGGGAGATTAGACTGGTGGGCTGTAGAACTAGGATTGTGAGAGGTAATTGGAGAGAGGCCTTTTAAGAGATCCTGAGACAGCATAGGTAAGCTGCCTATCTTTGTATGCTTCTGAGTCTTGGAAATGCCAGCTTCTAGGCAACACTGAACATGGAAGCAGCTAATAAGACTACTCCAAACATGAGACCTCTAGCTACACAAGAGCACCAACATGAAACTTGTAGATTCCAGAGTTTGATGCTTTGATGAAAAAAATAGACTGATGCACAAAGGACCAGCAGTAACTGGAGTCCCTGCGTGTTGCTTTGCAGAAGTAAAGGAGAAGCCTTGTGTGAGCCTGCCCGGAAGTGGACGTAGAAGACTATTAATTGGCCCTGTGCACAAAAGGCAAGTGGTAAGGGCAGCCTGCGGGTGTCTGCTGGTCAAGTGGAGCGCATCGTGTTTGTGACTGCTGTGTGGGCAATGGATTAATGTTAAGTATTACTCCTTAGCATCCTTGCTATATTCCTTTTAAGATACTGTTCACCTTTCCCATCTTTCTGCGTGCCTTTCCTTCCTTTCATTTCTCTCTTGCCTTTACTTGCGGTGGATTTGATTTCACCACACTGCCAACTTCTGTGATGCTGCAGTGCACAACTCATGCCCCATTCTTGGAACAGGATCTGAGGCGCAACACGTTCCCCAGCTACTCCTCCACATGGGCTTGCGCATCCGTTACACTTTGCATACTCAATTCTTCTTTCAGGCTACCGGTAGCACGCTCTTTTCGCATTAACCTACAAGCGTTACTGGGTGCATGGCAGGCACTTTCGATGCAGAGCTCCGCTCTCATTCTGAGAGTATCTACAACACTGGCACAGCAAGCTTCCCACGGTGTCCATTACTTTGTAGCTTTTTTACTCCAGTGCTACAACCATAACGCAGAGGTTTCACTGGGCTCTGTGTGCAATTCCTTGGCTAGTTAGAGCTCCTGCTCGTATTCCTTTTCATTTGTTAAAGCCTTTCCAGCAGCTTATTCAGGGGAAGTTTGGTTGGTCTCCTAACGAACAAATCATATTAAGAGCAGTCTTGCTTGAACGTTGCAGAGTCTCTCATAACCATCTACCTGCTCTCAGGAGTCTCCACAAAGTGCCATATCAGGTTTCCTGGGCCCTACCCCAATCGCTGGTATTAACCTCCAGGGACTGGAGTGGAGTCTGGAAGGCTCTGCTAATTCCTCACTGAATACCTCTTCTCAGGTAAGGGTCCATTGGATCACTATATTATTGAATTTGAGCTTTGTGGTAATCACAGGCTGTCCAAGGGGTAAACGTTTCCTTTTTGCCTTTTGGATATCACAGCTCTACATTGCACACATGCTGCTTATTTTACCCCAATTACGCTGAACTGTAATTGACTTAGATATACATACAATTAAGGCAACCATCACTTTTACAATGACAGTGTATGGCTCAGTGCTTTTTCTCTCCGGCCCACACTTCTAAAATTAAAATAAATCATTGTTCTCTCTGCTGTGAGGAACCCGAAGGCATCCTCCCATCTACTCCTGAGGATCTTCCTCTCGGGTAGCCAGGGAAAGGCCATCACTTTTGGATCCCGACCCTGGGGTTGGATGTGCCAGGGAGGATCACCTGGGTGGAGGAACCATGGGCAGAGGATGTCTTTATGTGAGACATGGTATCACCCTTTCCCTTGTCAGACTGAACCCTATCCTCCCTCTGCTTTCATAGGTCATTGTCGGCTTTTACCTCTTTCACATACACAAACTGTCCCACAATAATTTCCCTTTAGGATTGGGATGAGGAGGAGGCAACCAGGAGTTATGCACACTCTCATTCATTCACACCAGTTTGGTACTGGGACAAGGAAGAGGACTGGAAAGGAGTACCATTGAACGGTCAGGCATGTCCTGCTAATATATTCAACTATAGTCAGGCAAAGGACTTACACCTGCAACCTGTTACTAGTCCACATGTGTATAAAAGGGTAGACCAGCAAGAGAGGAGGAGGAACCTGCCTGGAGAGGCTACCGTGGCTGGCAGATGTGGAGCAGGCTGGAGATGGTTCATGAAAAGGACGCTGTGTGTTGCAGAGGAGCGAGAGAGATGCCAGGCCCTGAGCGGGCCACAAGAGGGTAGAGTCACCTGCAATCCCCTGTGCGCTGTGCCCACAGCCAGTGCTGTGGAACAGTGAGGGTTCCAGACTGCAGCAGACCACTAGCAAGGTTCAAAGGCAGCGAGCGCTGCTTACCGGAGCTCGCAAAGATCTCAAATGGAGTGAGGAGGAGCCAAACAGAGGAAAGAAGAAGTCTGGAGGAGTGGCCGAACACCGGCGAGTGTGAGAAAGGGAACACTCATGACAGGGCGCTGCGGGGGCTGGAAAAGGACATATGAAGATGCCGAACCAACTGAAATTTATGTTAATGGTGGTGGAAAAACGAATTGAGGAATTTTTAATACCGAAACAAGCTGCAAAGTAACTTTACGATTGCTACAAGAATTGCTGAAAACCGAACTGAAGGAAAAATGTGAAAAAGTGTATGAAAAAACTGCATGAATGAAAAAGTGAAAGCAATTGAGGAACACTTATAAACAAAGTGAAAGCAAGTCATGAGTATTTATGAGTATTTATGAGTGAAAAGCAAGTGTTGAACATTAATGGCAAATGTGAAAGCAAGGTGGTGGAAAAGGATGAACACCACGTAGTGAATTGGATGAAATGCATGTTGTGATGAAGTCAAGATACTGGCAAGGAGAAACAGCATTGAATGTTCACTGGGGACACAGCTTTAGAGAAAAACCCTGCATTGGCAAGAAAGCCTGAAGGAGTATATGAGAAATAAGATATGCTAAGAAGAAGCTGAAATAAGGGTGAACCCAGAGATACAAAAGGTATGGCAAACACGGGGTGGCAAAACCAAGAGACAATTAAAGAGAAGCAGAATTAATTGCCAACTAATGATACTGTAGCATGCCAAGAAAATAGAAGTTGAACAACGTACAAGGGTGATTGGTTACATGACCTGTAACGGGTGGACCAGGTGGTCTGACAACTGCGCCTAGACCAAGTGACCCCTTTTGGAAAAAACAAGAGAACAGACAACAACAGAACAAAGTGCCAAGGGTTATCAGTTGGTGACCTGTAATGGATGGACCGGGTGGTCGGATAACTAGGCCTAGACATAGTGACCCCTACTTGGAAAGATGCAAAGAACGGCAAGATACAGAGGTTGTATTAATGATTGAACAATCTGTGTGAACTTTTGAGAAACCTGGATGGTTACAAAGTTGAACTGGAATTGTTATCGAAAGTCGAGAGGTTTTGAACTGATTGTAGGTTTGAAGCTGGAAGAGCTGACTTCTTGGGAAAGGGAACCCCAAAGTTTTGCGAACTGTGTTGAGAACTTGGGGAAGGGAAACCCGAGGCCCTTTGGTTGTAACTGTATTGAATTCTTGGGGAAGGGAACCCAAAGGCCTTTTTGGAAATGTTTTGAACTTGAGGAAGGGGAAGCTGAAAAGCAAGCAAGGAGCTGGAAGAAGCATGGAACCTTATTTTGAACACGGTTTCTTTTGGTTGCTGACATCCCTACACATGGTATATTCTTAGTTGTGAGGCAAGTATAGGTTTTGGACACAGACTAGAGTTGAGCTTAATGACTTTAGGTAGGGAAATTAACCCCCCCCCCCTTAGCATAGGGCACGTTAGACCTTACCCCATCCTGACAAAGAAAATAAACAATTTTATTTAGAAAAGTAAATATGTTGTCTGTGTCTTACTTCATGATGCCTTCACACTGCTCTGAGACTAATTAACTTATTAGCTTTATTGGTACATTCTTATCGGATCTGGGAGAGACAGCGGTCAAGGGTGACCTGAAGAAAATAGCCTGCACAAAAAGTAAAGCTTTAAAGAGTGGTCTCTGTGTGACTCTCACCAAAACCACTCTTAACTCTTCTGCTGAGCAGAAGACACCCACCCAATGTGTAAGGGAACATTTCTTTATTTATTGATTGCCCATGCCGTTGCTTCCAACGTGACTGTTTAAAAAATGTAACCATGAAAATCCACTAGATCAGTCTGAAATTTTATGAAAGCCGCTCCATGAGTGGTGTATGCATTTTTGAATGCCAAAGAAGAATTTACCTACTATTAATGTTCTTTCTATGGGTGCTTCACCTGCAGATACCTCATCAGATAGATAGCCCTTCCAGCATCGGCATGCTCTGAAAACTTTTCGACAGGTGGTGTAGTGCATCTGGACTCGGCGGTCGATCCGTCTTGACTTTATGCGCCGGTTGTCGACTCCAGACTTGATGTCGGTCACTGTACATATACTGTATCACTACGCCCAGTACGTCCGTTCCCCACCCCCCCCCCCCCCAAGCTCAGCCACTGCAGATGAAGACCAAAATACTGAAAAAACAGCCAAACTGTTACAAAAAAGGTGTAACACAACAAAACTGTTTCATTTTTGTTGGTATGAGGAACAGTACTGTTAGAAGGTGTAGAGGATCACCTTTCTGAATGGCAAAAAGCCAAACAATTAGAAACATGTGTATTTCCCACAATAAGTGGACACTCAACATGCAGTACAGGCACTTTTATAGCAGAGCTGGATGGGAGGGTGATGAGGAATCTGCGGGAGAAGAATCCATAGAAAGAACATTACCGGTAAGTAATTTCTCCTTCAATGGATTGCTTTTCTCCCGCAGATTCCTCATCAGATAGACTCCCAAAGAAGTGCGTGGACTGGTGGTGGGATGAAAGTCCCTATACCAGAAAGTTCTGTAGCGCTGCTCTTCCAAAGCGAGCATCAGCTCCACGTGATGCATCCAAACAATAATGCTTGGTAAAAGTGTGCAACGAGGACAAAGTCACCGCCCGGCAAATAATAATAATAATAATAATTTGGCATTTATATAGCGCTACGAGCCCTCAGGTATCTGAGCGCTGCTTATTATTACCCACGGTGTGTGGTGCTCATTTATCGACCTCGGAAGGATGAAACGCTGAGTTTGGCGCTGCCGGGATTCGAACCTGCATTCGCAGTCTCTGCACTGATGTCAAAGCGAGCGCTCTACTCGCTGTGCCACTTGACCGGCTAAAAAACGCTTCACGAATTTGCGTGTCATCCTTGCGCAGGGGCCATGCTAATCTTCTCTGTATCGTTCCAATTTTAGTATATGTGCTGCCGAAGCACTAACTGGCACTCCACTGATGCAGAGGATGTCGCTACACCTCTTGTGGAGCGCACCATGATTCCTGATGGAAGCTCTTTCCCTGTGTGTTGCTGACACTCCGCTGTACAAAGTGTTACCCAGTGGGAGATTGTCTGTTTAGTAACAGCCAATCCTTTCCGTGACAGGGAGAAAGCAACAATTGATCAGCCTTCCTGAATTCTGATGTTCTCGCCACTGTGAGACAGGCATGGTATCAAGAGAGATGACACAGACAAGAGATGTGCAGTTCTAAACAAAACTGTATTAATGATCAGGATGGTCTCGCACCTAACTTGCCCTATACCGTTGGGAGTTTCGCTACCTAAAGAAACTAAGGAAAGTCTGTGGGCCTCAATACAAGTTTGCCAGTCCAGAAACACCGGTGCCGGTAAGCCTAACGGCACCGTTGTTTACGGACTGGCAAACTACGAGTCTGCGGGCGGGTGCCGTTCCGCCCAGCAGAGTCAGACCTGCTGGGCAGAACGGCACCAGCCCGCAGAGTTTCACGGAAGCACCGGTACCATTATTAACATGCCGGTGGTCCCCATTCCCATGGAGTCCTGTGGGACTCAAATGGGGAGTAACATTTACCAGCGTCTGACTTCCGGTAACGCCATGGTCGTAATCCCCTGGTGTTTCCGGCAAGCCAGGCTCCGGTAAATATTGCAAGTCTGGCGGCAACCCACTGGTAGCACAGCATGGTTACTGCCGAACTTGTAATGAGGCTGTGTGTCTGCAAGTCCAAAATAAGTATGTCTGTGTCAAAACCTATGCTTGCCCTCCAAATGAAAACTAAACATGATGTTGGAATCTTCTCAGAAAAAATATGTGTTCAAAGTAAAGGCTGAGCTACTTTCAGCTCGAGTTCTTCTTGGGTTCCCTATCCCAAGTTCAGTATAGTTCGAATAGAGGTTTACTTCAATAGTGTGTGTCAAGTTCTGAAATTACCTTCTCCAAGTTCAAATGTACCACCGTTCACACAGAGAGGAGGTCTTGGGATTCCCTTCCCCAAGTTCAAATCTAGCACCATTCACACAAAACTGAGTTCCTGGGACTCCCTTGCCCAAGACAGCATTCTCCTGTTTTGACGGTCAGGGTTCCCTTCCCCATGACTTTAACATAGCACTCAGGCTGGTTTCATCTGCTCAAAAGTCCAAAAAGAAAAACACTAGGTACGTTTGACCCACCTTCAGGTTTGCTTCACCAATTGCTTCAGTTCTCTACAGCTTGTTCACCATTCAGGGATTTCTGGTCTAAGCGCAGTTGTCAGACCGCACGGTCCACCCATCAAAAGTCATGCAACCATAAGTCTCCCCAAAGCTGTTAGGCCACCTCACAGCTTCTTCTGCCTTGGGCTTTCACTTTCCACACTTGTATTCCTTGTAAAACTCAAAACAACTCTTCACTCCTTCCCATGCCTTTTTAGTTCTGTTCGCACAGCGTTTTACTGGCAGTGTGTCGTTTCATATGTCTATTTGTCTTGGAGTGTTTATTCACCATTCAGAACACTGTGGTTTACTCGAATAGCAGCTTTCTTTCAGTTCATTATTCAATATCGGTAGCATTTACTTGGGCTCATGGATCGTTACAGATTTGCGGTCCCTTCGGAGCGCTCCGGTCTCCCCAGTGCCTCTGAAACTTACCAGCACTTTGCAGTTCCTGCCGGCGGCTTGCACTGTTCCTGCTTGTCTTCTCCCCAAACGGGAAACTGACTGCCTGTTCGCCTGGCTCATCTCTACACACACCCCCCAGATTCTCTCCTCTGCTCCACACACGTCCCCTCTGGTCCTGGCGGCTTCCACAGCTCCAGCTGCACCCAGGCTTGGGTGCGGACGGCTTTTCTCGTTCCTCTGCTGTACGGCAGTGCCTTCTGCCCACCTTCCAGTACGAAGGCTCCCGATCCTGCAATGTCCCTCTTGCAGGTCTTCTGGGATCATTGCCGGCATGTTAAGGTACACGTCCCTGGAGTGCTGTGTACCTGAGGTTTCGGTTGCTGTTCTCGCCGGTGACGCCAGGCTGTCAGGTCTCGGAGCAGATTGTAGAGGGTGTGACGCAAGGAGGCAACCCCAACCCAAGCCTAGTGGAACAGGGATGGACAGGAACCACCTCCCGACGCCACTGACGCACCTTCCTGCGGATTAACGTGACGTCGGGACAGTGCAAGCACTGACAGGAAGGTTGATGGATGTGTCAAGCTGGTTACAGTCCAAGGTGAGTGACAATCTCCAAACACAGGAATGGCTGATAAAGATCTTCAGGAAGTTCCACAAACAGTTCACAAGAGGCAGGCGGAGATCCGTGGGGCTGGTACCCTCAGCCAGGCAGGCAAGGAAGGCTTCCAAACAGCATGGAAGATTTCGTCCAATTGGTAGTAACCCAAAGGAACTGGAAGGACCTGCGGTAGGGCAGGAACCCTGGGGGAAAGGAACCAAAGAAACCCCAGGAAGGCAGCCAAGGAACCAGGAGCCAACCCCCTCCCCAGACAAGGATTGGGTTCAAGGAGGACAGGAGGGGAGAAGGGAGGCAGAGTGAACCAAGAAGGCTGGACAAAACAGGGATCAGGAAGGCAACCTCCAGGAACCCAGAGAGCGAGCTGGAGAGCAGGCACAGACCAGGAAACGGGGAAAACTGGAGCAGAACGGGGGGCACCAAAGCTACGATCAGCAAGGAAAGAAACCGCGTTAAGACGCGATTTGTTCAGGGAGCCGGACGCTATTTACAGCGTCCGGCACGACGACAAGGCTTGGAGCGCTGGTGAGTCTGCGGTGCGTCGTGGCCAAGCGGGAACCAGAACGAGGCTTGGAACACAATCTTGCCTTCTCGTTCCTGGTTACCCGCGAGGTCCGCGCATGCAAGTGGAAGCGCTGACCGCCGACCCGCTGTGGGATGCCGCTTCTCCAGAGCCGGAAACGTGGATACACCTGCCACGTCCGGAGACAGGAGCAAGGTGTGATCCAGGTAGGTGTTCTAACACAGCGTCTCGACTTCCTCATCTTGTCCCAACACAGCCGATTCTCTTTTCTGTCTCAGTGGTTTTGGACTCCTGCTTTTATACTCTTTACCATTATCAACATGTTGCAGGTGGAGGGGGCTTGACTCAATTGCCTGATCTACAGATAGGACCCTGTTGGTTTATTTTTTTAAGGAATTTTTTGTGACCAGCCTGATCTACAATACTGGTTGTCTCCAGGCCCCTTTTCTTCGTCCCAGTACTAGAGTGGTGTTCGCAATAGGAAGTGTGCACTACTCTTAGCTGCCTCTTCCACTTCTCATTATTTGGTGGGAGGCTGCAGGGAACAATGGGATAAGATTGACAATATCCCATGAAGACTGAGGGATAGTAAGTCGGTGTTAGCGGAGGGGCGGATACCATGTCTCGCCTTCAGTCACCCTCTCCCCAATCCCCCAAGGTCCCTCCACCCAGGTGATCCTCCTTCCTTGTCCACCCCCAGGGTCAGGATCCAAAAGCGATGGCCCACCCCCAGGGTCAGGATCCAAAAGCGATGGCCCTTCCCTGCCCACTTAAGCAAAAGATACCTGGAAAGTAGTTGAGTACCTTCACACCACATACAAACTAAGGGCCCTCTAGGGGTTGAACCTGAGGAACCTCTCCTCTTACTTGGATGTTGAGGGGGAGGGTAGAAAACAATGGTCTGGGAGATGTGAAACTCCAACATGACCTTGGGCAGAAACCCAGATCGCACTTTCAAGGAAACCTTCTCCTTAAAGAAACGGAGAAAGGGAGGCCTGCATAACAAGATCTGCAGCTCACTGACCTTTCTGCCTGATGTGATTGCCACTAAAAAGACAGTTTTCAGCGTAAGCAGTCTTCGGGAACGACTGTAGTATAGGCTTTAACAGAGCCACCATAAGAAAAGATGAGACCAAATTAATGTCCAAATCCCTGATGGGCGGAAACTTATTCACAAGACTTTTGCAGAATTGGGCCATAAGCGGAATCGTGAAGAAAGAACCTTGATCCAGGGACCTTTTGAAAATGGACGGGCCACCTAATACCCTTTGACTGTTTGAACCTGAAGGTCTGAAGAGGCAAGTGAAGTGTAGGGCAAGAGATTGGGCCAATCCTGCTTTCCCTGTACCAAGCTTCAAACCGTATCAATCTGCACGCATAGCACTATCTTGTAGATGGTCTGCGTGCAGCCAGCAGCACCTTAAGTACCTCTTCCGAGAGATACCAGTCATCATACCTCATCTTCTCAAGAGCCATACATGTAGGTTGAGGGACACCAGGTTCAGGTGGAGCACCCGACCTTTCAACTGGGAAAGAAGGTCCAGCCGCCGAGGTTGGCAGATAGCCAAGTGCAGAGGTTACGGCTACCATGTTCTTCTTGCCCATGGGATGACAAGAATTGGGGGGGGGGGGGTGGGAGGGCAGGCGTAGTGGATGTCGAAGACGCACTCCATCAGGAGAGCATCTCCCAGTGTGCCTCTCAGCAGGAATTCCCTCGAACAGAACTGTTTGCACTTCCTGTTGTACCATGTCACAAACAGATCCACTGATGGGGTACCCTATTGTGCCAAGATCTCTGTGAGAACTTCCTGACACCCCCCCCACTCGTGTGAGACCATGCTCCGCCTGCTCAGAGCATCTGCCAGTCCATTCCCCGTCCCGCCAGATGCATTGCCGAGACGGAGATAATCGGGACGTGTTTCTCTGAGAGAGGACCCAAAAGCTTTCAGTGCTAGCCTGATCGCTCACAGCTTCAGCCTGTTGATGTGCCATTGGCTCTCTATAGCTGACCAAAGGCTGCTCACCTGAAGATCATTGGAGTGCGCGCCCCAACGCTTCAATGACACATCTGTGGTAACCCTGGCCTGAGGCCACGGAGGCAAGAAGGGTTCCCTCACCATCATGTTATCCCTGCTGGTCCACCAAGAAACATTGTTGGCCACCGACCTAGACACCGTGAGAACATCCTTCAGGGACAAAGGACTCCTTAGCAGCCACTGTAGAGGCCACATTGGTCTGTCTGGTGGCCTCCAAAAAGAAAGGCCTACAGTAACCCCATTGGAGGAGCTGCAGTGCCCCGGTGTCTGATGTTATCTCTCGCCACAGTGGCACGTACTCTCCAACCCTCCCACCAACCAGGGAAATGTGGGGGGAGAACTCAAAGCTGTTTGAGGCCTGGAGCCAACCCCACCACTACTACTCAAGGCTGCTGGCCCCTAGAGACTCCAGAGGATGGGGAAACTCCTCTGTGCCTGCTTGATTGCGTGGCAGAATCTTCCTTCTGAATGAGGCAAACCACTGGTAGCCTCTATCCCTAGATGTGAAACTGAAGGAAGTCTTTGCTGGTTGCTGAACAGCCAGGCCCAGTGACTTTGCAGTTTAAGGAACTCATGGTGGCAACAGTAAAGACAGACACAGGTGACTATGATTCAAGGGTGTTTATCAAACAGTATGCATGTTGGAAAATGCCTAATCTAACCTAAATCTAAGATGGGAGCAAGTTTCGACCATCAAATGAAAAATAAGGCAGTCCTTGTGGCGTCTGGTCAAACTAAAAGGGCCTATACTAAAAAAAAAAGAAAAATATTGCCAGTCCTTACAACTAATATAGAAATAGTATGGGGTTAGGGTTATAATAAAAAAGTGTTCACAAATAATGTCAGGATGGGCTAGCCAGGGGTCTCCCTTCCCCACGTTTTGAGCACGGGGCAGGCAAGGTAGCACTTCTGAGCACAGCGCACACTTGAGCTTTCCCAGCACGAGTCAACAGTTCTGCTTTCACTTATCAGGATCTTTGATGGTTAAGTCTTTTGGCACAAAAGTCTCCTTCCCTCGAGGACCTGATGTTTCATACGGTCTTGGGTGACTGCTTTTCACCCTGGGATCCATCTTTGCCAGGCTCAGAGCCTGCTTGACTGATCGCAGAGTTCTTTCTTCGTTCTCACTACCTTGCTGCCACCCTGGCCTCTTTAAATGTTTCCAAGGATTCATCTGTCTTGGGGCCGAAGAGATGTTCGCCATTTAAGGTATTGTCCAAAAGCTTGTACGTTTCACTGTTGCCGACCACATTGCCCTAGCAACACAATTTACTATATCCAAACTCGATTGCCGAGCCTGGCGGGATACCTCTTTGCCAACATCCAACGAGCTGAGAAACTCCTCCTGCATTTACCCCTGCGGGATGTGCTCTGCTGCTTCTTGAATGCTCCAGAGGACATGTGTATTTGGCGAACGCACAAGAAGCGTTGGTAGCCCTGAGAGCCATACTATCGGCTGAGAAAATGTTCTTAGCTAAGGCATAATTTATTTGGACTCTCTGTCCATTGTCAAATTAGAGGTGGAAGTAGAATGCCTAGTGGAGACTAGGTGCGGGGCGGGGGGCCCCTCTTGCCTGTTCGTACTTTTCTTTTGCAAACTTGGAATCCACCGGGGGAGTAGAACAAGGTTTCTGCCATAACGTGGCGAACGGGTCAGCAATTGCCAAGTTGAATGGCATAGCTCTTTCTATTGGTGGACCAACATCGAGGAAGTCAGTGAGCTCTTAAGTCGAAATCGGCATAGCTAGGGCCGAAAGGCTCAGGGCGTCGACCACCCTCACCACAGTTTGCCTGTAAGTGGAATTAGAATGGCCAGAGGGGTGAGCCTACTCTGTTTCAAGCTCTGCCGAGATGTCTAAACCGCTGGAATTCAGTAAATCACATGCCAGTGCTAGGAGATCCGCTTGATCAGCAAAACGCCTGTGCCACCGGAAGAATCTGGTATTGGCTCGAAGTCTTCCCCATCTACAAATATGGAGGGCACAGTATCGAAGAATGAGGTTCTGGACTTGGGAACAAACGACTTTTCCATAGTAGGTGCCGATATCTACTTCAACGGTTTCGGGGCATGTGGCGTTGAATGCACCGCAAGCTGTTTTGAAGGCATAGTCGATAAATTAATGGTCAGCGTTGGCCTGGAGGCCTTCAAACCCGACAGTCTTTGTCGCCGGACCGGCTGGGTTTATCTGGGATTGACGAGGTCTGCTGTTTCGAGGTTTGGCCGATACCCGCAGAAATCGCTTACTCATGTTGAGCATCTGTTCTTTAAAATCTCTTAAGTTTCCAGGACATTGCTATACGCCTCTTTGCCAGGACGCATGCAAGATACATGAATTTGATTTTGTGCCTATATTTGTCTGGTCTAGGGTATGCGCCCAGTAAACATTCGACCGGGTCCCATTTGTATCACGTGATCCCAGTACCAGTGCAGGCCTGCTCAATCTGGCGCCAAAAGCCACGTATCTGCACAAACTTCCAATACATGTGTATGAGATCCACCACTTCAATGCTACATCAAGGACAGTCGGATGACACTTTAGAGTCAACCCTGACCACCCACCTTGGAGTCAGGGAGTAAGTGTGTTACCTGTAATAAAGCAGTGATATGTTCTTCCTGCGTAAGTAGGATCGTACTCGTTCCTACGCATATAGGATCCCAAGCCCCTGACATTCCATGTCAATATTCTAATCGGCGCCATCTGAATAACTCAGCAACAACTTCCAACGTACCCAGTGTGGCCTCCACCTCACTCTCACCCCCAGGATTGTGCCCGCAACAATAAATCCACCATACCACCACTCATGCCTATCACACAGGCTTCCAGCCTCCAATGCACCCAACCTCGACTTCAATCCATACCTCGAAATCCAAAAGCAATCGCCACCAAACCACATAAAGCAAACATTATATAACAAAAACAATGCACCCTCAACCATAAAGCCAGAACAGTACTCAACAAATAGCTGTTCGGGTGAGCTAGTACCCCCAAGGCCACTCAGAGCCATTGGGTGCCAGGCCAAGGTACCAGCAACAGACCGGTACCAACTGTGTCAATTATTCCGGGGGTGTCGGAGATCCAAGTATGGGCAATGGCATCACATTCCCGCTGCAAAGCGGCTCTCTAGCTGTGGCGTCCAGACCATCCTTTGGTATAATCAATAACCAGCTGCATTCTCACCTTCCAGATGAATCAAGGATTCCCCCTTCCATTATCAGATCCGCCATCCGACCCCTTTTCCGCCAGACCTCCACAGATTTGCTGCCTGTGGGCTCTCAAAAGAGAGCGCCTTCCCCTTGTACATCCTTCAACTTGGCCGGTTAGACGAGCATGTACTTGAGTTCCAGCTGTCGAAACCGATCCTTTGTGGGGACAAACATGTTTCTTCTCCTTTCCACTAGTGGGGTGTAATCAGGATATATGGCAAGTGTGGAGTTGGACCCTCTGTATTTTCCCACCCTCCCTGGAATTTTGCAATATTACCTCCCTGTCCTTAAAATTAAGAACCCTAGCGATTACAAGGCGCGGATGGGATCCCAGCGGTGGCCTCTTGTGTAGTGCCTGATGGGCCCTTTCTATCGTGGAGCCCTGAGAGAGCCTCCAGGGGCCAACTTCTTGCAGTATCAAGCTCTCAATGTATGAAGTCAGATTTGAGCCCTCTGGGAGGCCGAGGACCCGAATGTTATTTCTGCGTGACTTGCCCTCTGCGTCCTTGACAAGTGCCCCCAGACCTTTCATCCGCGATTACAGGTTTGCAGTAGTGGCGACCGTCTCCTGCTGCTGTGATTCAGTGGCCGTCACCCTCTCTGCCAGTGAGCATACATCTTGTCTTTGAAGCTGCACGTCTACTTTCTCCTCCTCCTATTTTGTTTTCTAGAGGAACGTGATCCCTTATGCCCCTCCACTGAATCCGGCTGACCCCACCAACCCCTTCTCTCTTGCAACCGGAGGGACACGCCATCTCCCCTGGCCAACAAAAATTACATAATTGTGCCCCTGCCCTTCTGTTTGGAAGATGGGTTTGCCAGGGGCCCCATGGGTGAGCTCCCCCACGTGCATTTCAATAGCCATCAACAAAGGCAGATGGGCTTCACAAAGGGAGATATAGTAACAAGACCATTTGAGAGACAAGGGCCAGGAAACCGCAGCAAGGGCCTTTGTTACGATTGCGCCAGTGCCTCGCCACCAGGAATCAAAATGTTAAGGATTGGATTCGGGGCCACTGTGACTTGAGTACAAGGTGTCACCAACCAGTAAACAGAGGCAGCACTTCTGGAGAGTAAACATAACAAAATGTTGGATGCAATACCTGGGGTGTTTACGCGAGTTATTACACCTGGAGGGGTGCTCTGCCGTGGTTCTTCGCAAGCTAAAGCAACTAGTCAGAGGTAAATTGCCGTCTACGACTTCTATGAATATGAGTCGCACACGGAGTAAAATGTGGGCAGCACCAGCACCCATCACACATCAGTCATCGGAGGGTCCAGTCCTCCTTCCAGCAGCCTGCCATGTGCTGTCCAAAGCCCCGTCTGCACAGCCATGGCGCCTGGCTAGCCATCAGGGTAAGCTCAGCCCCTCCGTAATGGCGACCAACTGACCATCCAGCTGGATTCAAGGTTGCCGTATGTGTGCAGAGACAGGATTGCCTTCCAGGCTTATGTGAATGGTCGCAGGAGCCAGCAGGCGGTCGCAAGAGCCTCTGTATGCCCGAGCGCAGCACGCGCCAGCCCATGCACCGCATACGCTAGCCTCTGTCAGCCTCTTCACCGGCATCCTGTCTTTCTGTTGCAAGTCCGGGTCTCCTCCCAGCAGACGTGCAGCACCGGAGCAAAGTCTCTTCCATGCACCCTGCTTCAGGGTAACTCTGGTACCATAATAGAAGTCAGTGCAGCCTCCTGCCTGTTATGGCACAGCTTTGGTCCAGGACAAGGGCACTGGGGCCAGCTCCAGCCCGGAAGCCGCTACCACAGCATCTGGTGAGATGCCACGGTCGCCATGTTGGGACACGCAAGACGCGGTAGGCCGCCATGATTCCTTGGCTTCCCAGTCTCAGAACCACGTCGGATGAACGCCACAGGCAGCAGTAATCCAACGCTACAGGATTTAGGATGTAAGCCCCTCAGATCCCACCACAGTGAGGATCAATAATAGTATTAAAGCAGGAGCACAAGCCAGACACGTCCTACTGCATGGACTCTGGCCACGCCCCCACCGTACCCGTAATGCAAAGTACAAAAATGCCATGCCACATTAAGAAAGTATAAAGACACTGACACTAGTAGTGCCAGTCTGCATATATTTTAAAGTGGCATGGCATTTTTTTACTTGGCATCAAAGGTACAGCAAACATAACTGTAGAAAGTGGAACAGATGTACCATAGATCAGCAATTCTAGTATGTTCATAGAAAAGGAGGCATTAAGTAGCCAATCCTCAATTCCCTATGTGATAGGATTCGACTGTCTTGGCATTAGATTCTCAAGAACTCTAACGGGAGGTCCTCATATCGTCAAACACACACTAAAAATGAAACAAACTCTTTCTTGGTGGTATCACCTAACTCATGATGGTGTGCAAATCACAACAGCTAGACAGGAACATCTATTAGAGGAAACCCAAATCTGTTGCATCATATGGAGCCACATTTTGGCCATCAGCTAATGTGTATTCATTACAAATGGTTAAGAACATGTTCCTATATATTGGGACTCCCACATTCAGCTCCCAACTACGCTGCCCGTTTAGAACTATGCATTCAGTTTCAGGATGATGGCCGAACGTTGGAGCTGGTCCTCCATTGGATATGCCTTTGGTCCACCCCCAAAGCAACTTTAACACAATTCATTGTTAACATCTGGATTAAACCTTGTGCTTTATGTTTCATGGCTCAAGCACATTCAAAAGTCCTTAATGAAAATCAATGCTGCACCCCCTTTTTTTTACCCCAAGGTTACTAGACTTGCCAATGAAACTGGCTCTAAGCAACCAGCATAATGTTTCCTATTATGAGCAGCAAGAGAAAATGGAACAGCAGAAACCAGCCAACCGAAGATGTGTGTAGTGACTAGAAGTGAAATTCAGGATTATCTTCTGTGGACCAACGGGCACAACGATAGCGGTCTAGTCGTGAGGGCTTGACTTAATTGTCTGCAACTTAAGGCCATAATGGCACACTGTATACATCTGAAGATTTATTACATTTTGTTTTTTCTACCATATTCCCAGGTTAGAACTAGAACAATATTGCCCATTATAAGAGGGGCTGACTTTATGCAATGTTGCCTGGCTCTTTATTATTTACTGAGAGCCGATACATCACTAAGTGTGGCCACTATTAACATTTCTGAAGCGGACGTTAAGAATAGGGAACAACTTTGTGTCAGTATAATCTACAAAATGTTTAACCCAATTGATTTTACCATTGCTCTATAATTCCATGCAATATCTTTTTCTGCTTTTATAGGAATTGTTTTATGTATATTGTATGGAATTTTATTCCAAAATAAACAAACAATGTGCTATGATATGGCTAGACTGTCCTACAATGAATGTAGGCCAGTCTATCCACATAACGTTTAGGTGTGCTTAACCCTTGATGCAGTTTCTGTACTGTGCAGCCTGTCCTACATTGAATGTAGGCCGTCTAGCCACGAAATAACTCTTAATTTTTGCTTTACCCTTGATGCACAGTACAGGTCATCAAGGGTAAAGCAAAAAAGAAATGCCATGCCCTCAGTAGCCCCCACCCTTGAAGTTAGGGGCCCCACAGTTGGGGGGCTGACACACACGCACACAAATCCTTTCACCTGTGCGTTCACACATCATTTATACAACTCCTTACATGCACACATTCATAAAAACAAACCCCAACATGCATGCATGCATACAATCCATACATACATGCATACAAACACCTTAACTTTAAATAATAATAAGAAAAAATACATTCCCTGCAGGCACCCGCTTCACGCGCCCGTGTGCCACGGGAAGGACCACTCAGCAATGTGAATACGTTGACTAACAGGAGATCTTCCCCACCCCCAGGTTTTAAGCATGCCACTATTCTGTCCAGTGTGAAAAATCCTCTCTTCAACATTCATTGTCTATTTCCTTTTCCTCTGCCAACTTCTCGAGCAGGTTGCTTACTAGCAACTTTACAGATAAGGACACTAATTCCCATCTTCCCCTTCTTCCAATTTGGTTTCCAACCCGCTAACTCCACAGAAAATGCTCTTCAACATGACAACCATTTCCTCACTTCTGTTCACTATGCTTAGCTTGTCTCTTTGTAAACGTCTTTACCTAAACATTGCTTTTGGCATGGCAAATGTGAAAAACCTGAAGGTGCGCTCCCAACCACTCCCCAGGAATCTTCTATTCAGGTGGCCAGGGACGGGCCATCTCTTTTGGATCCTGACATGGGGGTGGACATTCGAGGGAGGATCACCCGAGTGGCAATGCCTTGGGGATTGGATGCCAGAGGGCGAGGCACAGTACCTCCCCTTTCCTGACATTAACCTACCCCCATCCCTCCACCAAAGAAGAGGGATCCTGAAGACTACAGGCTGAATGTCAGGCATGTCCCAACAATTGGTCCAACTGGAATCGGGCAAACCAGGTGTGAATCACACCTAAAACCACTTGATGGGGTTCAGGTGTATAAAAGGTGGAGCATCAGAGAATTTGATGAGAGCAGCAGGAAGGCCAGCCAAACCCACGAAATGCCAAAGGAGAGCGGAATGCTGAGAAGCTGAAGGACTGCACGGTGAAGCAGGGTGGAAATGCGTGGCGAGGGAGCTGTGTCTCAGAGGAGCCGGTGAAAGCAGGAGAAGGCAGCCGTGGAGAGTGTCGGTCCCTTCGCTGTGGCCAAGCAGTGCTTGTTCCCCTGAATGCAAGTAACAGATGGTGAGACCCTGACCTCAAATACACAAAATCCTCTCAACGAGGAAGCTAAAGAAAAGAGTGCTGCGACCAGTGATTTTCAGTGAATGCGAGAAACGCAGTGCACGTATGAAAGTTGCTCAGTTACATTGTATTGGAGTGGTAGCGTGCAATCGGCACGTTCTCGAAAGCCTCTGATCAAAATGGAATAATGAACTGAAACAAATGCTATGTTTTGAAATGGATTTTGTAGAAAACAATATATCAGAGTGGTCACATTGGAGGAAACTATATGTGTTCAAAAGTCTATGATCAATCAAGAATACTGAGAAAGTAATATGAACTGTTAATACTATGGAACAGAGAATGAAAGCTGTGGATGAGCAGCTGAGGGGAGCTAGTGAAGTGTGAGCAAAATACTGAACGAGCAAAACTACGCTGAACAAGTAGAAGTGAAGGCTGTAAATCAAAGCCAATAAAGTGGAATTTGGAAAAGAGAGCCAAGGAAGTGCCAATAAAGGTAAATCATTAATTTATGAACTTGTGAGTCTTCTGTTTTGGTCGTGAACTGCCAAACCAATCTAAGTGAAGGTGGCAGAAAGCTGGGGCAAGTGCAACGGGTTGCGAGACTCGTATTGGGTTTGTCATGCGGCCTGCAACTAGACCAGGAAGCCCCAACAAATCCATGAGAATTGTGAAAGCAACCCTAAAACAAGATAAAGCTGAAAATTGTGAGGTTGTTTTGTGAACCAGTGCTTGAAGCTTGGGACGGCAACCCTGAGCTCCTTTTGAAATGTGTATAGTGAAACAAAGTGTGCTTGAAACCTGGGGAAGAGAAACCAAAGTCCTGATGGAACATCTGAAGCCTATAATTGTTGAGGGAAGGGAGCTAGAGACTGCTCCAGACTTTATGGTGAACACTATTGAGCTAGAATAACCCTACACTAAATGTTTGTATTAGATGTGAGGGCAAAAGTAGGTTTTGACACAGACAGACTTTTCATTTGGACTCACGGACATAGACTTTCCTCAGTTTCTTTAAGTAGGGAAATCCCTTCCATAGCTACAGGGTAAGTTAGGCATTACACCCATCCTGATACGTAATAAAGCTTCCATTGTGAATTCAACAATCTGTTGTCGGTGTCATCTCTTGATACCATGCCTGCCTCTCACACACCACTCTATTTGGTCGGTCAAGTTCACTTTACTCTGTGTGTTTTCCTAATAACACATAGGGTTCTTGGGTTAGCTGCACTGCCCTGCCTACTCTTGAGTAAGCTTTGGGTTTCCCCAAGGTTCTGTTTATGGCCACTCTTGTGCTCTTGCCACACTATTTGCGCTCTCCTCGTTATTTCCTCTTATGGTCCAAGTTGTCACTCCTATGATGACTACTCCAAAATATTTCTCTCCTCCTCCTCCTCCTCCTCCCTGTCTGAATGACAGTACCTTTTCGGTTTTCAAAGGCCTTTAAGAACGGATGCTTCTTCACTCATGTCATTTTCATGCTTTCAAAACCAGAATTTTCTAAATCCTCTGTCATGGATGACACACCCCTCCCCCCACCTTACTTCCTCTCCCGGTTCCTGCCTGTAATCTTAGGATAATTTTTGATTCTCAGTTCAGATTTATTCTCTTGCTCACACTTGTAGTTTCCAACTACACAACACACAAATTATATGTCTGTTTCTTACTTTCAGGCAGTCAAAACACTTATTCTAAAATTCCTGTTCTTGTGACTTGAATGCTATCCATATTTGTTTATTGGTCTTGCCGTCTTCACAATTCCCATCCTTCAGGTAATGCTTTCAACTCCTCCCTGGTTGCACATCTCACCCACTCTTGGCTTTCTCTGCTGACTCCACTTGCCTTGAAGGCTCGATTTCCGCCATCTCTGCATCATTTGGTTTATTTTCAAACTGGCTGTGTTCCATCAGCAGTGTTCACTGCAGATTGTATCTTCCTGTTCTTCCGATGGTGCTTGCCTCAACCCAGTTTCAGCATTTGTCTCCTGCCTTTTAAATCCCCACTCACATGCTAACTTTCATATACTCCCTTTCATTACCCAGCCCTCTTTTCCGATTCACATTGCCTGTAATCACAGAGGGAGGCAAGTGAGAGCCAAGTTGTAGAGACAGTTTAGCAGGAATCAATGGGAACCTGAGAGAGCTATTCTGCTGATGTTGTGGTCATCTGGTGCCGCTAATTTGGGCTGGGACCTCAGCAATTAGTCACCTGGGACTTTTTTATCCACCAGCGTGCGTGAATGAGGCAAGTGAGAGCCAAGTAATAGAGACAGTTCGGCAGCTTCAAGGATTATGGGGAGAAGATATTATTTGTAGGAAAGGCTCTGCTGTGACTTTGTTTTCGATTACCAGCGCTTCTCCCCTTCCTATAAGCAAATGGTAAGAAAATCATCTTACTCTCTACGTAGCCAAGCTCCCACGCATCTGACCCCAAAGGCTACCTTGAAGGGCAGTCTTCCTCCTGACCTTCCCACAGTAAGCACTGTGGCGGAACCACCGACTAAGCAAATTCCAAGAGACACCCAAGCGGTATATGAAGCAACTGAAAATGCAGTGCCGATCCGGATTTGAATGGGGGTCGGTCAGAAGAGGACATGGTTAACTCTGTGCCAATCTGGGAGTTACTCAACCAAATCAAGAATCCCGCAGGAAGGCTTCTAGAAAGCTTAAACATCTGGCCCCGGTTCTCATGGCTCCTTGTGGGCTGCTATCAATCACAGATCTCTTCCCATCTACAGGGACGAGCAAGGAAGTGAGACCTATTGCCCCTGGCGTGGCTGCTTCTGGAGATTTTGGTTGCAAATATATACGATCAAAGCCTTTTGGAAGCAACTGAGGGCCTGCAAGATTTTGACATCATTACTGGAAATTACAAAGACATAGTACAGCCAGATACCAAATTATTATCCTCTACTAATGTCTCTTCGGTCCAATCCTAAAAAAAACAGGCTTGACAAACTTTTGCACCATACATTGAAGGACGCGTTTGAGAGAATTAAACTCACCTCTCCAACCATCTCAGTGCTAAATTCTGTGCTTAGTGCCTTCGTAGAGCTCTACGATAATATCAGAGATGAGGTGAGGGCTCTGAAATTAAGGTGAACTAAGAGGAGTTGGACCTGGGTAATCAAGATGTTCATGCTTCTGTCATAGCCACTGCTACTCATAAGGGTGTTGCTGCTGGCCTAAAGACTTCTAAACCTAATGCTATGATAAAGGGCCAACCAATACCCCAACCCGAAACCTTAGTATCCCAATTAGGGCAGGCAAACAGTGGAATGATGGATGGTTTGTGCGATTGCAG
Source organism: Ambystoma mexicanum (assembly GCF_040938575.1). Classification (NCBI taxonomy): domain Eukaryota; kingdom Metazoa; phylum Chordata; class Amphibia; order Caudata; family Ambystomatidae; genus Ambystoma; species Ambystoma mexicanum. The sequence goes on from NC_090939.1 coordinate 905,450,047, forward strand.
AGTGTGCTCTGTTTCTATAAATGGGACGGGTGAACCTAGTAGTAAAGCAACTTTGGAGTCTGGTATATGTAAATCGAATAAACAACATAATAAGCTCAAAAATAAAAGTAAATGTAGTAATCGTAGCTCACAAAAATGTTTGCGCTGCATACCCATCAGAGGCAGGCGTCGGAAAAAGAGTCCCATTCAGTGATGCAAAAGGTACTGGCTCCAATTTTCTGTTAGAATATGACAGAAGCAAGAACAATTAATCAGACTGTTGGCAATGACAAACTCCTCATGTCAAACGTCTTCTACTACAGACTGTGTTGCAACTAAAAGTGGCTGTTGGTCACAAACCACCACCAGTAGCGGATAGTGCAGGTGCCACCCTGAAAGAAGGTGGAAAAAAAGAACTAGCCATTAGTTAACAGGCTCTGAGAATTCAAACTATATCTATTGGCGATGTGAGAAGTTCTGCTATTCATTCAACAAGAGAACTTGAAAATATGATATAGCCACGCAATATGGTGAGCCTCTGGGGTTAAGTTCTAAGAGCCTAACTCAACATGAATTGAAGATTTCAACGGAGAGTGCCTTCCTTGCCCTAACCAGCCTGTGGCTGAACTCTGATTTCTTCAAAACAAATCTGTTACGCTCACCTGGCTCCCACAGGGGCGTCGGTCAGACCTGGACAGCTGCGGTCTCCACCCACGTGATGCGTAGTGCAGCGATGACAGACTGGATCTGCCCTCCTATTCTTGTCTGCTTAACCCGTAGAAATATTCTCCTGCAAGTGGAGAGATGGATTTAGCCACTTGTGGATTCAAGTGATGGCACCCCCACAGTCCTCCCCAACTAATTGCCTCCGAAATGCCCTCACAGCAATCTCCCCTTATATTCTTGAAAGATGAGCTCTCCATCCTGTGTGGATTTGCAGAGGCGCGTCGATTCGAGTTACTTCACTGGTTTGAAGGCTCGGGAGAGTTCCAGAGAGTATTGACCCTGAGGTTCCTGGTGAGGACCAGTAAGTATTAAGTTCATAGAGTTCAATATGTCCGATGTTCACTCTTGTTCCCCCCCCTTCCTTTCTTGTCTTGCAGCTGGCTCGTGAAAAGATGCTCTTGTGGCAGCTGGTGGCGCTCGGCTTAGAGTCTGTATTACCCAGCGCTGTCCGGTAAATGTTGCACGAGGAAAACGTGTTGTTTTGTATCTCTTTACAGATGCGGCATGTGAAAATATGGAGAGTCACAAAAGGATGCCTCTGGTGGTAAATCAGGTAAGTCTATGTTGGTAAGAATTATATTTGTTGGTTCCCTCGGCTCACCTTGTGGTTTTCTTTTGTCTCCTAGATGCCGAAGTTCGGCGAAGAAATGATGGAGGCAGCGCCGCCCCAAAGGATGCTGTGAAGACTGGCGAGTATGGCGCGGCGCTGCAGCTGGAGCTGCGGCGCGTGCAGAAATGATGGTCTTTACAGGTCCAGAGACAAGATGGATCCAGAATCAGGTGTGGAATAGAAATAAATTCGTTTTCTAACCTTGTCCCTTTCTTTCCTCTTTGTTTTAGGAGCTCCGGATTCGAGGCGGACGTGGCAGAAGATTGGATGCAGGCTGCAGGCACGATGAGTGTTACGCTGCTGGATGCAGAATAACACGAAGCGTGTGTTGCTGGTCGGGCGTGGTTTAAATAGCCTCAAAAGTAGTCCCAGGTAAGAAGTCCCCTAGAACGACACCCGAGTAAAAAATAGTCCCTGTAGAAAAACAGTCTCTTTCAGGCTTCATGTTGGATTGGAGTCATTTGCAGCATGGTCTGCCTGAGGTAAGTAATGACTATGAGCCTGGCGCCTTAGGTGCCAGGACTGAACCCAGATAGCCCCTAGGCAGGGCTGCTGGGGTTTTACTAAATGTCTAGATGCCTGCTCCCGGGGCTGATGGGCTTGGTCCGGATGCCTGGGGGTATGCATCATGACAAAATCTCAATGTTACTTTGTTGTTGAAAAGAACGTGTGTCAAACCTCCTTAGATTCCACTGGGGGACCTATTGAATCGATCTTGGGTAATCGAGAGTATAATGCCAAGCTTTCCCTATGGGACGGTTCACTTCAAACTCAAAACCAGGGATCAATATGGAGAGTTTCCAAGGATGGATTATTGGTATTTATATCGGATTAATGGTATTTATAGGCTCCTTTGCAAACACAACGCACATACACATGATCAAGATATAGGAAATTCTGTTATATCTGGGCACACATTTTGTGAATCAGTGAGGGCCCCTAACTCCAAAGATATTCCAGAGGGAAACGTGTGTCCTATGGTCACGCAGGACCAAGATTTACCAGTAGATGGTTATTGGAGGTGGCCTGGAAATTGTGAAGCAAGGGAGGGAGCCACTGAATGGTGGAGGGAACCACATCATAACAACTGGGTTTAGTAGTGCTCTGGATGATCTTACCCCATCCTTGATTCAGGAATATGTTTTTGACCCATCATAATTTGGGTCCAACATTAAATTGGTCAAATATTCTTGCTTTATCGAATGGAATTCCCAGATTACGTTTAATTCCCTCCCCCCCCCCCCAAACTACTGACTCTCACAGCCATGGAAGGTGGTGTTTGCAAGAAAATCGGGAGTTCATGTTGCACATTCGCACCTTCTGAAGACGCTGAAAACGGGACACTATCACATGCAATTGCTGCAGTACATGAACTGGGTGTGAAATTGAGAGGAGGCGGAGTTCAAGAAAGCGAATGGTTCAATATGGCATTCAGCTGGGTACCCTTGTGGCTTGGGACAATCATGAAGATGCTGGTACCCATCATTGTGTTCTTCCTGCTGATCCTCTGTGTGTGCCAGTTAGGTCTGAGGTGCTGCACAAAAGCAGTGCCAAATAGTGCGATGATGGTGACAATAGGCAATAAGAATTTTAATAAAAAGAAGCCTCATGCAAACTGGCGATAATGTTGAGCCGAAATACTGCATGGTGGCGATATAGCACACAGGGGATGAGGTAGACAATTATTATCATACTACTATCAAACAGCCCTAACATCTTGAGAATTATTAGGAAGTGTGGATGGACCTGGATGGGGAATGGATTTACATGACATGCACTCCTGAAGAATATGCAAGACGTAGGGAGAGTTTGAGAATGTGTGTAGAGCATTGATGCCCATTAAAGGTTCTCCTGCATGGGATGAAGCAGTAAAACGGGCTAAGGAATGTTGAAATACTGGGGGAGGGTATTTGTTACTTTAGGCGTAACAAAAGGGGGGAAAGTTGGGAAGGAGATGGTCGAATCCTACCCCTCCCACAGTAAATAGATGACCTGTAAGTCAAGAGATTTATATAAATAACGTTGGTTACAGCCCCGAAAACGGATGCCTTTTTGCTTTGACGCAGACGAACAAGTTACTTTCTTACCTGGTAACGTTCTTTCGATGGGATGGTCCGACGACGTATTCCATATCTATGACATGTAATCACCACAGCTGTGCTGCTTCGGAAACTTTTTCCTGCGTCGATGCGCCGTCGTCGAGGACCTCCTCCGAAGTCATCCGATGTGATAAGTAGGACGCACGACGCCCGTAGCCTCAGTTGTAGTTTTTTCCCCCAGAACGTGTGACATTAGTCAACTGCCAGTCAGACACAAAGCCTTGCGGAACGTAAGCTGCAATCGCAAAAGAAATTCTGCAGCGGGGAAGGCAGGGCTGGAGCGATATGGAATACGTCGTCGGACCATCCCATCGAAAGAACGTTACCAGGTAAGAAAGTAACTTGTTCTTCGAGGGGATTGGGTCCTCCGACGTATTCCATATCTATGACAGACTCCCAAAGCAGTGCCAGAGCAAGGAGGAGGGAAAGAATTTAGAATCAAAATTTAGAATAGCCAATCAAATAGCAGAGCAAAGGACCGCCTTGCCAAAGGCCAGATCCTGTCCTCGGATGGAATTGAGGGAATAGTGACGTACAAATGTATGTAATGAAGCCCAGGTGGCTGCATCACAGATGTTGCGAATAGGAACACCCCTCTGCAGGGCAGTAGATGCAGCCACACCCCTGGTAGAATGGGCCCGCAAGCCAGCCGGTGGTTCCTTACCCGCCAAGCGGTAACACTCCGAGATGGCTAAAATAATCCAGCGAGACAAAGTCTGTTTCGTCACAGCTTGCCCCAAACGCTTTCCAGCGTAACCAATAAAGAGTTGATCGTCCACTCTGACCCGGGACATGCGTGAAACATAAAAGCTTAAAGCTCTCCTAGGATCAAGCCTATGGAGCCTCTCCTCTTCCTTACCAGGATGCGGAGGAGGATAGAATGCCGGAAGAACAACCTTCTGGGCCAAATGAAATTCCGACACTACCTTCGGAAGAAAAGAAGGATGAACTCTAAGGACAACCCTGTCCTTGTGAAATACAGTGAAGGGTGGCTTAACTGAAAGTGCCTGTAACTCACTCACTCTGCGAGCGGAAGTAATCGCAACTAAAAACACAGTTTTCAGAGTTAACAGCCTCAAAGGGCAAGAATGTAAAGGCTCAAACGGAGCACCCATAAGAAACTTAAGAACACGGTTTAAATCCCAACCGGGCATCAGGAAAGGTGACGGAGGGAACACATTAGTGAGCCCTTTCAGAAACTGTGAAATTAAAGGGATTTTAAAGTAAGAACACTCTTCAGACGAGCGCTTAAAGATGGACAGCGCCGCCAGGTAACCTTTAATGGTACCCACTTGCAAGCCCCTGTGGGCCAAAGAAAGTAAAAAGGACAGAACCATGGGGATGTCACATGCAAAAGGATCCACATTCTGAACACTGCACCAGTCGCAGAACTTACGCCAAAGGTACAGAGACTTTGTTGCCGGCCTTCGGGCCGAAAGCAACACCTCCATCACGTCTTCAGGGAGGTCCCAATCCTTATACCTCAACCTTTCAGAAGCCAAGCGTGAAGGTTGAGGGATCTGACCTCTGGATGGAGAACCTGACCCCCCCTCCCGTGAGAGCAGATCGTCTCGGTAGGGAAGACGACGTGGAGGGCAGATGGACAAGTCGAGAAGGTCCGGGTACCACGTCCTCCGAGCCCACGCCGGAGCAATGAGGATCATCCGGGAACCGAACTTCCGTAACCTCCGCAGCACTTGCGGGATGACGGGGACTGGAGGAAACGCGTACAGCAGCGGGAATGACCACTCCACCACAAACGCGTCTCCTAAGGCTCCTTTTGGAGGAAATTCCCGCGAGCAAAACCTTTCGCACTTCCGGTTGACACTGGAGGTGAAGAGATCCACTTGAGGGGTCCCCCAAAGGGCGAAGATCTCCAGGAGAATCTCCTGAGCCAACTCCCACTCGTGAGAGATCGCGCTCTGCCTGCTCAGAGCGTCCGCCGTCACGTTTTCGTCTCCGGCCAGATGAACTGCCGAGATCGAAACTTCCTGCTGGATGGCCCAGAACTCGAGCTGCATCGCCTCCCTGCACAGAGGAAGTGACCCTGCCCCCCACTTTTTGTTGAGGTAGTGCATGGCCACTGTGTTGTCCCTCAGGATCAGGACACTCTTTCCCCGAACAGTCGGCAGAAAAGCCTTGAGGGCTAGCCTGACGGCCCTCAGCTCCAACAGATTGATATGGAGTCTGGACTCCGACGGAGACCAACGACCGCTGACTGTCAGCCCGTTGGCATGAGCTACCCATCTTGTGAGGGATGCATCCGTCACGATCGTCACCTCCGGCCAGGGAAGCCAAAATGGAGCCCCCTTCATCAAGTTGCCTTTGACGGCCCACCACAGAAGGTCCTGGCCGACCGAGGGCGGCACCTGAACCGGGTCCGACATCCTGCCGGAGGACTGCGACCATTGCGTCTTGAGTGCTCACTGCAAAGATCTCATCCGCAGGCGAGCCTCTGGCACCAGAAGAATGCAGGATGCTATGAGGCCGAGCAACCTCAAGAACTCGAACGCTGGGAGCGTCTGGGCATGCTGAAACTTGTGCACCATCTGCTGAATGTGAAGAGCCCTCACCTGGGGAGGAAAACACTGTCCCAGGGAAGTGTCGAGCACTGCTCCGATGTACTGGAGCCGCTGTGTTGGCGTCAAATGGGACTTCTTTAAATCGAGGGAGAAGCCCAGCCTGTGAAGGGAGTGGCAGGTGACGGACAGATGATCCAGGACTTGCTCGGGAGAGCTCCCCCTGATCAACCAATCGTCCAGGTAGGGGTAGACGTGAATCCCCCTTGCCTGAGATGCACTGCCACCACCACCATGAGCTTGGTGAAAACCCTCGGGGCGGAGGTCAATCCGAACGGCAGGACCCGAAACTGAAAGTGCGAGTCCCCAACCGCGAACCTCAGGTACTTCTTGTGCTTGGGATGGATCGGCACATGGAAGTAAGCATCCTTGAGGTCGAGTGACACCAACCAGTCCTGAAGCTGAAGGGCCTGAAGGACTTGAGAGAGAGTAACCATCTTGAACTTGTCCTTCCTGAGAAGTTTGTTCAAACCGCGCAAGTCCATGATGGGTCTCAATCCCCCGTCTTTCTTCGAAATCAAAAAATAAGGGGAATACCATCCCTTGTTATTCTCCGCTACAGGCAACAGTTCTATGGCGCCTTTCTCCAGCAGGGCTTGAATTTCCTGCGCAAGGAGCGGATCCGGACTCTGCAAAGAGAGGTTCCCCGGTGGATTGTCGCGAGGCCTGTGCCGAAAGGGAAGACAGTAGCCGTGGGTTATGATCTCCAGAACCCACACATCTGAAGTAATGGCACGCCACTCTACAAGATGGTGCGCCAGCATTCCCCCAACCGGCGAACCATGAGACATGGCCTCATGACTGAGTGGGAGCGGCTGCGGCGTTACCTGAGGGCAAAGAGGCAACTGCCCGAGCGGCCTTGGCACCACGGTTACCCTGTCGTCCACCTCTGGTACCCCTGCGTTGGCCTCTTTGACTGCCAGCTCCTCTCGCTTTACTGAAGGACGAGTAATAGCGAAAGGAACCACCCCTCCACTGCTGTCCCCTAGGACGAAAAGGCAGAGGTTGGCGAACTGCAGCGCCCAACGACTTCGCTGCAGCTTTTGAGGTCTGCAACCTCTCAAGGCTCTCGTCAGCCTTGCTGCCAAAAAGGTGTTCACCGTCAAAGGGCATGTTGAGGAGCCGGGACTGCACATCAGGAGCAAACCCCGACTTCCGCAACCACGCAAACCTGCGTATCACGGTGCTCGCCGCCATGGACCTACTGACGCATTCAGCTAAGTCCAAACCCGACTGAACGGACTCACACATGGCATCCTTACCATCCTGGACCATAGCAAGGAAACCATCCCGTTCGTCCCCTTCGGGAATATGTTCTGCCGCTAACGCAACACAGTTCCACAGAGTGTGTGTGAAACGAGACACAAATGGAATTGGCCGCCTGAAGCGCCATACCACCAGAAGAAAACACTTTCTTCGCCCAGCCATCAAAACGTTTGTCGTCCCTATCAGGAGGGATGGTAGGGTACGACGCCTGCTTTGCCGGGGCCGTGGCCGCCTGCACCACCAAACTCTCCGGAGTGGGGTGCCTGGTCAAGTAGCAGGGGTCGCTACTGGCTGGACGGTATTTTCGCGACAAGGATCTGCCCACCGCCGGGAGACTCTCCGGAGCAGTCCAAGCCGCCGCCACCCTTCTCTATAAAGCCATATGGAACGGCAGTACCGGGTCAGTTGGGGGACCAACATCAAGGATGTCCGTCAGATCATCCTGCACAAACTCCCCTGGGGGAGCAGACCATCCCAAGTACTCAGAAACCCTAGCCATAAGGCGCCGGTACGAGGAATCGGCATGAGAGCCAGGCTCAGGCCTACAAAACTCCACCTCCGGAGAGGTGTCCAGTCCACTGGCATCATGCAATGACTGCCTCAAATCGTCAAACTGACTATGGCCCGAGACAATTTCATCTGGAACCGGACTAGGAACCAGGCCATCAGAATCCTCATCCGCCTCTGAAATATATTCCAGGTGGCGAAAAGAAGGCACCCGAGAGTGCTTGCTCTTAACCAGAGCCTTCCTAGGGGGTTCCCCCGTGCCACGGGGTACCTCCGACACGAAAGGCGTCGATGGCGTCGAGCGAATCGGTGCCGACGTCGAGAGAACAGGCATCGGCGCCGAGGAAATCGGTGTCGACGTCAGATGCAGCGCCGCCAGCATCGGCGGCGTCGACACAGCCCTCGAAGCCGGGGCCCCGAGCGTGTCCCTCGACGACCTGAGCGTCGACGGCTTCCTCAGAGCCGGAGCCTCGAGAAAGCCTGTCGACGCCTTGACGCCTCAGACGTCGATGTCTTCCTCGAAGACCTCACAGGTGCACACGGTCTCGAACGCATCGAGGACCTGGAACGGGTACGTCGAGAACGAGTCTCCTTGTCCGAACGGGACCTCTCCCGTGACTCGTGCCGACCACTCTTGCGAGCGGTGTCTCTCGACCTCTCACGACCGGCCCCACTCGGGGGCGCGGACGGCTTAGTACCCTGCGACTCAAGAATCGGCAGCATTTTCTTCCCGAAGGAAGCCCATTCCTCCGGCGTCGCACGGCTGGTGGGGTAAGCGACGTGCCGGGCAGAGTCCTCCGAAGAGGACCTGGAAGACGACCGGTGTCGGCGCTTCCGAGAATGCCTCGAAGAGGTTGAGGAGTGGCGAGACCGACTCCTAGAAGGAGACCCACGAGACTTCCGACGATGACGCGGAGAGTCACCCCTCGAATCATCCGTCGAAAGCCCCACAGACTTCGACTTCCGGGGCTTGGACACCTGACCTACCGACAGCTTCTTCTTACGTTCGCGTAAGGCTTTGGACGTGAGCGACTGGCAGTCGATACAGTCATCCGTGTCGTGGGCCTCCCCGAGGCACCAGAGGCAGGCGTCGTGCGAGTCCGTCACCGACATCTTGGACCCACACTCCCCGCACTTCTTGAAACCCGGATGCGGGGTCGAAGACGAAGTAGAAGACATCTTCACACAAAGGATTTGCACAAAACGAACAGGTTCGAAGAACCGAGAAGAACAGAACTCCAAAGAGTCGAGGCGTTAACCGAGATTCACGAAGCAACACGTTCGCGGAAAAAACGGAACTGAGGCTACGGGCGTTGTGCGTTCTACTTATCACATCGGATGACGTCGGACGTCGGAGGAGGTCCTCGACGACGGCGCATCGACGTCATCGACGCAGGAAAAAGTTTCCGAAGCAGCACAGCTGTGGTGATTACATGTCATAGATATGGAATACGTCGGAGGACCCAATCCCCTCAAAACCATCTTTTTACTAGGCCCAAAAATCATCCCTCCGTAAACTCTGCTCTCCCAGCGCCTTCCAAAGAGAGCCCAAGACGCTGCCGCCACCCCCCCCCTGCCAGCTCAGCATGAGCCTTGTTCTTACGGAAGTCCAGCCATTTATTGTTCCAATTGTTTAGCATAACTTCTCCAGAAGGTGCTCTCTGCAGAGCGTGAGATCGGAGCAGGCCCCAGCACCAGTGCCCATCCATCTTCGCTAAACTGCCCAAGCTATCTCAGCCCCGACCTTGCCAGGCCAAAGCCCAACAGTTCCTGACCCTCCACTCTTTCATGTTAACACCCATCTGACCCCCTCATACTGACAATTCCAGAACACCCACCATAGACTTAATCCTGTGGAGCAGTATATTAATTCCAAATCCAAACATGTCTGTTAGGGTCTTGTGGCATCAGGGAACATAAATAGATCAAACCTCCAGGGGGAGACACCTGGGAGTGGGACCTTGGTACCAAGGAAGCCCTGAATGTAGAGGTCGGAATGGCAATATATTAACCCATTTATGCAAGGATTTTATGTTCACCATTATTCTCTAATCAGTTCTTGTTGTTTAGCTTAGACAGTTAGGGATGTTTCATATTTGTCCTGACCTTCACTGCGGAGATGAGCCCAGCTGATCCACGTGCCACCATATCGACTGGGAAGCAGCGGCACAATTGCAGCCTGGCATCCCCTATAGAGGAGGCTGTGCCATACAGCCCCACCAATCCTCAGCATGATTTTGTACTGTATGTTACGACATAGTTGATGATGATTTTACTTCCTATAATGTGCTGCCTGTGTACTTTTTGGCAGAGTGCTCTGGGGCAGCAGAGTTCTTTGCTTGAATACTTTATTTTATAAAGTTTGTTATCCTTGCAACTCATCTTAGTCTCATTCCCTGACAGGGTGCGTTATCCTTGTTTTTGCATATTGTGAGGACACATGTTGGGTGCCCACCTTCATTGGATACGAAGGTTATGGCAGGTTTTCGACCCTGCAACTTTGCCAAGAGGATATTATCCATCCTAAATTCCCAAACAGCACAGTTCCTTGAAGATCGTAATGTGTTAAGAGGCTTTTTCATTGAGCGGGCATGACCAACCCGGTATGAGTAGGTGAGGCCTTCAACGTCTCACTATCTCAGGGCCCAATTTTGTCTGTAGTCTTTTTAACCATTATATCTCAGATCTAGGCACATTTATTGCATCCGCCTCTTTTGGGCAGCCACTAATGAATTCAGAAAGGGTTTTTGGCTAAGTTACGTCAACGTTATCTTACAGCAGCTGATAAGGAGGTTTCAGAATATACAATATTAAATAGCCTTAGGGCCAAAGACGAATGTTATATGCTTCGGTGGCAACAAAACCAAAACTCCCAACTTGACCTGTACAATGGGTAGGAAAACCCTAGTGGTATAACTTACTGTGAAATATCTGGATACTCACTTATGAGAATCTCAAACAGGTCTGGGTGGGGTGAGTGATTCCAAATTTGAAAAAGGACTACAACTAGGAGCACAGATGAGGTTTATTTACAAAAAATACTGTTGCGTTACCTTAAGCCCTTTGATAGAATTTTAGAATCGGAAGGTAATTCGAGCCCTGTTGTATGGATTAGTACTTTCTTCCTTTTTGAAAATAAATAGATTTTGAAAATTGGAGGTCATCCTGTGGTGGAAAATATTAAATCTCTCTAACTGCGTCCCGTTAGTCATTGTACGATATGAGTTGTGCCTTGTATCCCTGGGGTGGCTTGTGCAATAGAAAATGCTTGTCTGTACAAGAATCTGGTGGATGTAGGTTTCCAGTCGTTTTATCATTTGATGTTTAAACAATTGATGAAATTGGAGGCAGGTGTTTATCCAATTTTAAAAGAAGTTGAATTTTTTATTATCTATTGGTGGATAGTTTAATTCATAATTATGATTCAGCAAATAGTACTTTTTTTAATTCAGACTGGATAGAAACGTGAGAAAAGAAGTGGTTATAATTTGTATAAGGATCTATGTTTGGAGAATAAAAAAAAATACGTTCCCTGATTATCTGAGATGTTGCCCGGATGGGAGAATAATGGAGGACATTTTTGAGGATTTGATTCAATCTAGGGAGATATTTTATATCAGAGGTTTAAGTGTAAATAATGCATGTAGATTTTACATGGGGGGAGATAGAAAAACATAAGCACATATTTATATTTTGTCCTATGCTAATAGATAAGCGTGTGCAATTTATTATGTTCTGATGTATCGTATTTGAATACATTGTCATTTTGGTATCAAATTTTAAGGGGTCAACCACTTACATTGTTAATTAGAGCAGTGACCTTCTTAAAGGAATTAAAATTGATTGATGAATTTTAAAAAGTTTGAAGAAGTAGATTTCATGGCTCCCTTGGGAAGGCATAGTACCAATTATTTTCATTGTTTGTATTTAAAGCTGACCATGTTAATTTTCATATTGAATGTACTTAACGCATTTTCTTTTTTGGTAAACTATGATTATTAAAGTACTTTGTATGTATATGTTTTTTAATAAACCAATACAAATTAAAAAAACATGTTTTAAAAAAATCACAGCGTATATCATAAGATCTCCCGATGTGTATCATTTTCACGCATATTATGCACACCCGATTTATACTTTCCTCTGATGCATTTCGACCAGTTGAAATGCAAGACTATCCTTTCCTATGGATGGATTAACTTGGTATGCATTATTTGTAAGCTTATTAAAGGACTCTACCTTCTCTCATCTGCCGTCATTCTATACTTCACTTGTTCTCTTACTCCAAGGTTCTTTTCCATGCTCCAGTTTTCCTCCTCAGCTGTATCCCACTACCAGTCTTTGAATTTTAGGATCTAATTTCTGGAACTGCCTTCCTTTTCTGTGCGCTCTGACCATCACTTCATTCCCTTCTTAAATCTTACTTACTTTTCCACCTCTTAACTCTGACTACACACAGATTTGGCTTCACTCTTTTGTGTTTCCCTACTGTTGCCTGCTAGTCACATTCAGCGCTTTGGCGAAAATACATTTAATTACAAGTAAATAAAAATTAATAATGAGCTGAGCAAAAAACACCAAGCTATGACACTGTCAAACATCACCCACTGTTAATGTCAAAGAGGGTCTTCAGTAATACCTGAACAACTGCACACTAGGTTTTATACCCCATTGTTCAATAAAAGGTCCTGCATATACTTGGGTAAATAGTTGACCTCCTCCAATAACTATAAGATGAAAGAAGCCAATGTTAAAACCTATTCTCCTACTTGATGTCATTACTAACCACAAAAACAAGAGAACAATCAAAGTTTTTTCCAACCGTTTGGACAGAAAACTGTGGTGAATTGCAAGCACTCCACATTTTGGATTGTGAGAGGGCAATCTGCTAGGGACACTGTAGTTCTGGGTGTTATCCGATGTGCTTCCCAAGGGAATATGGAATGGGATTCCACCTGCTCACCAAACCCAATCAGGCAAAGTTAGTACAAACAGCAAGGAGTTGACGATCTCTGCTTCCAAGAACCCCAAGGAAATAATAGGTATTTCTACACAGAAAATAGAACATAGCTTCCAGGCAATCATGCATACTACCACTTCACTAGCAGATAACCTGGAGCATAATATGCCTGCTTTACTACCTGAAAACAAACCAGGCAATGATATGGTAAACGTACTCGCTGCAGACACCAGAATAATGTTACCAAAGCCAAATGGCAGAGTTAGGAAACACAATCGTAAAGCCCACCCAAGAGAAACAAAGTTGTTTCCGAACTTACAAGAGTTCTGACCATTGCAGTCTGGAAACGCTGAAATCGGTAGCCATGCATCTCCATCCCATACACATGTGACACTGTGAATGCCAACCAAAGAACCAGCAGTATTTCAAAATGGCAGTGATGCTACAAGCCATATTTTTAGTTGCAGAAGGAACAGGTATGGGAAACATTCAGGTCAACCAACATAAGCAAGCTCTGTGCAGAGATTTGAATATCTGTTAGAGCAAGTACAACCAAGGAACAAATCACACTGGTGCCAGCTGCAAGCTTCCAAACTGCCCCTGGAAACATGGGAACTCTGCTACCCCAGGAAAGGTAATCCTACTCCGGTGAGTGCTAAAGCCAATCTCAACCCCAAGAAGCAAGACTGCTGGAAGAGATGGAGTGAGTGGATGGTCCAGAGTCAAGGAGAAGGAAACCCGTAGGGAAGTGTTTACTACACAAAACTGACCCGCTCCAGGGAGTGACAAGCATACAAATATAATATTGTAATTCTCTGATTTTACCACGACTGAGAAACAAAATACAAGACATTTTCTAGAGGGTAATGCAACCTTGTTCCCTGCTTTGCTCTAGAGGCTAGGGATGTGAGTAACCAAGAAGGCATGATGCAAGAACCGGGGGCAGTGTGGGGAGAACCCGCTGGGCCAACACTCCTCACCAGAGAGCTTGGGAGGGACTTGTCACAGGGGCATAACTGCCAGCATGGCCACCTTAAGGATGATGCTTCAACTGATAGTGAGTCCCCCCAGCAGCTCTGCTGGATTTTTGGGGTTTATTTTTTTCTCCTGCTAAGAGCGAGACTCTTTTTACTCCCACTCTTAGACATGATTTGAGGTGTTCCTTTATCTTTCCATGTGTTTTATCGGATATGGGGTCTTTTACTCCATAGGGTCTCATGTGTTTTTAATGTGGGTTACACAGCACCTTCCGTGCCGTAACCCAGGGGTGTCGTAGCGACCCCCCACCATAGACTCCATACCCTGGGACTGACTGCTGTCTCCCAGGGCATGTAAAATCACCATTGGCTTTACTAGTCCCAAATTATGAACAGAAACCAGTACAAACCATCATATTGTGGACGTACTGGTCAGGGCAATTCGATTGCCCGGGGGTCTGTTGTTCGAGGGGGCACGTCACCGTCCCCCCTGATCGAGTTTTGGTTGGTGGCAGTGGATACTACTTTTTATATTCGACCACGAATATATCTCTATGGGATTTTCCCATTGTTCGAGGCTACCAACTTTAATTATTTAATTCTTATACCCTCGAACATACCGCCGGTTTATTTATTTAATATTAATTCACCGGTTGGTATTTTCTGCCAGAACTCGATTCTAAAATGGCGTTTGTGTTCTCTTCTGTGACTCCAACCCAAGTCGAGCCCTTTGTTCCACTTTTTGGCAGGCTTCTCCACAGAAGCCTCCAAAAGTGGTGCCACTCTGTCTGGGTACCGCAGGGGGTGTGGGAGGGGGTTTAGGCACCCTGGACTGAGTTACTTTGGTAACTCAAGTCGCACTCTTGTGCGATTGGCCCAAGTGGTGAGCCGTCCGGCTCACCACTTAGCATGTTTGATTGACAGCTAGGCTGAGCGAATGGGGGTGTGCTGCATAAAAGCAGGGCTTTGGGGACTGGAACTTCAGAAGTCGCCACAGGACCTAAGAATCTGAGGAGGGAGAAGCTGAGCCGATCTGCAACGACGACACCACCGGTGGAGCCCTGCTGAACCATCTCACCACTTTTCCCGACGACAGAGGAGATCTCCAGTCCGGAGAGACTTCTTCCTTTGACTGGTGGGGATAACCAGTTTTGCCTTCTTTTCACCTTCCTGGAACATCTCGTGGCCGCCTTGCCCGTGCCAAGCACCCCGGCAACCGGAATACCACGGCTTACCAATACCGCGAAGAGAAGGGTAGTACCTTTTAACCGAAAGAACTCCGCAGCTGGTTTCTTCCCTAGCAGTGCAACGACCTTCTTCTTTCCTCCACGGCGAGACCCCTTCTTCCTCTGGACGAAACACCGACTTGCACCCGCTGCCAGGAACAACTGCCCCCGCTGGAGCTTCCTTCACACTTAAGGTACTGTGTCCCGCCTGGCTTCCCTTGCGAAAGATCGTTCGGGGTGACAGTAAAGCCTCGACTTTCTAACCTAGGCTGGCCTGGGACAACCTAGCGAACTTTTCCTGACTTTAATTTCATCCTTTTTGTGCGAACTATCTACAAGACTCTTTGGGCATAACCCCACTGTGTGAACGTGGACCCCTTCTGCTTGCTCTATCCAAGAGTGGGCCTTGCAATTGACTTCCTTGCTCTCCAGTAGAACTCTGCCTATCCTGCCTTACTGTGGTTCTTTTAAAAGTATTGAAACTTGTGTGCTTCCATAACTCTGCCTTTTTCCCTCCCTTTTTTTTATAACTTATTAGAGTGCCATCTTATGTTAAGCGCTCGCCTCTGTCTGAAAATAAGTGGTGTTTCTCACTAAGACTTGTCTAATAAGTAATTAGGGTTGTATATATATATATATAATAGTGATTTTGTGCTGAATTTACTTACCTCTTTTGTGCTAGTGTAATTTTCAAGTGTGTCTTTAAATAAATAATTATATACTTTTACACCAAAGCTCTGGTCAGTGTTTGCTTGTGCTACTGTATCTCTGTGCCTATTGTGTATACTCTACATACTGCCTAACTCTTCTTGAGGGAAGTCTGACTGCTCAGCCACAGCTACCAAGTGAATCTGTGTGGTACAGACTGCTACCAAGTGGGTTTACTGCCAAACACCTGTAGTCTTAAATCTTTTGCAGTGGTCCCTAAGGGAACTGCACAGGTTTCTGCCTAACATCAACCTGTACAACCTTAGGGAGATGCAAAAGTAGCATACGCAGAGAAACACACCCTAAAGGACAGATTACCAAAAGAGAAATGTTATAGCAGAAGTTTGCAATCCTCATGCCTGACTGAATAGTAGATATGATATATTTTATTTATATTGCGCTCATACACCGGTGTTTCAGAGTGCGATACCAAGATGCTAAGATTCACAAACCTGAAATCCTTGCTTACACATCTATTACTGCACGAGTACAGGAAAAACAAGAGGCGTATGCTCCAAGCCTGCAAACCACCAGAGAATCATTCAAATTGCATGCATGTCTGAAAAAGCAAGATGTGGAGTGCTTCTAAAAAGGAATAGTCCACAGGGTGGAAACGGGTGGGACTTAGGACATGAACCTCAAAGAAGACCAGTCAGGAGTTAACCCTACCTAGTCACAAACCCAGGGATCCTATATACATACCTCCAACCCATAGACCAAAGAACATCCCCAGGGACAGTTTTGAGAGAGAATGAAAGGCAGAGTGGCGGACTAGTGTGGGAGATCGGAGAGCACAGAGACGAGGCGAATGCGCACGGTAAAGGGGAGGCAAAGATTACACTGGATAAAAAGAGAGATAGAGAAAGACTCAGTAAGTTGGACAATGGAACTCTGAGGCAAGGGAAGGAACAAAAGGCGAGGCAATACAGGACAAAGAAGACCTGAAAGCCTGGGGAAGGGGGGAGGGGGGAGTGAGTCTAGAACCACCCGGAAGAGGAGAGTATCCCACATACGTGGTTGCGAAATGAAAGTAAGAAATGGGGAGAGGAGAAAGGCACTCTGGGAAGGGGAAAGTAAGCAGGGAGGAGGAAGGCGTGAAGAAGCCCTCAAAGAATAAGCCATAAGCAGAGGCTTAAGAAGACTAGAGGGGAGACCCGAGCAGACAGAGGGAAGGTTCTGCACATCCGGTGAACCAGTGGGGGTGTTATGAGATTAATAGGGAAGATCAGGCAAGAGGAGAGAGAATTTCAAGTAACTGGTCTGGTACAGAGAGGCAAGGAGTATTCAGCAAGCTCCTCAGCCAGAGTCACAGGTTCCCACCCCCCGACACCGAGACCCAGCTAATCTGCCAAAGACTGGAAGGAAACCATGAAGATTGTGTTTGGTGACCTTCTACCAGTGGTCGTACCTATTGGAAGTAAATTTGAGGGCGACCACTGGACCAGAAACATACAGGCCCAGTAAAATAGGCTAACTACAGGAATGATTGGATGAAATGTTGAGGGCACTTAAATAATCTCGACTGCAAGTGACTTTTCCCCTGTGGACTTCCGGCAGACTTGTGTTTTTAGACGGTTCATTCCAGAAAGGGACTTGTTTCCAATAAAAGAAGAAGCTATCCCGTTATTTGTCTTAGGTGAACCACTTTCCTTTTGCTGTGAACAAATAAATACCTTTTAGACTGTGACCTTGGTCTATGAGTCACTGGATCCCCACTTGACTGTGAAAGTAATCATTTTTTAAATCTAGTACTTGTTGCTTGTCTTCATACCGAGAAAGTACAAATCCTAGAACCTAAACTATGGGAACTAAAACAGGAAGTATTGGCTGAATATCTCACAGGTGACATGGGAGAAGCTACATTTTGTAATTGTGTCTTTTTTTGCATTATTCTTTCTGGGTTTTAGTCCCTAGATAAAATAGCACCGAAAAGGCACAAACTGAATGGGTTTGCAGTGGATGGTATGAGCTCTGCTTATGATATTCTGCTGAGTCTACTAGCTGCAACATAAAAGATAATAATAAATCCACGCATATGTATACAAGCAGCATATAAACTGCCAGACTCCACCATCTTCATGTTGAGTCAATAAAGTCATGAGGTCTAAGGTAAGTAGCAGATCTGGATCTCACATTTGAAGAATCTGAAGCCAGGAATTAAATGATGGACCGTTTTGTCACCAAACTCCTGGATAGCGTGAATATTAACTAGACTGATTAATCCGCAGGCTTCAAAATCGGCACCTGCAATTTGCCATTGGGGTGTGATAATTCATGTCAGTAAGAAATGATGTGCTGTGTATTCACAGCAGGTGGCCAGTGACCTATATTTGACTAGAAGCTTGCAACTTGATATTTTAACGCAGAATGTACATATGGACTCCCACTCTACATGTTTTGCTCATTACATGTAGTATTTCTTAGCTCATCAAACAAAACACTGTAAAGTATACTTACTAGTTTATTAATATACAACTGTGATAATATCTTTACCCAACAGAACCACTGTGATGGTACGATATCTATGTAATTTGGTGCATAATTGTGCCCCAGGATCAGCAATTCTGGCTGATCTCCATCTAGACCTCATTGATCTTTGGGCTCTGCTGCTAACACTATTTTCTAATGCTATTTTGGAGTCTGGTCAACATCCACCCTGAAGGAAGTTAGCTATTAGTTTCCCAATATTTAAAAAGGGGGATCCTGCAAGTCCGCCGTCGTACAGACCTATTTCACTGCTTGGCCCTTCTTTTAAAATCTTTGGGAAAGGTTTGATGGGTCGTTTTAAAGCCTGGATTTCCGAAATGTCTATCCTTTCAGATATACAGTTTGGGTTTAGACCAGAGGTGGGTACTGCTGACCAGGTGCTGAATTTGTATCTTCTTGCGGCTCATTCTGTTTTTATCAAGGGTGAAGCAATTTATCTTGCGTTGATGGACACGAGTATGGCTTATGATAAAATTAACAGGGCTAAGCTCTGGACTGTATTCTGGTCTATGAATTGTCCACGTGAGATTGTTTGTGCTACGGGCAAATCAGTGGGAATCGAGCTTGTGTGTGATTTGGGGAGGAAGGGCAATGTACTGATTTCTTTGAAGTCAGTTTGGGGCTTTGCCACGGCTTGGCACTGGTTCTTTTTACTTTGTTCATCAATGGTTTGCATGATGCCCTGGTGGACTCCCAGCCTGACTTTCCAAGAGTGGGTGGCAGGGCCTTTCTGATTTTGGCCTATGCCGACGATGCAGTTCTCATTGCCCTAATACACTTAAAAGTTTCAGGTATACTCAGTTTTTATGAACAATCTGGGCCTCAAGATCAACACCTCAAAGGCTGCTCTAATGGCATGCGCTAAAGGTAAAAATGTGGTGAAAATGAATCTGATGTCATGCAATGGGACAGTTATTCCCAGGGTCAAGGAATATGACTATTGGGGCATTCACTTTTCATCCATGGTAACTGGCTCGGCTGGCCTACATCAACAACAAATCAAGATGAGCCAATCTATAGTGGGCCTTTCCCTCATTTTATGGCCATGTGCCAAGGTCAACCTCCTAGTATGATATTAAAGGTTTACGAGACCCAGACCAAGGCAGCATCAATTTATGGGGAGTCACTCTGGGGCTATGTGAATCTGGTGGATTGCAGACCCAGGAAAACCATTTTTTTTAAACCATTACTCGGACTCCCTCGTTCAGCCCCTAATTTTGCTGTCCATAATGATCTGGGAGTGGGTTTCCTCGTGGATGACTTGACTCTTGCCCCGATTTTTTTACTGGCTGCGTTTATTGTCAAATGCTAATGCGGCTCTAACCCATTTAATTATCAAGGCTTTATTGGTCAGGGAAGACTGGCATACAATTCCATGGCTTTCTTGTATAAGTAAATATTCTTCACAGCTGAATGCACTAGCACTTTTTCATGCATGAACGGTATTGCCTATTGCACACATTGTTTCGGTGTCCAGTCATAATTTTGAATAAAAAATTTCGAAAGACAAAAAAGTCGAATCAAAAATGTTGAAAAAAAATGTCAATTTTTTTTTTGATATTTTTTTTTTGGCTCTAGTTTATATAAAAAAAAATAGGTAAACAAAAAAAAAGGGGGATTGGGGGGAACCCCCCCATTTCGAAAAAAACGTCATAAAAAAATAATTCGACTTTTTTTTTCGACTTTTTGACTTTTGAGATTTTTATATTCGAAATTATGTCTATAAACCATTGTTTCTGTAATTAAAGAGAGATGGGAGTGCAAAGAATTGCACATTAATGTTCATGGCCCACACGCTGTCAACATCCGGACAGATTCTATTTTGAGCTATACTTTTAAAAAAAAAAAAATCGGATTGTTGGCTGATCACTGGATCCCGAATCTATTAAGAAATGATACTGTGAGCTGGAAAGGCTATCCTGATACTTTGAGTTGTGCACTGTATGGGGAGGAAGATGAAGATCTCTTGCATCTGGTTATGTTTTGTCCAGCCTATAATCATATTGGACATGCAACTACTTTTCCTTTGCGTAGTCATTTTAGTTTTAAGCAATATCGTCCTACTTTTTTTTTCCCCAGCTGATTCTCCATATATGGCTTGGGCTTAGTTGACCTTTCTGAAATAAACTATGTGTCTGGGAAAAGCAGAGGTCAAACATTGCACCTTGAGTTGATATGTTTAGTTTAAGTTTTTATCTGAGCTCATCTTTGTATGTAACCTATTTTATATACTAAGTGTATTTTAATATTGCAAAGACTTTTTAGAATTATTTGCTGATTTTTATTTTGTGCTTCTTTGATGGATTTTTAAATCCTAATAAACATACTTTGATATGTGACTCTAATCTTACTATAATTAAAAAATGTCCTTGCAGAGTGCACTTAATGGGGAAATAAGTAACCATTTGTTGTCTCTCTCTTAGGATTGTGACACAGTTTTGAAAAGAAAATATACTATTGCATGTAGTCGTCCATCAGAAGTGGAAAAATGAAAGATCGTCTGCAAGAGCTCAAGCTGCGGGCTAAAGAACTGGAGGAATCTAAAAATAACGATGATGAACCCAGTGCAAGCAAAGGGCTTGAAACAGAGTTTCAACAGCAAGCAGTTATTTTTGAAAATGAGCCAGTGGTTGAGAGCTATATGCATGAAATACAGACACTACATGAGGATATAAACAATTTGGAAGAAGAAGTTAAATCATTTGGCCAACAGCAGAAAACTCTGGTGTCGTCCATGAGAAGGTTTAGTGTTATGAAAACAGAGACTGACATAGCCAGAGAAATAAAAATTCATGCTGAAAATATCAACCGACGACTGGATGCTTTATCCAAACAAGCAAAAAAGTGTGAAGGTGAAAATGGGCCATCGTCTGGGGTCACAAGGATACTTCGGTCTCAACATGCTGCCCTGTTCAGACATTTTCAGAAAACCATGTTTCTGCACAATGAAATCATTACAGCCAAGCAAGAAGCTTGCAAGATGTTCATTGTCCGTCAACTTGAGGTCGCTGGAAAGGAAGTATCTGAGGAAGAAGTAGACAGAATGGTCGAACAAGGCAAATGGGATATCTTCAACGAAAACCTGCTCACAGATGTTAAGATCACAAAAACGCAACTCTCTGCGATTGAGCAAAGACACAAGGAACTTATTAACTTGGAAAATCAAATGAAAGATTTACGGGAGCTTTTTCTCCAAATATCCCTATTAGTGGAGGAACAGGGTGAAGTCATCAATAATATCGAATTGGCCACAGCTAACACAGAGAATTACATCCACAAAACCACAGAACAAATTAAGCTGGCAGTAAAATACAAGAAGAAGCATCCTTGCAGAGTTCTATGCTGCTGCTGCTGTCCATGCTATGATTAACAATAACTTTTTTAATGAATAACCAAAAAACAATGTCATGACCATTTGCAAAACCATGTAAAAAGCACGGATACAAGCACACATGCCTTTCAGTTGCAGAGGTCAACATGCGCTAACATTTCCCATACTGTCTTTCTAAACCTACCATTGCATCTAGCTACTAAAATGTATGCTAAAAGTTAAGACGGCCGACTATCGTAGGCAAACACTCTGGTGCAACCTTCAGAAAATGGAGACCGAGTTTGGGTAATGAAAGACTTGGCCCATAAAAATGATACAAATTGAGTCGTGCATGGTGCAAAGTCATTTCAGTAATCTAAAATCAATTATTTATTATTCTCAGACCGGACCTTTTATGGCCCGTCATTTTCCAGTTACCATGCACAACCAGGTAAAAACGTGTGCTACATATACCATAAAATGTCCGGTGCTTTCACACTTATACCCGAGTCATGGTATGGTACATACAGTTGAAATGAACGGGCTACACACTAACAAAGTAGTGTTGAAATCCGATCGAGAAAGATTTCTGATGAGAGGTTATATAGAAAAAACATTAGGAGTCAAGTCATCCACTATACAACAGAAACCAAAAAACTCAAACGAAAGCGTTTATGGCATGGACCATTTTTAACCAATCCAATAATGCATCTGTGCCAGGTAAAATGTCATCAAGATTGGAAAACGATGTCTAGACACAACACCTCTTACAATATTCATTCAAAACTATTTGTAAAACAAAAATATAATGGGACAAATTACGACTAAATTATGCCGCTTACTGTTGTAAATGGCATCCCATTACACTTGCCTCCAGTAAGGGCACATGAAACAGTTTGTGTATTTCAGTAAAGATGAATCGAGTTAGATGGTATCAATATATGCTTGATAACGTGTAGTAAACATCTGCATCAGTAAGTTTGCAGCTATACAGTAAACCCCTTCAAAGAGAGGGAGACTGGGTGATTCTGGAAGGTAAATGATGTGCTCTAACTAGACGCATTGTATCAAAGTCTGAGGAGATCAAAATACAAGTGAGAAAAAAAAGACAACTTTATTCAAACTATGTCTCATTCGTTTGAAAGGGCCAGTCAAAGCAGTGAAGCCCACCTTCCATGCATAACCCCCATTTGTACAGTTAGACAAACTTGTTGTCACACACACATATTGTAGTCTATGAAGATTTGATCCTCAACACCAGAACCTCATGGGAACACAGTCATGTGAATTGTGCGAAATAGAGCACAAATCAATATGAAATGGTACCCCACAATCAGAAATGATAATTTGGACGTGTAATCGACACACCCCATCTCTCTTTCCCCCTCCATCCCTTACCATTTCTGAATACTGCTGTCCTCACTGCCTCTGGCCTTACCTAATTTGTTTCCACACTATCTTTGTGTGCCGGGCTCACTTTATTGTTCAAACTAATATGCTCCTATTGTTTTGGTGAACAGTTTCACCTCACAACATTACAGAAAATAAAACCAAACACTAAATCGCTGCATTAGCTTCACCTTCTTATCATGTTTGCAGGAGTCCTCTGAAAAGCCAATCTCCTGAAAGCTGTTTCAAAATTCAAGCAACACCATTCCAGTTCCTCTCAGGGCAAAGCCTGTGTCTCCATAATATATGATGCACACCAGTAGAGTGAGCCCTTCTAGGCACTCCACTTAACGCACCCCTTACTCCCAAGTTTAAGATGTCAAATGAACAGAGTGGCAGTTTATTTGCAGCCTGATCGGTTAATGACATGGAAAAGGTATTAAAGGGAGACCGACTGGTGGATGCCCCTTTTGCAGAGCAAATCGATTAAATCAGTCCATAGTTTATCATTGGTCATGCCACCTTACGCGATTCTGTTAACTTATTGCATGAAACTTCTGCCAACCACTCAAATTTTAGAAATGAAAGGTTGCTGTGCACATTTTTAATAGAAATGAATTATACCCTATATTCTTTTATTTAATACAAATCTTGTGTTCCCTACTTTTTAAGAAAAGAAAATGTTTTTATGTGTACTTACTTTTACCGTACCGTTTTGGGATTATGTTTTGTATTACAGCCGAGGTAGCAGAACAAAGCAACACACTCAAGTGACGGTGCAGCATGAAGAAAGCATATGCTTGCATATTAGCTAGCCACTGGGAATTAAAACTACGACATTTAAGCAAAAAGTGGCCCTTTTATGATGGTATAAGCCTGCCATTTTCAGCATTGTTACATTTTTCATCAAATAAGCTGTGCTTTCTAAATAGAAGAAAGCCAATTGCATACCCCTCAGTGTCAGTCTACCGTTTTCAAACGCGCAAGTAAATGCCAATGCCAGTTAAAATCTACATTTGCCGGGAATACCCTTGATTGTTGGAAATCCACCTGGACATTATGTTCTTCTGGTTGGAGGTCTCTTTGATGAGTTCAACTGCACTGGACTGTGTGAAAACCAACGGCCCTCCTAAAGTGTCGGTTATCTTGTGATCAAGACATGCTTGTTTGTAACACTTGCAAGAGAGTATGTCACTGGCTTAATTTTAAACAAAAATAAATTAATTCCGAATTTATTGGAAAATATAACAGGAAAATAACAAATGTGCACGAAATAGAAAAGAAACATACATTCCCACTGACTGCAATGCAACCCATATCTCAATACCAATCATGCAAACATCTGAACAACACTAAAGCATTTGCATGCTCAACGCTGATACAGGATTGCACTGCGCTGGACATATAGCTCTAAATATGGAAAACGAAAATTTTGAAAATATTTCACATTTCCTGGTTTTATTTTGTGAATGGTCAAGCAATGAGCTTCCGTGATGTTGGTTATGCGTTCCAAAATGAACACTTAGTCTTGGTCTGAATAACTAGTGTATGTTGTAGCTTTAGCCAAGTGTGCCCATTGCTGTTAAGGTGTGCACAAACCAAAACATAGGGTTTAGGATCACTTTTTATGCAACCCTGATTTGGAATATGAACGGTCAGTCTTCTAGAGGGTACACGGTTGATATGTAATACATCATTTTGTAACAAGTGCATCCTATCTATAGGTGTTGAACTGTTGGTTGCCTTAAGTAAGGATGTTACCATTACTGCATCTAGGCAGGCAGATTCCCTAGTTCACCTGGTGCCAAAAGGTAAATTAGCAAAATCTGTGATGACACCCAGACTATTCAAATTTCTTTTAATGGTGGGCATGTTTTAAGTTCTGTCTTTTGAGACTTTTAGTACTCTAGCAGAGGTCCTGCAACAGTATCTAGAGAAATCAAAGTGCGAATAAGCTGTTCAGTGATGCAATGCAGAGATTATTTTGGCCAAGGAAATTCTACAGTATTCTTCTCTCTCCACCCCACGCTAGAACCTATGCATAAGACACCTAAAACACATAAGAAGCATGAATATTCCTTGAAGGAGTAAAACAGTTGTGGAGTGCATCACGGGGAAGGTTCTGTAAGAGGGTTGTAGAAGGTAAGGCCACTGTGCAAGTTGAAAGGAAGGAGAGTTGGAGAGTTTGGTATTTGTTTGATTCATTAAGAGCTTTCACCAAAGCACTGCATATAATAAATGGTACAAAATGAACCAGGCAGTTTGTGGGTACATGGACAATTGAGGCAGTAAACAAATAAGAAAGCTTTTGAGATGTGAGCAGAAGAAAGAAAGGGTAATGGATGATCAGATCTGAAGGGGTAGGGAGTAGCAATTTTTTAGCACTAAAAGCGGAAAGATTGGAAACTGGATTGAGCGTGTGGTGGTTTGGAGACTACAAGTAGGTACTAAGCTTGGGAGCACAGAGGGCGAGAGGTAACGGAACAAGATTAAAGAAGAAAGATAAGGAGGAAATCGAACATGTAAGCATTTAAAGATAATACAATGAAAATTAAAGAGTAACCTGGATTTAAATGAAATCCAGGAATGGCAGTGGAGTGAAGGGAGCATAGACGTGCAGGGGAAAAGAGTGCGTATAGCAGAGTTGAAGAAACAGCATTGCGCAAGCTGATAGGCAGGTAAACCAATAGGTGCTGAACAGCAGTTCAAGCCAAAGACTAGACTAGAAATATACGAGTTTAGTGTAATGAAAGGGGTGTGCTTTACCTATATTGTATCGTTGATAGATGCAAGAGTGAGCTATACTGGAGATGCGTGTGGAAAAGAGGAAAGCCAAAGAAGAAACCTAGATAGTGTGCTGAAGTCAATAGAGGGATGTCTGTAGGGGGAAATGAAATAAAGGGAGAGCGAAGAACAAATTACTTTCCTCTTGTTAATGTTCTTTCTGATGGATGTTCCTCCCACAGGTTCCTCATCTAGGATATCCCTATCCCAACACAGTTCTTCTCAGGAAACTCTTCCGCCACCAGTGGGATCTGTGTCATCCCTGCCTACACCAGATATGACGTTTGTGCCAGTACATATAGTGACACAGCGTCCTGTTAACTCTATTGCCCCTTTTCCATAGCACTCTGAAGCTTAGGTACTGTAGAACCGATGGTGTACCAGCTATCCGCCACAAGAGGCGGGTAGAGGATGATGAGTAACCTGTGGGAGAAGCAGCCATCAGAAAGAACATTATAGAACGGTAAGTCATTTGTTCTTCTAATGGATTCTTTCCTCTCATGGATTCCTCATCTACGATAGACCACCCAAAGCAGTACATAAATCTGGAGGATGGAGGAAGCAAGGACACCACCTTAAACCGCGGGCCGGAAGCTTAGCTCAGCGGTAACGCGCTTGTCTTGGAAGCAAGACAGCACAGAGAAACACAGGTTTGAATCCCAGTCCCGCGCTTAGAGACTGGTCTCCAGTATTAAGTGTGTAATAAAAGATTAATTAAACCTGAGGACTTCCCTACCAAAACATGCATCCAAGCCCACAAGGGAATCCAAGCAGTAATGCTTCGTAAACATGTGCAAAGAAGCCCATGTTGCAGGCTCAAAGATGCCCAGGACAGGGACATTCTTCTGCAAGGCAGAGGTGGCAGCCACTTCTCTGGTAGATTGACCTCGGAGACCCTTCGGCACATAATTTACAGCCAGACAAAAGCATTCCGAGATGCAGAAAATGATCCACCTTGACAGGGTCTGCTTGGTGACAGCCCTACCAGCACGAGTCCTAGCATAACCCACGAAAAGCTGGTCATCTCTCCTAGCCTCCGTCGCTCGAGAGACTTAGAACTTAAGGGCCTGCATCAGGTCCAGCCAATGGAATCGTTCCTCTGCCTTGGAAGGGTGAGGTGAAGGAAACAACCCAGGAAGATGGATTTTCTGAGAGAGATGGAAATCTGAACACTTTCAACAGAAAGGAGGAACGATTAGCAGAAAATGCATTACAGGATAGAGGATCCAGATCCCGCTCTGGGCACCAAATGGAAAAAGAATTTCATCTGCAGGCAAGAATGGATTTCAGAGCATGCCTCCTATCTGAAAGGAGCACACCGAGGACGTCGTCCGACAAGTCACACTCCTTGTATCCCAGCCTCTGAATTAGACAAGCATGAAGGTTCAGGCCGCTGAGGTTCGGATGGACGGCCCGCCCCCCTAATAAGGAGAGCAAGTCAACTCTCCTCAGAAGGCACCAGGGAGGCCAGGTGGATATGTCAAGCAACTCAGGATACCATGTTCTCTGGGCCCAGCCCGGAGGGATCACGATCATTGTGGTTCTGAACAGGCATAGTCTCCCGAGAACCAGCAGACTGACAATGATCAGCGGGAACCCATAAAAAAGGTTAAACGTCCACTTGACCATCAGTGCGTCCCCAGAGCACCCTGACTAGGACATTCCCTGGAGCAGAACACAATGCGCACTTTCTGTTGACACTGGAAGCGAAGAGGTGCACTTGGGGAGTTTCCCAAAAGGAAATCTCTAGAACTTACTGGCAGATCTCCCACTCTTGGGAGGCCGAAGTCTGTCCGATCAAGACATTCTCTCTGCGAGCTAGATGAGCAGACGCCAGAGAGGCACCGTTAGGCAGAGCCGAGAAACAGTTGCATTGCTTCTCTGCATGGAGGCAAGGACCCCACAACACCTCACATTTTGAGGTAGTACATGGCCACTGTGTTGTCCGTCATGATCAGCACAGTCTTGCGTTTCACAGAGGGGAGGAAAGTGACCAGGGCCAGCCTGATCACCCTCAGATCCAGCAAGTTGATCTGTTCCCAAGACTCTGTCAAAGACCACAGTCCACTCAGCATTAGGTCTGACAGGTGACCCTCGCCCCAATCAGTCATAGTTGGCTCCATGACCACTGTCACCTGGGGCCAAAGTTGAAAAAAACAATGCGCCCCTCAGCAAGTTGTCTCACGCGATCCACCACGCAAGATCCTTTATAACCTTGTCTGAGACAGCAAAAGGTCTGACATGAGGCCCTAAAACTGCAACCATTGGCAACTGACAAGTGTGACGAATCGAGGGATTCAGTCACTTCTCCCCAGGGGCGAGCCTTTCCTTACGAGGCTAGGGTGGTGAGCCCGCTAGGCAATACCATCCCTAGAGGTAGAGGCATGGGGACCTCACCGGGAGACTCTCACCCCATGGGGATAAGGCCTCCCAATCCAATGCCCAACCCACTCAGCATCTCTAATAACAATGCCAATCTTGTTGGGAGAAACCAGGAAGGATATATATATATATATATATATATATATATATATATATATATATATATATATATATATATATGATACTTTGGGTAAAGAGGAGTACCTGTCTGGTACTGAGACGAAGAACATCCATGGAATTATAATGAATACACCTCAAAAAACAAAGAAGGCCTTCCATGAGAGACTAGGGAAAACCAGGAGCATAGTCATAAAAGTGGGAGGAGAGTACGAACGTCAGAGATAAGCCCGGGAGCTTCTAGTTAGTTGCTGGAGTCAGACAAATGGGCACAGTGGAAAGCGGTTCACCGAAGGGAGATGAAGATGGAGAAAACGGGTGTTGGAATTGACCTGTTCCCAACATAGAATACAGAGAGTCTGCAAAGAGGTGTCCTGGGCAAGGACAGACTCCAGAGACACAGAAGGCAGAGCCCGAACTGAGAAGAAAAGCAATGCCCAAAACAAAGCCGAGGACACTGACAGGGATCTGCTGGAACCCGACGAACGCCAGAGACAGATCAAGGAAAACAGAAAGGGAGACTCGGGGGGGGGGGGAAAAGGGATGAAAGCAGTTATGAACATACATAGATAAGTGCTAGAAACAAATATAATGATCATCAAACTCTTAATTCCCAGTGAAAGGGAAGTTAAGGAGAAGAGAGTAAGGAACAAAGATACCGATTACCAAGCTCATACTTGTCCCAGTGAGAGGAGAGATACTGAGAAGGGTAAAAGCAATTGTCTAGCTCATACTTGTCCCAGTGAAAGGGGAAAAGTGGAGAGACCCAGGATGTTCCAAACCAGTTGTGTCAGGGTAGCTGGGAAAGTCAAGAGGTCACAGTCTTCCAAACCGGCAAGAGGCTGGAGGAATCAAGTGCCCGAGCAGCACTTTTCGTGGGACAGACCAGAGTGTCTGTAATGCTGGAGATAGTCTAAAGATAGCCGATAGAGGGATTGTATATATTTAGGTATCACTTTTACAAGACGAGTCGACCAGCTATATGGGGAGAACTTCCCACAGCTGCTGGAGAAAGAAAAGCAAGACTTGGAGAGATGGAACCCTTAGTCGATTTCTTGGTGGGGCTGAATGACCGCAATACAAATGAACTTCCTGCCCAAACTATTGTACTATTTTCAAGCCCTCTTAGTCAAGATCCCCGAAACACTTTTTAAATACCTGACCAAAGCAATAATGCTAGACATTTGGAAAAACCGACCCCTCCCCAGAGTAGCAAGAACGGTGTTGACGGCACCAAAACATGAGGGAGGCTTAGCCCTCCCACATTTCTGCAAATATTATGAATCAGCGGACTGTGGGTACTTAAAGAATGGGTCTCGGCAGACTCCAACACAATCTGGGCAAGCCAGGACAAAACGATGGCAGGCATACCACTGACAGAACTACTATGGAAAGGGAAACAGACACCTGAACCTAAAAGTAAGCAAGGTGATGGAGGTGACAGACGTGTGGGATGAGTCAACGAAAAGAGGCGTAGTAACGAAACAGCCGGCTCCATTTGGGCCGATGTTTGGAAACCCAGACTTCTTGCCAGGGATGGAGAAGGGGGGCATACAAAAAACGGGACGAAGCAGTGTGCATAAAGATCTTTGATCTACCAAGATCGGGAAATAAGAACGTTTGAGTAATGCAAGACCCTATTGGGGTTAACTGCAAAGGACAGGTACAAATATGATCAACTGCAACACTGGCTGTCCACCCCGAACATAAGACCGGCAGGGATTAGAGACCTCACACCATTTATATCCTACGCCAAGAACCACACAGGGGTAAAGAAACTCGTCTCAGACGTGTACAAATTCATAAATACACAAAATGAGGATATCCAATGGAGTTATATGAAGAAGTGGGAAAACACGATAGGGGAATCAATCCCCAGGATACAATGGGTATACATTTGTAGGGTTATCCCGAAACTGACACTGGCAATACAAACAAGAGAAATGTGGCTAAAAATTCTGGTCCAATGGCATTACACACCGGAGAGGCTACATGCAATGTACCCACAAAGGCCAAACCTATGCTGGAGAGGCTGTAAGCAGGTGGGGAACTGAAAACACATATGGTGGGAGTGCCCAGAAATCAAAAGGTTCTGTGAGGAGGTAAAAACCCAGATGCGGGAGATGTTCCAAGCCCTCAGACAATTGAGTGAAAAAGTGTGGCGATGTGGGATCCCGGATCTAGGGACATGAAGTTGCAAAAGCAGACCTTTATGGGCATACTGATTGCATCCTGGCTAGCTATAGCACATAATTGGAAGCAACAATCTCCACTGTCAATTTATGATTGGCTGCAGAAGGTGTGGTCAGATGTTAGAATGGAATGGACCACCTATAAAATTCAGGGTAACCAAGAAAACTTTCAGAAAGAATGGGGAACAGTACTATTCTTCCTACAGAGTGGCTACATGGTGCAATGGTGCTCAAACAGGATTCACATTTTTGATATATTCAGATCCTGAATCTCAAGGTTGGCTGCAGAGGAAGGAACGCCCTGTCCGGCGGAGAGGGGAGGATGTGTGTGGGGGGAGGAAGTTAATGGGGAAATGTTAATGATGTTTCAATTTCTGAAAACCAATACAAACATGTTACATACAAATAAACTCCAGTTAACCTAATAAACAATACATAGGTTAGTCGGAATTAGTGACTGGTTGTCATAATGGTTGGGTGACAAACATTGCTCACTTTAGACCTCCTCAACCAAGCTCTATGTAAAAACTTGGCAACAGAATAAACTACTGTCAAGCCACAAGTACTCCTTCAGTATACTGTTGCCACATCGAGTTGATGAATGCCAGCCACTCTAAGGATCGGGCTATATATTTTCCTCGTAAATATTTGTACCCTGCTCAAAAAAACATGAAATGGATTATGGACTCTGCCTGGGCCCCAAAGACTGGGAAAACTATTATTATGTCCAGTTCTGCGTGAACGTTGCCAGTTTCAAAGTACTAAGACGAAGTTCCAGATATAAAGAGCGTGCTAAATGGGGCCTTCATAACCAAGTCAGGCTCGATTGTCAGCTAGAGTCGACCGGTGCTAAGATTAGGCCACGTCCACAGACCATCAAGATGATGCAACACTCACTTGTTTGATCAAGCCCTTGGTTTCACTGGTCATGGGTTCCAGTGACCTCCATAAACGGCCAAGATTCAAGTCTAGGAGCCAAGATGTTACATGTTTAATCCACTGAAGGGAACACAATCCTTTTAAGAGTCATAACATACATAAGAGCTTCTCTATAATGAGATAAACTTGGGGAGGTCCATAATCTCACCCAATATAAAATAGGCTTCAGCTTTATAAAATCTACCACCATACGTGCCTTTGATCAATACAATTGGAGAGGTGATGTAATGGCATCGTTGTGATTACTATAATGTAAGTGTCCGATGCCTCCACTGTACTTTTCCAGGGAGGCAGTAGCTTTAACAACTTTATTTGACCACAGCCCATTTTCACAGAATTTATACCTATATAGTCATAGGTTGATACTTGCTCGAGGGATGATCCATCTACTTCGATATTGAGCTTCACTGATTTGGCCGACCTGTGCCTAAATGCCATTGTTTTAGTTTTCCCCTTATTCAATTCTAAACTGCACTTTTCGGTAAAGATCGCCAACGTGTGTTTGAGGCTCATAGGGGTTGTGGCCAGCAGCAGTGCATCGTCTGCAAAGAAAAACGCAGGGAATTTCATCCTGCCCAACGTGGGCGAGTCCAGGTTGCGTGCCTCCAGCACTTTGATTACTTCATTAATATACAAGCAAAAGAGGAGGAGGGCCAGCATCCACCCCTGCCCAACCCCTTTCTGGACATTAAAGGATTCGGTGAGCTCGCCACTTAGCCCCAGTGTACTGATGCTTTATTGTTGGTATATAGTAACTGGATCGATGTTAAACAATCAGGGGGCTATTCCTTTTAATAAACACCTGCCAGAGTTGGGTCCTTGGACCACAATTAAATGCGGTCTTCAGATCTGCAAAAAGATTGTAAATCCTGGCCTTATCTAGCCTTGTGTGAATAAGGCCAAGCAAAAAAACTGTGATGAGTCGTGGTGATACAATTCTGGAAACCTGCTTGAAGGTGATTAACCCCTACAGTACCAAGGGCGAGATATCTCGTCTTTGGAATTGCACACGCAGTGCCAAGGACGAGATAGCTCGTCCTTTTTGGCACTCTGTTTTGAGCGATCCGAAAGCAGGGATCGCTCAAAACTGTAATCCAACCCCCGGGCTATGTGAGGGGGAGGTCCCCCTTCACTGCCAGGGGGCTGGATTACCCTCAGTTTCACGACAGCGTGTGTCACGCACGCCGACGTGAAACTGAAAGTAATTGTCACTGCAGCAGCCATTTCAGGCTGCTGCAGTGAAAATATAAGGTGAGTGTTAACCTTTCTCCCCCTCAATCTCCGGCTGTATTTCAAGCCGGAGATCGAGGTGGGTATTGCTGGAAAGGGGAGATCCTCCCCTTTCCAATGATCCCCTGTGTGACAGCATTGCTGCCTGCGGAACGGGCGCAGAGCGCTCGATGCACGGGCAGCAATGCCCACTAGACACCAGGGAAGCGTTTGTTACGTTGGGGGGGGGGGGGGAGAGGGGCTGCTTACAGTAAGCAGCCCTCCCCCCCACACCCCTGGACCCCAAAGCATGGGGGCACAGATATAAAGACCCCTGGGGGCAGACAGGAGACCATCTGCCCCAATGGGAAAGGGGCATATATATATTTTTTTTTAATGAAATGGAACAGGGATGGGGGGTGGGGTGGAGGGACACAGATTTTTTTTGCCCACCCCTGAAAGTGGGTGGGGCAGTAAGGTTTGGGCACCCTGGCGCCAGAATGGCACATCTTTGTGCCTCTCTGCACCAAGGGGAGTTGGGTTACCAAAGGAAAAAAGTGAAAATGGTGGAACGCATTTTAGGGGGGGCTGTGGGGCACCCCAAAGGGTCTGAGAATGTTCTAATGGGATGGAGCGTTGACCCCCTCCCACCCAGCCGCAATGGAGTGGGTGCCATGTCATGCAGCCCTCCCTGGGACAGATATCTGCCCCTAGGAACAGACGCCTGAGCCCACGGAGGAATTCAGGACAGCCCCCCCTTATCTGCCCCTGGGGAGGGCTACATGAGATGGGCCGCCCCTCCAATTTGGCCATGTGTGGATTCCCACGGGTGTCCTCTTTTGGGAAAAGCATGGGGTTCCCTGTTTTCCTTGCTGGCTTCGACACCCTAGGCCTAAATCTGTAGGTTGCCCACATGAACAAAATGGGCAGTGGCGAAAGGCTTGGGGTTCCCAGTGGGTTATCCTTTTCCTTTTGCGCCCCCGGTAGGTACACCCACACATGTGAGGTACCGTTTTCATCGGTACACGTGTGGGGACGCGGGAGTGTAGGCCATGTGTTGTTGGCGGTGTGTTTCGGTGGGTGGCCAGAGCGAAATGTCTGAGAATTGTCTTAATTTCCAGCCAATTTCAGAGACTTTTCCCTGTGTCCACTCACCGAAACACGTCGCCAACGACAGATGTCATACCTTCTCGCGTTCCCACAGATGTCCCGACGAAAAAGGTACCTCACATGTGTGGGTGACCCTACTGAGGGCACAAAAGGAAAAGGGTAACCCGCTGGTAACCCGAAGCCTTTTGCCACAACACAATTTGTTCATGTGGGCAACCTACAGATTTGGGCCTAGGGTGTCGAAGCCAGCAAGGAAAACAGGGAACCACATGCATTTCCCAAAAGAGGACACCCGTGGGAATCCACAGAGGTCTGACTTGCGCAAATTGCCCCAGTTTTTATTAGCCACAATCCCTGACAAAGTGTGATATTTGGTGGGGAAAAAACACAATGTTCACTTTGTCTGGGGTTCTGGGCAATAAATCCTGGGCCGCTTTGCGCAAATCATACCTCTGCGGATTCCCACGGGTGTCCTCTTTTCGGAAATGCATGGGGTTCCCTGTTTTCCTTGGTGGCTTGGACACCCGAGGCCCATATCTGTATGGTGTGCCGGTCGGCAGAGAGTCTGAAATTTAGCTCTCCAAACCGACTTGGGGTTACTTGTGTTTTAGGCTTTCCCCTTGGCGCCTAGGTGGGTGCACCCACACATGTGAGGTACCGTTTTCATCGGGACACCCGTGGGAACGCGGGAAAGTATAATATTTGTTGTTTGTATGGTTTTCATAACGTTTTGACTCATTTGCTGGTGCTCTTTGTCACACAACCCTTTCATTTCCCAAATGTGACCTACATTTAGTCGCTGCTTTAGGCACACCATACACTTTTGTAACCTGCACAAGTCACCTACCCTTGAAAAGGTCTGCCTGTGCTCTTTCAAAAAAATGTATGCTTGCCGTTCCTCACCACATTGGTTTTCCCGATTTACACATGCTAAGTGCGTCTGTTCAGGCCGTGAGCGTAAAACTCCTGTGTACCATGGCTCAGTGTTTGGCTTGTGGTATTGCTTGTTTTGTAAAACACTACAAAAAATGTGTGCTTTCCTAACTGCAAGAGTCGGGGGAATGTAGCGGAGCATTGCTTTTCTCAGAATTCATAGAAGCCATTGCCGTACCAAGCCAACCATTTCCAACACGTACCTTTCTTTTTGGTCATTTTCCCGCTTTTCCCCCAATCTATGGCCTTTTCCCCTACCTAGTGTTTGCCTGACCTACGCAAATCACCCCTTCCTAAACTTGGAATTTTGTCTACTTTTCAGAAATATATGCCTTTCTGTCCTCCAATTCGGCTTTCCTACCCTTTTCTCCCATTCCGTCCATGCATGTCCAATTGGCAAAAATTGCCAAAATCGCCTACCTCTTAGAAAACAGTTGATAACCACATCAAAATTATTTTTTTCCGTTTCCACTCAACCTGTTCTTGAAAGCCAGGTAATTGGGGAATTCAGCACAGCAAACCATTTGTTCCTAGCTCTTACAAGGAAAAAAACACAGGCTTCTTTGTACATCATTTTATTGGCATTTTTTGAAAAACCCCAACATTTTCGCCCTTTTTGCTTATTTTCTCTCACCCCCCTACTGCAACCTAGGATTCCTGGGTGGCGTTACGACCGCCTACATGTGGGGAAAATAAGGAGCCCAATTTGGCCGAGATATCTCATGTAACAAAAAAGTTACAAGCCATTGAATGGCCACATACCGAAATCACCAAAACTTGGCAAAGAACTGGGGCCCAGATCAACAAATAATCCTTAAAAAGATCTACGGGGATCATCAGGGCGAGGTGCTTTCCCGGCCACTCAGGCTTTGATTTCCCTTTCAACCTCCTTCACAGTAACTATTTCTGTGTTCTGGCCCTGTGCTGTGACTCGGTATGATTATATACTCCAGCTGCGACTCCCCATTATCTTGGTACAGGTCCCATAAAGTGCTTCTCCGAGGAAGCAGGGGTAGCTCATTGGGTGCTTTAAGATATTTTCCCACAACCATTGACCAAAACAATAGAGAAAAAACATTTTTACATGCAGCTGTTAGTTCATCCCACCTGTCCTTGAAAAAAGCTTTTTATTTTGTATGAATGTCTTGTAGGAGGCTCTAAGGAATCGTAACTTCCTTTGTTCACCAATTGCCCCTCCTTTAAACAGGACATTAACCTACCCCTGGCTACACTACACTCAACATCAAACCACCCAGTGATTTCTTATTAGCTTTTGCTTAATTCTCCTTATGGGCTTAATAAAGGCTGATTGAAAGGTGTCACGTTTCCATATTGGTTCAAATCAGTTGGTCACTGCTGGAGGTGTCCCAAATAGCCTCAATATCTTCCAGTATAGTACAATATAACCCGGGGGTGTGTGGCCTGGTGCTCATGCAGTGAGGCTGTGTTTCGTCTTAGCTGCCACTGAAGATCCTCATATTGATCCTTATCGCAGTGTTTTATGCTGAATGACGTGTGCATCCACAGACCCCTATCTGTATAACGAAGCCCAAGCGGAAATCGATATTTGGCGCCATGGGAGTGCTTGCACTAAGATTCGAGTGAGCAGATCTAAGATGGTGGCTGGGAGGTCTCAGCGGCACCAGGAGAACTGCAGAGCCTAATTACGCCTGTGAGACTGGCACGACTGATGAGGCGGGGAGCTGAGCAGCGACCTGGGCCTTCTGCTGGGCAGTGGACCGATCGGAAAAAAGAGATTGCTGGACTGCCTCACTGTGTCGCCTGACTGTGGCCCTGACTGCAGAGGGTGCGAGAGACTGGGGGGCTTGTGCACCTTTGCCCCAGCTGGAGCTGTGGACAGTGTGTACCAGCTGCGGCCGTACACTGCAGCACAACGACTGGTCTAGGTAAGTGGACTGCAGCTGGCCTGTAGAGTGAGGAGGACCCTAGCGGGGTGCCCTGACCACGGAACAGCTAAAATTAGTGCTGAGCTTGATACATGTTGGGAACTACACCCTTCCTCTGGTAGACACTTCTGCGCTCCCTTCCACGCACATTATACCACCGAGGGATATCCGATATGGCGGGCACGGGTTAGTACTTGAAATATAGCTGCAAGCAGACACTTCACAATAGAAGCATAGGACACTCTGCTGCCCGAGCATTCATTCTGGCTCTAAACGATTAGATATTGCCCTGTAATCATTTGTTTTCAGTTAATTTCCATACACCAGATTGACCTGGGGCATTACTGTATTCTGCGCTGAGGTACATTGAGCTGCAGTGTGTGTCGACCTGTGAGTGGCCAATCCCGCGCCCACACTTGTGCACAGTCTGAGGAGCAGTGGCTTTGACACTGCTTTAGGCACCATGATACAACTGCTATGACAGGCCGGTTAGTCTGGAATACACTCTAGACTTTGGCAGCTGGTCTGGGCCTTGATATAGGAGCGACCTGAAACGAACATTTGATTCAAACGCTGCTGAAACAGCCCACACTATTTTCAATACCACTATCTGAATATACAGTGAATACTAATCTACAACACATGCTATCTCTCCTATTAAGAAGCACAAGGGCTCCATTATGGATTCCTTCGTTAGCATGGGGCAGTCTTCAGCGCCAGACCCAACTATAGGAGCGGCGCAAGCCGGAGCCCATTAACCTCAACCTGACCCACAAAAAGATAAAGTCCCTGCGGCTATCACTGCCTTACGATCCTCCCTGGAACACAGAATTGAGGCGGTGAACCTGGATGTCCATTCACTCCAAGATGTTAGATCACTTGCAGAACGAGTGACGACAGAATCACTGTTGAAGGACACTGCCACTACCACTGAGGACCTGGTCACTTGGATCAAGGCACTAGAATCTAGAAACATCATCCTGGAATGGATAGCTGAGGACGTGGAGGGCTGTTCTCGCCGGAACAATGTTAGAGTACTGGGGATCCGGAAGGCATTGAAGGCAGACCTGACTACCTACATCGAGAATGTACACCCTCGCCCAGTAATTGCCAAGATATTAAACTTTAGAGACCAGGAAGTGCTTGTAAGAGCTACGGGCTCGAGGGAATAGCAACGGACGACGCGCATCACCCAACCAACGGAGCAATGGTTGACCCGCATCACCCAAACAACAGAAGAAAAGAGGGTGGAGTCGAACCGGGAGAATGGTGGGGCCAAAATACGCCCTGGACCGATATCAACTGTGGAGCTGAAGCCGTTCAGTAGTATGTGCCCACGAGGGAGGTACACAGTCCCGACTTTGGTAGCTGCGTCTCCACCAAGGGAATGGAAGATACGGAGAGCCAGAACACTGGTGCGGCTAGGCCGTATCGAACACCCGGTAGCCAGGAAGGAGGCGTGTCGGCAGCCGCGGTCTCGGTGCCCCAGACACTCCCCACTGACCTGGGTTTCCTATCGAGGGAAGGCATGGACCCAGAAACTAAGCCGGACGAAGCAGGCAACAGCATCACGCATGGGGGAAGTAGTGGAGAGGCATTATGGACGCCTTCAGTTCGGGAAGAAGGGGGGTGGGGCTTGTTTTTTTTCCCCTAGTCTTCAGCCCATACTGGCTTCCGATTGGTTCATTGGATATAAGCCGATTGGTTCATTGGATATAAGCCCGAAACCAAAGAAGGACTAACAAGTCATTCTCTGTGTCATGGGTGCTACTCCCGAGGGGCCAGGACTGGCCCAGCGCCCTCGGAAGCAGACCCGTCTTCCACTACTCCGGACCCAGCAGACCTCTACAGGGGCCCTTTGGACCGTGTCCTGGCGCCTTTGGCGCCAAGCTCATGAAGGGTTTCAGTCCGCTCATATTGATAAACAGTGTAATAATGCTTGGGTGGGCTTACCTGAGGCAGACCATGCTGCATATTTACCCAGAACAAACCAGTCTGGTTGAAGTCCCCAGCCATCAGGGCTGGGAGGAACTATTCCCTCCATTCAGGAACTCTTTTCTTACCTGGGTGGAACCGGTGGAAGAACACACACTGGAAGCACTTCTCTGCTATTTAAACCACGCCCGATGGAAAACATGTGCTTCGCGTTATTCTGCAGCAGCAGCAGGACGCTCACCGAGTCGGCTCCTGCATTCCAGGTCCAGAGTCATCTTCAGCTTCCGAGCAGCAACCTGTGGATGAAGAAAGACACAGAACAATACTTACCAGATCCCGGAATCCAGTCACCGGCAAAACCTGCAAAGAATAAACATAAGGTTAGAAAAGTGCAACTCGCTCGCAGCCGCACCCGCTTACCTGATCCATCCGTGATTGCAACGGAGCTAACCGCGGCCTTCTCTTCGGCAGCTTCTCTGCAACTGAAAGGCAAAGGACATAATTAAAAAGGGGTTCGGGTGAAGGCAGTCGCATTCATCTTAACTTACCAGTTTTTGCACGCGCAGTAGCGGCCGCATCAACCTCAGCATCCCGGCAACTGAAAAACAGGAAAAAGACATTATTTGAGGTGCCATTAAAAGCGGCTAACGATCATTATACTTAAGTGCATCGGCATGTGCAGTGGCAACGGATATAAAGCCCGCAGCATCCCGGCACCTGAAAACTAGGAAAAGGACATTATTAGAGGTGCCATTAAAAGCGGCCAACGATCATTATACTTACGTGCATCGGCACGTGCAGTGGCAACGGATATAAAGCCCGCAGCATCCCGGCACCTGAAAACTAGGAAAAGGACATTATTAGAGGTGCCATTAAAAGCGGCCAACGAACATTATACTTACGTGCATCGGCACGTGCAGCGGCAACGGAAAACTACGCCCACAGCATCCTGAGGCCTGAAACAAAGGAAAAGGGACATTATTGAGGTTCCCATCTTTTAAAGCCTAAAGACTACAGTATACTTAGAGGCATCCGCTCGTGCAGTAACGGCGGCATCGCTCTTCGGCATCCCAGCACCAGTGCCACAACTAAGGCCGCAAAAGACTTGAGCCTCAACACTGAACTCATCCAGTGACGTAACTGGAATCCACGCACCCCTGCACCAGACGCAGGATGGAGAGCTCAGCATTTATACGCCTAAGGTGAGAGCTCGCCGAGACAAGTAGAAAGCTAGGCTGTGGGAGAAACTGGCGATTGGTGGGAGAAGGAATCCCATCAAACGGTGATTAACCCTTTTTCTTCCACCTGCAGAAAACTTATCCTGCAAGTCAGACATTCGATAAGAGGAAGCCCAGTCCTGAGAGTCGTCCGAGCTCTACGCTTCTCAATTGAAGAAACGATAGCAGCCCAGCCGGGATCAGCGCCTCCGTGGGAATCAGGTGAGCGTTACACTCTGCTCTGTCACAGAACAGGTCGGATGTGGAGGAGAGCCACGGAACACCAGTGGGCGTACAAGTATTAGCAGCTGTGGCCAGCGGCTACATCCTTATCTTTGATCCTCAGTAGAACTTGTGTGCAGTAGACTGAATTAAGTCCAGAAAGACAACAGAACAGGACTTCTGCTTGAACCTTTTATACTTTATTTTCTTTCAAGTCAATAAAGAATACATTTTTGTTAAGACACCCAGGCTGTCCTGCCTCTTTCACACTGCTCCTACAATTTTCAAGAGAGTGGGGGGGACATATACAAAGAGATAATTCAAATATCGCTATTTACCCGGATTACACACCTATAGTACAACAACAGAGAAACAGATTTGTCCCAGTTCAAGCGAGGCTCCAGAAGAGAGGGCTAAAATATATTCTTGTATACACAGCCAGACTGAAGGGTGCTGTACAGCGATAAGTCGAATTTTTGGAAATTCCAGAGGCTGTGTCCATGTGGATGGAACATAATTATATAGAGGCTCATGACAACACTAGGGACCAAGACAGGGCCTCCGACCTAGAAATGGACACCGAAATACTGAAGCTTGCTACAACTTGATAACTAGTGGAAGAGACCGAGAGGCGGTCTGCTGGTCTATATGCTGTGCTGGATGCTGCCTGCACGAATCAATAACTTAAAAAACCATCAGACATGTGACACACTAAGTATAGATATTCTGAGAGTGGATCTGTGATGGCTTTTGGTATTTACTGTGGAAATTGATGCTGTTCATTGGGAGTGACCGACATCACCCACTGGGTGGTGACCGGACTACCTGTATCCATATGGATCGTCAACACAATCTTGTCGACCTATTGAACTGGTGCCTGAAAATATCACCACTCTTGTCGGGCACCAATTTTCCCGAAAAGGCCAGCCCTGTTGGACACTGTTTGCGCCCCATGTTCAGGGGCTTGGTATGATAGT
The DNA here is from genome assembly GCF_040938575.1 of Ambystoma mexicanum. Lineage (NCBI taxonomy): Eukaryota > Metazoa > Chordata > Amphibia > Caudata > Ambystomatidae > Ambystoma > Ambystoma mexicanum. The sequence continues at coordinate 905,490,794 of NC_090939.1, forward strand.
TTATTTATATAGCGCCTATACACAATGTGTTTCAAATCGCTTCAAGGGAAGGGACATTCTTACAGGCCATCAACAGTAAGGATGTGAAATTAACTATCATACTCGGCCTGTCGACATTTCAGATAGTGCAAGAGCTGAGATATAGATAAGGGAGGGAAGGAGCGGGAGAGTGGGAAGGAAATGGAAACAGACAGGTTGTCACGTCCTGGGGCAAAGTGGCGCGTATGGGATCGCTGGAAAGGGGGCCGCCATTAATTGTTCCATCACGTTTTCCTCCTGCGTCCGTTGCCGGTCTAGTTCTTTTGTTTGCATCCGTCACTGGTAGTTTATATTCAGCTACTTCCGGGTGACGGACACGTTGCAACTTTCTAGGTTTCCTCCTTCGTTGCACCGCTTCGTGTCACTTCTCCTTGCATATACCGCCAGCTTTCCTGTTTTTCTCCTGCTCTTTGTTTCTTTATTGTGGTTTACCTCCCGCTCCTCTCTCTCCGCCTCCCGTGCGGCTCCCTCCTCTCTTTCCTTTTCTCCTGCTCGTACCCTTTTCTGCTGCTATTATCCCTCGCTCATTATTGTTTTCTCTGTTTCTTCTGCTGGTTACCATTCTCTCTCTTGTTCCTTCAGTCCTCTTCAGAGTACTATTCCGGACCATTTTTGTTCCTTTTCTGTGCGAGTTCTAGCCCTCTACTAGCCGTGTCCAGCTTTCCTTCCATTGGGTGCAGTCCTTGTCTTCAGCCATCTCATCATCCTTCTTGGGTTTTTTTGTGCCTCTTGATTTTTACCCATCCTCGGTGGTCCCGGGGGATCGACCACCATCCACAAATTCAGTGGCGTCCTTCCGTGGCCGTCCGTATCTTCACAAAAAAAAAAGGAGAAGCCCAGTCAGAAAGGAAGAAAGAAGTTAGACTCCCAACGGAAGGCTAAAGGTGAGGAGGAAAGGGAAGGAGGGGAGACTGTGTTTTCTTCAGAAGAAGAGGATATTGCAGACACTTGTGATACAGTTGACTACCGAACTAGGCCTGAAGCCATTTCTGGTACAGCCGGGGGAAAACAAAAGGTGAGGGAAAGAGGTGCAGAAACGGAGGAGAGGAACAACACAAGCGGCTATCGTACTAGGCCTGACGACATTTCAGATAGTGCTAGAGGGGGCGGGGGAGGAAGAAAAAAAAACAGGTAAGGGGAGGGGGAAGGAGACCGATGAGGTTGCTACCATACTAGGCCCAGGGACAATTCTGATAGAGTAAGTGCATAGAAGAAAGTAAGGGGAGGAGTGTCAGGAGGGGCCTAAGGGTAGAGGCGTGCCCACTAAGCCAAAGGGAGAAAGGCACACAAGAAGCTGGATTACAAAAAGTCCTGAAGACAAGAAAGGATAGGCAACAGAGGCTGTGAACAAAAAGGGGCAGGGAATACAAAGATAACAAACACGTTGGGTTCCCTCTTGGGTGTACGCAGAATGGGGAAAGAGTGGTCCATAGAACTTGGGAAACTCCAGTCTTCTCAACAGATTGCTATTACAGGGACCCACTCTGCATGCTCATGGCTAGGAGCAACAGCAGTGGGTGTCTGTACCTGAACCCTAAGGCACGAACAAGGTAACATTACTCACAAGACTGAAGCCTGTACAGGTCCAGCAGGAACCGAAAAAATGACTGCTTCCTGAAACCGGAACCAGTACACTGTAAACAATGACACAAAGTACAACACTGAAACACGACAAGGGAAGGGGCAGAGATTGCCTGCTGGAAATCCAGCAGCCAAACTCTATACATAGGAATTACATAAAACACAAGTGAAGACAAGACAGAAATATCCAGGGAAAAGGAAGTCAAAGAGATCAAGGTTCACGACAGATAACCGGAATAAAGGATGGGCAAAAAAACTAGTATCTAAATACAAGGTACGGTGACCGGAAAACAGTGCACGGGAATCAAGAACAGTAACTCAGGGCTGGAAAGAAAAGAGAATGCAAGCAGAGAGAAATGAAGGACACAGTACAACTGAAGTGGATAACCAAAGGGGAGGACTGAAGACTCAAGGAAGCCAAGGACAGGAATCATGAACAGAGTGCTGGTGGCAAGGAAGAGAGCAAGGGAGCAGAAGCCAGGGAACAGAAGGCTTCAACAAGAAAGAGAGCAAGGAGGTTGTAGCCAGGGAACAGAGGGCTGCAAACAAGGAAGCAGGGCTGCAGTATGGGAAGCACAGAGGTGCAGGCAAAAACCAGGGGAAAGAAAGCTGAGGAGCCGGGCTGCAAGGCAGGAAGCACAGGGCTCTGGAACAAGAGCAGGAACTGGAAACCACAGGACACAGCAAATTTCCAAGGAATAAGGCAACAAAGGGCTGGTAGAAAGCTCAATGCAAGAGACCTGTGCTGCTGCAGACAGCTGCCTAAATACTGCCCTGCCCTTAAGTAGGCAAATTAGCTGCACCTGGAGCAGCACACCTGAAAGTAATTGGCCTCCACCCTCTCTAGTCCTGGGAAAGTGAAAGCTGCACTGTTCTCTAACGCTTCTGGGGATTGTAGTGCTAGAACTGCTGCATAGGAATAGCCAGGAAATGGGAACTGCCACAAGGTGCATTATGGGACATGTAGTTTGTAAAAGTAAATAAGAAAGTTCCAAAGACTTGCAAACGGAAAGTTAAGACAATAATATGAATAGGTGTTGTCCAGGGAGCATTACGGAAACAAATGAGTCCCAAATAGTCCACGATGGGTGACAATTGGTGCGAGAGTAAGCACTCAAGAGTGGAGAACGAATACAATTGCAGAAGTCAGTAATAACACGTAATGTTGCAAGTCAGGTTACAAGATGAAGATGGGAATAGCATGATTCAGGGCCACCATGAGAAAGGGTGACGTACCGTGAATAAATGAAGTCCATAAAAGTCAAAATCCAGCATTGGCCACAAGACGGTGATGGTGAAACCAGAATATATCAGGACAGACTCCTGCAGAAGTAGGCTGGAGAAGGGGCAGGGGGAGCAGGGTAGAAGAATCAAGCAAAACAGGCAACACCTGTGTGCGAGAAGGGTGGGGAGGAACAGGGGAACAGCACAGGGGGACCAGAGGGGTTTGGGATGGCCTGTGGGGACAGAGGGAGTAAACACATGTTGGTGCATGCTTTCCTGCTGTCTGAGCAGGGGGTCGGGCCTTGGATCCTTGTCGGAGCATGTCCAAACAGGAATTGCCCTTTTCTTCATCTGCCCTTTGCTTCAGATTCCCAGGCGAGAGACACCCTTGATCTAAGAGTTAAGAGCAGAAAGGAAGAGGCAGGGCTAAGAAGGTGGGTGGTGCTTAGGTCAGGTGACCTAGATCCACCTGCACCCCATCTGCAAAGGAAAAGAGGCTGCAGGGCTCCTTAAGTAGGGAAAAAGAGCAGCAACCAGGAAGGCACCAGGTGGGCGGGCTTGCTAAGTGGGGAAAAAGAGCGGCAACCTGGAAGGCACCAGGTGGGGGGGGGGGCTTAGGCCAGGTGACCTAGATCCACCTGCTCCCCATCTACAAAAGGAAAAGAGGCTGGAAGGCTCCTTAAGTAGGGAAAAAGAGCAGCAACCAGGAAGGCACCAGATGGGTGGGGCTTGCTACGTGAGGAAAAAGAGCAGCAACCTGGAAGGCACCAGGTGGGCGAGCTTAGGCCAGGTGACCTAGATCCACCTGCACCTGCTCCCCATCTGCTTGTTATTTGTGTTTTGTTTCATGTACCCTGATGGTGCAATGATGCTCGCCTTGTGCTTTATAATTTGCGTGGAGAATTGGGCCAGGTCGAGTCCTTTATTGCTGCATAGGCTGAATAGTATTACATGTGCTGAATACGGAAGCAAAGTGGTCATGTGTGTTTTGCTGTATGTGAAGGTGTGCTTATATTATCCTATAGTATGGCCACACATTGAAATAGGGTGAAATCATTCCTGAATCGCAAGAAGATAGCTATAGCTCTCTTCCAAGAAACCCATTCAACAGCTGATGAACAGGTTGACGTGGTAAACTGTTGGGGTGGGACTGTTAATGGGGCCCTGTAATCTAGAGGAGTGCTTATATGAAAATCTGACTCCTGTCCATTGCGACTATTGAACTTAGAAAAAGACGTGGGGGACTGATACACAATTTTGCAGGGCCATCTTGGCAGTAAAGAAATATCCATTGTAAACTCTTATTTTGCCAACCATGCAATATCATAATACACTCAGATTTTGTACACCCATATTGCATTACAGTGAGATACCTTTTTTATATGCGGAGGTTATTTCAATTGTGTACGGGATAAGATAGTGGATAGATCTACACCACCCAGGAGCAGCCAATCCCCGGCAACTGGTACACTAAATATAGCAATTTCTGACTTAGACCTAGTAGATGTTTGGGAGGGAACTTCAGCTGGGGGCTAGAGAGTATTCAGTCTACTCATCATCACATAAATTGTACACCACGATAGACTATGTTTTTGTTGGGTCGTGCCAGCTAACCGAATTTGTTGGTGCTGAATACTTGGGTAGCACGATATCTGATATTCCCCATTGATAGTCACGGGGGACACCTCGCACCCCAATTCCAGCATGGCGCATGTTCACGGATACGTTATTAGATGCTGCCTTAAGAGAACAACTTCATGCCATGCTGAGCTCCTTCCTAGAAAATAACATTGGTAGTGTAGGTAGCTGGGGAACCATATGTGAAACTCTGAAAGTTGTAACCAGGGGTGGGATCATTGCCAGAGCGGAGGGCATCCGTAGAAAGCTGAGAGGGGAACTGAAGATCCTGGAAGCTAAACTGAATGAACTCGAGAAGATGCACGCTGGTGTGCTATCTTTAGAGAGAGAATTTAGGGAGATTAGATCTAAATGTCTAACCACATGGGAGAGACTGTTGAGATTTGATTACCCTATGCCCTATGCATACTGCCCGAATACACACCAAAGGGGATAAGTCTGGGAAACTATTGGCTTGGCTATGTAAATTGGAAGACCCTAAATTATAGACCACGCTACTTTGACAAGAGAGCAATCAAAAAGATATTTGCCAATTATTATGCTAAATTGTTTAGTCACGACACACAAACATCCTTTGAAGCAATAGCTGAGGTCTTTGCAACAATCAGACTCCCGAAGCTTACTGCTAACCAGAGGGACTATTTAGATCAGGCCTTCACGCTACAGGAATTGGTCGAAGCTATAACTTCTCTTACTACTGGCAAGACCTCGGGAAGCGATGGCCCTTCGGAAGAATTTTATAAAACTTTCCAATCCATCCTGGCTCCAACGCTTTTAAAAGTAATTGAAGAAACTTTTGATGTTGGTATACTCCCGAGCACAATGGCGGAAACATTGGTGGTCCCCATTCTTAAACCCAGGAAGCCTGCGGAAATATGCGATTCATTTCGCCCCCTGGCTATGCTAAATTATGATGTAAAGTTGCTCACCACCATGCTAGCCGCACACCTTCGTCGATGCATTGCAACTTTAATAGACTCTGACCAGATTGGATTTGTGCCTGGCTGTAACACCACTCTGAACTCGCAGACTACAGCATATTCTCGACCAAACCAACATCTGCACCGAACAATATGTGGTGGCATCGCTAGATGCTATCAAAGATTTTGATTCAGTGTACTGGGAGTGAATAGATGCAGCACTACAGGGTTTTGGTGCAAATTTCGCTTGCTGTGTTAAATTATTGTACACCTCTCCCACAGCCAGAGTACGATCTGGCCGGCAGATTTCGGGACAATAGACCATTCACAGGGGAACGCGACAGGGATGCCCGCTCTCGCCCATGCTTTATATATTAGCCTTGGAACCAATGGTAGTATATTTAAGACAGGAGTATCTGGTGGCGGGAATCAATATCGGGGGCATTACTCGCCTTGTCTCCATATATGCGGATGATGTGCTACTATATTTGTGCCAACCATAGCATAACCTGCCTATTATACTAGAGGTGTTAGACGACTTTGCCAGGCTATCACGTATCTTCAATAAACAAAAGTCGTGCCTTTTTCCCCTGGCAGGATTACACAGGATAAATTTGGGTGCGCTACCAGCATTGGGCTTGAAATGGGAACCGCACCACATATTTGGGCATACAATTTGCACATGTCCCTGAGGAAACGCGCACACACTCAACACACGGAGGGCATAAAGAAATCAATGACATTATGGTCTCGACTAACTCTCTCCCTCATGGGCAGCATTGCTATAACCAAAATGATTATCCTCTCCAGATTCTTATATGGCTTCACAAACATCCTTTCTACATAGAAGCTCCCTTCTTCCGGATCCTGGAAGGCATACTTCGAGACTTTCTATGGGGGGCAAAAGGCATAGATTGGTGCTTAATGCTTTGTCTCTCCCCTGCGAGGAGGGATGGGTTCAACTTCTGTGTCTGGAATACTATTACCTGGCTGCTCCGTTAAGCTTTGTCACGAAATGGCTATCAGATGAAATTCCGTCGGAACACAAGCTGCTCAACATGTTGCTGAGACCCGTCTGGCTTAGAGGGGCCTTATGGTCTCTGGTAAATTAGAATAAAACCCAACCCTTGGCATTGCATGTGGGCTGACAGATCTGGTCCAAAACACTTAAGCTTCTTGGACAAAAACACCCCTACTCTCCCAATATTCTAATCCTGGCGGGCACATGCAGCATATGCACTTAAGGATGCTCTGTGCTGGAAACGCGTTGGTATAACCACTTGGGGTGACATGTATGCGAGTGGTACATTTACATTTAGAGAATTGGCTAGTCTTATGCAACGGGAGGCACTACCAGGGGGGCAATTCTTGAGATGCATGAGGATAGCAGGCACTGCCAAGCGCCATTGGTGCGAGTGGCCAGCTGGGCCACCATCAAATGCTTTCCTAACGCTAATGTACGCACTGGAGGACAGTTGGCGACCTGTGTCTAGGTTGTATAAATGCCTATTAGATGGTGCTAGCGTTAAACTCACTAAATTAAAAACGCATTGGGGGGCCTATTTGGGCGTAGAAATTACAGACAGACAGTGACACTGGCATTGGGCTTTGTTAAAAACGTATCACGCAATGCCAGATTTAGGCTCATGCAGGTAAATGTGCTTCATCGCAGGTATATGACCACCTCCAGAGTGGCCACATTGAAAAAAGATGCATCTCCTAACTGCTTCCCCGCCCCGGTGTAGCCTAGGAAACGCACATTTAATGCATATGTTCTGGAAATGTGTGGTGATACAGCATTTTTGGTCTCGAATTAAAGGGAGCTGGGATCAGAAGTTACGAATAGAACCTGCTTGAATGCTTACTGGGTGTATGTCCCAGATTGGTTAAGCATAAACACGCCAACAAATTCATGGACCTAGCATGCACACAGGCTAAGATATGTATAGCAATTACATGGAATTCACGTAAGGGTACACAGTTTGATGTATGCTATAGGGAATGTACGCGTTGGTGTGATGCTGTAACAACCGCATAGAGTGGGGCGATAGCTGCACATGGGGGGTGGGGAGGAGTACCACTTAACTTTTAAGCTTGGAAAGTATTTGACAATTCTGTCTCTTACCCCTCAGACGATAAACCACTGTGAACTCTTCCCTTGGACATTATTCGATTTACCTCTGTAATCCTAATTATACACAGGAAGCATGCATTAGACCAGACCCCCTTACCATCGAAATGTCAAATGTGAATTGCCCACACAGCTTAAACCTGATATGCTGTGACATTGAACAGAGGCTAGCATCATACAATTTAAACAGATTAGAGTTGGGTATTTATTTGTATTGTTCAGTATATTGGTTGAATCACAAGAAGATGGATGTATCCTTAATAATGTGTAATGTACCTGTAAAATTCACCAATAAACTATTTTCTTTTTTTTGAATAGTACAATAGAACTCATATTGAGTTCCTACTCAGTGTCTCACCATTTCACCTTACACCTAGCATGGCCCACTACATCTACCTCCACTGACGGGTGTGGGCTCGCTCAGACGGGGTGCCCCATGTATCTAATAAAAGGGTACTTGTTAAAGGCTTGTGATCACTCTCACTGCGGCTTATAACAGAATTGCCAACCAAAGACTATTTTTCAACACTGACCATGATGTAATCAATTCTTGATTGCCCATTACTCCCCTCGAAGGTATTAAGTGCGGGTTGATCAATATTGAACTTGCCTTTTACAGGCTCTCAAGTTTAAGCCATACAGAATACGTGCTACCTGAACTGCCCGCGGGTGGGCTTTTTGTGGGTAATAAGCAATTAATGCTGTGATTCCACAGGCGTGGTCTTGTTCATCCCATAGTTCGAGGACATGGAGAGGTTCAAACTGCAAGTTTAAATCCCCCATGACAAGGATGAAGCGGTAACTTATGCTGAAGACCCAGTGAATAGATGATGTCCTGCATCAGGGACTTATTGGGTACTTGCCCATTGACTAAACATTATATATGTGGATTTTTTGGTTCTTGGGTGTAGTGGCTATAGGATGTTGTAGGTCCAGACTGTCTGTTGGGCAATCGATAGTGATCCAATCAAGTCCAGAGTCCACCCAAGTTGATAAACCACTCCTGGGCCTGCCCCCAGGGCCATTGACTGTCAGGACTGAGCTAACACTATATCACTGAGAAGTCAACGTTTCCATAATCTCCTGGAAACAAACATCAAAATCGTGAATATGATCAACCAGCTGGTGATTTCTAACTGTTTACTAATGCCAGCTATATTCCAGGTTAGGCTCTTGCAGATTGAGATAGACACGGGTGGTAGATGAGAATTTTTCCATATCATTTCCAGATGTTCGTAGTCCGTCCACTCCGTCCAAGACCGTCCAAGACCTGGTCGAGCCTTTGCTGCCGGCCTTCAGTAATACCATCTCCTGGGTAGATATCAACAGAGGGTTTAGCTGGGCATGATGATCTTATAACAATCGTAGAGCCAGCAGGAGGATAAGATCTGAAATCAATAGATAACAAGCCTTCCACCAACATATTGCTCATTACAGCAACCTGAATGTAATCATCCAGTCCTCATGGCACTTTCCCACATGAGCACCACAGTAGTTCTTCCCCAATGATAGACCAACATACCGTAACATGGCACAGCCAATGTGCGACCTTGTTCACTAGGAATTCTTTGTTCTCATAACGGCCTGGTGGCAATCTCTGCACATTATACATGTAAATGGAATTACTCACTCCCCCAGCTTTGATAATAAGAACAACATGGGGGAATAGACATGGAAACCGAAGGCTGTGTCACAGAGGTGGTGCACTCAAGGAGCAGACACTTTCCACTGCTTCCACGAAAACACCCATCCCTTTTTCCACAACTCTCTTGCTCCATGTAATCACAACCGCCCTTGGTGGAGATTTGCACTGTCTTCTTACCACTGCACTCTTCTGGATTTAGTAACAGCCAGTCCCCCAGATGGTTATCTGTGTTTTCATGGGCAGGCTCTGTCCATACTTCAGTAGATGCTGCTGTGATTTCCACCAGGGCCAAGGCCAATACCGGGGCAGCTGTGTCCTACGCCTGGCTGCGTACTACCATTGGAAGGAAAGCCAAGCACGAGGTGCAAATAACATCAGCCTCGACATCCCCAGGAGTAATGATCTTCCCTACTTTGCAGATGTCCGTACAATCTCTACCGATAGATATGCCAGCAACTATGCATGTGTACACGCCCAGAACAACACTGGCCATGCCAGGGGATTCTACTGCTTGTGGATGTTCCTCAATTGCACCACCTGCTATGTGGCCCTTAGATCACAAACAGGAATAGTATAATTCTTGCCCTCCAATTGATCTGCCCTCTTAACCACTTCCAAGTTGGCCAGCGCATAAACCGCAGGACATTTGCAGGATCCACCTCAATCACCATTACTACCCTCGAACTGGCTCCCTCTTGTGTCTTCAGCCAAACTAATCTCATTAATCATGTTGGCACTAATTACACAGCTCGAGTTGGCCCCACTCTTTGTCAGTTCAATGCCATCGATGTCATCCAGTAAATCTTTAATCTCGGTTATAAGAATTTTAACATCTTTGATAGGTTTGAACAGTTTAAACAGTTTTTTAGGACCCTCGTTGGGAGAGGCTGTATACACAGCTTTTCTCTTTGTCATAGTACCAGTGCTTCAAACAGTCTCAATAAGCAATCACAGGGTATCTTGGCCAGAATAAGTAAACAAATGCTTCTGCTCCACACTAACTTCAATACGCTAGGTCAAAGAAGAGTCAGAATTAGCTGTATGTGCTGATAAATGCTGGTGAATAGTGAATACAAATGAGGCAAACATAAGCGCATGAAGCAGTATAGGTCTTATTTGTGTTTCGCATCAGTCAAAGCAGCTTGATATCATGTTAAACGGAGAGCAAAATTCAATTTGACCTCAAAGGCGTGTGCCCGCACAGTGCATACTTCAGCTCAGCCGAACACTGCACCCTTATCCTGCGTGGGCTTCACCGAGCGGGTCCGTAAAGGAGCTAATAACACCAAGGGGACATTGCCCAGCGCCGCTTCCTGAAACATAGTGCTGGGTAGCTGGATGCGCCCCCTGATCTGCCAGCACATTGGCAAAGATGTCTAACATCTTCCGGCGGAAGTTCACCCATCCGTCCGGCATGGAGGATTGGCTGGGAAACGTTACCTGCGCCGGCCGCTCAGCAGAATCCCTGGAGCAGAGGATCTTCTTCGAAGAGGAATGCTGGTGTGAGAACTTACTCTCGGAGCAGAGCCTCTTCCAATGCTGCTGCTTCTTCTCCTTTTCCTTGCAGAGCCACCCATTCTTCAGAGCACCAATCCGCGCCATGCGACCGAGACCGCAGAGCCTCACAAATTGCCTTGTGGACGAATGGGATGAGTTTTACTGCCCGGTCCCGGCAAGTCCTTCAGGTGCAAGGAGTGGCACGACCCATTCTGGGTGTCATGGTCATTGCCCAAGCAATATAGACAGATCTGGTGCAGATCTGAGACAGACATCTGCCGGCCGCAGCCTGCACATGACTTGAAGTCTGAGTCCTTATAAGGAGTAGGTATGGCATTAGAACATTTACAGTAAGCATTTACAAGTGTGTTGCAGATTAGCAGAGTGCACGGAAAAAAGGAATGGAGGTCACAGAGAAGAACAAATTACTTGCCTCTCTGTAATGTTCTTTCAGATGGATGTTTCTCCACTGATTCCTCATGGCGGATATCTAGTACACCATCGGTTCTATGATCCCTAAGGTTCAGATTCCTAGGGGGCAAAGGAGGAACTGAAGTCATGAGGCTATATATACTGACCCAACTGTCATGCTTCGCTCCCCTCCTTGTGGCATCAGGAATTCTTTTGCTGTTAGAACGGCGACTAACCGTTCTACACGAAGTGGAGACTCTTTAACAGACTCCCTACAAAATGCCATTAAATTCAGCATTACAATCATGTGAGCCCTGGTTTGTTATCTATCATGTGTTTCCCGTTATAGTATTTAGGTGCTTTCCTCTAAGCAGTCGGGGCTTCTGATCGTGGATTTCATATTCGTCCGATTCGCAGTGAGCCTGCGTTCTGTTTCTTTCATGTGTTGTGACTCTGCTTTGCGAGTCATACTGTTTGGATTTGTCCAGTCTTTCTACACAGAATTTACTGCGTGCCCGACGTTTTCACCATCGTATCCTTTGGTGCCTCCAGTAACGGCAGTTGTCTGCGTGCAACTTTTCGTTTTACGATGATTTCAGTTGGCGTGTGAAAGGCTTCCGTGTGCATCCTAATCCCTCGCCGCTTCCAGTTACTTTCAGCAGCTTTCTGAACATTCCTTGCCGCTATTCCAGCTACCTACGGCGGCCTTCTGGAAAGTCTTTGCCGCTTCCAGATACCTTTGGCGGCATTCAAAGACATTAACAAAGGTAACGTTTGTTTCTCCTAGGTTTCCTTTGTACGGCAGTATCGTCCAGCTGGAGGAGAGACTGTACTCTTAGCATTTCAACCAACTTACTTTCTTCTTCGGTGAAGTTTTGTGTGTTTTCTTTCCATGACTCATGCCACAGCCCAGTAGGGTATTTATATTATTTGGTTTTGCTATTCAAGGGTGAATTGGATGAAGAAGAACACTTTTCCTATAACCTTACAGGATCATTTAGTGGGTGGAGTTAACCCATTATAAGAACTTTGTTTTGAACTTTGAAGAAGACGGACTACTTTGGTATTGATATTAGTGCACAGAACTAGAGGACGCTTACCAGAGTGCACCAACCCGACTCTAGTGCGAACCTCGTGCCGTTCGGGTTTAGTATCCTACTAACTTCCCTTTTTCTTGTCGTTGTGTTCTAATTTGGTGACTCCTTCTGGAACATTATTTTGGACCTTGGACTTCCTTGAAACATTTCCAGATCAGTGGGGAAATACTAGCAAGATACCTTTTGCTTAATATGACTTGAATTCTTACCTAATTTTTTCTGTTATACAGATGGGAGCTTGTGTTCCTAATTCGCCCTTTCAATTGATTCCTCGCTCTGGCTGAATTTCATACCAGACTGTGGGTGGAATCAATGGAAAGGGTTTCACCTTGAGGATTCGACATTGAAGTTAGGAAGAAGACCTCATCAGGATACTGTATCCTTTTCTGTTACACTTGTATCCTTTACTGGTAATTGAATCTTATAGTCTAACTCAGATTATTAGGGCGGCATGTCACCAAAGTAATATCTGGTGCGTAGAGGCGTCAGGCGGAGCAGACTTGGCCATCCCTTGGCGACAGAAAGGCATACGGAGCATAGCTGGGCTGGGATAGGGATATCATAGATGCGGAATCCGTGGGAGTAAAGAAACCATTAGAAGAGTGGGGGTACAGAGGCAGGAAAAAGAAAAAAGGTGGGCACCAGTGCCTTTACAACCTGCCCAACCTGTAGAACGGGTGCTTAGTGGTATTAGCATCCGTTCAATGAAGTAAAAAAAAAATAATATTTAAAAAAAAACCAACAACTTCCACCTCTCTACTTGGTGTGGTGTAAAGAAAATGGCCGAAATTAGATGCCTGTTGAGAAGGGAGGATTGCAGGCTGTACAAGCTTTGCCCTAGTGGCGGTCATGTTGGGTGCTGGTGGTTTACACATTCATTGTACATAATTATTGACAAAAGAAGTCATTGGCCAAGGTGGGTTACAGGTACCAGATTTCCAGATGCACCATCTGATGGCACAGGTCTGCTTTGCAACATATTGGAGTGCAGGTGGGCTTTGTCACCAGCATGTGCGTATAGAGAGGAGGGCTGCGGCTCTGGTGCAGCTTGAGGCAGCGCTTGTCAGTAAGAGGTACTCCGATTGGTGTCCATATAACCCTCTCGATATATGGCTATATAATCCCACTAGGAATTTCGCAGTTGAATATTTCTGTTTGACATAGTTTAGCTAGGTCTGATGGCATGATGTGAGGTTTGTACACGGATATATCCAGGTCTCTTCATTGATATTATTTTATGATGCTAGTAAATACATCATTTGTAGGACACAAAAATCTCACTGTGCATTAGTTTGAAGAGTGTCGTATCTGGGCCTGATAAATACCTGTTTAAACCTGATGGTTTGAGGGAAATATTTGCTTCCATTAGTGCTTTGAACTTCTGCATTAAATTGTCTCAGTTGTGCACAAAGATGGTTAGGATGAATAGTTTCATAATTAGGATTTTCATTTTGTTCTCGAAACTAATTTTTGAAAACATTCACTGCACATTTTGTAGCATTTTTAGTGGAATCTTATGTTCTTAGTTATGCAATTGCATCTTTTGGTGTTGCTTTCTGGTATGCCACGTTTTGGCGCAAGTCTTTTGGCATCAACCGTTTTTGGTGCACCACTTTGACCGCAGAGCTCCCTTCGGTATGGCCAGAGTGGCGCAAAAGCCAATTCGCTGTGAGGGTCGTTTAGATGCAGGTGACATTGCAGCCTATGTGTAAATGCCCCTCGTGCCAAATGAATATTTCAAAACAGATATAACTTTACAATACTTTTAAGTGTGTGCTAAACCATTCATATTTAAAGCACATGAATTGGAATTATCTAAAAACAATACCATGCATAAGTATCTCGTCCAGTTTTCTGTATGTCTTCAGCCTTGCACTTGAGTAAGCAAAACTACAAGTACCACAGTTAAAGTACATACCAGAACTGGGTAATACACGTATTTGTGCCATGGGAGAACTTGAAAACTCCTCTGTAAAAGGTATAGCCGTTAGGTGCCCCCATCTCTTGCGTGAAAATGCAACAGCATTAAAGTTCTGGAACATGTCTATTTCCTATCTCTACTATAATAATGGGCTTATAGCGGGCTAACCAATTTTGCCATCCCATGATCGACACCCTTCCTTTCAACTTGCCAACCACGAAGCGCCTCCCCCCGCCCCCCAAACCACCCTCGTATTCACTAGACACACAAGGGCAAAAACCTTGGGGGCATTTTTTGACTCCCTGCTGTCAACCCAACCTCATTGTAATGCTATTTGTGAATGGCAAACTCCTGCTTCTGAAGAACAATTCTTGCTCCTAGAACCCATCGGAAAACTGATCTGGTCGGCACCCGGTCTTATATGAATTGGCCTAATAAAGTATGGAGATGAACAATTTGAGGGGGGAAGTATGACGAGCGTGATTTAGTCGGCTGGTTGCCGCTTAAGGAGAAATGTTTTATTGCAATATGTGTTTGAACCAAGGATTAATAATGTAACCAGTCATGAATTACAACGGGTTAAATGTGATTGTGGCCTGCAGCCTTTTTAAGCAAGAATAAACTGAGTAGTGACTTTTGTAATTACTGTAAAGGCTATGCCACAGGTGTTGATAGTAATACAGAATTACCAGGAAGATACCCAGAGGGTGTGGTGTGAAGCAAGAAGTGGCCAAGTCCCACAGTTATGCAGGTGGACGGGGTCCGCCCACATTTTTCAGGGTGTATACGTCGGCACGTGTATACGTCGTGTGTTTTGTAACAAGTGCCACGATGCCTATGGGCTGTTGTGCACTATCTAAATACGAATAAAACAAACAATTTATTTCTTTTTTTAAATCAAAAAGTGCCTTTTCCACTTGATGACACTGCACAAGCCCAGGACCCGGGTTGCTCGGCAGTGAGGCAAGAAACTTGACTTGGAGACCACAATCTCTGAGCAAATAGTCCTGAAACATTCGGCGCTCGTCTTTATCTAGAAATCGATTCTTCTAGTGTGCACTACTTCAAAAAGTCAGTAGGTAGCGCTCCTGCTTCTTAAAGACACTGTTCCTAGGATAGCAAGGTAGCAGGACGTTCAGGCGCGGACGCCTGACGTTTTTGCCACAGGTCCCCTTTCGGCGCGGCCAACACAGCGCAGGGACCTTTAAGCGCCAGTATGTTTCCGCGCAGACTAACATGTTTTACAATCAGTATGCACTTCCCCCATCCGGCCACAATACGTCCCCATTGTCAGATTATCGCCTTGTTTGATTAGTTTTCTGTATACTCTGCAATTTGCATGTCAGGAATCCAAACTGCAAATACCAGAATACATTACAACAACAAAAAAACAGGACTCGATCACATCTGCAGGATTTGGGCAAACGGTAAATTGTGGTTGCTTGGCCTTTACGTCTGGTGAAAGACCATTTTCTTGCTCGTCGGTTGTAAATACTTAAAACATGTTGGGTTTTGTGTTGTTGTTTTGGAGGGTTGAGGCTACGTGCAGTTTCAAAAGCGCCCTTTTTTTCTTCACAGCTCCCAACATCAGTTTTAACAGTGTGACTGATATGTCATATGACATACTGGCGCTTAAAGGTCCCTGCTGTATTGTTTTTTTCATATAGCGCAACGTGTGAGGCAGCCAATTGAAACCACCAAGAGCTATAAGATATTCAGGGAGGGCGGGAGAACAATTGACAGTTCAAGCGGAAACGAGACGAAAGAAGGAAGGAAGGGGGACAGGGACGTCATTTAGGGGTCGCCAGAGTCGGAGGTCTCCCCTGCGACCTCTAAAAAATTTTTTTTAAAAGAAGGATAAACGTTTCTTTTTTATTTTTTTGTAATGCAAGCTCCTGGGCGTGGCCAGCATCATGTGGCTCTTTACTTCTGGAGTGGCTGGCTTTCTTGTTCAGGCCCCTTAAAAAAAGAAAAATAAGAACAGGAGTGCCACAAGTGGAACACTTTCAGCACTGACCCTAAATAATGAAGAATAGGAATACCAAAGAATGTGTCTTTCTGGAATTCTATACAATAATTGCTAGACTTATTAAAGGTTTATTTATCCAGCATGGGGTCTGGCATGGATTCACATGCTCATGAATATTCCCTGTCATCAGGCTGGGAATCCTCGGTAAAGAAAAAAATCGGTATCCGTTTCGTTTCTGATCTGTCGTTCTTAGTAGTAACCAATCCCTGATCTCTGGGTCATACTGCCCCCAGCCAATGACTGCCCTCTCCCTAAGCCCCACCTCTGGCAGCCATCCGTAGATTTGGTAGCACGCAAAGCGGCAGTATGACCAACTGAAGAGCCGCAGAGGGGTAGGTGGGGGGGTTTGCATGTGAATCCATGCCAGACCCATGCTGGAGAATAACAGTTACAGGTAAGTAACTTGTTCCTTCTCCAGCATGGGGTCTGGCATGGATTCACATGCTCATGAATAAAAGAATACATAGCAGTATACACATTCACAACCACGGGAGGTGGCAAAGGCTCAACATTAAGCATTACATCCAAAACTCAACATTAAGCAATTTTTACCTCCTCACCAGGCTCATTTTAGGCGAACAGGTTGCGCAGCACTGCTTGGCCGACCCTGGACTCCTCCCTGGAGTCCCGATCGACGCAGTAGAATCTTGTGAAGGTGCGTAGACCTCCACGTAGCAGCCCAGCAGATGTCCAGCAGGGGCACACCAGACAGGAACGCCGTAGTAGCAGCGATCGCTCTGGTCGAATGGGCTCTCGAACGGCCGGGCAGCGGTGGTCGGTTTGCCAACCGGTGACAGTGCATGATGCAGCCGTAGAGACATCTGGAAATGGAAGTCTTCGAGAGAGCCTTCCCTTGATTCACAGACCCAAAGTTCACAAACAGTTGTGACGTCTTCCGAAAACTCTTCGTGCGGTCCACGTAGAACTTCAGCGCTCTAGCTACATCCAGCGAGTGCAAAGTCCTCTCAGCCGGCGTCGAAGGCGACGGGAAGAAAACTGGTAACACCAAGGGCTCGTTGAGGTGGAAGTCCGATGGCACCTTGGGCATGAAGGAGGGGTGCGTCCTCAGCACCACCCTCGTGACATGAAAAGTCAAGTATGGAGACTTGCAAGATAGGGCCTGGATCTCTCCCACTCGTCGTGCGGAGGTGATGGCCACGAGGAACGCTGTCTTCCATGACAGGAACTTCAAAGGCGTCGAATGCATAGGCTCGAATGGGGCCCCCATGAGCCTGGTCAGCACCACATTAAGCTCCCACGCCGGGGCAGGAGCCTTCACCGGCGGGAACTATCGGAATAGTCCCTTCATAAATTCCTTCACCAGGCGGTGAGACCACAAGGACGCCCGTCCCGTAGTCCTGGTATATCTGGAGATGGCAGCCAGATGTATTTTGATGGAGGCGTGAGCCAGTCGAGCTTTGGCCAGCGACAGTAGGTACAGCAGTACTTGAGGGGCCGTAATCCTCAGAGGGTTAATCTTCTGTGCACGGCACCAGACAGAGAACCTCTTCCACTTATGACCGTAACACTTTAGAGTTGAGGACGCCCTGGCTTTTGCAAGAACCTCTCTGCAGTCAGCAAGTTCAGCGACTGTGGGTCGTGATGGAGAATGGCGCCCCCTTCTCTGGAGAAGATCCGCGTCCGCCCGGCAGCTTGACTGGTGGGGACGTTGACAAGTCCAGCAGGTGCCGCACCTCGCCCAGGATGGTCTTGGTCCTCTCCTCTGACGGGGAGGCCAATTGCCCCACTGTATCGAGCTTTGCTCCCAGAAACAGTGCTACTTGCGACGGAACCAGGTGGGATTTGGGGTAGTTGATGGCGAACCCCAGTTCCGCAAGCAGCCGGACGGTCCTCGCTGTGTGTTCGACGGCGAGTTCCCTTGTCCTTGCCCGGATTAGCCAGTCATCCAGGTAGGGGTAGACGTGGATCCCCTGCAGGCGCAGCCGCGCCGCCACTGGTGCTAGGCACTTGGTGAATACCCTGGGTGCCGACTTTAATCCGAACGGTAGGGCTCTAAATTGGTAGTGGAGTCCCTGAACCACGAACCTGAGAAACTTCCTGTGCCCTTTTAGAATGGGGATGTGGAAGTAAGCATCCTCCAGGTCCAACGATGATAGGAAGTCGCCCTCCTCCAGCTGTCCCAGTACGTGCTGGAGGGTGACCATCCTGAATTTCTGCGCCTTGATGTATTTGTTTAACCGACGCAGGTCCAGGATGGGGCGCCAACCGCCTGTCTTCTTCCTGACGACGAAGTACCTTGAGTACACTCCGGAGCCTCCTGGGGACGAGCTCAATGGCACCTTTCTTGAGCATTGCCCTTACCTCCAACAGCAGTTGAGGGACGTGATTCTCCTTCCTGGCTGCGGGAGGAATGCGAGGGCACTTCTTTTGGAATTCCAGCGAGTGCCCGTTGGCCGTCCTGTCCAGCACCAAACAGTCGGTGGAGATGGACTCCCACACGCTGACGAACTTCGTCAGCCGGCCTCCCACCGGGGTGCTTCGGTGGGGGCCCGACGACACGGCCGGGTCAGTCTTGCTTGGAGGCGGCCTTGCCGCCTTGGCCTCCTTGGCGACGACGGCGGGATCCCCCTTGCTTGCCGCGACCTCTGTAGGCCTCCTGGGAAGAGGAGCGGGCCGCCTGGCGGTACGTGGAGGAGCCACCGCTGGACCCTTTGGAGGCACCCTGTCTGCCTCTGGAGCTCCGAAAGGGCCGTCATTGTTGAAGTGCCCCTAGGGCCCGGGCTGTCTCCGAGTCGGTCTTGATGGCCTATAGAAACTCGTCCATCGCCTTACCAAAAAGGTTGTTGCCGTCGAACGGCATATCCAACACTCTGGTCTGGACGTCCTGGCAAAAGTCTGTCGCCTTGAGCCATCCTCATCGTCGGAGGCAAACTCTGTTGCCCAGTTGGCGAAATCCGGTATTGGCAATGTCCGTTGCCACCGTTATAGCGTGATCCGACGCCACCTCGCCTTCCTGCAGAATTTGGAGGGCCTCCGCCCTCTTGTCGTCAGGTAGGAAGTCTAGCAGGGGAGCTATCTTGAACCAGAGCTCCCTGTGGAAGCGAGCCACGATCGCTAAGGCATTGGCCGCCTTAATCGGCGTTGCCGCCGACGAGATGACTCGTCGTCCCATGGAGTCCAACTTCTTGCCCTCGCTGTCCGGTGGGGGGTCCGGCGTGGGCTGGGCCCTGAGGCACAAGGGGGCAGCATCGGGGACTCTGTACTTCTTCTCGTACCTGTCCCTCTTGGCGGGTGTCGTGGAAGGGTTCTTGAGGACAGCAAGCCCCTCGTCCCAGATGTCATCGAGCAAAGGCACCGCGAGGACCGTCTCCTCTTGGCCTCTTGTCGTTGGTAAAGAAACCCTTCCTTTTTTTGTTCTTCAGGGCAGAGCTGGAAGAGCTCGGATGCCCTGTTTATCATGGCGTGGAAGGAGCCAATTTCGTAGGCTGGAGAAGCCCGAGGGGGGGTGATGACAGGATGTCCGCTGTGTCATCGCCCCCGCCGTCGTCCGTCCTCGTCGCTGTATCCGTCACCGTATCCTCTCTAGGGTCCGGTGAGGGGGATGAGGGGTCCACCGGCCTCGTGGGCACGAAGGGCGGGGAGGGTGGACTCTCCTCCGCTTGTTCGGAGGGTTTCCCGACGGGCCTGGTTCTGGATCCTCCCTCAGGGTCCGTGGTAATCTCGTCCTTATCTCGGTACATAAGGATTGGATCGCCAACAAAATGGCCGCCGAGCTATCCTGGGGCTCGGGTAATGGCTGCGATGGACGGGATGGCCGCTCCACTGGGCCCTCTTCGTCGCCATCGTCGCCATCTTAGATCGCGTCACCGGGAACCGTCCCCTGGGATCGAACCTTCTCGAACCTCTCATTGAGGCCTATGAACCTCTCGTTGAGGCCCTTCTCGGTTTCCACCAGCTCCTCCTCAGAGGCTGATTCTGAGTCTGTAATGGCCACCACCCCCCACCCCCCTCTTTTTCCGCCACGGACTTCACGGGGGTCTTAACGATGGGCTGGAAAGAGGATTCCCTCCGCGGTGGCAGGGATACTCTGGGTCCAGAGGCCGTTTCCACTGGAGTAGTCTCAGCCGGCTTCGCCAGAGTCGCAGCGACCACTTCGATAGAGGCCTTTGCCGGCTGGATCAAAGCCCTCACCACCTTAGGTGCGTCCTGGGCCTTTGCCTTGGGGGGTGGGTCAGCGCCTTGCTCCCCCTTCGAGATCGACCGGGGCCGCTCCAGCAGTTTACCCGGGTTCTCGGACTTCCTCTTCCCCGAACCAGAGCGCTGGCTCATGGTTGAACGTGCCGGGGAAGTCGCGCCCTGCCTGGCAGCCGAAGAGCCCGACCTTTCAGCGCTCCCGGTGCCCGCGGACTCGCGGTGCTTGGCCTCCTGTTGGGCCCCCGTCGCCGGGGCACCCTCACAGGACCTAGAAGCCCGCTCAGACTTTTTCTTCGCCTTCTCACCTGCTGTGCCCTTCTCCAGCCAGGCGGCGAGGCGGGAACGACGATCTTGTTTGGTCCGTTCCGAAAGGTTCTTGCAGAACGCACAGTCCTTCTCCACGTGCGTCTTGTCCTCATGAAGGCAGTAGAGACATTGCGAATGCTCGTCCTCCTTGAAAACATTTTGTAATCCGCATCCAGGGCAGCACCTGAACAGCTTGGATCCGGCCGTCGAGCTTCCCTTGTCCTGGGCCATGTCCGTTGAGGTAGGCCGCAGATCTTCCGGAATCCTCCAAGAAGCGTAAACTCAATGAAAACTTCACCCTTGAGGGGCGTAGAAGAATTCCCAAACGGGTCCCCGTTATCAGAAGTAGAAACGGTGGAGCTTGAGGCTCGATTAAACTGAAAAATGAGAAAATCTCCTGAAAAAGCGTGAAAACGCAGCAAAAACTCGAGAGCTAAAGCTCGAGGACTCCCAACACTTGAGCGTGCGGTAAAAATCTGAGGATGGCTGCCAGAGGTGGGGCTTAGGGAGAGGGCAGTCATTGGCTGGGGGCAGTATGACCCAGAGATCAGTGATTGGTTACTACTAAGAAAGACAGATCAGAAACGAAACTGATACTGATTTTTTCTTTACCGAGGATTCCCAGCCTGACGACAGGGAATATTCATGAGCATGTGAATCTATGCCAGACCCCATGCTGGATAAATAAACCTTTAATAAGTCTAGCAATTATTGTATAGAATTCCAGAAAGACACATTCTTTGCTATTCCTATTCTTCATTATTTAGGGTCAGTGCTGAAAGTGTTCCACTTGTGGCACTCCTGTTCTTATTTTTCTTTTTTTAAGGGGCCTGAACAAGAAAGCCAGCCACTCCAGAAGTAAAGAGCCACATGATGCTGGCCACGCCCAGGAGCTTGCATTACAAAAAAATTAAAAGAAAAACGTTTTTCCTTCTTTTTAAAACATTTTTTTTTAGAGGTCGCAGGGGAGACCTCCGACTCTGGCGACCCCTAAATGACGTCCCTGCCCCCTAACTTCTTTCGTCTCGTTTCCGCTTGAACTGTCAATTTTTCACACGCCCTCCCTGAATATCTCATAGCTCTTGGTGTTTTCAATTGGCTGCCTCACACTTTGCGCTGTATGAAAAAAAAAAACAATACATACATATCAGTCACACTGTTAAAACTGATGTTGGGAGCTGTGAAGAAAAAAAGGGCGCTTTTGAAACTGCATGTAGCCTCAACCTTCCAAAACAACAACACAAAACCCAACATGTTTTAAGTATTTACAACCGACGAGCGAGAAAATGGTCTTTCACCAGACGCAAAGGCCAAGCAACCACAATTTACCGTTTGCCCAAATCCTGCAGAAGTGATCGAGTCCTGTTTTTTGTTGTTGTAATGTATTCTGGTATTTGCAGTTTGGATTCCTGACATGTAAATTGCAGAGTATACAGAAAACTAATCAAACAAGGCGATAATCTGACAATGGGGACGTATTGTGGCCGGATGGGGGAAGTGCATACTGATTGTAAAACATGTTAGTCTGCGCGGAAACATACTGGCGCTTAAAGGTCCCTGCGCTGTGTTGGCTGCGCCGAAAGGGGACCTGTGGTAAAAACGTCAGGCGTCCGCGCCTGAACATCCTGCTACCTTGCTATCCTAGGAACAGTGTCTTTAAGAAGCAGGAGCGCTACCTACTGACTTTTTGAAGTAGTGCACACTAGAAGAATCGATTTCTAAATAAAGACGAGCGCCGAATGTTTCAGGACTATTTGCTCAGAGATTGTGGTCTCCAAGTCAAGTTTCTTGCCTCACTGCCGAGCAACCCGGGTCCTGGGCTTGTGCGGTGTCATCAAGTGGAAAAGGCACTTTTTGATTTAAAAAAATAAATAAATTGTTTGTTTTATTCGTATTTATATAGTGCACAACAGCCCATAGGCATCGTGGCACTTGTTACAAAACACACGACGTATACACGTGCCGACGTATACACCCTGAAATATGTGGGCGGACCCCGTCCACCTGCATAACTGTGGGACTTGGCCACTTCTTGCTTCACACCACACCCTCTGGGTATCTTCCTGGTAATTCTGTATTACTATCAACACCTGTGGCATAGCCTTTACAGTAATTACAAAAGTCACTACTCAGTTTATTCTTGCTTAAAAAGGCTGCAGGCCACAATCACATTTAATCCGTTGTAATTCATGACTGGTTACATTATTAATCCTTGGTTCAAACACATATTGCAATAAAACATTTCTCCTTAAGCGGCAACCAGCCGACTAAATCACGCTCGTCATACTTCCCCCCCTCAAATTGTTAATCTCCATACTTTATTAGGTCAATTCTCCCCAACCAAAATTCTCATTGCTCTGCCTGCCCCTGCAGGAGTTACCAGGCTGGGGGAGCGCTGTTCCTGATGGGGAGAAGCTGAGCTTTATTCCTTTAACATTTTAAAATCAAAATATGTCTTCCTTCCTCCTTGCATCAATCCTCTCCATATTTTATTAGGCTAAAGTTATCCAACCAAAAGACTCCTCGGTCTGCCTGCCCTTGTAGGAAATCCTGTGCTGGAGGAGTGCTGTTTCTGACGGGGAAGCTGACCTTTATTCATTTATTAAAGCCCCCGACTCGCCGCTGGGCTTCAGAGGGAGGCTCACCACGGGAGAGGCGAAAACCCCTCCTGATTTTTGCCATGCTCACTTATAGTCTTTTCAGTCCAACTGATTGCTTGCATACAGTTCCTACGACTACGGCAGTTGCATCAACATGACAGTGGACCTGCCATTGCTCTTAACATACTATATATTGTCGGGTGGGTGGGAGGAAAAAGCTGCACTCCATGGGTCTCGACGGGCGCGCAGCGGAAAAGAGGGGCCTGCAAAAGCGGGTCGCCTTTTAATATCTGGAGAGCGGCAAGTGCCCTATTGGCTGCCCTCTCCTCTTTTCCGGCTGCAGAGCCCCCCCCCCCCATTCCCACTTCCAGGGCCTTAATTGTTTTTGCAGGCTTCGGCCCTTTCCATTGTTCCTCCTCCAGGGCTACGGCCCTGGTTAAGCTTATGCCTCCTCAAGAGTCGGCTCTGCCTCCCACGTCGTCATCGGCATAACTGTGGGACTTGGCCACTTCTTGGTTCACACCACCCCCTGCAGGTATTTTCCTTGTAATTGTGTATTACTATCAACACCTACGGCATAGCCTTTACAGTCATTACAAATGTCACCACTCAGCTTTTTCTTGCTTAAAAAGGCAGCAGGTTTTATTACATATATACAATCACATTTAAGCCGTTGTAATTCATGACTGTGTACATCATTAATCCTTGGTTCAAACATATTTTGCAATAAAAAAATGTCTCCTTAAGCGGCAACCAGCCGACTAAATCATGCTAGTCATACTCCCTTCCACCCCTCAAATTGTTCATCTCCATATTTATTAAGCCAAAGCTCCCCAACCAAAATTCTCATTGCTCTGCCTGCCCTTGCAGGAGTTACCAGACTGGGGAGCGCTGTTCCTGATGGGGGAAACTGAGCTTTATTCATTTGATAAAATTTTAAAATCAAAATTGGTCTTCCCTTGCATCAGTCCTCTCAATTTATTATTAGGCTAAAGTTCTCCCACCAAAAGACTCCTCAGTCTACCTGCCTTTGAAGGAGATCCTGAGCTAGAGGAGCGCCGTTTGACTGGGAAAGCTAACCTTCATTCCTTTATTAAAGCCCCCCTCGCCGCTGTACATCAGAGGGAGGCTCACCACGGGAGAGGCGAAAACCCCTCCTGATTATTGTCACGCTCACTTATAGTCTTTTCAGTCCAACTGATTGCTTGCATAGCGCCGTGCCACAGAAGGGTCCACACCCTTCTTTGGCTCCCCCCAATCCAATTTTACTTCTCTTTTGAAACCACCTCAATCTTTACTTGTCATGTAGTCCAAAGCTCCCCCACCATACTGCTTAGCGGACTGCCTGCCCTTGCAGGAGTTTACTCGGCTGGAGGAGTGCCGTTCGTGACCAGGGAGAGCTGAGCCTTTCCTCCTTTTATACAGGCCTGCCTCACCGCTTTTATTCTTTATGTAGCCCCAAGGTCCCCTTTACCATAAGTCTCAGCGGACTACCTGCCTTATTTTAATCTTTATGTAAGCCAAAGATCAACCTCGCTGATCTTTCTAGCACTCCCCCATAAAATTCTAGCGAGACTTGCATCACGCCTTCCAGCTGCGCAGAATGCCATGTCCCTTCCGTTCAGGTAATTGTAATAATGTGTTAGTCATTTAGCGCTTCCCTTAAGCGTTTTACCAACCACATATACACCTACCTACCCTAACCACAACCAAAATTGATACTCATTTATCGACCTGGGGGGATGAACAGCTGAGTTAGCTTTTTCGACCTTGCTATTGTGAAACCCCAGTTTGCAATCCACACCAATGCACCCTACCACAGTGCATAATACCTTATTTAGAAACGAAGGCCCGATGCTCGCCTCTAGTAACTCTTCACCCCAATTAACACCTCCCCCTCACTTTTCAAACTTAAATTGAAGCATCGTTAATGCATGACACTTGACACCCAGTCATAAATTCAGAAATCACGATATTCCCTAGGTCAGACGTAACGTTAAAGAGTACCGTTTGTCTTTAGTTGAAAACTGATACTATGCATGCTGCCTTTTTAACCTTGCTAAGAGGGTGCTATATAACCCACCAAGCCTGATAGAACTACCGTTAATTTCAACTTCTGTTATCTTGCTCACAACTTAACCCCCAATCAAGCTCTAAACGTATCCCGCCATTTATTTTACACCCATGGCGTTATATTGTTACAATCGTCAAACACCAGCCGGCCACTGAGCACAAAGATCAGAAAGTAAAAATCTGCCCTCGCATTCATCAGGTGTTTAAAAATATGCATAGCTGGGGGGGGGGGCAGGGGAGTAAACTCGCCAATTATTTCTTCACTAAATTGCATTCTAGTATTTGTAGTGATGCTCCTGTCCTGAGCCAATGGGGTGTTTTGAGAGGT
Organism: Ambystoma mexicanum; assembly: GCF_040938575.1. Lineage (NCBI taxonomy): Eukaryota > Metazoa > Chordata > Amphibia > Caudata > Ambystomatidae > Ambystoma > Ambystoma mexicanum. Next base: position 905,516,389 of record NC_090939.1, read on the forward strand.
ACCCTTTCCCAGAGTTGTACGTGCCTGTGCGCCCCTCTAGATCCGCACCGATAGTGTAAACGTACGTACCCTACCCGAAAATTACACGCCAACACCATCCCTGAGGAGTGAAGCGACTACACTATAATATCCTCAAAATCTGTTGTCTCCGTGCTGACCACTTCCGTCTCCGTAAAGAAATAGCTGCCACCTGGCAGCGTCGCATGTTGAAAACCGGGGTCTGCAGCCCTGGGACCTATAGGGGCGTCACACTGCCACAACGGGAAGGTGCAGGATAATAAACCAGGAGCCTGTTTAAACCTACATAACATAACCCCAGCACAAGTATCAAACTCGCTATTGTCATGGGTCCAGTATTAATTCCTCCATAGCTCATTCTGCAGCGCGAAACAACCGACAGCCAACCGCCAGTGTGCAGCAGGCGCATATCCATGTGAGTTACTTGAAAGAAGCCCTGCAAAATCAGGAAAAGAAGGATGCAGCGTTTATATGTTGCAAGTACAAAACATTTAATGCGAGAACACATCAACCAGGGTGTTCTAAACGTGCTTTAAAGCACCGATCGGAGCACATTGGTCCTCATTCACCAATCATTTAGCGCCATACCTCTTCCTGCTACCTTGCACTAACAATATACCACTAGTAAAAACTTGCCGCTGCGGAAGATGAACAGTAATATCAACCGAAATATATAACCGGTTAGCGACCGAAAATCATGAACATATAAGGAGGCATTGGGGACTACCTTGCCACGAGGTGTACGCGTATATTTGTTACTGTGCAACCTCCGATCCAGACACTTACAACAAAGAACGCGCACCTGTATTGTTTAAGGTGACACTTCATCACATGCCAGTTGCACTTCGCAGCGGGCACCCAGTGCACCCAACCCCTCAGCCTGCCCCGCAAACTGACACCAGACGAGCAACTCGGGTTTAAAACGGAGGTAAAACATAATAATAACTGAAGGCGAGCGCTAAGTGATGTGCGCGACGTACAGCACTTCACTCAGCTCCCAGCCACCCCGGCTGCAATTAAACTTGTTGCAATTGTAATGTATAAACCCCATGTGCCCCTGACCCGGGGAGTGGGGGGGGTTAATAGGAGGCAGCCATAGTAACGTATGTACCCAGATCGAATCTTTATATTAACTCCGCTCTGAGCAACAACCCAATTCCTTACCCAACCTCAGATACATTCCCATAACAACTGTCTAAGCAACACACCATAATATTTGCATGATATACCAAAGCATCACCATATTTTCGCCCATTGGTACCTTGCCCTCCAGCCCGGACTGCAAAAGAACCCATGCTGAGTGGGCATACCACAGTAACCCGACCGCACGTCCCAGAGGCAGTTCTGACAACCATTTTAGCGTGCGAACAGTAAACTTGCAGCGAAGGCATTCCTTAATTCCAAACACAAACACAAGTGCAATAGATCAAGTGCGTTCGTTAACGCCAAAGCATGAACTACTCTTTGACGAGCGCACAGCGAGATGCATTAACCAGCATTTCAACAAACAATATTAGGCATATGTTATGCACACAGGCTGACCTCGCAGCCCATTGCACTCCTGCCCGACCTGCAAACTATTTAAGCATAAACTAGTGATTACATATGAAAGTGACGACAAAAGCGCCACAAAATGGAGGAGGCACCCACGATAACCCTGGCAGTGTCCCTCCCTCTTGGCCTCCCCCTCTCTGGAAAAGGGGAGGTGCCGTGCCCAGCGCAGCAAAACACAGACAAAGCCCGCAAAACGAGAAAACTCGGCAAATCCGAAAAAAGCCCGCAAAGGGCGGACAAAAGAAAGGGGAGGGGTCTCGCCCTTTATAATCAGACTGGAGCTGCAGGGAAACCAGCATCCATCCTCCGCGAAGGACACCCGCCCAGGAGTCGCGGAAGGAGCATTTCGTTTTGGAAGTGGAAGGAGCTGCAGCAACGCAGGACTGACGGAAGAAGGACTGCCAGATGAAGGATCCCGTCACCGGCTCAACGAGCACATAGCCCCGGGACCGCTGCGCCAGGGGCGAGGAGCAGAGGAGCGCCAGAAGAAGGCGGGGCGAGCGGTGTTGCCAGAAGAGGAGGAGATCCGGAACGGGCAGCGTCACCGTCTGAAGGAGAAGAAGGCACGCAGGCGGCTGGCGGAAGGCGAGCGGTCGGGGACACCACGCTGCAAGAGCGCATAGCTCCGGGACCGCTGCAGCAGGAGAGAGGAGCCGTGAGGTGCCAGCCGGAAGCAGGGAGAGCGGGTGAATCTCGCCGACAACGGCAGAGCACAGGGTGGCTAGTAGCGAGCAGAACCGCACTGGGAAGCCGCGGCGGCTCCCCGTAAGGAAGCGACAGCACCTGACTCCCGGTGCAAGGGAACAGACACCGGGGCACTGCAAGGACAGGAAGTGGAGCAGGTCAGCAATCGGGGCACCATCAAAGGCAGCAGCCGGGTACCAACAAGTTGGGCACCAGACGCCGCACACGGCAAGGAGCGGCTCGCACTGAGCCATCAACCAAAGGTACCGCTGGTCCAAATAGACATTTGCCGGTCATTTCGCCGGAGACAGCAAAGCAGCATCAGGCTTCCGTTTGGTAGCAGGAGGCGTGAGTGAACTGAACGCTTAACTCTGGGCAAACAGGAGAAACAAGCAACCAGTGCCTGAGCAACGGCTCGGGGCACAACACCCTGCTACAAACATGGATCTCGAGACGTTTGTGGCAATGGCCCAGCTGGTGGTGGCCAAACAAGGCAGCGATTGGATGGAGGGTTTGGCGGCAGAGCCTGATGGTGAGCAGTCAGGGACAAGCGAGTGCCCAGAATCCCCTTTGATGTTTCACAATGAAGAGGACATGCTGGACCAGGAAGGAGAGGGGCACGAGGAGGAAGAAGAAGAGGCAACTGGAAAGAGGAGGAGAGTGACGACGCAAAAAGCCCTGGCGAGCAAAGAGCAGGCAGCCAAGAACAAAAGAGCTAGAGTGACTGGGGCAAGAGGAAAGGGAAGGACACAGGAGGTTGTGGCCGTACCGGTACCTGAACCCGTGGAACCACCAAGTAGAGAGGGAACACCCAGCACGCCTGCAACCAAACCGGTGGCTGCAAGGGAAGAAGGACCCACATCCTTGGAGGCGGTAAAAGGTATGGTGATGCAATGCATGCAAGCTTGGGGTAACGGGGGCAATGGTCAATTGTTGTGAGGGAACACCAATGCATTTAACCAAATGGGTAATGGGGCAACAGTATTACAACAGAAAGGGCTGACACCGGGGCTGGGGGTCAGGGGCCCGGGGGTCTATCAGCACGCAGGGAGCCTCCCCAGCCTAGGGTTTCCAGGGTCAGGGAGCCAAGGGCTGGGAGGATGGCCTTTGTTAACAAGTTTGAATGGGGGGGTACAGCAGCCACCAAATCAAGGGGTCAGCGCAGGGGCTGGGGGCGATATTGGAAGCACCAATGCTTTTCAAGCCTCGCAAGTGCAGCATCCCATCCCAGTGACCAACACGGCGATGACTCCATGGTTAAATATTTATCATAACAGTAATGATGCCAAATTGTTGTGGGAAGGTATCAGGCGGGGGTTCAGGATCCCATGTATGGAAGTAAGAAGGGGCGCAGAGGCATGCAACCTACGGTCAGCACTAGGAATGCCAGAAGTAGTGGCTCAGAAAGTGGCCAAAGAAGTAGCCCTGGGCAGGGTGGCTGGTCCCTTTGAGCAACCACCAATGCCAAACCTGGTGGTATCACCGTTAGGGCTGGTGCCCAAGAAGGAGGAGGGGCAATATCGGTTGATCCATCACCTCTCATTTCCCGAAGGGGAGTCAGTCAATCATGGGATTAGCGAAGACATGTCCAGAGTGCAATATACTTCTTTTGAGGATGCAGTGCAAGTGGTGAAGGCAGCAGGAAAGGGAGCTCTGATGGGAAAGTCGGACATTGAATCAGCCTTCAGGTTACTTCCTATTCATGCAGACAGCCTACATTTATTGGGGTTTAAGGTACAGAAGCTCTATTATTATGACAAGTGTTTACCGATGGGGTGCGCCATCTCCTGTGCCTATTTTGAAGCCTTTAGCTCATTTCTGGAGTTCGCAGTAAAGCAAGAATGCCCGAAAGGGGCAGTGGTCCATAACCTATATGATTTTCTGTTTGTCGGGGTGGAGGGGCCTAAAGAGTGTGAAAACCTCATGGGCACATTTGAAAGACTGACGAAGGTAATGGGGGTTCCGCTAGCCAAAGAGAAAACGGTAGGCCCTGTGACTTGTCTTACCTTTTTGGGGATAGAGATTGATTCAGTGAAAGGGCAATGCAGGCTGCCCCGGGACAAGGTGACTAAACTGAAAGGGATCATCAAGGGTCTAAGAGGCAAAAAGTAGGCAACCCTAAGGGAGCTGCAGGTCCTAGCAGGCTCCCTCAATTTTGCGGGGAAAGTCATCCCGGTGGGCAAAACATTTGCAAGGAGTGTGGAGCTGAAAACAGTCGGCCTGCAGCATGCAGGCCAACACCTCAGGCTGGGGGCAGAGGTACAGGAAGATCTGGCTATGTGGGACACGTTTTTGGACGACTTTAATGGGGTTTTAATTTGGCATAGCAAAGGCAACAGGGAGGACAGCCGCAGATTGTTCACAGACTCATCTGGAGCGCTGGGGTTCGGGGCAATCCTTGACAACAAGTGGTGTGGCTTGGCATGGCCCAAGGAATGGCATCAGAAAGGGATCACTGGGGACATCACTCTGTTGGAGCTCTTCCCCATTGTGGTGGCATTTAAGCTATGGGGGAACAGCTGACGAACAGTAAAATCACGCTCTGGTCTGACAACTTAGCAGTGGTGCAAATCATTAACCTGGGTACCGCCAAAGGCGAAAGGGTGTTACGTTTACTAAGGGAGCTTCAGAGATGCCTGCTCAGGAGGAATAGAGAGGTTGGAGCCAGGCATATTCCTGGGGTGCAGAACACGGCAGCTGATGCTCTCTCTCGTTTACAGTGTGAGAAATTCAGAGAGAGCTGCCCGGGAGCAGAGAAGGCGATGTCCCCTTTCAAAACTCAGTGGTGGGACATGATTGGGGTAATCTGAGTGCTCTCACCCAGACAGCTCTGGCACCAGGCGCAACAAGGAGGTATAAGGCTTGCTGGGAGCGGTACCTGAATTTCAAACGAGAGGTACTGGGGGAAAGACAGCAAGACTCGCCGGTAAGGGCCTTTGTAGGCTGGGTCTGGCGGGAGGGGAAAACCAGGTCTTGGATGGCGCACCATCTAGCAGCTATCGCCCATTTCTGTAAATTGAAGGGGGAGAACGACCCTACTAAAGAACACTGTATTGGCATGGCAATGAAAGGTTGGGCTAGGAAAGTAAAGCCGGGAGGGGATGAAAGGAGGCCCATTGACGTGGTCAAGCTGCAGAAGTTGGTGTTATGTCTTGGGCAAATCTGCCACGGGGAGTACGAAGCAACTTTATTCAGAGCTGCTTTCATCTTCGCTTTCTTTGGGGCATTCAGGGTAAGTAAATTGGTGCCAGAAAACAAAGGAGCAAAAGGGATGAGATTTTTACAAATACAGGATGTGCACTGTTCAGAGCGTCAAGTGACTTTATGGCTAAAAAGCTCAAAAACGGACCAAGATGGCAAGGGGTGCACGGTGTCTTTACAGCTCATCACAGGGAGCACGATATGCCCAGTCAGGGCGGTGTCAGTTTACCTCAAGCGCAGACCTCCTTCAGTAAAGGAGGCTCTGCTATTCATCCACCAAGATGGTGCAGCGCTAAGTCGCTTCCAGTTTAAAAGAGTGATGGAGCTAGCATTAGAGGGAATTGGGGAAGCTGAGGGGGTCTTTGGGACACACTCATTCCGGATAGGGGCTGCCACATCCGCAGCAGCGGTTGGCATGGTGGAAGTGGCAATCAAGCAGATCGGGAGGTGGAAATCTGGCTGCTTCAAGAGATATATCAGGCCCGAAAAAATGTGAAGTTAAGTCTTTTTGTCCTTCCTTTCTCCAGCACCTGCTCGAAGAAGGAGGAGATCGGTATGGGTGGTAGGACACTTTTGTGTCTAGAGCAGGGGCAAGTTGGTCGAAAGAACAAGAAAATTTGACGGCCGGTCGAATTCAGGATAGGTTGGCACGGAGTGCCAGGAATTAAATGGGCACAGTTACAGAAGCAGGTGCACAGATTGTTGAGCATTAAGCAAAAGCCGGACATACTCGTGATTCATTTGGGGGTAACGATTTCACAAGCTTAGGGAGGGGGGCCCTAATGCGAGCAATGATGTGCTCATTACAGGAGCTGGCAGGAGAACTTGGGGAAACAGAAATTGTGTGGTCTGAGATCATCCCGAGGCCGTAATTGAGAGGTGCAGAAAACCACGCAGCAGTGGAAAAATCCAGGAGGAAGCTGAACTCCGTAATGGCAAAGTTCTGCAGGGGCAGGGGTTTTGGACAGATCAGGCACGGCTTGATCAATCTGAAATCTCCGGAGTATTTCCTCAATGATGGAGTGCACTTGACCCCGTTGGGCATGGATCTGTTCTTTTGGAATATCTGCACAAAAATCCTGTAAATGTAGGCGGAAGGGGGGAGCCACAGTGGACAGTAACCCACTCGTGGCGTGGCGGTGTTTGGCCGGACAAACACATGAGACAGACTCCGGATGAGCCAGGAGAAAGCAAGAAGGGTCTTCGCTCTTCTCAGACCGAGCACCCCTTGGGAGCTTAAGCGGCAGGGGCGTCTGGGAGGAACACCTAGGGCTCAGCTTCCCCCAAGGAAACGGCACTGTCCCTGCCCAGGAGCGCCTGCAGGGGCAGGAAAGGCTCGGGCGCCAAGGTTGGGAGAGTTGGGCCTATTTTGGACACTTGGGGAAGGAAAGGGGGATAGCAGTTTATTTTGGACACGGAGCAGTAGCCGCATCTTATGAGTAATTTTCCACAAATGTGTGCAGTGTGATTTTGGTTTTGGTGTTATTGTGGAATAAAAAACTGTGGCATTTTATGCCAAAAAACAAACAGGTCTCATTCTACACTTTCTGGGGGAAAAGAGGAATGAGCTATGGATACATTGGATACGAATGGACGGATGCCAGGGTTATGTAGAAATTAAACCCAATGGAAAAGTAATGCTAATGCATAAGGGAAGGCATTCTGCATAGATGTAAAGGATGCAGGAAAGCTTGCACGCCTATTTAATGTTAACCCATCATGCAAGTACAGCACCCTTCCTTAAACGGGACACACTCCCTCTCTTAAGTTACATACCCTGAAAGGCTGAACGCCAAAATTGACGATCGAACGCAAAACACCAAGCATGGCAACTCCTACAAATTGAACACTCTCTTTTTCACCAGTTGACACACCCCCTTAACTCTGGTCAAAATTGTAAACAAAAAATTGTAACGTAAAAGGAGAGGTGAAAACCTGCACTTAACTTCCCTGCTGTACCCGTAACTACCTGTACTGAAGCCATTAATCACACGAAAGCGCGCAAAGCAGCGCTACTGTGGGGACGAGTCAGGTGTGATCCCCATGATCACCCCGCCAGACGTCACCAACAAAGTGACAATGCCCAACTCCTCCATTAACATAGCATTGATGCACAATATACAACTGCACGGCAGCTCAAGCACATTTTCAAATTAACAAGAAAACTGATTTTTGAAACCCGTGTTTTCAGCACCAACAATTTAGCATTCTATGTCAAGACGGAGGCGAGAATTATCCTTCCTCTTCAATTTATTCCCATGTCCAGCGGTTTCAACAAAAACGAATTTTGTAACTTCCCATATGGGAAAACTTTTTTTTCTTCATTTTTAACAAAAAACTACATTTCCCTTTGCTCCAGGCTAACTGTAGTCCCAATGTCCTGACCACATGATCATAGTCCTTCCACTTCCTGTTCTCTCCAAGCAGATAAATTGCATGTTTTCATAGCTGTGTAGTGTTATGCCTTAATATAGCTGTGTGAACACTAAGAAAGCGCGCAGCGACGAGCAAAAACCATCTGCATTCTAATATACATAAATATATGCTCGTGAGGTATATTTGGTTAGACAGTTACACTAAAATTTCGTTCATTTGGAGACGGCGGCACGACCGGGGTTCGCTGTACTCCACTAATAGTTTAGGAGCAGCCCCCACCCTTGGGGAGGTGGGGCCGAGCGGCGTGAGCCGGCTAGACGCCCGGTGACAGCACGAGAGGAGCTCATCGCTCATTGGCAGGAGGAGGCACCCCCACCTTTGGAAGGGAGGAGCCTCTGCCCGAAGTAAGCAGAGCACGAAGCGTTGTACAGCACTAACTATATGTGCTTCGCTCCGGACCAACACAGCGACTATCACAAAAGAAATTAATTACGTCCGCAAAAGCGGGGAGAGGTTGCATAGATCTCAAGAGCCTCCACAGCCCGACAAACGCACAGAAGCGGGAGGAACGCTCCCAAAACACACAGCTAGACACACGCTGTAAAATATTAAACCCAAGGGGCATTTACTGAAGCCTGCTCAGCAGGACAGTGTGGTGCACCCGCAAGTTAAGCATACTGTGAGTTAGTGGGCATATTACTACACCTGACACAAGTACCTGAGGCACAATTACAGCACAGAAGAATGGCCGAGTTTGAATGGAGCGAGGAGGAACAAGAGGTCGCCAGTTTCCGAAGACCTAGCCTATAGTTTCAAGGAGGTGCCGGGGAACTCACTAGTAGAAGCAGTGGCTCAAGGAGTGAGACCCCTACAGGAAAGACTGGCAACCACCGAGACATATTTGAGCCAGGAGAAGAAAAGCACCATACCCAAAGTAAGCACGTCCACAAGGGCCATGCCAGAGGGCCCACAGGGGTGTAAGAAGACCCGGAAAAGAGAGAACTGGGCAGAATAAGGGGCCCTGAGACTACCAACGCATTTGCTAAACTGCGAGACGCATTTATGCGCAAGTCGGGAGTGGCGAGCCTCACGACGTCCTACACAAGGGGAGGAAAATAAGGGCAATGAGGGGCAGGACTCGGAGGAGGAGCCCACAGAGACTCCCACGGTCCTCACAAGATGAGGACAATGGTGGTGGCGAAGACGATGTACAACCCCCACCTAAGAAAAAGTTGAGGAAACTCAACACAGAGGACGATGAAGAAATCTCGGATATGTTCGCGTCGGAGGACATCCGAAACCCTAAGTCCTCAGACTGGTTACTGTCATCAAGACTCACGAAATACATGACTCACAGATTGCATAAGGCCCTCGAAAGAGGCGCAAGACAATGAATGTGGACAGAATGCCCTAAACCAGAGCTACCAGGAAAAGTGGCCAAAGCACCGGAGTTCGACCCGAAGATACTGGCCTTCGTGTCAAAGACCTCCAGAGACCCAAGGAAGGGGATAGACAAGTCCTAGATGAGTTGCCAGGAAAAGGTGCTCGATATCGCAGGACCACTGGTAAAGATTATGGACCTAGCAGATCGAGCACGAGATAGGGGGGAAGAGGTGGACCCAGATGTCCTCGCTAATTGGGCGCAAAGAGCAGTATGTCTCCTGGGCAACGCTAATTGTGCCATATCGCCAGAGTGCAGAAGAGGCCTACTCCTCAAAATAGACCCCAGGTTAGGTGATCTGGCTTCTTACGATACAGGTGAAGCAGCCCAAGGACTATTTGGAGAGACCTTCGGGAAGGAAATGGGGAGGTTTGTAGGTACCTATACCTCCCTGGAGAAAGATCAGGCATCAATAAGGAAAATATTTCCAGGGAGAGATTTTGCTGGGACCGGTCGGTGTCGAGGCCCCCAAGAGGGCGCTTCCCGAGAGGAAGACGTGGCAGAGGTCAGGGAAGAGGACAAAGCTTCCCCACAGGTGAGGCATATCCCGTATCTGCCCTAGGGGCTGGGGGGACTTGGGTTGTTGCATTTCTGGGAGAACTGGCATATGCTTTCCAGCAATGCCTGGGTATTAGATAGTGAGAGGACAACAGCTAGAATTCATAAAAATACCAATACAGTCCCACCCACCACCCCCCCACCCCCCGGCCAATACATTCAGCGCAAGCAGAGAAATAGACCTTACACGCAGAACTGTGAAGCCTAGCACTGAAAAGAACGATAGAGCCTGGCACCACAACCAAGATTTATAAGCAACATGTTGCTGGTACACAGGAAAGAAAATGAGACGCATAATAAACTTGAGGGAAATGAAAAGCTGGGTGACTTACCATCATTTCAAGATGGAATGGATTCACCAGCTCAGAGACATCCTCAGACAGGGCAATTGGCTCACAAGGAGCGATCTGAAAGACGCGTATCTTACGATACCAGTCCAAGAGAAGTATCGTCCCTTCCTAGCATTTGACTGGGGCTGACGATTTTGGCAATTTGCAACAATGCCGTTTGGGCTAGCCTCAGCACCATCAGCCTTCACGAAGCTCATGAAGCCGAATGCAGCAGCGATCAGAGAGAAGGGAATATGAATGATAATATACTTGGACAACATCCTGCTGATGGCAAACAGCAGGGAGACGCTGAAATACCAGACAGGCTGGGTGAAAGACCTACTAGCATCTCTAGGTTTTCTAGTGAATCGTGAAAAATCAGACATCATACCAACGGAGAGGATAGATTTCCATCATAGACACCAGGACAGCTACGCTGGAGCTGCCAGCCAGGAAGATAAGAGATATAAATAGAGAAATAAGGAGCTGCCTAAGCAAAAGCGTAGTCTCACTACGGGCGATAGTGAGAGTAGTTGGTCTATTGGCAGCGTCGATTCAGGCGATATTTCCAGGGCCATTAAATTATCGAGCCCTCCAACGACTGAAAATAAAACACCTGCAACAAGGCCTGAAGTACCATCAAGCTGTACCCCTAGATGTAGAATCCAAGACAGAATTGGAATGGTGGTTTCAGAATATGGACTCCTGCAACAGGAAAGCCATATTCGGGGATTGGGCCGACCTGGCGATAGAATCAGACACCAGCAGAGCAGGCTGGGGAGCCCACTGCGGAGAGCTAGAGACAGGGGGCAAATGGAGCACAGAAGAGCTCAAGATGCACATCAACTGTCTAGAGTTATTCGCAGAGTCGTTCGCGATCAAGGGGTTTTCAAAAGGCAGAGTGAATTCATGTATCCTGCTGAAGATGGACAACATATCAGCAGTCAGATATATCAATCATTTAGGAGGTATGAATGCCCAAATTACTAGCGGAACTAGCCAAAGATTTTTTGCAGTTTTGCCTAGATTCGGGGACCTCAGTAATAGCGGAATATCTCCCAGGTTTGCTCAATATAGTAGCAAACTGGAATTCCAGGCATCTGTCAGACTCCAGCGACTGGATGCTGGACCAAACTATCTTCTTCCAAATCGAGGCATTATGGGGACCAGTACACAGAGATCTGTTTGCGTCCAGACTGAACGCACAAAGGAGCAGATACTTCAGCTGGAGACAGGATCTGACAGCGGCAGGAGTAGATGCTTTCCTCCAGGATTGGAGGGGGACACACACTACGCCTTCCCACCATTTATAATGATGAACAGAGTACTAGGGAAGGTTCACAGAGAGAGAGCGCTGATGATAGTGGTGGCCCCAGTATGGAGTCGCAAGTATGGTTCCCGATGTTGATGGAACTAGTGACCGATTACCAAAGAGTGCTACCCCCAGGAGACGGCCTTCTCGCTGACCCAGTTGGGTCGTATCATCCTCTGAGAGTGAGAGGGACTCTTCCGCTGATGGCGTTCATGATAGCTGGAGACGCTGGAATATCCCAGGAATTTTGGCACAAGCTGCTTGCCTCATTGTGGAGTCGTGGGCACCGTCAACTAAACGGAGCTATGACGCAGCTTGGAGCAGATGGTCACTGTGGTGCAAAGGGAGAAGTCTTCATCCCGCTTCAGCCCCTCTAGTGGAGATATGGAATTTCTTAGCGGAGTTACTCCAGGACGGGAAAGCATACAGGATGATTGGAGTATACAGGTCCGCAATATCAGCGGGACACATGCCCATAGAGCGAATGCCCGTAGGTGAGAACACAGCAGTGGTTCAACTACTTAGAGGGATAAGATTTAGGAAACCGCTGGAACCGAAGTATGACGCCTTATGGGACGTTTCTGTAGTCCTAAGACTATTGGGCCAGCTGGCCAGGGAACAAGTACCTTTCTCTGAAGCAACTGTCAGAGAAACTGGTGATGCTCTTGTGCCTAGTTTCATGTAGGAGAGTGGCAGATGTCAGAGCGCTAGATATAAATAGGAAAGTGTACGGACCAGAAGGAGTACCCTGGACAGGACCTTTACCCTGGTCAGGAGAACTAAGACAGATTCCACAAATATAGTCTACCCCTACCTGCAGGAACACCCCAAGTGGTACGTGGCAGCCTGCATAAAAGAATACGAGCATAGGACCGAGGAGATGAGACCAATGGGGACGACACAATTGCTCATAGCGTGTAGAAAACTGCATAAGGCAGTGGCAACAGCCACCATAGCGAGATGGGTGATAGAAGTGATGCAGTTGCCAGGAATAGATATGGTTAAGTTTGGAGCGTATTCTGTGAGAGGCGCAATGGCTTCAAAAGCGCTAGCGCAAGGCGCGATGTTGCAAGATATCCTGCGTGCGGCCGTCTGGGCCACTGATATTACCTTTAGAACATTCTATTTCAAGCCTGTGCAATCAGTGGCAGTGACAGTGATGACAAGCTTTGAACAAGCATAATGCTCGCCTCCGTCTTGACATAGAAGGAAGATTACTCCTGCTAATAGTGCAGGGAGTCTTGATTCTATTAAAGACAAGGAGGCAAGCATTACTTTCCCGCCCTAGATACACGGGAGAGTTGATATTAATGTATAATAATGTATTTACGATGGATTCCTCCCAGAATAGGGTGTGTATCTGCCCTCCTAACATGCTCTTTATGTTCTTTCAATAGGAGATGACCAGAAGAACAGCTGAGCCAGATTATTGAGAAACACAAGCTGTTTGAGATCGAGGCCACCAGTTAATGCAGAGGATACGTAGGACAATGCAGTGGAGAGAAAAGAAACCATGCTTGGACTAGTTTAGAGTTCAGTTCAAGTTGGAGTGCAGTTAAGAGAATTAAAGAAGAGGGAGAGAACAGGAAGTAGAAGGACTATGATCACGTGGTCAGGACATTGGGAATTACAGTTAGCCTGTAGCAAAGGGAAATATAGTTTTTTGTTAAAAAAAAAAAACATGTTTTCCCATATGGGAAGTTACAAAATTCGTTTTTGTTGTTAAACTGCTGGAGAAAGGAAAAATTGTAGATGAAGCATAATGCTCACCTCCTTGTCGTTAATAGAATCAAGATTCCCTGTGATATTAGCAGAGGTAATCTTCATTGCTCCACAAGCTAACTAACCAACACAAAACACTGCTCCCCTCACTGGATGCAGTAATCCATACCCTCCACCGTAGGCATCAGCCCCGGCAAGGGGTTCCCGAATCTAGGACCACCCCAAGGCACCTTCCTATAATCAATAATGGCGCACGCTGCTACCGCCGCCGACATGGCTGACGTGCCCCCTATAGGAGACTGGGCTTAGACAACGCCCTCCTACAAAGTCAACTGACTAAATGGGCTTACCTCCACAAAATCTTCTGGTAAATGAAAAACCCTGTAAAACCGGCAGAACAGACACGTAACAGCAAACTCCCATCAGAGGGACACAGTGACATGTAATGGCAAACCCCTATCCGAGGGACACAGCGAAGATCAAAAGCTGCCCTCTATGGGTCTCAACGGCAGCGCAGCAGAAAAGAGGAGCCTGCAAAGGCGGTGCACATTTTAGAATCTGGAGAGCGGCAAGCCCCCTACTGGCTGCCCTCTCCACTTCCGGCTGCAGAGCACCCCATCCCCACTTCCGGACTTAATTGTTTTCACGGGCTTCCGCTCTTTCCATTGTGCCCCCTCTAGGGCCGCGGCCCCGATTAAGCTTATGCCTCCTCGAGGGTCGGCTCCGCCTCCCACGTCATCAACACCATGTTCCTTCGACTTGATCCCTGGAGGATAACGTTAATGTTATTGGCAGTCTCCGTATTTGAAGTATGTGTGGTTACAATGCGTAGATCTGATTGTGTGGCCCAGGCTCCTTTTATGTCAACAGAGGCTGGCGGAGACGTGAGGAGGGTTTTTCGGCATTTGGAAATGTGTATTCGGCAACTACCTCATTATCAACACGAAGTGGGGATGGTGTTGTGTTACGGTAACAGGTGTCACACTTGAGTGACGTGGGGTTGGAGGGTAGAGGGGCTGACAAAAAGCCTGCCTTGACATTTTCAAAGTGATTAAGGTAAGTCTCACTGTTTTACACTTGGGAAATGGCCAACAATCAAACCCGGCTGATATGGGAAGATTCAGTGTGCATTATGAACGTTTTGATTGGCTATCAGCCATTTGCAGGGTGCTAATATTGGATAGAACAGCAATGGGCCTGCAACGGAGCATGAAAGTGGTTAACAATACGCAGTAAATTACAATTTGATCCTCAATACATACAAATCAAACATTAAATATCCCGGGAGTGCTCTGGTGAGTTCTGTTAACTGCCGCTGCACTGTGTTGCCGGAGACTGCATATAATGGTGGAGATTACAGACTTTTAAACAGTATAACCTAGGCCCGCCCACTAAAGCTGGAAGCAGATAATTAAGAACAGGGGCGCGTGCATCCGCGCAAGTGCTCCTGGCTGCCTCTGCCTTGCTGGAGACTCTGCATTTAACGGTGGAGGTATTACTGTGGGAAGCCTTGAAGAACCAAACATAACTATTTCATTAGTATTGATGCGACTGGAATCCTGATGAAATATCTTTGATTTTTCTCTAGATTATGGATTTTTAAACAGTATAAGCTTTGGCCCCGCCCACTGAAGCCGGAAGCAGCTACGTAAGAACAGGGGCGCGTGCATCCCGCAAGTGCTCCTGCAAATGCTGTTAGCTGGCGAGTTCGTGAGTTAGAGACCACCTATTACCACACTGGCTTGCGAGTGACTGTTAATTGCACATTGTTGTGATATTATTTGTTTGTAGATGCACTCTACTGAGGGCAACGTGAAGAAGAAAAAAGATTGAGCTGCCCTTGAAAGAAAGCCAGCACTAATCTCTCCTCTGGTTTTCTCAAACAAGAGGGATAGTATGTCCAGAGCGCTAGCCCTGCCTTTGCTGCCCTCTCCGGGAGAGGGCGAGGGGTGGTGCAACAGTAATGGTAATTGAAGGGTGCACAATCCCGGAAAGGGACTAAGGGATCACAGGGGAGCAGGTCATAGCGAGCTCTCCAATATAGATAAATACAGAGGAGGCTGACTTACTTTGCCAGGATCTTTTCTATCTGACTCAGGTTTCTAAGAGGATACCTCAGGTAACTAATCCGATCCCTTTAGAGCAAAACTCCTTTGCCAACACCCTGCCTATTTTTGCAACAGGCACAGTGTCCCTACAATGTTAGTGGAACATCTAGAACAGTTGGGAGTCTCAAATCCCCCGTAAGGAAGAAAGTCCACTGCCATAAAACCATTTGGGAGCGAATCTGGCAGTAGGCAATACTACTTCTTCCCAGACTATGTTTCCAAATAGACCCAAATTACGCATGAGAGTATATTACAAGAACTCAAACAACACACTCAGTATACTAAGGAAATCTCCTTAAATATGGTGGGATTGATGTGGCTCATGGGGGAGCTTGAGCGCGGCATCATATCAGGCTCCACAGATGTTTCCATAATTGACAAAGGCACATATTATCAAGCCCGCCACCCAGGTGCAGTAACTATATCCACCTCTCCGGAGGAGGAGGGAAAAAGTAAGAAGGCGTCAAAAGTGGATAGGGTGAGTTTGGGAGAGACCGGGCCAATAGTGGGGTCAAATAATATTACAACAAAGAATGGCAAGTGCAATAAGAAAAAAAAAAAGCAAAGAGGGGCTCCACTATACGAAATATTCAAACAACCACAGCCACAAAGGGTGCAAGAAGGGGGGGGGGGTGATAAATGGAGAGGAGATACCAACCATCACGTCCCCCCCTGTCTCCACTGGACAAAACAACAGTAGAAAGTTCGAAAATAACTACACTCACGGAAGAAGGAATCAGAGAAATTGTAAAAAAGATACAAAACAATGCTCCTGCTATAGTTGAGAATATTAATAGTAGGGGGTGAGCACAGTTACTGAGTTAACTAACCTGGAGGAGAAGGTAATAATGAGGTTTTCAGTGCAATCACAACCACAAAGAGCATTGCCAAGACCAATGTGGACCGCATAGTCTCTCTAGTCAACACAAGCAGCAGGGAATGACATGTCCAATAAGAGAACAGCACTTAGCGGTTCAGTTGAGGCCTTGAAAGAAGAGGTCATCAACGAAGTATGACATTTCTTGTCACAAAAATGAAAAGACCTATCCGGTTTGAGGATACTGACCTGCCATTGCAACCACAGCATAATTATACCAATGAGTCACATATTGATAAAGGCCAGCATGAAGGTACATGTGAATCATATTGGAGGGTGCAGTATTTGCGGAAGAAACCAGCCTCATGCTCCAGTATATTTTTGAACAAGGCGGGCCAGAATCATTAAATAGAACCCGAGTGTTGACCCACTTCAGGGACATTCCTAACCTAAGACTCATTATTTCTAAAGAAGTAAAAATTAGACACTACTCTCGATATGATTGTGTTAGGTTCGTAGTCCCATCTAGAATGGTCCACAATCCACTCTTAAATGAGGTAGAACCTATTCCCTCTTGAGAGCACCCATAGTTGGAATGAAAACTTGAATCGTGAAGAGAGAACGGGGACATATACTCAATCTAGTGTGACCGTGAGAAATTGAGTGTAGAAAAAGCAGGGGACGAGAATAAGAACAAGGAGAGGGAAGAGGTGAATTGGAGGTGGCATGCTTTGACGCTGAGGGAGTCAATTACACAGACAAAGGATATTAATAGCCAGCTCCAGCATCCCTAATGATCTTAATGTTATATCATGGAATGTTGGGGGCTCTGCCCATTTGACTTCCAATGGTGACTTATGTAATTACTTTAGACTCTTCCCCATTGGAATTTTACAGGAAACTTGGCTTTTGAAGACCCCAGCCACAGATGATTAGGAAAGAAGGGTTGAGTCAGCCACGAAGGGTCAAAGAGGACATCCTTCAGGCGGGCTACTTACAGCAGTCAAAATTGGTTCTGGATTGCAAATTGTAAGCCACCCTACCATAGCGGCAGGTATTTTGGCAGTGGTGGTGGAGATAGAGGGGGCAGCAGAGGATAAGTCCATCCTAATAGTCAATATATATTGGAATCCATTGGGAAATCTCATTGGCACTATGGATACATTGAATACACTATTGGATGATTGGGTGATCAAGAAAACCTGGGGGTCAGGTTGTCATAGGGGGAGACTAACTGATTGCAATCTGTCCATGCCCTCTGACTTTGACCACTTCGGCCAGGATGACCTATAGCTCCCCCAAACGGGTACTAAAAAGGGGCCCAAAAATAGATTGTACGCCTTAAAATTGAAAGAGACACAGGGGCAAACCCGGAGAAAGAATTTAGGAAATTGGGGTATCAACATGGCAAAATGGCATTTCATCCTCATTAATAGACTACATTTTTGTAGCAGAGTGTTTGCGGGATTCGTTATGGGAATTCAAAGTAGTAAACAATGAATTCAGTGACTGCAGAATGTTATATACGAGACTCGAAGGGATGAAAGTAGCTAAAAAAAATAATTCTTCTATGGCACATCCCTAACTGTAAATACTAAACGTAACCTGATAGCATGGCATGAGGGCAATGTACAAAAACTAAATAGGGTACTGTTGAGAGACTTTGATAGCCTCCCAATGGAGCAAAAGTTAGTAATTTACAGTGGTAGCTGCATTGAAAATTATTGTAATGGCTAATTTTATTTACAACAAAAAGGAGGGATACAAGAATACATAGACACACATATCCATGAAATGAAAAAAGGTCAAGTAAGCGGATAAGCTATCTAAACAAATCCTCCCTTGATGAGTCATCAAAGAGGAGATTGATAGTGAAGGTAAAACAAAAATAAAAGAATTGGTTAATAGTGCATAAGCATATTCTATATCAAAGAGATGGGGAGGATATGGCGGGAGCCTTAAGAGATCGTAATTCCGGAATTATTTGGACTCAAATAAATGCCTTGGAAGCAAACCAAAGTGAGCCCCAACCAATCCCATCCCTGAAGACTCATGGACTCTGAAATTCAAACAATTGTATGGGCAGGAAGATACCATCGGAATAGACTACCCTTGTGATAACTCTCTATGGTTTCCGGTTATACCAAGAAAAGATATGGAGAGAAAGATGAGGAAATCCAGTAAATCTAAAGCAGGAGGCCCGAATCAACTAACCAACATTATTCTTAAAGGAAATGTGGAGCTATGGCCTGGCATTTTATGGGCGATATTCAGGGGCGTGGTAATAATGAAAACCATACAGTACTCTTGAAATAGTGCAATTATAATCCCAATATACAAGAAGGGGAATAGAGAAAGTCCACTGAACTACCGCCATAGAGCTCTACTAGATGTAGATTCAAAGATTTTAGCAAGTTTAGTTCTGGAGAAAGTAGACACATGGTATATCTCTAATGAAATTCTAAGTCCTTTCCAATTAGGCTTCTGGATAAATATAGGAACTAACAGTGGGTGCCTCCTTCTACACTCCCTGCAGGGTATTGCTAGGAAGTTAAATGCGGCCCTGATATCTGTGGCCTCAATGGACCTTTCTAGAGTTCTCTATCTCCACCACCACTGCCAAAATGTGATAAACTGGGGTTACCACAAACTACTATTGATCTTAATACAGCTGCAAGATGGGTCCAAACTGCAAATAAGACATAATGGTGAGGGGGCATTAAGTAATCCTATAAGTATTAACAATCGTCTGAGACAAGGCTGCACACTGGCCTCATATTTGTTTAACCTGTATGTAGCAGATCTTGAGAAGCATTTAGAAAAAGCTTCCTTTGTAGCACCTAGGATAGAACAACGAAAATCACCAGGGCAGTCACCAACTATATCACCAACTATTTTATTCTCTTTGACCACATACCAATAGGACTGCAAATACTTCTCAGCATTTGATCAGTATATTGAAGAGAATGATCTACGTGTTAATCTGGTGAAATCCGTCGTGCTAACGCTACATACAAAGCGAAGCAAGTGTACATTTGCATGGTTCTCAGATCAGACTAAACTTCAAATAAGATTGACAGTGACTTAGGATTCCCATTATCTCCTTCCCCAAGAAATCTGTTTACTGCTTGTACCTGAGGGAGAAGGCATTAAAACTGATCGGACCAAATGAAAAAGATTGATTGTAAATATGGTAAACTTTCCATATTCCCCACTGTAAAATTGTATTCAGCCAAAGCCTTTCCCCACCCTAACCTACAGAGTTGAATTATTTCTGACTTGGATGGTTAGAAAAGCTTGGAAGATGGAAGCTTTCATTCGGATATCAGTTTTATGCTCGATCCCTAGATGCGTGTTATCAGCCCTAAAATACAAACTGGGATTGCAATCTGACAAGGTGTATTTGAATGGAAAAGACTGGCTCTTTTCAGACTCCCAGGAATCAAGTTTATATAACCTATTAAATTAAGGGGGTCAGAGAGGAAAAATCATAGAGGGTATAATCTGGACACATTGTTAAATAATCCTCTAAAAAATACTGTTAAGATATGATTGGACATGTACTATCGATTAAATTCTGAGTTCTCAACTATATTCTCAAATAGTCACCCCAAAACCTTTAGGCGTGATGGAACCTTATCTTATGTGTTTCCCTAATCGAAAAATAAGAAATCATTTCATGAGGTTTATACTCAATGTTATTCATACTGACGAGACCCTAAGCATTAGAGACAGACAAACTAGTAGATAACCCAAATGTCGATTCAGCAAAAATGCAAATGAAACTCTCCCCCCATGTGATCCTGTGTTGTGAAGCTCTCCAAATTTGGAGAGTAGAAGATTTTTAACTGATGCTAGTTGGGTCCCAACGGACCAGCTGTGGGCTAATATTATGCATGGCAAATCAGTTGCTTTGATTGTCGCTGTAGTGAGTTTTTTAAAACGTGTATGTAATCTCATTGAATGATCCGTGCAATTAGGTCTATCTCCCGTTTCATAAATTAGTGGAGAACACAACATTCTATTCTCTGTATATTTGTGTTGGTATTTGTATTCTGCTCTTGCCTTTCCAAGCTTGTAATTATGCAAACATGTGAAAATGTAAATGAAACTCTCCACCATGTGATCCTGTATTGTGAAGGTCTCCAGATTTGGAGAGTAGAATATTTTAGAAGATCTGAAACTGATGTTAGTTGGTTCCCCATGGACCTGCTATCGGCTAATATTATGCTTGGCAAATCAGTTGCTGTGATCGTCTGTGTAGTGAGATTTTTTTTTCTTCCATTGAATGATGGTGTACAATTAGGTCTATATCCTGTATCATAAAGTAGTGAAGTGTATGATGTTCTATTCTATGTATATGTGTGTTGGGATTTGTACTCCGCTCTTATTTCTGCGATCTTGATATCATTTAATTTTGTAATCTTATACTCTGCAATTAAGACATTTTGTAACTTTGTAATTTGTATTTTAGTATTTGTACTGGCATGCTTTAAATTGTAGTTTTAAAATGAAGTTATCAATTTTGTAATCTTTTGCAAAGGTTTTAAATGAATCAAAATAAATAAGATTAAACATTACACGGTAATAAAAAAGAAGAAGCTACTTTCTTACCTGGTAACGTTCTTTCGATGGGATGTTCCTCCAACGTATTCCACAACTATGACAGATCATCACGACAGCTGTGCTACTTCGGAAAGTTTTTCGGCGTCTGTGTCCTGCGTCGATGACGTGTATACGCTGTCCTCGACGGCAACCGTCGAGCCGACATCACCAGATGTTTTAAGTAGGACGCACGACGCCCGTAGCCTCAGTTGTAGTTTTTTCCCCAGAACGTGTGGCACCAATCTTCTGCCAGTATGACTACAGAAAGCCTTGCGGAAACGTAAACTGCTATCGCATAAGAAATTCTGTAGAGGGGCAGGCTGGGATGGTGCGATGTGGAATACGTCGGAGGAACATCCCATCGAAAGAACATTACCAGGTAAGAAAGTAACTTGTTCTTCAAGGGGATTGTGTCCTCCGACATATTCCACACCTGTGACAGACTTCCAAAGCAGTACCAACGTATGGAGGTGGGAAAAGAATTTAGAATTTTAGAATTCCCAATTAAATTGCAGAATAGAGGACCGCCTTGCCAAAGGCTAAATCCAGCCCATGGATAGAATCCAGGAAGTAGTGTTTTACAAAAGTATGGACAGAGGCCCATGTGGCTGCTTCACAGATGTCATGAATGGGAACACCCCCCTGCAGAGCAGTGGAGGCAACCACACCCCTAGTAGAATGGGCCCGTAAGCCTACCAGAGGGTCCTTACCCGCCAGGCGGTAGCATTCAGAGATTGTCAAGATAATCCATCTGGACATGGTCTGCTTAGTAACAGCTTGACCCAAACTCCTTCCAGCGTATCCTACAAAGAGCTGATCTTCCACTTTGACTCGGGACATGCGTGAGATGTAGAAACTTAAAGGTCTCTTAGGATCCAACCTATGGAGCCTCTCCTCTTCCTTACCAGGATGCGGAGGAGGATAGAACGCCTGAAGAATGACCTTCTGGCTCAAATGAAAGTCTGACACAACCTTCGGAAGAAAAGAAGGACAAAACCCTAAGGACAACCCTGTCCTTATGGAACACCGTGACAGGTGGCTTAGCGGATAGTGCCTGCAACTCACTCACTCTGCGAACGGAAGTAACTGCAAGCAAAAGAACAAGTTACTTCTTACCTGGTAACGTTCTTTCAATGGGATGTTCCTCCGACGTATTCCTTATCTTGATAAATCATCTCCAGTTTGCTGGCCTCAGAATTTGTTTTCAGTAGAAGGTGCTGCGCGTCGATGTCCCTCGAGCCGATGTCCCTCGACAGCAATCCCTTCGAAATACAGTTTTAAAGGTAAACAGTCTCAAAGGACAAGAACGTAAGGGCTCAAACGGAGCTCCCATAAGGAATTTCAGAACTAAGTTCAAATCCCAACCGGGCACCTGGAAAGGTGACGGTAGGAACACATTAGTGAGCCCTTTTAGAAACTGAGAAATCAAAGGAATCTTAAAATAAGAACACTCCTCATACGAGCGCTTAAATATAGACAGCGCCGCCAGGTAACCCTTAATGGTACCCACTTGCAGGCCCTTGCGGGCTAACGAAAGCAAAAAAGACAGAAACACAGGAATGACACATGAAAAAGGATCCACATTCTTTATCCTGCACCAGTCGCAAAACTTTTTCCAATAGCAACGGTACAGGGACTTTGTTGCAGGCCTTCTGGCCGAAAGCAACACCTCCATCAAGTCTTCAGGGAGGTCCCAATCCTTATACCTCAACCTTTCAGAAACCAAGCATGAAGGTTGAGAGTCCTGACCTTTGGATGGAGAACCTGACCCACCCTCCCGTGAGGGCAGATCGTCTCGGTAGCAAAGACGGCGTGGAGGGCAGATGAACATGTCGAGAAGGTCCGGGTACCACGCTCCCCTGGCCCATGCCGGAGCAATGAGGATTATTCGGGATCCGAACATCCGTAACCTCTGCAGAACTTGAGGAATGACGAGGACTGGAGGAAACACGTACAGCAGAGGGAAGGACCATTCCACTATGAACACGCCCCCTAAGGCTCCTTTTGGAGGAAATTCCCGCGAGCAGAATCTTTCGCACCTCCGGTTGACACTGGTGGCGAAGAGATCCACTTGTGGGGTCCCCCAAAGGGCAAAGATCTCCAGGAGAACCTCCTGAGCCAGCTCCCACTCGTGAGAGATCGTGCTCTGCCTGCTCAGAGCGTCCGCCGCCTCGTTTTCGTCTACGGCCAGATTAACTGCCGAGATCAAAATTTCCTGCTGGATGGCCCAGAACCAGAGCTGCATCGCCTCTCTGCACAGAGGGAGAGACCCTGCCCCCCCTTTTTGTTGAGGTAGTGCATGGCCACTGTATTGTCCATCAGAATCAGGACATTCTTCCACCGCACAGACGGCAGAAAAGCCTTCAGGGCTAGCCTGACGGCCCTCAGCTCCAACAGATTGATATGGAGTCTGGACTCCGACAGAGACCAACGACCGCTGACTGTCAACTTGTTGGCATGAGCTCCCCATCCCGTGAGGGATGCGTCCATCACGATCGTCACCTCCTGCCAGGGTAGCCAAAATGGAGCCCCCTTCATCAGATTGCCTTTGATGGCCCACCACAGAAGATCCTGGGCGACCGAGGGCGGCACATGAACGGGATCAGACATCCTGCTGGAGGCTTGCGACCACTGCATCTTGAGAGCCCACTGCAGAAATCTCATCCGCAGCCTGGCCTCTGCCACCAGATGAATGCAGGATGCCATGAGGCCGAGCAACCTCAAGAACTCGAACGCCGGGAGGCTCTGGGCACGTTGAAACTTGTCCACCATCTGCAGAATGTGATGAGCCCTCACCTGGGGAGGCGAACACTGCCCCAGAGATGTGTCAAGCACTGCTCCGATGTACTGGAGCCGCTGGGTAGGTGTCAAGTGGGACTTCATTAAGTTGAGGGAGAAGCCCAGCATGTGGAGGGAGTGGCAGGTGACTGACAGATGATCCAGGACTTGCTCGGGAGAGCGCGCCCTGATCAACCAATCGTCCAGTTAGGGGTAGACGTGAATCCCCCCTTTCCTGAGATAAGCTGCCACCACCACCGTGAGCTTGGTGAAGACCCTTGGGTCAGAGGTCAATCCGTACGGCAGGACCCGAAACTGAAAATGTGAGTCGCCAACTGCAAACCTCAGGTACTTCTTGTGCTTGGGATGAATCGGCACATGGAAGTAAGCATCTTTGAGGTCGAGAGACACCAACCAGTCCTGAAGTTGAAGGGCCTGGAGGACTTGAGAAAGAGTGACCATGTTGAACTTGTCCTTCCTGAGGAGCTTGTTCAAACCACGCAAGTCCATGATGGGTCTCAATCCCCCGTCTTTTTTCGGGATCAAAAAATATGGGGAATACCATCCCTTGTTCCTCTCCGCTACAGGCCCCAGTTCTATGGCGCCTTTCTCCAGCAGGGATTTGATTTCCTGCGCAAGGAGCGGATCCGGACTCTTCAAAGAGAGCTTCCCTGGTGGATTGTCGTGAGGCCTCTGCCGGAAAGGAAGACAGTAGCCGTGGGCTATGATCTCCAGAACCCACACATCTTACGTAATGGCACGCCATTCTACAAGATGCTGCGCCAGCCTTCCCCCAACCGGCGAACCATGGGACATGGCCTCATGACTGAGCTGAAGCGGCTGCGGCAGTGCCTGAGGGCAAAGAGGCAACTGCCCGAGCGGCTTTGGCACCTCGAGTACCTTGTTTTCCACCTCTGGTACTTCTACATTGGCCCCTTTGACGGGCAGCTCCCCTCGATCTACTAAAGGTCGAGTAGTATCGAAAGGGACCTCCCCTCCATTGCTGTCCCCTAGGACGAAAAGGCGGAGGTTGACTAACTCCAGCGCTCAACGACTTCACTGCAACTTTGGAGGTCTGCAACCTCTCAAGGCTCTCATCAGCCTTGCTGCCAAAAAGATGGTCACAATCAAAGGGTATGTTGAGAAGCCGGGACTGTACATCAGGAGCAAACTTCGACTTCCACAACAATGCAAACCTGCGCATCACGGTGCTTGCCGCCATGGACCGGCTGACACAGTCTGCCACGACCAGACCCGACTGAACGGATTCACACATGGCATCCTTGCCATCCTGAACGAGGGCAAGAAAACAATCCCGTTCCTCCCCTTCGGGAATATGTTCAGCCGCCAAAGATACACAATTCCACAGAGTGTGAGTGAATCTTGCCAAGGCACAAACGGAGTTGGCTGCCTTTAAAGCCATACACCCAGATGAAAACACTTTCTTCGCCCAACCGTCGAAGCGCTTGTCGTTCCCTATCAGGAGGGATGGTAGGGTACGACGCCTGCTTCGCTGGGGCCATAGCCGCCTGCCCCACCAAACTCTCCGGAGTGGGGTGCAAAGACAAGTAGCTGGGGTCACCACTGGCTGGACGGTATTTTTTCAGCAACGACTTATTCACTGCCGGGAGACTCTCCGGAGCAGTCCAAGCTGCTGCCACCCTTCTTTGTAAGGCCATATGAAATGGCAGCACCGGGTCAGTGGGTGGACCTTGGTCCAAGATATCTGTCAGGTCATCCTGCAGAAAATCCACAGGTGGAGCAGACCACCCCAAATACCCTCGACATGAGATGCCTGTATGAAGATTCGGCGTGGGTACCAGGCTCAGGCCTGCCAAATTCAACCTCCGGGGAGGTGTTCAGACCACTGGCGTCATGCAAAGTTTGACACAGGTCTTCCAACTGGCTATGACCAGACAACAGTTCATCAGGAACTTCCTGAGGAACCAAACCTTCCACATCCAACCCTTCATCCACCTCTGAGATATAATCTAAAGGCTGGAACAAATCCCTGGATGAGGGCACAGAAAAAGGCTCAAACACAGGCCTTACCGACTTACTCAGGACCTTCCTCGGTGTACCCACCGGTCTCCAGGGTACCTCCGATAAAGCCTCCTCAAAAGGCGTTAAGAGAATCAGCGTCGACGGCTTCCACAAAGGCTTTGAGGCCAGAGACCTGAGCGTGTCCTTTGACGGCCTCAGCGCCGATGACTTCCTCAGAGGCGGGGCCTCGAGAGAGTCCCTCGACGGACATGGCGCTGATGACTTCCTCGGAGGCGGAGCCTCGAGAGAGTCCCTCGACGGACATGGCGCCGATGCCTTCTTAGAAGACCTCACAGGATCTGACGGTCTCGAGGGCATTGAGGGCCGGGACTTGGAGCGGGCATGGCTAGAGCGATCTACCTTGTCCGATCGGGACTTCGACGGCTCCCGATGATCGCGCTGTCCGCCCGAGCCCGAAGGTGTGCAAGGGGTGGCCCTAGCACGTTTCCTGCCGGCTTCTCTCGAAGGCGCGGACGGAACTGAGCCCTGTGATTTGAAAAAAGCCATCATCTCCTTACGAAATGCTTCCCATTCCGCAGGAGAGGAATGCTTGTTGGGACAAGCTACCCGGCGTCTGGCAGAGTCCTCAGACATGGACGGTGAAGGCGACCGGTGACGGCGCTTCCGCGAGTGCCTAGAAGAGGCAGAGGAATGGCGGGAACCACTCCGGGACCAAGACCCCATTGGACTTACGCCGACACGGAGAGTCGCCCATCGAAGCGTCAGTCGAAAGGCCAGTGGATTTCGCCTTTCGGGGTTTGGAAACCCTACCTACGGATAGCTTCTTCTTCCGCTCCCGCAAGGCCTTCGACGTCAAAGACTGATAATCGTCACAGTCATCAGTGGCGTGGTCCTCGCCAAGGCACTAGAGGCAGACGTCGTGCGGGTCCGTAAGCGACATCTTGGAACCGCAGTCCCGACACTTCTTGAAGCCCGACCGCGGGGTAGAAGAAGATGAAGACATGATTTTTCACAAAACCAAGAACGAAGAACCGATTCAATCAGGAGAAGAAGCGAGGCGCGCCGAGATTCCGAAGCGAAAACGTTCGCGGAAAAAACGGAACTGAGGCTACGGGCATCGTGCATCCTACTTATAACATCCGGTGACGTCGGCTCTACGGAGGCCCTCGAGGACAGCGTATCGACGTCATCGACGCAGGACACGGAAAAATATTCCGAAGCAGCACAGACAGCTGTGGTGATTACCTGTCATAGATGTGGAATATGTCAGAGGACACAATCCCCTCGAATATAGAAACTTCAGTTAGAAATGGAAACTATATAATACCAATCTGGAAGTAGTACATAAACTACTTTATCTAGGTTTCTGTATTTATAATTGTAAAAGAGAAAACAGATTGGTGATATGCTAGAAAGGCAATTGTCTCAGTCGGATTCAACAATGTTTAGTAAAAATATGGTACATTTTCATAATCTCTTTCATTTTTGCAAGACAAAAGTTACCCGATGTATTTTATATGGTGTAGAAATTAGGCTTAATTTAAAATGTAGCTATTTATGAGGGGAATATTTGAAACGTTTACTTAAGCTTCTGTCCTCCTTCCCAATGGTAGAAATATGGCACGATTTAGGAATTATTTCCTTGGCAGCTTTAATAGATTGGAGACGATTCCAAATCTATTTTAAAATAATCCATGCTGTTCCTGGAACTCTTTAAACCATGAGCTTATTATTTACAAAGGAGTAGAGTTCCAGTATTAACAAATATTATGCAACAACGGGAGTCGATGATTTTGAAAAATAAATGTGGCTACGTTGAAAATCTTATACAACGAATAGTAAAGAACACACTGTAGGAATATGCAGGTAAAAAATGGATTTGTGATTAATAAGTACATAAAACAGCGAGAATATAGAATTCCAAGAAAATTAGGATGTTTATTTCATGAAATTCCCAGTCCTAAATTCAGAGCCATCTACATGAGGCTAAAATGTCATTTGTTAGCCACGTTGGAAAAAACGGTACCCAGGCATCCAATCCCAAAAGAGTTTAATAAAATACTGAGGGTGTTCTAATAGCTTTATAGACCTGCAGCGAGGGCCGTACTGGGCATTATGGGCCCTGAAGACTGAGTTAAAGGCCCAAGCATAGCGAGGGACTTTAACAAGATATGAGGCACCATAATGCCTGGTACGGCCCGAGCTGCAGGTCTATAAAGTTATTAGAACACCCTCAGTATTTTATTAAATTCGAAAAAAAAGGCACACAACTAATAAATGCTGCAGAAATAAATGTTTAATGGGAAAAGGGTTAAGAGGATGGAAAGGACAGTATTGCCAAGGATAACATTATTTTAGATTTAAATGTGTGGTGTCACAGAAATTAAGTAACTGCAGGAGCGAGCCGTTTTTTTTCTTCTTTTCAGGCATGCAAATGTAGGGCCAAAGTAATTACAAATGTGCTCTAAATGAACCATAAATACTACTCTTCAAGTATATTTATCAGGTGGGTATTGGTATGATTCAAAACTGTCTGACACTTACATTTGTACACGTGTTTCTTTTCATTGAGGCATTGTAGTCCAACAGAATGCTTTTTGTTTATTTCCGTCAGGGGGCGAGGGCCACGTTATGGCATGGTTGCACAGCAGACAGATGAACAATTGTCAAAGGGGGGCAGGACAAGTTTGGCATGGTGAGCATATGGTAGTATTGCATCATATATGGAAATAAACATGTTGCCAGTGCGGAATAGAATACGGGGGCATTGGGAAGGTGGTGACTGAAAAGAAAGCATTTTTTCTGATTACTTCCGTGAAGGGGCTGAGCCACGTCAGGGACGCTTGCACAGCAACACAGATCATTAACTGTTTGAGTTCGGAATGGGACACGGGCGAATCAGACGGAACAATGCAATATACTTCCAGGCAGCAAGTGTGTTTTCTGGGCTATAATAGGCGGAGGTGGCGGCGAAGGTAAGCGCCTTCAACTACTTTCTGGGCTACATTCAATCTGTAGGCTATACCAGTCCGTATAGGCTGCAAATTGACCAATCAGGTTTCTGGAAATCACCACTAGGGTGTTCTAATAGAAGATAAAGAACTGTATGCATACATAGATCGGCACTCTACATTTCCCATTCCAAGATGGCAACCGATCACGGCCATAGGGAATTGCCAATCAAAGCTCCAAACCCAAGATGGCAGACGGATGCATTTCACGGATCTCCTCAGTTGGGGGGCTTCTGGGAGCGGCTGTTGGGAATTGGTCACTAGGGCTGAAGTGCGGCCGGCATGTTTCAGGAAGGTGGTTGGGCTGTTGAGGTGTTGGGCGGATGGCAGATGCGTTTGGAAGTGGTGGGTAGTTGGCGGAGCCTGGGACGGGGTGTGAGTTGGTGGGGGGCTTTTGTTTGTGGTAGGGTAGCTGTTGGTGTGGATTGGTGGGGTGTGGTGGTTTGCGGTTGGGTGGAAGGTGGTGTGGAATTGGAGGTGGTGGTTGTTTGTGGTTAGGTGGCTGGAGGTTCGTGTGGAAGTGTGGGTGTCGCTCGGGTTGGTCGCGGTGGGTGGGCGGCAGCGCGCTGTGCCTCGCCTGAAGCGCATGTGTAGGCGTACGGGCTGGGGTCTCGCGGGTCTGCGCGCCGGTCTCCAGGGCTCGCTGGGTGGTGTTTTGAGTGGTGGGAGGTGTGTGTTTGCGGTGGGGTGGCTGGTGGTGTTGGATTGGGGGGGTGGTTGGGTAGCTGGTGGTTTGTGTGGAAGTGTGGCCTGTGTGTTGATTGATGCACATCATCCTTTAGGATGGGGAAGCACCTGCGTAGGTCCGCCCACTCATTCGATAATTAAGAAGAAGAAGAAGAAGGATGCATTTCACAATTCACTTAACTCTTTCAGTATGGGTATAAGAATAAAGCAAGGAGAGCCGCAATGATTCAGCATCTCGCAACTGCTTCGTGGTTACGATGCCGGTCTCTGTTGTATATATCTACCTGCTCATGTAAACAGCTACGCTACGGTAAGATTGCTGTGCATGCCGACCTATGTGCATTCGTTGTCCTAGACCTGTTGTCATGTCTGTTATCGTGTTGTTCTCGTTAATCTAGCATCTACTTAGTCTGGGAGGGAGCTCTAGATCTAGGGGGTCCCGTTGCATACAAGAGACAAAATCACACAAAGGAGAAGGAGAACCCTCCACATTGATTTATAACAACCTGGGTAGCAATAGCAAATAATACCAGGACTTCTATATCCCTGTGAAGAAACAGGGAAATCCGCTGGCTTGGTGGTTCGAGCAAGGTTTTCCTGGAGATCAGGTAGCTCCCTTTATAAATTCCCAAAACACTACGGTGACAGTAACTTGTGGCAAGCATCTAATCCCCTCTTCTTTTGTCACCCTCTATGGCTCCAAAGCTGAGTAGCTATCACAGATTGTAAGTCGCCCCTGCCTAGGGAAGATAGGTCCTCTCTCCTGGTACATGCCGTGTCCGGGAGAGGCTTCTTCCTGGGTGTGAGCGACAAGTCTTGAGTGCTTCCTAAGAATCTGACAGCACATTTTCAATATCCTTACTTCGTTGGTAAATTGTAAAGATCTCTAGTTTAACAGCTTTTGCCTTGAAGCAATTCACTCACGCAAAAATGACTAATTGCATATTAAAAAAACATTGCACATATTACAGCACACTCCAAATGTATATTCTACTAAGCCCTAGTCAACACAGATGAACAATGAAGTTGTTTAACTGGAATATCAGTTTTTTACCATTCAGCATTATGAGAACCCTCTTAAAGTCATTAGGACCCAAATATGTCTTATCATTGTTCGAATAGCCTTGTATTTGACCATGAGAGAAAGGCGAATTCATAAAATGTAATAGTGGTCACCATATGCATATATTCACTCTCTAAACAGGAAAGGTATTCTTTGTTTTCTCACTGGTGACACATGAGGGTAGAGACTACACATCTTAAAAAACTCACTATTACATCTTTCACTATCTTATTGTAAGAGACTACATGGAGGGAACCAAATCTTAAAAGCAATTTACAAAACCTTCAGTTTAACAAGCAACTTAAATGTAGCATTACTTACACCAATACCGGTTTCCCTGATATTCTGGGATGTCGCAAAACCTCTGTCATTGTCTCTTTGGTCTCTTCCATTCTTGCCAAATCACTGGAGTCTACAACAAAGATTACCCCAAAGGATTCGGCATAATAGTTCTTCCAGATGGCACGTATTCCTTTCCCACCTCCTAGGTCAAAGATGGTAATTTCAAACCGTCCTTGCTTTAGCTCAGTTTTCGAAAAACCAACAGTGGGAGCTACATCTTCTGGAGACTCTGTTTCATGTTTGGGAAAAGCAAAGCAGAACAGACTTAACATTGATTCATGTATGCCATCATTAATATTAAGATACATCAACTATAATAAAACTGCTACTTTGCTCCCCAATGCAGAACAAGGAGAAACTATTCATCAGGCATCCATAGAAGGAGGGGGGGTTGTATGGCGTGTTGGGGCGTGTAGCCTTGAAGCAAAATTGGAAATGAACATGGCATAGCTGCCAAGTTACCTTTGCACAATAAGGACTAGACATTTACTTAAAAAACCCTGATGTCTGAGGCGTAAAATCATGTACATTATGCAAACAACAATGTCCTTAATGTGTATAAAATATGGTGCTCTTCATGTTTTCTGTTTCCTTTGTTGGATTTAATCATCATCTTCTAAACATTTTATATATGGAATCTTCATTTATCTGGCAAGTGTGTATTGTTATTCAGTGTGTTGCTATTCTTGAAGTAGTCTCCCTGAATACAACTAGGCACTACCCAGATTACCTATACAGAGGATCTGCAACCTGCAGATTTCTAGGCATTTTAGACTAGGACTCCCCCGCTCCATTGACGATGCTGGCTCGGGCTGATGGTAGTTGTAGTCCAAACCTACTGTCAAGCAAAAGGTTGCAGACCTCTGAATTGAATTTAAATTGTATTTCTATCGCGCTTGTACACAAGTGTTTCTGACCTAGATAATGGTTCCTCCTTGTGTAAGCACTTTTAGAATTTAGTCATAAGAAACATGAAATGGTCAGAAACAGTTATTGCCGTTCACTTTTCAGACCTGAAGGAAGATGGCAAAAGGAGCAGAACCAGCATGCACACTTTCAAAGATATTATGATGAAAATAAACTGTAAATATGTGTTGCTCCCACATTGCCCAGATATGACAGAAGTCCTGTGCTTAATTAATGGTCTTACGTGTTTAAGTCACCATTGAAGGCTGCATACCAAAAAGGCTGTGTTTGTAGGCCGATACGGTGTGGACTTCAACAGGCGGGAAGATTGGTCTTACCCCCTCCACCTCATTTCGCTACAACTACCTCCCTTCTCTTTCTCACTGCACACCCCCTCGCCCTCTTCACCTCATTTCGCTACGACTACCTCCCTTCTCTTTCTCACCGCACATGCACCACACGCCTACACGGACACCCCCTCTGTATTCCCGTCTTCCGCAAACAGTTGGGGCCTGCCAGCCCCTCTGCGCATGTGTGTGCAGTGTAGGGCGAGGCTTGGCCGGGCTCAGTGGTCTGCAGCCTTTGGTGTGTGCCTGCTCTTGCCCCCAATCGTCACATTGCAGACAAAAAGAGGGTATATCAAATTAACTTTGATATTTCACTCATAGTTCTAACTAGCTGTGACAAATGATCAACAGAACACACGATTCATGATGATGGGTTGGAAGGCTTTTAGGGTCTAGGTGCTGCACTAAAACCCAAAAGGATACCAGCTCTCAAAAGTGTCAGGATTTGTTCTACTCAATGGTAAGAAGAGTATCGCAAGGACCACCTGCCCATGTCAGGATTCCCCAATTCAATACACAGCACCCACCAAGCCTCTTGACATGCCTATAAGCAGGTGTTCCGCACCCACCCTTGCTTTAGGGTACTCACATGGCATAGTAGGTTCGTCTTTATCCTCCACTGTATATATTGTTTTTCAATCTCATGTAACCTCCCTACTGCCATGCGAGTGCTTTGGAACACAATTTACTTGTATAAGTGCCTAACAAATGCACAATAAATAAATAAATCGTACCTTGGAAGCACTCCACCCAATAGGCAATCCTTCTCATTTGGTCAGAGTTTGTCAGGTTGTTATAATGTTACCCACCAGCCATGGGGCACCTTCCGGTGACAACATATTCAGCGCTCAGCAGCTTTAGGATTTCCTCCATGGTTTCTGGCTTCTGCCAGGGTCTGGCAAATAGTGCCCAGAAGTCATGCAGCACATGTCCTCCTTCAATTTTGGTTGGAGTCAATGTCTGAGAGATGGGCTTTAGTATGCTTATAGCTTTCTTAGTCTATGTGAGTACCTGGGATATTGCTCTAAGCACGTTACTAATGCTCCCATTCTGGTTCCTTTCCACCCCACTCCTCTCTCTAGGTCCAACGCACCAACTATGCAGCACTCTGCAGCAACCAGTGGCTTTTTAGGACACCCCCAATTATCAAAGAAAATCAATTAAGTTCCAGATTGGTCTTTAGTTAGTTTGGCTGCGATACTGGGATTGGTCAAGTTTCATTTTAGTGTGGGCATTATGAGGTATTGTGGTTTCCCCTTATATTTCCCAGCTGGGGATGCTCTTCAACTTTTCCCTCGTAAAAGGTTTTCCCTCGTAAAAGGACTTAATAGCAAGGGCCTCCATCTTGTGATCATAAGGAAGAGGCTATTCGGTTGTGCGGCACCACTAGGCAAAGAGTGGTGTTGTCCGAGTCCTTCCCTTGAGATACAAGGCCATTCTGAAATCAGTGAGTTTTTTACCATTGACTGCGGAAGTAGAGAAGCAAGCTTGAGTGAGATTCACTGCCTGGTTGCCGAAGGTGTGGGTGAGCGCTCGCAACATGCAATTCTGTTTGATGATCACCACAGCACATAAACACGCAGAGCAGTGTTAGTTCTTGAATTGGTGGGTCTTGCTGGTTATTTCTCATGTGCCTCAAATACAGGGTATGAAAGGGGCCTCGGTTGGAAGGTGATGGAGCCAGTGCATTGTTGAGCTGCCTGAAGTAACACAAACGCCATGCAAGAGGATCATGGAGCGAGGTACATATTCCTGCCTTTAGGCTACCTGCTGGACTGGATTGTTCAGAGAGAGTTTGCATTAACCCCTTTTTCCACATCCAGGTAACTCTTCACATAGGCTTGTGTGGTTATAGGTCAAATGGTCGAAAACAAACGATCGACAGACAAATTGATCGAAACCAAATGGTCGACAGCCCATAAAGAAAATGTAAACGGGTGATTTGATCGAAACACAAAGATCGAAAGACAAGTGATCGAAAAACACATAAATAATATACACGGGTCATTTGATCGACAGAAAATGGAAGCGCATTGAAGTGACCATGAAAATAAAAAAAAGGGTCACAGGAGATGACATTAAATAAAGAGTAAAGCACCTTGTATTAGACCAATGATCACACCTGACGGTTAGAAACAAACTGACAGTTCGCCAGGAAAGTGACAGAGAGAGCAGCTGATCAAAACATGCGAGTGAATAGCGTGTACGTGACTGAAAAAACGGTGAGTAAAACACACTAAACAAGCGAATCAAAGAGTGGTTCACACAGTTTTATATTAGAAATGGGGGGGTTCCCCTCCCAACCCCCAATCTTTTTTTTTAAATCTTTTTGGTTCACACAGATTTATATTAGAAATGGGGGGTTCCCCCCCAAACTCCCAATCTTTTTTTTAAAATCTTTTTATAGAACTGCGAACTATCTCAAAAACAAAATTACGATTCGATCGTTTACCATTTAGAAATTCCGTATTATAATTTTAGGAAAAAAAAACTTTAACTGCACACTCATTTACCAAAAATAATAACAGAGTGGGTGGATTCATTTTTAAAAATTTGCTATTTCAGATACAGATCGATAAAAAAAATGGAATTCATAAAATCGCAAAGAGGCGCAGCGCAATTAACGAATGAAGGATATGTATACAACAAGGAATGTACACGACAAGAAAAGAGCTATTGGAAGTGTAAGGAGTACAAAAGACAAAGGCCTGCAACGGCAGAGCAATAACGGAAGGAGAAAACATACGTTTAACTTGCGAGCATAACCATATGCCGGACACTACGACAGTTTTGATAAAGAAAGCGCTTAACGAATTGAAAGAAAATGTGGAAATTAATAAAAATGAAGCATCAACTTCGCTAGTAGCCAAAGCATATGAGAGGTTACCACTGCATATAACAGCGCGAATGCCGAATACAAAAACAATAAAACGGAATATAAATAGGCAAAAACAACAAAAAGAAAACTTACCCATGGCACCACAAAATTATTTAAACATGATTATACCGGAAGTATTACAAAAAACGGAAAAGGGAGAGCAATTTCTGTGGAAATCATTAGAAATAAAGAGTGAGAAAATGTTAATTTTTACAACTTTTCAAAATATAACATACTTGGGAAATTCACAAACTTGGCGTGGAGACGTAACATTTAAAACCTGTCCAAGACCATTTCTACAGTTTTATAGCATACATGGAACAATAAATGGAACAGTGATACCTCTAGTTTTCGTTTTAATGCCAGGAAAGTCGGAAGAAATGTACAGTTGTATATACAAATTAATTCACGGATCATTGCCGGAAAAAATACCAGAAACAATAATCATGGACTTTGAACAGGGACAAATAAAAGCATTTTCAAAAATGTATCCAGAAACTCATATTCAGGGATGTTTTTTTCATTTTAGTCAATCAATATGGAAACGAATTAAAAAATTAGGACTACGGACAATGTAAATAGAGGACACCGAATTTCAGCATCAGATAAAGAGATTATACACTTTAGCATTTGTGAAAGAGAACATGGTTATTAAATATTATGACACTTTGATTGCATCTGATTACTACACAAATCATGAAGAACAATTATGTAATTTAATGGACTATATGGAAAACACGTGAATTGGGCAACTTACTAGACATGGGACCAGACGAAAGGGAAATTATGAAGTTGAAATATGGAATTGCTATACATCGGTGAAGAAGAACTGGCCGAGAACAAACAATGTGCAAGAAGGTTGGCACAGCAAAATAAATAAAGAATTCAACTCTAACAACCCAACACTATGGCACTTTATCAAAAGTCTCAAAAGTGAACAAAATAAACAAGAAATAAAACTATCCCAAATACTATCACTGGAAAACTGACCAATAAACAAAAAAAAAATACAGAGACTATGAAGAAAGAATTGCAAGCATTGTAGACAATTTTGAAAACACAGAACCATTACAATTCCTAGAAACAGTAGCCTACAATTTAAAATGTTAATAACAAAAAAAAACTCACCAGAAAAAAAGGCCAGCTCCATGCCAAATCCATCCATGGTAGAGAAAACCCAAATCCAAAAAACATCGCACTCCAAGCCAAAAAAAAGTCCCTGAAAGTAAAATCCATCCAGGAAAAACAGTAATCCTCACGTTAAAAAAAGCCATCCAACCATCTGCAGTAAGTAGTGAAAAACCCAAATCCATGAACGTATAGTCCAAAGAAAAACTATCCAAAACACGCCCCGGAGCATCCATGCAGGCGAAATCCACGATAAAATCCATCCAAAAATCCATGAAGAAGGAAAAATCCATTAGAAAATCCACGAAAAAAGGGAGCGTGAGCAAGAGGTATCCGGAACGGGAGCACGGAACTTCAAAAATGATGTCTACGTCAACGTAGAAAACGTAACACGTCATACGTTACAAACTATTAACAGTTTAACGTTACTATATAGTTTAAAAATGGTGCAATATCACCATCTAGTGTTGAAAAAGAAATACATTATAACAAACTTTTTTCATTGTGCAAAAACAACTTGTTATATTTAATTATTTATTAATTGTTAATATATTTATTTGAAAAGATATTTATTAATAAATATAAAATGTTTTAATTGTGAAACATATATGAAATTAAGAAATATACATTAAGAAATAGAATACAATACCTAAATAAAGTAAATGTTTAAATCAAAAAAAGTGAATGCTTGTAAAGTGAATGCTTGTCTCAATTTCGACCAAAAGGAAGGAATTTCGACCCTTTGACCATTCGACCAAATGGCAATTCAACCAAATTGGGTCGACAATTTGTCTGTCGACCATTTGACTAGACACCGGGTTGTGTGCATCCCTTACTCCCAGAGGCTCTCCTGATCTCTTATATTGTACTTGCAATGTAACTGTCATACAATATAGCCGACCACCTTTAAAATGAACCATATGCTGGTTAAGGTTTGGTAATATAAAGCATGCCTGTCGACAAAAGGTTCCATAGTTACATTGTAAACCATTTTTTATTGGTGGCCCAGAATCCTTTAATTTGAAAAGATCACTTAAGAATAGGACTGATGAGGTGGTTGCATAGGGCAATGCCCGATTTCAGATCAACAGAAGTTATAGAACAGTGTGGTTTGAAAAGCAAGGCCTGTTGCAGTGTTTGCTACCAGCCCTGCCCGCTTCAGCCTGGAACATCATGCGAATCGGGGGTCCAAAGAAAAGCCCAAGGGTAAAGGGGAAGGACGGTACAGTCTGGGGAAGTCCAGCAGCCCAGACGTCGGTTGAGGAGGCAGGATCCTATCTTCAGAATGGTGGCTTCTTCTCTGTTGTTCTTGATGCTTGCCAGCATGAGGCTTTTTTCCCAGCGTCCGCCCCCACTCCTTACAGTCCCAGGTACTTTAACACTGTACCTTTTGGTAGTTGTGTCTCCCTCATTTCCAGAGTGTTTGTGATGATTTAGTCGTTCTTCCTCCCTGCCTGTTTTAGGGCACAAGAGATATGGGCCTTGCTCTGTTCAGTTCTATTAATGTTGATCTGCATTGTTTATTCACGCTAAAACAGATCTTTGCTGTTTTTGCTTTCACTGTGGTTTATCTCCTGGTTATTTTTCTTTCTTTATCAGTATTTCATCTCATATTGTAACATATCAATTGTTCTACAGCAAAGTAGCACCTGCAAAGCTTAGCAAATAGAAGTATTTTAGCCATATGGCTGCCAGAGACCTATGAAATGCAAAGGTGTCTGGAAAGCTACATATGTAGCTTTCAGACACCTTTGCATTTCATAGGGAATGAGGAGAGAGAGCCTATGGAACAGTGTGAGACTTATGGGCCAATCACATAAGGAAAAGTTACTTGAAATCTTGGTTCTCCATCATGGGTATTTCCACAGATTCATACACGTTGAATATCTCTGCCTATTGTCACAGATGGCTTTAAGAATTTGCAGAGTCTCCAAGAGAGGTACACAGGACCACCTGCAAGATTTTCCCATCGGCTTAAGAAAGTTTTGGATGATTAATTTCCCAGAAAGGCAGTGTTCAGTACAATACGTTAGCCTCCCCATTATATGAATCAGGCAAGCAAGGTAACAGGTGCTACTGACTGTTTTAGTAAATAAAGAAACCACAGCACCTCGGCAGAAATTACAGTTATGGCAAGGAAAGAAAGCACTGAGACATGCCATTATGCTAGGTCACAAAAACATTGCTCCCTCCAGGAAATAAGTATTACATACAATTCCTAAAACCCAGACCGTCCTTCGAATGAGAGCATTCCTGGGTATGACCAGTAACTGCAGGCACTGGATATTCGATTATGCTGAAATAGTCAAGCATCTGAAAAACTATACGAAAGCCAACACACCCAAACCGCTTCATTGAAATGATGAAGCAGAAGGGGCACTGGACATGGAATTACTTCAAGCCCCTCCCTGATTACAAATAGAAATGTACCCATATATTGCCACGAGAGAAATGGGTTTGCGCTGGCAGTATTAACACAAACACATAGACAGTATCAGAGACACATTGCATATTATAGTAAGGATATTCTGCAGTAAGGCGCCCCAATGTCTGCGGTCAGTAGCAGCTGATGCTAGAGCAGTTCAGCTTGGTGCTGAACTGAATACATGAAGACATAGTGCTGGGAACCCATTTAGAAGTTGCAGTTCCCCATTCAGTGATTGCATTTTTTTTTTTAACTAAAGACCAAAACACAAAACTCCTGTATCTCGAGCCAACAAAGGAGGCGCCACTTCTGAATTCCCCCAACATCACTCTAACCCAATGTCCTGTGCTGAATCCGGCATACCCACTTCCAACTTCAGGAGATGGAGAACCATAGGATATTCAACGATATGGCTGTAGCCATTACGGATTTCCTTTGGACGTCTAGGAGAGATATGTCATATACACCAAAACACAAAGCTGCATTTATATACATTATGCATGGTTCTTGTTAAAGGGATACAAATTATCAATTGAAGGTTGGGTACGTTGTGTGTACCCTTAGGGGATGCTGTAAAAAGTAGAACATTTCCAAATGTCACTTCAGCACAAATATTGTATTGTAGTGTAGTTGTCATTTATATAGCGCTTTTTCCCATTTGTATGGCCTCAAAGCGCTTTGTGGTAGGAACGCCCTCTGGGACTGAAGTCCAGGTATGGGAAAGTTCTCAGAGGAGGCTTAAGATGTGTGTGCATTTGGCCAAGATCATGACTTAGGGGGGCTGGCTAGGCTCCAGTAAGCAACCTAAGAGATAAGGCATGTGGACGGGTGCTGAGGGAGGTCACGACAGAGTGCTAGCACAGGAAACTCGACATGTACCCAGTTAGACCAAAATGTGTCGTAGGTTGTCGCTGTATTCTAATGGGAGAGGTGTTGAGGCCAGTCTGGTGTTTCAGTGCAAAGTGGTTATGTGACCAGCTAAACCAAATTTGTCGTAGTCGTAGCTGAATTCTCAAGTGTGTGGATGGATAGCCGTGCCTGCAGCTGGTGTCCACTGAAGTGGTGCGTTATACATACCTTAAACTCAGATGGAGCTTATCCTTGATGTCGCTGTGTCATCCGGTCTTCTGTGGGGAAGAAAAGTCGCTACCTTCATAGACTTTTCTGGGTACTATTGAGGGGCTATCCCTCAATTCTACCAAGTGCAATAGACTGGCCGTCCTACAACATCTTCTAGGAGGGACCGACAGGCTACCATGGGAACCGGGATAAGGGGATTCTCTAAGCGCAATATTATCCGTTACTCACCGTATTGACTAACGTACTCCTAGTCCATAGTCCCCTTACCTCCATACTGTATGGACATCCCTCGCAAGGGACGGGAAACTGAACCTTTTTCATCCAAAAAAATAGTCTTTCCCCTTAAATTTAGATGCGCGCCGGGCGCAGCCTTGGGAACTTTCGCTCCCCTTACTCTGCCCACTGGTGCCACTCATCAGTCCCATTTGACGTGTCGACAATGTTATAATTGCCTAATAACACAGGTTTAGTAAGGGGGAGGATGGTGGGACGTATGGAGCAAAGGGGACTATGGACTAGATGTACGTTAGTCACTACTGTGAGTAACATAATTACTCCTATGTCCCGTCCCCTTTCCTTCATACTGTATGGGCGATTACAACTGAATGCCCCCCTGGGGAGGAGAGATGCCCTATTAAGAAAACAAGTTCTTCAAAACTGCCCGGCCGAATGCTGCTTCGATCTGGCGCTAACATCCAAGCAGCAGTGTTTACAAAAGGTCGATGGGGAAGCCCAAGTAGCTGTCTTGCTGATCGTCTACCATGGAACGTGTCTTTGAAAGGACACAGCCGTGGACTTGGCTCTGATGGCTAAGCCCTGTGGTGCAAAGGGCTGAGGACGTGTTGTTGGGCTGTGGCGAGTGTACAGGGGTGTACTCGTGCTTTACCTGAGGAAGATTCCACTCCTTGCTTTGGAGAAAGAGGTGTGTGTGCCTGTACCTTTAACCTGGTGGACCTGGTCACCTGGTACATAAGGCTGCCTCCAACGCCCTTGCGGCACTAAGCCCTGTGGTGCAAAGGGCAGAGGACGTGCTGTTGGGCTGTTTGGAGAGTGGCGTAGCGAGCGACCACGTCGAAATCTAGTCAGTCGGAGACAACTACATCGACATCTAAAGCCAAGCTGAGAACACGGGCACAGAAAAAACGTGAGTACACTGTTGAGTCTGATGGGGCTAAGGGAATCACAGTGCCTCACCAATATCGGCGACCTAAGGGAAGCCAGTATTACTGGTGCGTGTCCACTGGCGAAGCTGCTGAAGTAACTATTCTAACGCATTCACTCGCAAACTCTAGTGCGTTCAACGCTAATGCAACTGCGACCGTCACAAACAATAAAGACAATGTATTCCCTGAGGACTTCGAAGTTGGCAGCTCAAATCAACATGACGGCGTAGCGGAACTCAGTGAAATAGCATGCGAGATTATTGAGCCACCACAAACATTACAAACACCCGAAATTTCTAAATCACTCCGCATTCAAATACAAAGTCCCTTACCTATATTGGGCAGCGCTGGAGGGCTTGCCGTGAGGACTGCGGCCGCGGAGGTGTGTGCAGAGCCTCTGGTTGGCGTTGACGGCGAGCGACGATGAATGCCCGCTGGAACCGAAGGAGCCCACACGCACGAAGTAATCGAGCGCTGCATGATCGAGGTGCGATCAGGCATTGCACATCCATTGCGAGCCAGCTCGCCGGGTGTGACCGATGCAAGTGGGGCTTTCTAATGCTCGGGACTAGACGGAAGATAAAGTGTGTGGAGGGGAAGCCGCAATTGTATCAAAGCCGGTGGAAGTTATTCTTGGAGGTTGGTTCAAGAAAACAAATACGGGGCAGCACACAGGCGTGTTGGTAGACCCTGCAACATTGGCAATAACCAAGAATTTTGAAGGGCATCGCGAATCTACTTGCAATGAACAAAGCTTGTAAAGATAACACCTGCGACATTACATCAGCAAATAATAGTGGTGGCGCCAAGACTTCATTGAAACGTAATAATACGAGACTAACACAGCTAACACAGCTAGGTGAAGAGTCAATATTGAATGTCCCTTACAAACGCGCAAAAATGTCTGACTTAAGTGTGCACCTTGGGACTCCCCTTGACTTATCGGTTTTACCGACTTTGTCTCAGAAAAGGCTCGGTTCAATTAAGAAAGGGGTGGCTATACGCAACGTTGTAAAAACTAAAATGCCACAATTATCGAGTTCTGACGAGTCCGAGATTGACTCTGAGGAGACCACTGATTCCTCTCTGATGGAACGTCCTTTCCCGAAAATCAGGAAAAACAGAACCAGCGCTGACAGAAGGCATCAACGTTCTAAAGTAGGGAAACATGAAACACGGTCATTAAGAGAGCTACAAGATTTATTATTATCCACACTGTCTATCTCTTTGTCTCCATTTGAAAAATTGTATGAAAGCTTACATGAGGCAATTCGAGATTTAACAACTGTGGTGGCAATACTTAATTCCAAAGTGGTAAATAGCGAACATCTATGTGGACAGATGAGCAAGAAACAACTGGAGAGCTCAAAAAAGCTAGAGGGACTACACAAATTGGAATCTGAACAAAGATCTAATGACGCGATAGATAAAAAACTGTTTGCTGAAGTTGCAAAAGAAGCACTCGCGTTATTCAAACAAAAAGGTCCAACATGTCCAGTTGACCAAAGCTGCAGACATAAGGAACCGAAATGCGTACTCGAAGGAGAGGATGCGCCCGGGATGAATAACAATGAAAATGGTGTTAAGTCAGCTGGTGTTACAACATTGCCAATGGCAAAACAGAGGCAGATCACCTCGCAACCAGCTAGTGAGTTAATACTTGCACAGACACTTGACACGGAGCATGTGTCGCTAAAATCTAACAACAGTGCGTCTAACTCACAATGAACCTGGGAACTACCCCAGCCATGGTGTATTGCAACACCGAGACAATCCACAGCACGGATCATTGAAATCTTGGACATGTCTTTTAATACCGCTTTTGAACAAGCTAGAAGTTCGGCAAATCCAGCTCGTGGAATGACCCAACCAGAATCCACGTCACAGACGCTCCCACAGGAGAAGGGCACATGCAACATCCCAGCTCCAACTATCGACAATGTAGCCCCTATACTATTTCCAATCTTTAATAAGGAAGAAGGCGCATCTCTAAGTAGAGTCACGGGAAAACTACATAAAGCACAATTAAGAAAGAAACCTAAAAACCTACCTGCAAAGAAAGGGAATAAACTAAATGGAGCACGGAAATTTCTTCAAAACATCAAAGTGGTGCAGGTACTAGCAAATGAAACGAATAAACAACCGTCTAGTACTGCAATTAAACAAGTTTCCCCAAGCACGCTACCTATTGAAATAAGTGAGGCAGTGAATGTACACTGAGGGGCGGAACACGAAATTCCACCTGACTTGCTTAACATGTCAACTTATGACAATACTGTATATGAGGATGTTGACGGTGCTGCGAGAAGTACTGGCTACCAATATCGATCTAGTACTGACAGATCCACGGACAAACTTAGGCTGATGGAAATGCCAGGGCGTAGAGTTGTAGCGATGGGAAATAAAACAGCCACACCTGAGACTGTAGGATCTGGTTTGGCTGTTGCATGATCATCATTGGAATCACCCAGTGCCACCAACGACACAAGCAGGGGAGAGGCACCAGCAAGACCGCAAACGGGGAGCCCGATCTTTCAAACAATGCAGGACAAACGACTAAGGCTACACAGTGGAGTACGAACACAAACTTTGAAGTTGACCTACAATGATCAGAGCGAGAATGATTCGTGGGCAGGTCGGTGTCAAGGTGGCGAGGAAGGGGACACACCATGTCATCCAAAAATACCCAACAAACATGAGAGGAGTCACTCAATAAGAGACCAGAAAGTTGTCCCCTCTCTGCACAAGAGGAACCAAACCAAGGGAAGAGTACAACATTTCGGGGTCAGACTAATGATTGACAGGCTTCAATCGAGAGATAACCTGATTTTAAACCGCAGTAACATCATTAAATTACTACATCTGGTGCCCAGTCTACGCTCAATCAACACCGACGACCTGCAGATTATGGAATTCCCAGATGACCGGCGAAACGACAAAGTGGTGCTTCATATAGTTTTGCCTTTAATAGCCAAATCCATTTTGGAGGCTAGCGTCTCCCTGTTTTCTTTGGGCTTTGATGT
This sequence comes from Ambystoma mexicanum, assembly GCF_040938575.1. Taxonomy (NCBI): domain Eukaryota; kingdom Metazoa; phylum Chordata; class Amphibia; order Caudata; family Ambystomatidae; genus Ambystoma; species Ambystoma mexicanum. The sequence goes on from NC_090939.1 coordinate 905,559,949, forward strand.
TTATAAGTAGAAGACAATCATTCCTTAGCACAATCAAACAACCGAGAGACAGTAGCACAATTTCCAATGTGTGGTTGTACCTTAAATCGGTCTGCAACAGGACAGGCTAAGGTGGACTCAACCCGACATGTAGGACCAAGCTCGCCATCCCACGACAATATTAGAGACCTTGGGTCGAAGACAACCATGGAAGCCACTGCCAAGAAACAAGTTTTGTTTGCTGAAGACCAAAGTCCAAATTCTGTTGATGCATTTGAGAAAATAAAAACAACTATACAAGGTCAAATGCAACCAGATGGGATTACGATTAAAACCGATCAGGAATTAGACCATAACTGGCAATAATTGGCCGTAACGCTAAACAACAATCGTCCACAATAATGTCAGAAGGCTCAACCTCCGCAGCATCTCACCTTAGGCTCATGGAACACGCAAAGGTTTCGGCCACCTCTTCAATAGCGAATGGCTGGGAGATTTGACCATTGCTTGCCTACAGGAGACTTGGTTGCGCGCAATTCCAACCACACCAGAATTCCAGATTGCGGTAAACCCGGCCATACATCCTGGAAAAGGACGTCCTATGGCAGGCCTAATAACTTTGGTAAGACGCTCCTCAGGTTTTGACATCCTCAACTCAGTAAACCACTCCCCTTTCATCCAAGAGTACACATTGGTAAAACTGGATGATGGCTCCCAAATAATAGATCAAATGACGATAATAAATGTCTATTGGAACCACGGGAGAGCAGGGAAACAAGAGTTCATCGACACAGTATCAACCATCATTGATCGCTTACGTGTGGATCAAAAAGGGTCCAACATAATACTGTGTGGTGACTTAAATATCGATCACTTCAACTCGAAGACAGCACAGAGCAAAAATGTATCGTCACAATGGAAGACGGAAATGAGTGCTAGAAACCTACAAAAGCTGAATGGATGCACCCTAGGAGATATACCACCGACTATGACTGGGAACCGCGAGACACATGGCTCCATAATTGATTACATTTTTGTATCAGCTGACCTCCATCAACGTGTGAAAACACTAAAGGTGTCCCAAAGGAAACATAGTGATCATGACATGTTAATCACGGAATTCACAAACATCGGGGGAAAAGATAAAGCAAAATGGACGCAGAAGATTCAAGTAGAAGCTAGTCGAGTGAGGTTAAGATTAGCTGAAGAGGAGGTAACTCAGATATCAAATCAATATTGTGATAGCCGAACATCTCTTGAGTATGCACATTTATTGGCCGATTACAAGACCCATAATGGCGTCTCTAAACACGCGAACATGACACGCCTTCATTGCTTTGTCCTAGAAATATTAACTCAAAAGTGACTGAAGAGACGGTCAATTCGCCAAGCTCGAGCAGCGGATAAAGACACATGTGGTCTAAAGATCAAGGCCGCCAAACAAAGATATAGAAACTGGATCAGATCTCACAAAAGCATAATGTTACAAAATGACTCGGAGCGAATGTTAGAATGCCTCCAAAACAAGAACTCTCAAGCCTTTTGGAACCTAATTAATGACACACAAGCTCCCGAAATGGCCCTGCAAGTAGCAATGGTATCGGAGACAGCATGGATAGCCCATTTTAAAGAAGTATACAAAGAAAATGTAGGGCCTCGAAACTTGGACATGCCAACTTTCAAAAAATGGGCTTTAACTTTCCCCAAAGACGAAATTGTAAGAATAATCAGGAAAGCAAATAATTTGCGTGCCCCTGGTCCAGACCAGCCAGAGCTATGGGCAGACGTCTGTGTGGCCCTCTTCCAGAGAGCGAATGATCAGTGCCAGACACCAAAATCATGGAAAACAGCAGTGATTGTACCAGTGTTTAAAAAGGGGGACAGGACGTGCCCGAAAAACTATCGGCCGGTTGCGCTCCTCGACGTGTTGGGGAAGATTTACGCAACAATGCTGCAATCTAAACTAGTAAAATAGGCCACAACCTCAAAACACATAGACGTCAGACAGACTGGATTTGTTAAGCAAGTTAGTTGCTCGTTGAACTTGCTGTTGCTGAACTTATTGAAAATGGGAGCAATAAGATCTGGAAAACCAATATATATTGCTTTTATTGATTTTTCTTACGCATTTGATACGATCGACCGAGATTTGCTATGTACTAAAATGCGTACTTGGGGCTGCCCAGAAGACCTAACGGCGGCAGTAAAAGAACTGCACACTGACACTTCGATTAGGATACGTATGGATCAATCCGGTACCTTATCAGCACCAGTTCCAACATTCAAGGGAGTGAAACAGGGTTGTCCCTTGGCAGCTGCGATATTCAGTCTATTTATATCCGACATTGGAACTTCCATTGAGGAGGTAAAATCATTTCCCCCAAAACTACACAGAGCGTATCTAAATTGGCTGCTCTATGCGGATGACCTCATATTGCTGGACTTAACACCTATTGGCCTGCAAAGAAAAATCAACGCTGTGCAGCAATATGTGGTTAAAAATCGTCTGAGTGTCAACACACAGAAATGTGAGATTCTTGTCCTTAAAAACCTTAAAGGGGGGTAAGGTACGACGGGCATCTCAACAATTTTGGTCTATGGGAGAAGCAAAATTGCAGACAGTATTCAGAGTTAAATATCCCGGCATGACCATTAGTGCTTGTCTAAACGATGAGCCATGGACCACTGTGACAAAGCAAAAATGTAACAACTGGCGATTCAGGGTTTAGTGCTAAAAAAGAAATTTGGTAAGTTTTCTTTGAAAGCAGTGCTTCGTTTTTACCAACAAAAGGTAATACCGGTCTTAACTTACGGGGTGGAAAATGCACTGGGTTGTTCGTGGGAGATATGGTCCACGTTGGAAAAAATCTACTTGACCAAAGTACTGGGGTTACCAAAAGGAATAGCGACTGCAGTGATCCGATATGAACTTTCGTTAATATCTATCCACACACGAGTGTGTTGGAATCTCTTATCGTTATACCGGAAAACAAAAGCTTGCGAACAAATTCCACAATTTAAAATCCTTCACAACGCCACCTCAGTGACCCAAGGAGTTCTGGCAATGTGGCTGAAACGATGCGAAAACTTGATGGCAGAATACAACAGCACTCCAGAGATGCTTCATGGTAATCCTGATGCAGCAAAAACAAAAATCTGGAGGATGGATTGGGAGTTGACTTGCGCAAAAAGGGGAGCTTCGAAACTAATGAGCGAGGTCCCACTGGAAGTCCGTGCTTACAACAAATTGCAAAAATACATCGAACTATTCCCAGATCCAAATGCTAGACGATTATTCATGAGCTTCCGACTCAACATGTTCAAAACTAAAGAACGCTCAAGAGCATGGTCGGTTAACGAGAAACTGGATCCAATGTGCCGTTGTTGCTCACAACAAACTGAAACGCTAAAGCATCTAGTGTTATTTTGTACCAACTTGCGAACAGAAAGAACTCGACACTTGGGCCGCTGGAACGATGCCCATCCATCACTTAACGCAGATGATTGGTGGCAACAAATGTTCGATGGAACAGATAAGAAACTCATATTGCCACTAACACATTTTTTGGCGACAATTGAAAAACCGCTAGCGGAGTAAATTATGTATTCTTGTGATAGGCACGTAAACCTGTGCCCAAGAGGACGGTATCCCTGTGTGGTGATCAATGGAGGACTTGTGTGATGTGGTGTGTGGAAAGATGGTTATATTGTAAAGAGATGTAAAGTGTATGAATGTTATTTTAAAGGTTTGTAAGTAAACCAATGAAATTAATTTAAAAAAAAATAAAAAAGATGGCGTGGGCGTGCACGTTTGCTGGCAAAGACCTGTGCTGCCCCTCAAACACCTCCTTGATGGCCATCACCATCCACCTAACTATAGAAGACTTGGATGCCCGACAACCTGGCTTTGACCTGCCAAAAGTGATAAATAATTAATCTGATTTACGGAAGCTCTTTGTCCTGTCCAGGTAAAATCTTGGAGCATTCCTGACATCCAGACAGTGCAATACATTCTGAGCCTCATCTTTTTTGTCTGCAAAGAATGTCAGAAGTACTATCTCCTCATTAAGGTGAAACGATGACACGACCTTAGGGAGAAATGCAGGGTGCGTCCTGAGCACCCCCTTGTCCCAGTGAAATATAGTATATGGCTCTGAAGCCACCAGCGCCTTTATCTCACTGATCCTGCGCGCTGACATAAGTCCAACTAGAAGAGCAGTCTTTATAGTAACCAGCCTGATATCCGCTGATGCCATGGACTCGAAAGGCTTGTGGGCCAGGCCGCCCAGCACCACGTTAATGTCCCAGACCGGATGTGGACGCTTGACCAGGGGATACAGTCTGGTCGGACCCGCCAAGTGCCTTTTGACCAACGGGTCGGAGGAGGAGAAGATGTCATCTCTGGAGTTCTTGTAGGCCCCTATTGCCGCCAGATAAGTACGACAGGTGTCTACCTGCACACCGGAGTGAGCCAGATGTGCAGAGAAGGATAGCGCGTCGTCCAGTGAGCAGTGAGGAGGGAGCGGGGGGGAGTGTATGCACTCATGCCGTTCCACTGAATCTGCAACCCGTCCCCCAGAAAACCCATGCCTTGCCCCATCCAGGACGCAAACTGGTGGTATCTCCTGTTGCTCTTGGTGGCGATTAGGACCACCTGCAGGTGCCCCCCAACTGACGAATATCTCCCTCAGTACATCCTCGTTCAACTGCCACTCGTAGTTGTCGACCCCCTGCCTGCTCAGTCTGTCTGCTTCCAAGTTGGATTCCCCCGAGTGGTGGACTGCTGATAAGAAGATGTTGTTGGCCAGCGCCCACTGCCATATGATCGACAGCCTGCAGAGAGGAGGAGTCCTAGTACCTCCCTGCTTGTTGTTGTAATACATGCATCTGGAGCTGTCTGTCTGAATGCAAACCAACCTGTTGCTGACCAGGGGAGGAACGCTCCGAGCACAAGCCAGATGACCATCATCTCAAGCCAGTGGATGTGTTCCAGTTGTTCCTGACTTGACCAGACTCCATGGACATTGTGGTTGTCCAGGGTAGCCCACCATTCCTCTAGGGACGAGTCTGTGGTAATGGTGATCCCCGGGGGTGGCTCCTTCAACGGCCTGCCCACTAAAAGGTTGGCGACTGCCCTCCACCACGAAAGGTCCTGGTGAAGGTGTTGTGGTACTCTGACTGGAGCCGCTTGGGAGCCTGTCTGCTGATTCCAAGAGGCTACGAAATGCAGCTGCAGCCTCCTCATCTTGAGCCTTGTGTTTGGAACCACCAGGAGGCAAGCCGCCATTATTCTGAGCAGGCGCTGGTACCACCATGCCGAGGTTACTGGTCTGCTGAGAAAAATCCCCTGTGGCCTTCTTGGTGGCCGTGATCTTGTCCTCTGAGGGGAAGATCCTTTCCACCCTTGTATCTCAAATAAGCACCAGGAATGATAAGGACAGCGTGAGAAGTAGCTGGGACTTCCTGAGGTTGATGGAGAACCCTAAATCGTATAGCATGTGCATAAGTGTGGCAGCTGTGCGCTGGACTCAGTCGGGCGACTACGCTCGGACGAGCCAGTCATCGAGTAATGGATAAATGTGATGTCCCTCCACCCTAAGGAGAGCTGCTACAGCATTCACTAATCTTGTAAAGACCCTTGGAGCCGAATTGAGGCCAAAAGGGGGGACCTTGTATTTGAAATGAAAGCCCATGCTCCTGATGGTAAGGAAGGAACGATGGGGCTCCCAAATTGGGACGTGCAGATACGCATTTTTCAGATCCATGGAGCACATCCAGTGTCCCTCACACAGTGTCTCCGCAATGAGTGCTGGAGTAACCATCTTGAACTTTTGGAGGGGTAGGGAAAGGTTCAAGGATAAAATAGTACAACTCTCAGGACAGCCTGGTTCTTTTTCTGTATGGCTAAGATACGGGAATAGAAGCCCATGCCTCGCTGCGAGACTGGAACCGCCTCCACCGCCTGACTCATCATGAGCGAGCGGATCTCTGCCAGAAGAGTTTCCGTCCCAATTTGTGGGAGAGGGGGGAGGAAAGAGGAAATTGAGGTATCGGCAAGCGGAAGTCTGAGAAAACCACTGAGAGGATCCATGGGTAAGCGAACCTTGACCGCCAGGAGTGAACATGAAGGGCAAGCCTGCCCCACACTGGAGAATTGTGGATCTGGATGGCACCATCACTATTTCTTTCCTTCTGAGGCTGGTGCCTGGGAGGGGGAATGGAAAAATCCCGTTAGAGGAATTGTGATGCTTGCGCTGATGCTGACAGGGTGACCTGTTCGGCTGCCTGGAGCAGCGCTCCTGAAAGCCCCTGAAGCCAACGAAGATACGACCTCAGTCAGAGCGTGGGTGACTCTGGCTATAGGTCTTGGTGACAGACTTAGTTACAATTGACAGGGACTTAGCTGTTTAGTAGCTGTTTTTCTTTTTGTCCAGCTCTCATCTGTAGTTGAATGAAACAAGTCCCTCTGCCCCCCCCAACCTCCTCGAAGGGCAGGTGGAGGATGCACTCCTGTACATCGCGGTTAAACTTAGTCACTTTGAGCCAAGCTGTCCTCATTGTGCCACCGTCGACTCCATGATATCCTGGGCCACTATCTTCACCTCTGGCAGACCCGCCTTGAATCTGACCTGACTGTGTGCCGGAAGCTCCGGGAAGAAGTCTGCTATCTTCAGCCAAAGTTTTGATTAACCCCGGCAAGCATGGCATCTGCATTGGCCTGTCAGAGTTGGAGCATAGAATTGGAATAGATCTTCTTCCCATATGCCTCGAGGAGCTTTTCCTCCTTTCATAGGAGGGCTGATGCAGGGGTAGACATGGAAGCCTGAGGTTTCTAATACATTGGAGGCCGCCGCAATAATGGAGGCATGCACAGACAGAACTAGAGCATCCACCTCTGCCTGCCTTTGCTTGGCGTTTAGGCGCTTATAGGCAGCCTTTCTTGGGTAAAGTTTAAAAATCCTTCTGTAAAGGTATGCCGGTTCTTGTGGTTGAGCGGATGGTTAACACTTCTGCCAATACCCCCGCCTCTGGTTGTTCAACCTGCGGCTGTGGGATGCCCAGAAACTCTGCAACGCCTGCCAGCCTCTCATGGAAGGTCCTAGCTGAAGAGGAAGTGTCCTGGTCCTCATCGTCGTCTGAGTCCCCCACTATGTCCTGCAGGTCAGGAGGTGCAGGGGGGCATCGGTGGTGCGCTGCCAGGCAGTGCCATAGGCGGAGCCGCTGTGATGACATGTACCTGTGATATCTCTTGCTGTGCTCTCGCTGCACCTTGCCTGCCGTAGCTAGGGTCTGTGAATCACCCCTGCGCATGTGCCGTTGGGTAAGAGGTGGACCAGGTAACTGGTATTGACCAATCCCACCTTGAAATGTGCTCCGATGCCTGCGTGATGGAATGGGAAGGCCCTGGAAGCGTTGCCATTTTGTCTGGCTGGACAGCCATTTTATCCTGTACTTTGCCACGTGCATGCTGTGTCACAACTGATGTACTGGGATCAGTCTCCACCTGCACGCTGGATTGTGAAGGCTCAGCCCTTCCCTGCACCTCAGGTAGGTACCAGGTAGGCAGAGTGCTCTCGGCCATGTCGCTGGTAGTGCTGGTAATGCGTATAGGCGCCCCCTCGGGATCAGGCCCGGTATCAGAGCAGTGCTCCTCAGGGAGGTCTCTGGTATAAGAGCCTTGTGGCCCTTCAGCGGTGGGACCGGGAGGGCCCATGGACCCCTCATCCTGTTGGCCCGTAGCTTCTCGAGCCTCGGTCACTTTACTGGTTTTAGGACCTGGAAGGTCCCTCCCACTTGGACAGTTCTGAGGGAAGGTGTCATTCTTGCAGGGTGCAGAGGTGAAGAGGGCTCCTACCTTTGGCCTGGTCTTCCTCCTGACATACTCTTTGAGTGTCTCCGGTGGTGATCTCGAGAACAGCTCCATACACCTTGACAAGAGGTTCTTCAACAAACGTGGGCTAAGCGTGTTGCATGGCAAGCAGCCGTCCCAGCCGCAGCCTGGACCAAGGTACCCGAGGCATAGCACGTGTGGATCGGACGTGGGAAAGGAAACCTTGCAGGCCAGACACCTGCTGAATCCCGCCGCCATCGACATGCGCCAGCGAGGGGAGCGTGGCATCAGAGGGCAGAGTACGTTAAACTCTGAAGAATTGCCTATGGACAAAAAAATTAAAAAATAATCCTGGGAAAGTGCGCGTGGAATTACATGGCCTGAGGCCTAACCCAGGAGCGCTGGTGAAATCAGTCCTCTCCCGCCAACATGGAAACGAGGACTGGGGAGTGGCGCTGGTGGTCAGAGTCAGAGTCAGGGGAGAGCATGCTCCCAGGGACGTGCCCAGCCCTCCCAATTTCTATACCCTGCCTGTGGGGCAGGACTGGCTCCAGTGAAACCATTGGTAGGCCTTCTATCCTAAGTCGGGTCTCAATCCACTCTTGTTCCTGACCCTGTCACACCTTCCTTTACACGCCCCCTTGCGCACAGCCCCCCGTTGCCCTTTCCCACTCCACCTGACTTCTCAGATCAATCTGTTTATTATTTTAGCCCCACCCTTTTTCTTTTCCCAGTGCAAGTCTGCAGGGTTTCAGTGGCAGTGTCCCATCTCTGTGGGCTGCTCGCATTGCCGTATTATTGCCCCTATGAAGCTGCTGGTAATTGACCTTCAACCAGGAGGTGAGGGTTACATACAGTGTGGCATTTTGACTTTCAGAGGTTCCGGCTGGAGATGAACGGTACTCTGGAACTGTTCTGAAAGAAAGCAGAGACCATCCAATAGATACAGGGCTACAAGGCATGGTGCAATAGGCAGCAGTAACGTTACAGTTATGTCTGGCACAATTAGGTGAGTAAAAGGGGGGGGGGATCAGGACTGGAGCACTCCCTAACCACACCTCTGGGGAAGGACCGGTGTTCCTGTCCACCCCTGACAGATGTAAAGTCCCTGATCCGGTCACAGAGACCGGATCCGCCTATGCAGGGAGACGCCAGGGAAGACCGAGGAATAGGACCAGAGGTTTCGGATACCATTCTGTCAGCTCAGTGTGGAGCAATAAAGATCATGGTGGACCAAAACCACCACAGCTTCCTGAAACCACTATGACTCACGAATGACATTCCAAAGCCTACTCAAGATGTCCACAACCAAGTTATCCATTTTGGCCAAATGGGTTGCAACAGGAAGATGCTGTTCTCCCGAGGCACAATGGGCAGATGCACTGTGCTGTGTGGAACTACTGGCTATGGACATCTGGGTTTGCTCTGGACATTCAGACCACGGGCCAAAGCACAGTGCCTCTGCCCACTGAACATGCCACGCAATTAGTACCCAGATTGGATTGCACAATCTGTTGTGCCTCCTCCTTGTCTCCCTTCCACTCAAGAGGCAAAGCTCTCCATCTGTGGCATAGTTAAATTCTCAGTAGTGCCTGATATGACACGTGCCAAAGTGTTGGAGTATTTAGCCAGAGCACAGATGATGTTGACAGTCGGCAGTGCCAGAATGCCAGACATGAAAATCAGGACATCTAATTTATTTGGTCTGCTTGGGCTAGGGTGGAAAGGTAGCTGCATTTACCCCCGCAAGGGAAACCTGTATCACCAAACTGATTGGTGGGGTATTTGGAAAGGAAACCCAGATATGTCGGTGCTCCTTTGCACAATGTCTGTGGTTGCCATTGCCAGAGTAGGTTTCAGCCATGCCACCTTCACAGATTCCCAAAAGCAGAATTAAATGGAAGACTTGTCTCTCGGGTGGGCCAGGGTCCAGGAATCCATAAGGTAATACTGGATCAAAGGCTCAGATGTCGTACATCACTTAAGTGTTTCCCTGGCTTAGCCACTGTCCTCTGAAAAGGCACATTTGGCTCTCCATAAACAGAGGCGTGCACAAAATCAAGGTCATACAAAGTGTCCAACCTCTTGAGATCATGCAGATCAGAGGCAAAGGCACTTCAAAAATATATTCTGCTTGTTAAGCTCCACAGAGAAATTCCCACACCCTCAGAGTCCATCGATCCCAACCCACAGGGGACAGGGTCTCCTTTAAGGATGTGAACCATTTTTGAGAAAAATTGGGTTCTTGAAGTCGTAATATAGCACAGCAATGTGATGGCACAGAGAAGCACAAAGGCTGAGAAGCTTGCACTGGGGCCTTGACACCTAAAGGTAAGGCTGGAGGGGATTGATCTGCACAAATGGGTCTGGACTGTTCCAGTAGGCATGTGGTTGTGGGAGGAAGAGGTGCCTCTGCTGGCCTAAGAAGGCACAAAACGCACTGATGAAGACGTTCAACTTGTACCTACACTCTTTCCACTGCTGCAGAGTCGGTGAGCTGGTGGGGACCAGCACTGGTTTCTTGGCAGGTGGCGATTCCTCTGAAGCATAGTCATCCCTGGAGCAGGAGTGACTGACTCTTCTTATAGGAAGAGGAAGAAGAGTACCACTTTGAAGATCTGCTTGGGGAGTGAGACCTCATACAGTGATGCTTTTTTTTTGTCTTTACTGGTTTATCATGACAACGGGACTCCGCCGGTTACCTTCTTAGTGACACAGGACTTCTTGGCAGAATGTTCCAAAGCCAGAAACTTCCAACAGGCTCTGCTTCCGCCATCATGGAGGAAAGCAAACATGTTTCGCGGCACATTCCCAGAGTGCCTCAGGTGCATGGACTGGCAGGAGCTGCAGTCTTTTGCATCATGGCTGGCCCTCATTGACCAGAGGCACATTAAGGGGGTCAGACACAGACATTTGACTCCAGAAATCCATACAGGGCTTAATGCCAGAGGCCTTCATGGTATTAGGCATTAAGCAGTCAAAATCAGCAATGAAGGGAAACAAAGCTGGACAATTCATCCCTTCTCCCCACAGGGGAGCCATCCACTGAGGCTAGGGGTCAGGGCAAGTGGGGCCTCAATGGGAGTGACTCCCCTCTTGGGAACAAGGACTCCCATTCCAGCATGGAACTCCCTGTCCAAAGCACCCTTTCTGCATATATGGGTGTCAGAGAAAACAGTTGCATTCCCTGTTACCATTATAAAGCACTGAGATTTTTCCTGGACTCTATTGCTTCAGGTAATGGTGATCCTTGCCTGAGTGCCATGATCAAGGAAGACGGACATCCTTTCATTGATTCTAATGACGTATGTAAGACGAGAATGAAATGTGAACGGAGGACAAACTCTTCCACCTGGGTGGAGAGGAAGTGCTACGCAGAGGCGAGCCCTTGGAGCACCAACATCCTGTAGTGGCAGAGCCACGTCGAGCCGCAAAACCAGCTGTGACATGCCGAGCGAGAAACCCGCTAGCTGGAGGCTGGAAGGAGGGTACCTTGACCGAGCAAGCAGCTCCTCGAGGGCCTCGGTCTCGAGGATGATGTCATCGAAGGCATATGTAGCACGTTGGCTTCAGTTTTGTTTTTTCCTTTACAGTAGAAATACCTGCATAACCACGGGAATGACCATACTTAGCCTTGAGGGAACGAAAGCGGTAATAGCATGGGAAATTCTACTGTGGGGTAGGTTGGGAGGACGATGAGGAATACGTGGGAGGAACATCCAGTCGAAAGAATGTTACCAGAGGTAAATAATTTTTTCTTCTAATGGATTGTGTCCTCTCACGTATTCCTCATCTTTGATAGACTCCCAAAGCAGCGTTTGATTAGCTGGCGGGAGTAGAATTTGATTTTAATGGTTTTCATGAACCGAGTGCAGGACTGCTTTTACAAGGCTACAATCATGACAGAGGGAAGATTCCAGGCAGTAATGCTTTGTGAACGTGTGGCTATTAGACCACGTTGCTGCTTCTCAAATAATTTTTATCGGTACACCCCTTTGCAGGGCTGTAGAGGAAGCCATGCCCCTGGTGTAATGGGCCCTTAAACCCTCCGGAGGATCCTTCTCAGCCAGCCTGTAACATTCTGAAATGGCCAGAATGATCCATCTGGATAAGGTCTGTTTAGTAACAGTCTGACCCAGTTTGTGGCCCGTATAGCCAATATAAAGTTGATCATCAATACAGAATTTTGACAAATATAAAAGCTTAAAGCTCTACGAGGGTACAACGTATGTAACCTCTCGTCTTCCATGCTAGGATGAGGGGGCTTGGGGGTAGACAGAAAGAAGAAACTATTTTTTGTCCTATGTGGAAATCAGAAATAGTTTTGGGTAAAAATGAAGGTTTAACCCTTAGAACTACCCTCTCCTTATGAAAGTTAGTAAAGGGTGGCTTAGACGAAAGTGCCTGCAACTCGCTCACTCTACGGGCTGATGTTAGAGCTATCAATAGAATAGCTTTAAAGGTTAACAACAATAAAGACATGAGTGTAAAGGTTCAAAAGGTGCACACATTAGGAATTTTAGAACCAGATAAAGGTCCCAAACTGGAACCTAGAAAGGAGATGGGGGGGGGGGACATTGGTGATCCCCTTTAGAGATTGTGTCACCAGTGGAATTTTGAAGTATGAACATTCCTCTGATGAGCGCTCAAAGATGGACTGCGCCGGCAAATATCCTTTAATTGTACCAATCTGGAGCCCCAGATTGGCTAAAGATAGCAGAAAGTATAAGACATGCAGAAAAGGATCTACATTATTTACTCTGCACAAGTCGCAGACATTTTTCCAACGTATAAAGACTTTGTTGCTGGCCGAAAGCAAAATCTCCATTACGTCATTGGGGAGGTCCCAATCCTTGCATCTCAGCCTTTTAGAAACCAAGCGTGAAGGTTGAGTGTTTTGACCTCTGGATGGAGAACCCGAACCACCTCTCGCGAGAGACGGTCCTCTCTTTGTGGAAGACGTATTGTAGGACAGATGGACATGTCCAGAAGGTCCAGGCCCCACATCCTCCTGGCCCAATCCGGGGCAATTAGGATCATGTGTTTCCCAAACTCTCACCCTCCTGATCATGTGAGGAATGATGGGGACTGGGGGAAACGCATACAGGAGTGGAAATTCCCAGTCCACCACAAACACGTCTCCTAGAGCTCCTCTTGGGGGAAATTCCCGGGAGCAGTACTGCGCGCACTTCCAGTCACGTTCAGATCCACTTGAGGGGTTCCCCAAAGGGTGAAGATCTCTTGAAGGACTTCCTGAGCTAGTTCCCACGTGGGCGACTGTGCTCTGCCTGCTCAGAGCTTCCGCCACTGTGTTCTCCTCTCCGGCAAGGTGAACTGCTGATAGGGAGATTCCTTCATGAATTGCCCAATACCAGAGCTGCATTGCCTCTCTGCACAGTGGTAGTGACCCTACTCTCTTGTTGAGGTAGTACATGGCCACTGTGTTGTCCGTCATTATCAGGACATTCTTTCCCCATACAGAGAGCAGAAAGGCCTTCAGTGCTAGTCTGATTGCCCTCAGCTCCAAAAGATTGATATGTAGTTTGCACTCCGATGGAGACCAACTACCACGAACTGTCAGATCGTTGGTGTGGGCACCCCACCCTGTGAGTGAGGCATCCGTCACTAATGTTATCTCTGGCCAAGGTTGCCAAAAACTTTCACCCTTCAGAATGTTGTCCTCGCAGGCCCACCACAGAAGATCCTGTGCAACCCTGCTTGGAACCTGAAGTAGGTCTGACATCTTTCCTGAGAATTGGGACCATTGAGTTCCGAGAGCCCACATTGAAGGTATCTCATTCTCACGAGGGCCTCTGGCACCAGAAAAATGCAGGATGCCATGAGGCCGAGCAACCTCAAAAAAAATCGAAGGCTGGGAGACACTGGGCAAATTTGGTGACCTTCTGTACAATGTCTTGAGCCCTCACCTCGGGTGGCAAGCTCTTTGCCAAGGATGTATCCAGAACAGCTCAGATGAATTGAAGTTTCTGAGAAGGTGTCATATGGGACTTCCTGTAATTGAGGGAGAAGCCCAGTCTGTGAAGGGAGTGGCAGGTGAAGTTGAGATGATGTAGGACTTATTTAGGAGAACGCGCCCTGATAAGCCAATCGTCCAGGTAGGGGTAGACGAGAATCCCCCCTCTCTTGAGACTCGCTGCCACTACCGCCATCAGTTTGGTGAAAATCCTCAGGCGGATGTCAGCATGAAAGGCAGAACTCGAAACTGATAATGAGAACCACCAACTGCGAACCTCAGGTATTTTCTGTGCTTGAGATGGATTGGCACATGAAAATAAGCATCTTGAATGTCTAATGACACCACCCAATCCTGGCGTTAGAGTGCCTAAAGACTCTGAGAAAGTGTGACCATCTTGAACTTGTCCTTCCTGATGAACCTGTTCAAGTATCTCAAGTCCAAGATGGGTCTCAGTCCTCAGTCATTTTTGGGTATTGGGATATAAGGGGAATACCAACCCTTGTTCCTCTCCGCTATAGGAACTAGTTCTATAGCGCCTTTCTCTAGCAGGGTTAAAATCTCTTGCACAAGGAGCAGATCTGGAATCCTCAAAGAGTGGTTCCCTGGTGGATTGTTCTGAGGTCTCTGTATAAAAAGGAAGGCAGTACCCGTGGGCTACAGTTTCCAAAGCCCAAGCATCCGAAGTAATGTCTCACCATTCTTCTAGATGCTGAGACAGTCTGCCTCCCACTCATGAATTGTGACTCAAGACCTCAGAGAGGTTTTTAGGCGGCTGATGCACTGGCATATGGTAAAGATGCCCCTGCTTGTGCTGGCTTTGCACCTCTTCTTTGGCTCCTTTGACCAGCCATTCCTCTCGCCCTTCCAACTGAGGAGATCTACCCCTCCACGGTTGTCTACTAGGTCGAAAAGGCTGAGGTTGCCTAAGGGAGGTACCTTAAGATTTGGCCGCCGCCTTCGAGGTCTGCAACTTCTCCAGACTCTCGTCAGCCTTGTTGCCAAAAAGGTGAGACCCACCAAAGGGCATGTTGAGAAGTCTGGATTACACATCCGGTGCCAAACCCGGCTTATGCAACCACGAAAACCTGTGCATAATGGTGCTAGTAGCCCTGGCTCTGCTGATGCTGTCAGTCCAGACTTGACTAAAGAGACTCACACATGTCTTCTTTGCCGTCTCCAACTATGGCTAAGAACCTGTCTCTTTCATCCCCGTCGGGAATGTGCTCTGCCGCCATGGAAATGCAGTCCCATAGAGTGAACGTAAATTTTGCCAGGGCACATGTGGAGTTGGTAGATTTGAGTGCCATACTCCCGGCAGAAAATACCTTCCTTGCCCATCCATCTACTCTTTTGTCATCCCAATCTGGAGGGATGGTAGGGTAAACCGCTTGCTTAGGTGTTGCAGTAGCTGCCTGCACCACCAGACTCTCTGGAGTGGGATGTTTCGACAGGCAGTTGGGGTCACTTCTGGAAGGGCGGTACTTCTTGGTCAAGTTTTTATTTACAGCTGGATTGGTTTCCGGTGTTTCCCAATTCATCGCCACCCTTTCCTGCAAGGCAATATGAAATCTGACTGAGGACCCTTATTTAGGATGTCTATTAGATCATCCTGTTCGAATGGCAATGGACGCCTACTCCACCCCATGTAGTCCACTACCTTGGACACGAGTTGTCTGTAGGACGCATCAGCATTCTCCCCAGCCTCTGGTCTCCCAAACTCCAACTCAGGTGAGGTGTCCACCCCACATGCAGTCTGTAGGTGGTCATAAAGGTCCCTCAACCTTGACTCCTCTGCAATAAAACTCTCTGGTACATTTGCGTACCAAATTGGAGGCCAAATGGAGCCTCTTCATCTGAGGGGTCATTCTCCTCATATATGGAAGTAAGAGACTTGAAATAGGCTTTTCTTGGTAATGGTACATAGGTCTTCTCAGGTATGAGAGATTGTGTAAATAATGGATTTGATGCTGGGGGAGCTGTCAAAACATTCTTTACTGGTGCTACAGGCTTTAATGGGGCGCTCAGCATCGATGGCGCAGCTGGCAATGATTGACGTCAAGTGTTTGGCTGGCGTCTTAGGCACCGCAGGTGTTGATGGAGTCTACGACCTCGACCTCTGCTTCCGGCTCAACTGATCCTTCGATGTTACTTCATCGGATGGAGGCCTCGACCGCTCCCGATGTGGATCGGTTCTTCGTCCCGGGCTGGAGTGCATGCAGGATTTAGGTTGAGCCCTTTCCTTCCTGGCTTCATTCGAAGGCGCGGTAGGAGCATGGCTTGAAGGTTTCTGTTTGTTTTTAAAATATTTTGGGCATCTTTGCTCTGAAGGCCTCCCACTCGGCCGGAGTGGATTTTTTAGTTGGACAAGAAATTCTCTCAGGGGAAGCGTCCGACGAAG
This sequence comes from Ambystoma mexicanum, assembly GCF_040938575.1. Classification (NCBI taxonomy): domain Eukaryota; kingdom Metazoa; phylum Chordata; class Amphibia; order Caudata; family Ambystomatidae; genus Ambystoma; species Ambystoma mexicanum. The sequence goes on from NC_090939.1 coordinate 905,576,134, forward strand.
GTGACCCATTGTGCCTTCTCTTTGACTTCTTCAAGGACGATGAAGAGTGGTGATGGCCACTCCTCATCTCGACCGCTTAACCACCTTCTTCCGAGGAGAGTCGCCTCTCGACTAGTCTGTCAAAGGGTTTTTGGTCAGGGTAGGAGATTTGGGAACTCGACCTACCTTCAATTTCCCCTTTCGTTCCTTCAAGGCCTTTCCTGTCATCGATTGGCACTTGGAGCAGTTTGAGGTTTTATGGTCTACCCCGAGGCACCACAAACATATACGATGTGGATCGGCCAATGACATTTTTGACCCATAATCGCAACACTTCTTGACCCGGTCGCCGGGGTTGTCGGTGTCGACAAAGAAGAAATGTTCTCGAATTTCTTTTGAAATAACGAAGTCGTCACTGGAAGTGAAGAAGCACGCAGTATTTCTCGAAGCCAAAGCATTCGCAGAAAAATGGAATGAAGCCAACAGGCACTGCACGTGCTATATATGCCTTTGATGACATAATACTCGAGACAGAGACCCTCGAGGGACATCGAGTCGACACCATCGATGCACAGCGCCCTCTGCCGAAAATGTTTTTTCCGAAGCAGCTGAAGCTGGATAACGAATATCAAAGATGAGGAATACGTGGGATGACACAATCCTTTTGAAAGGGATATGAGCAATGTGATGGCAAGGCTGGAATAGCCACCAAACATATAAATGGTCATGAAACGTAACAGGCACCCAGCCCGCTAATCCTGTGAAAAGGGATATCAACGCTGTAACGCTAGGCTAGACTATCTGCCAGAAGTATGTGTGAGGGGTCAGAAATGTTAGGCAGACAATGTAGTAAAGGTTTTTCATAAGATGCCATTTTATTAACTCAAAAGCATTTGACAAACACCTCACTATCCCTACTCTGAAGAGGATTTCCCTGCCTATGAAAATAAATTAATGGAAACACTCTAACAAAAGGAATCTGTCCCTCATACTTCTACATACAACAAACTTATAAAGGGAATATTTGGCAATTGAAATATAACAGAAATAATAGTTATATCCAACATAAATCTAATATGTTTCTCCTTGTAACCTGGGTGAGAACCCCTTCCCCAGATTCAAAGCAGGATTTTCAATCAACAGCTCAAATTTGGAAACTTCTGTCTTGCAACAAAGTTCGAATGATAACATTCCTCTTGCTCCAGAAGTCTCTCACTTTGACTTTGACCAACAGTTCAAAATAAACGACAAGTCTTTGGGGGTCATTCCGAGTTGGGCGTTAGGGGGTTACCGGCACCGGTAAGGATGCCGGTGCCGCTAACCCCCTACTGTCCTATTCCGAGGTCCCTTAGCGAGTCCCACCAGGAACGGCTGATCTGACCAGCCGTTCTTAGCGGGATCCATTAAGGGACCTTGGAGCTAATAACGGGCCCACTATTTGCAGGCCCATTATTAGCGCCTTCCCCATTCCCATTGAGCCCTATGGGGGCTCGAATGGGAATGGGGAATGGTATTTGGAATGGGGACTTACCGGGTCCGCATAGGTCGAAATGTCCCGTTAAGTCCCCATTCCGCCTACCCGGACCCGGTTTTGGAGGTAGCCATGGTGCTAAAAGCACCATGGCTACCTCCAAACTCGGAATGACCCCCTTTATTTCTCCATTTGTAGCAAAGAGTTCAACACTACTTCTCAGGGAACAAAATACTTCCACAATGAATCTGTATCAACAACAATATGTTGTCAGGATGTTTCCACAACAGTTCACAAAGTATTTTAGTGGTCTTGCCACTTCTTCTTCACAGTATTGAACCACAACACAGTACTTCAATAACTTCTTCCTGGTCAACTAACCTGCCAAGACTCCCACTACAAAGTCCCTGCCCTGGTATACTCCCCTGCCAGGATAAAACACTTACATAAGTACTTCTATGGTAAAGTTTACTTCAAACAACTTAGCAAAGTCTTTTGACTTTCAACAACTTCGGTATTGACTACTTCTTCTGGGAAGACATGAGACACATTGGTGCTGCTTGTTCCACACTTGTGATTGCCATATGCAACGCAGGTTATGCTCATTCCTCCTGAATATTTTCTATCAGGAGGGCTGCTCTCCTGCTACTCTTACATGAACCAAATGCTGATAATGGCTTTCTATCACACTTGCTTTGCTTTGGTTTAGAAAATGCTTGTTTGGGACTTTTCCAAGTATTACCTCTTTCTCTTTGGTAATAGGAGTTTCTTTGGCAATATGAGTCACACGTAGTTTGCTTCTGAATTGCCCTCTCTTGACTTTGGCAATGATGGTTCTTGTCAACTTCTTTTAATATTGCCCTCCTTTGGCTTTTGCAATTACTTTGACCGTTATAAGTACAATTATAACCTTCTTGTCTATTTCCAAAGATCTTATTCTGCCACTTAAGCTTCTTTGTATCAGTTCAGTATTCAAAGTTACTCTTATTCTGCCACTTTGATTGATTTGTTATTTATTATGCTGTAAAGGAATGAGTATCCCCTCCCCCTCAAACTGAACGTAGTGGAGATAGACCCACTCACCCTCAAACTGAACATATAAACTTGGAGGGATGATCAATGATTCTAAATGTTGTAGAAATTAGAATTATAGTGCTTCACAGGAAAGCGCTTTAAAAAGTCGATCCATGTTTATGAGGTTAGAATGTCTTGAATGATAGAAGGCTTGTTAAGTAGTACATGTTAAGTATATTTTTACTAAAAAACTAGACTTAAAATCAGACCAGGTATCAAAATATGACCGGAAATAGGGTGATAAGTTAGGCATGGTCAGGTGATTCCTAAAATGGTGGATTGCTGTGAGTCATGATGACACCAGTGGAGATCTTTATTAAAAAGAGTTCATGTGGCGGACAGCAGGTGGGGGGAATGAGTGGTTAGAACCGGTTTCAGTCCGAGTGGCAGATAGGCTGGTGAATCACAAGTAGAAAGAGGAACAGCACATTGATCATGCCATATAAATCAGCGAATCACAGACTAGAAAGGGGTTGCACCCGTGACCAGACCATTACCTCACCTCCCTAGATGTGTATGTAAGGATGGGTTAGCCAAGTAATTTTAGCAGAGTCCAGAGATGTTCCTGATGTGTCCTGTGTATTGCCTGTTGGAAGAAATAAAACCTGTTGACTTCTTGAAACCAGCCTGAGTATTCTCCTTGCTCCAGAGTCTCTTCTTAACCCCAGAAATGCCAAGGCCCAGAAGTGGGGGTGGTTGGACCCTCACGACAAGGTAAGGGAGGGGAAACAGAGGGAGGACAAAAACAACGTTCTTACTAGGCCTAGAGACATTCAGATCGCACAAGTGCAGGGGAGCGGAGAGGGGAGAAGTGCCAAGGAGGTGGGGGGATGGACAAGTGCAGGCCAAGGAAATCAGGAAACACCAAGTAGTGCAGCCAATGGGTGGCAAGTGTGAGGGTAAAAAGTGCAGACAACAGGTGCCTGATAAGTGCAGGAGAGGGTACTGTAGGGTTACAGATACAGACCACAAGTGCAGCGGATGCCAAGAGGCAGTGCGGGTTTTCAGCTGGACAAGCAGGGACCTGGGCCCGAATTCAGAGGGTTGCCAGGTGACCAGTGCATGGATCAGGCAGGAGAACAGCATGGGATAGTAAGAGAGAGGGCAGAAGCAAAGAGGAAGATCTTGAGGTGCTTGCGGAACCGGAGATGGTTCTGGTCAAGTTTCAGAGAGGCAGAGAGGCTGTTCCAGAGGGAGGCACCAGACGAAGAAAGAGATCCTCCCCCAACTTGCTGCTTGTAGAAGCGACTGACCCACAAGGAGGTGGAGGAGCAAAGAGCTTGAGTAGGAAGATATATTCAGCAGAGATAGTTGGAGGTATTGCGATCCCAGGTTTTAGAAAGACTTGTGGACAATGCAGATGGTCTTGAATTTGATCCTTGCCACCACTGGGAGCGAATGAAGAGATTTCAGTGCTGGAAAGATACGATCCCTGGGCTTGAGGCCAAGGACAAGTCTTGCAGTCCTGTTCTGGATGAATTGTAGAGGAAGATAGATTTAGAAAGAGGTTGTTGCAGTAGTCCAGCCTAGAGAAAACCAGAGCTCTGGAGACATTGAGCTTCTGGGGGAAAGTGAGGAAAGGAAGAATACCTCAGAGGAGGTGCAGCTGGTAGTTTGACTTCTTAAGAGACATTGGAGATGTGAGCAGAGAAGGAAAGTGTGGAGTTTAAGATGACCCCGAAGTTCTTAGCCTCACAGGTAGGAGCAGGAAGAGGGCATAGAGTGGGCGGCCAGAGAGTGACAGGAAAGGAAGGTGCTGGTGAGCCGATGAGGAGGATCTCCATCTTACTGGCATTAAGGCAGAGATTATTGGCGGCACACCACTCCTGGATTGCGGATAGACAATTCGGGATGAGAGATTCCCAAGCATAGATCTTAATATTTTGCCCATTGTCTTTGAAAAATATGTCCCTAATGTATGAGACCCATACCAGGGCTTCAACATTTCTCTCTAGGGAGTGGTTAAAAGAGGTATTGGTGGAGGCCACCAGGGGACGCAGGCAAGATGGCTGCCTGATCTATCTGCTCCCCATATGGCCTCGGGATAACTGCGGAGCAACACGAGATAAAGGAACGTTACCCTCCTCAAACAACGATAATTGGCCGTTGGAACTCTCAAGGAGCCCAGAGACACCCTCCCGAGCCTTGGAGGTGCTCCAGAACCGGAGATATTTGATTTGGAGCGCTCCCCCTCCCCCCTTCCAGGCCAGCGTCGCACATAGGCCAGAGACGCAGAGCTACGATCCACCCTGCAGCGGGCGAGTCCAGCGCCGCAGCCAGCCAGCTGATCCTGTGCTCCACAGCCCTGCCGGCAATCCCAGCAGAGGAAGCGGAAATCCCTCGGGGACCTGGATCGCAATCTCCCCGGCGTACACAACCCACCTACCTTCCACGCCCGGCGCAGCTTGAAGGAGAGGGGCGGACTAAGAGGCAGAGCAGCCAGTGGAGCGCCAGAGCTCTGACAGCCGGGTGCCCCATTGGCGTCGCTTCGCCCCCCTGTCTCACACCAGCAATTCCTCTCATCAGCTTGGGCCGTTGCGGGAGTGCGCACGAGTCCCCCCTCCACTTCCCCCCAGCCTGGGGCCTAACAGCGCCGAGCACCCTAAAGGAGTCCTCTGAGCCACCATAAAGACGCGGCTGCCTGGGGCTGCCTCCTCATAGGCCCGGGCCGACGCGGGAGCGTGCCTGGGCCCCCCGGACCCATTGAAGGCCCCCCACAGGGCGAATCACCCGGAGGACATCACCCAATGAAACGGGACTTGCTGGAACCAGCCCTCCTCAGTGACGGGGAACACGTTATACTCCCACGAGGGAATTCCTCGCTGCTCTGTCCCACCTCCTCTCCTGGGACAGCCTCTATCCGCAGCACGGCCTGCCAGACTCAAGTGAACGCTCTAGGGGCTGCTACCCGGCGACCACACAACGAATCCTTCAGGCCCATGGGGCCTCATCGTGTGTACCAACAACCAGCAGGGGTAGGGACCCAGTCCAACCCCCCCCCCCCCCGGGCTACTGCCCCCCTTCCACCATTATTGGGGGCCACTGACAGGAGAGTGCCAAAACAGGAAGAGACCTCCAACATCAAACTTAGAGATACAAACAGGTAACTCCCTGAAGCTCTAAATAGACAGACACTTAAGGCACCATAGTACCCCTCGGGCACAGAGGCGACCTTAAGGATAGAAGGAGAAAGGTATACTGGCGACTCTAAAGTTGGACCCTGAGGTACGTGGGAACCCTCCACGAGTGAAATAAACCACTAGGACTCACCTATTACCCAACACCACACAAGAGCTGAGGGGGAGGGGAAAGGGGAGGGGGACGGGGCGGGGGAGACCAAGAAACCACAGAGATCAACGGGCAGAAACACCTCATGAGTTGGAAAGAAACCCCTGGAAGAAGACATCCAAAGAACAATTGATGAGCTGGTTGGGGACCCCCCCAGGAACTTCGGGGGAACAGAATGGGACTGGCAGGGACCCAAGCCGGGCCCCACGAGGCCCCGATCTAAGTCAGGGGAAACATAAAGTGAAGGGCACTCGGAAATTCCAGAAAACTAGGCATCCCCCAACGGGTCGCGGTGGACCCACATGATCGCAAAGAGGGGGGGGGAGAGAAGAAATATGATGCTATTTTTTTAAATGCAATTGCTTACACGAACCTCGGGAGTTCCTCCATGTTGGGGGCAATCGCATACTGCCTTTGGGTGTTTCGATGGTTTATGTTTAATCGACACAACAGAAAGTTTGGGGCCCATCGAACTGAGGGCCGGAGGGATGTTGGTTTTTTCGTAGGGTATCTGTGCCTAACCTCCGATACTGAAGAGACCCTTTCCGACTCACACTGAAAGCTAATGTACGATGGATCTTGCGATGTGTTGGATGCAATACAAGTTGTGGGTACAGGGAGGGGAAAGTTAAAAGGGGTCCCATACAGGGACCTAAATCCTAACCAAATTGGGGAAAAGTTCTCGAACAAAAAGGTGGTGGGTACGTTCCGCATCACTTAATCTACTGGGGCCTGGGCAGCGGCCATGGTGGTTCGTTGACCAACCCTGATGTTTGTCGGGCGATGGAGACGAACGCCTTACAAAATGGGTAAGGGAGATAAGGAACAAAGGTGGGGTGGGGGGAGGGACAAAGGAAATCGGGACACCATTCCATGTAACTGGGACTTAATCGTACGGATGATACGGGGGCAACTCACTGAAATCTTACAGGGCAAGGGTAGCGACAACCATGGTTAAAGGACGGATTGGCACGCTCAATGTTAAGGGCCTAAACTCACAAAACAAGCGATCTCTCACAAACAACATGTTCCACAAACAAAAACTGCTAGTCCTCTTGCTACAAGAAACACTATAGGAGGGGGGCGGAGTTGACGATAAAAGGAAAAGAGATGGGCAGAAACGTATGGACCTCGCACAAATCCTCGAAGGAGGAGGGAGTAGGTATTCTCCCTGGTAAATCACTGCATTTTACCGACGTTGAGACGAAAAGGGGCTTTGGGGGTAGATTTCTGGGGATCAAGGGCGTGTCTCAGGGCACACGTGTGACGTTGGCAACTTTGTACGCACCCAACCTTGGCCAAATCAAGTTTATCCATAAAGTCTTTAAAGTCATGGACGAATGGGCGGAGGGGGCTATGATCTTGGGGGGAGATTTTAACCTTATCACAGACCCCCGACTAGACTGGTGGTCCGCCAGAGGGGCAGGGCCAAAAGCCCCCACTAAGGATAACCTTGCCATGAGGGACTTCTTACAAGAATATTACTGGGTGGATGTATGGCGAAAATGCTGGCAAACTCCCGGGGGTTACATGTTCTTCTCCCCCCCTCAGCAAACATATACCAGAATTGACTTATTATTGGTATCAGAGGAAGGAAGAGAGGAGGTTGGAAACCCCACGGTTGAATCAGTTACCTGGTCGAAACATGAACTTCTCGTTATGGAATGGAGATTGCAAGACACCCCGAAATCATACAGGTGCCGCTGTAACGACACCCTCATGAGGGACCAGGTGTTTAGGGAATTCTTACGGAATGAAATAAAAGCCTTCTTTGTAACGAATGACACAGGGGGAATCTCGATGGCCACAGTTTGGGAGGCGGCAAAGGCCACCTTCAGGGATCTCCTTATTGCAGAGGGCTCGAGTAAAAAAACAGGAGAGAGCGCTAATAGAATCCAAACTCCGCGAAGAATTACGGGTTATGAGGGCACAGCTCACAAACGGCAATGTAGACCGTGAAAACCTCCTGGGTGAAATGAGACAGAGACAAGCCCTACACACAATTTTAATTGGTGAGGTGGTCAAAAAAATTATACAAAGCAGCGATATTACGAGAAGGGAGACAAGGTTGGAACCCTCTTGGCACACAGGCTGAGGGGAAATAGGGCAGGTAGACGGATAGAGAAGGTCAGGGATGGGGCAGGTAACATCCAGACAAAAACCAAGCACATAGCCGAATCATTTGCGGGCTTCTATAAGGCACTCTATACTAAACAAGATGGTGAATCATTAGACGATATTCGAAGATATCTCGAGGACCACCCCCTACCCAAGCTCACAGATTCAGAAAGGAAAGCATTGGAAAGGGAAATAACAGAGGAAGAGGTGGAGGGGGCCATTAAAAGGCTGAGAGTAGGTAAGACCCCGGGGGGGATGGATACACAGCCGACTTTTATAAACAATACCAATCGGTGCTGATACAACAGCTGACCAAGCTGTTTAATCAAATTAAAACCTCAGAAACCATCCCACCAACATTCCTACAGGCCATGATCACAGTAATTCCTAAGCCCGGCAAGGATCTGGTGGAGTGCAGCTCGTATAGGCCCATCTCGCTTCTGAACACAGACGCGAAGATCTTCACCAGGATCCTGGCATCACGCTTAGAAAAATGTCTTCCCCGACTGATCCACCCAGATCAAGTTGGTTTTGTAATGAACAGACAGGGTGCCGACAGTATGCACAAAACCCTACATATATTGAGTTCAAAAGGAGCGAGAACGGAGGGTGCTCTTCTCCTGTCTTTAGACGCAGAGAAGGCATTCGACAGGGTGAGCTGGGCCTTCCTGTAGGGTGTTCTATCATCCTTGGGGATGGGACCTAAATGGCGGGGGTGGATGACAGCTCTCTACTCTCTCCCCTCAGCAAAAGTGGTAGTGAACGAGGGTGAATCGGAAGCCCTTCCACTGGAAAGGGGCACAAAAAAGGGGTTCCCATTATCCCCCCTCATATACGCATTAGCAATGGAGCCCTGGGCCATAGCGATCAGGGGGAATGACAAAATCCAGGGTATCAAAATGGGGGAAACTGACTATAAAATAACCCTGTTTGCCGACAACGTCCTATTATATCTCTCTAACCCATCCCAATCAGTCCCTGAGGTGCTGAATAGCTTAGAAGGATACGAGTCCCTTGCGGGCTACAAGGTGAATTTAGACAAATCAGTTGCATTCCCAGCAGGCCAGCTCAATGACATAGAGAGGCAATATATTGAGGACCTCCCATTTTGTAAACAAACCGAGGGATTTTGTCACCTGGGGATCCAGATACCATCAGATCTAGCAGATCTTTTCAAGGCAAATTACCCTCCTCTCTGGTCAGCGATCAAACGAGACCTGGAGCATTGGACGAAATCTGGCCTCTCATGGATGGCACGCCTTAACTCCATTAAGATGGTGATACCCCCTAAATTCCTATATCTGTTTCAGATGCTGCCGACCCAGATACCGAAGCCGTTCCTCCTAGAGATCAAGCAGACCCTTCTCTGTTACCTTTGGGAGGGAAAATCCCACAGAATTGCCTACGACACTCTGACAAGGCCCAAAGACGAGGGTGGAGTTAATTTCCCAGACTTAGACACATACTATAAGGCATTACAGTTGCGAATTCTGGTAGACCACCTGGTGATGGGCCCAAAGAAACAGTGGTTAGGATTGGACAACATGCTTTTCTCCCCGGTCACATTAGATGAGTGGCTATGGGTCACCAAGGCAGGCATCCCGAGAAGAGTTTTGAAACATCCAGTTTTGGGGGTGATATGGTCCATATGGAAAGAGGGGGGTTATCTCAGGTGGCTCACAACATGGCCCTCACCCCTGAGCTGCATCTGGGCTCCCCCACTCTGGGATGGGATCAACGAACCACTAGCCTTCCAACAATGGTATGAGGCAGGTCTTTGTAGAGCCGGGCAACTCCGGATGGAGGATTGTTTATATCCTTGGGAGATCTGAAGGACGCCCTGGGCCTCCCCATCCTCTCTCCCTTTCGATACTTACAGCTCAAGGGTGCTCTTACTGAGAGCAGATGGGGAGACACTCTTAGGAGAGATTTAACAGACTTCGAGAAATTCCTTATCACATACAAAGGGACCAAAGGGGTGATATCACGGCTCTACGGCTTTTTGCTGTTCTCCGCCCCACGGGATCACCCATCCTTCCAGGTACAATGGGAAAAAGACCTAGACACTCCCATAACTGAAAAAAGGTGGACCAAGATTTATAGACAGGCTAATCGCTCCACAGCTGCGCCCCAATACCGCCATCAGGCCCTGAAGCTGATCCACAGATGGCACTACCCCCCACAGAGGATAGCCAGAATGAGAAAGGGCTATGATCCTCACTGCTGGAAGTGTCACACTGAAAAAGGGGACTATGTACATATGTGGTGGAAGTGTCATGTGGTACAAACCTATTGGAGTGAGGTCTTGTCATGGATAAAAGAGGTAGATGGAATTGAAAGAACTCTATCCTCTTGGCTAATATTGTTTGGCATTGAGGTGGAGGGGGGTCCAAAGGTGAAACATGACCACATGCTGCATGTTATGCTAGTTGCAGCTAGATGCTGTTGGGCCCAAAGATGGAAATCACCCCGACCCCCGGGGGAGGGTGAGTTTATCTCTAAAATACGGGCAATATATGATATGGAATTCTTGACCCACCCAATCGATGAATCTAAGTCTAATATTGAGGGCCTATGGCTTCCCTTCTTTGATAAATATGGGAGAACAGCTTAAAACATAAGAAACATTTTAGATGGACTCCCAGATCTGAACATTGCCATCTGGGCATCCCCCCCAGAACATGGAGGGACCCGTTAGAATGGGAGATGCTGCCCCTACATGTTGGACCTTACGTTTTGATTGAGCGCCCTTTTTTAGGACTACCTTACGCTTGCGACGTGTTTTATAAAATAATGTGTTGGACCCTGCTGTTATTATCATCCAATGAACCATGGTGTGGGAGGGGGAGGAGGGAAGGAGCGGGAGGAGGGGGTGGAAAAGTTATGATTAAATTTCCATTTACTTTGTTGGTTGTATCATTGTTTCATTTATGTCAACCATAAAAAGTTCAATAAAAATGAATTTTCCCCCCCAAAAAAAAAATGAGGTATTGGTTGTTTTTGCCAGCTTTTTTGGAATAAAGACATGCTTGTTTTTCACACCTTCCAGGAGTTTCTCACATGCAGCAAGTTCTATTTCTTGCTTCTGCACAGAGCATGCAGTTTTAAAATGCTTTCTTTTTTCTACGACCCAGCTCCAATTCCTGCGCTGGGCCCCAAGGGCATCCCAGAAAGCTTCCCTCGCCAGTTTACATTTAGTAGCAAACCGGCCATTAGCCCAAAGTCAGTGTTCTGTGTGTTGCCTTTTTTGTTAACCTTGTGGCGAAAACTCTAGTCAGTTCTTCATAGATGATTGACTCATTTGGGGCATTACTTTCATTTAGGCATTCAAGGATAAATGGTTTTGCTCTCCTCAAACCATTCTCATAGAGGGATTTAATATCCAGCTTATCCAAACTAATCCTTCTAGGGTTTGTCAAGAGCAAGCCTCCAGAGTACCTACACAATGGCTTCTCTTTGATTTCCAAGCTGTAGTCCAGCCTTAGAGACTTATGGTCACTCTCGCCCCGTTGCATATCCCCTATTTGGTGCCAGTGTTGGAAGATTATTTAGGCAGTAATCAATTAGCAAACTAACTTGCTTACTTATAAAGGTTTCTCTCACAGGTATATCTGATGGCACCCTCCAATTTACCACCAGAGTCCATGATCTATTTACAAAAACATTGAGTAAGCAACCTTTGGGACGGCCATTTGGCATAGAGTTCACATATGACGATACACCCCACACTATATCTTCTTTTGGGCCAATTGCCTCCTATTAGCCATTTACCAATCTTTGGATTAAAATCTTCAGAAACAGTTACAATTATATCCGGTTTACAATTTAAAGTATCAGATACATATATTTTACAACGTTTCACCAGAGTCAATACATCCTTTTTTCTTGGTGCATTGTAGAAATTAACCAATACCAACTGCCCAATTCCTGGGACCTTGAATGAAACAAAGAACGTGCTCACTGGGACAAGAAGCTTTCTCGTAAATCATCCCATCTCTCTCTCAGAAACATAAACGGATAAACCACCGGAGGGACGTTTGCACGGGTTAGGTTTGGCATTGGTTCCATATAGAACATAACCATGTATAAGACGTCTTTTGTCGGTATGCCACTAGTCTACCACTTGTCCCAGATACCTTAGTCACCACATACACTGGGCCTTGCATCATCAGGACGTGGGCCAGACATATGACTGCAAGATTGAAGGATAGTATTGGGACTAGGGGTTAATGGGCTCAACCCCTTCTCTCAGGCTATGGGAGGACTTTTAGGGTTGGACTACTCCACCAGTTCACCACTAAACTCTTCCACCAGATCCAATGAGTCTCTACAGAACTCAGGCTACTTTCTCGCTCTCGTCTCCATGCTTCTCACTTCTCCTTTCTTCCTCCTTAACCCTGGTCTCCTCCACCTTGCACTGCTGTTTGGCTTTCTTTACTCTTTCTCCGAAACTACTCGCTATGTTCCAATCTGGCTATTTTCTCTCCCTTCCTGGTCACTCTTCTCGCCACCTTCTCCCTATGTACTCGTTGGGACTTCAGTTGTTACCTACTCTTCTACTCTCTGCTGCTCATTTTGTCATGTCACACCTCTATCGCCAGCACCTCTAATATTCCTTTGAAGTTCACCTTTCCCTCTCTCTCCACTTCTCTGCTCAATATTACCTCCACATTTCCACCCTTGTTTTCTTTCCCACCAATCCTCTTTATTATCTTATTCCTGGCCCCTCCTCTTTTTTCCTGCTTCTCTCTTCCTTTACTTTCAACCATGCGGAGGAAGGATAGCTCAGGGGCAACGTGTTTGTCTTGGAAGCAAAAAAAGGCAGCGCAAGACAGGTTTGAATCCTGATCCTGTGCTTGGAAACCATTTGTTGGTATTAAGCACGTTGTAAATGAAAAATTATAATTATGCACCACACCGTACCAACTCCCACAACTTTTCTGATCATTTGTCGCTTATTATATTCTCGATTTCTTGCCCACTGCACTTTAACTGAGCAATTCACTTCAGTAAGTGCTTAGCTCGGAGCAGCGTGTTGTAATTGAACAGCTCGCAAATTAACAACAAGATCCTAAACTGTGTTTACATGTGGTGCATGTGGCAGTCGAGGTCTTTGATCGGACGCTGTAACTCGGACAAAAGCCATTGTTGTTTTCTCTTGCTGGTATCCACAGCTTGGGCTGCAATGGCGAGGCCGATGCTCCGATTCCTACCAGTTTGGCGTTTGTTCATTCTTGAATTTCAAGTTCGGTTTCCATGACTCCAAGAGCACAAGCTTGTGGGCAACTACACACTAAAGCATTACCTTTGCTCCAACAAACCTATTAAAGTCCCAGTATTCATGTCTTGGGAACCCATCGGGGTCCCACAAGAAGCAGAGTTGGAGACCCGCAGGGCCCATCAAACACATTCTTATTTATTTTTCATTACTTGTAATGCACCGAAAGCCTGAGGGTATCGGGCCACAAACTACACACTCCTACGAACAGAAAACGCAGGACAATCAAACCCAGATAACAGGCCAAATATAATCAGTCAAAATTACCTAAATAAGGTTTTTAGTGCTTTTCGGATGTGCTTTATGTTTCCTTCCAACCTAAATGTTAAAGGCAGTGTATTGCATAGGTTGGCCGCTTTTACCAGGAAGGACCTTCCCAGGCCGTATGAACGCTTGAAACCAGGGCAAGACATCTGTGCTAGATTGCAGTGCTCTGATGGGGGTGTAACAGGGAGTCTGCAATTTTAAATACGGGGGAGCTGTTCCAAATAAGCACAGGTGAACAATGGTGTCAACTTTGAAATGTATACGCTCCTGTATCGCTAGCCAATGGAGATCCCTCCTGAGATCTTAGATGATGTCCCTTCTAGGGATTCTCTTGATAATGCGTAGGCCATAATTCTGCCGAATTTGGCATTCTTCAAACTGGACATTGAGGCTCCAGATTAGTAGAGAGTTACAATAAGAGGATACCTCGAGAGGATAGTAGCTCTGGCTAGGATTACGCAGTTCTTTTCAGCAATGTAGGGATGGATGTTTTTGAGCAAACAAAGGTGATAGTTACAGTTCTGAGTAACCTGATTAACGTGGGCATCAGCATTCAGTGAGGCCTCTTACTTTGCTTTGCACTGGAATGATACTTCTCCCTATTTGGAAGCTTTTGTAGTCTGGACTTAATTTAGATAACGCCTGCCGTGAGCCAAAAGTGAGAAGCTCTTTTTTTCTACCATTCATCATAACCAGTTTATTGACATCCACACCTTGTTTCTTGCTCAATCCAAAACAAGTACATCTGTGCTTGTATTAAACATTTTATGCAAGCAGATTAGGAGGTCTGTCCATCCTTTCTTTACAAGGAGAATGTCTCACAGCATGTGTAATATTGACTTTCTTAAAAGTAGTAAATACTTTTTGCACAAGGGGATCTAGTTTGATCTTTAGTACTGCCAGCAGACCAGGGGATCTCAGTTGGTTATTTTAAAATCCAAGTGGTTTTCGGGGCGAGGTATGAGCTTTCCAACTCCTTCCTTGTCCTCAGACCAAACTGCTCATTGGAAGGGCAGTGATTAACTCTATCCCAGTCTCTACAGGGTCATTAGTGTTGGGGTTAGAAGAGGCCCTGCAGGGAGATATTTATCTGAGGCTAGTGATGAATTGGGAGCCTGGCGGATCCTCCGTGTTCCTCTACTCTCTGGCCTAAATCACAGATCTGGATATGGCACCTGGCCCTCAGTCACCCCATTCACATCATCCAAGCCTTCACAAGGGGCTTTGTCACACAGCTCTGTCCCATGCGTTGTCAAACCCCATGGGATTATTTTTTATTTTTAAAACATATTTGTATTGATTTTATACAAGCGACTTATAAATTGTGGCATGTAGTTAAGAGCACTGCGAGCAGCGTTACAGTACTTGTAAATACAGGTGATAAACAAAGAAAACAAACAACAACAACAGGTCAGAGAAATGTTCATGTGGAAGGCAGGGCGGGGAGGAGTGAGCAGATAGAAGCCCATAGTTGGGTTAAGAGCTCAGGGAGGCTGTTCATGCTTCAGGATCGTGTTGGGGGGTGAGGAGGGGGAGAAGGATCTGCAAAGTCCTAGCCTTCGTTATTTCGTCTCTGATCTTGCGAGCGGGAGAGGAACTCCCCAGGTCAATACCTCTGTTTTGCCCTTCCACCCTCGTTTTCAGTCATATTTGTCCATCCATCGTAGAGAGAGAGGTTGTCGGGCCAGGCCTGGGTATTTCTGTGAGCAGTCCAGGAAAGGGGCCCACGTTTGGAAGAATTTGTCTCTGTTTCCAAACCGGAGGGCAGTTATTTTTTCAGCCGCTATTATGTCCCAACATTTCGTCCACCACATTTGGACTGCCAGACCCTCTGGGTTTTTCCAAAGCATTGCCACTGAAATCTTAGCGGGCGTCAACAGGTGGGCACATAGATCTGCTCTCTGACCCGATAGGGGGAATTGGCCCTCGCCGCTTGCTCCTAGTAGGACGATACCCAGATCCCATGGGATTGTCAGGCCTGTGATCGTGTTGACTTAATCTAACACGGCTTTCCAAAATTGGGTGGCCTTGGGACATGTCCAGAACAGATGGTATAGTGTGCCTTTGTCTGGGCATCTTCTCCAGCACGACAATGGGATTGACAGATTGCATTTATTGAGCATTTCTGGGGTTTGGTACCACCTGTAGCATATCTTGAATGCCCCCTTCTTGGTGGATACACATTTCGAGCTTCTGTGTGCTCTCGTCCAGATGTGGTCCCATTCCTCCGGTTCAATGGGCCTCCCAATGTCTTCCTCCCATTTGAGCATGTATGGCTCCTTGCGGGTAGGGTCAGTTCTGTCGAGGATCTTGTAGAGGGTTGATATTCTGCCCTTTGGAGGAGTCGCTGTGAGGATTTGCTCCAAGGCTGTAAGGTCTCTGCTTCCGAGGTTTTTCATGACCCTGTTTGAGAGCCAGTGCTGTAGCTGGGTGTATCTGAATCTCTCGTTTTCCGGAACGTTGAATTTCACCTTGCAGGCCTCGAAGTCCAGGGGGTTTCCCTCCTCAAAGAAGTCTTGCACCCTCTCAAGTCCTCCTTCTTTCCACCTCATGAAGTTCTTGGGGTTGTAGCCCGGCTAAAATTCTGGATTCCTCCAGATCGGGGTGAGTGGGCCTGTTATACTGCGGACTTTCCACAGCCGCGCCGCCTTCCTCCAGCTCGCCACCGTGTTTTCGGTTGCCATCAGAGGCCCCATGCCCGCGCAGTCACTGGGGCATTTCATGTGTGGTAGTGAGTTTATCGGGATTGGACTCCAGGCCTCCTCCAGCTCCAGCCAGCGTGGTTTCCGAGTGGTGGGTGGCCAGGCGAACGCATGCGAGAGCTGCGCAGCCAGGATATACCTGGCAACATCAGGCGCTCCCAATCCTCCCATCGCCCGTCCTCGGAGCATGAGTTTCCTTGGGATTCGTGGCCGTTTTCCTTCCCAAATGTATCTCATAATGCTCGTTTGCAACTTCTGTACAGCTTGCTTCGGGATGGTAGTTGGTAAGGCTGAGCAGTGGTAAAGTAGTCTAGGAATAAGGTTCATTTGAAGGGCCGTAATTCTCCCGAACCAGGAGATCTCCTGTTTCTGCCAGCATAGCAGATCACTCTTGAGTTCTTTGAGAAGCAGCGGAAAGTTAGCTTTGTATAGTCTGTTGGGTGTGCCTGGCAGCTGGACCCCTAAGTATGGTAATTGCTTTTTCGCCTGGGTATAAGATATTTGTTTCCCAAATCTGTAGTTAGAGATCGAGGCAGGTCGATTCTCAGCGCTGTCGACTTGGAAAGGTTGACCTTAAATCCCGATGCTTCCGCAAATTCCTTCAGTTCCATCAACAAAGCTTTCCTGGATTCCCTGGGCTTGGTCAATGTTAAGAGGACGTTGTCGGCATACAGGCCGGCTTTATATATTTGGGCTTTGATTGCCAGGCCTTGGATCTCTGCATTTTGACATTCCCTGTTCGCGAAAGGCTCCATGCAGAGAGCAAAGATCAGGTGGGAGAGGGGACATCCTTGCCTTGTGTCACTTGAAATGTTAATTTTGTCGGACCTGGTCCCGTTAATTCTAAGTCTGGTGGATGGGTGCTGGTAGTTCGCTAGTGTCCATTTTATGAAATTAGGACCGAAGCCGAAATGCCTTAATGTTTTTTGAATATTACCCCCACCTAGCATGTCAAAAGCTTTCAGACCCTTCCTGCTGGCTGTTTCGATAATGTTTATGATTCTCCTTATATTGTCGTGAGTGCTACGGCCAGGAATGAATCCGGTTTGGTCCGGGTGTATGATGTCGGAAGTAAGGGAGCCAGCCTGTTCGCTAGGGTTTTGGTAAAGATTTGGGCGTCATAGTTCAGGAGGGTGATGGGTCTGTAAGAGGCACAGTGACTCCGGTCCCTTCCAGGTTTCAGTAGCAACACGGTTAGCGACTCTTCCATCGAGGGGATGGTAGTTCCTGATGATAGGAAAGAGTTGAAGAGTGCCGCCAGATGGGGCGCGAGTATGTATGAGAACTTCTTATAAAATTGGGCGGTGGGCCCGTCCGGATCTGGAGTTGAGTTTTTCAATTTTGCTATGACCTTGCTCACTTCTTCTGCCGAGATAGGGACTTCTAGGGCTGTCAGTTGAGGGTGTGGATCGTCCGGCTGTACTCCTTCTAGGTATTTAGAGTGTGCGTATGTGGCCGTAGGGGAACCCGACATGATTCCCTTGTGGTGTGCTGTCATGATTTCTATTTTCTCCGTGTTAGAGTAGCGAGGAGTCCCTTGTGTGTCCTGGAGACATTGGATAGTATTTCTCGAGTGCAGCTTTTTCAGTTTGTGGACCAAGAGCCAGTTTGCTTTGTTGATGTGCACATAGTAGAACTGTTTGGTATATGTTAGTGCTCTGGCCGCCTTGTCTGCTATATGCATTTCTAGAGATCGTTTCGCTTTTTGGAGCGCGCGGCTCGCTTTCCTGTTCTGGCCTAGTTTGAGGATACGTTCTGCTTCTGTCAGCTCTGCCTCGAGTTTATCTTTTTGTAGCTTGTGTAGACGTCAGAGCCGGGCGGTGCAGTCGTTTGCTGTACCTCTGATGACAGGTTTCATGGCATCCCAGATCGTGGATATTGATGTGTCCTTGGTGGTGTTCTTCCTGAAGTAGTTCTTGAGGGCTTCTGCCATTCCCGTTCTGATCGCTATGTCTGTCAAGATCTGGTCTTGTAGTTTCCATTGTCACTGAATCGGCTCAGGAAAGCTCTGTACCCTCAGTTTCATTATGACCGGTGCGTGGTCCGAAAGGGCTCTGTGTCCTATTTGGATGGTTTCAACACAGGGAATGAGAGAACTGGAGAGAAGCAGCAGGTCGATCCTCGAATGCCCCAGGTGGGCGTGGGAGAAGAATGTGTAATCCCTTGGCCCCATGTTGGCCAATCTCCATACATCTATGGTGTCGGTTTCCCTCAGGAATTCTGCCATGGCGAGAGCCCTGCCAAAGTCCTCCTTAGATGGAGGGAGCGTTTTATCCAGGTTTGGGTCTGGAGTCAAGTTGAAATCGCCCCCTACGAGCAGCTGACCTTCAGTGAAGGTTATGAGTATGGGAAGGAGGTTACGAAGGAATAGGCTTTGCACTGTATTCGGGCAATATATGTCTGCTATGGTGATGGGAAGCTCTACTAGTAGTCCTTTCAGCAGTATATACCGCCCCTCTGGATCTCGCTTGATAGTGATGTTCGTTAAAGGTAAGTCTCGGCTTATCAAGATGGCAACCCCTCTTTTCTTAAGGCCCGCAGAAGCAAAGTACCGTTTTGTGTAGCGTTGAAAGGAGATGTAGCGCTCGTCCATCCCGAGGAGGTGTCTCCTGTAAGCATATGATATTGGGTGCCAATTGGGAAAGCCTGTGCTCCACAGACTTCCTTTTCCGAGGGGCATTCAGACCCTGGATGTTCCAGGTCAACATTGATAGCTCCCTTTTCAGCAGGGCCATTTGTAATTTGGTTGGTTGGCCGATTTACCCTGCTTTTATCCGATTGCAAGACTGTAGTCTCCCCTTCCCCGGTGGGCTGAGCTGCCCTTGTTTCGGCGGTTCCGTGTAAAGGGACGAGCCCCCTTGCAGGGCGGGATAGAGCACAGTTGGTTACTCTGGCTAAAGAGATTGTTGCTTTGGGATTATTCCGGCTGGACCCTGGGGGGCCAGTTCGATTGTACAGTTCTGGACTCCAAGACGAAGCCCCAAGGGAGATTGGTCGTCCATCCGGGGGCTCTCACCCAGGAAGTCCTGGGCCACTTAGTTCGATGAATGCAACCCACCAAGGAGGAGTTTCCAGGATGTGAGAGGGGGGCCTTCAGCGATTGTTGATGTTCTTCCCCCTGGAGGACGGGCTGCGTACCCTACGTCGACCCGTTACCCGGGACCAGGGGCGGAGAGACTCCCTGTTAGCCCCCTCGGGAGAGTGGTTCGAGTACCCGGCGACCTCCTCCTCTGTGTCCGGGTTCATGAATAGTTCTGCTTCTCTCGGGGAAGGGATTTGCTGTGTTTTCCCCTCCCAAGTGAAGGCGAGGCCTGGCGGAAAGCTCCAACGGTAGGTTATCTTACGTTCGCGCAGCCAGTCAGCCATGGGTTTGAGAGCTCTTCGTTTTGCTAGTGTCGATGCTGCAAAATCTTGGAAAAGGGCTATCTCTGAATCCCGGAAGTGAATGTGTTCCATGGCCCTGGCCTCTTGCATTATCTCCTCTTTGAGCTTGTAGAAGTGGACTCTTACCAGTACGATAGCTGCACCATTTGGATTTTGTCTGGATCTCGCCCTATGCACTCTGTCGAGCTCCAGGGGGGCGTCATCTGGAAGGGTGATAATAAGGCAGAAGAGATTGGATATGTAAGATGGGAGGTCTTTCTCCGAGATCGCAATTGGAATTCCCTGTATCCTAATATTGTTCCGCCTCGAGCGGTTTTCAGCATCTTCTTGTTTGGCTTCGAGTGCCTCGCATCTGCACTCCAGGGCCCTAATTCTGTCAGCTCCTTCTCCGATCTCAAAGTTCTGTTCACAAAGTGTAGTTTCGATTTCCTTGGTTCTTGATTCGATCTCCCCCACTCTCTTATCCAGACGAGCAATTAGACTCTTTACTTCTTCCGTGCCCTTCTGGAATTCCCTTGTAAGAGCTGATAGGAGGTCATGGAAGTCAGCTTTTGTGACAGATTGGGATGCCATGGCTGCCTGGCACTCGGGCGGAGCATTTCCCAGCCCACCCTCGTTGCGTTCACTCTTCTTGTTTCCCCCCTCACCCCCCCCCCCCAACAGGCATATTTTGTAGCGTTGACATGTCCGTTTGCTTAGTGGTTTTATTGGATTTGGACATGACGATGCAGTGCGACCCCGTACAAATAGGATAGGAGGGGAAGGCCCGTGCCGGTCCGATTCTTGCGGTTCCTCCCAAGGTACTTCACTCAGCTTTGATCCTCGAGGGGAGGGGACTCGTTAACTCAGGTGGTGTGGATTGATCACTAGACCCTTGCAATCAGGGGATTTCTCGGAGTCCGTTTCGGGCACCCGATCCCAGGCCAGTCACAGGAGGCTGCGGAGCATCCAGGGGAGCCGGGGCCCAAACAGGGACCAGGCCGGGATTTAGCCCAGGACCCAGACAGTGATGTGCTCCGGCTGGAGCTGAATTGGCCTCGGGAAGGGGGATCCGCAGGTGATTCCGCAGTTCTTGGACCACTGGGGTGATGTCCCGCTGAGAGTGGTGCGGCAGGTGCTGCCTTACCTTGTTCTAGGATAGTGGTGGGAACTGAAGCCCACCCCAGGGAAAGGTTATGTGGGTTGGCGCCGTTTCAGATCGTTGCTGGCCCCGGGCAGGAAGCCCCCAGGCAGGCTCCCCTTCAGAGCGGCTCTCAGACTGATCCACCCCCTGGGAGGCAAAGGTGGGCCGTCGCAGGATCCCGGCAGTGTAGCTGGGGCCGGTCTGGGTGCCGTGGAGGGCCCTTGGGCGCCACCTGCTGAGATCTCCCTGGTCGCGGTCCTGCAAGCCCGCAGTAACTCAGCCTGGGGGGCTGGGAGGAGTGCAGAGGCCTTCAGGGCAGGAACGTTAGAGGACGCAGATTATCCGGGTTGAAATGTCCTGGGCTGGCGTGAGTGTGCAGCTGCTGAAACAAATGTTCGAGGGGGGGGGGGCACACCAGGATTCCAGGGGGCGGCTTGTGTTGCCCGCCAAGGGGCCACGTTGCTGGGTGAGCGAGGCCTTGCTCCGATGGGCCCCCACTAGAGGACCGCCTCCGCCTGGTGGGAAGGCACAGAGAAATGGGAGCCTATGCAGCAGTCGGGCCCCGGGAC
Source organism: Ambystoma mexicanum (assembly GCF_040938575.1). Taxonomy (NCBI): domain Eukaryota; kingdom Metazoa; phylum Chordata; class Amphibia; order Caudata; family Ambystomatidae; genus Ambystoma; species Ambystoma mexicanum. The sequence continues at coordinate 905,597,387 of NC_090939.1, forward strand.
CCGGTCCGGAATGTAAGCTGGGCCGTTCAGACCCGAGCGGCTCCGGTCGCCGGACCTCCTCCACAGCTGTGTCCCGGAGGAGGGGGGGGGGATAGTGTCTTGGGCCGAGCTCCGGCAGGACTCCCCTCTGCGAGCAGACCCGTGGGCCTGCAGTGTCCCAGGCAAAGCTCACCGAGGCGAACCGAGGTGCTCCGGTGGAGGATCGGAGTTTCTCGGCAGGGGGAACCAGGCCCACCACGGCCGGAGGAGCACCGATCCGAAGGAGGACCCACGTATGAGGCTGTAGACTGCAGAGGTGCGCCGGGGAACTCAATGTTGGAGCGTGTCCCCCGCTGCCTGTGTCCAAGGAATGATGCCCCACATCCTCCGGCAGCCCTCAAATGATTCGTACAGCAGGAGGGAGGGGAGAAAGCCAGGCGCAGGAAGGGTGGGGAGCGTCACCCACTGGGGGCTCCCCGCTCGGTCCGTTGAGGTCAGCAGATTCTCCACCGTGCCGTGGCCAGGTCCCGGCGCCCCTCAGCACCCCACATGGATCACAAGCTCTGCTCGGGCTGCTCCTCCAACGGCCGTGTCGGGACTAGGCTGAGTCCACCATTTTGTGCTCGCTCTTCGGATGGGCTCTTCGTGACTCTGGACCAGGAGGATCAGCCGTTAGACATGACGGATTTGAGTCGGGAGACTCTCGCGACATGCTCCTTCATCTGCGCCGCACTGCTTCGCCTTTCAGAGGCTCCGAATTCAGAATACACTGGGCATTGTGGCTGGTAGCGTGGTGCCACCCGGGAGCTCTCACAGAGCCAAACCGACCACCATGACTCGAAGCCACGCCCCCCCCATGGGAACATTTTATTGGCTTCAGTATTGCAACACATGCATGCATTTCTCTAGAAAGCCTATACTTCCATCAGAATTTTCGAAAAGTCAATTGGCCAAAGGTCAAAAGAGCTTGCTAGTTTTCCTTAATGTGGCAGTCTTGTTGATGAAGTACCCCAATGTCATCCTTTTGCCCAGGACCTTCAGCGTATGACCTGCCATCAGAGAAGAAACTGGTTGGTAATTTCACTGTTTGGTTCAGATGAAAATCCAATACTACTTTGGGAAGGAAGTGCAGATCTTTTCCAACACTAGTTATGAAAACAGCGTAAGGATCCTTTGCTGAACAGCCAGAATATTGCTAACTCTACAGGCAGATGAAAATGCCTATTTGGAGACCTGTTACTCAGGATACATACGTGATATGCATGTGAGAGTTTTTGTAAACTAGCGCAGTGTCTAATTTCAATGTTAGCATAAGGTTGGAGATTGGTGGACAGGGCGGTACTAAGCTTCTCAAATTTCAAAATTTGTTTTAGTAGTGGATCAACAAATAGGGAAGGTTGTCTGTTCTCGCTTCAAATAGTAACCAATATTGCAAATTCCAAAAAATACAGTAGATTTCAATGAGACTGACAACAAAGATAACCTTTTAGCTTGGCACCAGTTGATGAAGGGTTTGCACTACTATTGGTACATGCTTCTCAGAGTGGACACACTGTTGCAATGTTTCAATGTTTGGTAATGCCTGTCAAGAGGAGGAGACCATAGCACACATGACACATAGGACACGTTCAACACACGTATACATTCTCTGCGGGTAGGAGTTGGTGGAAGACCCATAGCAGTTGGAGTACAACACAAAAAAGGTGCCAAAAGAGCCTAGTGTTCTTAGTCCAATGTTTAACCCCCCACGCAGAAATCCGGCGTTTCTGACATAGTCTCAGAGTGTTTTAAAGTGCCCCAGCACACGTCTTGGCTTTATGATCCAGAAAAGGCGCCATCTTTCGGGAATCTGTAGCTCAGTGGCCCCCTACTGTGGCAAGACCACTGAGGTTTCTTCCTTTGCCTTAAGAGGCTCTAAACTCTTGAAGGGGCAAGACCAACCAGGTTTACCCCTTGTCTTACAGGTCTCCTGGGATAGTGTTTATTCACCCCCTACCAGGATCATTTACAGGCTGCAGTTATTACAACACCTCTCACCCTCCCAGTTAGGGTCGCCCTCCTGGGCTTGATTGAGCCTGCCACAAGTTCTTCAAGATTAAAGCTTCCTCCTTTCAGCTCTGGCGATGGCTAAGCAGTTAGCAACGGGTTCTTTGAGAGTCACTAGCAACCAACTCTTACTCCTTGCTCTCAGTATCCTCTGGATCTCATTAGCACCTGGGTAAAGGGTCCCAGGAGCCTCCATATTTTCTCCCGCAAGTCTAAGCTCTCTTATAATGTGGCATATTTGGCTTGGCCACCACCATCCTCCCCGACCTCTTCTTCTCCTGTTCCTCCCACTGCAAAAACACCAGCACACTCCAACATTATCCTAACTCACTCACTCACAGACTATGAGTATGTGCCTCTTTTTATATTGGGGTTTAAGTGCTCCAATTAGTGAATCATTTTTTTGATCAACCTAGGATTGCGTGATTCATGTAGGCTAATTGGTACTACCACCTCCTCGGCATCTATGTGTGCCTTAAGCATACAGCTACTCAGGTGTTGTGCTCATCAACGGCAAAGCATACATTTGTTTTAAAACATTTATCTGCAAGTTTGCTCATTCAAATGCTCTTGATGAGCAAACATACTTATTTGATTAGCAAATTTGTACTGATCTTTTTAATGTCACCAGACACCATTTGTACCCAAAACATAAAATGAGCAACAATACAGTATTATTGACTTAAGGCATTGATGAGATGAGTGTCTGTAAAATGTAAAGGTTAGCTGCATGAATGGACACAAATAAATAGATACGATAAAAAAGGCTCTGAAAACTATTTGCAGTGCAAAGCTCTATGGAACGGGGTGCAGTCAACGTTGACAGGGCAGTGTCCTGTATATTGTATGATTGACCCATCAATTGCTTTGTAAGGGCAAGTTCAGATGTTTCGTAAAAACGTTCACAATATTAAAGGAAAGTCATTGTCAGGCTTCAGTTCGTCCTCCCCCTCACCTGATTCCTCGTGGTGATCTCCCTAGGAGCAGCTTCTGTCTTCCTACGGTCCTTCTTCGTCTTAGGAGACTTGACCTTGGGTGTTCGAACCTTCCGTTCATTTAAGTAAGGCCTGGCCCCTCTGGAGGCCACCTTGGCAGAGATGGAATCCTGCCCTTGGGGAACCCCAGGGGGCCAGCCCTAATTCCAGGGAAAAAGCATGAAGGCAGAAAAAACCCTGGTATCATGATGGGTTCAGTGATCTGGTGTAGGGTTTCAGCACAAAGTTGGATGGTGCAATTCTTCCAAGCACAATGTCCAAAGAGAGATGGGGTGAGGTTTCCAAATACAATGTTCAAAGATATAACACACACTGTCCGGATAGATATTGAACTCCAGGTAGGTGAGAGATACTAAATGACAGAAAGTCGAAGTAGGAAATAAGAATGAAAGGAGACCTGAAGGGATAGAAGAAGAACAATTATAAGGAAAGAAAAAAGAAAGTATATGGAAATAAAGATCAGGAATAAAAGGAGGATCCAGTAAAAGAAGTTACGAGCATAGTCTGGAGAAGCTGTAATAAGTTTGCAGCTCGAGCGAACGCTCAGCAGGCTACGAGGCGGCTGACGCCGCAGAGGAAGAAACTGAAAGTAGTAAGTGGAACGTTAAGCCGCTCGAAATATAAACAGCAGAAAAGGATGCGTCGCTGCGGAGATTCAACGAAGCAGTAGTAAGCAGGAGGATAAGGTAAGTGGAAAACAAGGAAAAAGGAGAGCTACGCGGCTAGCGACCCAAGTCACCAGCCGCAGAGGAAGGAAAGGGCAGACGCCGAAAAATGAATGAACAAACAAATAATAAACAGAACGAAACAAGAGAACGCCAGAGAAGCGGAAACACGGAATAAAAAGGGGGAGTAAGGCTCCTTTAATATGGAGGACCCAGAAGGAAGGAAACACTGTTCAGAGGGAGTGATTTCTCTGGAAGAAAGCCACAGGAGGTACAGGTACGAACTCAACACAGGATACGGAGCGCTGATGCTGGCGAAACAGATACAACGCGCCGGCTTGTGGGCGGAGACGAAACTTAAAGGAACTGCCGCCATGTTGAGTGAGGACTAGAATGTGCACTGAACTAGTCAATGCCTCCAACGATTCCAGATCTTCCACTCACAATTCCTGACAGTCATAGCCTGCGACGAAGTACCCCGGGGTCCTGCAACCAGGACCCCGGAGGTGCAGGAGCACCCGCGCTGCAGGAGCAGCGGTCCAGCCCATCTACACAGTCCTACTGGACTAAGGTAGGCACTTTGCCTAATCTGCAGCATTGAGTGGACTTGCCACTATTAATTCGAATAATCGCTGCACTCATTGGCACAACTGCAGGCATTATGAAGAAAATGCCTCCCGATGCAATCCTGTGCTTTTCTGCTTGATCTCAGCCCTCCCTAGGGCCGCCATTGAAACACACAAGGTGTTCCCTTGCAAAGATGGCTGCCGGACCCAGCTCTGCCCTACTTCCCAGCACATGACCCGCACGAGAGGTCCCATTGGCTGGGTGCTGGCATTTCTAGCCAACCACACGCCGGTAGGCGTTCGCCGGCCCTCTCCCCAAGGATCCTCTCCTAAGGATCACACCCTGTCTGGAGCCCGTCCGAGGCCCGGGGCATAGAGTTCTGCCTACTTGCTGGTAAGCCGTCCCAGACACTGTGACTATCCTCAACCTCGTCATCGCCAAACTACCTCTCAAGACCCCCAAGCGGCACACCCCGCGGCGGCACTTGCGCATTACATCAATCGGACATGTGCTTACAATCACCCTGCCTCAATTGCTGTTATGGAATACCAAACCGCACTACCGTGAAACGCACTCTGATAAATGCTTATTTGTCCCACCTTGCCCTGGTCACCCTGCACTAATACTATGCACCACCTCCAATAACACCACCCACCTCATTCCGCGCCTCGGCTAGAGTTTCTCAGTTAGCCGATATTTCAGCTGCGCGTACAGCAACTATGCACTTAGTTTAGCCCACGAATACACTCACGACTTGCCTCATTTGCCTGCCCTAGTTACGACGATCGGACTCATCTCAGCTCATTTGTGCATCACCCTTCTGCCCACGTGCCAACACTACATCTGTTTGCCCATTAGCCTCGCCCAGGCTCAAGCACTATCTCCTTAGCCACACCTTACCCGTCTGCGCATCAGCATTTCACTAGTTCATGTTCACACCAGACTGAACCTGATGCTGCACAAACTAACTATTTTGTAGTAGCCTAGATGAAACTGATGCCGCACAACTGTATCTACCCTGCTACAGCCTTACCAGTCTCTAGCATTTAGCCCATGCCTGCCTGCCTGCATAATCGAAACTAGGCCTAATGCCTATGCCTGATACTGCATAACTGAAACTGTACTTTTGCACCTTGCCAGTAATTTCTAATTCAGTCTATGCCTGCCTTGTATTGCACAATAGAAACTGCTCTTTTGTGCCTTGCCAATAATTTCGAATCTAGCCTATGCCTACCTGGTATTGCACAATAGAAACTGCTCTTTTTGCACCTTGCCAGTAATTTCGAATTTAGCCTAGGCCTGCCCTGATGTTGCACAATAGAAACTGCTCTATTCGCACCTTGCCAGTAATTTCGAATTTAGCCTAGGCCTGCCCTGATGTTGCACAATAGAAGCTGCTCTTTTTGCACCTTGCCAGTAATTTCGAATTTAGCCTAGGCCTGCCCTGATGTTGCACAATAGAAACTGCTCTTTTTGCACCTTGCCAGTAATTTCGAATTTAGCCTAGGCCTGCCCTGATGTTCTATAACTGAAATTGCAACCGTAATCTAACTGAAGCTGCCCTTCCTCGACGCCATATTAGCAAACTCGGACCGAGTCCTTGCCCACCTTGCTGTACCTACAACTAAATTGCCCACTACTTGCATTATATTAACTATGCTCCCTTGGCTTATTCTCACCATGTTCCCTTTCTGCATTATGAACAATAGCATTCCTTGCAGCAGCAACAGCCAAATACCATACCACAATGGACTAGCTAAACTCAGCTGCCCCAGACACCAGCCCATCCCGTCCCACACCCTTCCTCCCCACACACTGCCCATCCACACATCGCTGCCAAAGCTAATGCCACACCAATTAACACCCCACCCAGCACTATCAACCTAACTAAAGCTGACTACACTGGCACCAACCCTCACCGTCCCAGTCCACTAGGACACCGCCTTACAACTTACCCTACTCCCTATGTCCGTAATAAAAGACTCGGCGCCAGACTCCCCACTACATCTAGCAAGTGGCTTGCCACACCTAAAACCAAGACCACAGCTAAGGACAGCGCTAATGCCACTAACATGACACTACCAAAAGGGGCACTACTCAATGCTAGATCCATAGTAGCCCACCCCACCGAAATTGCTGACATTATCCTCTCAGGAGACCTCGACTTCCTTGCTGCTACAGAAACTTGGTTGCATGAAGCTGCAGGACCCCACCTCACTCTTGCTATTCCCGACAACTACTCCATTCTTAGAGCGGACAGACCTAATGCTCGCGTAGGAGGCGTTGCAATCATCTTCAAATCCTCACTTGACTTCAGACCGATCACTTCCCCTCCACTAAACTCCTGTGAGCACCTTACCATTGAAGTACAAACTACCCCTAAGAGTACTATTACTCTGCAACTAATATACAGGCCCCCAGGCCCCACAGGCCTCTTCGAGGAAGACATCACCTCTCTAATAGCAGAGAATTCCAAGCCCCACTCCCAAAACATTATTCTAGGTGACTTTAATCTAGGGTACAATGACCCGAACGACATTCCAGCCGCTTCTCTGGCTAACGCCCTATCGGAGCACAACTTCACTCAAGTCGTTACACTACCTACCCACCAAAAAGGTAGAACCATCGACTGGGTCGCAGCCCTTAATTGCAATATCACCTGTAAAGCCTCACAACCTCTCGCATGGACTGACCACTCCCTCATAACATTTGACATCAACCTAAACAATCCTAACCCTAAGCAGAGCCCCCTCGCACCAGCCTGCCTTACGAGAAATAAGCGCAACATCACTGCGGGGACCATCACTCCTCTGATCCTCCCCCTCCTCAACACACTCCCAGCCACAGAAGACCCTAACTCTTTAGTCACTACCTACAATGACGCCCTAACTAACGCCATTGATGCCGTTGCCCCACTAAAACTACGAAAAGGTAACCCAGAGCCGATTTGAACCCTTGGTACACACAGGAACTCAAAACTCTTAGAAAAGAGAAAGCCAAGATGGAAGCCCTATGGAAAACTAACCCATCACTAGAAAACAAATCCATTCTCAGGACCATCTCCTCTCATTACAAGAAAGAGATAATCTGCACCAAAAAAGAAGCCTACAATGTCAGAATTAATAACGCCCAATCCTCTGCTAAAGAGCAATTCACCATCCTGAAGGAATTAGAAAACCCTAACCCCCAGACCGATACCTGTGTCAAGGACAAACCATGGTGCACCAGCATCCAAAACGCCCTGGCTAACAAAATCACTGGTCTTCAAAATAAAATTGAGTCAAAAAGAATACAACTCTCAAATAGTAACGCCTTCATACCTAGCACACCCATCCCGACCAGGGACTACCCCGGCTTCACATTCAAAATGGTCACTATTCCCGAAATCCAAAAAATCATAGTCTCCCTCAAACCCTCTAACTCTAAAGGGGATAGCTGCCCCGCCCAGATCATCAAAGATGCTGCGCGAGACCTAGCCCCCTTCATCTCCAAACTAGTAAACCTCTCCTTTTCAACCAACTCTGTACCTCACAACCTGAAACAATCATGGGTTCTCCCCCTTCTAAAAAAACAATCTCTCGACCCTGCCATTCCCACCAACTACAGGCCTATCACCACGGTCCCCTTCCTGCTAAAAATACTCGACAGAATTGCCTACCTGCAAATTCAAGATTACTTAGAGTCCAACCAACTGCTAGGCCTGCGTGAATCTGGCTTTCGGCTTCAACACGGAACGGAAACTGCCCTTGTTGACCTCAAAAGTCAGATTGACGACATCAAAGACAAAAATAAAGCAGCTATCCAACTCCTCCTAGACCTCTCAGCAGCCTTCGACCTGGTGGACCATAAAATACTCTGTAACCACCTTTCATCTGCCGCCCACTTCTCCCCTTCTGTCATGTGGATACAATCATTCCTAGCCAACAGAACCATGAGGGTCTTTTCATCTGTGGCTGCAGCAGACCCCATCCCCATTACTTGCGGTGTACCACAAGGGTCCTGCGTCTCCCCTACCCTATACAACATCTTTACAAAACCTCTTTGATAAGCCGGACCATCTGGGTGTCACTTACACCAACTACGCGGATGACACCCAGATACTCCTCACCATCACTGGCAGACGCCACTAGGATTAACGAAATCTTCGCCATCATTCAGGCATGGATGGACACACACGGCCTCTGTCTGAATGATGAGAAGACCGAACTTCTCCTAGTCGGATCCCCCAATAACTTACAGAAACTTAGCCAAGATTACTCTACTTCATCATTGATGGCAACATCATCCCTGTCATGAAAAGCGTGAAAACCCTAGGCTTCAACCTTGACGCCAATGCTAACTTCTCCAAATAAGTTAACACGACCGCCTCAGCCACCGCCTACACTGGGAAACTAATTAGGGCCTGCAGACCGTTTCTATCCACGAACAGCTGCCTCATTCTGGCTAGGGCCCTCATACAATCAAAGCTTGACTACTGCAATAGCCTCTACCTTGGTGCCAGCCAAGCTATAATCAAGAAACTTCAGATCCTTGAGAATAATGCGCTGAGAGCAGCTCTAAATATTCCTAGGAGACAGCACATCTCCCACACAAGAATATCCTGCAAATGGCTATCCATCCAACAAAAAATTGACTTAAAAACCCTCTGCCTTACCTACAAAGCTCTAAACCACCTAGCCCCCCCCGTACCTTACCAACAAACTTACCTTAAAACCAAACACTAGAATTACTAGATCCTGCAACACTCTGTCTCACGGCGCCCAGATTCACCGCCAAAAGAGCCGGGGGCTCGTGTTTCACTGTCCTTGCCCCTCAACTTTGGAACACCTTGCCGATGAACATTAAACTAGCCAAAACCTTCCAACTGTTCAGAAAACTAGTCATCAGCTGGCTTCTGGAGAAGGCAACCCTCAGATAGACTAGCATATTACTAACTGTATATATTGTACATATCATGAAATCTAACTGCCTGCTTGTACATTCATATGTGGCATTTTACCGCCACAATTGTATAATTGTAAGTACTGTCTTGATATTCTGTAACTTTGTAACCTTTTGCTAAGCGCCCATATACCCCTGGGTCTGGAGCGCTATACTAAATAAAATAAACAAACAAACATAGTATGGTGTTGCGGCAGACAGGGCAATTGTCAACTTCAGGTGGACAAGATAGCCCTTGCCTGTCATTGATAAACGTTTTTCAATATAGCATTAAATACCACTTTTTGGGGAGGGCACAACTTCTAAAGGTCCTCAGGCAAGTGCCGGATAAACTCAGGTGCAGAATTCCAGCCCTGCGCACCCATGAAAGCAGTATTTATCGTTGAGCCCCCACCTGGGGTTCTGATACTTTTTCTTTGTCGTTTTTAAGGGAACCAGGCTTTGCAGAATGTATGCTTCCTTTAAAAGGAAATTACACATATGTTCGTAATTGGAAATAACTATTTACAGGGCCTGGATGTGAGCCAGGAGGTGCATATGTGAGTTGGTGGGTGGGGTTGCAGGTCAATCGAGGTGTGGAACACCAGTGGAGACGTCCTGGGGTACTGACTCCAAAGACAGGGTGAAGGCTGAGCAGAGGCACAGCGGCCCAGAATGAAATGCGGGCAGCTACTTGTAGATTCTGCTTGTGTTCCCAGCCACTCCTGCAGGTGGTAATATATAATGCAATGATAATCTTAAAGCAAAGTCAGCTCTTGGAGCTAACTACAGTTCATGGTATTACAACAGATCTGTAGATATACAGCCTGGATGGAACCATTGATCACTATTTTGCATAAACATCTAGGTAGCTTTGTAGACTCGTTATCTAAAAGGAAAGAAAGTATACATTTAAGCAGAGTGCATGGCGTTGCAGGCAGAGAACTGGGAAAACTAGGTGGAATATTGTAGTTTGCGACCATCTCACTTTCAGGGTAGCTGGTATAAAGAAACAGGGTGATAACATAGAATGTCACGGAGTTTGGGATCAGCTCATGATCTGTTGCACAGATGTTTGCAAACAGCAGGTCACAGAACTAGGTTTGCCATCAAAAGCATTTGGTCATGCGATCATGTACATTTTCAAATGTGTTCACTGGTCAGTATGATGCACCTTCCCCAACAAAATGAAATATAGTTGACAGTATGAGATTTAGATACACTAACCTAAACTTTACTGAAAAAAACAGGGGCAATGCACTGTTTTACAGTAGGAATACTGTAATTATTCATTACTTATCAACGTACACTTTTTAGAAAAGGAAGAACTGTCTTTTAAAATGCTGGTCTTTGTCAAATTGGATATAGTTAGCTTAATAAAAGTATCATCCAGTTTACTTCTGGTTTGCAATTATTTGAAAGAGAAAGAACTTTTCTTGCCTAGCATTCCCACACAGGCTTTCTGGCACTTTAAGAGTGGAGATGATTTCTGCTCTACTCTCTCGCCATTAGCCCCTTTGAACTTGCAATGAGCAGAGTAAAGAGGGCAGAGAGAGACCAGAGGGCAATAGAGGAAAGCAGTGTGAGCTGTACTTTCATTGAGCATAGTAATTTAAATAGCTAGCTGTGCTACACAAGTGCACATTTCTGTAGCAAGCCAACGGAATGCATAGCAAATTGCAATACGACACTGCTTAATTTATGATCTGAATGGTCTCATTTGGTTGGGGTTCCTGCCATGTGGTCACGGATAGGGTGTTCACCTTCTTGTGTTCAGTAAAGGATCATGGCTTGCATCCTCATGGTGTGGCCGCTGGCGCCTGAACCAACTCAATGAATAAGTCTGTGCAGTGCACATCTTGTTCATCTTTTCTGCTGGGGACTCACTCTGCGATTTACTCCTAGTCTTATACATACGGAGGGCTGCTGCTCTGCTAGGAGAGTCGCGGGTGGAGCCTTTAGGGAGCAGTGGACGTCTACTTTACATTGTATTTTGGACAAACATTTCTTGTGGCTGATGGCCTCCGTTTTTATTCTTCTTCCTCCCTCCACTCCACTCTCCCCCCCACCCCCAGACATAACCCCTGTGTGAAGATGGACCTACAGGGTATTTTTCTTCATCTTTCCTGTAATGTTTCTCTTGATTGTGCTATACTAATGAAGCCTTCCTGATGGGGTGAATTTAGGATGCATGGTGGGGTGCTGAAGAGAGAATATGGGAGCTGGGGGGGAACCCTCCATATACCACCTCCAAGGATAACCTCTCAAAGACCCCAGAGTTCCCCAGACCCTCTTCACGGTCTCACCAGAAATTAGTCTGGTCACATACCTAAATGCCAAATTCTTGGTCAGGAGGCACAGGCTTACCCACCCTGGTCATTAAGGTAGGAGTGTATCCATTGCCTGATCATGCTCTTGCGAGATCTCCGTTCCAAATCTGACTGGGCCATCATAACAGATAGCATATGTCGAAGTCTAGTCAGCCTATGGGAGCGACGGGGTCAGGAATAAAGTGTAGGCCAATTTAAATAATATCCAGAGACTAGAAGAGTGTTCCCCACTGTCCCTCGGTGAGGATAGCTGCTGGCAAAGCAGTGCCATTTTGAATTCTCATCTATCGCAAAGGAGTTCAACTTCACATTGTCCAACATCTCAAATGTACACATAAATACTAACGGGACGTGCGGTTGGTGGTTGCTTATCTGCCATTCATGGGAAATGGTGGCTGCCCAAACTTAGTGCATTGGCCAAGAATGTGTCCAACCCCAACACATTTTTAGGATATTTATACTGTTTAACAGCAGTGTGGCCTACACTTTGGTAACTGTTGGGATTTTGTGCCGCCCTCCTATCAGATGGAAACCTTTTGACTGTGTTGCCTTTTTACGAATGACAGATACAACTTTAGTGCAAGCCAGAATGCGCTCATCAGCCTGAGAACATTTCTCTACAGGCTCTTCTTAAGGTGTTCAAGGACCCTTCACCTGCAGATCGACCAAATGGAAGATACAACCGTCAGACATGAGTAACTGAATGACTAAGACTTGCTATGGGTCCTGAGTCGAAGACATATGTTCACAAAGATGCTAAGTGCCCCGCGCCCCCTCCAAAGGAACCCATGCATGTAATACTAGCCCTAAGAAAACCTCATTCTCCCATTGGCCTGTTGACTATATCGATTTGCTGTCCAGGTGCTACTGTAGCAACCTCACACGCAAACGGCAGTTCCATATCTGTTCTGTGCAGGATAGCATAATCCAGAAAAGGAACATGTACATTTTTACAGAGCAGGTGCTCATTCTGAAGAAACCATTCTAACTTCACCAACAGAGATGCCTGTGTCTCTAATAGAGAGACCAGCAGGATTAGAAGCTGGTGAAAATTGCCCAATTTCTCCAATTTTGCTGTAGAGATAAATTAGCCATGTTTGGCATTTTCTCAAAAAACATTTTGCTTTTTTGCCTGAAAAAATCCAAATATTTGGTTAAAAAACAAGTCACCAAAAAGTGGCGAGTAGTGAAAAAAAAAGTAGTATGTCGGCGAAGCAAAATGGAGGGCAAATTTCACATATTTTGCTTTGCTAGCGGCAATTTCACTCACACCTACAGACTATGCCCATTTTTGATAATACCAATGACACCAACAGTTGCAGAGTGGTCTGCAGATGCTGAAACTCAAGTTTCATACTAGGCGTACTACGTAACAAATCCGGGTATGGGTAGGGAAAGCAAACGCAGGATTTCCAAACTTTAAGCCATGGTGCAGGCGTGTAAAAACAGGACCCGGCAGAAATGATTCAGGCACTGAGTTTACGGATATGCAGTGGAATCAGTACTGCTTGCTGACTAAAGAAGTATCTATAAATGCTGGATACTGACTGATCCAGTTCAAAATACTATGCCCCTGCCAGACTTGCCAGGTTCTCCCTTGATGTGAATGGTGTGTGTGTGTGTGTGAAGTGTGGGTTTTCCCCTGAAAACTCATATTACATGTTCTGGGAATGCCCGGCCGTCAATCTATATTGGCGGAAGGTGGCTGAATTTCTGAATGAAACTGTGGGGGTTCCTCCTGTTATGTCTCCATTGAAATATCTGCTGGGAGATATAGGGAAGGTTGCAGTGGTTACTATAAGATTATTTAATCGTGCCTTTATCGTATCCAAAAAATGTATCCTATGACATTGGAAATCAACACTTGCCCCACCCTGGGAGGAATGGCTAAAAGACTTGGTGTATACCAATGAGAGGGATGAGGCGTTCATTGTTATGGTTACCCCGGCCTGTCGACACAAACACCTGGGCTCATTTTTAGCACATACCTAGCACGAGCGGAGAGACAATCGGATGGGGAATAGCGATGGTCCGGGCTGTGCACTGTGTTGGACCTTGTATCATGGGTGACATGAGGTGTAAATGGTCACTGCAACTGGTTAATGTACTGACTAAATCCATGTCATGTTGCTACTTACTTGTATCTTCATTTGATGGTGCCATGCTGTCCGTATGGTTTCAAATAAAGTATTAAAAAAAAGAAACAACATACTTCTTGAAACCTGGGTGGAGAGAGAAGAAGCTATTCTGTCCATTTCCCAGACTGCCCTACACCTAAAGGAACATATGGCTATTGTCCAGGAAATAGAAAGTAAACATCTTGCACAGTCCCAAGAAATGCAGAAAGCTCAATACGATCGGAAGGAGGTCCATCGTTCTTTTTAGAAAGGACAAAAGGTGTTCTTTCTATTGCTAACCTCTGACAAAAAGATCCTTTCTAAGTGGTTTGTGCCATATGAAATACTGGAAAAAAAGGGCCTTCTAACTATCTCGTCTCACAACCTGATTGGAGATTAAAAACCCAAATCTACCACAAAAATCTTTTTTTTTAAATTTCAATTTTATTAGTTTTTAAAGGTAGAAGTTTGACAATCATTTACAAGCATTTTCCACCAACAAGACATGTAAGAGAATTTTTTTTTAAAACAGTGCATAAAACATATAATGTCTTTGTCGATCACATGCATTTTCAATAACATCATCAAAACCAAATACCCCCTCCCCCTTTTCACATAATACCATCTGAGGGGCTAGAAGAGACCAGTTTTTACATCTGAATCATTTTCAAATCTATAACATAGGGCACATGAGCATAATAGAACCTGCGAATTTGCTGTAGCAGACATTGTCAACCTTTGAGTAGATTGTCTCTGATTTTAATAACACTTTGCACACATTCTTTTTATGTAACAAATTTAGCACGAAATTCTGACCATGCGTTCTCGACTGAGGTGCGATCTCCATGTAGGGCTGCGGTCAGGTTGTCCATTCTATATATGTTCAGGGCAACACCCAACCATTCAGTTTTGCTAGGGAGCATAGCTCTCTTCCATACCATGGCGAGACAGGCTCTTGTGGCCATCAGTAGGCCTTGTATCATTCTGGGTGCTTTCATGGTCGTGTCGTCCGTTTCGACCAGGCCAAATAGGATCAACAGTGGTTGTTTTTCTCTTTCGTCATCGTATAATTCCTTGATCCAGCTGAGAACTTCCGACCAGTAAGCTTGGACCACCTCGCATCCCCACCACATATGCCAATAGTCGGCGTGCTTCCCACAACCCCTCCAGCAATATGGGCTTACCCCTTGATACATTTTAGCCAACCGGAGTGGATCATATTGCCATCTATACATTAACTTGATGGCATGTAATTTGTATTGGCCAGATATAGATGATTTTGCTGTTCCTCTACATCATGGGTGCACAACATACGGCCCGCGGGCCAGTTGCGGCCCGCCATGCTTTTTTTCACGGCCTGCGAGGCACAAAGACTTTCCTAATGGAGGGCAGCCCGCAAGCAGCATCGGCCGCCCTCCATTAGGAAAGTCTTTGTTGTCTTCCGGGCCAGACAAAACATTGTTTTTGAGTGTTTGTGTTGTGTATGTTGAGATGGGGGCTGGGGGGGTGTGTTGGATGTGTATGAATGTTTGTTTTTGAGTGTTTGTATTGTGTATGTTGAGATGGGGGGTTATAGGGGGGGGCATGTCGGATGTGCATGAATGTTTGTTTTTGAGTGTTTGTGTGCTGAGTTGGGGTGTGGGGGGTTCGGGTCTGTATGGGTGCATGCTTGAGAATGTGTGTGGTGAGTTGGGGGGTGGGGGGGTTCGGGTCTGTATGGGTGCATGGTGTATGCTTGAGTGTGTGTGGTGAGTTTGGGGGTGGGGTGTTCTGGTCTGTATGGGTGCATGCTTGAGAGTTTGTTTGGGGCATAGTGTTTGGTCGGGGGTGAGGGGGCCATGGGGCATAGTGTTTGGTTGGGGGTGGAGCCATGGGGCATAGTGTTTGGTTGGGAGTGAGAGGGCCATGGGGCATAGTGTTTGGTTGGGGGTGAGGGACAGGGGGCATAGTGTTTGGTTGGGGGTGGGAGCCATGGGGCATAGTGTTTGGTTGGGGGTGAGGGGGCCATGGGGCATAGTGTTTGGTTGGGGGTGAGGGACAGGGGGCATAGTGTTTGCTTGAGGCGTGGGGATCATGGGGCATAGTGTTTGGTTGGGGGTGGGAGCCATGGGGCATAGTGTTTGGTTTGGGGTGAGGGGGCCATGGGGCATAGCGTTTGGTTGGGGGTGAGGTACAGGGGGCATAGTGTTTGGTTGGGGGTGAGGGACAGGGCGCATAGTGTATGCTTGGGGGGTGAGGGACAGGGGGCATAGTGTTTGGTTGGGGGTGGGAGCCATGGGGCATAGTGTTTGGTTGGGGGTGAGGGGGCCATGGGGCATAGTGTTTGGTTGGGGGTGGGAGCCATGGGGCATAGTGTTTGGTTGGGGGTGAGGGGGCCATGGGGCATACTGTTTGGTTGGGGGTGAGGGGGCCATGGGGCATAGTGTTTGCTTGGAGGGTGAGGGACAGGGGGCATAGTGTTTGGTTGGGGGTGGGAGCCATGGGGCATAGTGTTTGGTTGGGGGTGAGGGGGCCTTGGGGCATAGTGTTTAGTTGGGGGCGAGGGGGCCATGGGGCATAGTGTTTGGTTGGGGGTGAAGGGGCCATGGCGCATAGTGTTTGGTTGGGGGTGAGGGGGCCATGGGGCATAGTGTTTGGTTGGGGGTGGGAGCCATGGGGCATAGTGTTTGGTTGGGGGTGAGGGGGCCATGCGGCATAGTGTTTGGTTGGGGGTGGGAGCCATGGGGCATAGTGTTGCACTCCAGAGTGAACTCAATAAAATAAAGCTAAAACAGGCACAGTTAGGAGATGTACATCCTTTGCTTTTTTGAGGAAACCTGACTCAACGAAGGCCATACTCCTCTTGGGCAACCCAAAGAACAAGTTACTTCTTACCTTGTAACGTTCTTTCAACGGGATGTTCCTCCGACGTATTCCTCATCTTAGATATCTCCTTCCAGCTCTGCTGGCCTCGGAAAATGTTTCCCTCTAGAGGGCGCTGCGCGTCGACGTCCTTCGAGCCGATGTCCCTCGACAGCCGCTGTATCGACGCCGACGTCATCCTGGCTATAAAGGCCGCGCGCAGCGCCCGTTGCTCAGTTCCGTTTTGTAGCCCACAAATATGCTTTCTGGACTAAACTAATCACCCTGAAGGAGCGTAAGCTGCAACAACAAGGGAAGGAGAACTGCGGGGATGGATGGGAGGGTCGATGAGGAATACGTCGGAGGAACATCCCGTCGAAAGAACGTTCCAAGGTAAGAAGTAACTTGTTCTTCGAAGGGATTGTGTCCTCCGACGTATTCCTCATCTTAGATATGCTCCCATAGCAGTATTCTATTATTGGAGGAGGGAGTACTGACTTCATGCTGTCTTCTATTGATGAATATAATGCAGTACAGCCCTTCCAAACCTAGTCTCTTGACTGGAGGAGGAATCCGAATTGTAAAATCGTGTAAAGGTATGGACAGACGACCATGTAGCGGACGCACAGATGTCTTTAACCGGCACACCTCTTTTGAGGGCCGATGAAGCTGCAATACCTCTGGTCGAATGAGCCCTAAGGTTTTGAGGGGGCTCTTTTCCTGCCAATTTATAACATTCCAGAATGGCTAGGATGATCCATCTGGAAATGGTCTGCTTAGTTATTGGTAACCCCAGCTTGTGACCTGTGTAACCTACAAACAGCTGGTCTGCCTGTCTTATCCTGGCTAGTCCACTGATGTAAAAACTTAAAGCCCTTCTAGGGTCTAGCCTGTGTAACCTCTCTTCCTCTTTCCCCGGGTGAGGAGGAGGATAGAAAGATGGTAGGGTAATCTTCTGAGTGATATGGAATTCAGAAACCACCTTTGGGAGGAAATTAGGCTTCACTTACAGGACAACTTTGTCTTTGTGAAAGATAGTGTGAGGGGTTTTACAAGAAAGAGCTTGTAATTCGCTCACCCTTCTAGCAGATGTAAGTGCTATTAATAAAACAGTTTTAAGGGTAAGGAATCTTAACGAACAAGAATGGAGTGGTTCGAAAGGTGTGCCCATCAGGAAAGTTAGGACTAAGTATAAATCCCATAGGGGAACTTGGAATGGTCTTGGGGGATAAACATTGGTTAACCCCTTAAGAAATTGTATTACCAAGGGTAACTTGAAATAGGATGGTTCTTCCGCAATGCGCTTAAAGATGGATAGCGCTGCGAGATAGCCTTTAATGGTGCCAACTTGAAGGCCTGAATTTGCCAAATATAGTAGGAAGGACAAAACCATTGGTGTACCACATGAAAAAGGGTCGATATTCTGTTCTCTACACCAGCTGCAAAACCTGTTCCAACGGCAGCGGTATAAAGACTTTGTCGCTGGCCTCCTTGCCGAAAGCAACACCTCCATAACATCATCAGGGAGGTCCCAATCCTTGTACCTCAGCCTTTCAGAAGCCAAGCGTGAAGGTTGGGGGTTTTGATGTCTGGATGGAGAACCTGACCTCCCTTCTGTGAGAGTAGGTTCTCTCTGAGTGGAAGTCGAATTGGAGGGCAGATGGACAAGTCTAGAAGGTCCGGGTACCACGTTCTCCTGGCCCAATCCGGGGCAATTAGGATCATGGTTCTCCGGAATCTTCTCAACCTCCTGATCATTTGAGGAATGACAGGGACTGGTGGGAACGCGTACAGAAGCGGAAACTCCCAGTCCACTATGAACGCGTCTCTCAGAGCTCCTCTCGTGGGAACTTCCCTTGAGCAGAACAGGTTGCATTTCCTGTTGAGGCTGGTGGCGAACAGATCTACCTGAGGGGTTCCCCAAAGGGCGAAGATCTCTTGAAGGACTTCCTGAGCTAGCTCCCCCTCGTGGGAGACTGTGTTCTGCCTGCTCAGAGCGTCCGCTGTCAAGTTCTTCTCTCCGGCTAGGTGAACTGCCGATAGAGAGATTCCTTCTTGGATTGCCCAAAACCAGAGCTGCATCGCCTCTCTGCACAGGGGTAGTGATCCTACGCCTCCTCTTTTGTTGAGGTAATGCATGGCCACCGTGTTGTCCGTCATTATCAGGACGTTCTTCCCTTGTACAGCTGGCAGGAACGCCTTCAGCGCAAGTCTGATGGCTCTCAGCTCTAACAGGTTGATATGTAGTCTGGACTCCGATGTAGACCAACGACCGCTGATGGTCAAGTCGTTGGCGTGGGCTCCCCACCCCGTGAGTGAGGCATCCGTGACTACTGTTATCTCCGGCCAGGGTTGCCAAAACTGTTCTCCTTTCAGAATGTTCTCCTGACAGGCCCACCACTGAAGGTCTCGAGCTACTCTGTCGAGAACCTGAAGAAGATCTGTCATTCTCCCTGAGAATTGTGACCACTGAGTCCTCAGTGCCCACTGGAGGGATCTCATTCTCAGGCGAGCCTCTGGCACTAGGAAAATGCAGGATGCCATGAGGCCTAGCAACCTCAAAAAGTCGAAGGCTGGGAGACGTTGGGCATGTTGGAACCTGGTAACCATCTGTAGAATATCTTGAGCCCTCACCTCTGGTGGCGAGGCTTTTCCCAGGGAAGTGTCCAGGATCGCTCCTATGAACTGGAGTCTCTGCGATGGTATCATTTGTGACTTCTTTAAATTGAGGGAGAAGCCCAGTCTGTGAAGGGAGTGGCACACGTGATTTAGCGGGATCTGAGCTTGTTCCGAAGAAACAGCCCTGATCAACCAATTGTCCAGGTAGGGGTAGACGTGAATCCCTTCCCTCCTTAGACTTGCCGCCACTACCGACATTAACTTGGTGAAGACCCTCGGGCGGAGGTCAGCCCAAATGGCAGCACTCGAAATTGATAGTGAGAGTTGCCAATTGCGAACCTCAGGTATTTCCTGTGTTTGAGATGGATTGGCCCATGGAAATAAGCGTCCTGAAGGTCCAGAGATACCAACCAGTCCTGGAACTGAAGGGCCTGGAGGATCTGAGAAAGAGTGACCATCTTGAATTTGTCTTTCCTGAGGAATTTGCTCAATTCTCGCAAGTCCAAGATGGGTCTCAGTCCTCCGTCTTTCTTCGGAATGAGAAAGTAAGGGGAGTACCAGCCCTTGTTCCTCTCCGCTACAGGTACCGGTTCTATGGCACCTTTCTCTAGCAGGTCTAAAGATTCCTGCAAGAGGAGCGGATCTGGAGCTTTCTGAGAGCTGATCCCCGGTGGATGACTCTGAGGTATATGTAGGAAAGGTAGGCAGTAACCTTGGGCAACTGTTTCCAATGCCCAAGCATCTGACGTGATAGCCTGCCATACCGCCAGATGTTGAGTCAACCTGCCTCCTACAGGTGTCCTGTGAGGGAAGTCCTCAGAGTGGTTTTGGGGCGGCTGATGCAGATGCCGATGGTAAAAAGGCACCTGCTGTTGCTGCGGCTTTTGAATATCTACCTCATCCACCTCGGGTAGTTCTTCTTTGTCCCCTTTGAGCCGGTCGTCCTCTACCTCTTCCGAATGCGGAGTAGAAGCGAAAGGACTTGCCCCTCGCAGAGGTTCCTGTGGGACGAAAAGGTGTCTGACGGATTGCAGCTCCTAGGGATTTTGCTGCTGCTTTTGAAGTTTGCAGTTTCTCTAAACTGTCATCCGCCTTTTTCCCGAACAAAGAAGAGCCATCGAATGGCATGTTCAAGAGCCTGGCTTGCATATCTGGGGCAAAACCAGACTTTCTCAACCAAGCGAATCTCCTGGTTGTTGTACTTGCCGCCATTGCTCTGCTGATACTGTCAGCCGAATCAATGCCCGTCTGGAGGGATTCGCACATAGCGTCTTTACCGTCCTGTATAATATTCAGGAACGCATCCCTTTCTTCTCCCTCCGGGATGCAGTCAGCCGCTGTAGAAGCACACTCCCAAAGTGTATGGCTGAATCTAGCAAGGGTGCAAGTAGCATTAACAGATTTTAACGCCATGCTACATGCTGAAAAGACTTTCTTTGCCATAGCATCATATTTCTTATCGTCCCTGTCCTGTGGGACGGTAGGGTAAGCCGTCTTGACATCGGTAGAGGATGCTGCCTGTACCACCAGACTTTCTGGGGATGGGTGTTTAGACAAAAACTCCGGGTCTGTAGAGGATACCCTGTACTTTGTAGACAGTTTTTTATTTACTGCTGGTATGACATCTGGGGTTTCCCAGTTTGTCATGATCTTCCTCTGAAGAGCTTTATGAAAAGGCACCACAGGATCCTCCTGTGGGCCTTTGTCAAGAATATCCGTGAGGTCATCTTGTTGGAAAGATTGTGAAGGTGCAGACCACCCCATAAACTCTGTGATCCTGGCCATGAAGGCTCTATAGGGGGTTTCAGCATGTTCCCCCGGGTCTGGCCTAGCAAACTCCACCTCAGGGGAGGTGTCTAACCCACTTGCCTCATGTAAGGAATCATGAAGATCCTTTAACCTGCGTTCTTCAGAGGAAAATTCCTCTCTAATTGGGGTTACAGGTCCCTGCAACTCAACTGTGTCTTCCTGTTCAGACAATTCACCCTCTTCCAATATTGAGGACATAGTTCTCAATTGTTCTGAACTCATAAAGTGTGTAAACCCCATTTCCAAGGCCGAGGGTGCCGAACTTGTCATAATCGGCCTCGAAAACGTTGATGTCGTCGACGCCGACGCGAAGGCTTCGAGCGTGGCGTCGAAAACAAAGGCGGAGGCCTCGAAGACCTCGACAGAATTGGGATTCTACTCGACAATCTCGAAGCCATCGACGTCGAGGACCTGGGCATAGACACTGGGTGTGTCGTAACCGTGACTTTTCTTGGCGTCGACACCGATGTCGAAGCTGGCGTCGAGTCGACAGACTCGTGTGTCGAAGGTCCCTTCGACAACGGCGTCGAAGACATCGACCTCAACGGAACTTTCGTCGACGGCGTTTGGAGGAAGGTTTGGAGGTCATAGTCCTGCTCGAGGGTTCGTGACGCGCTCGAGAGGTTTCCTTCGCCGGGTACTGCGACTCGCGGCGTTTTTGACCTTTGGGTCTTTCGACCAGAGCATCGCTCTCGGCAGCGTTCGAGGGGGTCGAGGCCGCTTTCTTGAAGACGCTCATCATATTTTTGCCGAATTCCTCCCATTCAGCCCGGGAACTATGTTTCGTGGGGCACGGGATTCTCTTTGGCGAAACAGAGGAAGACGGAGAAGGGGATCTTCGACGTCTCCTCTTCGAGTGCTTCGATCTCGAGGAGTGATGAGACCCACTCCGAGATCTGGAGCGCGAATGGTGACGAGGAGACGAATGTCTCAACTTCGTCGACGAAGAAGAAGCTTTAAAAGTCTTACCTTTCTCCAGCTTCCCCCTACGCTCCTTCAGGGCCTTAGCTGTCATGGACATACAGTCCTCGCACTCCGAACAATGGTGTTCAGCTCCCAAACACCACAGACAAACTCTGTGAGGGTCAGTCAGCGACATCTTTTTCCCACAATCTCGGCATTTTTTGAAGCCGGATTGAGGAGTTGTCGGTTCCGACGAAGAAGCCATCGAGTACGGATCGAATACCTCGAGGTAAATAGGTTTAACCTGACAAAACTGAGCAACGGTATTCTGAGGCACTGAGTACGCGCGGAAAAACGGAACTGAACAACGGGCGCTGCGCGCGGCCTTTATAGCCAGGATGACGTCGATACGGCGGCTGTCGAGGGACATCGACTCAAAGGACGTCGACGCGCAGCGCCCTCTAGAGAGAAAAATTTTCCGAGGCCAGCAGAGCTGGAAGGAGATATCTAAGATGAGGAATACGTCGGAGGACACAATCCCTTCGAACAACAAACTATAGCAGTCCAAAATAACGGAATGTCCAATCAAGGGTCAATAAAATATATATAATTTAATTAAACAGACGATATACAATAACTAAATCGAAATAAATGATAACAATGGAAAATGTATAGTACAAAATGTAAGTTTGAAATGCAATAAAAACCCCTCAAAAACATATTCTTTTTCCATGTGTTTAATACAAAATGGGGGTTGAAAAAGCCTCCTGACCGGTCCCGCCTACCGCCGCGCCCACTTACTTTTTGGCCCACTATAGTCCTCATGTTAGGTACTTTCGGCCCTCTGTCAAAATCAGTTGTGCACCCCTGGTCTACATATTTGTAGCCAATTTTTGTGAGAACTGCCTGCCCATGTCTGATTCCCATCTGTTCTTCAGTGTGAGGGATGGTGTAATAGTGACCTCAATCAATGCCAAGTACATTGCACTTATTAAACCTCTAGAGCTCGTACATGTGTTAAGAATTCTTTCAAACGGGGTGAGATCCCTTTGTAGCTGGTTCTTCCATATCGCCCTTGTCATCACCCCCTTGAGTCTCAAGTATAGGAAGACCGAAAGCGGGCCTATGCCGAGTGCCTCCTGAAGCTCCTGAATAGTGATGAAGGTGCTATTTCTCCAAAGTTGACCAGCCCTTTCTAATCCCGCATCGTACCAGGTCTCAAAGCTCCCTGGGTCCGGGATCGCGTCTCGGATCCCTGGTGCCCATAAGTGTCCCAGGGGAGAGGGCCACGTCGTAACTCCCTCCATTTTCTTGCCGGGCGTCCATATTGCCCATATTGTTCCAATAATGGGGTGTGTTTCGATGCTATTTTGTAATTGGGGCCCCGGAACCCACAGCCATTCACCTAGGATGAATGGACGGAGATGGTAGTTGTCCAGAGCTATCCACTGTGGTTCTGACTGCTGCCTGACGTACGGGCGGAGGACACGCAATTGGGCTGCCCTATAGTATGTTTCTATGTCCGGGAGGCCTACCCTGCATTGTCCTTTCGGAGTTGGAGCAAAGATCGGGGAACTCTAGGCTTTTGGATTTGCCACAGGAAGGTTAAAAGGGATCTTCTAGTATCCGTAAAGTATTCTTGGGGCATTTTAATGGGAAGCATTTGGAACAGGTAGAGTATTTTGGGGAGAATCACCATTTTTATTACATTTAAACGGCCCAGCCAAGAGATGGTGAGTCTGGACCACCTTTGAATATCTTTTTGAAGGGCAAGTGAAAGTGGGGGGAAATTAGCTTCGTATAGGGATCCCAGGTCTCGAGTAACATTGATGCCCAGGTATCGGAGCGTGGAGTGGCTGACCTTCACTCCTAGGGGGGCAAATCGTTCCGCTTCGGAATCTCTACTTTTATCAATTGGGAGGAGGATCGACTTTCCGGTGTTAATTTTCAGGCCAGCCAATTCATCATATTCTTCAATTATGCTGATCGCAGCCGGGACAGAATTTAGGGGATCAGTTAGGTGTAGTAAGATTTCGTCAGCGTAGAGGCCTAGTTTATATTCACGTTCTCCCACTGTAATTCCCTTAACTCTACCATCCTGCCTTAGTTTCTGCGCCAACGGTTCAAGGGACAGCATGAATAATATCGCTGACAGTGGGCAACCCTGCCTTGTTGCCCTTTCCAAAGGAAACCATCGTGAGTAGCCTCCGTTCACTGTCACTGACGTTGTGGGAGATGTATACAATGCTTTCATGGCGCGGCAGAGCCTCGGCCCCATCCCATTCCAGACTAGTACCCTTTCTAGGAAGTCCCATGCCACCCTGTCAAAGGCCTTCTCAGCGTCTAGTGACAGAAGGGACGGATCCCCTCCCATTCCCTGTGCTTCATGAATTAAATGAAATGTTTTCCTCATGGTGTCCGCACCCTGTCTCCCTATGACGATGCCAACTTGATCAGAGTGTATAAGTCGTGGTAAGTACGTTTCGAGTCGGTCCGCAATGACTCTAGCATATATTTTGGCATCAATGTTAAGAAGAGAGATGGGGCGATAAGAGCTACAACATTTGGGGTCTCTCCCTTCTTTTGGAATGACAGCGAGAAGGGCCTGAGAGAAGGACGGGGGCGCTTGGCCTGTTGCAAAGATGTGGTTGAATAAGGATGCAAGGAAGGGGGCGATGAGTGTGGAGAATGTCTTATAAAAACTGGGCGTAAAACCATCGTCCCCCGGGGCCTTTCCCGTCTTTAGGCGTTTTATGGCTTCAGTAACTTCTTCTTCTGTGACTGGTGTATCTAAGGATTCAGCCTCTATGGATGTAAGTGTGGGGATCCGAACCTCTTTAAGGTATGTGTCAATACTTCCTAGGGGCGGGGGGGGTCGCATGTATATAAATCTTCATAAAAGAAGGCAAATGCTTCTTGTATTCCTTCCGGAGATGTTACTGTCGTATCTATGAGGGTGCCATCAGTCCTTTCAATGAGATCAACCCATCTTTCTGCCTTCTGCGCTCGGAGACGGGCCGCCAGGAGGGCATCTGCTTTGTCGACCTTTTCATAATATTTTTGTTTTAGGTATTGTAGAGTTTGAGCTGTTTTGCCCACGATGAGTATTTTAAGCTCTTCTCTGAACTGTCTGGCTTCAGCGATATACTTGGGTCTATCACGTGGGGAGGACTGTGCCAATTTTTGGGCTGTAGAGAGCTTCTCCCTAATGTTCTTTTCTATCAGGGTGCGTTCTCTTTTTTTTTGGCCCCTTCCCTAATAAGCACCCCCCTCCAAGTGGCCTTGGCCGCCTCCCATACAGATGTCTTCCCAACCTCTCCTGTATCATTGGTAGAAAAAAATTGCTCAATCTCAGTTTCAAGAGTTTCTTTGAAGACCGAGTCAGCCCATGAGGAGTCATTGCATCTCCATTTAGTGTTCCGAGGGGCCAGGTCGTTCCAGCATATATCCACCATAACCATGTCATGATCCGACCACGCAGCGGGGTGTATATTCGCTGCGCGGAATATCCGCAGGAGGCCATTGGCGAGGAAGATGTTATCGATACGCGTGAGCGTGTCGTGGGGGAGGGAGTGGAAAGTGAAGCCTCGATCCGCTGGGTGTAGATGGCGCCAACTGTCAGTGAGGCCATTTAGGTCAAGGGTTATTTTGATTTCAGCTGCATCTCGGGAGGTGGGTGGGTTAAGTGCATCTGCTGTAGTTTGTCTATCCACTTAACTATCCATCCACGTATTAAAATCTCCACCAAGAGCTATGTGTCCCTGTGCCATGTTAAAAACCTTCTCAGTGATTTTGGGAAGGTACCTATTCTGCCCTTGATTAGGTGCATAAAGTGTGGCAAGAGTGACAATTGTGCCACGAATGTTTCCCACAACTACAAGAGCCCTTCCCTCCTTGTCTCCTTGTCCGTCCAAGACTCAAGAGTTGCCATCCGGAGGCGTTTGCAAATTAAAATACCCACTCCTGCCTTTTTTGAGATTCCAGAGCTCCAGAAGGAAAGGCCTACCTCGCGAGATGGAACCACTTTCTCCTCCCCTTGTCGGTATCGTGTTTCTTGGAGAAATAGAATATCTATGTTTGACCGCCTTAATTCTCTGGCCACCATGGATCGTTTTGTGGGGGGAGTTCAAACCCTTCACATTAAGTGTGCATATGCGTAATGTATCGTTAGTCAATGTAGGTGACATCTCTAGCTTCGTGTGAATATTTAAATGACCAAATCGTCTGCTTCATTGCCCATGTTATGTTTGGTAGTGCAGTGTGTGATTCATCTTTTTTGAATTGGGTCTCAATACGTCCTGAAGAAGTCAAGGATTGACCCGTCCGTTCGTGTCCTGTCCCTTCATGGTCCCATTCTGTATTCTTCCGCCCTCCAGGTCTGCCTTCTGATGCATTATATGTCGTTCTTCCACCCCACCCTCCCGTCCCTCCCCTCCCCTCCCCTCCCCTCCCCTCTCCTACCCTCCCCTCCCCTCCCCTCCCCCCTTGCATTCGGGGTCCGGCCCGTCCAGGTTAACATCACCTAGTCGGTCTCGGACCACCATTGGAAACCGCGAAACAAGCGGTCCTATCCTAATGTGAACATGTCTAACAGTGAGCCCCCAACCAAATACTCATAGTTCAACAAAACCAACTTAAAAATATGAATTCGGACCCCCTTCTTGGGCATTGTTCCAGTGCCTATTTTACCTCATATTTCTATCAGGGCACCCCGAACATGCAGGCCCCAATTCGTCGTTTGTGCGACAGAAAAGAAACAATTAGACATGAACTCTGACCTTGGAATCGGGTGCATCGTTGGCATATGCCGAGCATAAGTTCCCCTTGAAACAAACTTAAAGTACGCCAATCTTCGCCGGGTAGCGCTCCAGCACCCACCTTCAGCCATACCATTCACCCCACCTTTACTTTGCCTCGTGCGGCCTGATGCGACAATCTGGAATCTGGGTTAATGCTCCATGTCCTGCGAATTGTTCATCCTCCTGAACTTCCCGGATCCCTGAATCCTTCTGCGCCGCGGGTCCTTAGTGCGCCACTCACCCTCCTCTCTCTTCGTTTCACTGAGGGAGGATCCCTCTCCCTGGGGACCCATCAGGTACGCTATACAGTCTGCAATGTCCTTTTCTGAAACAAGTTTCATTGTCGAACCCTCCCAATCAATGGTGAGTGAGAAAGGGTAGCCCCATCGGTATCTGACTCCTTTGTCCTTCAGCATCTTTATAATTGGGGAGCACTTCTTCCTCATTGCCAGCATGAGTGATGATAAGTCTTGGTAGAGTGAGATATATGAGTCATCCGTGAAAGTTGTGAAATGTGTCTGGCCTTTTCTAGGATCCGAGCTCTGTCCGCATAGTTGTGAAATCGAGCTAGTACTGATCTCTGGCCTCCTGGTCTGCCTCCAGCTCTATGAATGCGGTCAATTTTGGGTTCGTCCACCGATTCATCTTTAAAAAGAAGCTTCAGAATGGTGTGCAGGGTTTGCCTTCTTTTTCGGGAACGCGAACACATGTATGTTGTTACGGCGTTCCCTGTTTTCGAGATCATCAACCGTTAGGAGTATTTTCTCTTCTCTGTGTTCCATCTCTGCGATGCGATGGTCCATTTGGGCCTCCAACGTATTCAGGGAGGTTTGATTATGTTCGACTTGTTCCAGCCTATCCTCCATTTTGTCCATCCTTTGTGTGATTTTGTCTATTTTGCTGCCTATGTCCGCTCTCATGCTTCTCATCTCGGTGAGTAGGTCAGCGACGTCCGCCTTGGTTGCAGCTGCATCAGACCCTGCAGTCGACATCTTGGACTTAGTGAGTGACTTCAGGGGTTCGTGAGTTGGTGTAAACTTATACTTCGCCAGTTTGCCCTTAAGGTCCATGGACGGCGGGACCCTGGCGATGAGGTGTGTGAGTCTTAACTGTGCGTGGGAAGACTACAACGCCAGGGTGGTCATTTGGGAGATATTTGCTTGTATATACGAGCCCTGTCCTCCGGTAGCCAGACGTGGCAGAGGCAAGATGCTATTGAAAGCCCCCCTTAACAAACGGCCTCTTGCATGTGACCGTGTACCATTTGGTTCTTCTTGTTTCTATTTTATTTGGGTGGGGACTTTTCTGTATTGTGGCCCATCAGAAGACTCTGGGGCGATTCCCCAGGGAGACAGACATCAGTTTGTGGCCCGCGTGCGACCACACTAGTTAGTCCTCATGCGCGCGGTCGACACCAAGCGGAATGCTGGAGCTCTGTTCGTAGATCTGGTAAGCTTAAAAGGATATGGGGGATCTGAGGAGGGCACTCACCCTGTCCCACAGGGGCCCAGCCCTCAGTCCTTTGCTGCCTGAGTGAGATCTTCTAGCGCCCTTTATTGCAGAGGACCTATGGCGCTGTAGCTTGTTCCGCCTTTCCGGGGTCCCGGCATCATGTTGTCCGACCCAGCCAGTAGTTATGCCCCTCGCAGGTCGAGGAGAGTCAGGGAGTCGAAAAGGAGAACGGATTTATGACAGGCGCTGAGCCGGTCAACGGGCTCACACCCCGTGCAACTTTCCGGACGTGCTGGCACCCAAGAGAGGGCCCGCTTTGTCCGTAGCGTCCGAGAAGAGTCTACGTGTGATGAGATGCTGGGCCAACTCGAGCAACTGGACTGGGAGGAGCGGGTGCTGTGTCTTTGTTGGTCAAGGGTGATTCTATGCTACGCGGGAGTGCATAGTCTTCACGCGGGCGTCCCCGTCTACTGTGACCGCAGTACGCACCCGTGGTGAAAACGACAGCAGAGACCGCTTAATCTGGGCTTGTTCCACGGCAGCCTCCTCACAGGTGTGTAGGGACGGCGCCGGCAGTACCTGGTAGTCAAGCGGCCCTTTTCCAGGTCCTTCGTTCTCAGAAGTGGGGGTGTGCACAACTTCCTAAGGGCTGTGAACGATTAAGGTGGGTTCCATGGGGCCACCTAAGGGACAAGCGTGTCTTTGCACATTTACCTTTAGATGGGCCCTGGTAGCGGTGTGCGTCGCTGAACACGCCCTGGTTCGGCGCGTATCACGGCTCTGTGAATGCTAGAGAGCGCGGCGGGAGCTCGTAGGCCTTCTCTGCCTTCCTGCGCCAAACTATGCAGAGGGGGATTTCTCCTCGAAAAAAGCTCTGTTTCGGGTCTGGTTTTCTCCCACTGCGTCCTGAGCACTTCCGACCCCAAAATCTGTTGATATTCCAGCCGGAGGGGGGGGGGTCTCATGGTGGGGGCTCACTCCACTTTTCGGGTGGCCAATCTCCCACAAAAATCTTTTAAACAAGTACAACATAGACCCAGTAGAAACATCTTCTGTGACAATGGCCCCATTAGTGATAGACAGAAGCCCAGAACCAAATTTGTTCTCTCTGGATTTCAAACCTAAACAGGAGGACATTCAGGATCTATTGTTTCAGTTTCCTGATGTCTTTAATGAAAACCCTGGCAGGGTTAAAAGCTTCATGCTCCACATTAGGACCCCACCAGGAAACGTGGTGAATTTAAAACCCTATCGCATCCCTGAGACTAGGAAAGAAACAATTCTCAGGGAGGTAGATAGCATGTTGGAAGCAGATCTCGTGGAGCTCTCAGCGAGCCCTTGGTTCTTGCCAATAGTCCCAGTCGCTAAACCAGATCAGTTGTGGAGGTTCTGTATTGACTTCCAAAAGCTAAATCCCATCTCCCAGTTTGACATTTATCCTATGCATAGGATTGACGAGTTAATTGACAAGCTGGGACCAGCTAAATACATCTCCACAACTGATGTAAGAAAGGGCTTTCGGCAGGTTCCTCTGAATCACTCCGACAAGGAGAAAACTGCTTTCTGTTCTCCCCGGAGGTTGTAGTCCTTACTTTTGGACTGCATGGGGCCCTGGCCACCATTCAAAGGCTTATGGACAATGTATTGCAACACTTTTCCCATTGCGGTGGCACATATCTAGATGACATTCTGATCTACAGCCAGACTTGGGAAGAACATCTCTT
This sequence comes from Ambystoma mexicanum, assembly GCF_040938575.1. Classification (NCBI taxonomy): domain Eukaryota; kingdom Metazoa; phylum Chordata; class Amphibia; order Caudata; family Ambystomatidae; genus Ambystoma; species Ambystoma mexicanum. Next base: position 905,627,153 of record NC_090939.1, read on the forward strand.
CCATCTTTATGAAATAGTGAGGTCTCTAAGGCAGGCTGGCCTAACTGCTAACCCCAAGAAGTTCCATCTTGCACAGTCAGCCGTCAAGTACCTTGGGTTTTTTGTTGGGTATGGGTTGGTGCAGTCCCAACTGGAAAAATTAAAAACCGTCCAAGAAACATCTCCCCCTTAACCCAAAAGGGATCTTCGGGCGTGTCTGGGGCTCACTGACAATTACTGCAGATTTAACCCTAGATACGGAACTATCAACGCAGGTCTAACAGATCAACTTAAAAATGCAGAACCCCAGAAACTTAGATGGAAGAAACGAGATCAGGATGGCTTTGATATGCGAAAGCACATACTCTGCAGTTAGACTGTTCTTAAGGTACCTAATTTTAACAGAGAATTTACCCGGCAGTCAGACTTGTCCAAGGTAGGTCTTGGCATGATACTGTCCAAGGAGTATGAGGGAGTAGAGCACCCCATCCTGTATATCAGCAGGAAACTCTTTCCTCGCAAGAAGAAAGACACATACTGTGAAGGTGCGGCGTTAGGAGACAGACATAGGAGTTTTGGTATACTCTGTATTCTTTTATTGAAAGTAAAATAGCATGGGATGGGGGAAAATGCTTAACTTTCCCTAATCATACGAGGGCTTTTCCCTGCCTCAATAAAACTAACTAATATCGTTGTCACGGTGTGCAAAATCAAGTTCTCCGTCCTGTGTCCAAAACCTAATCTGACCCTCACTTTCTAAACTAAATGTTGTGAGAAACCCGAGGGTATTCTCCCAAGTAGACCCCAGGAATCCCTTATTTAGGTGGCCAGGGAAGAACTGGCCCTCTCAGATCCCAACCCCAGGGGTAGACGAAAGAAGGAGGAACACCTGGGTAGGGGAAGCCAGGGTTATGCTCAGGGGAACACACCACAATACTGTGATACACAGTATTATATCGGAGAAGGAGAGGAGGACGCTAAGACCTTTGTGGGTTGCACTACATCGGCCTCCCTTCCTCCCATTGAATCTTTCTTGCCCAGATCCAACGACCCCCTCCTTATATAACAAATTCCATAAGATCCCAAACCCTTTTACGCCCAGAAACTATCTCTCCCAGAATCCCTGTATTCAAATGTCTTACCCGAATACTCCCGGTCATTCTTTTCCATGTCCTGCTGGCCCTTATTTTCCGACCTCTCAATTGGCATTGACAAAACACTACCATTCCCATAATCCCCCCTGTTCATTGCACAATAATAATCCTGGTTATTCCAATTTTTTTCCTATCCCCTACCAATTTCACACTTCTGAGTTTACCAACCCCCCTAGTATGAAGGTTATAATTGCATATAACACCTTTTCCCCTTCCAACCCTGTAGGATACTTGGAAACTTTACCCCTCCCCCTTCTCACGACACAAAAAGCAATGGACTAACAATAAACCGTTTACCTGACATGTCCCAACAGCAGGGTCAGGCAGAGTCAGGCAATTGACCAGAATCACATGCACCTGACGGCCCTTTTCATTCCCCACAGGGATAAAAGGTGGAGCACGAGAGCACAATACAAGCCAGGCAGACCGCACAACGAGACAGCTATCCAGGAAAAGCAGTTCAAGATGAGGAGAAAGGCGGCAAGAACCGAAATGTGACCAGGAGAGAAGCGACCTTGCCCTTTCCGACCCAGACCAGCGAAGCCTCCGTGGAAGGAATCGTAAGACAGAGAACAATAGACAGCGTCTGATTAAGCAGATGTCACCGGTACATGCCTACGCTGATAAGCAGGACAGAGAAAGACGCCTGCTACCGTGGTACCGTCCTAGACTCTAGATACGAGGAAAACCAAGTGGTTCAATATAGCTGGTGAGTCGATGGGAGAACCAATAAGAAACCAAACTGTGTTGAATGAAAGTCGCAAAGTGGCACATTGAGGAAAGTTCAAAGAACTGTAAACTCTTACGGGAAAACCAGTTGCAGAGGGGTCCGGCACCACGTGGGTCCCCACTCGAGACACTCTGGTTGATCCTGTGGTGAATGAAACAACTGACAGCAGGAGGTCCTAGGAGAGGCGCGAGGAAAAGGTTAAAGTGGAAATACAGGGGTCTAGTAAAATCCCCATAGAGTCGAAAGTCTTTGACTGACAAACCATTGAGAACGCAAGGGAAGTAAATCCTGCATGATAAGAAAGTAAAAGGAATTGTGAAGTGGCAAGAGTGAACTCGACAGAGGGATGCCAAAAAAGAGGGGCAAAGCCTAAAGTCCCAATGAACAGTGTGTTGACAAAAGTGAACCTGACAGAGGGTTGTCCACGGTTTAAGGTTTGTGAATGCCACAAGAGAAATTGATTTGGAAAGCCGTAGTGAACCAGACAGAGTGAGGCTAACATTCAAGAAGGGTTTTAGCACGCAAGAGGGGGATCCAAGGGTGAAAAGTTGTCACCCAAAGACTTGTGAATGTCACAGGTGAAATTTTATGAGAACTGTTTTTTTTTATAACATATTTTATTGGTTTTTAAACATACATACATATAATACACCAACAGTTTCCCCCCACCCTCCGTCCCCTCAACACCCGGGTTGGTTCATCACTCCATTCATGTCTTGCCGCTCAGCACTTTGCTTTCGGGGTCTGCATTCCTCACCATGTCCCGTATAGTGGGCGTGTACCTCTCTTTTTTTTTTTAACCGGCGGGTCCTACATCACATGGTCCTCCCACTTTCCCCAGATCTGGATGGCTTTTGCCGAGCACCCCCGTGCTGTGTAGATTCTATGCTCTTTCGCTGCACAGATGTCCATTTCGTTTGACCACTGGGCCACTGACGGGCCTTCCGGGGCTCCCCATTTCTGTGCTATATCACGTTTTATCAGACGCATTGCAATGGAGAGAAAGATACCCTCCCATTTATTCGGGATATTCTCATCTGGGGCCCACAGTAACATTGTTGCAGGCTGTGGCATTATTGTGCGCCCCAGGGTTCTTGTTAATAGTTGACATCATTGCGTCCAGAAGTTCTTGATTTTAGGGCAGTCCCAGAGAAGGTGGATGAAAGTGCCCTCCTCCCCCCGGCATTTCAAACAGTTGGGGTCCTCCACCTTCCCCAGCCAAATAGGGCCCTTCGGGGGTAATACACCCTGTGGAGTATCTTAAACTGTACCAGTCTAATCCTGGAGTCTATTGCGATTTCGCGTGGGTGCATAAGTATTTGGATCCAGTCGTCTGAGTCAATGGGCCCCACGTCTCGTTCCCATTTGTTTTTAAGACTGACCAGATCCGGAGTGGCGAACGCATTAATCACCTTGTACAGAATAGTGGTGACCTTCGCGGGAATGTGCTGTGTCAGTAAGTTGCGTTCCAGAGGTGTGTAATCTGGTATGTCGTCAAGCTCTTGCCTATGTGCATTAATGGCATATGTTAATTGGAGGTAGTGGTAATGTTCTGTGGCAGGTATTCCGAATCTCTGCTGCAGGGTTTCGAATGGGAGGATGGAGCCATCAGCTATAATGTCTCCTATTGTAGTTATCCCAGCCTCCACCCACCGGGTCCATACAGCCAACTTTTGTAGCTCCTTCAACCCATAGTTGTGCCATAGTGGCTGTGCCATAGTGATCCTGTTCCCCCAGCCTATGTGGGTGTGTGCCTGCCTCCAGATCATTGCGATATGGGTGGACATTGTTTGTGCGGGGGGCTTGGTTAGGGTCTGGTATGGTGTTTCCAGTGGTGGGGTGCCCTGGATGATGGGTTCCTCCGCTCTAATGTGTGGTTGTTCGGGGTCTCCATGAAGGAGGTCATTAACTACATTTAGTTGACAGGCCCAGTAGTAGGACCTGAGGTGTGGGAGTCCTATGCCCCCCTCCCAGATGGATCAGTGCAGCGTGGTCAGCGCGATTCGAGGCTGCCCGCCATTCCATATCAGTTTCCCGACTAGGCACTCCACTCGGTTAAATTCCGTATTTGGTATGGCCAATGGGGCATTTTGCAGTACATAAAGGAAGCATGGAAGTGCCATCATTTTAAAGGGGGCCGATCTGCCCATGAGTGTAAGAGGAAGGAGCATCCAGTGCTGTACATCCCCGGTGAAGCGATCGATTAGTGGATGCAGGTTGTGTGCCACATATTCCGAGAGAGTCCCAGAGACCCATATGCCCAGATAGCGGAAATCTTCCCTCTCCACCCGATATGGCACGTCCCGGGGAACTGCCAGGTCGTCACCCTTCACTGGGAATAGGACCGATTTACCCCAGTTAACGGAGTCCACTGAATTCCCCAAAAGTCATCAACATTCGGGTTATGATTGGGCATGCGTGGTCTGGGTTCTGAGATAGAGTAGCAGGTCATCCGCATATAGGGATAACCTGTCCTCTTGTCCGTCTGGCCAGTGAAAACCTGACCATGTGGTGACCTGTCTGAGCTATTGGGCAAGCGGTTCGATCGCTCGGGCGAATAGAAGGGGGGGATAGAGGACAGCCCTGTCGGGTGCCTCTGCCCAGTGAGAAGGTCCCGGAGGTCCAGCCATTCACCCTGACCGCAGCCATTGGCGCCTCGTATAGAAGCTTAACCCAGCTGAGAAAGGTCTCACCAATGCCCATGCATCTCATTATTGCCCACAAACTTTCCCACACCACTGAGTTGCACGCTTTCTCAAAGTCAATTGCTAAAAGAGCAAGTGGCGCGTCGAGGCTCTGGGCTTTTTCCAGGAGTAGGTGCAACCTGTTTAAGTTCATTCTGGTCGATCTTTGCGGCATAAAGCCACACTGGTCCAGATGAACCAAAGAGGGTATGACCAGTTGAAGTCTATTGGCCAGTACCTTGGCCAAAATGTTTGCTTTGCTGTTAATAAGCGATATCGGCCTGTACGATGTGCACCGGTCAGGGGGCTTTCCTTGTTTGGGAATAACCACAATATTGGCCGTTCGTAGGTCCAACGGAAGGGTGCCCTGTTCTTTGGCTGCAGGAATAGATCCCGGAGGGGGGTTGTATTCTTGTTGCTGACCAGCTTCCTCCAGGTCTCAGCCGGGAAACCGTTGGGGCCTGGTGTCTTCCCGGATTGTAGCTGGGACATGGCCTCCACGATTTTGACTTCATCCAACTCCCTATCCAGATGTGTTTTCTGCTGCTCCGAGAGGTGCGGGAGCACAATCTCATCCAGAGGGGACGGATCTATCAGTGATGTTGGGGCGGTGTAAAGTGTGGCATAGAAATTAGCGAAAGCCTCCGCTATTTCTGGGTCTGTTTGGGCCGGTCCATTGGAGTCCTCCGTGATCTGCCTGATGTGTCTGTGCCCCTCCTCCCGACGTTCCAGCCAGGCCAATAGTTTGCCGGCTTTGTCGCCGTGTTTATAAATTCTGGTCCTTGTCTCCCTATGCACTTGCTTTGCGTTATCTAGCGCAGTGTTGTGAAGGGTTGCTCTGGCCTTCACGAGGGAGCGGTGGGTCTCAGGGGTGGGGGTGGAAACATATCTATTTTCCCATTCCTTTAAGGCTTCCTCTGCCACCGTAACTTTCTTATGGTGTTCTCTCCTTTTATTGCACGTCCAGGCTGTTATTTCCCCTCTAAGTACCGCCTTATGAGCTTCCCATAATATCACCGGGTCCTCTATGGAGCCCGCGTTTATTTCAAAGAATTAGTTAGATTTTTCGGTAATGTGTTCCACGAATTCTGGAAGGCCTAGATAATAATTATTTAGCCGCCAAGTCCTGGGAGGCAGGGGTCTATCTGTTTGGAGCAGTACTTCCAGGGGAGAGTGGTCAGATATGCTGCGGGGAAGGAGTTCTGCCGCTTTTACCCTATACGCTTCGGGAGTCGGAAGGAAGAAGTAATCCAGCCTGGACAGGGACGCATGGGCTCCCGAGTGAAAGGAAAAGCCCTGGTCTGTGGGGTGGAGGTCTCTCCATAGGTCACTCAAGCCTAGAGCTGTTGCAAAGGTCGCTAGCCGCGTGGGCTTGTTTGGATTTCGATTCCGTATGTGAGTCCGGTCCCGTGTAGTACACATAACATCATTAAAATCCCCCCCCCAGGATCCATAGATCAGGTTGTTGTTGTGCCATCAATGCCGTTACATCCCTCAGGAGAACATCCCCCAGCCCCGGTAGGGAGAATATTGCCAGAATAGCCACCATCTCCCCCACAGTGTGCCCCTGAGTTGCACAGAACGGCCGCTGGGATCTAGTTCCACTGCCGACAGTACAAAGGGGAGCCGTTTGTGTAAGAGGATCAAGACTCCCCGGGAACCCATCGTGTACCCTGTGTGATAAGCTAATCGATAGTTGGTCCTGCGGCAGAACCGGCAGGTCGAACCCGCTAGATGTGTCTCCGTGAGAAGAGCCATGTCAGGGGAACGCCTGTTAAGAAATTGCATTATAAGCCGCCGCTTAATACTTGAACCCATGCCGTTTACGTTCCAGGTGAGGATCCTTAGGGATCTATGACGTTCATCAACTACCATTGGGGCATGCGCGTCTCTACCTGTAAAGCCATTATGTTGTTGTGTGGCCATTTCTGTCTAGAAATCTAGGTTTTTGTGCCATATGCGTGTGTGATATATTTGGCTGTGAGAATACAGTGGTCGTGCCCGGCAGGGGCTTGGGTATTGGGCATGATGTGCTTCGCGGTCTCTTGGTGAAGATTATTGTGGTGTAAAATCCCGGAAAATTTCTAACATATAACAACTCCCCGTCCCCCCTCCCCATACTCTTCCCCAACATGAAGTATCTGTCGCCCGAACTCTACTGGCGCTTAAAAACTATAACCCATTAACGATTAACTGTTCTCCAACTTTCCCCCTTCTGCTTGTACCGTTCCCAAACTTACTGTTCGTAGCAGAGGGTTGGTTTCGTGGGTGGTGGCCTCTAGCGGCCGCCATTGCTGTGCTGATTTCGTGGTATCATGAGTAGCACAGGGTGAGGGTGCACCTTGGGCGGCGCCACTGTCGTGTTCCCGGCGTTCGGGCTCTGGCGGTGTTGCAAGAGGGGAGCTGCTGGAAAGAGGGCCCAGGGAATCCCGGGCGTGTTGTGACTATGTTGCGATCCCATACCCCTCTGGGGTCACTTGTTTCTTTATCCTGGTTGCTGCGCTGCAGGTTCTGCTGCCTGGTCCAGGGCCGCTGGCACCGGGTCTAAGGGGAGTCTCTCAGGGGGGACGCGGTCCGGATGTGGTTGAGGTCTTCTTTCTTGTCCTCTTGGTCTTGTTGTCCAGTCCCCTCCAATATGGGTTTCGGCCCAGCTCCAGGCTTCCTGTGGGTCAGTGAAGTGTATTGTAGTCCCATTGTGATAGATCTTTAGCTGGGCTGGGAATAGCAGTCCAAATTTTACCTTCAGATAGGATAATTGCCTCTTCAGCGGTTCAAAGGATTGTCTTGCTCGTTGCACTTCTCGTGTGTAGTCGGGAAAGAAGGCTATCCGAGAGCCATTGTAAGAGACTGTCCCTTCTTTGCGGGCCATCTGGAGCAGTGCATCTCTATCCGATAATTAAGGAATTTAGCAATTACCGTTCTAGGTGGTCTTCCTGGGATGGGTTCTAAAAACTGTTACGTGCTCGTTCCCTCCGCACCCACCGGGAGTCCAAGGATGCAAACGTTGTTGCAGCGTGACCTGCCCTTCGCCTCATCTACTCTGGTCTCCACGGTCTATAGGAGGTTCAGGGTTTGCGATAGTTGTCGGGTGATACTGCTAATGCCATCTTCCACCCCTGAGATATGTTGTTCTGCCTCTCCTATACAAGAAGTACGTTTTTGTAGGTCGTATCGGAGAAAAGACACATCCGCCGCAATGCTGTCTATTTTCATTTCCATGGGGGAGCGGGGGCCAGCTATGGCCGCCATGAGATCTTTCAGTGATAGGGCATTTTCCCTGTCAGGGTGGTTCTGCAACAGTGTTTGATCCGCTGGTTGGGAGGCGGCGGTGAACACATATTGGTCCATCCTGCTCTGCGTCGTTGGCTTCCGTGGTTTGTCTTTCCCCATCCCGTAGCAGAGGGCGGCAGTGTGAGGCGTAAGGGTTTTGTGCGTCGTGTCTTGACGGGTTTTTGGAATGGAACCCGGGCCTGCGCCCATGAGAGCAGCCGTATCTGGCCAGGAGGTTGTTCATGAACTTTCTTCTAGCAGGATGTGGTGAGGTAGTTAGGCAGTAGCGTGTCTCCACGGATTGGATTGATCTGTGTATAGTATGTCTTACTTTCTCCAGTGGTGTCAGGCAGCCGGGGACACGGATCCGGGATAGTTTGTTGTCTATTCGTGTCTTGTCAACAGATGGTGCCCTGCCGGGACTTCTCCTGCAGATTGCCTTTTATGCAGGAGCTGTTGTTAAGATAAGGCCAGGACATGGTTGCAAGTTGGGCGTACGCCTGCGTCCACTGCAGGTTCGCTCTCACACTGATTTGTCAGAGTGCAGCTTCTTATGCTATTTGCGGTTAAAACATGAGTTGTTGCAGCCTCTGTGGATGTGTTGTCGTATGGGGAGGCGGAGGTTGGGAGCCGCTTTATGCGTATGCGCACGTGGTTGATCACTCCTCACCAGGCATCACTGCCGATGCGCACATGGTGCCCATGTTCTGCTATTTACATCCTTGGTGCGCTGTGTAGGAGACTGCATGGGCTGTAACAGTCACTTTCTTCGCTGTGCGGGCTGCAGGGTTGCCGTCCTCCTTGTCTGTAGAGTGTATGTGTTATTACCAGCATCTAGGGTGGCATGCGTTGCGGAATGACACAGGATTACTCGCTTAGTTGAGCAGGGCGGTCACATATTCATTTCCATGCGTTTTCCGGTTGTTTGCCTGTTGGGGTGGGCAGTGACCACACTGGGGTATGCCCCCGTGTCCGCTCAGTTTCGTCGACTGAATGATTCCACCTCCTGCAATATTATTGACAGGACAGCAGTGCAGGGACGCGCCGTCGGTTAGTCTTCAAGGTTGCAAAACATAGGCTCCGCGCCTCAAGTGTGCCGCACACTGGGCCCGGGGGATTCGACTCCTAGGGCGTAGGTCCAGATTGGCAGGAGGCGCCGTTGCGTGTGTGTTATGTTTGGAGCCGCAGTTTGCTCTGTCGCCGGCGACCGGCACACAACTCTCCTCCACTCTGCCTTGCCCACCCCCAGGCACACACTGTATCCCTTCGGATCCGGCGGGTCACTGCTGGTGCCTCCGGGCGTGCCCACCCAGGGCGATCGGTTGTGAGCAACGGGGCCGAGCGGCTCGGTGCTCCTGCGGTATGGCGCACCCGCTGATGCTTCCTCTCCGCTCGGCGGAACAACGAGCAGGCTCGGGCACCCTGCTCCACCGCCGGCCCTCCCCCGTGTCTCTCTGCACCTCTTCGGCTGTGCCTCAGGCGGTATGCTGCAACAAGCCTCCCCCGCCCGCGCAATTGGCTGTGTTGGTCCGCGGCTTTCAGTGACGGCTGCTGGCCGTCATCGCACACCACTCCACTCTTGACAGTGTGTGCAGAGGGATGGAGGTCGGGCCGCAGTCGAGTGCGGGTCGCTGGCCTCAGCGCCGCCTCCCGTCACCTCACAGAGTGCGGCTGTAGATCACTGTGTGGCCCGGCTCGGGCCCAGAGAGTACGTGGCGGCCATTTTGTTTACAGTGGGCCGTTTCAAAGCGCAGCTTCAGACATCAGTCGGCATGTCTCCTCCTCACATATGCGTTTTGCTCAGCGAATTCACCAGGATGTAGAGCGGGTCATCCGCTTTCCATACGCTTGCTTACTTTTCCTCCACCATATCGAAATCAGGCAGGATGTTGTAGGATTATACGGCGGCTCGCGGAGCGGTGCAGATTCACGTCCGCATCGTCTCGTAGCTGGCCACGCCCTCCCTTTTTTTAGAACTGTTTTGACGAAAAGAAGAAACATAACCAACGAAGGTCCTGATATCGCTAAGCACTTTTGTGGATCTGAGCCCGGAAGAGGGGAAACCAGGGGTAAAACATTATCACCCAAAGTACATTTGCAAAGGTTATTTTGAACCCAGCAGGTCATCGGAGGCAAGAGTCTTTTTGTAGAAAAGAAACATCACCACCGAAAGTCCTGATAGCTGGAATCAGAACTGTCGTCTCGTGCTGGGAAAACTTGAGTGTGTGCTGTGCGCAGGAGTCCCGCCTTGTCCCGTGCTCAAAACGTGGGGAAGGGAGACCCCCGTCTACCACATCCTAACTTATAATTTGTGAACACTTTTTCTTTCTTGTGAACCCTATCTCACACTCTTTTTGTATTTAGTTGTAAGGAATGGCAATAGTTTTTCTTTTAGTATAGGTCCTTTTTATTTGAAAATACGCCCAAGGGACAGCCTTATTATTATTTGATGGTCGTTGCTTGCTCTCATCTTAGATTTAGGTTGATATTATGCGTTTTTCCAACCTACCTATACAGTTTAATAAACACCATTGAACTGTGATCACTTGTGTCTGTCTTTATTGTTGCCACCATGAGTTCCTTACAATGTGCAAAAGGGGAAAATGTCTCTTGGCTGGTCTTCTGCAGCCTTTCAGTTCCATAAGAGCTCCAAAAGAAAGTTCCACCTGGCTCAAAGGGGTTGCCTTAGTTCCCTTTGACAGTTTTAAAGTTTCCAAGAATGTTACTCCTCTTAAATTAACTTTAGGCCGTTTCCCAGTCTTGGTTTACTCTCCTGCCAATACCTGTGTGTACCTATTATGTGCATAGGCTCTTTCTTTTGATAGTCTGCATTCTTTGCTGTGCTTCACACTGACCCACAGCCATGGTATAGTCTCCTGCCAAGGCCGGTGCATCCTTATTTGGTTCAATATGCCAGGTACACCTTTGTGTGTTTAACTTTGCTACCTTTTATTTCCCCAGCAGCTTGTTTTTTTTGTGTCCAATACTCTAACAATTGATTATACTGTCTTAGGTGTTGGGGGGGGGGCAGGTGGGGAGAGCGGTCGGGGAGGCTGTTTCGATTTTACTTATTCCGCTCTCTGGGATTTATCTCAATCCCCTTTTAGCCTTCTCATCATTTACTCTGTATGCCAGTGCCTCCTCTCTCACCATTTGGTATCTTCTGCAAGTTCATAGTATGGCTCGTCACCCAGCTGGTAATACAACGAAAATACTGTATTTAAAAAATCCTGCATCATCCAGAGTCCCGCATTTTGGGACCACAAAAATCTTGTATTCCAAAACAGCGAATTAGGGTCGTGTGGGTGTCCCCCGGTGCCCTAATTCGGTATTTTGGTCTGCGGGCGGGGAGAAGCAGGGGGAGGGGGGGGGGGTTCCCCGCATATACAACATGTGTTGGGGGGGCAAAAAGAAAAATCTCGAATTGCAAAATGAGGGCCTATTGTGTTTGTGATTTTGTAGTTCGAGATTTTGGTTTTCGTGATATTAACATACATCCCTCCGAGCTGCTTCTGGGGGTCCCAACAGGCTTTCCGGGATGCTGTTGTGCTATCTCTGACTCACGTCTCCGACACCAGCTGATGAAGTCGCTGCTCAGCTTGCTCCTCTCCCGACCTTGCTGCAGACATACATGTTGTGATTTAATGTGTTGGGTAGTGCCCTCCACCCTCAAGCACTTTGCCTCATCTACTTTTCGCTGCAATGTGCAGGTTCTGTGTTGAGCACTGTCTGCGCTCAAACACCGGTCTCTAAGTTCTTTGTGAGGCTGTCGTTTGATCTGCATGTGAATGTCGGCTACGTTCAGGCACCAGTGTTCCACCCTCCAAAGAGGCTGTGAGCCTCTACGAAACATTATTCCTTCTGTCCTTTGCGTTCTCTTTTTCAGCCAATCATGATTTGGTTTTTGCTTTCTGCAACTTCTGCTTCCCCGGCTGTCTCTCCAGTCTGATCCACGACTGCTACTCTCTCGCTCGACCTTGTCCTTCCATTCATTTTATTGTTAACCCGCTGTCATTGTCCGGACAACTACTAGAATGCTGGTATTGATTCCCATGTCTCATTTCTCCCTCCTCACGGGGACTCCTTGTCTTGGTAATGCATTCATTATTCTCTGAGACTTTTTCTCGTCCGAGTACTATTGGTCCAACTAACTGGTGTTATCGTACAATAGTACATGGATTTTGGTAATGTTGTGTGACTTGTGAGGCAATCCCTAGGTTTAGGTATGGGGTAGGATTTCCTCCCTTAATTAAAAGAAACTTAATCACAATACTTGAAGTACTACCTGACAGGTCGCAAATTTCGCTTAGTGACTTACTATTCCCCTTTGAAAGACACCAATCCTCGTATTATGTGTTGGTTCCTAGATCTTCAACCATATTGTTTTTCCATCGAGCATAGAAAAGGGAAGGAACATGGGAACGTAGATTTCCTATCTAGATTTCCCCTAAATGCAGATGGGGGAGGCAATCTTGTTGGGGAATGCTATGTGAAGTTTCATGATATCACATCACTTCTCCCCAAGGGGAGCCCTTCCCTGTGAGGCTAGGGAGGTGAGCCCGCTATGCAACATTCCACCTAGGAGTGGCGGACAGCGGGACCTCACAGGGTGAGAATACAATGACTCCCGTTCTGTGATGGAATTCCCTAACGCTCTTGCCCTTGAGACCATGAAACTTATAAAGTCTGCCGAGGAACAATCTGAAAGCACTACTGTGTGTTATTGTTATACTCCTACCTTTCTTTCTGCAAGTACTGATACCACCAAGACCAGGAAAACTAAAATAGACAAAGTCTGCTCTTAAGTCATCTGCCAAAAGTTCTGTTAAGAAGATTGATGGAGTTATACCAACTACTCTTTTGCCAAGAACAGAAGGTACTGGGAAGAGATAGCCCAAATGAGGCATGAAGAGTACACAATGGTCACAAACAATGGCTATGACACTCCACTGGGGAGGACAGAGCTGTATGACAGACATGGAAAAGGGCCTCAATGAGAGGCGAAGCAGGCGTGAAGCATGGCAGACGCGGGAAGTTCGAACCTGGAAGCAAGAAGCTACACCGGAGAAGCAAACCTCCGGACGGGAGGACGCAGACAGCATTTGCAGGCTGACGGAGAGCAGACCTGGCTGGAAGCTGGGAACCAACAGTGGCGTGACTTGGAGAAGGTGGACCGAGCGGCCCATTAACTGCGCTAATAACGACTAGCCAGAGACCTCGCAGAGCCAAACCATGGCAGATGGGAGCGAAAAGAGAAGCAATTAACATTCCACAGGGACGCAGCGACCCAACTCCCGAGGAAGAACCAGCGACGTGGCTCCAACAGAGAAGAGGTAACGGGAGTCACGTGGCACCCAGTAGGGGCTTGGGTGAAGGGTGACGAATGTAAACAAGGAATCAGGAGTACTCTGCCTCGGCTCAGTAACTGCAACAAGAGTAACAAATGTGTAGACAACCTCAGGTGCTATCTCCCTCGTCTCAGTCTGTGCCAAAAGTACCTAATGTAAAGAAGGCCTCAGGAGTAATCTCCCTCATCTCAGTACTTGTGCCAGAAGTACCAATTGGGAAGTAGTTGTGTCAAGAATATCAAATGGAAGAAAGCCTCTGGAGTAATCTCCCTCATCTCCAGAGTTGTGATGAAAGTACCAAGTGTGGAGATTACAACACAAGTGATCTTCCTCGTCCCAGTTGTTGTGTCAATGACACTAAAAGAGAAGAACATATCGGAACTAGTCTCCCTTACTGTATTCTCAAGAGGGACACTGCGGCGACAGAGTGCCACGAGAACAATCTCCTTTGCCAGGGTCTTAGAAGGAATCAATGTGCACAGTTTGCCTTGATCTCACTGATTAGAGAAAGATCAAGAAAGTCAAGGAATAACTGTACATTGGAAAACAAAAGGGATGTATGACCTTTAAGCAAGTCCTGAGAGAAGCCTGAGAAGAATTGCAAAGGTTGATAACAACTGTGACAGGAAGTTATCCAAAGATAGCCAGCGACTGAACCAAGTGAACAAGGAGAAGGGTCATCATTCTGGTTTTCCCACCTAATTGTTGAATCAGAAACTAAGACAAAGGGTTACCAAACAGCGACCTGGAGGCTGATAAGTTGACATGGGGAAGAAAGCAGTTGCTGAACTGTTGGACCAGGAGAAGAAAGCCATTCACCTGGTATTCTCTATAAGTGTAGAAATTGAACTATTATCAAATATCAAAGACTAAAAGAAATACGCCCAGAGGACTGATCCCATTGAACCAGGAGAAGGGAGTCATCCTCCTGGAACTATTTATGTTAATGTCTTTTGTTAGTGGTAGGGCTAGAGTAGGCTAGTTTGGGCAGAGGACGGACACCGAGTTGGACAACCACCCCGACGATGAGCATCCAAGTTATTCTTTAGTTAGGTAGGGAAAACCCTTTAACGATAGGGAAAGATAGGCCCTTTTCATTACCTTTTCATTAATAGTTAAATAAAAATTATTGTGAACATGCCACCCCTTTGTCAGACTCATTACTCCAGCACGCCACAGAAGACAAAGACTCCATCCCTGAGGTCAGCGATGACTATTGCCATCAGATTGGTGAACAATCAGGGTGTGGAGGTCAATCCAAATAGAGGCACTTTAAACTGGAAATGTGTGTTCCTGATGATTAACCTCTGGAATCCCTGTGCTTCTGGTGGCTCAGGACATGGAAATAGGCATCTTGTAGGTCTAACACCACCAACCACTCCCGGCTTTGCAGAGCCTGTAGAATTCCTCGCAACATCACCATCCTGAATTTGTCCTTCCTCAGAAACTTTTTCAAACTCTGAACAAAGGTCATCCCACTTCTTGGGTACCAGGGAGAAACAAGAGTATCAACCCATTGCTCTCTCCCAAACTGGATCCTCCTCCACTGCTCCCTTTTCTAACTAACACAGAAATGTAACTTTTCTCTGAGCTCTGGCTCAGGGTCAGAGGAAGGGAGTGTAGTGGGGTCTATCTGGAGATCTGCCTAGGAATTGATGACAGTAACCTAGGTTGACCAGTGGGAGAAACTAAGCATCAGAGGTGATCTCCAGCCACCTGTTGTAGTGCTTGCGGATTCTTCCCTCAACCAGCGTAGCACGGAGGAAGGCTTTGAGGAGGGTGCCACTGCCAAAGTCGAAGCAGTCTGAATTTTTGTCACCCCACCTGCCCCTGCAGGGGTGTGTAAATCTCTTTTGCGTATACGCAGCCTGAGGCAACTATGCCTTCCTCACAAAGGGGCAGGGGGTATCAGCAGAAACTCCTTCCTCTTAACCCAAAGGTAAATGAGGAGGATGGGGTAGGTTGCTGAACCAACTGAATTAAAGATGTTGCAGCGAGTTTGGAACTCCTTAAACATTTCCAAAGACTCACTGGCTTTGGGCCCAAAAAGATGCTCTCCGTCAACAATCATGTCCAATATTCTTGACTGGACCTCCCGCGAGAATCCCACCTATCAGAGAACCGTTAATATCCCCACAGATCTCGAGATGCAATCTGCTGCTTCCAAACCAGCCTGAACAACCTGGCAGTCTGCTTCTTTAATGCCATTCACAATGTCCAAAAAGCCATCTCTAATCTCTATGATAGGTGTGCAGATGCTCCAGACACCATAGTCCACAGCACAGGAGAGAATTTCACAAGCGCGAAGGAGGAATTCGCCACCTTTTGGGTCATGCTTCCATAAGTGAAGATTTTTTTTTGCTGAGGCGCCTGCCTTTTTCAAGTCTCTATTCATGGGGCGGCTTGAGTTGACCGTCACTGCCTGAACTACTATGCCTTCGGGTCTCGGTTGCGCAGATGGGAAAGGTCAGTCCGCCTATGCAGGGTTTTCTACTTCTTGGTGAGTTCTACGACGCCCACCAGAATTGAACACGGTACTGCCACAATGCCATAACCGGATGCGTAAGGGCTGCACGACATGGTGGCGCCATCTCCGACTGCGGACAGTTGTCGAGAATATCCAATAGTTCACATTGAAACAACGGCTTCAACTGGGTTCCGAGGCCAAGAGCCAATACTACCTTCTAGAAAATTTTACAAAATTGTGCATTTGTGTGCTTTAATAGCATCACCCTTCATTGGATATTTAATCCATTGACTAAAAGAACTTAGCCCTCGACTCTGGGACATAGCTCAATTCCCGTGGAATGCTCAGAGAGGATGACATGGTCACGGTAGTTGACATTGATGCACCAGCGCCCCCCCCAGCAGTAACAGATGAACTCAACCTCTTTGGTTTTGAGGGGGCGGAGCTCGAGTGTATGTAACCCACCTCCGACACATTCCTACTGGCTCCCTTGTGCATATACATCTGTGGTTCAGCCGAACACGTACCATGCATAGCCGTGGCAAACAAATCATTTCTCTGCATTTTGAACTCCTTCCATTCTTACTGAGATGCTCCTTGAATTGATCTAACTCACCCCTCCAGTTGATGTTGACTTGTCTGTGCCTACGCTTCTTTTTCTTGAGTGAAGAGGACTGATGGAATTCACTGCAAGAGTATGACGTCTTCTTAGATTTTTATGGTGCCTGCCTCCTCATCCTAACGGGTTGGCCCTTCAGTGTCAGCACCCAAAGATGTAGGGGCCAA
The DNA here is from genome assembly GCF_040938575.1 of Ambystoma mexicanum. Classification (NCBI taxonomy): domain Eukaryota; kingdom Metazoa; phylum Chordata; class Amphibia; order Caudata; family Ambystomatidae; genus Ambystoma; species Ambystoma mexicanum. The sequence goes on from NC_090939.1 coordinate 905,643,571, forward strand.
TCGAGCTGCTGATTAAGATGGGGGCCATCCTAACGCCAACTTTGCCCAGTGTTACCTTAAGACCTTCAGGTTCATTAACTGACACAAGCCAGAATGCTTCATGTCATGGTCCACACCTAGACACCACACACAAACTGTGTGGGTTGATGATGGACATCTTGGAGATGCAGTCTCACCAGCGTTTGAGACCCAACAGTTTGGCGTTTAACATACTGGGGTATGAAAAATGTTGATATTGCGTTCCAGTGCAGCGGACCTAGCATACGCAGAACAGTAAAAGAGGTGGTGGAATAATGTGTACTATGAGGACAACCACTGACGTCATATCCGGAGTCTAGGAGCGCTGGCAGCTGAGGAGCTCAAGAGCCAAGGAGATGCCGTCTAGTCACATTACGCCCACTGTCAAGCTTTTCCGAGAACAGCTGCTGCTACAGGATATCTATCCAGGTGAGGAAGCTGTGGGAGCATGCAATCCATTGAAATATGGAGATGTCCTAGGAGGAGCTGTTGATATGTCAGCTTTAGGTGCCATGAAGTTCTCATACTCATCTCATTCTTAAGTGTCTACCACTCTTGAGGTGCACATACATCACTGCACGGATAACCAGTATGTTCATCAAGATAATTATACTCCTGATAATATACCTCAGATGTAGGTGCACACAAGCCATGCAACGCTTCTTTGTGCCAGATGGCGGAAAGACTTTCTGGCCTTACTGTATGTCTCTAATACTCCAGCACATTTCACTGCAGAGATAGAAGACAAAGAGGTAGCCCAGCTGTTTTCAACAGAGCGCATGCTAAGCCCAAAGATATAAACCGGAAGTCCAGTATCTGTCTGGCACTCCTTCATCCCCATGATAAACTCAGAATCAGGTGGTACATGCTGTAATATTCATTATGGTACAGCGGATAATTGCTTGATGGGAGATGGGTGGATAATGTGACTGTTAAAAAGTGAGGGAACAACACAAAACGTGTGGTTGGTATGAAGGTTCAAATGATAAGAGTTTTAGTCTTACCAAAAAAAAGAAGGTTTGGTGAAAGGACAACTGTTCTGGATAAATCACAGTGTGGGAAGTAAACAGACAAGTGCAAGGAGAATTCACTATATTTTGGGCCATTCATTGGTATGGTAAAATAACTTCAGCCAAAATAAATAAACGTTTGTGAGGAAAACTTTCAACACAAAGGAAAAAAACGCTTTCAGTCCTACTAATCTAGCTTGAGATCCAGATGCAGCACCGAAACAGCTACCAACAAAGTGATCGACAATGCCATTCAAATCCTCGATGATGGCCTTCTGGTTCTGTTTGACCTCTCAGCAGCATTTGACACAGTAGACCATCAGACACTCACTGACAGTCTACATCGTCGAATGGGGATCAGCGAGATTGTCCTCAGCTGGTTCAAATCCTACCTTGCTAATCGGCAAAAGTTCATACAAATTGATTCCTCCAGATCACTAACTCTGCCAATCACCTATGGAGTCCCGCAAGGACCTATCCTGTCCCCTGTGATCTTCAATCTTTACATGGAACTGCTCAGAACTATCTCGCTCCACACAACATCAACAACCACTAATATGCAGATTACATGCAGATCTACCTTAAAATATCCTCCTCGAAGCTATCCACAGGCTTAAGGCCTGCCTCACATTGATCCACCCCATTCCATCCCCCCAAGACTGAATTCCTTCTGCTGACCAACCCCACCGAACACCCTGACATACAGACCCGGCTAAATGCTATGAACCTTGAGGGCTTCACATCGCAGCTAGTCACCTGCACCAAGTCCTTTGGGTTCAATATCGGCACACATGTGACCTTCAAACACACATAGCAAGGACGACACAAAAGGCTTGGTACATATTTTTTTTTCTATGGAAAATCAAGCCATTCATCACAGAAAACAACTTAAGATCCTAAGTCCAAGCCTTTATCCTCTTCTACCTGGATGGTGCCAATGCTATTTTGGAAGGCCTTCCGGCAACTACCCTGGCACCCTCCAGATGTGTCCTGCATACAGCAGCACGGCTCAAAGGAGACTGCAAATTTGACCACATCACCTGTTCGAACTGCACTGGCTCCTGCTGCAAGGGAAGCGCGTATCATCTTCAAATCCTGTTACATTATCTATAAGCCTGTTACCCTGAAGTCCCCAAGCTAACTCACTGAGAAACTTAGAATCTCTGGAGGTCTGCGATCCACCAGAAGTAAAATCATGTGCAGACTTGAACTCTGCTGGTGCAGGAAGGGATGAAACAGAAGACAGGCCTTCTCTATCTATGCTGTAAAATCCTGAAACCTCCTCCCTGTCAACATTAGACTAGCCCCATCGCTTCTACAGTTCAGAAAAGAGCTCAGGACCTTCCTCTTCAAGGATTGGGTCCTCTGCAGCACCAAGGTCCACAACCCATCTGCTCCCTACCTGCTCCTCATGGGTTCCTCCCCTGGTTGAATGTAGATCTCTTGCTACCAACTGCCTGCAATCCCCTGCTCCCTTTTCTCTGCTTCCCTCATGGTTTGTTTTCCTCTTACGATTGTAAAGCACTGCGATGCTTCCGAAGCTAGGTCCACGCTCAATAAATACCATAATAACAAAATAATAACAAGTCACTTAAAATTCTTAAGACAGTTTGCCACACTAGAAGATTTCTGGAACCTAAAACAATGAAGACATAGGTCAGATGACTGTTTATTTCTCCCCATCAGTCTCGGTTACTTTGTCAGACCATTGTTATAGATCCCTGCCAAGAGCAATCACTTGTAAGAGCCCATTACAGGCTCTGTTATCCATGTGGCATGAGGAGACCTTTTGGGCTCGGATACAGCAGAGGAGATTCCAGGTCAGCAGTCATACTATATAATAGCTACTTTCGCTTTAATAAGACATACTGTGTCCAAATCTCAGGCACATCGATGCACTCAGCGATGCCACCCTCCTACACAAACCTATTTATGTATGCCTTTGAGACAAAACATATTTTGGAACAGAAAGAATGGGCTGATAACCTAGTAGTATGAAGAGATATATGGATGACATTTTCACCATTTGGAAAAGCCTGCGGATGGCACTTGAAAACTTCTTGACATATCTGAACTCCTGCCATCTGTAAGGGAGGCATGGTATCACAGGTATGACACTGACACAAAGTATACAATTTGTAAAACCTTTATTGAAGTTTCAAGGGGGTTGGAGAAACTCCTACTTTGCCCTATAGCTAAAATGGGAGTAGTCCCGACCATCAAATAATAAATAAAACAGTCCTAGTCAGTCTCTGTCAAATCAAATTGGCCTATACTAACAAAACCTAATGCATGCCCTATATCTTATACAACAAATGTGAAAGGGGGAATATGTTTGCAAATTAAAGTCAGTGTTCAAATATAAGGAATAAATGTGGTGGAGTGAGCTTTCCTCCCCACGTTGGACAGCACGTAGTAAGGCGGTTCCTGTAGGCAAGATGACCCCCTCAGACTCTAAACATAAAAGGCCGTTCAAAACGTGAATCGAGGGCCGACTGGCCTTCCACGTTAAATTTACGTTCCAACTTCTAACACACAGTTCACAAAACAGTTCACACCGGTCCCCCTCTGCCGTGCTCAGACCTCTTAAAGCAAAAGTTCTCAATAGGCCTCCCTCAATCTGGCTCAGAACTTTCACAGCAAAACGAAACACACTTGCAGGGGTAACCTTCCTCAAGCTTGATTCACCTTTTTTAGGGGTTCCCTTCCATAAATTATTTCACCTTCAGTGTCCCTCAGTTGGGCTTGACTGATTTCTGATGTCGAAGAGTTTCAAGTGTGTGTGGCTTCCTTTCTAGAAAACCTCTGCAGGGCCACTTCGACTTTTCCAGTTTGCAATTCACACTGTTTAGTTATTTACCCAAGTGCTTCCTGGTCTGGGTAGTTCACTTCATCATGACACTAAAGTTCAACGTTCACCTTTTCCCTTTCCCCTCGCCTCAGGGTCAACTTCAATTAACTTGCTTTACAGTTCATTCACTTTATCTGCACCAACTTTTCACCTTTCACTCAGTATCACTGACCTTCCAGCTGATCATTCGCAGGTCTGCTTTTCCACGCATGCAGTCAAGTATGCAATATATTGTTGCCATTTCAATCTTTCTTCAGCACACACCGGTCTCTCAGGTCGCTTGCCAACTCACCGGCTTTGTGCGTTTCTTCCTCGTCTTCCTCGAAACACAATGCAGTCTTCTTGTTTGGTATTCCGCCTTCTTCACGTGTCATTCGCTGCCTTTAGGAGGCAACAACCTCCTGCAGGGTACTCCTGGGTTTATCGACCCGTTGCTCTCGTCCCTCGGTCCGTCACTCTGCTCCAGTAGGTTTACCTTCGCCCCAGAAGTTCTGCTCTTACTCCTGTTCCAACTTGCTCCGAGTGTGTCTCTAGGTTCGGAGAGCTAATTGGTATCAGATGTATGCACTTAAGAGTCAAGTGCCTGACTTTGCCTGACCCAATTAGCGGGACATGTTCAATGTGATGTGCAAGTTAGCATGTTTACTCTCAGTCGCCCTCTTCCTCAGCCCAGTATGTGTGTGGAAATGTGGGGGTTGGGGAGGGTGGGGGGGGAGTTGGGACATCGGAGAATCCCATGAAATGGGAGGGATATGGTTATGGGAAAGGGATGAATACCGTGTCTCACGAACGCCTGCCACACCCCCACTCGCCGAAGACCATTCACCCAGGTGATTCTCCCACACTGTTCCACCTGCAAGGTCTGGATCCAAAGGCAATGGCCGTGCCCTGGCCACCCGAGAGAGAGATCCCTAGGGACTAGCAGATGAGACAACCTTTGGTTTCTCACACGTCGCAGAATTCAATTTACACTAGAGATGGGAGCAACTATCCACTTACTAGATGTTGAAATCACCCTTGCAGAAAACAGACTCTTCACTTCTGTATACCGTAAGCAAACAGGACAAATTTACCTCTTAGTCAATATATGAGGATCAGACGCATTGTATCTGACAAGGAGGTACATGAAAGTGCAGCAAATGCGATCACTGATAGATTTAAGGAAAGAGTATCCTGAGCAAATTCTAGAGAAGTCAAAAGAGGGGAGTGACACACTGAATAGGAAAATCTTATTACAACCTAAAATGGATAAAGTGGCAGCCAATGAAATACTAGAGAGAGTGTGCAAATTAACAGAATTATTAAGAAAAATTGGAAAATTATTGTATTGGACCCACAACTAAAAAAATTGTTTCCGAAAGCACTCATGGCAACATACAGAATAGGTAGAAACCTAAGAGATAATTTAGTAAAAGCTGACAGAGCAGAGTCAACTGGACAAATGCAATTGAGTAAACCTAAATACGGCACATTTCCACGCCTCCATTACAGTCACTTCAACAATGTGCAAAAAGCTAACTATATTAAACATAAATGCACAGGACAAAAAAATGCACTCAAGAACATTGCCTCATGCCACGAGACTCTAAACATGTTCTACGGGTTAATCTGCCCATACAGTAAATTCTATGGGGCCCAAACCATTACAAAAATAAAAGAAAGGATAACCGAGCACAAGTCCAATATCAGAAATAATAACCAAACCAAACGTCACCAGTGGCTAGACATTACACTGCAATGGGACACGCCATAGCGCAGCTAAAATGTGTGGTTCTAGAGGTTGCTAGAACAAGTGCAAGAGGAGAAAATCCTACCACTTTAATAGCCACTTAGATTCCATGGATCCCACTGGGTTGAATGAAGAACTTTCTCAAAAAACGTTCTTATAAATCTCATGTAGCTCTGAGAATTACACACATGGTAATAACTATGTATTGAAACTGATTGTCAGACACCTGTATGGTATAAAGAGCTATTAAGAACAAAGTATGTAGAGGGCACATATATGCATCATACAGATATTCTAACTAGAATCCTAAACAAATGATGGATAAACAGAGAAACATACCGAGGCTGATTCACTTTTGTGTCAAATCAAGAAGTCGAGAAATGCACCCATGTGTGACCACGCGTGTGGTAAAACTATTGTGAATACCCATTGACACTGTTACATAGTTGGATCTTGGTGCAACATTGAATTTGGACAGATTAATGGTTGAGCACCTAGTTGACTTACAATAGACAACTATAGGCTGAGGATCAAAAGATGATGGACAATATGCATACCATCTCAGCTGGACCATGTCCCATCTACTAGCACCAATCTGACAAATCGTTTGGAATTAGGAATCATCAATCTGACACATAGATAGCTTGACCTTTTGGATCCCATATCCACTTAACTGATCAATAGCACTTTTTACCTGGAAGAACATGCCACAGTATTATTAACATAACATGCGCATGTAAAATACAAATATTTTTACTACAAGCTATGGTAACATCTATAAGCACCAATTGTATTTAATATTGCATTTTAATGAACATCCTACATCTAAATGCAGACACTCGGTTTTTATATTTTTCTCACATTATAGATTGCATAGTTACTGGCTTTCACACGCGAGCACACTATGTGAAAAAAACATTGTTGACATTGCCGATATGACTCTACCGTGTCAGACATCAATGACGTAGTATAGATAGCAGCCATCTTGAGCTACTCGTGTGCACCGAGGCAGCCTTGTCTGGTGACCGCGCGATGCAGAATGACATGGTAAGAAATAGCAGAACAGAATGTACAATACAGTGACCAATGTGACCTAGATCTATGGCCACAGATCAGCGATTCTTATCCTGATCTTTTGAGAAGACACCTTGGATTATCTTGAATATTTAAAAGGACAGATATACAGAAATCTGATCCAAGCAACTCTGAACTAAAAGGTGTATATCGAATTAGATGGTGAGTACATTTACTCATTACAAGGTTGGGTGGCTTCTATATGAGCTGTATTCATTAGCCCCCTGCCACGGTGGACAATACCTACTTGTCTGACGCGATCCTCTTCCCATGTGTGGGTAGATTGAGAAATGCATCCTCCTACTGGAGAGACATGGGAGGGGACTTGGTGGGGGTCGTCATTGTTTCGGTGGGGTGGAGCCTCTTGTTGAGGAGGCTCTGCCTCTACTCCTAGACCTTCTATGGACCCTTTGAAAATGTTGAGGGGAGGATTGCCCCTGCGAGGAACCCCAAGATGACGTTTTTCCACTCTGACTATAGCTAGAGGAGCGTTGAGAATGTTGTCATCGAAATCGGGGTGTGTTGAATGCACCCCTTCGAACAAAAGGCTTGTTAGTAAGTTGTCCAAGGGACTTAAAAGGTGTCATACTCTTCTTTAGCACTTTTAAGTGCGTTCTTCACCGGTTTCCCAAATAAAGCATTCGGCTCAATTTGCATTTTGAGTAGGGTGGCTTGAGTTTCCAATTTAAAGCTGGATTGTCTTAACCAGACATGGCGTTTAATAAGAGTGCCCCCTGCTATTATACGGCCTGCATTATGTGCTGCACCCAGGTTATTCTTCAGGATGCAGTTGGCCACCTGCTTTTCCTTAGTCACTGTACTCAAGAGTTGTGATTTAAAAGGCTCTGGGACGGTTTCAATTTGTTGTAGCATCTCGTCCCACTTATGGCAGTTGTAACTTGCCATAAGAGTGGTGTTATTTGCGATTCTTACTTGGTATACAGCCGAGGAAGCTACTTTCCTGCCCAGTGTATACATCTTTTAGCTCTCTATATCAGGAGTTGCCTCAGCAGAGGCAAAGAGCGTTGCCGCTCTTTTCCCGGTGGTGGTAACAACGAGAGAGTCAGGCTTTAATTGGCCTCTGATGTATAATGGGTCATAGGGGGCTGGCCTGAACATCTTCTCAATAAGGGGGTTAACATGCCCTAATAAGATTGGGGGTGAGAAGAGAAGGCTGAATGCACCTTTGAATAGACTGGCAGAGGAGTATAAACTGCCGCAGACTTTTTATCCCCAAGGATGTCTTCTCCAAAGTCTTTATCCACCTGTGCTGATTGTGTGTCCATCTTGAAATGTTCAGCAGCACTTAGGAGGAGCTCATTGTACTGTAGCTGATTATCTACAGGGGAGTCAGCCACGGGCTGGTCATGATGATCTGGGGATTGTATGATGTAGACATCATGTTCGTCGTCATCATAATACTGGTTCTGATCATATTGGTCCCCTTGAGAGCCAGGATCACGAGAGCCTGAAGTGTCAATATAATAGATTAGTGCTGGGCTGAACGGTATCTATTTGTGGTCTTTTGGCAGCAGGTTGGTCTTTAGCTGCCTCCCTTTGAGGGGGCACTTGAAGTTTTGAAAGTTGATCAGGCTGTTCAAAGAAGTCTACGAAACATGACATTCTTCGCATAATTTTGTCAAATTGTTCTGGGATCCATTGGATGGAGCTAGGAAAACCTGAGGGAACAGGGGTATAGATAATCTTTGATGGAGAGTGTTGTTTATGCTGCGGACAAGGATGTCCCTGGAGATAGAAGGGTCCTAGAGGGTACAGAGGCTAGGGGCATGGAAGATTTTGACTTTCAACGTTTTGGATTTTAGGAGAGTGTCCAGGACATGTTTTTTAATAAGCTCTCTCATCTTGGAGTTGCTAGAAAGGGTCATCGAAGCATCTTTCGACACACGTTCTCTGGTACCCTAGAGTTTGTCAGGTTTATTCGGAGTGTCGGGAACAGACTTCAACATCTGTTTTGGGGGCTTGTCATGCGGCAAACACGATGGCCCAGAGGGCATGGATTCTGAGGACCTTCCCCTCGACACTGCGTGTGCCTTAGCAGTCGACGGTCAACTGCCGGCCGTGGGGTGCGTGCTTTGTGTGGCGTGCAGTGTGGGTGCTTGAGTAGCAGGATTGCCGTCCCGCCTGATGGAATCAGGGGCTCGCACGCAGAAAACTGCCTTGTCCTAATCGCCCTCGGCATCACTTAGGATGCTGATGCTGCCATCGCTGGATGCTCCCTCCATGTCCATAGCGGCTTCGGCCTGCATGGTGTGATGGGCCCAGCACTTTGTTTTACAGTCCTTTAATGTCTTTGGCCGAAATAGTTTGCAATACTTGCAAGGTTTTTTGGGGTGGTTCCTGCGGAGACAGAGGTTACACACCTTGTGTGAGTCCTTCCAGGGAAACTTCCTATTACAGGAGGGGCAACATTTAAAGGGTGTATTTTTCATAATATGGAAAGATGGCAATGGAAGAGAAAGTCCCTACTGTGCAAGGCTAAGGCCCACTGAAGCCTAGGTAGGCTGCAGTCAAAGTTGGTTGAGATGGTACACGTAGTCGACGATGAATCCGTCCTCGAAAGCCTTCGCCGAAGATCTTGAGGTGGTACGGCCGTCGAAAGCAGAGAAAGAGAGTATACATTTAAACTTGCATAATCAAAGGTGTTAGCCAGAAAGAAGGAACTCTGCAACTTATGTCCGACTAGGATGGCGGAACAAAAAAATCAGAGGGACTTCGACGCGTGAAGGTCCATGGGTACAGTGGACGTCACACTAGGGATGGTATTACTGACATGGCCAGTGGACGTCCCTTTTTGAGTTTCGAAAAACAAATGATGCAATACTCCACAACTACCACTAGATGTCGGCCTATGCATACCATGTGATCAAAGCAGATCCACAAGCCTCAGAAATATATATACACCCATACCCACATCCACACACACAGCATTATATGTCTTGTTTTTGTAATACAAAATATTGATAAACTATGAATACTGGAATTATTTGTTGGCAACGGTTACATGCAATTATAACTAATGAAATAATAACAAATGAAAAAATAAACGAATGCAAAATAACTAATTCCAAAATAACCGATTCATTTTTTGTTGTTTTGGGGCAGGAGGATTCACCCCTCCAAACTCACCCCCCCTCCTTTAGTTATTTTGGTATTAGTTGTTTTTCACACGTTTTTTTCATTAGTTGTTTTGTATTCAATATAATCGCTGCATATCATTGGCAACATGTATCACTAAGAATGTGTTATTTAACAGACTAACTATTGACTGCCTAGCTCAGCTGAGAAGGTGTGCAGGGGATTGGAGTGTCCACCACCATAGGACACTTGATATATGAGTATTATAGTTCCAGCTTTTAGTGCCAAAGCTGTATTTTTCTCCCCCGCACCCAAAAATTAATCGGAGATCTTTTTCAAATCACATTACATTTGAGATATCCCTTGAATTTGGTGTGCACATCACTTTGTCTACCTAAAATGATGAAGACATAGGTCAGATGACTGTTTTATTTCTCCCCAACAGTCTCGGGTTCCTTGTCAGGCCATTGGTATAAATCCCTGCCAAGAGAAATCACTTGTAAGAGCCTATTTCAGGCTCTGTTATCTGTGTGGCATCAGGTACAGAAGACGAGATTCTAGGTCAGCAGTCAATGGCTCTTGAATGCGGGGAAGGTATTATTCAGTTTCATTTGTGAACTTGCAAAGTCCACCAGATCCGATCTTCTAGTTACCTACTAGCATGACATTGTATAGTGGGTTCGGTGTAGGTCGCCATCATTAAGCGTATAGTTTCATTTTGTTGGTCAACTTGCCAATTATTCCAGCAGATCCATTCTTTCTATGGCTAGAGGCGAGGCTAGCCACACTTATCTGCTTATTCAAGGGTGCTTAGATCTGCACTCCACCGGCTGAAGACCAGGCCAGTCAGGCTTCTAAAGCCAGTCAGCTGCATTACCTTCTTTCTAACTTGGGCCCCAGTGGCTCTGCGGTTCATCCGCTAGCTCCTCAGCTGCATTACCTTCTTTCTAACTTGGGCCCCAGTGGCTCTGCGGTTAATCCGCTAGCTCCTCAGATGCATTACATTCTTCCTAACTTGGGCCCCAGTGGCACTGCGGTTCATCCGTTAGCTTCTCAGTTGTCTTGGGTTGGCTACGGCTGGGCCTTATTACTACCTGTATTGTGCACTACCCCATGCCACGTTTCATCTGGCTTCAATGGTGTTGGCCTGCCGCCCCAGTTTCTCTCCTCTCTCATGTTCCTTCCTCTTTTCCCTGGGACATCGTGGATTCCTTTTGCTTCTCCAACTGCCTCAAATATAACCTTTTTTCCTCCTTCCTTTCCCGCAGTCCCTCTTACATCACCAGCCTCTCCCTGCCTCTGATGCTCTCTCCACGTAGCCTTCAACCTTCTTCTCAAAACAGCAACCTTTCCTTGTGTGACGAAGCCCCTTGCCTTTCCAAGGGTGCTGTATGGGGTGGTGACAAGAGCCAGGTGTCACTACCTAGGGTATAAGGCTAATCCCAGCGGCTGTTTGGGGGCATCCCATGAACCACCCCACCATTCCCCAGCTCTTTGACAGGGGAATGTCATGAAGAACATTCTTAAGCTTGCTGGACCCTGTAAGGGATGCCCAAAGAGATAATCCATGTTGCTGCCCTGCAGTCTACATTGTGTTAGTGTTACATCTCGCATCAGCCCACGAGACATTGGTGTGTCATGCAACTTTTAGTAGCTGAAAGACTTCCAGTGCCTAGTTCAGCACCATACAGGCTGGCACAGAAGTCGCTGCAGTAGTGCTTTGGAATGCGGAGTAAGAGCAGTCCACCTGGCAGTGTGCCGACCAAGACGGTCCGTTTAAACATGGCAGAAAAGCTCTCAGACAGCTTGGCTCATGTCCCAGAGCAGTCCCACATGGTCAAATTACTATCAGATGTCATAAATCAGGAAACTAAAATAAACCAATCAATGTTACACAACCATTACTTTCCGCAAGTGCACATGCTAATGATTAGCACATCCCAGAAGCGGTCACGTTTATAAAAGAGGCAGACCCTTCAGCTTGAGTGTGGCTGTTTGGAGTAAAAATACAAGGCACAGAGATTAAGGGAGAGGTGAGGTTGTGGTAGCAAGGAGGCCGTCAGCTTCTGTGGCTTTGAAAAAAAGAAAAGCCCCACACACTGGACAGACAGAAAGTTCCCTCAGGGTGCTACGGGACACACACCACCAAGATCTTGAATAGCAGATTCGGGAGCTGTATTAAGAGTGAGAAAGGGACATGGTATAAACATGGGAATATTAGTCATAAAACCGTTGAAAGGAAAAAAGGAAAAAAAATCTCAGATCTTTTACCTGGAAAGACCAAGCCCAGAGCGACAAGGAAGGTTCTTAATGGGCCCTGTAGGCAAGAAGCAGGAATATGTAGTGGGCTGCGGCAAACAAAGGTCTGGCACTAAGTCATGATTTCTACTAAATACCTAAAGTCCAAATAGGGAGGACTGACCTGAAGGAGAATTTATCCATAGTGCTTTCAAATGAGTCATTTGCAAGAAAATCTTGTTCTCCTTCCTTATACAGGAAGTACAGTCTTCTTGTGGCGCTAATGCAGTATGCGACCAGCAGATCCGAGGAAAGAACCTCTCTGAGTGGTTGTGCACTACACCCGGAAAGGACCTAACTTAGGTCTCGATGCAGAACCCGGAAGGATGTCTTCCTGCCGAACCCTCTTAGCCTCTGGGACCATAATCTCTATAATGCCTGGTAAGTTGAAGGTATGGGCTAGCAGGGGAGGTACACATTCTGATGTTGGGTCTGGATGGAGTGACACAGAAAAGATGGAAGGACTATGGTAGAAGAAGGCAGGTTAGAGGCAGAGACGAAGAGGGGAGAACACCAAGAGTCAGGCTGCAGAGAACACCAAGGAAAGAGTTTGAGTTGTAAGGAGGAGGTGGCAGAAGTAACCAGGAGAGAGGTGAAGCAATGGAAGGAGAATGACAAAAATGGATTGAGGTGGAATATCACGGGAAAGGCATAAAGGAATGAGTAAATTGTAGGAAACCTAAAGACAAACTAGAGAAAATCACAAGAAGAGGGTAGAAGAGGAAGAGAGACCCCCTCAGGAACAAGATCATTGCAGATTGTGAGGGGGGTAGAAGAGGTTGGGGTGTTGTGCAGATGAGCCTGCGACATGGAGGTGGTTAACAATATAAAGGAGGCTAGGTCTGCCATCTTCTGGTGGACCTTCTGAGGGGGTTTTCCAGCCTGCCCAAACAGCTCTTTACTGCCAGAGGCCTATCACATGCACCTGAGGGGACCTTGGGAAATGTTTTCCAGTATAGGCATGATGAGGAGATGATGAGATTCTGCAGAATAGGGAGGGAAGAAAAAAAATAAAGTGTCAGGAACACAAACCCCAGCACTGTGAATTATTGTGCAACTACTGTTCTCTACAGAAGGACCCCGATTGAGATTTTCAAAGCCAAGTACTGTAATGTTCAACGAGAACTTACCCTGTGGGTTTCATTAAAATATTAGGCTGAGATCAAGGCTAAGCTAACCTGTGGGAATTGTGGAACTTTATTAAGTTGGACAATAGGAGATGCCAACCTGTTGAACATTGTTTTATGTTGCTTTTGTTCCTTTATTTGCCCAACCCTGTAAATACCTGAATACACTTTATTTGAAGAATATCACTGACTGCCTCTTGATCCTGCTCAGATTTAACTCCTACCAAGTCTTCCCTCATCTCTGATCCTTCCCTTCCTTTCGCTTTTCACTCGTGTCTATCACAGCAATGTCGTTCTCAAAATAAGTGTCCCTTCCTCCTCAGTTGTCCCCTCCTGGCATGGTGCCTTCTCACTGCACCCTCTTTCCTCCTTGCATAGTCTTTTCTTAATCGATCTCTGCAATTTCCCGACTGGGGACCCAGGGCCCTTTTCATCCCTCACGACTAGGTGTCAGCTACCTGATTGGCTGAGGCCGCAAGCTGGTCTGCTGACATGATGTGACTGGACTAAAGGCGTTTTAGTCTGGCAGTCGCGGAGCAAGGTCTCTGAAAACAGTACTACAAACAGTATTCTGCCGCTTTCCCCAAAAAAACATTTGTAAACCTTTCAGATCTTGAAGGGGCCAATGTCTGCTGTTCTCCCTGCCCCTGTAGAACTTTGAATTAGGGCTTCCAAATTGTTTGCAGAAGAAGGCAAGGGATTAGCAGTGGGATTCCCTGCTGCTGGAGAAAGAGCAGGAGTTGACCCTTACCTGTTTTGGCTGTTTCAATGGTCAAGCCAGACACGGCTTGACCATTGAATGGTTATGTGTTAAGTTGAGTTAGCATAGGGGCACGGGGGGGGTTCTTTTCCCAGGTTTTTCCTTGTAAGAAAAGGGACTTTTTTTTTTTTTTTTTTTATTTGGTTAGTTGATAAAATCAACTTTTCAAATATACAGTCAACTCAACATAACATATAATGCATATCAGTAATAAATAACAATATTTCACAATTCCACAATTCAAAATAACAAAATTAGTTAAAAAGGGAATACAAATTTCTTAGCACTAAACCAAAGAATATATACAAAAGAAGAAAAAAAAAAGAAAAAAAACCCTTGAATGCTATATACAAGATATTTCCATGTAACAAGGGTTAGACAAAGTCGAACAATATTTAACCTTCAGACTCAGGTAGAATTGCTTCAAGAAAGTGTACTATTGCTACCTTTATTGCCAATCTGGGACTTGAAAAGATCAATTTCCATAAATCATTGGAATCCAACAGACTAGTCCAAGCTAACAGTTCTCTATAAAGCCTCTGCCGCATTGATAATAAAGTTGGACAGTCTACAATGAGGTGTTGTAAGGTCTCAGGTTGCTGAATATTTAGGCATTAACGACAATAATTCTGATTTGAGGCTATTTGCTTTCGCCGATACAGTATCTCTCGAGTATGCCAAAGATTGAGTCTAAATCTCATATATTGGATACGTATATGAGGAGATGGGTATTTAAGTAATCAGCCATAGATTTAAAATTTCTTATGCTCAAATAGAGATACATCAAAATCCTGATGTGCAATACATAAAGAATTACTGTAGAGCCAGTCATATTGGAAAATGTTGATCTTTGCACAACCCGGATTGTCGATCAACATCTCCAGTCACCGAAGCATCCGCTAATGCATTAAAAATAAATTCGCACCAGCTGACTGGAAGGGCATTTTCCAATTTTAGAAGATAAGCTACTATGCATAGGATATTAGGTGTTTCTAAATTTAACAGATATTTCCTCAATAGTGCAGACACCTTCCAAATAACTTGCAAGTACATTGATAGAGAACCCAATTCAAATCGTATCAATGGTAACGGTGTACAAGATGGTAACCTTAGAGTTTGTCTCCAAAATATTGCTTCTAACAAATCCCAAAACTTCCGCTTCTTTGGGAGTATGGTTTCTACTCCATATAATAAGTTAGGTATTACTTTTTGCTGGTATGATATCATTATGTGCTTACTTGAGAATTTGCCAAATTTATAAGCAAGTAATTTATCTTGCGATATCAACCCTTGAAGTTTGCCCTTTAATTCCATCTCATACATACCCACTTTATTGCAGTTAAATGGCACTACTAGGTACTTATATTGAGGAACAATTTTTAATACACTTTCCTGAAGAGTCCACTTAAAGCTGGAACATTTGTAGTTATTGTTATTCTTACACAGTACAATCTGTGTTTTATCCGTATTTATCACGAGATTGTTATCTTGTGCATAGTGGGCGAGGGAATGTAACATGCTTTGAAGACCAACTGGTGTTTGTGAAAGCAACATCAGATCATCTGCATATAGCAAGTAATTTATTTTTTGCATACTAAGACTCGGTGGATCGCCTATTGTATCTACACAAATTGGACCCATATCGAGAATAAAGAAATTAAAGAGAAAAGCAGCAAGGGTACACCTTTGTTTGAGACCTCAGTGGATATTAAGGAAGAAAGTCTTCCATCAAGTGTTAAACGTACTTGCATAGATGTTTCAGAATGAAAAAGCATGATCAGTTCAAGCACAGATGGAGGGCAGTGATAAGCTCTTAATTTGGCAAATAACAAATTGCGAGAATATAGAGTCGAACACCGCTCTGAAGTCTATGGCCCTCATTACGACCCAGGCGTTGGACCATGGTGCTAATAGCACCATGGTCCATGGCGGTAACTTACCGACTCCGCCATGGCGGAATGGGGAATTACCGCCCCATTCCGAGGTTGGCGGGGCGGTAATTCCCCATGCCGCCATGGCCCTTCCCCATTCCCATTTTTGCCCCATAGGGCCCAATGGGAATGGGGAAGGCGCTAAGTACAGTGCCGCAAATTGCGGCACCGTACTTAGCACCAAGGTCCCTTTGCGGGTTGTTTTTTTAACGCCTGCAAAAAGCAGGCGTTAAAGTGCCACCCGCAAAGGGACCTCGTAATCAGGTGTTAAGGGTTTAACGGCGCCGCCACCTTTTACGGCGCTGTTAACCCCTTAATGCCTGGGTTGTAATGAGGGCCTATATATGTTAAATAAAGAGATTGCTTCTGAGCAGCAAATTGGGACTTAATTGCATTGAGAATCAACATTTCTGGAATAGTGCCAAAGCCAGTAATGAAACCCGCTTGAAAGGGATCTATTAGATGGTATTTTTTTGACCATACATTTAATTCTTTCATTAGTAGACAGCAATAGATCTTACCTGACACGTCTAAGAGAGATATTGGTCTATATCTAGATAGGCTCTGCCGATCACCTTTTTTCTATACTGGCAGTGTTATCGAGTGAGTCCAGGTTTTAGGTAACTGTTGCAAATGATTTATTGCTGACATTTCTTTTAATAAAATCGAGGCCCAACATTCTGTGTGCTGTTTAAGTGCATTATTGGACAAGCCGTTAGGACAGGCAGCTTTCGAGTTGCTAGCTTTGTTACTATGGAATAGAATGTCATCCATATCAAACATCAGGTAGAAGTTCTTAGGAATATCAAGAGATGTTAGAGATCTAGAACCTTTAGGGAGCGAATAAAGCTCAATAAAGTGGGATATCCACTTATCCTCAGTGACATTGCTTAGCTGAATATTTGTGCTCCATGTGTGGTGTAATTTATAATGGACCAAGTTTTAGCCATATTTTTAGTTGCAATAGCAGTTAGCATATTTGCACCATCACGCTGATATAGCTGGGCCTTATGATTTTTTTGTGCCAATTTCTATATTTCTTATTTTTTTATAAGAATATCTTTGATTCCAGAGGGATAGAATAAAGCAGCTTTTAGATGTGCTCTATAAACTGTTTTCCTTGTTTTTACCTCATGATCAAATGTGTGCAGATGGTTTGATTTCGTTTGGACTCCCATGCCTTTTGTTGCAAGAGTTGCATCGTATCACTGTATGCAATTCCTACTTTGCAGGGCCGGCTAGAACTTTTCAACGAACACTCAGCCAGATAGTTATCAAATTGGCATAGAGCACTCTCCGGCCATCAGAGGTGATTTAACCCCCGATTTACAATTATATAGCTATTACAATAGTCACTTGAAGAATTCACATTTGCACAATTAACAGACCATTTCATTTTAAGCATATTGTGGTCGCTTAGGTCAGACTGTGACACAAAATGCAAAAACCTATTGCTACACTATTCCCTCTACTCCATATCGGGTGTGGGGCAATATCAGAATGATATGATCAATTTAGCATATGCATACAACGAGTTTTGGTCAAGTGGTTCCAACGATAAAATCTACTTTTGTCATGTGCTGTATTAGCGCACAAACAATTGAGGTTAAGATCACAGGCTAATATGATTTGCGATACTGACTTATCACATGCTACTATATCTAGCAATGTGTTTATGTCATTTATAAAGCAATCATCAGAAATTCCTACCGGATTCCAATATACATTAATCACAGCACACACAATTGTTTGGAACTATACCTTGACCAATGGCATATACTTATTTGGGGCTGCCCAAATCCAGCTTTTAAACTGCTATCTGTTTTTATGGCAGTCAGCATGCCAGAGGAGGACTGCCCTTGAATAGATTTATTGCAGGGACAATAAAGACATCGTGATTATCCCAGGATGGAGGTACAGAGAGCCATGTCTCCTAGAACAGCACAATGTCAAATTGTCCAATTTGGCTTTGGTCACTATTAAGGAAATGATTAAATCCTCTAGTGTTCCAGCTCAAAAGAGTAATTTCATTATGCTCATTTGCCACTACTAGTTAATGTTGGTTGTTACCACATTTGCATTGAGAACAGTTGGGGTCTTGCTGAATCACCTTTTCTCTCTGTTGAAGGTTGATAAATGGAATAGAAGAACAGACCACTTGTATACCAGGGATGGGATCCGAAATTTGGTCCATCTCAACTGGGAGGACAAAACCTAATTCATAAAGGGCCTTTTTGGATGCCCAAATTATATTCTGAATGGCTCTTGACTTCATCCATAGTCTTACAGCAGCTAAAGTTTTATCATTCATAAACTCCACTAGTTCGATGTCAGGGGAGCTTATATCTTCGAGCTCTAGTAGGTCAGAGAATATTGCCAGCACCAAGCTATGGTTAAGTTTAAATTGAGAATAGGGCAAAGATCGACAGGTTAGAAGTAATGAGTATGGAGCTGGACGTTTAGGAGGTCGAGTCTTTGAAGTTTTAGAGATCACTGACTCATGAACTTTTACGCCCGAGGTGGAAATCAGAGGTCGACCATTTCCTTCAATTTTTGATAGTGCTATTTCAATTTGGCGGCAAGTTTCTGGTGATAAATCAGAGCGGGACATATTTTTACTGTTACTCAACGGAGGATGTCTGGTTATAGGGATATTGGAGTCCAGGGCACCATACTCCGCATTACTAGGTAATGAGGGGTTTGGACGTATGGGAATAGGTGCGGTTTCTTGTACATCAGACTCCCTTAAGATTTTAGATTGGGCTGTAGGCAACAGCGCCCCATGGCTTTGACTATTTAGAATTATCTTTGCCTGTGGAGATGGATCAGTCACCTTATTAGATGGAGTAACCATTGGAGACTGGCCGTTTTCTCATATGGTCTACAGGAACCATTGTAGGATAACCTGCCATATATGCATCCAAAGCTTTTCGGATTTCTTGCCAATGGAAATCACGAGAATTCAACTCGTTTGATTTGTTATGATCCAACGGCGGCAGAGATGTTTGCGGTTTAACCGGACGTGCCTCAATAGTAATAGGCACATTAGCATTTTGCAAAGATACCTCTTTGACCAAGTCATCCAACAGAGCATAGTCCAGTTGATGTTCCTCGGTTTGGTAGTATTTGCTTTAGCTTGTGATTGGAGCTTATATTTGTTAGTAACCACCTGGGAGGCCAATTACACTCTCTTTTTAGGCAGGTGAATCGCTTTGAAAAACTGTTTCGATCTCGATGTAGAAGTGTTAATTTGCAATGGTTGATTTTTAGTCAACTTATTCAGTGTTTTTTTTTACTTTTTCCTGTTTGATTTAAAAAAATTGTGTACGCATTTTTTTGTTTTCCTTCTGTTACAACTTCAAAACGGATTATCCTCGGATCGTTGTCTCCTAAATTCAACTGCTGTGTAGGATTAGACATGTCATAGATTATGTTACTAATGCATGATACCAAAGGTGCAGGCATCAGATGTTTATCTAGATTGGGATTATCAGTCACTACTGGAAATTTCATCAAAGGAGGATTGACAAGCAACAGAGATACGCCCAATGCTCATTTGGTCTATGACCCTCGTGGCAGCGGGTTTAAGGCCTTGGAATATTCCACCATCATTTTGCCAGAAGTATTTTTTCAATTGCAGTGCTTTGATGGTTTAATTTAGTATCTAATGAATCACATAACTTGCTCAGAGAATGAATGGCGATATTCATGGCCTGCAAAGTCATCTCCAGGAGTTTATCATTTGGTGGTGTAGAAGGCAATATACTCACATTTCCTAGTGGGGTGACCGGACGCCACGGAGTCGGGGGAATAAATGAAATATTTGAGTCAGAGCCTGAATAACTGACATCTGGGAACATCCTGATAAATTATCAGGAAGCATAATGGCTGAAAAGCCTGAGCCATTACGGTCAAGATCCAAATCGATTATAGCTGCATCACTTTGTGCTGGCGACTGGGAACCCTTCACCTCTTCCCTCTGCGCCGTAGATGGAACATTGTTCAAAAGCATGCTGTCACTTGATACATTTTCAATGATTTGACTTTCGCCAACGTTGTGTCAGGACGCCAGCGATAAATGAATGGTAGGTTGTGGTAGTTTTGATAACGCTATTTTTTTTATAACAGTCAACACAAGTGACATACATGCAATACGTCTGGTCACGGCAGCAAAAGGGACTCCATTCCCCCATCAGAATTGCTGGATTCGCTTTCTCCACACTAGGGATATTGTAAGTATGGCGCTCTTTACAGAACGACCAGATGTCTGTAGACTTAACTGGGTGAATCGGATTTTTATTATATTTCCGTGGCGAGCCAGCCATAGGAGTTGAACAAGGAAGGCTTACTGTACGGACATGGTAAATTGAGAATGAGATGTTCTTCCCATTAGTGATCTCTGGAGGGGCAAGCCTGGACGGCATATCCATTTTGAGAGTCCTCACTGAATGAAACGTGCTGCAAATCTGCTCGGTACCGTTACAGCACCTCTCCACCTCGCCTCCTCGGCGAAGAGGCAAAGAGGTACTTCACAGTACTTCTCTCGGTGCACGCGCAAAACAACTTTTAAAGCGACATACCAAAAGGGGCGGTGCTTATTCCAAAATACAGTTAACAAGCGGATTCTGGCTTATAGAAGGCTCTAAACAAAATAAGTAAACAAAATAAGTTAGCACACTGGCAAGAAGTCAGTGGAATTGTCCAGAAATGGGTCTTGTTGAAGTTGAATAATACCGTGTTTAGCAGGTCACTTTTCACAGCAGTCGACCACAGAGCAGAGCTTCAGGCAAACAGGCGCATTACGGTACTCTCTGTCTGGGACTTTTAGGAAGTTGCACCCCGCTCTTTTTGTGGTAAACAACTAAAGGCACCTGCCTGGGCTATATTACTGGATTTCGGATTTCTCCAGAACAGCAACAGATTACCTCTACATATGCTTCCCCCCAAATCATAAAAAGATAATGTAAGAAGTACTTACCTCCTTGGATTCCCCGTACTGTTGCAGTTTTACCAGCATTATCGAGACCCACCATCACCAGTGTCACCTTCCTGAAAAAAATACAAATCATAATAAAACCTTTGTTGCCTAGTTCCATGAGGTTATCCTGGTATATAACGTAAATATAACAAATGTTCTGAAACGTGGCCTCAAAATTAAACTTTAGTACTAAAGCACACTTGTATGGGTTTACATTATTAAACTCAATGTACAAGGGTAGTAATATGAATCAATTTTGGGAGGGAAAAGGGGCATGTCGTCCAAAGCTAAAAATAGCCATTCCAGATAACAAGCAAAGGTAACTTAACAGGTTAATTCTTGTAACATTATACTGTATTTGCCCCAGTAACAATGCTTCAAAGGACACAAACATCTTGTGAAGTCTCAGTGAGAAGGCCCAAAAGGTTTGTCTCATACTCTACCAATGGAGGGACAGAGCCACATCAGACTGGGTTTGCAGTAAAATACAGAACAGATACATTTCATGAAGGGTACCAGTCCATGAAAAGCAAGCAGTAGGAAACAAGCTCCAATGCCATATTTTAGTAACTCCAACTTCGCTTTTCTATTTTTTTCAATACTGCAGAAAACCACTATTCCCGACCTGGTAATGAGGATGGGATTAATCCGCAAAATATGGACGACAATGTTGCAATTGTTTTATAAGATAGAGATTCAGTAGACTAACAAGTATCCTAAGAGACGAGCATGAAATAGAGGCTGCCTGAGTTATAAACAGAACACATGCCCTTAATCCATATTCAATAGGTTTACTTTTGTTTTCTGATTACAGAGAAATTAGATTTCAACTTGTGTACATAAAACTACTGAGGACGAAATCTATTGGTCAGAATCTTTCCACAATTTCACTAAGAAATTAGATACATAAAAATGGTATTTGGCCAAGGACAAATGATGGATGAATTCACAGAACAGACCATTCTGTGTTGAGATGTCAGTGAAGTCATATAACAAGTGTTTCCTTATAGAATGTGTACACTGTCAGGCATGTAACAGACAAACCGGCGGCACAGGGACACCCACTATTTATTTCTTAAGTATCTGGGCAAGCATTGTTGGAGCGCAGAGGCCCAATGTGTATATAAAAGAGAAACTGGGATGCAGTGAGTACCAACGTGTTTAGGATTCCAGACGTAAGTCACTGATCATAACAGAAGCAGCCTAAAGTTACTGCTCGAACTTTACTTTGGATTATTATATTGTATTGTATTTATTTATATAGTGCGCCAAGCCTTGGGGCATCTGGGCACATATCTTACAGGTACATAGGAAGAAAGGTATTTACATTTGCATAGTGTAAATTTACAATTACATATACTGCCTCAACACGAGTTTGGCGGTAACCCTTAAATGCAGTAGAAACGCTACTACCGCCGCATTTAAGGGTCCGCCAAATCACGGGCTTGGCGGATTTACCCCCAGCTCTCAGCTGGGGGTAAATCCACCCCGATTTTGCTTATTTTCGGTGCTATTACCGCCGGCAGTAATACTGCCGGCGGTAATAGCACCGAAAATTCCCCATTGGGCCCAATGGGGAATGGGAAATTCCCAAATGGGCCCAATGGGGATTTGGGACTTATCGTTCCGCCAAACCTGTGATCCGGCGCTAGCGCCCAACTCGTGATGAGGCCAATATTTACATATGGCAATATTTACATGTGAAGTTGGCTGGCTACAGTTGCAAAAATATATATATGAAATTGCATATGACATTATATAAATGTCAGTATTGGATAAGCATTGTTCAGAAATGTGATTTACAGTACAGTCATTACAACAGGTAGGCAATAAGCTTTATAAGACATAGAGCTTAAAGTAGAGAGGGAGCCAATATTAGTCCACGTTCATAGTAAGCCAAATTTTGCCATAGTTTCTAAATTTGTGGAATGAAGGTTCAGTTCTGAGGGTGGGGGTGGGGGTAAAGTGTTCCAGGTTTTAGCTGCTAGGACGGGGAAGCTTCTGCCTCCAGCCTTTTGGAGCTTGAACCTAGGGATAATAAGGCGGTTGGCTTGTGAGGATCTGGATGGTTGATCAGAGGAATTTAGTTTAAAGTTGTCACAAAGGTATAGCAGAGCTAGGTTATTTAAGCATTTGAAGTTGAGTGATAGGGTTTTGAGTCTTAACTCTGAGATGTTGAGTGATCTGGGGAAGTTAGTGGCTGCTCTAAGTGCGTTGTTCTGAAAGGTTCGTAACTTTTTTAGGTTGTATTGACTGGTGCCAAGGTAGAGGGCATTACAATATTCTAACTTGGTTAAGACTATGTCCCTGCGCTGAATCCAGGTGCCGTCTAATCCCATCTACTGAATCCCGCTCCATCAGGGTCTCCTGCCGTATTCACCTATTGTCCCTTCCCCACCGCCTCTGTTTCATAACTGGGGTTCACCCCTGAAAGCCTGTTGTCTGCAGCATTTACCCCATCCCCATCCCTATCCCAACGGCCCACGTTTCCCCCTCGTCCCCTGAACTCCACTGACCTCTTTATCCCCCAAGGGGGGGTGCTCTGCCCCAATGCCCACTCACACCGCCTGCCCCATGATATCCAACCCCCACCTCACCCTTCATGCTCTCCTTACTTCCTTCCCTCGATGAACCCCATGCCATTTTCTGCATCTGTGAGGCAAACACTGGTCATAAAAAGCAGACTATGCTTCCAATAGCCCGGGGGTTGCCTTGCAGGAGTCAGCAGGCCAGGGCTTTGGTGTGTTAAATTTGGCAGGGATGCATTCGGTGAATCCATCCTCAACCAAGAGGGGTAAATCCCTTAAACTCACTGCTCCAACGGCTCTCTATGAACTGTGAAGAATGGTCAAACAAACATACTTTGAGTGCATCTAAAAATTTAAAACTGAGTCAACTTTAAGTTTCTTCTGAAATGTACCTTGTGTTATGTCCTGCCCTCTGAAATGTCCTTGTGCTGATGTGCGCCCTGATGCCTGTGGGCTTTGGCGCATTACAAATAAATAAATAAAATAAAAATATAGCGCCCCAGAGCGCACAAAAAACCAAGACAAACAAACAAACACAAATAAGTCAGGAAAAGGCAAAAGGGGTCTAGGTCATCAGGGTGCAATACTCATGGTGGGTAGGTCTAGTATACGCCATTGTCAAAAGGGTGCATTTTTTGTGCTTTATTAAGATGTATTGGACATGGGGATAGATTTTAGGGCACCCCCGTATTTCTGGAGTTTGTAACGTGGGAGTTTTAGGAGATGGGTGTTGTTAGATTGCAGGACTCTCTTTACAGGTGCCTTCAGGAGCCGAGCTGCAAGATATTTAGGCATATATCTATTAAGGCATTTGTGGATTAAACTCAATGATTTGTGGAGAATCCTGTTTTTCACTGGAAGCCAGAGTAGGTCCAGTCTCACTTTGGAGATATGATGGAGCTTGCCCAGCCCACATGCTGCCCGAAGCGCACCATTCTGTGAGATTTCTAATTTATTGATGTTGGTGGTGGAAATACCAGCCAAGAGACTGTTACAATAGCCTAACGTGGAGTTGACTAGTGCAGATGCAATCGCTCGGTTCCCCTCAGAGAGATGTGGCCAATTTTGCCTAACTAGGGAGTTCAGGTAGGCACATGAAGATTATAAATGTGCAGTGTGCTTGTAAAAAGTGAGCCGAGAATCAAAAGATATACCCAAGGTTTTAACGGCGGGTCTACTGGAATTTAACAACCATTGATACAGAAGCAGTTGTATGAGGCAATCAACTTTTTTAGTCTTGGGCCAGAGACTAGGATCAATAGCTCAGTCTTATCATTGTTAAGTGCTAGTGAGTTTGTTAACATCCAAGATTGGATTGAGGCTAACATTTTGTTTACCATCTGGGTGTTCTACTGTCCTTGGTGTTATAACCTGAAAGTTCCATCAAGACCTGGGTGTTATCCGCATAGTATGTGTAGCGGATGCCAATACTGTCCAATAGGTCTAGAAAAAGCCTGGTTTAAACGTTAAACAGGGTAGGTGAAAGACATGGTCCCTGTAGGACACCATAGGGCTGATGGAAAGGAGATGTTCAAAAGACTTCAACAGCAACCCTGGTCACACGCAGGGCCAAAAAAGACTAAATCCATGAGGCAGCACTTTTGGAAAAATAGCCAAACTCCATCAGCCTCCTGATGAGCAAGGGGTGATCTATGAGATCAAACGCTGCAGACAAGTCAAGGAGCATTAAAAGTGTGACTCGCCCGCCATCGGTTATACTCGATATGTTGGATTTTAGATTGAGCAATGCTGTCTCTGTCCGTGCCTAGCCCGGAAATCTGATTGGCGGACATCCAACAATTTGTATGTTTCTAAGAACTCCTGTAGGTGTGTATAGGCCATTTGGCAGAATCTTAAGAAGGAAAAGGACATTGGTGATTGGCCTATAGTTACTGGCAGCCGCAGGGTCTAGCGCATCTTTCTTAAGAGCGGGGTAATCCAAGTCTCCAATGTGGCTGGGACATGGCATTCCGCAAAGGAAGCATTCATTATCCTGGTGATCCATGGTATAAGGGAGACAGACTCCCTGATCACAGAGGCAGGACACATGTCACATAGGCAAGAGGTGGGTTTCATGCCAGCTAGAGTAGTCTGATCATCACTCTCGGAGGCCTGGGAAAAGGAGAACAGAGGCTGGGTGGTTAGTTTAGCTGCTGGTGGGTCATGACGGCACTCTGTGATCGATTGATGTGCTTGTATAGATTGCTGGTGACCTGAAACCTTTATCAGTTTGTCCTGGATTGCTCAACACCATGAACCACTTTTGTCAATTATGGGCCTCTTGTCTTTTCCCTCTGACTCTCGTAGGATGGAACCAAGCTCCCTTGAGGTGGATTTGGGTTGGCAGATTCCCTCATTGTAGCTGGTTTGTTTAGCCCTCAGAACGGCTTGCTTGTAAAGGAGAGCAGATTCCTTGTATATACAATGGGTCTTCGGACAAGGGTTTTTCTGCCATAGCCGTTCACTGACACGTTAATGTTTTCTAGCTTTGATAATCCATATGATAAACCAAATATTTCTTCAGTTTTTCTCTTTTACAGTTTTTTCTCATGAAGGGGCTGGAGTGTTTACTGCCTTCCCAATTGCCCGTTGGAAAGTAGATACCAGATGGTCAACACCCCCAAGGCGTGAAGCTTTAGCAAGATAAGGGGTAACAGTATCTGCCAGAGTCTCGGGGGTAATATTCTTGGGATTTCTGGCTAGTTTCGTTTTTTTTATCTGCTTGGGTACATGTGACACCTTGACAGGAGATATTAAGTCAAAAGAGATTACGTGGTGGTCGGACCAGGGGCAAGTAACCATCAAAGAAGACATTTTTATGTTAGCAGTCGGGATCCAATCAAGAACACTGCTGCCCTGGAGGGTGGCAGTCTTAAAATGTTGGCTAAGTCCCAATGCTTCAAGGGAATGGGTGAGCGATGTACTATTGAGACCTTGGTCTTTTCCAGCCCATACATTGAAGTGACCCATGAGAAGCAGATGGCCAGAGGGTTTCAGAATTTCATTGCAACAGGCTAACAGTTGCTCCTCAAAGTGAGGCATCTTACATGGAGGTCTATATAAGACCAAAAGGCTAATAGAAGTTATCAAAAGCAAATCCAATGGCGACTAAAGACTTGTTTCTATAAATCAATTGAGGTGTCAGCAACATTAATATTTTAAGGCATGCTATACCCTGGTACAAGTTGATTTTGGTCTGCATTGAAAATACTACTTAAAGGCTATACCTTTGGGAGAGATTTTCAGATATAATTACAAAAGAAAAGCAAGTAAGCTTGTTTTGAATTTGTTTGCGTTATTCCATTGCCACATGATCAATACAAACAACTGTGTAGCAGTAAGAGGGGGCACATTGAAGCCAGACACCTTCTGTTTTTTTCCTGAAATCACAATTGATTGGGGTTTTACTTATAAGCAAGAATAAGCAAAGGTGGAGATGCCAAAAATACTGTGAAGTCAGATCTCAGCCTCTTCATGGCTGACCACCTGTCTTTGCGCTTAACCAAATAAACTGATGTTTTCAGAAAATAGAGCAGGATAATTTCATTTAATTCATTCTTTATTTCTTGTGTTCTTGATTTCAATTAATCTACATCATATAAAGAAGACATACAGTAAATATCAGGGTAGAAATGCTTTTGATACAGGAAATGCTAGAGTAGAAATGCTTTCGATACTGGTGTAAAACATATACTTTAAAGTTACTTCCTTATATTTATACAGACCTTTAGTATTCTAAAAGACAGATGAGTGGCATGTCCGAGTCCCACTGGCTCTGGAAGGGCCGCTGCAAGAATGATGTTGGAGGAATATAGCAAGCCTCAAGTCATTACAGGACACCCCCCCCAACAATGAACTGCAGCAGAACCTAAATATGGGTAGGAAGAGAGCTGACCCCCTCTTTATTTTGGCAGAGGCAACCAGATGTGATTATCTTATAAAGGTTCATCCACCCCCCCAAGAGAGTTTTGTCATTGTTCTAGAGCAGATATTTTGGAGACTCCAATTGGAGGAGAGGATGGCAGACATTTGAAGATAAGTCTGAAGTTCCTTAGACGGCTACCACCTCTCAAGAAAGGAGCTGCGGTCGAGAAAAGGGCAACGCCACCGAGACTCCATGGCACATGTAGGTATTCAGGAGGCCATACGCTGCTGCAAATGGACCCCGGGACTCAGCCACTGTGGTAAACATTAAAGAGGACCCATTGCAAAGTGGCAGCTTACACGGAACCCAGGGCCGGCATCATCAATGCTTTATTCCTCCACCGGCACCCTCAATTATAAGTAAGAGTTGGTCGGCATGCACAGGAACAGGATGACATATGTGACCCCGGGGCATACTGGTCCATACATCAACCATATGTAAAGCCGCAATAAAAGTGAGGAAGAGAGTGAGCTCCCTTTTATTACAAAGTCTCTACTGGGGGCTGTCATGGTTGGGGAAGTGAGAACTAGGAGCCAGAAATCTTGTCTCCCTGTGTCACTGGGGCTCATTACAACGTTGCCGGTCCGGAAACAACGGTGCCGGTAAGTTTACCAGCACCATTGTTTCCGGACCGGCAAAGTACAAGTCTGGTGGGCGGGTGCCCTCCGCCCACAGACTTTCACGGAAGCACCGGCACCGTTATCGTTATTACCGGGGCCAGTGTTTCCATGGTCCCCATTCCTATAGAGTCCTCTATGGGACTATATGATAATGGGAAGCAACATGTTACCGGTACCTAGCTCCCGGTCCGCCGGGACTTGTAATGTCCCGGTGTTACTGGGAAGCTAGGTGCCAGTAACTGTGCTCGGCGACTACCTGACGGTTTAACCGGGACGGTTACCGCCGGACCCGTAATGAGCCCCACTGTCCCCTAAACTCTCCTTGGACTGTCAACTGAGGGTCGGTGCTGCTGCAGGGGCTCAGGGTCAAACATGACTGAGCCCTACCGGGACATAGCAGAATCAGCCTGAGGTTAAGTTGGAAAGTGGCGTCCCCCTAAAGAAAAAAAGAAAAGAAAAATAAAACTCTACCTACCTCCTTCCAGGCCCAGTCTCCTGGCAGAACACTGCAGGATTTAGTCCCTGAACATCAATCACTACAAAAGGGTGATTTATTTTTCTCCAACAGCAACAGAAGTAAAAACTGGCCAAAATACTATTTCATGTTTGTTCTACCAGACATACTGGGGCCCCATACGTCGCTTCCTCAGGCCAAACAATTACCTTATAAGGGAAAATTATTCTGCCACATCAAAAGAAGTTAAATGCAGATATTAGCCTGGAGATGGCCCTCAACACCAACAGAAGTCTCATGATGTAAAAGACATACATATACTCACTAGGGAGGATATGCTGGAGCCATCTGATGCTTCTATGGTGGCAACAATGGCACAGCTTGATTGAGGCCCAATTGAACAATGACACAGGTCCTTCAACAGATCAGAAACGCAGAGATGAGAGATCTTGGCTTCGAGAAAAGGGAATCCCACGGCCAATGTGATTTTCCGTGTAAGCTACTATTCTCTTAGAAAGAAGAAAGGTCAACAAAACCCACATTCTGAGTGCACAGAGGCTTAAACCATCCTGAATTTCAGGCAAGCAGCTCCCAAAAAACAGAACTATAACTCCCCGCTAAAGACCAACAGCCAGACTGAGACACCCTTGCTTCCATACGCACCACTCAGGACTGAGAAAACGCTCTAAACTTTGCAGAGAAATATCGCATGAATCAGCGTAGGATTGACACACACAACCACATTGGATGCCCCCTTTCACTTATGTTTTCACCAAGCTATGTAACCAATTTTGGTCACTGGCTCCAACCTTTCTATGAATATCTCCCATAGCCTTAAGACATATTTAATCATTTGAAGATTACACCTTAGCAGCATGAGGGTCATTGGTGTATATATACACATACACAACATAAATTTTCCTCGCTGGTGTTTCTGTGGATCTCTGCTCTTCCAGTCTTTTGTTGTTTTCCTTTATATGGGTTAAGTGCCTCATCCTCATACTTGAAACTTACAAGGGTTGATTTTAATACGAGCTCATCATTTTTGGGAAGTACCACACCCTAGGAGATAATCAAAATTAGGGGGTTTATTTAAGTCTACAAGCCACAATGATCAAAATTAATTGAATTCCCTTCCCAATAAGCATCTCCAGGTGCACCAGACAGAGTTGTCCCCTTAGGCCATTAGTCTGTGTGCTCTCTATGGAGCAGCTTGCTCAAAGTGTCAGCCCATCCAAACATACAGGGCATCTCACACATCTGCATTATACGCATGGGACATGATTCTCCTTATTTGGAATGCATCAAAGTAACTACCTAATGATTGGAAGGACCACTAAGATTGAGAAAAGCTCGGAGCATAAAATACATTTTATCTAAATTAACTTGGCTAGCATGATACTGGGGAGAAAACACAGCCTAAATACTTGAGCACATTTTTGCCTAAAAGTTTATCTGCGCTATGCTAAAGCAATGCTCATTTAATCTTGGTAGGGCTGGGTTGGGGTGTGTGCGGGGCTACTGGAAGGTGGAGTAAAATTCCAACTGTGGCATTAAAAACCGTGATGGCACGTTGTTTCAATGGAGGACGTGGAGTTTCAGTGTTTGCAGATACTTAGAAGTGCCACAACCTTTTTGCTTTGATTGGATAGGCAAAACCTCTACAAAGAAACTGCATAATGTGGAACAATACCACATTGCAGTTCCCCTTGAATCATTGTTATGAAATGTCGCAAGTCACACCCTGGTGATGGTCTCATAGGCAACACATTTCCTACTTAGTTATTGGACAAGGTTAAACAAACTGAATTTGAAATCAAATTTCTCCCTCATCTCCCCTTTATGGTCAAATGTCGGTTTTCTTCTGGGAAAGAGCCAGTATGCCTATTCTCATTGGAGAGAAGGTGATCTTGGAAAATCTAGGACGATTATAAATTAATGGAACACCCAAGAGGTTTGATATGAGTAAAGCTACAGATATCCTCCAGATTGGAGAAGAATTTAGGTACTTGCAGCTACACCATTAGGCAAGCAATTCTGACACTTTATTAAAGGTAAATAGAACAATTTATGGTCTTGAACACTTCTTAAAAATGTGTGCAAAGAAGCGTTATGTTTGTCTACTCTAAAGAAGATTGATATAATAATGTAAACATGGCATACATACATGAAGCTGTTGGAAAATAATTTCCAATCTGTACTAGACGATGTTTCAAAGCCTAACATCTGGCCTAAAGCCTCTATCTTATCAATGTGCATGCCACCAAATTATGGCAGATTAGTAAACTTTTACACATGAAGCGTTCCCCACAACCCTCAGATTTTGTTTGTAGAGGTGTGCTGGCCAGAGTTACTTTATTTCACATCTAGTGGCGATTATGCTACACAATACAACATTTCGGGTCAAAGATTCTATCTGGAATCAATAGCAAACAGATCTACCAGCTGACCCAAAAGTAATCCAATTTGGTGATGTTGATGGCAGTCCTTATAAAATGTCTGGCCCGCCAGGGTGTGGCCTGGAGGCCAGTGGTGGCAGAGCCCTGTGAGCTGCGCAGCCCTGAGAAGACAAAACAGCATGTGCAGCCTCTCACCCGGCCGCTGCGCCGGTGCGTTTTGAGGGGAAGGTGTTGGAACCCCTCAGGCACGGATTCAATATGTTGTAGATGTTTTTTTGCAGGCAAAGAGCTTTAATCCAACTCTGAAACTTAAGCCTGTGTCCTACAGCCCTGAGCTGCATCAATATGGCCGCCATGAGCAAGATCAAGGAGCAGGCGGCATAGACGCACAGTGCCTGGCAGGACTATGTGTCATGTCAATACGTAGCCGCAAGGAGTGATACATTAATTCCCTAAAACTTGCACGGGGCTCCTGTGATGAATTAGAAGTGATCATCCCAAGGATCCTGGCCTGGGACCCTTCTCATGTGGCCAGGGCAAGGCAGACACTTCCTGATCCGGACCCTGGGGGGGGGGTGTGTTCTGCTGTAGGATCACATGGGAGGGGACTTGGGTCAGGTGAATTGGGAGAACCCTCTAACTAACTTCCCTAGTGATCCCACTGCCTTAATGGCCTATTGCAAAATCGAACCCTTTGATACAAAAGGGAATAAGTATATTAGGGACTTCAAGTCCTATAATGCCCTAAGTACTGGGACGAGGAAGAGCAGCTCAGAGGCACAGATCTGCAGTATGCATTTTAGTGTTTCTAATGGCCCACAACTGAGCGGGACTTTTGATTATTTAAGGCCCCTTCAGGTTCAGGCAATCAGAAGCAGTAGAATAAGTAGTCAGCAGATGTGCGTGCAGCAGAGGCAGAGAAATCAAGACGCCCGGACCGCTGCCAAGTTTGTAGCGGAATATGGTGCAGAGGGAGTTGCAGGAGTTGGAAGTCTGAACTGCAGAGGTCGCTCAGCAGGGAGCGGTGCTGTGACCGTCTGCCCTGTGTCAGAGAGTAGCTCTCCGTATCCTGTGCCCTATTCTGCTGGCTGGCAAGCACCAGAGAATGCAAGGAGCAATGCAGGCTCCTGTTGGGAAAGGCGCGGGCCACAGAAATACGACGGGAGCGGTCAGGAGCTCCGGACCCGATGAACGAAGAAGAAATTGCACAAAAGCGGGTTAAGCGGACGCGCAGGGAGAGACCAGTGACTTGGCCTTTGATTGTCACCCCGGGGCGCTCCGTAATAATCTGCTGGCTGCTTGCAAACATTTTGAATGCCGAACTAATGAAAGTATTTTTGGCGCAATAATATTGAGAGGAAACGAGAGGAGAAAGTTTGCAACTATCACTGCCCAAGTAAAGAGGGGGCAATATTTAAGCCAAATAACAACCAGCATTGCCTAAGGCTCTCCCACTCTCCTTCCTCTGAAGCCAGAAACCCTGGAGTCATCTTCGACTCCTCTCTCTCTTGGACCTTGCAAAGAAGACCCATTTTCAACTCCACCTCCTTAGAGGTATCCTCCCCTTTTCTTCACTTTTCCCCAGAAGCACAATGTCTCTAGAGCTCTGGTACTCTAGGGTGGACTACTGCAAAAGCCTTTCCTTAATCTTGCTTCTTCCTCTCTTCTCCCCCTCCAGCTAATTCAAAATAGGGCTGCAAGTCTTATTATTGGCCTTAAGACCAGGGACCGTATCTCTCTAGCCCTAAAATATCTCCACTGGCTCCTGGTTGCTTCCAGGATCAAATTCAAATCCCTCTGCATCATCCATAAGGCTATCTGGGGCTGGGGACCACGGTATCTACAACTTGCTCTCACCAAATACTCTCCCTCCAGATCTCTCTGATCCTCTGGCTGCAACTCTCTGCTTGTAAAGCACTTCTCTAAGCAACGAGCGGGTTAATGTTGTTAATGTTTATTTATATACGGCATATACACAGGCAAGTGTTTCAAAGCGCTCAAGGAGGGTGGGAACATGGGGAAAAAAACAACACTCGCTCAGAGCCCTTGAATTTCTGAGATGATAAATGCCTGCACAGGCAGATAAGTGAACATGATACATTTAACAGTTCAGATACAGCAAATAGGCCTGACAGCGATTCTGTGTTTTTTTCAAGTGCACATTAAGGGGTGAAGACAAGGGAGAACAGACAGAATGATCTTCAGGCTGGGCTATATACAGACTGTGCAAGTGCAGGAAGGGCAAGGGAGGGGCAGGGGCCAAGTGCACCTAGTCGGTAGAGACTGGTGGTGAAGTGCTGAGAGAGAAGCTCTCAAGGTTTTATTACAAGTGCAGTGGGGGTGGAGAGCCCTAAGGCAAGTGCAGAAAGGGCTGGCAGGGATGTCTGGGACCTGTGAGACTCTGAGGTCGCCAGTCAGTAAGCTGTGAGGAAAGGAGTGAGAGAAGGAAGAGGGAGAGCTAGGTTAGCGAGATAGGGTGACAGAGACGGAAGAGAAGAGGAAGGTCTTGCGAAGTTTCCAGAACTTAAGAATATCTGGCTCAAGACATGTGAGATCGGATAGGTTCACGCAACAGAGACGGACTGATAAATAGAACACTCGGTTACCAGCCATAGAGCGACTTCGCACAGATTGAGGAATGAGAGACGGAGAGAACATGCACAAGCTTCTGTATGGGTAAGTCTATCAGTCTGCACGATTCCGGTTGCTGGGTGTAGGTAGTGACGTTGCATGAATTGGTAGACATAGTGGCATTTGAAACCACATATGTGACGGTTGGCTTTCTTTACACAGGTCCCCCCGGCACATATGACTTGAAGCGGCTGACTGTTTAACGCAACCACGCGTATAGAGAACCACTTCAGATATAATTAGCAGCATTAAAGTTGGGATCATGGTTCCTGAAACCTTATTTTCTTTTGGACCTTCTAGGAACAGGTAATTATTGTACCTCTGATGGGAACCCTGTGATAAATTGGACAGAGCTAATAGCTGCATGTTTTTGAAAAAAAAGTTTTTTTTTAAGAGTAGAGTGGAAACGTTAATAAACTTCTGAGAGGATGGGATTCAGAGATAAAGTAACTTAATCAGATGGTATCTTATTAGGAGAGCCTATGTGAAAGGTGAGATAAGAAGAGAGGAAGAGAAATGATCTGAAGTAGATCTTCTACATTAGCAGTATATGTGATACTGTCTAATTTGAAAGAGGCTGGTATATCGTCTAGTGTTGACGCTATACACCGGTTTGAGTTGTTTGGCATCTCTCGTGTTTTTCAGGAGTTGAGCGGTCAGACATACTTGTTTGAAGACTCCCCTACAGAAACCGCTGTCGAAATAGTTATGACAAAGAATGATACGGTAAGCCCTAGTTATAGTATACCGAGGTACTGACTAGGAATAATGACAGTGAATTTGTTAATACTAACTGTTGTTCCTTGTTGTATTCTTCTTTTGTATTTTCCCAGGTCATTATTTGTGTGGCACAAAATTAGTGGTGCATAACAAAGAGTAGTTTTTAAGATTGGATCCACCTCATGCGAAGAGATATTGGTGAAGGGTACAGATGGTCCCCCTAATGAAGTTCTTTAATACTTTGTCATAGTAAATTGGTTTTGAATGAAACATGTTGGGCAATGTAGTATATTGTGATTAAGTGACAATAGAAACAGTATTCCGATATTTCGGACACTTATCCTCCCCAAGGTAGCATTAATGGGGTTAGGAGTACACTTAAAAGATATATTACTTGTAGAATAGTATCCTTTAGTAATAGGGAACTAATGAGCTACCGACCATTTGGTCTCTTTAGAGTAAGTGGTCACCCTTAAGTTGTACACTATTAAGTTTTGTATAGGCAGGTGATGCAAAGGTGAACACCACATAGGTGATTAACACATGGGAATTGTTTTATTGTGATTTTTTTGTAAAAAGGTTTTTATGTATTTTTGCAAATTTTAATCAATAATGTTTTATAAAATCAAGTGTTATGTTGTTTATGAAATTAAAAATGTGATTTATAAATTGTGACTGTGACTGAGTGCCTATTTGTTAAAAGCACTTGTGTTGGTTGACTTGGGAGATACAAGAGGTGAGAACAAGGTGACGTGGTTTGACCTTTGGTGTTAGGATTGTCCCGCATTTGTATTTAAGGAATCTGGTCACCACGTCAGTAAATTGGCTCCATGTCTCTAGGTGGTGATTGTATATCAAGACAGAGGGTGGCAGGGAGGCTGTTCCAGAGGGAGGCACCTGCTGAGGAAAGCGATCTCCCTCCAAATCTCTGCTTGGAGAACCGGCTCACTCGCAGAAGGTTGGAGGTAGATGTGCGAAGGGCTCGAGAGGGACAGTATTTAGGAAGGCAGTGTTGCAGGTAGGTAGGTCCCAGGCCACAGAAAGCCCTGTGGACAATGCAGAGGGTCTTGAAACTGATCCTTGGAGCCATGGGGAGCCAGTGAAGGGATTTCAGCACTGGAGAGATGCAGTCTCTGGGCTAGAGGCCAAGGATAAGTCTCACGGTTCTGTTCTGGATGAGTTGCAGAGGGCGTAGGGTGTAAACAGGGAGGTTGAGGAAGAGGCTGTTGCAGTAGTCCAGCCTGGAGAGAACCAGGGTTGTGGAGACAGTGAGCCACTGGGCGAAAACGAAAAAATGTAGAGTGCCTCTGAGGAGGTATAGTTGATAGTTAGATTTTTTTGGAGATTTCAGAAATGTGAGAGGAGAAGGAGAGAGTGGAATCCAAGATGACCCCAAGGTTTTTTAATTCTCAGGTGGGGGTGGACAGGGGCCAAGGGAGGGCGGGCAGAGTGAGAGGGGGTAAAGCGGGAGCAGGTGCCCCAATACGAACAATCTCCGTTTTACTGGCATGGAGACAGAGGTCATTTGCAGCACACCATGACTGAATAGCGGACAGACAGTCAGGTATGAGTGAGGAGGAGGAGGCTGCTGAGGGTAGCCTGAAAGATAGTTGCTTATCACCCTCATGACACTGGAAACTAGAGGTGAAAGTGGCAATCACACGTGCAAAGGTAGCCATGCAGACGTTAAAGAACCAGGGGGATAGATTAAAACCCTGGGGAACGCTGCAGGTTGAGAGGGTGATAGTGGAGAAAAAGGCACCAAGTTTGACCTGGGATGGGCGGTCGGAGAGAAAAGAGGTTAACCAAGCCAGAGCCTGACCTGTGATTCACAAGGTGTCACGAAGCCGTGAGATCAGGATGTTGTGGTTAACCGTGTCAAAGGTGAAAGAGAGATCAAGGAGAATGGGGACAGATAGAGTGTTAGTATCGAGATTTGTCTTCACGTGTGTTCAGAAGACCAGTTGCCTTGCCTCTGGTCGTGGAAAAAACTGATTAATTCCGTGTGGAGGTTTAGCTGAGAGATAGCCAGCTTCTCAAGGAGTTTGTCCAAGAAAGGAGTGATGGAGATCGGGCGGTAGTTTGATGGAATGGAGGGGTCAGCAGAGGGTTACTTGAGAAGAAGGTGCACAAGGGAGTGCTTGAGAGCAGTTGGGAAAACTCCAGTGGAAAAGGAGAGGTTGCAAATGTCGGCCAAGGCTTGTGTGAGGGAGTCAATGTTGTCCTTGATGGTTTTGGAGGGGCAAGAGTCAACTTGCTTGGATGAGGCCTTCACAGACCGGACTTGTCTGGCAACCTCATCAGGTGTGACGGGAGGGAGAGAGAGCAGAGAGTGGAATTGGAGGTGGGGCCAAGGGAGGCACAGGTGCTGGTATGTGCTGTGGTGTGAGGGGTGGTGGGAGGGGGCGAGATGATGTCTTGGGTTTTTGTGGTGAAATATGCTGCCAGTCCCGGGCAGAGGTCCTGGGCGGGAGTGATAGATGAGGGAGCTGCTGCAGGATTGGCCATGTTGTTTGATGCCGCAGAGATGCAGACTTTTTTTTTTTGGAGCGGGTGCAGAGTCGACATTGCCTTTGAAGAAGGCTGCAGGCCAGTTTGTCAGATGGTCCACCAGACAAATTCCATTTCCGCTCAGCTGCCCTGCACTTGCGTTTAAGGGCAGCCAGGTCTGAGTCGTACCAAGAGTTGCACTTTTTGGAAGGCTTCATTCGAACCCTCATGACAGGGGTATTTCTCTTGACATGACATGACACCCTCATGACAGGATGGCCGTTCTCTTTCCTCGGCTGGCTCCCTCCTCTGGAACAGCCTCCCACTTACTCTCCATCTTGAGCCGGATCTCAAGTTCCACAAGCTCCTCAAGACTTTCCTCTTCTGCTCCCTCTGCCTCCTGTGCTAAAAACCACAGTCGCTGGGATTCGTGGCTTGGGCCCTTATGTGTCCTTCTGGGTCCTGGCCTTCTGCCCAATCGCTTGCAGGATACGCCATCCACCTGCACTTGCCTTTGGGCACCCTCTTACCTGGTTTGTATCAAGGGCCTGCACTTACTGTACTTGCAGGTGACCCCTCCTCTACCGAATGTTGACTGCCTGGCACTTACCTGTTGTCCTGCAACTGGCTCTCTGGCACTTCGCCCTCTGTGGACCCCCTAGCACTTACCGCCCCTTCCACTGTCCCTTCTCTCTCTCTGTACTTGCACGTTCCGAATGCTCACAAGGCCTAGTAGCGCCGCTTCTGTCTTTTGCTCATCATTGTTATTTTATTCCATTGTCTTGTTCTGTTCCGTTGTTCCCTTCCCTTCCCTTCCCTTTGCTCTGTGGGCGCTTTGAAACAATTTCTTGATGTATAAGCGCCTCACAAATGCCCAATAAATAAAAACTTTTTGGGGAAACCTGAACAAGGGTGGGATCATACTAATATGCGTTCCTCTTTTGTGGTGGCAATCTGTATAGCAAGTTATTTAGTGGTATGGTGGCCCCACCGCAATTCTCCCGATATGGGCTTTCTGCCGCTTTTTTGACAGTGGGAGGAATTCCGGCTTGTTTCATTTAATTATGATCCCCATATATTTTCCATAGTCTACAATATCCACGATGGTAGGTAGGAAGTTTACTGATGGTTGAAACACATATAACATCATATTGTCAGTGTACAGCGACACTAGGGATTGTTTCCCACCAATTAAAATGCCTTTCTCAATGATGGTCTGTCTAAGCAGTTGTGCCAGTGGCTCTATTGTGCAAGCAAATGGTGTTGGAGAGAGTGGCCAACCTTGCCTGGTGTCCTTGGTAAGTTCAAAGGTTTGGCATATATCAGTATTTGTTATAGCCTTGGTTGTAGGGAGATCTATAAAGGATCTGTATCCATCTCATAAATGCAATTGGTAAACCTAATTGTATCAAAGTCTTCCAGATTAACTGTCATTAAACAGAGTAAAACGTTTTTCTGACATATAGTAGCACCAGGATTACATTTTGCATAGGGGATTGTCATGTCTCCCGGCACACACTCGCCTATACATACTACAGGTACACCAACTAGTCCTCACCTACCTGATACAGCGACCACCCACCACCAGGGCACTGGTGTTTCACAAGCTCATGCACATAAGCAGCAGCGACATTCCGCCAGACAGGGGAGATTCATTTTCTGCAATCTGGGAGTTTTCCGACCCTGCCTCCGCTGGCAGCTGCCATGGAAACTCCCGCATGGCTGGCGCTGCCGCCCGGGTGCACGGGGAGTCCTGTGTCACGTGACGAGGCGTCCACAATAGCCTCGGTCAACATCGCGAATCACGTGACGCGCTCTGTACGTCTCCCCGTGACCCGCATCATGTGACTTCAGTGTGCAGTTAAATGGATCGGAAAACACTGAAACAGTGCTTGACAGCTGCTTTTCGTAAGAACTGTTTGGCATTTGAATTACTCTTGGATTATTAGGTACTACGACCACGGAACGTTACTCTGATTGCTTTTTCTTGTCCCCTGTACTTTTTCCTCACATTGGTTACCTGCTGGAACATTACTTTGGATCTTGTTGTTTCTACTGGCTCCCGACCTTGGATCTGTTCACTGGACTGCACTAGGCTCATCCTCTGTATTGAACATTTTCGGCTCTTGGCTTCTATTGGTTATCGACCTCGATTCTGGTAACTGGACTGTTCAAGGATCAACCCGTGTACAGAACATTCTGGTTCAGGTGTTTTCCCAATTACCCCGAGTGTCGCTGGTATCCTGTCCCACGTCTCTGCTATTGGTCCCCTGCTGGTGATTATTTCCGTTCAGGCTCTTGTCATCCTTACACTTAGGTAAGCCTGGCTACGACTTGTCCTTTACACTGCATTATTGTCCATTTGCACTTGTTGACTAATCATACATTGCCTTACAGCGGTCAGGGGGTCCTTCCGGCGTTCCTGGTTCCAGTTTGACGACACTCTACACCTGTGGCCTCAAAGATTGCACTGGTAGTGATTGATATTTCTACCCGTGTGGTACTTGGGGACAGAGGTATCATTAATCTGCACGACCATCAAGAACAGAACAGGGATAGAGCCACGGTGGTGGTAAAAAATCTGTAAAGGTTTATTTGTGGGGTTCTACCTACTATAAAGCCAGGCTGGTCTAGTTGTATTCAATTAGGAGTATGATATAGCATTTGGTTTATTATTCTGGTTAGGAGTTTGTAGTCCGTGTTGAGCATGGACAGTGGTCAGTATGATTCACATTGTTCCGGGTTTTTCCCATGTATTAAAAGGACTATAATGTTGTCAGTCATCAAGGACTTGGGTAGTTGTCACTATTTATAGGACTCTTGGAACATTTATAATAGGTGTGGAGCTATAATGTCAGCATATTCCTTAAAGAAATTAGAAGGAAGGCCACCCGAACAGGAGTTTTATTATTTGGCATGTTTAAATGGCTTCCTTAATTGCCTCAAAGATCAGCTATGTGGTGAGGGTATCTGCCCTACTCGATCGGAGTCTGGGCAGCACTACTTGTATCAGACAGTCATCTAGTTGTTCCTCCATGTACTGTGTTATGGAAGTGTACAATTTCCTCTAGAAGGAATCAAAGGATTTGTTGATCTCTGTGGGATCCGTGAGTCTTTCCCCAGTGGGCTTCTCAATACTTGGCATTGTAAACTAGGCTCTGTTGCTGTTTACAAGCCATGCCAGCCCTCTACTGGGCCTCTTCTCTCCCAACATAGTTCCTGGCTAATGTGGGTTTTGTTAGATATTTAATCTGAGTCAGCAGCCTCTGGAAATTGCTGCATCATCTCATAGTAGTTGCATGATCATGGGTGAAGGATATCTTTACTTGATAGTTCTGCAGATCTTTCAGATCAGATTCCAATCTGTTACACCTGCAGCATGCGTCTCTCAGGCACCCAATCTCTTTAGCTATACAGACACCCCATATGTATACTTTGAATGCCTCCCAAAAGCTTAGCATGCTATCCACGGAGCCTAGGTTTTTGTCAAAGAACTCCTCAATAGCTGTTCTAATACCAGTGCTAAGGGCTTGGTCAGTTAGGGATTTCTGTGTAACTAGTCAGTGTTGTTGTGTTTGGGACCTTCTCAGCAGTTCTCAAGACGTATAACCAGGCTGTGCTCTGAGAACATTCTAGGAAGGACATTGCAGGCCTATACCTAATGGGATGCCTCTTGTGTGAGGAAAACGTAGTCTAGTCTTGCTGATGTGTCGTGTGCGCCTCAGTAGTGCATATATTCCTTGGTCTTTGACTCAGGGTTACGGTGTCTCCATACGTACAGCAAATTATGGTGTTTTGCTAGAATGTTTATGGTGTATGCAGAGTTGTTTTTAGGTCGTAGGGGTGCCCTATAGTTGTCCAGGAGTGGATCCCTATCAGCATTGAGATCACCAGCCACACGGTGGGCCCCTTCTACCATAACGTTTTTAGAGAATGAGACTTCTGGGACGAGTGTTAGAATTAGCGTTTGTGCGTAGTCCTCCGGTACCAGACTCAGCTCCTTCGCTCATGCCAATGACTGACATTGGAGCACCTCAATCTGCCCTCCAATTCTTCAACTTTGTCAGCTAGTTGTTTGGTGTTGTGCGCTGCTTGCTTCACATTTTTGTGGCTCTTGATCAATTCCAGCTCTGCAGTATTCATGCGCTTCTCCATTTCTGCGAGTTTAGATTGTAAATTGTCTATACTGTATTACGGCTCTTAATTGTGTTGCTAACTTGCCGTGACTCAATCTCATTTCATCTAGGATTACTTCAAGAGTGACAATGTTCGCCCATGTTCTACATCATATACTGGTCTGTAAGTGAATGTCTGAAGGCTGTGGATTGCATTGGTTTGCTTAGCCTTTTGTCGTTTTGACATTTAACAGTTTATCGGTGGACGCAGCTGAGAGTTTGTGCACCCAAGACCGTTCTTGTTCAAGGGAGGCAACCCAGGGCTCAACAATTAACACAGAGGGATGGCAGGGGGGCGGGCAGTTCAGGCACAGGGGTCACCATCAGCCGGCGTTTGAAAGCTTGACCGTGACACGTGCTCCATGTGTTGTTGTGAACTGCCAGCCCAGACAGGCTCTCCTTGAGATTCTACCCACACATTCTGTTGCCATAGAGATACAAAGGTCTGTCACTGAGGCTTCATCGAAAAGGTGGTGCTCCAGGTCACCTTCACAGATGCCCAAGGGAGTTCCGCCTGAAGTCCCAGCCAACTTCGCTCGCACCGTCCTGAGGCGTGCCCTATCGGATCTGTATATCAATTTCAGAAGTCCCACCATCCTCTCTCCTAGGCGGCAGGGTCGGAGTTTGCATCTCCCGGCCTAAGCCCAGTCCTAAAAAGCACTGCGTGAAACTCAGCCCATAAAGGCCAATGCCATAGAGCAATGCAGGTCAGCCGGCAAAGTCCACAGACACATTCTGGAAGGACGTGTTTCACCTCAGTCTCTGACAATCACAGGGGAACTGCGAGTGTCAATCTGTTTGCAGTGGCTTTCTCTATTCAGAGCTGGCCCCTTCGTTGCTCGTATGGGCAACAGTCAATCTTTATTTAGATGTAACCGGACAGGTCCAGGGGAGCTCAAACCCAGTGTTCCTCACAAGTCTCCACCCATCAGGTGACCCCATTTCATAAGACGATGCACAGAAAATGATTGATGGTGAATGCATGTCAGGATTACCCCATTTCTATTAGGATGTTTGGATGCACTGTTGATTCATAACAGTGAACAAAAGAAATTAAGTTTTACTTATGTATGTATACAGTGGAATGCCAATGAAATGTATATGGTTTCCACATTATTTTGATATCAACATAACAAAATATGGGTTTTGTTTCTACTTGGGAGCCATGTTAATGTGAATCTGTCATTCAGTGCATCATGCATAATAGAAATCGGTGCATCGACAGGGTCATCAAAACATCTCCTATGGGGACAGGTAGGAAGGGGGTGGAAAGGCACATACAATAATGTACAAAACAGCTCCTGGTCGAATAGGACATTTTAAAAGTCCAGCAAAAAAAATGTTTTTTAAAATTATTTCTGTTATTTAGGAGATAGGCAAATAACATCAGAACATAGTAATCATCAACAATCTTTTCCCCAACTCCCTCCCCCCTCAGCCCCTCCACCTCTCAAAAACCAAAGCAACAACTCCCCTGCCCACTCCTCCCATCCCTTCCCTTCAAGTCAAGTGAAAATAAGTTACTTGGACTCCCTCCAGAATATCCACTTCCCCCACACCTTCTTATGCTTGTCAGGGCAACCTGTTTGTATGTTTGTATACTAATCTTTCAAGTTCCATGTTCCTATCTGTAGTTTCATCCCATTCCATCAGAGAGAACCTTCTGGAACCCCAAACCCCTGCGATAAACCTCTTAGCAAGACCAACCAGAGAACTTAGGTGAGCAGAGAGGTCAGTGTTACCCCAGACACCCATTAAACACAGTAGAAAGTCAGCCTCCAGTTTACCTCCCGATAAATTGATTTTAGCGGTCAAGAACTCCCCTCAGAAGACTTGTATCTTGGAACATGACCTTATAATATGTAATGTTCCTGTCTCACTCTGTTAATTCAAACACTGGTCATTCTCCCTCCTGGCCATTTTGTGAAGCCTCTGCGGGGTATAAAAGATCCTAATAAGAAGCTTTTATTGAACCATCCATTATCCAACATGAATGGCCCTTTCCCTTGCTGAGCCTAGAGCACACACCTCAATCCCCTTCAGCCAATGACCTCCGGTCGCTCTCCCATCCAGCTTTGAGCCCAACCAGTGCCTTGGAAGTTTTAGTACTTACTTGTACGCCCTTGAAATTATGTTTTGCATTATCTTGCTGTCCCCACCGCCCCTAGTAAGCGGGGTTGCAGAGGGATTTATAACACCTCCCCAAAAGGTTTGTGAAGACTGTGCTTGCCTTATTTGTAAGTATTAATAAAACCTCCCAATTTGCCCTGCAATTCTGGAAAGGTCTGCATGACCATGTTCCCCACTGGGACCCCCAGAGACTTGGCCCCCGTTTCTACCCAGCTACCAAATTCCTGGATCTGCTTTGTTTGTTTGTTTGTTTATTTATTTATAATGCGCACCGGACCCTGAGGTAGCAGGGCGCAAGAGAACAAGGAAGTTTACAGCTTGGTTACATACGTTACAAGTTACAGGTTACAGAGCAGGCAGAATGGACATTTCTTGACTTTGCAAGGTAAGACAAGTGCAGGTGTAGACAAAGCGCAGCCAAACAATCAAATCTATGGCGAACGAACAATATAGCAAGTCGGTGACGAACAAGCAATATAGCAGGTCGTTGCGTGTCAGGTGAAGTACAAGTGGAAGTGCGAGGGTAGAGAGTCATTTATATCTCATTCTCAGTGAGCCATTTTATGGTATTCTTTCTGAAGTTGTTGAGCGTTTGGTCAGATCTAAGTGCATGAGGTAGGGCGTTCCATAATTGCGCTGCCTTGACTGGGAAGCTGGATCCTCCAATGGTGGCTAGTTAAATCTGGGCACTAGGAGGCAGTTAGGGCTGACTGTCCTTGTAAATCTAGTGGGAGTTTTTCTGTTGAAGCGTTCTGAAAGGTAGCGGGGGGCTTTGTTGTTTAAGCATTTGTGGATAAGGGAGGCAGATTTGAGGTTGATTTTTTCTTGGGTGGAAAGCCATGTGTGTTTACGTCTTATTTCTGAGATATGTGCTCTTCTAGGGATACTTAGGGCCGCTCTAAGTGCATTATTTTGGAGCACTTGGATTCTATTGATGATTTGTTTGGTTGTTCCTATGTAAAGGGCGTTACAATAGTCTAATTTTGATAAGATGAGGGCTCTAGCTAGGATAAGACAGCTGTCATCTGATTGGAATTGTTTCCCAGCTTGTATTAATTTGCATGTATAGGCCGTGGATGAGGCCAGTGAGTTCACCTGTTTGGTTAAAGATAGTGTCGCATCAAGGTAAAAACCTAGGGTTTTTACTTCTCTAGCGACCTTGATAGTGTTACCATCGATGATGAAGGCGGAGTAGTTTTGGTTGAGTTTGGAAATGCGGGCTGCCGTACCCAGGATGATGAGCTCTGTTTTGTCATCCTTCAAGCATAGTCCATGGTTGGCCATCCATGCTTGAATGATACTATAGACTCTGTTCACCAAAGCCAGATCTTCGACGTAATCCCCAGTAAGTGGTAGGAGAATCTGGGTATCGTCTGCGTAGTTGGTATAGGTGATACCCAGATTATCGAGATCGTCGAAGAGTGGCTTGGTGAAGATATTATAGAGTGTCGGCGAGACACAGGATCCCTGGGGCACTCCACAGGTGATGGGAATCGGGTCTGCTGCCGCTGCGGGGGAGAACACCCTCATGGTGCTGTCACTAAGGAATGACTGTATCCAGACTATAGCCTCCCCTGAAAAGTGGGCCGCCGAGTCCAAGTGATTGCATAGGACTCTGTGGTCCACCAAGTCAAAGGCGGCTGATAGGTCTAGAAGGAGGAGGAGAGCTAATTTGC
This sequence comes from Ambystoma mexicanum, assembly GCF_040938575.1. Classification (NCBI taxonomy): domain Eukaryota; kingdom Metazoa; phylum Chordata; class Amphibia; order Caudata; family Ambystomatidae; genus Ambystoma; species Ambystoma mexicanum. The sequence continues at coordinate 905,688,191 of NC_090939.1, forward strand.
CCTGGTCTCTGAGTGAGTCTATTTGGGCCTTTAAATCGATAAGGGCAGTTTCTGTGCCGTGTTGCGGACGGAAACCGGATTGGCGGGTGCCAAGGAGATGGTTCATCTCAAGGAAGTTCTGGATTTGGGTGTACGCTACCTTGTCTAATATTTTTAGTAAGAAAGGCACCGTGGTGATGGGTCTATAATTTGTAGGAATGTTGGGGTCCAATGTTTGCTTTTTTAGAAGGGGGAGTACCCAAGATTCCTTTAGATTGCGAGGGATGGTGCCCGTGGTGAAGGAGGCATTAATACGTTTTGTGATGAAGGGGGCTAGATCTCTAGCCGCGTCCTTGATCAGTTGTGCGGGGCATTGGTCACCTTTGCAATTAGAGGGTTTAAGCGTCAGAATGGTCTTCTCTACCTCAATTACTGAGACCTTGGAGAAACGGAATAGGGTAGATTCTTTGGGTTTGGGTGTGGGAATTTTGTCCAACGGAGGTTGAGTTGGTAATGAGGCTTTCTTTAGGGCAATTTTAGTTTGGAGGTTGGCCACTTTGTTGGTTAGTGCCAGTTGTCTGTACACCAGGTTTGATCTTTGATGGAGACATCCTGTACTGCGATAGGAGTTTCCAATTCTTTTAGGATGGAGAATAGCTCCTTCATACTGGAGTTGGCTTGAGTGATCCTGTTATTATAAGTTTCTTGTTTGGCCAGGATAATATCTTTTTTGTATTGCAAAGAGATGTTTATTAGGTTAGTTTTATTTTCAGCGGTCGGATGCCGGTTTCATGCTGTTTCGCATTTTCTCTTCTGTAATCTTAAGTTTTTTAGGTGGGGTGTAAACCAGGAGTTCAGATGCTTTACTTGCTGTTGCCCTTGAATGGCTGGTCACCCGCTAGTTTGGATCCCCAGACCCTTTTGTCCAGTACAGAATGCCAAGTTGTGACTGCTGGGTCCAATTTCCTCAAATTCCACTTGCCATATTCGATCTGACAGGGTAACAATGGTCCCATGCACCATCTATCTATTCTAAACACATGATCTGCCTCATCCACCAAGAGCCAATCGTTGGCAGACATGAGCTGTGCTGCACAAAAAAAAGCTTTGGTAGGCTAAGTCTGCCCTCCCATACCAAACTGGATAATGAGTGTAGGACAATTTTGAGAACAGAGGACATTAATCTGCACAGCCCTCCCTCCAACTTAATAAATTCCTCCGATGGAACTTCGTGAGGGATGGTCTGCAGAACATGCAAACATTTTGGGAGTGCTATCATCTTGAATAAGAAATTCTGTCCATCAATGTCAAGAGGAGGTTGGACCATCGCCTAACATCAAGAAGAACTTAGCCAGGAGGGATTCCCAGTTCAGCGAGACTTCTGAATGCACAAGTACCTTTAGTGAGTCAATTCTCCACAGCTATAAATATTACAGTCCTTGCCCGTCACTCACCACAAAACACGCAGATTTCTCCGAACTCACTTTTAAACCACATTGGCGGAACTTGCCCACAATTTCGACTACCCTTAGTATTGAATCTTTGAGACTGCTCAGGTAAAGGAGGACATTGTCTGCAAATAAAGAAACCTGTTAAGGACCCATCTTTCCGAACTCATTCTGTCAGCGGTTCCATTAGGTGTATGAAAAGAAAGCGAGGCAGGGCAGGGCAGGGCAAAATCCTCTTTTGTCCTCCTCGCAAGCCCAAAAAGGTTTGGACAGCCTGCCCTTCACCCTTACTCTAGCAGCAGGGGAATTCATGGAACAGCCGCACCCAGCTTATAAAACTTGGCCCAAAACCCATTTGTTCCATTATATCGTATCAAAAGCCTCATAGGAAACAAGGGCTATAACCACTTTCAACCTATGTGGAAGGGACTCTACCATTGCTTTTGCCCCAAGTAGACTCCATAGATTGAGCCATGTAGTTCTTCCTGGCATAAAACCATGTTGATGCAACTGAATCAGGTGAGGGAGAACCGCTAGCAATCTGTTGGCCAAGATTTTCACTAAATTCTTGACCTCTCCATTCAGTAGGGAAGACTTGCAGCATTATTTTGCCTTTCCTATTTTGTGAATTACTGTTATTATGAATTCCCTCCAGTCCCGGGGTAGTGTCTTCCTTTCCCTGCATTCACTGTACATGATCATGAAATGGCCCTATTGCCCACCAACTTCGAAAGCTTGACCGAGAGACCCTTTGGACCAGTGACTTGCTAACTAATTGCATAGTTTCGCTCTGAGATTCAGTCACTTTTCTCATCAGCATTTCCCTCAAAGGCTTGTAGATCGGGGTCATTGTCACGTCTCCTACCACACACCCTGCTATACATCCCACGGGGGCACAATCTAACCCACTCTCAGTCCCCATCCACCAGGGCATCCAACACTCACGGTTGTGCACACAGAAACAACGTCCTCTCGCCAGACACATTAGAGCACTGTGTGGCAGGCCAGGAGTTTACCGACCTTCCCTTCGTTGGCAGCTGCAAGGGAGACTCCAGTTTACTTGGAACAGTCCACATCGTTCATGGAGAACCAGGCGTCACGTGATGGGATCAGCACGACAACAACATGGCATCACATGACAACCCCTCACGCTTCCAACGCTTCCGTGTTACACGTCACGTGACTATCTAATAGTTTAAATGCATTGGAAGACACGGAAGCGTTGCTTCACAGCCGATTTCGTCAGGACTGTTTGGCGCTCTCGCTCATTTGTTTGCTCTCGATTCTACGACCACGGACTGTTTTTTTTATTTCTTTGTCTTTGCCCTACATCTGTTTTGGACACCATTTGGATTATCCTGTTGCCAGACCTCGGACTTTGCACATCGAACTGTCTCACGGATTACGTTTTGTTGGAACACTTGGCCTTTGGCCTTCAAGGATTACGGCTTGCTTGGAACACTTGGCCTTATACTGGCGTTTGCCTGGTTGTGCACTCTGGACTGCCACGAGCCACGTTTTGTGCACTTCATATTGTTTCAGGTGCCTACCTGGTACTTCCCTGTCCCGGGCCCAGCTGTTCCTCTTTGCCTTGGGATTGACATTCCCAGTGCCTAAAGGTAAGCAGGGCTCCAATTGTTTCTTGCTATTTGCCTGCCACATTACACATCTTGATATAATTACCCATTGCCTTACAGCGCTCAAGGGGTCCTTCTGGCAGTTCCTGGTTCCAGACCTGACGGCTCACTACACCTGTGGCCTCAAAGACTGCACAGACATTACTTTTATTACTGTCTGTGTGGTACTTGGGGACGGAGGTATATTTTAATCGCCACGACCATCAAGATTACAACAGTCATTCCTACTGGAGCTGCTGGGGTCTAATTTAGTGTAGAAAGCTACAAAAGCTTTGACCATCTGTTCTGCCTTCCTTTTCAGACTGACACCACCCATCTATCGCCCTCCTCCTGTTTCACCATCCACGTAAGTAGTTTACCGCTCTTGCCCCAGTTTTGGCATACCCAGCCTTTACTGAAACAAGCAAAATGTTTGCTGTTGTCTAGGGATAAGAGTTTTACCCATCCTTGGGCTCTCCTAAGATCCCAATATACTTGATCTGTCACCGAGTGTCGAGCATGTAGCTTTTAGCTCGGCCACTTGGCCCATAAACCTACTCTCCTCTCCCCTACCTATTTTCATCATGGCCTTCACCATCACTGTTTTTATAAGCTTCGAACACAGTCTCTGCTCGCTCATCTGAGCCCACGTTCTTCCTGAAATAGACCTTAGTGGTTTTGGCACTGGGCCTCTCTGATACCAGATGTCAGCAGGTGGAAAGCATTCAGCTTCCAGGTCCCCTGAGGTTTCCTCCTTTCGTACCCCATTCCAACAGCAGCAGGGAATGGTTCAAAAAGCCCATAGGTAGATAACTAGTCTCCTTCATCCTGCAGAAGTTATCCCTCGGCATAAATGTGGTCTCAACAAGACAGACCTGTGTATCCCAGAATGAAACAAAAAATTGCTGCCCTCATCGTTACCATCCCTCAAACATCAGCTAGGCCAAGTGAACATGCATATTCCCTTAATTGTGTTCTACCAGGCACTCTTTGCCTTGCAACCCCCTTGATGTCTCGATCAATTTCCATGACATCAATTAAATCACCCTCCACCCCCACTGACAGTGTGATTTAGCTTCAATAATTAGGTTTCTTATTTCTGCCATTATTATCTCCTTAACTGGGGGGGGCTAGCGTACACATGAATAAACGTGATGAGATCATGACTGACTCTGCCTGACACACACACGCAGATGGATGTATCCCCCTTGTCTAGTCTGAGAGACCGAGCTCCGCACAGGATCGTTTTCTTCATCATTATGGGCACTTCACTGGAGCCTTTCATGAAACCGGCATGGAATTCTGTGCTGTCTCAGCTTCTACCCAGGAATTTGCATCTCACACCCCACAAGTGTGTTTCTTGTAGCATTGCCACCTCTGGACCATGTCTCTTCAGGAACTGAGTCATCGCACCTCTCTTGGCCTTGTATCCAAGGCCATTAATGTTCCAAGACAGACCTCTTATTCCTGCTTCGTCCATCATCCCTTTTACAACAATGCAGGTTTGCCTCAGCCCATGACACACGGCCAATAATCGAAACTTGATCTTACGACAAACAATTATAGCCCTGATGCTAACCCTCTCCTGCCTCCCCCAACCAACCAATAGAACTTTATCCATCCTCTCCCAAATTTCCTACGCCACCCCATACTCCCTAAATCAATAAGCATCTTTCGGCCCCCTGCATATGGAATTTAACCCAAATCAACTGTGTATTGTTTATCTGATGACCCCTGAATTGCCAGGAGCAGATTTTCCCTCAGACAGACGCCTCCAAAATAGTTAAATCAACCTGTATGAGCGAGTCCCAAAGTCCTGTACTTTGACCCTTTAAGTCTCTAAAGCTCTTGCCACCTGCTTCGTCCTAGCCATTCCCAGGTCTCCTTCGGATTGACGAGAAACCAGGATCCCCCTTGTGTAAAACCTTTGCTTTGGCTGTAATTTAGCTGTAAATAAATGCATGCATCTCAGATCTCGTTTTTGTAGCTCTCACTTTACTCCTTCAAAGAATCTTCAAAGTACTGTCACTGTCTCTGTACTTCCTGTGTAAAATATGGGAACAGGGAAACTTTTGCGCTGTCCAACATCAGAGGGCCTTATCGTCTGGCCTTCTGAAGTATGGCGACACTGTCGCTGTTGTTTCAAAAACTCGGCGATTGTGGTCGTCTGCTATGCCCTGGTAGACAGGATGCAGAGATGCTTTTATGTGTGGGCAAAGAGGAGGAGCCCACATGCTGCCCAACTTGGGGGAGCAGAGAGGGGTGGCACTGCTTGGGGGCGTGGGTCATCAGTACTTCATGGTGGGTGGCCAAGTCACGAGGCCAGAAAACATTTTGCTTTATTTCTTTCCCTAATTTACATCATCATTTAGACACTGAAAAGAACATATGCTTTGTGCGTGCATGCCTGAAATCACCTTTGACACACAACAAATGCAAGCATTGGCAATGCCAACAGTTTGGGCTTTTGTGTAGGCCTGGGAAAGACACTTGCCAGGCACTGCATAGTGGTATTAATCGGCCATTGATGCAAGTATCTGGGCATCTAATAACAGCGCCTGGCAAATGTCTAATATTTATACACAAGCCAAAGCTGTTGGCTTTGCAAATGCTTGTTTTTAACACGACTTGAGTGAAGGACATGTATAGTGCTTATAAATCGAGTGGTTGAAGGCAGACCTGGTTGCTGTTTTTATTACACCAGTAGCGTGTTTCATACTGAAATTAAGTCATTAGCTCTCAGACGACTGCTTTGAAAAAACATTGGCTGGGACTTTGACAGCAAAATTTGATGGTAGGTTTGATTAAAGCAAGCTGAAAGAGTGCCCATGACCAGGTGTTTTGGGTTGGTAGGGGCAGGAACTGGGAGGGAATGGCCATAGGGATTAGCATAGCCATGGGCAGTCAATGGGCAGGTAAATAGCAAATAGCCAAAAAACACCTTCAAGCTTTGTGTCCGTCCTCAGATGCCATTTCTCCCTATCTGTACCTCTATTGCAATAGTTTTGGCTTATAGGTGGCTTTGCCACCTAATAGCCCAAACTAATGAGATGCCCCGCCCCCACCACATTGCAATCCATCAGTTTGCTGATTGGACACGTGCTGCTCACTGCTGGCGCCAGAACGGGAATGACTGCCAGGAACTAAGAAGACATAAAAATAAGCATTTGGGGATTTTGTGTAAGCAAAGGAAAGGCGTGTGTCAGGCACTGCCACAGTGGTATTAACTGGTGGTATTAACTGGCTATTGATGGTAGCCGGTGCGAGTACCTGAGCATCTAATAACAGTTCCTGCAAGTCATTAAATCCCAGAATACTGCTTTGAGAAAACACTGGCAGGTGCATTTGGTGCAAAGTTTGATGGTAAGGCTTAATTAAGGCAAGCTAAAAGAGTTCGCATGAGGAGGTGTTTTGGGCAGGTAGGGGCAGGAACTGGGTGACAATAGATGTAGGGCAGTGGTCATAGTGTACAAAAAGAAGTAGTGGAGATATGTTCCTAGCATGACCATGGGCGTGGGCAAATAACTAAACACCACTTTAGGGCTGGGCGATATGGACCAATAGTCATATCTCAAAATGTTTGGGCTGAATGCCGATAAACGATATATAACTCAATATGGTTTATGTGGGTTAAATGGTCAGTTGTAAGCCACCACATGTGAGATAGCACAAACACCTTTATTTATAAGACATTGACCATAATAAAGTGTAAATACAGTGTTCCTCTTCCTGTTTGAGAATACACACAGCTGCGTAAATATCAAAACATAAATAAAACAAATTGTATATGTAATATATATATATATATATATATATATATATACACATATATATCTTGATGTTAACGATATTGTCTGGTCCTATATCGATTTTGTAAATATATCAAAATAGCTCCAGAACTCTTATTATCGCTCAGTGCTACAACCCCTACAAGCTTTGCGTCCCTCCTCATATGCCATTTCTCCCCATCTGTACTATAACGCAATAGGTTCGGCTTTTAGGTGGCGCTTACCAAACTAGGAAATAGCAATGACGTTTGACATGGCTGTGTTGTATGATAGCTCCACCCCCCTTGCAGTGGGACAATCATCTGCCACTGTTCTCTCTGCCTTACTCGACTGCTGGGTGTGGCTGTGGGTGTGAAAGCGAGTGAGCCTCAGAGCCATGCAGCACAATGGCCCACACGTTGAGGCAGCAGGCCCTAGTTTCTATCCAGCTTCCTGCCTGCCTTGGACTGAATGCTTCCCTCCTCCTGTGCAGGTGGCACACTGCAGCAGCTTGCCTGAGGCGACTGCTCTGCTCTGCATCTGCCCTCCCTTGGTGTGTGGTGTAGCAGATTACCACCATTGTTACTGTTTGTCTGCCCCCCACGCTCAGCGCTTTCACTTTGCTGCCTACAGCCTGCCTGCCACAGAAGGACAACCAGGCAGGAGGTCTTCCTCAAGCCTTGAGGTGAGGGAGACTCATCAAATTGGAGAAGGTACGTACATTCATCATCCATGCAGGGTGATCACAAGGGGGGGTGCCAGTCAGAGGGGCAAACTGCCCCAGACCTCACAGGGGGCAACGGGGGCGGGTGGGGAGCAGCCCCTCTTGTGTTGTAGGTTATTTACAGTGCACTTCTGGCGTCTGCGGCCAACTCCCAGTGGCAACAAATTGGGATGTGTGGCCTAGTGTCGATATTACAGAGTTTAGCATACAGACACTGATTTAAATCCTAGCTTCGGTACCTGATCAGCGCAGTATTATTCTGGACCAATCTCTGCATCTCCCTGTGTTTAAAAGTGCAATTATGTGGAATGTGATGTGGAGTGTCGTGTGAACTGTAGCCGCCAGCTGCTGTGCTGCCGTGGGGTCAATATCATACCATCACTTCTAGGATTCCCTAATTTGGCCTTCACAGCTTCAAGACCATATTGTTATGCCTGAGGTAGCGTATATTTCAGTGGGCCCTGCTGCCATCTATCTCAAATATCAGCTTTTATCCAGCAGGATACGGGATACAGGCAGCAACCCTTCACCTTTTACATTACGTTTGATTTGTAATAACGTGCTCAGCATATTAAAAAAATTGACAAAGTTAAAAGGAAAAGGAAATTGGGCACTGAGCGCTGTAACCTGCAGGACAGACTGGTGGCACCAACTAGCCTTAGGACAAGCTTCTTTTGGTGCAACCCCTGACTTGCTGTGACTTTCCAAGGCCGCAGAATCTCAATGCCCGGGGACCCCTGACCATCATCGAGTGCATTGTCTTCAGAAGTGCGAATCTGGTCAAAACTTTGTGGGCATCCAGTGGACCCTACAGAAGTAGGCAATCTTCCTCCAGAGTCCTGAGGGGATCAAGGAACTTCCAAACGCAGCGGTTTGTTCTTCTTTGGCACTGAGAAAAAGGCGCCAAAACCACAAAAGGCTGCTGAAACAAGGAGAATCCTCGAGTTCCTCTCTCGAGTGCTGCCGCAGAAACCCATCACAACGACCAAGGACCAGGAGCAAGGTCTGCTACACTGCAACAGGAAGGCATCCAGCTGGAACCAATTCTTCAATTTTCAGGTACTGTGGGGCTTAGGCTACATCTACCTTTTGCCAATTGTGGTGCTTTCTAGCTTGGGGAGTATTATTTTAAACCCCTTTGAGTTGACCTCAACTCACTTGCACTGGCCTCCCAGCTTGTGCTTCTTCAAGGTGGCTCCTCCGGAGCTTCTGTGACTTTCTACTGAACTAGTGACTATTTTAAAACATGTTCTAAGAAGAGAGCATCAGCACATTGAACTGGCCCATTCACTTTGGCTGTCCTGGCTCCCTAAAGGCCCTCTTCTTAACCTATTGGGCTTGGCAGAGCTTGTTCCATTACAGGTTTTAATTTTTAAACACTATTATTGCGGAGATAAACTACTGCCTACATCCCTCTGGGAGAACCTAACTGTTGTTCTACTTACTAAGTATGTTCTGAACTGACTTTAACTTTTCCCTCCTTAACATTCAATATTGTAATGGTGATCACAAATAAGTGTTATTACTGACCACCAATGACGTCACTCAGTGTGCTGGAATATGTATAACATAAGAAAAGTTTACTCTACTACTTTATTGCTCTAGTTTGAACTGAATCCCAACTTTGGGATTAATGTTACTATTAGTTGCTACTTTTTAAAGATTGTCTAATTATCCTTGCACACACACACACACACATAGTGTTTACTTGGATACCTAATACCAAGTCTTATACAGTCCCACACCAGTTGGACTCTATAAATTCTTACCTAACACACCATAGTGAAGAAGATAGCTCAGTAAGTTAAGCACTTGTTGCATAGATCTGTGTTTGTGTGCTGGGATTCATATTTGTGTATACACTTACTGTGCTACTGAACAACATACCTGCAATAAAAAGAACTAGTTATGTAAACTCAAATAGCGTCCTTATGGTGCTGGTCTAGTTAGTGTTGGTGCGTGTCTTTCCTCGGTTCTATGTGAAAGGACCTTTTTTAAAAGGTGTCAAGAGAAAAAGACGGTTTTACTTTGTCCGATTTTCGTATTTTTATAGCAAGAACAGCATTGCAAGATTAAGGATAGCTGCTACATTTTTTCTCAGTGTCATCCATCTAGTAGTTTATGCAAAATGTTCAATGGGAAGAGATGTTAGCATTTCTCAAAGCCCCTTTATAATTGCCCTCTTCATCTCTACTTTAATTTGTGCTTTCTTTGAGACGTATCTTTCATATTATGTGTCCCCTTTGATTTTTGTCCTGTTTTTCTTCAATCAATTCCTAAGCAAGACTTATGTCACATTTTCTTTTTATTTGATTTAGTTGACAATTCAACTTTACAAATATATAAAATGTATCATTTAGTAGTAACATAAAAATTATTTAACCAAAAATTGCATACAAGACATACATATAAAAATATATATGAACCTTAAACATGTTAACATATGTTCATCATGATGATTCTGCAGTCACTTTTAGAGAAAAATGAAAAAAAAGTGAATACAGGTTGAAGGAAAGTTTAGCAAAGCATTACGTGTGCTGATAATGCTTAGCTAATTAGTTTTCATTTTAGAATTTACAGTGTGAATAATTGCCTTCTGGCAAGGCTGCAAAGCAAAGGCTTTTTCTCTTTTTGTTAATACATAAAATGATGCAGATAGTTCCATCTCCAAAAGGATAACCAGATTCCCCAACCAGAATCCCCTTTTTCATCAACTCCATTCCAATAGCAGTGTACTTGTGCCCTGCTGCATCAGTAGCCGGATCCTCTGAACCTCATGGCATACAGCAGATTCAAAAGGTCACAAGATGCCCACTTGACAGCCACAGTGACAAGTTTCTGTTGCACAGGGGCAGTATTCAAGATATGCCCCCCGTAATAAAACTACGATGATCATGAGTGACGCTTCTGGTGGCAGGGTAAATTCTAAATAAAGCTATGCTGGTCTCCAGGCATGGCGCATGGCACTACGTATGATCATAGCCGGGTAGAGTCTGCCAAATAGCAGGACAGGAACCTGGAGAACTGGGTCCCTCCTTTGATCTCTTTGTGAGGGCAAGTAACACCCCCCGTCAGAGCAGCTGTCCTAGGCCCAGGCATCAAAGGAGCACCCCCATACCAAAATAGTAGCTTTCCACCAGGGTGCTGCATCTCTAAGGGCCTATGTTCGTAGTGGGAAGGGAAAGGAGCAAAATGCCAATGCAAGGAGACTTCCACCATCTTGTTTCTCTCAGTCTCACTTTCGTGTCCCCTCCACGTCCTCTGGCGCAAAGCACTTTGGGTGCGATATCAGAAGGTCAAAGTCCACTCTGTTCAAGAAGAGGGATTGGACCACTAAACCAGGCTAGCTTTAGCCCAATCACCTGGGGCTTTTTGTCAACTGATACTGAATTATCCATGTAAATATCACTAACCTGGGCAGACTGCGGTCCGCAAGGGAAGCAACTGGCAGAAAATGGAAAATCCCCCGTGGGAATCTTCCTCCCTCTCTCCCTGTGAAGGATACCAGTGAGGAGGAAGGCAAGACCCCCAGGGAAACCCTCCTAGGGGAAAAAACCCTGGGTGGCTGGAACTCTTCGGACTGGACGGTAGAAGTCTGGACGGGTCCCTCTAGACAAGCTGGAACGCGAAGAGGATCAAAGACCTTACCAAGGAAACAAGACAGGACAGGTAAGTGCCAGCAAGAACGATTGCGAGGAAAGGAGAACACTGAGTATAGGAGATGTGACGTACAAGGAATTTAGAATGGGGTCCTTAATGGAGTCCGGATATTCTCGGAGGTGTCCAGAAGTGAAAGGAGTCTGTTCCGGTTGGTTAGAGCTGTTGTGCTAAAGCGAACAGGAATGAAGAGTAAAGTGTGAGTCACGGCAGGAGAGCGAGAGCTGGAGGGGAAGTATAGTTTTGTTGCACTCGCTGACAAGGGTGGAACTCCCGACACGAAACTAATGTTGTATGTGGAATACGGCCAGAGTAAATGCCTGTGGGTATGAGATGCAGAGAGAAGGCAGAAGTTAGAAATAAGAAGGTAAGCGAGTCTCAAGTATCAGAATGTGGATATCCTAGATGCGAACTTACAGAGCGTCGGTAAAGGCAGTAGCGACGCGTAAGCTAGCAACACTTCCTTCCTTATCAGGAGTCACGTGAACAGGTACGGGTACATCAGATGTACGTGAAACAACTAGACCGTTGTCTTCTACCTGAAGAACCGTCGCTTTGGGAGCCTGCATGAATACATTATGAGCCGTTCTTCCTATTCTCCTGCTCTGCCACCATGACCAACGTTGGTAATGTGTAACAGTATGACCCTTCCTCAGGGGAGGTGAACCCGGCTTTCCGGGATGAAAGCGATAGAACTTTCTCACCAATTTGGGGGCATGAACCCCCGAAGCAGCTTCCCATGTCCTTTCTGAAGGTGAGTATTCCTTCCAGTCAATAAGAAACTGACGGTGAACTCGTCTGTATCTCGAGTCACAGATGTTGGCTACCTCATATTCTGGACCTGTATCAGTGTTCACTGGTGGGGGGTGAGTGTTAGAAGTCCCAGCAAAACGGTCCGGAATAGATAACTTGATCTGGGAAACATGAAAAACTGGGTGAATTCGAGACCAGGAACGAGGCAGCTCTAACCGAACCGCTGATGATCCTACCACGGAGAGGATCTTGAAAGGGCCAAAAAACCGAGGAGACAGTTTAGAAGGAACCAAATGTTTGGGGAGAAAACGGGAAGCTAGCCAAACCATTTCTCCCTTCTGAAGTGAAGATATCTTTCTGCGACGAGATCTGCATATCGTTTGGTTCGATCCTGGGCTGCCTTCAAAGATTGACGGGCCAACCGATGACCTTCTTGGATGTCACAAACAATGAGATGAAGGAGGAGAGATGGAGGGTAAAAAGGATGGATGATACCCATAGGAGCAGTAGAAAGGGGTAGAGTTCAAGGCAGAATGATAAGCATTGTTGTATGCAAATTCCGCCAATGGAAGTAATCACAACCAGTCATCTTGGGCTGCGGACACGAAGCACCGAAGGTACCCTTTCCAACTTTGATTTAAACGTTCTGTCTGACCATTGGTCTGTGGGTGATATCCGGAACTGAGGGATCTCTCTATTCCCAATTCATGACACAAATATCTCCAGAATTTAGAGGTATATTGGGGACCTCGATCAGAAACAATCGTGTCCGGAAGACCATATCGGGAGAAGATTTCTGCTAAAAACACCTTTGCCATCTGTTCTGCACTGGGAATCTTGGTAAGAGGAGTGAAGTGAGTTAATTTAGTTAGATAGTCAATAGTTACCATAATAGTGGTATGTTGAGACAATATTGGTAGATCAACAATAAAATCAGTAGAAATATACTTCCATGGTTGATCCGGGATAGGCATACGGGATAATAAGCCGTAGGGTGGAGCTCGAGGAGTCTTAGACTGATGACACACTACACAGGCTGAAACATAATCGCAGCCATCAGTTCTTACTATAGGCCACCAGAAATGTTGTGAGACCAGTTCCAAGGTGTTTCAAAACTCTCGATGTCCGGTAGCTCTGGAGTCGTGGCACATTTGGAGCACCTCCTTTTGTAAAGAGACGGAGGGAACCAAGACTTGAGCCTTGTGAAAGTAACAACCTTGAGTCAACTTAAGCGGGTGTAGTCCCGCTAGTTCTTCACAAGTATGTCTATTCTGTGATGTAGCATGTTTCAGATCTTGAAGAAAATCAGTTATCATCGCTACACATTTGGCTTTAGCAAATAAGGGTTCTGGGGTGAATTGGTAAGGGGAGAAGTCTTTGCGTGAAAGAGCATCTGCACGGAGGTTTCGATTCCCTGAGAGGTAAGTAAACTCTATCCGAAATGGCAAAAAAAAAAATGTGCCCATATCGCTTGTCTGCTATTAGTTGTATAGGCTTGTTGCAGAACCTTGAGATTCTAGTGATCTGTGCATACCTCGACCGGGTATCTTGTTACCAATAACAAATGTCTACACTCTTCGAATGCTCTTTTAATAGCCAGTAACTCCTTTTTAAGGACAGAATAATTATTTTCCGAAGAACTAAATGTTTTGGATAGATAAGCTACTGGTTTCTCGTCTCCTTGATCGTTCTTTTGGAGTAAAACCGCCCCCAGCGCTTGGTGGGAAGCGTCCGTCTCCACCACAAAAGGTCGATTTTGATCTGGGGTTGCTAATATCTCTGCTGAAGTAAAAAGGTGTTTTAGCCTTTCAAAGGCTTTCTGTGCCTCTTCATCCCAATCGAAGGAGACCCCCTTTTTAGCAACCTAGTGATAGGCTGCACAGTTTCAGAAAAACTGGGAATGAATTTGCGATAGAAATTCGTGAAACCCAGAAATCTCTGGTTTTCTTTTATGGACGTTGGTGGAGGCCAATCCAACACTGATGATACCTTTCTGGGATCCATAGAAATCCCTTGAGGAGACAGGACAAATCCTAAATATGGAACTTGTCTTTGATGAAATTCGCACTTTTCCGCCTTGCAATATAGTTGGTTTTCTTGAAGGCGAGCTAACACCAAATTGACATGACGGATATGTTCTTCTTTGTCCTTGGAGAAAATCAAAATATCATCGAGATATATTATGACAAAGTGAAGAAGAATATCAGAAAATAGGTGGTGCATGAATCTTTGAAAGATTGCCGGTACGTTGACCAGGCCGAAGGGCATAACATGATATTGGTAGTGTCTAAAAGGAGTACGAAAATCTGTTTTCCATTCATCCCCGGGAGTCATTCTGATGAGATGATAGGCTCCTCTGAGGTCCAGCTTAGTATAGAATGAGGCTCCTTGAACTGCCTCCAAGATGTCTGGAATCAGCGGCATGGGATACTTGTCTGGAATGGTGATCCTGTTCAGTCCGCGGTAATCTATACACAGTCGTAATTCTTCTGAATCTTTTTTCGGAATGAAGAATAATGAAGCTCCAGTAGGTGAATTGGATTCAGAAATTAACCCGTTTTGGATGTTTTGATGAATTTACTCCTTCAAAGTGGCCTTTTCTTTGTGGGATAGTACATACATGCGACCGAATGCAATTGGTTGGTCGGGCAGTAAATCTATATGGCAGTCGTCTCTGCAATGCGGTGGAAAAGTCAGAAATCTAGGACTAGAGAAGACTGATAGGTATTGTTCATGGCAATTAGGAATCCGTCTGATGTGACTAATGGATGGAATTTTCTGACTTCTTTCTATCTCCGACAGGATATGTACTCCTACCGAAGAGTGGGACAGACAATGAGAGACACAGTACTCGGAACCTAAAAAGAGAGTACCGGCTGACCAGTTGATGAAAGGATTATGTAATCTTAACCATGGGAGACCCAAGATAACCGGAAAATGGGCCGTACTGATGAGATAGAATTCCATAGTTTCTTTGTGAGTCATCACCGAACAGTTTAAAGGTATGGTTTGTTCCCGGATGGGGCCAGAAATCAAAGGAGTCCCATCAACACCTTGAATCGGAGTGACTTGTGGTTTGGTTACTCTAGGAACCCCTTTCTTGGTTGCCCAGTCAACGTCCAAAAAATTCCCAGCCGCTCCGCAATCAATAAGTGCAGGGACGTTTTTTAGGATCGTATTCGGGAGGGTGATTGTCAAAGATATCACTACCATAGGTTGATCAACAACCCCAATGTCGGAGAGAGATTCATTTCTAGTAGGGGAACTCGGTCTAAATACTCCTACCGTGGTTCCCCCTACGGTAGGGATTTGGCATTTCCCGGAACCTGGGATTGGTTTCTAAGAGGTAGTACTAGGGGGCAGTCTCTTAGAATGTGTACTGAGGATCCACAATACATACACAGTCCTAAGGTCCTTCTCCTCACCTTTTCTGTGCTGGATAAGGGACCCTTCATAGTCCCGATTTGCATGGGCTCTTCAGTAGAGACTGGTTTTGTGTTTCCGGGAAGAAACTCAGAATGGGCTTGAGGGCTCTTACCCTTCTTCCTCTCATAATGGCGTTAGACCAGTCGAAGCTCTCTGTTCTACCGAACCGGTCACTCCGGTTCAATGCACCGTGAACGAGAGGGAAGGCGCTGGCACTTGCTTTTGCGCTCCTCCACCAAGTCAAACTATTGCTTGCACTTCAAACCAGCTTGATGCTGCCTCATGCCCTAGCTAAACCCATCAACTGGTAGGCCCAAATCGACTGCTGAATCACTGGGGAGTCACACACCGACTCTGACCATGGAGGTTAAAACCATGGCTCACCTGACCAAGGGCTAATTCCAATGGACGCTGTGAGGAGCCAGGAATGAGACACTGTTAAGACGGATTTCTGAACTCTGTCCTGGAGGCGCAGAGGTTCAGAAGGCCAACCTAATTACTTGGAACAGGGTAACCTCTGGACAAGCCAGACCAATCAGGGTAGCGATCGTGGCGGTCAAGACTAGGCCTCAAGAGGGGTGAGGGTGACTGAAAGCCCGCAATGAGCACACAAAGCAAGGACACTTACAAATTACTCCAAACAGGTGTTATATTAAAAATATATACACATTTATTCCAGGCCTTTGCAACAATGACCGTAGCGAGAAATCACAATAAAACTCTAGTAAACCAACACATACCAGACCAATACAATAAATATACAAATACAAACGAGTCTAAAGCATTAGATGCACGAAATGTGTAGTCCACCTAGAAGGGGAGGAAAATAGGCAGTGCGAAATAATAATTAGACCCAGTCCGCCTTCAGAGGCACCTAACTAAAAGGAAGTCCAAGCCCTTCGAAGAGTGGAGCCTTGTGCTCAAAAGTACCTGCACACGCTGGTGCCAACGGGCAAAAAGGGGAGTCTCTTCGAGGGAATCAGGCAGTTCAGTTCGGTGCACAAAAGAAGATGAACAGAGTTCCGCGACTCAAGCGCAGCCTCCACTGTGGGCAGAAACAGAGCGCGAGTACGGAAAGGCGTGCTGTTTGACACAGCGGGGAAAAGCTATGGGCTCCTGCAGGAGGGCGACCAGTTCCTAGCTATGCTACTCACCGGTCCCCGATGCAAGCAGACCCAAGCTTCTCCGCGTCAGTTTCAGTGCTGGCAGGTTCAGGGGAGCAGGGGACGTCTCGTCGTCGTGTAGATTCTGCAGCAGCAGAGTTGAGTTGAGGGCGTCCCAAACGCAGTGAACCGGCACAGTTTGTTACCACAGCAGGGCAACGGAGCTGCCGTGTGTATCTCAGCCAAATGTACACTACTCACTTCAGACCTGGGAATGCCAAGTGTACAAATCGTGTGAGAGTGACAAGGACTCGAAATACAACACAACCTGACGGCGGTTACAGAGCAAGACTCCTGGGTAGGCTGGTCAGTCTGCTGGATGGCCCAGAGACACTTCCGAAGGCTTACGTGCAGGAGATGGTGAAGATGCCGAGAATAGTTGTCCCCGCTATTCCAAGGGTCGAAGTACCAGTGCAGGCCTTCTGGTTCAATCAGAGGTAGAAAGGGTTTCACAAAGCGACAGCAGTGCAGAGGAGCAGTCCTTCAGCGGGTCACCAGCGATTCCTCGGTTCAGCCTCGTGGTTGCAGGATACTTGGCTCCTGTACTCCTTTGTTCGTGAGAACTCAGGAGATCGACATGGTAGTGGCGTTTCCAGCCCCCTCTTATCCACGGTTCCCTTCGCGCCAAAACAGAGTGGACCCAATGGGAGATCCGCTCATAAAACACTCACACCATATGTGGACCTATCACGGACCACAGTGGTCCGAGGCATTCACACCACACTAGACTCTCTGGCACCCAGGATGTGTATTGGGACCAGACATCCCAGCCCACATCCTGGAGGCACACACAAGGCCTGTAGAAGCCTGCGAAAGCATCTGTGTTTCGCGGGAAAGTACATGCCCAAATAAGGAAGGCCCCGGGTCGGCTCGACCTGGGGAAGGTGAAGGGGGCAAGACGGTCAGCGGACAGGACAAAGGAGCCTCGTGGTCTGGCCATTTTGGGAGCCAGGCCACCATTTTAGGCTAAGCGCGAGAAACGCGCTTAAAACGCCAAAAAGAGCTCAAAAATACAAGAAACGATCGCTGCCACCATTCCCGTCCGTGATTCACTTGCACCGATCATTTACAATCCAAACAGAATATCTAGGGCCTGTAGAAGACTAGAGACCCAACAGAGCAGTAACTTAGCTTACAGTGCCCTCTTGTGTCATGTTGCACGAAAGCTGCAACATGATAAAGAAACTACGGAAAACAGCTTTTCCCGGTACTGACTGTCTTAAGGGCATGTCAGTTTCCCCGTAAGAATGGAGCGAAAGCCCAGAGGAGTGCGGCAGAAGGCTGCACTTCTCTGGCAAAGTCTAGATCATGGTGAAAACAACAGCAAAAAGTTTAGGGGTTGCCACATGGAAGGAAAATTACCCACAATTAGGAAATCTTTCCTAACACTCACCCCTCCCAGACTATGGACAGGGGGAACTAATCCACCCCTGGATGAGTCTCTTGTTCAGGTCAGTTAAACATTCTGGACAACCCATCAGCATTGCTATGTTGGACACCTGGCCTATGCTCAATAGTGAAGTCGAAGCCTTGTAGACTTATGGACCACCTAAGCAACTTTGGATTCTCTCCCTTCATGTTCATTAGCCACTTTAAGGGCTTATTGTCCGTTTGCACAGTGAAGTGGGTCCCATAGAGGTAGGGCCTCAGCTTCCGTAGGGCCCACACAACAGAGAAACATTCTTTCTCCACTGTGGACCATCTGAGCTCTCTGTCCTTAAGCTGGCGACTAATAAACCCAATAGGGTGTTCCTTACCCTTCTCATCTACTTGCAATAGTACAGCTCCTATCCCAGTGTCAGAGGCGTCCGTCTGCACAATAAAAGGTCTTTGATAATCAGGGGCCCTGAGGACAGGGGCCTGGCACAATGAGACTTAAGCCATTGAAGGCCTTCTCACACTCGTCGGTCCAAGTTACCTTCTTGGGTTTCTTCGGAGTGGTGAGGGCAGTCAGAGGGGCAGCTATGGTGCCATAGTCTGCCACGAAGTTGCGATAATACCCCGTGAGTCCTAAGAAGGCTCTCACTTGGGTTTGTGTAGTGGGGGTAGGCCAGTCTTGTACTGCTTGTACTTTACTGGGAAGAGGCTGTATCCTCCCTCCACCTACTTCATGTCCAAGGTAAACCACTGAGCCTTGTCCAATCTGGCATTTACTAGCCTTTATGGTCAAGTGTGCTTTCTGAAGAGCCTGGAGCACAATCCCGAGGTGTTTCACATGGTCTTCCCAGGTGGCACTGAAAACGGCTATATCGTCCAGATATGTAAGACAGAATTCGTCCAACCCATTCAACACATGATTCACAAGCCTCTGGAAAGTGGCAGGTGCATTTTTCAACCCGAACGGCATTACCCTGAATTGGTAAAGGCCGTCTGGAGTAGAAAACGCTGTCTTCTCCTAGGCATGTTCTGCTAACGCTATTTGCCAATAGCCAGCAGTGAGGTCAAACGTGCTGAGGTACTTGGAGGCACCCAAAGTATCCACCAGCTCATCTGTTCGAGGCAAGGGGTGTGCATCTGTCTTGGTGACAGCATTTAGAGCCCTGTAATCCACGCAGAACCTCAATTCAGAAGTGCCTGCCTTTGGAACCAAAACCACAGGGCTGGGCCAAGGACTACTAGAGGGTTCAATCACCCCAAGGTCTAACATCTTGTTGATCTCGGTGTTAATATAAGACCGTACTTTGTCTGACATCCTGTATCCCCTACTTTTGGTAGGTACACTGTCTCCTGTGTCTATGTTATGTTTGCACCAAGGTGTCAAACCAGGCGACTGTGAAAACAGGGGGGAAAACTGCCTAAGCAAACTTTTCACCTCAGCCTGCTGATTAGAAGTCAGGTGAGGGGCCACTCGGACACCCTTAAAGGAGCTATCTGAAGGACCACTTTGGAACAGGTCGGGGAGAGGTTCAGACTCCTCTTCCTCAACATCTGAAGCCAGTAGCAGTGCTGCGATTTCGACTCTTGGGACGAAAGCCTTCAGCCTATTTACGTGAAACACTTTTGGAGCCTGTCCAGGCCTTCCAAGGTCCACTAAATAGTTAACCTCACCCAGGGGCTCCACCACTGTATAAGGGCCTGACCATTTGTCCTGTAAAGCTCGAGGCCTTATGGGATTCATGATCAGGACTTGCTGACCAGGTGTAAAGTTGATGAGGGGAGCTTTCTGGTCGTACCAATGTTTCACCAGCGCTTGTCCTGCCTTCAATTTATCACTAGCCAAGCCCATCAGAAGTACCATCCGTTTTCTGAGCCCCAGCACATAATCTACTACGTTGGTAGTAACAGGGGGAGTGGGCATCTCCCATCCCTCTTTGACTATGGCTAAGGGTCCCCGTACAGGATGACCAAACAGAGGTTCGAAGGGGCTGAAGCCAACACCCTCCTGTGGTACCTCTCGGTAGGCAAACAGTAAGCCTGGTAAAAGAAGATCCCATTTTCTTCTCTGAGGTTCTTCCAGAGCCCCAATCATGCTCTTTAACGTTATGTTGAAACGTTCCACCAGACCATTGGTCTGGGGGTGGTCTGGGGGTGGTATGCAGAAGAGAACTTGTAGGTGACCCCACATTCTTTCCACATAGCCTGCATATACTTCGACATAAAGTTGCTGCCACAATCCGACACAACTTCTTTAGGGAAGCCAACCCTAGTAAATATGCCAAGTAACGCTTTTGCAACTGACTTGGCAGTTACAGTTTTCAATGGGATGGCCTCAGGATATCTGGTAGCATGGTCGACCAGCAACAGGATAAACCTATTGCCTGAGGATGTTTGCGGGTCAAGGGGACCAACAATGTCGATCCCTACCATTTCGAATGGTATTCCCACAACTGGGAGTGGTACCAATGGAGCTTGGATTGTCGAGCCAACCTTACCAGATAACTGGCAGGAGGCACAACTCCTGCAGTGACTTTCTACTTGCACCCCCATCTTGGGCCAGTAGAAGTGCATGGATAACCTTTGCTTGGTCCTCTTAATACCAAGGTGACCAGCAAGGGGCACTTCATGCGCCAACTGCAGGAGGAAGGGTCTTACAGCAAGGGGAACCACCAACCTCCTATGGTCTCCTTCTGTAGACTCTGTGGGCTCACTATACAGGAGTCCACCTTCCCAATAAATCTGATGCGCCCCAGGAGGTTCACCCTCAAGCTGGGAGCAGGCCTGTCTCCTTAGGCCTTCCAGAGATGGGCACTCACGTTGGCCTTTACTGAATTCTTCCCTGTCAGGACCACCTTCTACTAACAAGTCTTTTAGTTCAGGATGGTCGTTGGGGTCAAATACTTCAGGCATCGCCACCTCTTCGTCAGGCCCGGGCGATTGACCAACTTCCTCCACCGCAGTGGTAGGCGAGCTCGGGGGAATGTTCTCTTTCCCTCATCTTGACTTGTTTACTCCTTTCGCCTTGGGTTTCCCCTTCGGCTGGGGCGGCATATTGGTCTTGGCCAATGCTGCCCGTGTTTGAGACCGTGTGCAGGGTCTGTCGGCAGTGTCTCCTACGAGCCCTAAAGCTCTGAGATCATTGCCTAACAGGACCTTTCCTGTGATGTTTCTCTGAATGCTCACTGGAATCCTGACTGCTGTACCATTTAAAGTAAGATTTACAGGTATTACTGGAAACATGCAAGGTGGGCCGTCAGCCAACTTAGTGGGCATCAGAGTAGCTCTGGCAACTTCCTCTGAGTCTACCAAGGTAGAATCCACTACAGTTCGACTGCACCCACTATCCCTAAGAGCTGGAGTGTCTACTCCATTGGTCAGCAAAGTAGTGCTTGGTATTATCTGGAATCCTAGCATAAGCCTCTGCGACTTTAGGCTCCCAGGAACCCAGGGAAACTAAAACTACCTCGGCTTCTATCCCACTGGGGAAGGAGTCTGAGGAGAAGGATGCTCCTGTAATCTCTTCTTCCTCGTAGGAGGCGAAGGCCAGATTAGCGGAGTGGACCCCCAAAGGTTTAACCTTACAACAGGGATCCCCCTTCACGTGGTCAGTTGCTCCACAAGCAAAACAAGATCCATTGGGTCCGTTTACATAGGGAGGCTTATTGTAACCAGAGTTCTGTTTCGGAGGCTGACCCCCACTACCCTGTGAGTTCTCTTGTGCCTTCCCCTTATTTTTCTTTTTGTGGCCCTTTTGAGAAGAAGATTTATCAGATTCTCCACCCTCCTTATCTTTGGACTTTTTCCCTTCCTCCTGCTTACCAGGATGAGTTTTGTTCTTATGGGACACTCAATGTGACACCCATAAGTCTGCTGCAATGGCCAGCTTCTTAGGATCTATCTCCTTCAAATCGGCCAAATGCTGCTTAAGCTCCGGGAAAGATGATGCAAAAATGTGTTTCAGCATGACAAGATTTATCATGCCTTCAAAGGTAGAAACCTTATAACCTTCGACCCAGCCAGTCAAGTTTTTTAAGGATTCGGTTACATAAGATACCCAAGTACCACCTTCTTTTTTCTTGTACTTTCGGAAACGTTTTAAATATTGGGCAGGAGTCTTTCCAAACTTTAAAATGAGAGTTTGCTTTAACATTGCGAAATCAGCTCGCTCAGCCTTTGACATTTCCATAATGGCACTACAGCCAGAATGGGGCAGTCTGCTGAGTAACCAGGCAATCTTATCAGCATTGTCAACTTGTTGAACTTCACATGCATACTCAAACATATTCAGCCAGTCCATAATGTCATTCCTTTCCTCGTACACACTGAGCAGATCTTTCGGAAACCGTGGATGAGAGGAGGCCGCAGACCCATGTCCAGGACCCTTGGATCCATTTGCAACCTGAAGGTTGGCCAGCTCCAACTGGTGATCCCTGTCTTTCTGTTTTTCTGCCTGTTTGATTTTTAGCTTGACCCTATTGAACTCAAGCTCTTCCTGTAGTTTGGCCATATTGAACTCAAGCTCCTTCTGCCTAAACAGCAGCTCTTGCTTCTTGAATTCAAGCATGGCCTCCCCATCGACACTGGCAGAGGAAACATTAGACATCACATCCTCCCTGTCCTCGTGATCGCGGTGGATCAGTGCAGCAGCAGAACCGTCGGTTCTACCAGTGAGAGCAGCCCCACCTCCTTCCGCACTGTCCTCAGAAGTTATAGCGTCAAGCTGCGCTTCTTGCCACGCCACGATTCTTTGGATCATATCCAATTTGGTGCCTTGAGAGGAGACACCTCTCTCCGCACATATCTTTTTCAATGTTTCAGATTTGGAAGCATTTAAAGTTAACAAGGTATTTGTTTCCATACTGTTAGATAGGACTATGGCCTTTTTAAAGTTATACTACGACCATTCACTACGTGTCCTGGTAGGAATAACTTGAAATGCCTTCGCTCACTGGATACCTTCAGTCGTATCCCACCGCTGTACACCAATTTGTTAAGACGGATTTCTGAACTCTGTCCTGGAGGCGCAGAGGTTCAGAAGGCCAACCTAATTACTTGGAACAGGGTAACCTCTGGACAAGCCAGACCAATCAGGGTAGTGATCGCAGCGGTCAAGACTAGGTCTCAAGAGGGGTGAGGGTGACTGAAAGCCCGCAATGAGCACACAAAGCAAGGACACTTACAAATTACTCCAAACAGGTGTTATATTAAAAATATATACACATTTATTCCAAGGCCTTTGCAACAATGACCATAGCGAGAAATCACAATAAAACTCTAGTAAACCAACACATACCAAACCAATACAATATATATACAAATACAAACGAGTCTAAAGCGTTAGATGCACAAAATGTGTAGTCCACCTAGAAGGGGAGGAAAACAGGCAGTGCGAAATAATAATTAGACCCAGTCCGCCTTCAGAGGCACCTAACTAAAAGGAAGTCCAAGCCCTACGAAGAGTGGAGCCTTGTGCTCAAAAGTACCTGCACACGCTGGTGCCAGCGGGCAAAAAGGGGAGTCTCTTCGAGGGAATCAGGCAGTTCAGTTCGGTGCACAAAAGAAGATGAACAGAGTTCTGCGACTCAAGCGCAGCCTTCACTGTGGGCAGAAGCAGAGCGCGAGTACGGAAAGGCGTGCTGTTTGACACAGCGGGGAAAAGCTATAGGCTCCTGCAGGAGGGCGACCAGTTCCTAGCTATGCTACTCACCGATCCCCGATCCAAGCAGACCCAGGCTTCTCCGCGTCAGTTTCAGTGCTGGCAGGTTCAAGGGAGCAGGGGACGTCTCGTCGTCGTGTAGATTCTGCAACAGCAGAGTTGAGTTGAGGGCGTCCCAAACGCAGTGAACCCGCACAGTTTGTTACCACAGCAGGGCCACGGAGCGGCCGTGTGTATCTCAGCCAAATGTACACTATTCACTTTAGACCTGGGAATGCCAAGTGTACGAATCGTGTGAGAGTGACAAGGACTCGAAATACAACACAACCTGACGGCGGTTACATAGCAAGACTCCTGGGTAGGCTGGTCAGTCTGCTGGATGGCCCAGAGACACTTCCGAAGGCTTACATGCAGGAGATGGTGAAGATGCAGAGAATAGCTGTCCCCGCTATTCCAAGGGTCGAAGTACCAGTACAGGCCTTCTGGTTCGATCAGAGGTAGAAAGGGTTTCACAAAGCGACAGCAGTGCAGACGAGCAGTCCTTCAGCGGGTCACCAGCGATTCCTCGGTTCAGCCTCGTGGTTGCAGGATACTTGGCTCCTGTATTCCTTTGTTCGTGAGAACTCAGGAGATCGACATGGTAGTGGCGTTTCCAGCCCCCTCTTATCCACGGTTCCCTTCGTGCCAAAACGGAGGGGACCCAATGGGAGATCCGCTCATCAAACACTCACACCATACGTGGACCCATCACGGACCACGGTGGTCTCAGGCATTCACACTGGCACCCATGATGTGTATTGGGACCAGACATCCCAGCCCACATCCTGGAGGCACACACAAGGCATGTAGAAGCCCACGAAAGCATCCGTGTTTCGCGGGAAAGTACATGCCCAAATAAGGAAGGCCCCGGGTCGGCTCGACCTGGGGAAGGTGAAGGGGGCAAGACGGTCAGCGGACAGGACAAAGGAGCCTCGTGGTCTGGCCATTTTGGGAGCCAGGCCACCATTTTGGGCTAAGTGCGAGAAACGTGCTTAAAATGCCAAAAGGAGCTCAAAAATACAAGAAACGATCGCTGCCACCATTCCCGTCCGTGATTCACTTGCACCGATCATTTACAATCCAAACAGAGTATCTAGGGCCTGTAGAAGACTAGAGACCCAAGAGAGCAGTGACTTAGCTTACAGTGCCCTCTTGTGTCATGTTGCACGAAAGCTGCAACATGATAAAGAAACTACGGAAAACAGCGTTTCCCGGTACTGACTGTCTTAAGGGCATGTCAGTTTCCCCGTAAGAATGGAGCGAAAGCCCAGAGGAGTGCGGCAGAAGGCTGCACTTCTCTGGCAAAGTCTAGATCATGGTGAAAACAACAGCAAAACGTTTAGGGGTTGCCACATGGAAAATTACCCACAATTAGGAAATCTTTCCTAACAGACACAAACACAGAGGACTCATGTTTTCGGTTATAGATTTATTAAATAATAAAGGGGTTGGAAAATGCCTCACTATCCCTAATCTTGGAGGTATTTCCCTACCTCAACCAAAACTAAGGATCTGTCCTGTGTCAAGATGTTCAAAGCAAACATGTTCTGTGTTTCAAATCCTATCCTAGCCCTCACACTCTAAAAGTAATTCTTAAGTGCAAAGGATATTGTCTTTGGCCTTGAAAGTGCACAACATTTTCAAATCCAACAAAAATGTATACATTCAACAAAAGTCTCAAATGGTTAATATTCATTGTTCCAGGAAGCAACTCCCTTCTACAGGTTTAGCTCCACCAAAGCAAAAGTAAAACAATAATCACGTTCTTTGCAAACCAAGAGGATAGTTCACCCCTCTTGGTGTCGCAATCCACTCCCGGGAAATTACTCCATTCCCAAGGTTTCTTTACACCTTCAATGTAAACCACAATCCTAATGGCATGTGTCTTCCTTGGGATTTTCTTATGCAGTTCATTCCCCGCACTTGCGTTTGCCTGGTATACTCTCCTCCCAGACCTTTTTAGGCAATTCACATCACACATTTGGCTTTGCCTAGTATACTCTCCTGCCAGGACTTTCTTATGGAGTTTCTTTACATGGCATGTGCATGTACAATTTCTTAAATTGGGCATTCACTTTGATACATAAAAATACCTGGTATAATCTCCTGCCAAGTCTTAATACACAATGTCCCTCTGGTTTTCCCTTCTTGGTCCTCCCCAAATTCGTACTGTGGAACCCAGACTCCAGTCCCACCCTCTAGGGCTTCTGATACTTTGCCTGACAGTGCTTTGGTGTCCCAACCCTTTCCTTGGGGTTACCGGTTCTTTTCCTGCAGTCTCTCTGTGTTCCTGACTCCCAATCGGGTGCTTCTTTGGGTCTCGTGGCTCGGTCTGACCCTGCAGGCACCTACGGCAGGGGTTCGGTCCCTGGTCAGTGTCTCAGCTCCCTCAGCTTTCAGGAAGCATGGCATGATTCCTACTGCTTTGCCACAGCTTCTGCAGAGCTTCCCTGATCGTGTCGCTCACCGGGCTGCCTTCTCACTCCGTCTTGCCACCCCGTCTTCTGCACTGCCGGCAGTCGCTGCACTGCCGGCAGTCGCTGCACTGTCGACGGTCGCTGCACTCCCCATTTCTCTGCTCACCTGTCAACGGGACAGCTTCGGGTCTCCGACAACACCTTGCCAGTTGGATCTCCAATTCTCGCAGTGTCCTTGATCTGCACCAGGATGAAGAAGAAGACTAACTCCATACTTCTCTTCCCAGCATGGTTTTTAACCGTGTTGGGCCAATCAGATTCTTCCAGCTACTAGACTGCTGGTGTTGGTTCTCATTGGAAGTACCTCTTCCTCGTCTCTGTTTTTGTCAGCTTGTTCGTCATCTGATATTGAACACTAGCGTCAGTAGACTTGGCAAGTTGTCGAAGGGGATGGCACTATGCCCATCAAATTATGAACAAGTGCTCCTGGAAAAACAACCCTATTCTGCCCAGGAGGGCTCAATGGTTACAAAATACCAGTGAACGGGTCAATTACTGTTCATTCAAAATTCACACGATAATACCACACCTACGTTTTTACAATATTTATTTTTATAGTTTTTAGTATCTACTTGCTTAATGGTTTAGGTATAGTGCTGAACATCATTGGTTACAAGGTAAAGCAATATAGATTTGCACAAGAAAACAGGGGCAAGTTGAATTTCTTGCACATACATCTATACAGTAAAAATAATACAGTGTCTACTGTCGATGCAAAAAGAGAACGACAGGGGTCATATCACATGAACAAATGGAACAAGTATACAATATGTATATTAGTACGAGACAGTGAAAAACATTTGTGACACTGTGGTTGGAAAAAGTTTGTCTACACCAACGTGTTTCGGCCTTATGTAGGGGCTATATGAGACATTTTCTTCTTAGGGCCTTCGTCAGGACAGGGAAGACTGTGTTGTCAGGATGTTCAGATAGTGCTGTGGGACGCAAGTAAGACCACAGGTGTAGAAAGTGGGAGAGTCCAGGGACCTGCAATGTCCCACGGATGGTGATCTCATTGGACACCTGAACATAGGTAGCCGCCAGGTTGCAGTCTCCTCAATTGTATAATTCGGCTGGATCCAGAAACGTGCCCTGTTGAGGCACTCGTCTGTGTGCCAGTGTTGGGAGCGTAAAAAATTGAAGCGTTCCCCAGGGATCCTGTAAAGTATCAGGGCGAGCGGAGCGTTGTACCAAAACCTTTGGTTGCAGGCACGGTAATAGAGCGATGCGGACACTCAGGAATGGAGGAAATATCCCTAAAAGGGAAAGGAGATACTATATCTCACCTGATGATGTCATGTCAATGCCCCGAGGGTCGCCTCCCACCATATGGTCCTCCCTCAAATAGCCACCCCCAGGGTCAGGATCAGGTAGCAGCTGCCATCCCCTGGCCACGTGAGGAGGGGTTACCTCATGGAAAGGAGCGATGCCATCAGATTCATCATGACGCAGAGACCTCACAGTACAGCACTAATGTTAAAAGATGCCAGCCCAAATTACCAGCTGCTCGCACTGTGTACAGCGCTCGGCTACTCTCAAGCTAGATCCACGCTTTAAACAATACAATAAAACGTAAAAATAAAAAAACAATGGCTCTGCCTAGCTAGCCCTTGAACGACCCGCCATCGACCGGCACATCGACGCCCCCAATGTCGCCACTCTGACGACCATTGCCTGCCGAATCGAACCACTGTGAGCAATAGTCATTGACCCCGCTGAGAGGCTGAAGACTGACGGCCTAGCTCAGCTGTGAAGCAATCCTCAGATCGCTCGGAGCTGCATCATTGAGAGCACTCCTTCTGCTGCACAGTGTGTTAGGAATCCACCTACCACTAAGCTCCGTTCACGCACACGGGGTTTAAGGGGCTCTGCTAAGTTACTGGATACCTCGCAATATAGCAGGAAACATACTCTTTTCTCACCAGGGTCTCACGTAAATGCCAAACGCCTCGTTCTACATAAGAACCTGCGCCGTTTTACACATAGTACTAACGTACACTGCATTTCCCAGAAGGCTCAAAATATGGGACGCTACGGGCGTTCCTGGTGGTTGGCCTGGAAACTATGGCGCCCGTGATGTTTTCGTCATCACGTTTGAATTCCTGTCATGTGACTTGGTCTTATTTAGTTCCCGTTTGCCTTGGATTCAGCGCTTCTGATTAACGCAGAAGTGCGCCTTGTTTCCTGTTTTGAATACTGTTTGGAATTCTGCTGCCTTGACCCTTGATTTCGTGTTTCGGATTGTCCCTGCCTTATCCTTGTCTGCCTTGTTGTTCTGGATATTTTGGATTCTCTGGCTCCTCGACCTTGGAAAGTTTTTCCTGCACTGCCTGGCTACTTCCTTGTCTGCTTCGTGTCCTGCTCGTATTGTGCAGTGTTCTGTGTGCTTCCTACGGATCAAGTGTACCGGACCTGTTTGACCTTCTCTTCTCTACGACTTCTCAAGCAAGTTGCCTGTATCCCAGTGTTACTCAGCCCTTTACCGCCTCCCCCAGACATACACCTTGGACTAGAGACTTCTTTTGGGTGTATTGCCTTTGCGTCCTCGTTTCGTCGGGTTTCCTATCTGGAACTAGTGACTCTACGAAGGCGTCCTCGTTTCGTCGGGCACAGTTGGGCTGTTGCTACCTGGGTACGGCATCCTTGGATAAATCTCTCTTGCTGACTTCTTGGAGTTCCATGGTAAGGTACATCATACACTACATACATTGCTCACTCAAAAGTGTAGGATTTTCTCCTCTCATCATATTTGTCTTTGATTACTTTGTCACAGAATTTTGGAGGATAGATTTCCTTGTACTTCTTACCGGCTCCTGTGTTCCTATCTTATAAGGTTGGTTCTAATACTTAGTACGCTACTACTGTTGCATTGCATTGTGCTGATAACTAACCGGGGCTTTTTCTATAGGTTACCAGAATTGGCTGACATCCCTTGCTGTTTAACCCTCGGGGCGTCCTCTGGTTTTCCTCTGGATTTTCGTGGATTTCCATCTTTCAAAGAATGTCTCAGTCTGTCTGATATTTGGCGGCCAGTCAGTGACATTGTTGGGAAGAATTCTTCGGCTACACTACGTGGTCAAGCATTTGCCAAGGATTTTTGACACAGTGCGACCACATTCGCCCCTACTCGGCACCCACAAAGAATTGAATCTAGGTACTGTTCATCCTAACTGCCCCCTCTGTCCACTCTTTCAACATCTACATATCCTTCGTGAGGAGTCCGAAATGAGAGACAAACTCAAAGTTGTAATGTTTTCAACATTAGCAATTTTTATTAAAGTAAATGGGTTTGGATAAAGGCCTTTCTGTCCCTATTCTAAAGAGTTTCCCTACCTATGAAACCAACTAATGATCAGTCTGTGTTGCGTCGTCAAAAAGTAGGCAAACAGTCCTTATGTCCAAAACATATCCGACCCTCACACTAAAAATGAACATCAAAATGTGCAAGGTAAATGTCTCCGTTTTTAAATTCAGTAAAAAGTGTGCAAAAGCCAAATATAGCCTTCAACAAAACCAATCCTTATATCCAGGGGGATGGGTACTTTCCCCTGAAATGTTTCAGGTATATTATAGAAAGTGTTCACTTCACACAATAGTTCCTTAGGAGTAGTAGAGCATGTCTCTTTCACATTACACTTCCTTAAAATGATGAAAAATGTGTGTTCCAAACAAAGGTTTTTAAGGATGGCAAAAGTGTCTCTTGGCAACTTTAAGAAAGGATGCTTTAACACCTGCTTAGGGTTGATGATGAGATTGTCTTTTCCAAACAATGATGATTTGAAAAATGGAAAAAGTACCTATTGGCAACTTTGAGCAATGATGATTTAATGCTTTCTTATGGATGATGAGATTGTCTTTTCCACACAATGACTCCCCAAGAACAGTAGAGATGTTTCTTCTAAACAACACCTCCTTAAAAATGACAAAGAAAATCTTTTCAAAGTAGTGGTAGTTTTAATAAGAATGGCGTAAAGTGTTTCTTGTATTCAACAACTGATTATATAAAGGTCTCTCTTGCCAGGAACCCCCTTCTCAATGTCTGTTCTTTTCAAACGTCCCCCATATTGGACTCCCTTATATGGAGACCTGTTCAAGTTTTCATTGCTATCTTCATTGTTTACCATTTGTTTGCTTGTGGCAATACTTATTCCAATCTCCCCTATATTTACTTTTCACATATGAAGACTTGTACCGTTCTTGCTTTTCAATTAATGTTACAGTTCATTTGCTCATGACATTAATTCCAGCTTTCTCCTATATGGACGTTTCAGATAGAGAGACACTGGTAAATGCAGTCTTCAAATATCACTTGTTAGATGTTTAAAGTGGTTTCCCCATTGTTAATTTGCCTGTCGGCACGCCCCGGGTCTCCCAATGCTTTTGGGCAGACTCGCCGGTATTCTCTTGAGTGTCTGACCTGTGGCTAAGAACTGCAGCGCTATCCATGCCTCAGGGGAGCTTTTCCCGCTTAGCAGAACCTCCCGCGATGCTCCTGTCAGCGTCTCCATCACCCGCTGATGGAAATTCTGCCTTTCACTGTGGCTGTGTCTCCGCTGCAACTTGCTGTATAATGGCTCCTCTGCAGTACCTACTCTGCTTCTCCCGGCATCTCACCTTCCCGATATGAAGCGTCTGCTTCCCTCTACAGAGTTTGTTCGCATGCGTCTGCCTTAGGTTCTGCTTCCCACAGAGTACGCTCTGCATCTCTTTTCTTCTCCTTCACTTTCTCTGCTCTCAGGTAACAACGCACCATTTTCAAACATCCCGCTCAGCTGAGTGACATTACAACCACTAGTCTGCACATTGGTGGTTCTTCTGCTCCACATTAACTCTTTCTCCTCTTCCTCGTCCCAGTACTAAAGGTTTTATGGGAGTTGGAGTCCAAAGGAGTTTTGAAGCTTTTTGAGTTACTTTGTTTTAGGTTTCTGTTCACATCAAAACCAATATTAACATGTTAAATGAGTATTATGTGCATATGAGGTGTGAATGGTATCCCGCCTGGGGTGTTTAGGCGGAAAGGGGTTTTATTTCTGGATGGATTAGTAGGACATGCCATCAGGAATTTAGGATATTATAGTGGCATCTTCAGAATAACTAGAAGAATACTGCGTCTCTCCTGATGGGGTCCCCACATCTCCCAGACAGCCATCTCCTCTCCCATGTGATCCTCCCTCATAATATAACCCCCAGGGTCAGAATCCTGCAGCAGCTGCCATCCCCTGGCCACATGGGAGGTGATTCTAGGCTGGGGGATCAGTGATGACTGCACAGGATTCATCAGACCTTCTTGAGGCTAGTAATTCTCCTACTACCCCTGGAACCACGCTCAGAGTGCTAGTTTCATCTTGAATCGTCTTTGTTCTTTCTTCGGGGTGGGTTTCTGTCAAGTATTTTCTATTGGTTCAATTACAGGTTCTATTACAGGTGGTGTGTTTCATTAAAGTATATATATTTTTTTTATAGAACCTTGATTGGACATTCCCTTTATTTTGAACTGTGATCCTGTGTTGTTTGGGTCACTACTGGTTCACCGACCATCACACCCCTCTTAAGAGCAGAGCCTTCCCTCATAACAATAAAAGGCGAAGGAGGTATGTCTCTGAACTGTCCGTTTTACCTTTATGATTGAAGCCAGATTGAATTATTCGGCTCTGTTAAGCAGGGGGTCTGGAATGATTCAAGAGATAGAATTTTCTGAAATAATTACTCATTTTGCAATATGCAAATCTAGCTGGAAATATACAGTTTAATCTTGACAGTGTTTCAGGCACATCAGCCTTGGGCAGTAAAAAGCATATACCCACTGGGTGCTTCTCATTTCCTTCTTTCTATGATTTCTTAAATGTGTCTGCTGTGTGGGCATGAACTGTAAGGCTAATAGAATTTTGATGTTTGTTAAATGCCTACTTTTTTTCTCTGCTGCCTAGTCATGAAATGTGTTTCCAAGGGAATTTACTTTGGACACATTCATAACCACAAAAACGGATGGGTGGAAGGTTTCAAAATAATCTGAACCACTGGCAATGCTCTGGGCAACCTTCCACACCACCGTTGTGTAGCCTGTCTACGCCATTGCAAAAGGGGTCCAGCCATATGTAAACCAGCCAGGTACTGCCACCAGTGGTAGCAGCACAGCCCGAACGGCTAGGCCAGGTCCCCTGTACACGGAAACACAAGCAAACCCAGACATGTTTCGGCCTTGTTGGGCTTCATCAGTGAGGTGCAGCTTGGTTACCTATGGCGCAGAGAGCAACAGACCCACATCTAGGCATACCCGCTCTCACATAGGGAGACACACTATAACCAAAACCTTCCAGAAGGAGGGAGAAGACAAAGGAGAAAGCTCGCCTGTCATGAAGATGTATATTTGGGAAGAACTATGAGTCATATCAATAAAGAAATCAACTGTACAGATAGGAGCTTTTCTACCTGACAGGTGAGTGAACCAGGAAAGAATCAGTTGATTGAACCAAAAAAATAAAAAAGGGACATTAAATAAACGTATTACAAAGAATATCAAATTACAAGTCCTGACAAAAGCATTTCAATGAAAGAATAATTGTGATTGTTTATTCACTTTCAAAGTCTGAAAGGAACATTGTGTGAAAGAGAATTATTGCTTCCGAGGTACTTTTGAAGTCTAAGAAAAGACATTGTGGGCATAAGAATGATTGTTTTGAGTCATTGAATCAAGTGGTTACAGAAAAGCCAATTTTTGTGTTCAATTGAATAGATTGTTGTAAAACTAGATTTTCTTTTTTAAACGCTCCCGATTTAATCCATAGGAAGGGAGTTCAACTCTTGTTACAAGGAATGCTTTCTATCATTTATGAGTCACAGGTTTTGCCATATGTCTATTGAAGTGAAAACCGCCAAATGTTCCCTTGTTTATTTTGATGTATGTATTAGTGTGAGGATGAGAAGGTGTTGGACACTAGGTTATCCTTTAGTTTTAGTTTGCTAGGTAGGGACACTTATTAGGATAGGAAAAGATAGGTGTTTATCTAACCCTACTTAATTGAATAAAATAGCAAACTTTGAAAAAACTACTTTTCTGTGTCCATCTCGAATTTCTGACTCCTCACAGAGTGTAGTTGCCCATGGTTGGGCATCTTCAAGTGTCGCCTGCTTGTCATTATGACCCATCAACCTGGTGGTTGGTATCTGTTAGTAGGAGTAAGTTTTCTATTCATTTGAAGAACAGAGTTATCAATTATGAACGCAAATGACTTGCAATGACACATTTACAGATGCCAGAGGCATTACCACAAAGGGTGCCTGTACAATGGCACAAAGATGAGAAAAAGTGGTGAACCAGTTAATGGTGGTGTACAAATGTGAGACAACTATAAGGGACAAAACAAACAGAAACAAAGTAAATAAGAAAACACGTGACTTACAACATTAACATTAACCTAATAGGGCAAGTGCTTCAAACTAAAGAGGTGTACTATTAAAATATACTAAATTACATTATTAAGTGTAACTGGAGGCAGTGGTAGGGTCAGGTAGGGAGGATGGTGGAGAGAATAGAGGTAGCTTCCCCTTTAGCAGGTAAGTGATGTTTAAGCAGAGCTTTGAAAAGAACCACGGTTGCGCTGGCTTTGACTGTTATGAGATGTGGGTTCCAGTGTAGCAGGCGCAGCAGGGAGAAAGAGTGGAAGCGAGAGGACGCACAAGGAAGGGATGGGACGGTGCGGTTGAGTGCGGAGGAGGATCGGAGGGAACGAGATGGGAGTAAACAGATACAGTCAGACAGGTACTGAGGAGCAAGACGATTGATAAGACTTTGTACACTAGAAGAAGGAACTTGAAAAGAGCGGTTGTGCATTGAGATCCAACCAGCATGTTGTCCATAGGTATTAGTGGGGGAGGATATGGGCAGAATGTAGAGATTGCGAGTAGTGAAGTTGATAACTTTGTCTAGAGGGAGGAAAGAGCAGATCGAAAGTCCAAACTGTAGGCTTGAGCAGTAGTCAACCACCAGAGTGGAGATTAGAGTTTTTGTAGAGTGGTTAGATAGAAAAGCACACATTTTCTGAATGTTGAGGAGGTTAATACAAGCAATAGTGATATTGATGACTTATTGCAGTTGTAAGTCGCTATCAAAGAGAACCCCAAGATTGCGAGCCTTGGTTGAGGAAGCAAAAATGATAGGAGGGAAGGAATGGCACTGGAAGAAAGAGGATTTACGTTTTTTAAGAGTTCAACCTGAGGCAGCCATCCATGTGCGAATTGCAGCAAGACATTTCCATTGCAGCAATTCGTAATCCATTCCAATATGGCTGGGGTGAAGAAGGGAAAATAAAATGTGGGTGTCATCAGCAAAAAAGTGATTGTGAAAGACAGACAATGAGGTAAGTCTTCCTAGGCAGAGGTATAGAGTGTGGAGAGCAGCGGTCCAAGGATTGATCCTTGATGGATACCAATGGGTAGAGGTGGTGGGGTCAGAGGTTTGCGAATTCCAAGAGATTTTAAAGGATCGACCTTCCAGGTAGGAGGTGATCAAGGCAAGAGCAGATTTACAAAGCCCAATGTTCTGGAGAGTAAGGAGGAGCGAGGAGCAACAGTGGGGAAAGTGGCAGAAAGGTCCAAAGGAACTAGTATAGAAGAGAGTTTGGAGTGGTGAGCATTCGAGAGAAAGGTTGAGTGCAGTCTCCAAGTATTTATTAGGCAAGCCAGATTAAAGTGAATCTCCAAGGACATTATCCTCCAGGTATTTAGAGAATCCAGTGAAATAGCACCTGCTCAAGGACGTTTGGATAATGGGGAAGAAAATAGGCAATAGTTTGCTGGGGAGTTTGGGTTTCTTCAATAAGGGTAAGACAGTTGCACACTTGAAAGAAGTAAGAAAAGAGTCTTGCTGAGAGAGACGTTCAAGAGCTCAAGATAGGAGGACTAAGCGTTTGACCATTTGGGCAGCAACCTGGTTGAATGAAGCGCAAGATGGGTTGGCAATGCAAAGAATGGGTGCTAATTCAATAGAATAGGTACGGGAGTAGTTGTTGAGAATAGATGAAGTAGGGGGAGAGGTGGCGGACAGGAGGAGGATTTCGTAAGCAGAGCGAGAGGAGGGTTCAGAGTGTCACAGATTTTAAAGATTTTAGTAGAAAAGTAGTGAGGAAAGTCATAAGAAGAAAGATGCAATGGATATTGGCTTGGGAGGTGTGAAAAAAGAATGGAGGGTAGATGAAAATGTGTAGGGGTGATTACAAACGAAGGAGATTAGGTTTGTGAAGGAGGAGGATGATTTGCCAGAGTACAGTGCAGAGGTTAGGGCAGGAAGGGAATTTTTACAGGATAGGAGTAGGATAGGTGTCTGTAATTTGCACCAGCGTCATAGTTCATGGCGCAGTTTTGTCGGTGTGAGTTTCAGAGGTGATCCAAGACTAGGAACAAGGACAGGAAGGTGTGAATGTGTGAGCAGGGTAGTGTTGGTCAAATAGAGTCGTAAGTGCATAGTCAAAGTCAAAGAAAGTACAGACAATGGAAGAGGCATGGATAGGGGAAAGACAGAGGAGAGGTCTTATATCCTTAATGTAAGGGGGAAGAGAGTCCTGCCCGACTTTCCTCTTAGTCATTCAAGAGGTAAAATGAGGACTAGAAGGTGGCGGGAGCAAGAGGTTAAAGTGAAAAATTGAGTTACCAGAGGCAGAGGGGTCAGAGGAGGGACGTGTCCATCTTTCTGCACCCCCCTACAGCCCAGTGGCGAGTGAGGAGGAATTAAGCGGTTGCAGTGTAGTACCAAGAAAGCATAATGATATAGGACCACTCTTTTGTTGTCGTGCATCTAGAGGTTTTCTGTGCCATGGGCCATATGCAAACGCAAGAGTTGGGGATTATCTGTGTTACTAGTTCCTTATCCCACTGGTGATATAATGGAATTTTTTTCCATCAGAGTTAACTTCCTAAAGGAGGCAATCTCTCGAAATGTCGATCCTTATATTTTCTTTTATGGTTAACTCTAGAGGAGATGCCAGTCTAATTTCTGCAGCAAGAGTCGAATGATTAGGGAATGATCACATGACAATGCTGGTTGTATCTGAATCTGTCCTCAGGTAGAGAAAACATCCTGGAGTTCCTCAAACATGAGGATGATGCTCTGTGTTTAACAATCTGACAATGTCCTCAGATCTCTGAGAAACCATTGATAAAATACTTTGTAGTAGAGTCCTGGAGTGAATTTCCGGATTAAACAGGACTGGAGAAAATGGACTAAAGCCCATGGCTCAACTCCCATAGTTTTTGTACTTTGTCCCAGCCCAGTAAAATAAAGGTCTTTGTGTGACCATTAGCAGAATGCCCTTTTTACCATGAGAGTAAATCTGCCCAGGAATAGTAAATGTGATAAAGGGACAGAAGATGACTCTTGCTTGCCCGTGAACCAACCTCCATGTGGCACAGGCCTCATCCGTTGGTAAGTGTCCACAATTTGCCATACTAGTCGATACCTCCAAATGCATGGGATACCTCAGCCCAGCAGCCCCGGAGACATTGCAGACAAAAGAAGGATCTTTCGTGAAACTCTAGTAGTTTTCCCTTACCATACATTTTCTGTTTAGTCTACAAAGTTGTTGATCCGAAATTACAATTCAGAGGCTACTAAAGGCTGAAAGAAGCCTGCGGATTATAACAATTTTTAACATGTGAACTCTTCCAAACAGAAACAGTTCCATGGGAATCCATCTGTATAGGTCAGGGGTTTGTAACCTTTGGCTGTCCAGATGTGTTAGACTACAATTCACATCAGCTCCAACCATCAAAGACAATCATGGGGGATCATGGGAGTTGTAGTCCAAAATAAATGGGGAGTTACAGGTTGTTACATAAATAGGGTGTGATAATAAATTTGATAAAATCCTTGCCCCCTTGAGTGAGATCAATTCCCAAATATTCAAGGGCGGTGTCTGTCCATCAAAAAGGAGATTTCTTTTTCCAGTGTTTCCATAGTGGTAGCAGAGTCAAAAAGGTTTAACGCCTGGGACTTGACATTGTTAATCAGGAATCTCACCACCTTCTCAAATTCTGCTAGGTCTTTCATAACAAAGGGCATGGATGACTCTTTTCAAGGTAGAGGAAGACATTGCCAGGGTATAGTGTGATCTTGCGTGTACATTTCCCCACTAGCAGATTCTGAATATTTTGTTACGACCTAATGCATCTCACCAGCAGTTCCACAGTGTGCACGAAAATTAAGGGTGATAAGGGTACAGCTAAACAAAAGGATGTCGAGTGATAACTGACTTTCTGCATTTACCCTTCTTGTACTTTCAATTGTGAAAAGCCATGCATAATTGAGGAGGCCCCTGTGCATCCACCAGTGGCGCACACATTCTACTTCTTTATATTTGCTCTATTTTGTGCTCGAAGGTTTTAACAGGTTTGTCAGTCAAGAGACCTAAAACAAAGGTCTAGTCTAATCCCAGGCAGTAAGTGCTGCTTTCGGCACGGGGAGTCTGTGTGGAGGCCCCAGCCAATGGGGATGCTACAAGCAGCAACTGCCCCTGCTGAACTCTTAAGGGCTGCTCCCACGCCAAAGCCCCCCACCGCCAACCCCTGCAAAGCTATGCCACAAGGCCCAAGAGCTTTATTTAAATACTCTGGAAAACAAAGAAGCATGGCACTTAAGTGCCTCATTGAAGGCGCAGGTGCTGTGTCAATTTGTCCTCCAAGTAGGTTTGGTGAGAACAGGAATGGTACCACATTTGCATGTGAAAGTCCCATGCAGTTCCACCTAGCTACTCAAATGTGTGTCATTTCTCAAGACGATTAAACTGAGTTGTCACAAAAAAACGTTATAAAACACCTAGTATGCTCATTGATTCGCACAAAATATTGTTTTAATAGAACTTAATGTGCATAGTAATAATCTGCATGTCAGTGCCAAACAATGGCTACAAGCAGGTAATCCTATCGCACGGCTTGTTTTGAGGTATGTCTAAGGCTTAAAAGCACAGTTGTAAAATTCCCAGGAGATTTTTAAGACTTGCATTACTTTTCCCATACCAACAAGAAAAATAACGAATAATGATGCTCTGGTTTACATACTTCTATCAAAATGTGTAAATTTCTCTATCTCGTCTAGGGTAGTTTGCATACTTTCCTAGTCAATTCTATTCAAACATTATTGTTAGCACTTGAAATTTAAATACGAATGCATGTGTTCAAAACAGAGTTTACAAGAAATGTGGTCAAGTGCAAAAATCGTAGTCAGGCTTCGAACCTGACTTCACTATTTAACTGAAGTGTGTTATCCTAGGCAACTCACTCGAGCTCAATCAAGATTAAACACAGCTGTACCACAACTCTGGGGTTTTTTTGTTTGGTACCAACTTACAAAGTTACCATGCGCCTGATTATTGTTCCAATTCGAGAAAGTGTTGCAGGTTGTGTGGAGCAAGAATAAAGGGGACACTAGTGACCCCGACCCCTTAAAGTAATAGTTGAATGGACTTCTCCACACTTCAAAAAAGCGCCACACTGGGTATTTGTGAAGGGTTGGTTAATTTATTAGATTGAATTGAAGGTGCCCTTTACGGATGACACGTGTTTCGACACACGAGTGTCTTTTTCAAATCAGGGCCGATAGCAATGCTAAATCTCAAGTCAAAAGGTTTCAATTAGGTGAAACACACAGTCATGGGTTAAATCCCCCTCCTGGTTCGCTGAAGTCTGCTGCCATCTGGATTGAGGATCAATCTGGATTGAGGATCAATCCAGACGGCAGCAGACTTCAGCGAACCAGGAGGGGGATTTAACCCATAACTGTGTGTTTCACCTAATTTAAACCTTTTGACTTGAGATTTAGCATTGCTATCGGCCCTGATTTGAAAAAGACACTGGCGTGTCGAAACACGTGTCATCTGTAAAGGGCACCTTCAATTCAATCAAATAAATTAACCAACCCTTCACAAATACCCAGTGTGGCGCTTTTTTGAAGTGTGGAGAAGTCCATTGAAAGATTAAGCACAGTATTGTGTCTCCACAAATAATTATCACAGTGACTTCATATATTGCACATCACAAAAGGTATTTGAAACGTGGCTT
This sequence comes from Ambystoma mexicanum, assembly GCF_040938575.1. Classification (NCBI taxonomy): domain Eukaryota; kingdom Metazoa; phylum Chordata; class Amphibia; order Caudata; family Ambystomatidae; genus Ambystoma; species Ambystoma mexicanum. The sequence goes on from NC_090939.1 coordinate 905,727,320, forward strand.
ACTTCTGGCAACATAACTTCCCGTAATGCCCTAGAATATAAAACATTGGCATCACTGTCTGTAATGCCCCTTCCAGTGATGTCCAGGCACGGACCCAATCCTTAACCCCGGCCCCTTACATAGCGGTATCAATTGGCAAATTGTGTGGCAGAAACAGTAAACACTCTTGCAGAAATATATACATTTTGCGTCAGTTATGCTTAAAGACAATTGTCCCAAGTAGCTTCTAAACTATAGCGTCTTTTTTTGCGCAACCGAATTGAAAATCTCACAAAGGGAATTCCTAAATATATAAGTGATGTACAGTGCTTGGTGCCACTGGATGCAGGAGTGCTGAATATGAGATATTGCACTTCTCAAGTTCAGAGTTAGAGGCTTACTTTCATCCCTCCTTCACTAATGTTCATAAAAACAGAAGATATTCGAAATCATGCTCTGAAATGTCCAATTGTGCAAATTATTGTAAAATTAATCCAATACACGGTCTCAAACCAAGAGGTTTATCGCTCCTCCTGAAGAGCTACAGCAATAGCAAACACGTTAATGTGTAGAGGATGTGAAGATAATGTCAGTAAAAAAGAAGAAGAATGAATAGATCAGGACAATGAAACTGAACTTTGCAAAAAAGAGAGCAAGAACACTGAAGAGCATATTTAGGTGGATTATCTACACCTTATCAATAATAATACGCAAGTACAAGCATGCTACGGTGTTTAAATTGTTTGGAAACCAGAAGAAATGTATATAAAATCCAATCAAAAAGTAAGGAAAAGGACAATGGCTTTATGAACTAATTTAATAATATGAGAAATTAATTGATGGCGCCTAGAGACACGTTTTGATATACTGTGCGCCTTATAAATGCTCAATAAAGATGTGAAGTTAACCATATACAAGAAGAATGAATTTAAGAAAAACACAAGTAAAGATGGAGATTACACAAAAAAGATATGACTAAGACTTGAGCGACCAATCAAAATATGAATTACATCAAAAAAGTAAAAATTCATGTAGTGTATGATTTCAAGATTGTAATTCAAATCAATTATCTGTTATAGATCTGAATAAAATAATTTAAATAGTTATGTTAGCACATTAACATATCCATATTTCAACATTCAATCTTTGGAATGACTTGCATAAGCCAAAACTGGTGATCAGAGGTCGAAATGTACACAAAAAAAGTATGTGTAAATATATTCCTCTCTTTCCAGCACCCTCCCGACATCCCCTCCCCACTGACCCATATCCCCCCTCTCCCCCTTCCGAATACAAACGCCATACCTGGGGTTCCGTGTTTTCTCCGCTCCACCCCCCTCACTGCCCCCAAACACTGTTTTATAACTGTACTAACACCTAAAGAAAATGACTGCAATTACTTTCTGTCATTGTCCCCTACAGCATGCAGCTTTATGCAACCTCCCATTTCCAGTCACCCACCATTCACATCAGCAATCTCACCTCTTCAAGAACATCCATAAAACTATAGCCACCGTCCTCCCCAAACCTATTCATTACCTGCACACACATTCTTTGCCTACAGCAATTTTAGGTTAATTGCGCGCGCACACACACAAACACAAAATTAAAAAAACACATTGCTGATCACTGAGCTCACTGCTGTGAAGCATTTGTTTTCAGCCATTAAGCATGGCTATGGTTCGGGTCGGAATGGGCATTCTGTTCCAAGTATCCAAGAAGGCTAGTCAAATAAACAAAAGCAAACCTGCCCCTGCGAGATAGCTCAGCAAGTTGTGCCATTATAGCGTTATCGAAAGGGCTCGGGTTCGAATCAGAAGTTAAGGGGGTAGAGGTTTAAAAACGGAGTCCCTTGTCTGCCGTTCCAGTAACATTGTGCGGGTGGCAAAAAGTAAGGTGCAGATGGAGGATTTTCCTAAGAAATAGCGGGAACGCCGCACCCTTTAGTTCCCACCCACTTCGAACTTTACTGGTGACTAACTCCCAGACCATAAGTAAGTTGTGTTAGGTTATTCTGTTTTTATACTATGACAAATAACCACTGTAGTACTTTCAGAGCACCCGGTTCTTGTCAGTTGCTTATTGTGCCCCCGCCTGGAGTCCTCCAGACCTTTGTCTGCTTGGGGAACAGTTAGTAAAACTGAGGAATGCAAGAGAGCGTTGGAAGAGAAGGATATTTGGCAGTTTGGGCAAAGTCTAAGCGTGTAATGCTGAAAACACTGAATGAAGAGCTCCAGAAAGTAAAGAATGGTAAATGGCAGATCAAGCCTGCAACTGTGATGTGTGCGGTCTCCAGACGCCTACGTTGTCTCCTCCTGTGGGAGAGAAACTGGAGCTGAAGGAAGAGGCCTTCGTTTCTAGCCAGGAAAGTTAGATGGATGTTGCCGAGCAGGCAGAGCAACCTTGTCATTTAAAAACTTTGGAAAGAGGATATTAAATTCAGCAACAACATCCTGTGTATAAGTAAATAATGTCTTAACAGCTGTAATATTTCGAGTAATATTTAAGGTGTCCAACGTTTTTAACAGGTGAAAAGCGGTGAACGATTTTCATTGCAATTTAAACTAGAAATGTTAACGGCATTACAATTCATGGCGTTTTTACAAAAACCTCTAAGCAAAATATACAAGGTTAGAGACCGTCTGCCTTAATTTTAATTTAACACTATCAGAAAACACTGCTTATTTCGAGGATGTTAGGCAGAAAACAAAACAACAAGAATGAGCAAATCGAGTGGGTTAAAACAGATTAAATTCGGTGAGTTTAATGTTAAAATGCAAAAAGGTTTTTCAGAACCAACAAAATTTGACCACTGCGCAAGTGCAGTAGGGAGGGAACTGCTTTCAGTTCGAAAAAGAGCAACAGCCAACAGTTCTATTTCACGCGACAAATAATGGATGCGTTTATAGGTTTTCACAAACTATAACATGTGGCAGAAAAGATACATTTTCAGACAGAGGACGCCTAAGGTTCCCCCCTTTAGCCTTACCTGACAGGCTCCCGCCACCGCTTCACCCAGTTGCAGCAGTTCGCCATCAGGCTGAACATGCCTCTCCCTCCCTCACGGCACGTCCAGAGCCAGGCCGAGCTGCGGCTGCCGTATTCCCAGGAGAAGAGCAGGCCTACTGTTGTCACTGGCAATTAGAAAAGAAACAAAGTCAGCTAACATACAGCCTGTAACCAAAACAAAAAGTTACCTCGGGCACAAATCCAGAGTCATCAGCAAGAATGTAAACACAAGCATTGACAACCACAATAGTGCTGGCTTTTGTATGTTAAACAACTTGCCCATGTTCTGACTCCATACCGGTTTCTAAACAGGCAAACGTTCCTCCATTGCCAGAGGACATCTGTCGCTCCAGAAATGTAGGAACATATATCTGGGCATTTTTCCATTAGCTCTTGTTGTGTTGGGACTTGACCAGACAATGCATGGAATAAAACACGGCACTAAATGCATCCCGGGCAAATATCTAAGCAATACATTAACGCATATAAAGGGCAACTGTGCAAGTAAATTAAACAAAATACTACTTGACATACATCTCTTTAGAACATGTTTATCAGGGTTACCTTTCAGTACTCTAAACAGTGCCCGGTTCCATGTGTTAAAATCGCGGCAAAAATTGCCGTTTATACAAAGAAACGCGGCAAAAAGGGCGTGGTTTTGCCACCGCAATCCATGTAAAGGATGCGGGGGACACCCCCGCAATCCCCAGACCCATTATACCATTTAAGGGGACGGGGGACACCTTTGCAACCTGTAAATGCGATATTTTAGCCGCGATTTTATTACTGCATACCCAGTGCCCATTGGTAAAAATGACCTTTTACTATATGAATATTACAGATAGTCAATGCAGCTATGACAGTGAAGCCTTACTGTTGATTTATTATACTTTATAATTTGCTCGCAGCAAATTTGATAAATAATAGTAAGTGAGCAAAACAGAAATTCACTACTTTAGGCAAGCCCAATAGCGCAGGGAGCTCTTGATTCTATTAAAGACAAGGAGGTGAGCATTATGCTTCATCTTCTTATTTATTAGCTCTCCAGCAGTTTCAACACATCAAATAAAATGTCCATCTTTCCGATGACACCATTTTTTTTTTTTTTTTTTAAACTTCCTTTCAAAACTTCATTTCCCATCAACCTAGGCCCTGTTCCCAGTGTCCTGGTCATGTGACCTAGTCCTTTCCTCTTCCTGTAACCTCCTCTTCTTTGACTGCTTTAAACTGCAATCGTAACCATTCCTGAACTGACAACTTGTTCCGGAAAGTCTCTGAACTGTAGAACTGCAAAACGATCCCTCGCATTCAAACTTGCGACCTTGATCAATGCTTCCTGTTCTCTTCTTGAACGTACTCAGCCGTTCTTCTGATCTTCTCCTAAGACGGAAAGAACAGTACATGTTAGGGCGGCGGATACACACCCTATTCTGGGAGACAAACTTGTTATTCATTCAGTACATATCCTAGCATTACATTGTCATCCTTTATCACTCTCCCGTGCATCTAGGGCGGGAAATTAATGCTCTCCTCCTTGTCTTTAATAGAATCAAGAGCTCCCTGCGCTATTAGCAGGGGGAATCTTCATTCTATGTCAAGACGGAGGCGAGCATTATGCTTGTTCAAAGCTTCTTACCATAGCTTCTGCCAGTGTGTTAATTGGCTTAAAGTAAAACGTTCTGAACGTGTTATCACTCGCCCAATCGGCTGCTTTCAGAATATCCTGTAATGTCGCACCCTGGCGCAGTCCTTTGGATGCCCCTGCTCCTCGCACAGAGTGTGCTCCAAATTTCGCCATGTCTATCCCTGCTAGACTCATAACTTCTCTAACCCATCTCGCTATAGTGGCTGTCGCTACGCCCTTATGCGGCTTCCTGCGCGCTATCAGTAATTGCGTCTTCCCCGACGGTCTCAGCTCAGCCGTCTTATTTATATACTCTCTTATGCATGCGGCTACGCACCATTTAGGATGATCCTGCATATATGGGTACGCTATTGATGAGGAATCTGTCTTCGTTCTCCTGGCCAGATGGAAAGTCACTCCGTCTGGTCCGTATACCATTCTGTCTACTTCTAATGCTCTGACATCTGCCACTCTTCTACATGAAATCATGCACAGAAGCATTGCTAACTTCTCCGACAGTCTTACTAACGATAGGTATCTATTACTGGGCCAGTCTGCCAATAATCGAAGCACGACTGTTACGTCCCATAGAGATTTATACCTTGGCTGCGGTGGCTTTCTGCATCTTATCCCTTTCAGGAGTCTAATCACTGCCACGTTCTCTCCCACTGGTACTCCTTCAATAGGCATATGACCTGCCGATATTGCGGATCTATATACCCCTATCGTGCGGTAGGCTTTGCCGTCCTGCAGAGGTTCTGCTAGGAAATTCAGAATCTCTACTAGAGGGGGAGAAAAGGGATGAAAGCCTCTCCTTTTGCACCACCTTGACCATCTGTTCCATGCTGCGTCGTAGCTCCTTCTAGTCGACGGAGCCCATGACTCTGCGATGAGGCTCACAGCTTGTGCCGAAATTCCCGGGAGATTCCAACGTCTCCTGCTATCCTGCACGTCATTAGCGGCATCGTCCCCTTCACTCTCAGAGGGTGATACGACCCAACTGGGTCCGTGAGAAGGTCTTCTCCTTGCGGCAACACTCGTGGGTAGTCGGCTATCAGTTCCATCAATGCTGGAAACCAGACTTGCGACTTCCATATCGGGACTATTATTATCAGATTCGCTACCTCCCTGCGAACTTTTTCGTTAAAGCTCTGCTTATCATTATAAAAGGAGGAAACGCATATAGTGTCTCTCCTCTCCAATCTTGCAGAAAGGCATCTGTCCCTGCTGCTGCTGGGTCTAGCCTCCAGCTGAAAAATCTGCTCTTCTGAGCGTTCAGTCTGGACGCAAATAGATCTGCATGAATCGACCCCCAGAGCTTCTCTATCTGTTGGAAGGTTGCTCTGTCCAGCCTCCAGTCGCTGGAGTCTGTTAGATGTCTGGAGTTCCAGTCTGCCACTACATTCTGGGCGCCTGGTAGATACTCTGCCGTCACTGCTGTTCCTGACTCCAGACAGGAGTGCCAGAAGTCCTTGGCTATCTCCGCTAACAATCTGGACTGATTTATGTATCTGACTGCTGAGATGTTGTCCATCTTCAGTAGTATACATGAATTTACTTTGTCCTTGGTGAAGGCCTTGATCGCAAAAGAGCCGGCCAAAAGTTCCAGGCAGTTTATGTGCAGCTTGAGCTCCTCCGAGCTCCATCTGCCTCCCGTTTGGAGTTCTCCACATCGAGCTCCCCAGCCTGCTCTGCTGGCATCCGATTCTATTACCATGTCCGGGCGGTCGCCGAAAATGGCTCTGCCGTTCCATGCCTCCATGTTCTGGAGCCACCACTCTAGCTCTGTTCTGGCCTCTTGGTCTAGCGGCACTAGCTGATGGTAGTTGAGCCCTTGCTGAAGGTGTCTGATTTTCAGCCTCTGGAGCGCTCGGTAATGTAGGGGCCCTGGGAATATCGCTTGGATTGAAGCCGCTAGCAGGCCCACAATCCTTGCGATCGTTCGCAGCGATGCGGTCGGACTGGCGAGGCAGTTCCTTATTTCTCTTCGAATATCCCGGATCTTCCTGTTCGGCAGCTCCAGGGTCGCAGACCTGGTATCTATGATAAAGCCTAGGAATTCTATCCTCCTGGCTGGTACAGTCTCCGACTTCTCTTGGTTCACTAGGAATCCCAGAGAGGCCAATAGGTTCGCAACCCATCTGGTCTGGTATCGAAGCGCATTTTCGCTGCTTGCCATTATTAGGATATCGTCTAGATAGATGATGATCCAAATTCCTTTCTCCCTGATCGCTGCTGCTACTGGCCTCATCAGTTTCGTAAATGCCCAGGGAGCGGACGCTAGTCCGAACGGCATCGTGGCAAACTGCCATAATTGCCCGTCCCAGTTGAAGGCCAGGAAAGGCTGGTATTCCTGATCTACTGGGATCGTGAGATATGCGTCTTTCAGGTCTATTCTTGCGAGCCAGTCGCCCTGTCTGAGCGTGTCTCTCAGCTGGTGAGTCCCTTCCATCTTGAAGTGGTTGTAAACTACCCACTCGTCTAGGTCCTTCAGATTTATGACTGGCCTCACTTTTTCTTTTCTGTGGACCAGGAACATATTGCTTATGAATTTCGGAGCTACACATGGCTCGATGGCCCGTTTCTCCGCTAGGCTCTGTAGTTCTGTTTGCAACAAGTCTGTCTCTGCTCGCGCTGCTACTATTGATCTGGGGGCCTTGTACTGGATTGGGGTCTGTGTAAATTGTATGTGTAGGCCCCTGACTGACTGAAGCACCCAAGCGTCGCTGGAAAGCGCGCCCAGTTCTCACAGTACTTCGCTGTCCTCCCCCCTACTGCAGGATAAGCAGATGTTCTCACCTGTGGGGACGTACTGTCCTCTTCCTTGTCCTCTGCCTCGCTTTCCTCTGGGGAAACGACCTCTGGGTTGGAAGAAAGTGTCTGGCTTCTTATCTTCCCAATATTGTGCTCTGTTCGATTGAGGCCTTCTGGACGTCTGATAGCGACCGGTCGCTCGGCCTCTGAACCGACCGTTCCCTCCAAAAACCCTTCCGGGAAAGATCTTTCTTATAGAGGCTTGTTCTTTCTCCAATGAGGTGTAGGTCCCTACGAACCTCCCTATCTCTTTTCCGAAAGTCTCACCGAACAGTAACCCTTGCGCAGTTTCGCCTGCCTCGTAAGAGGACAGGTCTCCCAACTTCTGATCTATTTTCAATAGCAGTCCTCTTCTGCGCTCCGAGGATATTGCACAGTTTGCGTTACCTAGCAGGCATACGGCTCTTTGAGCCCAGTTCGCTAGCACTTCCGGGTCAATTTCTTCCCCCGTATCCTTCGCTCGTTCTGCCAGGTCCATGATCTTGGCCAGAGGGCCCGCTAGATCCAGGACCTTCTCCTGGCAACTCCTCCAGGAGCGATCGATCCCTTTCCTAGGGTCTCTGTTCGATTTAGCCACAAAAGCTAGCATTTTAGGGTCCAATTCTGGTGCTTCTGCAACCTTTCCTGTGAGTTCAGGTCTGGGGCATTCCGCCCTCATCCTTTGCCTCACTTCCTTTTCCAGGTCCTTGCGCAGCCTCTGCGTCATGTATCGTGCCACTCTTGGGGAGGGCACCCATTCCGAGGATCTCGGGTTTCTAATCTCCTCCGGCTGAAACATATCTGAGGTCTCCTCTATATTGTTCAATTTTCTCAGTCTCTTTTTCGGAGGCGGTAAACTCCCTTCATCTCTGTCCTTATCCCCTTCCTCTTGCGAGGATGTCGGAGATTCCACGAGTTCCTCTTCTTGAGGGACCTCCTTTCCCGGGTCTCCCATATTCTCTTCCCCTGGGTAGGGGGTCATGAGGCTCGGCACCCCCGACTTGGACATGAAGGCTTCTTTCAGCCTATTGAAAGCGTTGGTCGTCTCTGGGGCCTTTGGATTCGCCCCTTCAAATTGGCCCGGGGGGTCAGAAGAGTTCGCGCTCTTCCGGGCCTTAATACACCCCTGAGGGCTCTCTGGCGCGGCCCTGGTGGACGTGCTTGCTATTGGTGTGGTGCTTCTGTCTTTTTGACTCAGGAATGTCTCAATCGTCTGCAGGCGTTCCTGCAGGGGTCTGACTCCTAGAGCCACTGCGTCTATGAGTGATTTGCCCAGCACGTCTTTGAAGCTTTTAGCCAAATCTTCAGAGTATGTGGCTTCCTGCTCCTCCTCACTCCATTCAAAATCAGCCATGGTATGTGCTGGTAGGTGCCTGATAGTACCTGGACAGGTGTAGTGGCACGTCCACTTCTCACTCTCCTCTCTTGAGGCTGCACCTGGCTGCAAAGCAGCTTCTTTATCCTTCAGTGCAAGCACTGAGTTCACAATACGCTCTTATATGAGCTGAGGATGTATTTATGTATTTAAACATCGTAGAAGCGTGTAATCTGCTTCTCCGGTAATGATTTACGATCTGTCACTGCAGGGAGACCGGGGCGCAAAGCCCACGAAGCGTTTAGCTCCTCCTTCCCAAGGGAGGGGGCCTCGCGCTCCCTCACTCTATTCGCCGTGTTCTTCGGCGTTAAGCCCTGCCCCCGCGAGGGTGGTGGCCAGGTGAGCGTTTCTCCCTCCGACGCCATACGCATCTGGGCGCTGACTCTGCCCCCGTGAGGGTGGGGGCTCGTGCTCCTTTGCGCCTGCTGCTCGCGACCGAAGCCGCAGCAGCAAGCTTCTCCGCGTCCCTCGCTCCTCCCCCACGAGGGTGGTGGCTCCTCGCTCACTCGCGAGCGACGCGAGTGAGCTGCCACGGCCTCAGGCCAGCCCCTGGAGTGCTGATACTGCAGCACGGGGCCACTGACTAACGTTATTATGACGGATTATCAAATCCTCTCTACGCTGCGCGGTCCCTGCGCACTGTCCTAATATTGGGTTATCGGAAACGCCATTATCTATCCATTTACCACAACAAAAACCCAAGACAAATGCTGACACAATACGCAGCTAAGTGAAAGGGTACTCATCTCTGGAGAGCAGGAAAAGAAGAGGAGGTTACAGGAAGAGGAAGGACTAGGTCACATGACCAGGACACTGGGAACAGGGCCTAGGTTGATGGGAAATGAAGTTTTGAAAGGAAGTTTTAAAAAAAAAAAAAAAAAAAAAGAAAAAAAATGTTTTGTGTCATCGGAAAGATGGACATTTTTTTTGATGTGTTGAAACTGCTGGAGAGCTAATAAATAAGATGAAGCATAATGCTCGCCTCCGTCTTGACATAGAATCCCACACCTTAAACTTCATATACTTCGTAGATGCCATTAATCATCTGGTTGCAGTCACTTCAACTTGAATAAAAGTGACTGAAATAAAATGAAGATAAAAGCAAGAAGGAAGTAGCAGGGTGACCCTCATTGTATGGGACTCCGCTGATAATCCTACTTCCTTGTGAAATGCTCCTCCCAACAGTTGCCCCTTTGGTCCTTGACGTGCTACTCCCCTCTTGTCCATCGCCAACGCTGATCCTTGGCAAACTGGTGTGTCGCTCCTCTAGTTCTTGCTCCTTGAGTTACTCTTCTCTGGTCCCGAGCTCCTTTTTGAGTTGCTCCTCTAGTCCTTGATTCCAAGAGGAGTCACCTGCAAAAACAGATGGAAAACGCTTCTGTAGTGGGCTGTGTGGTTGCCGAGAGAGAGTGTCTCTCTCTCTCTCTCTCTCTCTGTCTCTCTCTCTGTCTCTCTCTCTGTCTCTCTCTCTCTGTCTCTCTGAAAGGGGGTTCGAGAGTAGAAGGAAGGGAGCTGAGATGGACTGACTGGAGGGAGAGTCTATGCCACTGGACTGAGGAGGACTTTGTAAGAAATAAATTACCTGTTCCTCCCTAAATCCACCTCTGCCGTATTGTGGCGATGAGCGCCCACTGGCCCGATTCCACGCGTCAGCGGCTTCCCGTTCACCAATCGGCTGGTAAACATGCCATTTTTGTTCCTGTTGTGTCAGAGGCCCACGTTGTGTGCGACCTTGCAGCGGCGCGCACATCCACAGATATAGGCAGATTGTGGAAGGGGAGAGTGGATTCACCTCTCCGTGGCTGGTGGCTGCTTGCACCGTCCAACAGCCAGTTAGAAGAAAGGACCTCTTCCAGTCTTATAAGTTAGACATCCAGTCCATCCGCCTGCATAAAAGTATAAATAGAGGTAGGAAAGCAGTCAATGATCAAAGCTCCAATACCAATGCTCTCAAGTTGCCTACCCCCAAAATAACCACAAGTAAATCTTTATTATTCCCCACTGCAAAGTTCCCTATTGCCCCTTTCCCTGTAGTTACAACTGGCCCTAAGCCACCTCCGGTCAAATCAGCAACCTTGAAGCGGAAAAAGAAAGCAAACTCTCAGGCCTTCATGTATGCCAAAAGATCTACAACAAGCAAAAATGCTTGTATAATCCTTGAACATAGTGAAAACGGCAAGTCACTTGGCTCTGAAATTAAATCTCGTCATGTCCCTGGTGCTGTGATGCAGAGTGACTATCTTCAACCAGTTGTCTCAACAGCAATTACCCAAGTCGCCAGCAATGGGGAATCTTTGGAAGTACAATCTGCCGTACCACCTGGTCCATCTCTTGAAGGTAGACCGGCGATATCCCTACTGGGCCAAATTAAATTGACAGACATATGGGCACCTGCTCCATTTAATTCCACCATTATGAGCTCTCTCAACCCGCAGTTTAGTACTTATTCCTCTGGTGTGACACTACACAGAGCGCTACAACTTCAATCAATTTCAAACGTGTCGGCTCTCAATCGCAAGGCCATACTAAACCTGTTTCACTCAGTAGCCCCGCTTAGAGTGATTAAAGCAGACGACATCTGTATTGTAGACCAAGTTGAACGCATTGCCAATAACATATCGAATATCTGGTTCCATCTCGAAATCGCTGCAGAGTTATGTTGTGAATTACCAAGATGCCCAATTTAAATTCGGGTATCTGTGTAAAATCATACAAATGCTGTCTATTCAACACAGACCTAGCGTAGTTCCAGGTGTGGTTGTAAGTAACAAACCGAGTCGTGTCCCCCTCAGCACTCGTGACACAAACAATCTTGCTAAGACTGTAGCAGGTCCCCCTCCTCCTGCTTTAACTATGTGTGCACTGAAGACAAGACAATACTGCAGCCAGTTGTACCTTGCCAAGCATTATTACCGGTGGAGTCACCTACTCAAATCAACTTTCGTCTCAGCCTCCGATTGGAGTCCAATCGCAGGGAACCCCGAGCGGGACTCCACACTCAGATGTGGGGTACTGGCAGTGGTTGCCCTCAATATTCAAATCTCACTTTGTAACAATGTCTCAATGACATTCAGATAGTGTGCTCTTGGAACACCCGCAGATCAGTACACCTATTTAGTGAGGATGGCTTTATATCTTATATGACCAACTTTTCTGTCATAGCCCGACAAGAAGAACAAGTTACTCTCTTACCTGGTAACGTTCTTTCGATGGGATGGTCCGACGACGTATTCCATATCTATGACAGTAATCACCACATCTGTGCTGCTTCGGAAAATCTTTCGGCGTCTGCGTCCTGCGTCGATGACGTTGATACACCGCCCTCGAGGACCTCCTCCGACGGCCAACGTCACCAGATGTTATAAGTAGGACGCCCGACGCCCGTAGCCTCAGTTGTAGTTTTTTCCCCCAGAACGTGTGGTACCAGTCTTCTGCCAGTCTGACACACAAAGCCTTGCGGAAACGTAAGCTGCAATCGCACAAGAAATTCTGTAGCCGGGAAGGCAGGGAGGGAGCGATATGGAATACGTCGTGGGACCATCCCATCGAAAGAACGTTACCAGGTAACAGAGTAACTTGTTCTTCTTGGGGATTGGGTCGTCCGACGTATTCCATATCTATGACAGACTCCCAAAGCAGTACCAATGCAGGGAGGTGGGAAAAGAATTTAGAAAACAGAAATTTAGAATGCCCAATCAAATTGCGTTGTAAAGGACCACCTTGCCAAAGGCCAGATCCTGCCCACGGATGGAATCGAGGGAATAGTGACGTACAAAAGTATGTACCGAAGCCCAGGTGGCTGCATCACAGATGTTACAAATAGGAACACCCCTCTGTAGGGCAGTAGAAGCAGCCATACCCCTGGTAGAATGGGCCCGCAAGCCGACCGGTGGGTCCTTACCTGCCAAGCGGTAACACTTGGAGATAGCCAAAATAATCCAGCGAGACAAAGTCTGTTTCGTCACAGCTTGTCCCAAACGCTTTACAGCGTAACCAATGAAGAGTTGATCGTCCACTATGACCCGGGACATGCGTGAAATATAAAAGCTTAACGCTCTCCTAGGATCAAGCCTATGGAGCCTCTCCTCTTCCTTAGCAGGATGTGGAAGAGGGTAAAACGCCGGAAGAACAACCTTCTGGCCTAAATGAAATTCCGACACCACCTTCGGAAGAAAGGAAGGACGAACTCTAAGGACAACCCTGTCCTTATGAAACACAGTGAAGGGTGGCTTAACTGAAAGTGCCTGTAACTCACTCACTCTGCGAGCGGAAGTGACCGCAACCAAAAATACAGTTTTAAGAGTCAACAGCCTCAAAGGGCATGAATGCAAAGGCTCAAATGGAGCACCCATCAGAAACTTGAGAACGAGGTTCAAATCCCAACCGGGCAACTGGAAAGGTGACGGAGGCAACACATTAGTGAGCCCTTTCAGAAACTGAGAAATGAAAGGAATTTTAAAATAGGAACACTCTTCCGACGAGCGCTTAAATATGGACAGCGCCGTTAGGTGACCTTTAACGGTACCCACTTGCAAGCCCCTGTGGGCCAAAGAAAGCAAAAAAGACAGAACCATGGGAATGTCACATGCAAAAGAATCCACATTCTTAACCCTGCACCAGTCGCAGAACTTACGCCGACGGCAACGGTACAGGGACTTTGTGGCTGGCCATCTGGCCGAAAACAACACCTCCATCACGTCTTCAGGGAGGTCCCAATCCTTATACCTCAACCTTTCAGAAGCCAAGCGTGAAGGTTGAGGGATCTGACCTCTGGATGGAGAACCTGAGCCCTCCCTCCCGTGAGAGCAGATCGTCTCGGTAGGGAAGACGACGTGGAGGGAAGATGGACAAGTCGAGAAGGTCCGGGTACCACGTCCTCCGGGCCCATGCCGGAGCAATGAGGATCATCCGGGAACCGAACCTCAGTAACCTCCGCAGTACTTGCGGGATGACGGGGACTGGAGGAAACGCGTACAGCAGTGGGAATGACCACTCCACCACAAACGCTTCTCCTAAGGCTCCTTTTGGAGGAAATTCCCGTGAGCAGAACCTCTCGCACTTCCGGTTGGCACTGGAGGCGAAGAGATCCACTTGAGGGGTCCCCTAAAAGGGTGAAGATCTCCAGGAGAATCTCCTGAGCCAGCTCCCACTCGTGAGAGATCACGCTCTGCCTGCTCAGAGCGTCCACCATCTCGTTTTCGTCTCCGGCCAGATGAACTGCCGAGATCGAAACTTCCTGCTGGATTGCCCAGAACCAGAGCTGCATCGCCTCCCTGCACAGAGGGAGTGACCCTGCCCCCACCCTTTTTGTTGAGCTAGTGCATGGCCACCGTGTTGTCCGTCAGGATCAGGACATTCTTTCCTCGCACAGTCAGCAGAAAAGCCTTCAGGGCTAGCTTGACGGCCCTCAGCTGCAACAGATTGATATGGAGTCTGGACTCCGACGGAGACCAACGACCGCCGACTGTCAACTCGTTGGCATGAGCTCCCCATCCCGTGAGGGATGCATCCGTCACGATCGTCACCTCTGGCCAGGGCAACCAAAATGGAGCCCCCCTCATCGGATTGCCTTCAGAAGGTCCCGGGCGACCGAGGACGGCACCTGAACAGGGTCCGACATTCTGCCGGAGGACTTAGACCACTGGAGCTTGAGTGCCCATTGCAAAGATTTCATCCGCAACCTGGCCTCTGGCACCAGAAGAATGCAGGATGCCATGAGGCCGAGCAATCTCAAGAACTCGAACACTGGGAGACTCTGGGCAAGTTGAAACTTGTGCACCATCTGCTGAATGTGATGAGCCCTCACCTGGGGAGGAAAACACTGCCCCAGGGACGTGTCGAGCACTGCTCCGATGTACTGGAGCCGCTGAGTCGGTGTCAAATGGGACTTCAAGTTGAGGGAGAAGCCCAGCTTGTGGAGGGAGTGGCAGGTGACGGACAGATGATCCAGGACTTGCTCGGGAGAGCGCGCCCTGATCAACCAATCGTCCAGGTAGGGGTAGACGTGAATCCCCCCTTTCCTGAGATGCGCTGCCACTACTACCATGAGCTTGGTGAAGACCCTCGGGGCGGAGGTCAATCCGAACGGCAGGACCCGAAACTGAAAGTGCGAGTCTCCAACCGCGAACCTCAGGTACTTCCTGTGCTTTGGATGGATCGGCACATGAAAATAAGCGTCCTTGTCGTCGAGAGACACCAACCAGTCCTGAAGTTGAAGGGCCTGGAGGACTTGAGAGAGAATAACCATCTTGAACTTGTCCTTCCTGAGGAGTTTGTTCAAACCGCGCAAGTCCATGATGGGTCTCCAACCCCCGTCTTTCTTGGAAATCAAAAAATAAGGGGAATACCATCCCTTGTTCCTCTCCGCTGCAGGCACCAGTTCTATGGCACCTTTCTCCAGCAGGGATTGAATTTCCTGCGCAAGGAGCGGATCCGGACTCTTAAGAGAGATTCCCCGGTGGATTGTCGCGAGGCCTCTGCCGGAAAGGAAGACAGTAGCCGTGGGCTATGATCTCCAGAAACCACACATCTGAAGTAATGGCACGCCACTCTACAAGATGCTGCGCCAGCCTTCCCCCAACCGGCGAACCATTGGACATGGCCTCATGACTGAGCTGAAGCGGCTGCAGCGTTGCCTGAGGGCAAAGAGGCAACTGCCCGAGCGGCCTTGGCACCTCGAGTACCCTGTTTTCCACCTCTGGCACTTCTACGGTGGCCCCTTTGACTGGCAGCTCCTCTTGCTTTACCAAAGGATGAGTAATAACGAAAGGAACCTCCCCTCCACTGCTGTCCCCTAGGACAAAAAGGCAGAGGTTGTCGAACTGCAGTGCCCAACGACTTTGCTGTAGCTTTGGAGATCTGCAACCTCTCAAGTCTCTCGTCAGCCTTGCTGCCAAAAAGATGTTCCCCGTCAAAGGGCATGTTGAGGAGCCGGGCCTGCACATCAGGAGCAAACCCCGACTTCCGCAACCATGCAAACCTGCGTATAACGCAATCTGCCATGTCCAAACCCGACTGAACGGCCTCACACATGGCATCCTTGCCATCCTGAACCATGGCAAGGAAACCATCCCGTTCGTCCCCTTCGGGAATATGTTCAGCCGCTAAGGAAACACAGTTCCGTAGAGTGTGCGTGAAACGTGACAAGGCACATATGGAGTTGGCCGTCTGAAGCGCCATACCCCCTGCAGAAAACACTTTCTTCGCCCAGCCGTCAAAACGCCTGTCGTCCCTATCAGGAGGGATGGTAGGATACGATGCCTGCTTTGCCGGGGCCATAGCCGCCTGCACCACCAAACTCTCCGGAGTAGGGTGCTTGGACAAGTAGCAGGGGTTGCTACTGGCTGGGCTGTATTTTCGCGGCAAAGACTTGCCCACTGCCGGGAGACTCTCCGGAGCAGTCCAAGCCGCCGCCACCCTCCTCTGTAGAGCCATATGAAACGTCAGTACCGGGTCAGTTGGTGGACCAAGGTCGAGGATATCCGTAAGGTCATCCTGAAGAAAATCCCCTAGGGGAGCAGACCATCCCAAGTACTCGGTGACCCTAGACATAAGGCGCCGGTACGAGGAGTCGGCATGAGTGCCAGGCTCAGGCCTACAAAACTCCACCTCCGGAGTGGTGTCCAGCCCACTAGCATCATGCAGGGACTGCCTCAGGTCCTCAAATTGGCTATGGCCTGAGAGAATCTCATCAGGCACCGCATTAGGAACCATGCCATCATCAGAGCCTTCATCCACCTCTGAAATAAACTCAAGATGGCGGTAACAAGGCACAGAATGTGAACCAAAGCCATGCTTGACCTTGGCCAGAGCCTTTCTAGGGGGTTCCACAGAGTCCCAGGGTACCCCCGTTGACACAGCCTCGAAAGGCGTCGAGTGAATCGGCATCGACGCCGAACGCGGCGCCGACAGCATCGACACAGGCCTCGAGGCCTGAGCTCCGAGCGTGTCCCTTGACAGCCTGGGCGCCAATGACTTCTTCGGAGGCGGGGCCTCGAAAGAGTCCGTTGACGACCTCGGCGTCAACATCTTCCTCGAAGACACCACAGGTTCACACGGTCTCCAGTGCGTCGAGGACCGGGACCTGGACCGGGCATGACGAGAACGATTCCCCTTGTCTGAGCGGGACCTATCCCGCGAAGCGTGCCGACCACCCGAGCCCGAAGGCGTGGGAGGCGTGTCTCTCGACCGATCACGACCGACCCCACTCAGAGGCGCGGACGGACCGGTGCCCTGCGATTCGAGAATCGCTAACATTTTCTTCCCGAAGGAAGCCCATTCCTCCGGCGTCGCATGCTTGGTGGGATAAGCGACCTGCCGACGGGCGGAGTCCTCGGATGAGGACGGGGAAGGCGACCGATGACGGCGCTTCTCGGAGTGCCTCGAAGAGGCAGATGAGTGGCGAGACCGACTCCGGGACCGAGACCCACTGGACTTCCGAGGAAGATGCGGAGAGTCGCCCCTCGAATCGTCAGTCGAAAGCCCCGCAGACCTCGACTTCCGTGGCTTGGACACCTTGCCTACCGACAACTTCTTCTTGCGCTCCCGCAAGGCTTTGGACGTGAGCGACTGGCAGTTGACACAGTCATCCGTGTCATGGGCTTCCCCGAGGCACCAGAGGCAGGCGTCGTGCGAGTCCGTCACCGACATCTTGGACCCACAGTCCCTGGACTACTTAAAGCCCGGACGCGGGGTGGAAGACGAGGTAGACATCCTTCACGAAGAAGAAACTTCACAAAACTAACAAGTTCGAAGAACCGAGATAACAACAGAAACTCCAAAGAGTCGAGGCGCGCCGAGATACCCGAGGCGAACACGTTCGCGGAAAAAAACGAAACTGAGGCTACGGGCGTCATGCGTCCTACTTATAACATCTGGTGACGTCGGCCGTCGGAGGAGGTCCTCGAGGGCGGCGTATCGACATCACCGACGCAGGACGCAGACACCGAAAGATTTTCCGAAGCAGCACAGCTGTGGTGATTACTGTCATAGACATGGAATACGTCGGAGGACCCAATCCCCTTGAAACCTGGCTTACTGAACAGGTCGAATTTAACGGCCATGCTAAACTCCAGCAGCTGACCACCAAAGGCCTGATTGGCCGCCCAAAAGGTTGGCTGTTGGTCTCTGCGACATCTCCATTGCATTAGCTGAATTAGATGGTTCGACTCCTATGGTTCAGGTTGTCAGACTTCAATATCAGCTTCAGACAATCATCTTAATCAATGTTTATGATCTGCCCAATAGAATAGCAACCTCTAATAACGTCACAGCTGTAAAAAACATTCTAAATCGTTACTTATCACCATTTGCCCATATAGATAGTGGATGATTTTAATTCATACAGATAATTAACTCTCCCTGCCCAACTCAAATCTCATGTTTCCATGCCTATTTGTTCATCTACCTCGACCAAACGCCCTTTTAAAGCATTGGTTGAACTTCTTGAAGCCTACGGCTTTATTCGCCTCAATGGCCTCTGTCCAGGAGATGCATAGATGGCATACACACATGTATGTGGCAAAAGTGCGTCAACATTAGATTAAATATTTGTGAACCACAGAGGGTTGTCTTTTGTTAAAGACATGGCTATTGTACCTAGAGATGATAGCGATCACATTCCCTTGTGCTTACTCCTCACTGATCTTGAAGGCCCCTTGGAAGTTAGATCTTATGATTTAAATGGGGATATATATGTCAATCTTAGTGGTAATCGCGTACGATGGAATGCATTAAAACTAACAAAGGCAAGTGGCACAGCTGAGAATATCCTACCTATGTTTATATCTCAATTTGATGCCTCTGATATGTATGCAACTTCCTCGATAGTGCCTAGTTT
This sequence comes from Ambystoma mexicanum, assembly GCF_040938575.1. NCBI lineage: Eukaryota > Metazoa > Chordata > Amphibia > Caudata > Ambystomatidae > Ambystoma > Ambystoma mexicanum. Next base: position 905,745,938 of record NC_090939.1, read on the forward strand.
CTGCTAAGCGGCTGAATTTTGATGTTAGGATTGCAACAGCTAAGAAGCAATTACGAGCCAAAATTTCAGCTGTTCTGTATACTAGTCTGTGTCTGTTCACTCCCCAGGAGACTAACTGCTATATTAGAATGGCTAAACTACATCACCGAAAATGTCTAAAGGAATATAAATTAAACTGTGCAGTGGCAAAATGGCCAGAAATTGCCTACCTAGCCACACAAAAAGATAACACCAGCATATTGAGTGTATTGCGGGATGATGAAAAGCGAGCTCTGCCAATAAACAGTGTGCTTGAACCAGATTTGGCCCACCACATTGCATCCACTTTAGGTTTGATCGTACCTAATGAAGATACTCTTCCCCTCCCAGCTACATCCTGGGTTACTATCTTGGACATAATTATCATAATTGAACCGCTTAACAAATCGTGGGCTTCAGAGCCTGATGGGATTTGTAACTCTCTGGTCAAATCATCTCCAAGCCTGTGGGCCCATGCGTTACACCTGCTCTTCACTCATATAGGTAAATTTGGTATCATCCCCGACACATGGTGCGAACGCCATATATTACCGGTCCATAAAAAAGATTTGTTGAATGTGCTGGCTAATTATAGGTTATTAGCTATGTTAGACATCCTGGTCAAGATTTTTGCTAAAGTCCTCCTCCTTGAATTAAACCTATGGATCACTGAAAATTGCATTCTTCCTCCAAATGAGATGGGATTATTAAGAAGGCATCCAACTCCCACAACCTAATGATCCTTGTTTCCTCGGTTGAATATGCCTGGTCACATTGAGAGACCCCTGTATACTACGCATTCATCGACTTCTCTGCAGCTTTCGATTCTGTCATGCGTAAAACAAACAATGGCAGAAGTTGATTCAATGGAAAATCCCTATTGGCCTTCTCAAGATGTTGATGCTGCTGTACACAGACACAACCGTTGGGATCAGACAGCATGCAGAGGGAAAACTATCCAATCATATGCCCACATAATGGGGTGTGAAGCTGGGATATATTGTTCCTGCAACCCTTCTCAATTTATACTTGGCTGATATCAGAGTGGCCTTTAACAACCTGCACACCTGGCCCGTGAAAATGGGCCGCCATCAGACAAGATGGTTGGTCTATGCTGATCTCCTTCTCATAGATTATACTCCCAGTGAACTACAATATTTGATCACAGCGTTAGGGGAATACTCTGAACTAAAAGATCTATCTGTGAACATCGCGAAAAGCAAGACAATGATATTTTCCCCTGCTTTGACTCAGCGTAAGAGCATAGTATGCAGGCTCAATCACTCACAACTCGAATGTGTTACCTCCTACAAATACCCAGGTCTCTATGTTCAGAATAACTTGAAATGGTCTATGCACTGGACAGACACCAAAGCTAAATGTAACAAGGCCGTCAGTGATATCAGTTGTTTCATAGGGCGCCAAGGAGGTCTATCCATTGCAACAGTTCTTCTTCTTTACTCTGTAAAGGTACTACCAATACATTTGTATGGTGTTGAGATTTGGGGACACCATTATGTTGCAGCATTCAAACGCTTCGAAGGGTCAATGCTTCGTAGCCTGTTTCGTATGCTACAAGCTTTATCCATCGAGTACCTGCACCTAGATTTTGAGATCAACAACATTACTTATGATTTTATATTGAAATCTGTTATGTTCTATGAACACCTATGTGTGTTATACAATGGGACAATGATGGTGAGCTTTTTAAGTGCTTTTCTAGAACTTAACTACTGCAAAGCCTTGGGGACGTTGGGTCCTTTGCTTTCACTTTACACTAGGTGGCATGTTTGGTGTATGAATCGCTCCTGGAGAGGCGAAGTGTACACAGTTAAATCACGACTGAAATCAGCCCTGACTATGATTAGTAAGGAACAAAACTTAGCAACTCTTTCCACATAACGTAACAATACTCGTTACTGTCAATACAAAACTAATCGTTTGGCAAAACCCACTTATATTGTGGATTATCCTAGCAGTGCCATAGCTAGACAAAAGTTTAACATCAGCGAGGCACTGGCTACCAAAGGTGCCTTTCTCGGTATAGAATGAGGTGCACGTTTTTGTCACCTTTGTGGAACTTTAGCTATTGAATCTTTAGAACATCTTTTGACTGAGTGTGAGAGCTTGCACCAACTGAGGCTATGCCATCTTAAATCTTATAACAATGGCTTTAATTGTGCTGATCTGCTCGCCCTGTGGTTGTTATTTTTGGAGGGAAAGGACCATAATCTGATATTTTATATGGTAAAACTTTCTTGGAAATGTGCAGAAGTCCTTCAACTATTATCTTCCTGATTTTAAGTACAGTATCTTATAAGGGTTTTCTATGGTTGACATGTTTTCAATCTTTTTTGATGAGGTAGGTGGTCTGACTATTGTTAGTTAGATACCTTTTTTGTCTGTTCTATTTGTATTTCTTTGAGTTTCCTTTGCATCATGTATTTCCATGCCTGCCAATACAAATCTTTTTCTAATGTGATTACTGTTTTATGTCCTATATGTCTAACTTGTATTATGTTGTGTACACAAAGCCATTCGGCTGTGAGTATATCAATAAATACATATATAAATAAATAATTGCCTAGCAACTATAAACAAACAGTCCGGGACTACAGCCTTCGGTATTTTACCTGTGTCAAATAGACAATGATTAAGAAAGGAAGAGGGTTGGAATGTATCCTCATAAGAATAAGAAAACGAATGGAGCATTGACTGTGCAAGCCTTCTGCATTTTATGCGCTTTACCCTCGGAAAACAGCTGGTGTAATTTACAGTGCAGGCAATTTAATGCTCAATGCTTACTGTCTACGGCCAAACAAAATAAGGAATATAAATAAAATAAAAAATAAATAAAATAGGAAACAAAACTGACAAGGAGGACAATATATTTCATACTGAATACTCATACCTTTTGAAATTGCTTCTGGAGACTATTCAGAGACCAGAATGATGCAAAACATAGCCCCCTTCCCCAGCTCACATTTCTTCCCCTCCCAGGTGATCCTCCAGTTCCCTGGAAGAGATGGAAGAAGTCTTTTTAACATCATGCAGCCACTGTCTGTGGGGCCAGTTTTAGTACAGAAATAAATAAATCATTACTTATGCATTGCCCTGGCACACCAGGGCAGGATAAGTCTAATGACTTACCTGAACTGCCGAATGAGGTGGCAGCCAATCTCAATGAATACGAAAAATGTATCGCCTAATTAGACAAGCATTATGAATCCAAACTTAGCATTATACTGGAGGGATACACATTTGGAAAAAAAGGACACAGAAATAGGAGGATTCATTGGCAATGTTCATTGCTGCATTCCGGGGCTTAGAGAGAACTTGTAACTTTGGTCAACAGACCGATGAGCATCTCGGAGATCAATTTATGCTTGAATGTTGTGATGGCAAGATCAGAGACCATCTACCGAAGAAGAGTGAACGGCCCTAGGATAAAGTATTACGGATAGCCAAGGAAGTGGTGCACAGTAACAAATTTGCGAAGACGCTTGAAAAGAAATTTCAGCAATCCAAGCAGATTGATACATAGAGTGAAACCATGGCGGCAGTCTCCAACAGCAAAGGGTCCACAAAACAAACTAGCAAATATCATCACAAACCACAACCATCCAAAAAGAGATATTATAGGTGTGATGCCCTTGGTCATCTTGCCTACAGTTCCTCCTGTCCGGCCATCGAAGTTAAATGCACCAAGTGCAAGAGAAAGGGACAGTTGGTAAAATGTTGCAGGTCCCACACCATAAATAGGATAGATGAATGGTATGATCGCTCAGAGGAGGCGTATTCGCAGCGGATGACGAGGACTTAGATGGTCCAAGGGACTTTGTGACATTTGACAGTCAAGTTGAAATGATGATTGCGGAGTGTGTCGAGTATTTTGTGTTTCTGGGCTGGGGTGGTGGCAGAGATTTGGAAAGGCGCATCCAAAAAACAGCTGATGACCAAGTACGTATTCTGGCAGTTTGGAGAATCTGTGAACCCTGGCTGCAAGTAAGCTCAGTTTGGAGATTCTATCTGACCTTTTTCACTGGTAATTGCCTGTGCTAACAATTCTGTGTTAGCAACTCTGCAACCAATCTGAGCTCTCTGCTTGCAGTTTTTGGACTTCTACTCCGCTAAGCCCAACTTAACATTGCTATCTGTGTTCGCTTGATATTGGTTCGTCAGCTGAACGATCGCGGACAACTGCAACGTAATCTACTGATTGTCTAAGCGAATCAAACGGACAGTTCCTTAACTATTCTAGAGTCAATTAAACATTCTGGTTGTGACTGCAGGGTCATCGATACTCTTTGTAGCAGCAGCACGCTACTCTTCCGATTCTTCATACTGCTCTCAACTACATATCTTCTTGACACAGACTTTTAAATAAGGTCAATTGTCTGAGGTATCGTTTGGATGCCTAGCAAGTACTTTCTGAGAAGCAAAAGTCTGAAAGACTATTTTAGGGCGCCAGAGATGGACAGACCCGTACAGACTGTCGTCATCAGTGCTCAGGAATGCTTGGATAGCCTTAGGACACTTACTGATGCAGATGGCCTGGAAAGTTGTAGTTGGGTCTGAGCATTGGATCTGTCCTCAGAAGAACATGGTCAGATACAACCACCTAAATCACCTCTGCAAATCTGCCCTCTGAGGGATATATTTAAAGAATCCCTGGAATTCATACTCTCAACGTCATATATTAAAAAAACAATAGCGAATCTTGTGCCTAGGAAAAGAGCATGCAGTCTAGGAGAGGCCAATGCCATGTTTTCGACTCCTGTCAGACCACTGTGGTACCAGAAGGGGGAATTGCTTAATCAAAATAGAGTCTTTGTAGATGATGTGGAAGAATCAGCGTTATCTGCAATGGACATTGAGACAAACATTGTGAAAGAGTCAGTGAATGCTAGAGTCATTACTCAGACCATGTATTATCCAAGCCCCCTGAATAGTGAAGGCTTCTCTCAGTCCCCACTGGTGGCATTGAGCTTTGTTCGGAACTCGATGGTCAATGTTTTCGAACTCTTGAATCAATGTTTTCGAACTCTTGAAGAGTGAAGTCCAAACGCATAAAGATATCCTTTTGGAAATGTCCAAAGAAATGAGCTGCTGTGATGCCTCTATGATGGGCCTAAGGGAAGTAATTAACACCTCTCTGATGGGCACTCTTCAGACTATGATTTCCTCACACAACAATCAGGTATTAACAATGGGGTCATTCAATGAAAATGTGTGTAACCTTAATACTCAGTTGGACGCAATCAGAGGCGAAATCAAAGATCTAAAAGACATCAATGCTGACAGGATGTCTTAAAATAATAAACCCCTCATGGCTTCGGTGACACAGATTGAGGATCTCTCAATGGACGATACACCTCTCTCCCAATCTGTGCTGTAGGAGTTCGTCAGGCTCGCACAGATAGCCGAGGAGCAGCCTGTGACGAGGGTGCAATTGAAACTCTCCCCCGCAAGCACACTCTCCTCACCTGAGCTGTCTGAGTTGGCGGTCTCTTGTAGATGTCGTCGTTCAAGGTAGTCTCTTCCCTTCTTATGATGAATGTGCTTGGCACGGAGGGAAGCCACAGTGACCGCTGGATAAACAGCTGTCCTGTGACTCCCTTTCCGGAACCAAGCCGGAATCAGGGAAAAACCCGAAAGGGAAAAAACCCTGCGGAGCAGTGTAGACTCTACAATCCGGATAACAGAATAGTCGCTGATGAGAGCAATGGAGCGAGGCGGATAGCAGAGTAGAAGAATCCAACCGTCTAAACCATGTAGTAGTAGAGTCAGGGGTGACGGAGGCTCCTTGTGGCATTTAGAAGAAATGGCACTGGTTTCAGAAAGAGGAAAAATAGGTATGCAGCAAGCCAGCTCAGAGGAGCCCAACAGGAAGAGAGTACGGGAAGGATTCCCAAAATCAGAAGAGAGAGAGAAACAGAAATAAGCACACCGGAGTACCACCCGGAGCAGCGGAAGTAAATAGCAGATAAGCACACCGGAGTACCGCCCGGAGCAGCGGAAGTAAATAGTAGCGTTCCGAGGAAAGAAACAGGAACACAGCAGAAAACAGGAAAACCCTCTGGCAGATCCGAAACAGGAGAACGGCAGAGGATTGGAGCGAGGAAACCCGGAAACAGGAAGTGTCCAAAGTGGGTTGCAACGCAGCGTCTGCCAGGAGGCGGGGAGTTTAAATACTTTCAGCGGCACTGCGTCACGTAACTGGGGCTGGCAGCAAGAACACAGAGAAAGGACTATAACACCCTACCTCGGTGTCTCCAGCTCCAACGCGGAATCAACCGCCAATTACGGCAATGGCCGTGACGGCGGATGACAGTATGCCCCTCCTTAGACAGCCAGCACCCCGGCTTCCCTGGGTGCAAGCGGTGGAATCTGGCAAGAAACCGGGAGGCATGTACCTGGGAAGCCGGTTCCCAGGAGTCTTCCGACTCCGGGTAACCCTTCCATGACAAAAGGTATTCCAACCTACCACGGTAAAACCTAGAATCTCTAACCGCAGAAACCTCATACTCATCCTGGGTGGATGTAGGCACAGGGATTTGTCGGGAGAGAGACCTGTGATGGGGATCTGGATAGTAAGTTTTGAGGAGAGAGGAATGAAAAACAGGGTGAATGCGTTTAAGAGAAGGGGTGAGTTGAAGACGATAGGTAACAGGATTGATCTTGGAGAGAATGGAAAAAGGCCCCAAGAAGCGTGGAGACAGTATGGAAGGTCTTGTCCATCGGGGAAGGTACTTTGTAGACAACCACACCTTGTCTCCTGGCTTCCATGAAGGGCATTCTCTATGGTGCTTGTCAGCTCCAACCTTATTCCTTCTTCTGCTATCTTCCAATCCTTGCAATTCGTTGGTCTGTGCCTCTTGGATATTTCTCAAAACCTCTTCAGCGGCTGGTGAGTTGGAAAAACGGGGAACCTCTGGTATTAGAAATCTTGGGTGAACTCCGTAAGTACAAAAAAACGGAGAAAGGCCTGTGGCGGAGTGTTTGGAATTATTGTAGGAAAACTCTGCCGTGGGAAGTAAAGAGACCCAATTGTCTTGGTGTTGAGAAATGAAACATCTCAGATATTGTTCTAGAGTGGCGTTGAGACGCTCGGTTTGGCCATTTGATTGCGGATGGAAACCGGAAGAAAGGGCTCTTTCTACTCCTAATCGGTTACACAAGGCTGCCCAGAATTTTGAAATGTACCGACTTCCCCGATCAGAAATTATCTTGTCAGGGAGACCATGTAATTTGAAAATGTCTCGGGCAAAGGTCTTCGCCATCTTGGTTGCGGTGGGTAATCTCGGAAGGGGCGAGAAATGTGCCAATTTGGAAAAAGCATCCACCGTCACCATGATATAAGTACATGATTCGGACTCCGGTAGATCCACTATAAAGTCCGTGGAGATGAGTCCCCATGGGCGAGTCAGCTTTTCCACCTGAGTGAGGAGTCCTAGAGGTTTGCCCGAGGCATACTTGGCCTTGGCACAAATTGGACAAGATTTCACGTATTCAAACACCTCCTTTCTTATGTTGGGCCAGAGAAAAGACCTTGAGATGAGTTCTAAGGTGCTGTCTACACTTCTGTGTCCCACCATGCGTGAGTCATGACACCATCTCAGGATCTTCCTGCGTAGCGGTCCTTCGGGATATACCACTTCTTCTTATAAAACACCCATCCATCCTTTACTTGAAAGGGGGAATCGGAAAAGAAGGAGATTTGAGGCAATTCTTGCATGACAGCAGCCTTCACCTCTTGAAGAAAAGAACCCACCACTGCTAGGATCTGGTTTCGGTGGAACATGGGCTTGGTCTTGACCGACACCGTTTCAGTATGGGAGTCCTTACGAGACAAAGCGTCAGCTAGTCGATTGAGCGACCCCGGAATCTACGTGATCTGGAAGTCGTACTGTGAAAACAGATGAGCCCATCTTGCCTCTCTGGAGTTTGAACATTCCATCTCTTGTAAGGCCTTCAGATTCTTGTGATCTGTGCGGATGAGGAACTGATGGCGGGCACCCATGAGGAGGTGCCGCCATTCTTCACAAGCCAATTTCATTGCCAGTAACTCCTTTTCAAGAACAGAATAATTGAGTTGGCTGGGGGAGAGAGTCTTAGATAGGTATGCGACTGGGTGTTCTACATCCTGAAAGGTCTGAAGCAACACAGCCCCAACAGCAATGGCAGACGCGTCCGTCTCAAGAATAAATGGTAGAGTCTGATCCAGATGTTGTAGAATCGGGGCTGAGCAGAAAAGGCTTTTCAGATGACAGATGCTCTCCTCCGCCTCAGTGGACCAGGAAAACGGGTAGGCCTCCTTCTTGAGCAATCGGGTAATGGGATACACCACTTCTGAAAAGTTCGGAATAAATCTCCTATAATAATTCGAGAGACCCAAGAACCCCTGCACCTCCCGAACAGAAGTAGGGGCTGACCAGTCGAGAATGGCATGTACCTTGTCTGGGTCCATGGCGATCCCTTCCTCAGACAGTACATATCCCAAATATTGTACCGAAGGAACAGCGAATTTGCATTTTTCTGCCTTGACCAGTAGATTGTTCTTTTGTAGGCGATTCAGAACTTGCTTGACTTGTTCGATGTGATCCTCCAAGTTACATGAAAAAATCAAGATATCATCCAGATAAATGATGACCGATATCGAAAGCATGTCGGAAAACATCCGGTCCATAAATCTCTGGAATAACGCTGCTGCATTCACCAATCCAAACAGCATTACCTTATATTCAAACAAGCCCAGAGGGGTACGGAATGCTGTCTTCCATTCGTCTCCTTGGGCAATCCGTAACAGATGGTATGCGTTTCGAAGATCAAGCTTGGTAAATACTCTAGCCCCTTGTACAGCCTCAATGATGGTGATAAGGGGCATCGGATACCTATCACGAATGGTAACCTATTTTAAACCCCAGTAGTCTATACAGGGTCTAAGATCAGTGGAGTCTCTCTTCTTAATGAAAAATAAAGGGGCTCCTGCAGGGGATTTTGTAGGTTGTATCAGGCCATTCTCCAAATTGGTATCTAAGTATTTCCGAAGAACCTGTTTCTCCGTCTGCGTGAGAGAGAACATCCAACCAAACGGAACCAGGGCATTGGGCTCCAAGTCGATGGTACAGTCCTCTGGCCGATGAGGCGGCAATTTGGCATGAAGGCACTCTTGAAACACTTCTGAAAATCCTGAGCAAAAACTGGGCAATGCATGGACTCCCACGTGATTGTTGGAAAAAATCTTGACCGGATGTAGATCTCCCCTACACTCTGACTGAAAACAGTTGGTAGCGCAATATGGGGAATTGAAGCTTAGCTGATTCTCAGACCAGTTTATCAATGGATTATGTCTACGGAGCCATGTGATGCCCAATATGATGGGAAAATAGTTGGCCCTGATGATGTCAAAACATAAGACTTCCTTGTGTTGGTCTATCGTCAAAGAAAGTTCTTCCGTAGTATGGGTTATAGGACCAGAAGACAATGGTGTCCCATCCACTCCTGAATATGGCATATTGTGCTGTCTCAGGCCACCCAGCTCCAGCTGCCAAGGTTTTGTAAGAGGAGATGTAAGACAATACATCTAGAGAACCTTGTTTGACATCCAGTAAATCTGCGCAGGCGGTAAAGGACAGCTCTGTTCGTTCAAAAGTCTGTTTCAGTAAATTTTGAAACCCTGGAAAATCCTGCAAAATGGCGTTTCCACTAGTCACCAATGGTGTAGCCCAGGACAGTACGTTACCTGTCATATTTGAAATTAGGAAACCCACCCGGGCTTGATCTGTAGCGAAGGTATGAGGCCTAAAGGTGAAATAGACCATGCATGCTTCCAGATACTCCTTCACCTTTTTGGGAGATCCATCAAATTTCCCAGAGGTCAGCGCCATGAGTGGTAATTCCGGGGGGGGGGGGGGCAGGTTCTCTAGCTGATACCATCTGTTTAAGCAGAGCATTCTCGGTCTTTACTCCTTGTAGCTCCTGAGACATTGCTTGAAAAGCCTTCCACAGTTCTTCAACCTGATCCTCAGCAGACATCTTTGAAGCTTTTGGCGTTGCAATCTGTGACGAGTGGTGCAATTCAAACTCTTCTCCCCCGCAAGCACACTCTCCTCACCTGAGCTGTCTGAGTTGGCGGTCTCTTGTAGACGTCGTCGTGCAAGGTAGTCTCTTCCCTTCTTATGATGAATGTGCTTGTCACGGAGGGAAGCCACAGTGACCGCTGGATAAACAGCTGTCCCGTGACTCCCTTTCCGGAACCAAGCCGGAATCAGGGAAAAACCCGAAAGGGAAAAAACCCTGCGGCGCAGTGTAGACTCTACAATCCGGATAACAGAATAGTCGCTGATGAGAGCAATGGAGCGAGGCGGATAGCAGAGTAGAAGAAGTCCAACCGTTTAAACCATGTAGTAGTAGAGTCAGGGGAGACGGAGGCTCCGTGTGGCAGTTAGAAGAAATGGCACTGGTTCCAGAAAGAGGAAAAATAGGTATGCCGCAAGCCAGCTCAGAGGAGCCCAACAGGAAGAGAGTACGGGAAGGATTCCCGAAATCAGAAGAGAGAGAGAAACGGAAATAAGCACACCGGAGTACCGCCGAAGCAGCGGAAGTAAATAGTAGATAAGCACACCGGAGTACTGCCCGCAGCAGCGGAAGTAAATAGTAGCGTTCCGAGGAAAGAAACAGGAACACAGGAGAAAACAGGAAAACCCTCTGGCAGATCCGAAACAGGAGAACGGCAGAGGATCGGAGCGAGGAAACCCGGAAACAGGAAGTGTCCAAAGTGGGTTGCAACGCAACGTCTGCCAGAGGCGGGGAGTTTAAATACTTCCAGCGGCACTGCGTCACGTAACTGGGGCTGGCAGCAAGAACACAGAGAAAGGACTATAACACCCTACCTCTGTGTCTCCAGCTCCAACGCGGATACAACCGCCAATTACGGAAATGGCCGTGACGGCGGATGACACAGCCCTGTGAGGCACCTGAACAAACAAGGTCAACAGAACAGCCACTAAGCGTTCAAGGTGTTGGGGAGAATGAGGAAGCAAAAAAATCAGTAGAAGAGAGGAAAGAAAAGGAAAGCTAAAAGCTTACTGCTGGCAACAGAAATTGAACAAATAAGCCCTGAGAAGAATAAACAACATATCCAAGGAAAAATGACAAAAGGTCGAAGGAAACATTTCTTCAATGCTCTAAATAAAATCTGTGACAAGGAAGTTAAGGGGAAGCAAAAAAGAAAGAAGTAATTCTGTCAACAGACTGATTTGGAAAATGAGCCAGATATTGTCGGCAAGGTGGGGTCCCAGAGGAAAAACTACCATTGTTTTACAAACGGAGCAGCCTTTGATACAGGGGGCTAGTATATTACGTCTGGTTCTGATATTTTGCAGGAAAAGTAAGAACCCGTGCAATGGTTCGACAAACGAAGTGCAAAAGGAGAAGCCGACATCTTCAAAGGCAAGGGGTTCGCCTCTGGTTCTCCAAGCTCATCACGTTCCCTCCAACATTCAAACAATGCCGGGTGGCTTGTCAATACAGGAGGAGTACGAACCAATGGCTACTTCATCAGTCCAGCATGAGTCAAGAACATTTAAAACAGGGGACATGGTCAATGGGAAAGCCTGCTTGGTGACAAAAACTGACGGAAAGGTTGAAGCCTCTAAACCCTTTGCCAAACCACAAGTTTGGTTAAAACAGTTAAATATAAAGGAAAGGGCAGAGCATTGAACCGTAGTGTAATACTGTCAGCGATGAAAGAAATTCCGGATTTATATCTGTTTTTGACACAGCAGCGATAACCCTAAAAATAAGGATGGGTGCCATGGTGCCAGACTACTACTCAAACTATCCAGAAGAGGCCACATAAGTCCTGCCCTAAAAACACTACACTGGCTCCCAGTAAAACATTGCATCACCTTCAAAACAATGTGCATAACGCACCGGGCAATCTGTGGACAAGGAGCAGAATTCCTACAAAAGAAAATAATCTGTAAGCCAACAAGACTCCTCAGGTCAAGCAACAAAATCCGCCTGGAACTAAAACCATACCTTAAGAAAAAACTTGGAGTCACCTCCTTCTACCACTTAGCCGCAAAAACCTGGAACAACATCCCAAAAGAAATAAGAAACACCAAAGATCACCTAAAATTCAGAAAATTACTAAAAACTCAAACTGAAAACCGAAACAACAGTAAGGAAAAGAATGACTAAACCAGAAAGGACACTGACAAGCTCCCAGAACCGACTGAGAAGCACCCACGGCACCTGGATGGGTGACGCCGGGTAGAGTGGAACACAGGTGACACCCGTGGAGACTGAGTCAACAACCCCAGCCAATCCCATCCAACATCTTCACTCGCCCCTTAGTTGCTACCAGATACCACAGTGTTGTGGAATTGTCAGGATATTGCCAATCACCACACTGAGTTGTGGACACTGGCAGGTGCACTGGCCATATAAGTGGGAAGGGAGGGCAGGTGGGGTTGTGAGGGAGGCTGGTGGAGGTGGGAGCGAGATGTGAAATGGACCATGAATGCCCGACGGGCCCAGATCAGGACAGAGGCGCAGGGTGCCCCCGCACCCTGTCTGGAGAGATTACGCAAGCCCAACACATCAATTCAGGATAGAGATGCCAACTAATCAATTCCACTAACAATTTCCCCCTCTGCATACACCTCTTAAACTCCAAACCAAACACAACCACAAACCCATAGCACAACAAACCGCACAACTTCACTACACTACAACAACAAAACAAAAAACACACAGACTTGCACAACAGTACACGACGACTACCGGCCGCAAACACCCCAGGCCCAGCCAACGGACCCACCGGGCTGAGGCCGCCAACAGCACATCACTGCTCTCTTGCACTTTTCCAGCTTCCTCCCACTAACTCACCCTCCCTTCCTCTTTCAGAGCCGCCAGAGCGCCAGGGGACCACTCCGGTGGTGACAGTGCACGTACAAATGTCCTTTAACATTACCAAAAACTATACTGAAAAAGAGAAGGAGAGGATGGGTGAGGGGGAATGTAGCTCCAGGGAGGATGGAAAGATGAAAATCTGGGCCCTCCTTCCAGATATATTGACCCAGGTATTTCAGAAACTAAACATGGTGGATAAGTTGCTTTAGCTAAGCCAGGTATGCACTTTATAAGTTGGAACATGCAGGGTTCTAGCTCTTTTAAAGACGGAGCAATGGGAGAATTTAACTTCGGCAACCACAATCTGATTTTCTTTCAAGCAACGTGGCTGCAGAGGAGTCTTCAATTAGACGGTTTTACGTTCTGGGACCCACTGGCTATATGCCCCAACGGGGGCAGACCATCGGGAGGTATGATTATTGCAACACGAAATTCCTCTAGATCTGAAGTGGTGGATATTAACACTCAAAGAATAATGAGTATTTCTTGAAACAAGTAAGGGTACTAAATCCCTGATGGTCATTAATGTTTACTGGAACCCTGCGCATTCAAATTTGTCAGTGTTCCTGCAAGGTCTATCCACTATCCTCACAGAGGGAAATATTAGGTTCCCCTCCATTGGTGTGCTACTTGCAGGAGACCTTAACTCACACGGTCTTGGAAATATGAACATCTTAAATCGGGCGTCAACTGGGAAACGAAAAGTTGAGATATGGCTACAATTCCTGGCGGATTGGAACCTGCAACTGGTGAATGGTTCTGTAATGGGTGACTTAGTCCCTAGAGCGACCTGGTCAAATGGGAGGGTCAGCTCAATATTGGACTACTCGATAGTATCCCTGAACTATTTAACTGCAGTGAAACCATGACCGATTAAAGAAATGGGCTCTAGTGACCATATAGCATTCTTTAGCTTTAATCTGCTGGAAACAAAAGTGGTATATGCGTGGATTTAGTAATAAATATGGGAGCCAAAAGGATTGCAAAATCTGAGAGGGGAAAGGCTTTAATACTGAACTGAAATAGAAATAGAAAAAATAGAAAAATTGAAATAGAAAATTGCAAGTAGTGGATTAGGCCCAAACATGGACAATGCAAAATTATACAGACCAGATAGCTTTGTGGAATTCCTCGGGAGGAATGTCTCAGGATAGCTCAGGGGCAACATTCTCGCCTTGGAAGCAAGACGACACGGAGCACCACAGGTTTGATCCCCGGGTCCGCGCTTAGAAACCTCTGGGTATTAAGCACGCTATAAATAACCTATCATATCATATAATTTAGAAAGGCCTCAACCAATGAAGGGAAGCCCTCAGATCTCATACAGTCATAACTATCACGCAGAGACTTGAGGGTTGAGAAAGGCGATTCTCCAGTTAAACAAGCAGAGTTTGCTGCCACTGGTACTGGCGAAGAAAAATAAAGAAATGAGTAATGGCTACAGAAATTGGTGAAGATCATATAAATTCAAGCGGAATCGGGCAGACGGCCACGTTATAGAGATAGCAGTGCATGCCAATAATTATAGACATTTCTGGGCTGTAATTAATGGTCAGAAGCATTGGAAGGGGCCATGCAGAGTAACAGTATCAAAGGGGGATTGGAAAGCTATTTTGGCCGGGAGCTCAGGAAAATATAAGGGGCCATTGAGGCCATTAGATATGATGTTCAGTGGGACCAGTCCAGCTGTTGCGAGAAACAATTCGGAATCTGATAGCTGAAGCATATAATCGTAGAGCGGCTGGGCCGAACAGCCTGTCAAACAGGATCTTAAAGAATGGCGTCCCTGCATGGTCCCAAGTCCTGCTCCAGCTCTTTTAAATGATGATTAGATCAAGAAAATGTCCCGAGTCCTGTAAAAAGGCTATAATTGTTCTCATCTATAAGAAGGGCGATAGTGCAGATCCAGCTAATTATGGCCATATCGCCCTGCTTGATGTTGAGAGTAAAATCTTCACAGACATAGTGCTCGGAGAATTGGAAGACTGGGCTGAAAAAAAGGGAATTTTATCAAAGTACCACATTGGCTTTCGGAGAGGCCTATCCACTGCACTAAATGGGTTAGCACTAAATGTAATTAACAATAACACCCCGAAAAATAACTCTCAGGTAATCTATGGAGTGTGGATCAACCTTTCAAAGGCCTTCGATACAGTCAATAGGGCGAAACTATGGGCTAAATTGGAGAAGTGAGGAATACCATGGACTTGCCATTATAACCCATCTTCACATGAACACAAGCGTACAAGTTAGGCTCGACAGGCATGGTCATCTGTCTTCCAAAATCCCTACAGGGAAAGGAGTGAGGCAGGGGTGCATGTTGGCCCCCCTGTCTCTTCAATCTCTATCTGGCTGACCTGGCGGTTAGCCTCGCACCGAGGACTCTAGCGAATCTTAGGATTGGAGATAGCATCATTAGCTGGATGGCCTATGCGATGATGTGGTGCTTTTAGACCACACACCAGTGGGCATCCACAGAATGAAGTTAGGGTTCCAATAATATGCGGTGCTGAACGATCTCCAAATTAATTCTGCGAAATCTAATCTTATGATATTTGGCAATCCAAAGAGAAAGCTTTCTAAATTCAGAATGAAACTGGGTGATCAGATAATACCAGTCACCAAGGAAATCCTGTACCATGGCTTCAGAGTTAGGGGGTCTCTGTAAAGTAGTGAGCCAGAGACAAGAAGGTAGTTAACCAATAGTATTTTATTCTTACAGCTCACCAATGGTCAAATGGTTATATGCAACCGGTCTTCTCCTTAGCCAATTAACTTCACTTAAAGTTCATATCGAAAAAACAAGAAAAAAAGGGTCTTCCAGGCTGCTCGAAACAAAACAAACTCAAGGATTGCAATATTGCTTGTCCAAAAAATTAATGCAGTTCAAAACATGGAGAACACAGGAATGTCAGCCTTTCTTTGTTCGAGAACAGCCGTTTGTACCTTGAAAACCTCTGGATGAAAACTCCTCTTAAGTATCCTGTATTCAGGACTCGAGCACTTTTACTCCACACGCCTGAATGGTTCAGAGCCTTCTTGTTCAAGCTCTGCCGCAGGTGCTCGGAGCCAGCCGTTCCACACTGGCCTCGGGCTGGAATTCAGTAAATAACCAAACTTTCCTTTTTACGCTGTTGTGACTCAGGCGTCTTCATCTGCTGTGCAGTCGGATTGACTACAGGTCCGGTATGGGACACTCCGGTGAGATTTCCTTTTTCCTCTAATACGCCCACCAATATGGGGTACTGTCCTCGTACCATTCCGAGTCCACTCTGTCAGCCTCCTTCCACTCCTGCAAAACGAGAGACAAGTTGAGCTGTTTTCTGATGCTTTTAACCCCGGTGAGTCTCCTCCCCAGCAATTAGCGTTGGGCGTTCCCAGCCCTGGGCTCCTTACACCTGAGGCTAATTCACCTTCTCCCAGCTTCAACTTCACAGAGTTAGTCTTGTATTTAACCCCCGCCTGCCCTGAACCCCCATTATATGGAAACGTCTTCCTTGTCTGATTTCTATTCCCATTTTCTGGCTTTTGTTTTGATTATATATCCGTTGGGGCATTCTGGGATATGGAGTCTGGGTTTTGAACTGTTCCCGCGTGTCTCTTAAACTTGTCATTATATGGTCCGGTGTGATATTAGACTCATGCCCCTCCCTCCCGTTTTGTTCCGTTTTGGCCGCTACTGGTTCCCCATCACAGTCTCCATCAGTGAATATGCTGGAGGAAGATATTGCAAAAAAAGGCCCTACAATTATGCTGCCAAATGAAACAAATCTGTGTTACTCATTGCAGATTTTCACTTCTCCCTTTGATAAAAATTCTCTATGGCATGGAAATCGAACCTAAGGGCCGTAAGACAAATTGGGCCTCCATTGAAGGTCGTATATGAAAAAAAACTTTGACCATCCCTATGTCACTATCTGTAGCTCGTCTGCGTTATGAGCTGTGGTTACAATTGTTGCAAGTTTGCTATCACTGGAGGCAGGTTTCTTTGTACAGGTTAATTGTGAGGCCCACAAAGAACTGCTTATACACAGACATTGAAGTACACCTTAGACAAGGTGCAAACAAGGGAGGTCCTACAATTTTGTAAAATAATAAACATAACAGAAAGGAATTGTGATTTATGTGGAAGCCGGTCTGTTCAAAATGTGAGGCACCTGCTGGTTGAATACGCAGCAACAAAACCATTGAGAATAAAACATCTAGTAAGATTTGTGGGGAAAGAGGAATGGTTAGAAACAGATTAATTCTGGGGGAGAATATCAACGCATATGAAATATTCTTGAGTTTGGGTATACTGAGGATCTTGAAGGAACTGGGTCTGATTAAGCTACGATAGCCTCAAGAGGGACACAAAACTATGCTAGGTTACCCACGTGCTGATCATATTTATTGAATCACCAGAATTCGAAATTGCAACTAGAAACTAAAAAGGAAAAAACGGAAAGAAGGACATTTGTGGCCAGCGCATACATCGCGTTAAATTCAATATAATTGCTATTCCCCTTCACAACGTTTCTGTTGTGAGCATTTTCTTCATGAATGTAATTGTTTTTTGGGGCTCTTTCTCTCATGAAGTAAGAGTCGTCCCCTCCAAGATGGCTGACCGCTCCTTGCAGTGTGGAGTCTTTTTTCCATGGTTGCTGCACCCCGCTCTCATTGGCTTCCTTCCCCTCTTCACCCAATCAGTGACACCGAGAGGCGGGAGCCGCCCACCGCAACAAAGGCTCTGTGCCTGTCTGGGCATGTCAGGGCCCCTACCCCTCAAAACGCCATACTGCTGGCGTGCATGAACATGATTTACTAGTCATCACACTCCGTTTAGACCTCACGTGAGTGATGGCATGACTTACATGGTCTACTTCTCCCCTTCACCTTGTACTCTAACTGTTGCATTCTCTTGCCTTTTTCCCTTTGACCATTCGATTTACTCATTGCGTTCTGTGTGCCTCATTTCAAATAATTTGTTAGCTGTGGTATCTACTTTCACTGCACCGCCTCCTGCATTTCTCTGTGTTGTGCCTGCATTTTTAAAAATTGGATTTAGGTGTGCTTTATTCCATCGGAGACCCTCCTGCATTTCAATTTGTTGTGCCTCCATTTTAAAAATCGAATTTAGGTGTGTGCTCATCTTGCATTTTCTTGGGACTGCGCTCACTGGTAACTTTTTTGCCCACTGTTCTGGTTTGTTTTCTGTTCTCTCACCCTCTTCAGTTCCCACAGTTTCTTCCCAATCCAGTTGTGTCTCCTTACCTACTTCCTCCCACCTACCTCAGATGCTCTGCCTGGTTTAACTGTACTGCATTCTGTACCCCTCACTATGGCGCTTTCTATTTCTCCTATCTTCTCTAACTGCTTCTCTATTTCCTATCCTTCTCCTCTCACTAAGTCTGGCAGGAAGAAAGGACACACTGGGCTCCAACCCAGGTCTGGCTATCGCCGACACCTACCGCAGTGCTTCCGCCAAAGAGACTCTATGGACTCTTTATATGATCACTCTACTCTCTCCTTACTCTTACGCTCACTCTCACATTAATGGTGGGGCCCGCTGGGAGGTCCCTTCTTGCCTTATTCTCCACCTTCAGGGTCATCATAACTGTCTATCGAAATGGTACCAGGGCCTCAACCAAACCTCTTACTTTTTGATGAGCTTCTTCCTTGCCTTATCAACTTTCCACTTTCCTCCACACACGCTCCCTTGCCATCAGTTTCTACGGTCGCCCTAGCTCCCTTGCCAACTATGTCCACATTGGCTACCCAGCCTCCACCTCTCTGGTGCCTTTGCCACCCACTGCATCTGGGGCTCACTTGCCCCCCTGTGGCCCTTTCTACTCTGGCTCCATTGTCATCTACCACTTTCCGGGCTCCCTTGCCTACACTTCCCTCACTGACATCCTTGTCAGCCTCGGCCCTGTCCTATCTCTCAGGCACTCTTGCTGCTCACTGAGGGGACCACTATCCCCTGCACACACTCCCTTTTTTTCTCTCTCTCTCCCTCCTTCCTTCCCTCCCTCCATTTCTCTTCCTCACACCCTCCCTTCTTTCCTCCCTCTCTCCTGATACACCCAATGAGGTCTCTAGACAAGTCTGGTCTATGAAAGACTCCTTCGAACAGGTTGACCCATGCCTCCTAAAACCATCAAGGACAACATTGATTCTCTTGCTCCAGCCTTGGCCAACCTCTGCAACCTCTCTTTTGCCATTGGAGTTTTCCCCACTTCTCCGAGGCACTCTCTTGTGCACCCTGTGATCAAAAAACCCACTGCTGACCCTTCTATCCCAGCAAACTATCGCCCGATCTGTATCACTCATTTCCTGGACAAACTCCTGGAGATATTACCTATCTCTCAGCTTACCCTCCACACTGAATCTTTTGGGTATCTCCATCACCATCAGTCTGCCTTTAGAGAATCCAGAGGCACGGAAACCGCTCTTCTGAACACCCATGAAGACCTGCTCTCAAACCTTGACTCTCACTCTCCTTCCATCCTCATTCTTCTCGATCTCACTTCTGCCTGCGACACAGTAAACTAGAACATCCTGATCTCCTGTCTCTGTGATACCCTGGGTATCACAGACCTGGTGTGGCTTACCTCCTTTCTCTCGGACTGTCCTTCCCAGGTGGCACTTGGGTCTTTTCTCTCCTCTATCACTCTCTCTAATTGTGGCATCCCCCAGGGATCTAACATATCCCCCCTGGTTCTTCAATGTCTACATGTACCCTCTGGCCCACAGGATCTCTACCTTAACCTCTAACTTTCAGATTTATGTGGATGACACGCTGTTAAGACGGATTTCTGAACTCTGTCCTGGTGGCGCAGATGTTCAGAAGGCCAACCTAATTACTTGGAACAGGGTAACCTCTGGACAAGCCAGACCAATCAAGGTAGCGATCGCGGCGGTCAAGACTAGGTCTCAAGAGGGGTGAGGGTGACTGAAAGCCCGCAATGAGCACACAAAGCAAGAGCGCTTACAAACTACTCCAAACAGTTGTTATATCAAAAATAGATACACATTTATTTTAAGGCCTTTAAAACAATGACCGTAGCGAGAAAATCACAATATCACAATATTAAACCAACACATACCATATCAACACAATATATATACAAATACACAGTCGCAAGCGTTTAAAGCACGAAATATGTAGTCCACCTGAAAGGAAAGGAAAACAGGCAGTGCGATAACGCTTTAGACTCAGTTCGCCTTCAGAGGCACCTAACTAGATGGAAGTCCGAGCCCTGCGAAGAGTGGAGCCTTGTGCTCAAAGTACCTGCCACGCCGGTGCCAACGGGCAAAAGGGGAAGCTCTTCGGAGGAAGTCAGGCAGTTCGGGTTAGTGCACAGCAGAAGAAGAACAGGTTCCGCAACTCAAGCGCAGCCTCCACAGCGAGCAGAAGCAGAGCGCGAGTACGGACAAAAGGGTGCTGTTTTTACACAGCGGGGAAAGGCAATGGGCGACTGCAGGAGGGCGACCAGATCCTAGCTAAACTACTCACCGGTCCCCGAAGCAAGCAGACCCAGGCTTCTCCACGTTAGTTTCAGCAGCTGGCAGGTTCAGAAGAGCAGGGAACGCCTCGTAGTCGTGTAGAGCAAAAAGACGTCCCAATCGACGAAACCAGCACAGTTTGTTGCCGCAGCAGGACAACGGAGCGGCCGTGTGTATTCGAGCCAAATGTACACTCCTCCCTTCAGACTTGGGAACGCCAAGTGTACGAAGCGTGGGAGAGTGACCAGGACTCGAAATACAACACAACCTGGCGGCAGTTACAGAGCAGGACTCCCTTGTAAGCTGGTCAGTCAACTGGATGGCCCAGAGACACTTCCGAAGGCTTACTTGGCAGGAGATGATGAAGTCGCCGGGAATAGCTGTTCCTGCTATTCCAAAGGTCGAAGCACCAGTACAGGCCTTCTGGTTCGATCAAAGGAGGAAAGGGTTTCACAGGACGACAGCAGTGCAAAGGAGGATTCCTTCAGCAGGTCACCAGCGATTCCTCAGTCCAGCCTCTTGGTTGCAGGATACTTGGCTCCTGTATTCCTTCGTTCGTGAGAACTCAGGAGATCGACATGGTAGTGGTGTTTCCAGCCCCCTCTTATCCACGGTTCCCTTCGCGCCAAAACGGAGGGGAGCCAATGGGAGATCCGCTCATCAACACACATACCATACGTGGACCAATCACGGACCACGGTGGTCCCAGGCATTCACACCACCCTAGACTCTCTGGCACCCAGGATGTGTATTGGGACCAGACATCCCAGCCCACACCCTGGAGGCACACAAACGACATGTAGAAGCCCGCGAAAGCAACCAGGTTTCGCGGGAAAGTACATGCCCAAATAAGGAAGGCCCCGGGTCGCCCGACCTGGGGAAGGTGAAGGGAGCAAGACGGTCAGTGGACAAGACAAAGGAGCCTCGTGGTCTGGCCATTTTGGGAGCCAGGCCACCATTTTGGGTTCAGTGCGAAAAACGTGCTCAGAACGCCAAAAGGAGCTCAAAATAAACAAAACGATCGCTGCCACCATTCGAGTCCCTGAATGACTTGCACCGATCAAATACCATCCTAAAAGAGTATCTAGGGCCTGTAGAAGGCTAGAGACCCAAGAGAGCTGTAACTTAGCTTACAGTGCCCTCTTGTGTCATGTTGCACTAAAGCCGCAACATGATAGAAGAAACTACGGGAAACAGCGTTCCCCGGTACTGACTGTCTTAAGGGCATGTCAGTTTCCCCGTAAGAAAGGAGCGAAAGCCCAGAGGAGTGCGGCAGAAGGCTGCACTTCTCTGGCAAAGTCAAGAACAAGGTGAAAACAACAGCAAAAAGTTTAGGGGTTGCCACATGGAAGGAAAATTACCTACAATTACGAAATCTTTCCTAACACACGCAGCTATCCTTCAGGCTACCCTCAGCCTCTCCCTCCTCCTCGCTCATTCTGGACTGTCTGTCGGCAATTCAGTCTTGGTGTGCTGCTAACGATCTCTGCCTTAATGCCAGTAAGACAGAGATCGTCCTCATTGGGACCCCTGCCCCTGCTTTGCCAATTTCTCACTGGCTGGCCTCCCTTGGCCCTGCGCCCCACCTGCTAGTGAGGCAAAATATCTGGGGTTCATTTTCAAATCCACTCTCTCCTTCTCTTCTCAGGATCTCCAAAAAGTCCAACTACCAGCTGCACCCCATCAGAGGTATTCTACCTTTCCTCACCTTCCCCCAAAGGATCCCCGTCTCCAGAGTCCTGGTTCATTCTAGGCTGAACTACGACAACATCCTCTTTCTCAATCTTCCTATTTCTACTCGCTGTCCGCTACAACTCATCCAGAACAGAACCGCAAGACTTATCCTTGGCCTCAAGTCCAGGGACCGCATATCTCTGGCGCTGAAATCCTTTCACTGGCTCCCTGTGGCTGCTCAGAACAAGCTCAATACCCTATGCATAGTCCACAAGGCTTTCTGGGGCCAGGGCCTGCACTATCTACATCGCTATCGTCCTAAATACCCTTCTTCTAGAGCCCTACGCTCATCCTCCTCCAACTCTTTGCGGGTGAGACGTTTTTCAAAGCAGAGATTTGGGGGTAGCCCCACTGGAGCAGACTACCTGCCTCTCTCTGCCTTGAGACGGAGCTCCTTAACTTCTGGAAACTCCTCAAGACCTTCCTCTACTATTCCTCTTTCTCTCTCCCTCCATCTACCTCTCCCTCTCCCCTGCTAAGCTCCTCTCTTTTTCTCTCCACCTCACTCCTCCATCTCTCCCCTAACTCTATGCAGAATTTGCTGACTGATCGCCTGGCTCAGCTCCAGAGCCTCAAAGGTCCCAGGCACCGCCGCCAGTCTTTGCACCTGCCTTCAGGCCTCTCTGCACTTAATCCAGGGCCCTGCTGGATTTGGCCCTCTTGTTCCCCTCCCCTCCATGTCCGTCTGCACACTTGCATTACCTGAATTTACTATGCCTAGTAAGTTCTGCCTCGTCCCCCCTCCCTAATCTGGTTGTCCCTGAAACACTTCATGCACTTGCACGAGGAGAAATGCCTTCAGGTTTAGTATGCTAGTAACTTTTTTGTTAGATCATTCGGAAACTCAACGCCTAAGAATGACAACTGTATTCCCTTGCTCCCTTCCTGCCTTGAAGCGCTTTGAAGCACTTTGAAGCACTTCATTTGTGTATAAATCGCTGTAAATATAAACAATTACAATATCTATGATTTTCGTCTTTTGTTGCTCTGTTTCGCTTTGTATCTGAATTTTCTTTTAATGTAAATGTTACTCTTTTGCTACACGTTGTGAAAAGTCAGATTTTGGCTAAAACACAATAAAATAAAAAAATAAATAAAGATGACCGACTCACAGGCAAAATACCGATTAAACCTTTCCAAATAAAATGTTGAAGTTGATATAAAATCACGCGCGTATGGGGGCGCCAACATCAACTTCTGCTTCAAAGATTGGGCAGCTCAGGGTAAAGTAGATGTTACCGAAAAAGGGTCAGTTCCCTTCCTGAGCTGGCTACAGCAAAAAAGGTTAAAGATTAGATTGAATACTAACGATGAAGAATGCGTACTCATCTGTGATGGTGATAAGATCTGCACACAATTGTTCAATGAGAAGATTGTTTTCTTAAATGGGTTTGTACACAAGATACGCCTGGTCTTGGGTTCAAAATCTGTTGTGCATAAAGCGAGATCCGTCCCCATGGCCATAAGTGACCAATTGAAGGAGGAGCTGCACAAACTGGAAAAGGATGGCATCATTGAGAGGATAAAGTCATCGTCGTGGGTGTTTCCTCTTGTTATAATGGCTAAGCCAAATTGCAAGCTTAGACAGTTTGGACCATCGTGCTCTCAATAGGTGTGTCATACCAGATCGCCATCCCCTTCCCAATATAACAGAAACTTTGTCCACCTTGGGAGATAGATCTGTTGGCGTTTTCTTCACTTGATCTCCCATCAGCATATCATCAGATGAAATTAAATCAGGATTCAAAACAATTGACAACCTTTATATCACCAGAAGGTCCGTTTCAATTTGTGAGAATGCCGTTTGGTCTGGTGTCCGCAGCATCAGTTTTTCAGAGGATCAAAAATAACACGTTCAAAGACGAAGAAGGTGCAATATGTTTCCAAGACAATATACTGGTCTTTGGTCCTGATCAACAAACCCATGATCAAAGGGTGAATAGAGTGATGGATCTGCTAGTAGAGAAAGGCCTTACACTAAATAAGGATTAGTGCAAATTCAATCAGGAGATTGAGTACTTAAGGACACAAAGTGTCAGAAAGGGGTCAATTTGAAGGAGAGATTAGTGGACAACATAAGAAAAGCGAAAGTGCCATGTGATAAAGACTGCACTCTTTTATTGGTATGGCCGAATAGTATTCAAAATTCATCCCATGTTTTGCAGACAAAACAGTGACTATAAGGCTTTTAGTCTGACTCCATATGAGTGGAATGGGAAATGTGCTGAAGCAACAATAAATCAGCGTTAGAAAGTACACCACCCCGGAGGAATTTTAAAGTGGGCAGAAGGACCATCCTTTCTACAGACACCAGTAACAGCACTGGGGGCTGTTTCTGCTCCGATAGAAGGAAGTGAGGATCATGTTATAGCCTTTGCATCTCGCCCGCTTAAGGGGGCAGAGCTGAACTATTTCACCATTGAAAAAGAGTTAATAGCCATCAAGTGGTCTGTGGAAAAATTCAGAACATTCCTTCAGCATACGAATGGACCAGGAGCTAGACATACTGGTGGAGGAGGCAGTGGCCCATCAGGAAGAGGTGTATGGCGCACTGCAGCGCAAGACAAGTGGCCAGCGTTGAGTGCAGATCTGGAGGCAAATCAGCCAGAGGGTGTCTGTGGTGGGTCGCGTGCCCAGGGATGGTGAGGACTGCCGCAAGCGCCTCAATGACTTGCAGGTCCGAGTATGGGCCTACTCTCCCAGCACAGGAGTGCAAGCAGGGCGACTGGAGGAGGGCCAGCACCACCACCTCCCGAGCTCACCCCTTGGGAGGAGCAAATGACAACACTCATCGATATGGGCACCATTAAGGGAGTCGGACAAGCGGAGGCTGGCACCGGTACCCAGGAGGCTGCAGGTGAGACCCCCCTCCCCTCTAAAAATGCATGAACCTGTAAGGCCCACGCCTCCAGACCCTGAGTGAATGTATGTGCATGCAATGTGCGTGAGGCACGGTAGCCACCCATAACTGACCCCGCCTACCACCGTACCATAGCGCCCCTTAGCCCCCTGAGTACGTACACTGCATCAACACAAGGCCCAGGGGAAAGACATCCATGGCCATGGCACAGCAACGTGATGTGTGAGTGTGCATGAAACCACCCCGCCCCCCAGCAATATGGGTGCTGTGCTTCCCCAGCAGACATCTGAAGATGTCACGCCAACATGTCCAAGCAGTGTCCCTCCCCAGTACCACGTGCTAACAATCACAACATGGGGAGTCACAAGAATGCAATGGCAAAGCATGATCAAAACTGTGTCCAAACCCACTGTAAGGCATGATACAAATTGAAGCTGCCCTCAACTCATACACCACCCTATGTACCACACAGGCACGCAGCGCTCATCACAGGCCGATGATGATGGTGAGGAGGCAACAACATCCGGGCGCCAGACCCGGCGCGCTTCTACCAGCACCACCACCCCGCAGAGGGTCCAGTCAGAAAAAACACGACACCAGACACATCCAACGTCACCCCACCGTAGCCCAACCAGGCGGGTGCAGCGTCCACAGGGCAGCAGGGCGACAGCGCCTCATTCCCTGGAAGCCACCACGGGCACCCAGGGCGTGGAGGTAGCCACAAGTGGGTCCAACTCTGATGAAGGCCACACACCCACAGCAGCAGCAGGATGCACTGCTGTGTCAGCATGCACCACTAATCGCAGGCACCCTGGCTGAACTAGGCTTCAATCAAAAAGTCACTCTCCCTACCCACAACAAGGGCAGAACTCTTGACTGGGTGGCCGACTACAACTGCCATGCATCCATTACCTCCATCTCCCATCAGGTATGGACTGGCCACTACCTTCTAACCTTGACTCTCGAGGCCTCATCCCTGGTCCCCCCGAACAACCTGCTGGCCCCAGCCATTCCCACCAGAAACAAACGAAACATTACGGCCGAAAAACTTGTCCCACTTATCCTGCGGACCCTGAACTCTTACAGAGTCCATGGATCCCTTCACCCTTGTCGACGAATACAACAAAACCACGACTACTGCCCTAGATGCCATAGCCCCTCTCAAACTTAGAAAGAGCAAACCCAAAAAGCATCTTAACACTTGGTTCTCCCCATCCCTCAAACTACTCAGGCTTGAAAAAAGAAAAAATGAACAGATATGGAGACTATCACCTTCAGCAGAGAACAAGACCAACCTTAGAATTACAACTGCTCAATATAAAAAAGAAATATTCCTACCTAAACAAGACTCCTACAACCAGAGTATATCCCAACCCAACTCCAGCATAAAAGAACTGTTCACAATCCTCAAAGAACTGGAAACTCCGATCCAAACCCCTGACACCTGCGTGAAAGACAAAAGCTGGTGCACTAACATACAGAAAGCCCTCTCCAACAAAGTGGCATCCCTCCAGGTCAAGATTGCCAATAAAAAAAAAAGAAGCCCCCTGCCACTCTACCCCCCTAGACAGTACTCCTACTTCCATCTTGTCACAACAGGCCACCCTTAAACCATCTCACCGATTCAACTTCTCCAAAGTATCTATCCTAGAGGTGGAAAAAGTCATTCTCACCCTCAAACCTTCAAATTGCCAAGGTGACCCATGCCCATCGCAAACTATTAAAGATGCAGCCAGAGAATTATCACCCTTTATATCTAAGCTCATCAACGCCTCATTCTCCACCGGCACCATCCCCTGCAATCTCAAGGAGTCTTGGGTCTTCCCACTACTCAAAAAAACCCACCAATTACAGACCCATTACCACAGTTCCCTTCCTTCTCAAGATCCTAGACAAGGTAGTTTACATCCAAATACAGCAATACCTAGAATCCAATCACCTTCTAGGAGTCCGCCAGTCAGGCTTCAGACCCCGACACGGGATCGAGGCAGCGCTGATGGACCTTAAGGCACAAATTGACACACTAAGAGAACGGCAAAACCGCCCTGCTACTACTCCTCGACCTATCAGCGGCGTTTGACTTAGTAGAGCACAAAATCCTATGCAACCACCTGGACACAGCTGCTCACTTCTCACAAGAGGCAATAGACTGGATACAATCCTTCCTAAAGAATAGGACCATGCGTGTCTTCTCACCCTCAGCAGACCCCATCCCCATTTCCTGTGGGGTACCCCAGGAATCTTGTGTCTCTCCCACCCTGTACAATATTTTCACGAAGCCCCTTTTTGATGATCTCGATGGTCTTGGTATCACTACACTAATTATGCCGATGATACCCAGATTCTCATAGCGCTGACGGGAGATTACGACAAGGATTTGTCTTCGGTGAATAGAGTGTACCTCATCATTCAGGCATGGATGGCCGCCCATGGCCTATGCCTGAATGATGACAAAACTGAGCTTATAATCCTCGGTACCACCACAAACATCAGTAAATTTAGTCACAACTATACACATTTTATCATAGATGGTAATACCATCAAAGTAGCTAAAGAAGTCAAAACTCAGGGATTTTACTTAGACACAACACTCTCCTTCAATAAACAGGTCAACTCCATGGCCTCCTCCACCGCCTACACATGTAGATTAATCAGAGCAGCTAAGCCCTTCCTTTCCACTAACAGCTGCACCACTCTGGCTAGAGCTCTTATCTTGTCAAAACTCGATTATTGTAACACGCAATATCTAGGGACTAACAAATTTATCACCAACAAAATTCAGATCCTACAAAATAATGCTCTCTGAGCAGCACTGAGCAGCTCCAGAAAAGAACACATCTCTGACATAAGGAGAGCGAACAATTGGCTCACCACAAAGGACAAAATCTCTCTCAAAGCAGCCTCCCTCACTTACAAATGTCTCAATAACGCTGCCCCACGCTACCTCATAGACAAATTCAACAGACAATCCTCTAACCGCCCCACTAGAATGGCCAATTCCAACCTGCTCCCTGTGCCCAGATTCAAACTTTCAAAAACTGGAGGTAGTAGCTTCCCGGTGAAAGCAGCCCAGCTGTGGAACTCCCTCCCCACGGCCTCAAGGGCAGACCAGACCTACCCACACTTCAGGCACAACTTCATTCACTGGATTAAGGAAAACAACCACTAATACCCAGCCTGCCTTTCCTACACCACTGTTACCTGTCATGACTTCCTGTACCAATTGCCTCTCTGCCTCCCTGTTCAATCTGTTTATAACTGTACATAATGTATTTCACTATCCTGCATATGCCCTGTTTCTTATCTGCTTATACTTGTTTATAACTGTACAGCACTGTAACCAAAGCTGCAAATCTTTTTGCTGCCTTCTGCGCCCTGATACCCT
Source organism: Ambystoma mexicanum (assembly GCF_040938575.1). Classification (NCBI taxonomy): domain Eukaryota; kingdom Metazoa; phylum Chordata; class Amphibia; order Caudata; family Ambystomatidae; genus Ambystoma; species Ambystoma mexicanum. The sequence continues at coordinate 905,774,344 of NC_090939.1, forward strand.
CGGGTCTGGTGCGCATTATAAATAATAAAACAAACAAACAAACAAACAAACCTGGCCACAGTGTGACACAAGAGTTGGCCACACCCCAGGGTAGCCCAGAGCCTACGCCAGAAGATGCACACACGCCACATCGACGTCGGGCCCGCACACCTCAGCCAGATGTGGACACACCATCCTATGGCTACCATGAGGAAAGTCACTCCAGCCACAGCAGCCCCAACAGAGGTGGCACCATGTCACCAAACAGCCCCCCTCCAAACCCATGCTGCGCCATCAGTCCGATCCCCAGCACATCTCCAAGTCCATTTATCACAGGAGACACAGTGATGGGGTGGCTGGATCGGATGGAGGCCCGATAGCAGCACATTGAGCAAATGTCAACGGAACACACACACCACATCAAGGCTATCAGCAGTGCAATACGAGATGCTGCAAAGACCATGGCACGAGACAATGCACAGACCCCTAGGGTCGTGGAGGGCTGCACAGCGGCCCTGACAGGTTTTCGCCAGAGGATACGGAAGCTGTGCAAGGTCCAATCCGCACATGCCGAGCAGATGCGCGAGGCGAACAATCTACTCCGCCAGCAGCTGCAAGGAACTGGAGCAATAGCATCTGCCTCATCCACGCCCACTGAGGGATCCCTGGAGGCATCGCCCAGGTGACGTTCCCTGCGAAATATCACCCGCCGTTCACCGGAGGGACCCTGCCGTGGAAAGCGGCCACGTCCATCCTAGGTCCACATGTCACAGTTGTGCAAAGCCATGGGCACATGGACATACTAGCACTATGTAGGGGTGTGCGGAGGGGGTGGGGCGATTGTGTTATGGGGATTTTACAAGGGTCTGGGGGGAATGTGTGATGGGGAGTTTACAGGGGGTGGGGGGGATTGTGTGATGGGGAGTTTACAGGGGGTGGGGGATTGTGTGATAGGGAGTTTACATGGGGTTAGGGGGTTTGTTCAAAATTACAATAAATCCCGTTCAAAATGCATACATAGCATGGACATTCATGATTGAGTTGAGGTGCTCTTTATTCTACGAGTGGTATGCGTCAAGTGTTTCAATGCAGTGGATCAGAAATAATTGTCAATCAAGGCCTGTCTGCACAACCTCCACTCCCTCACTGCATCCCTGTGTGCAGTGGCAAGGCTTCGGCCACATTTTCATCATCACTCCCATGCCCAGGTGGCTGGCCATCAGCATCAGGGGGCAGCGGCACATGCCAGCGACAGCAAATGTTGTGCGTCATGGTACAGGTAAGTATGATTTTTCCAACTTCATGAGGTGCATACATCAATGCCCCTCCCGTGCGGTCTAAGCACCGGAATCGTGCCTTCAGCAGTCAAAATGCCCTTTCCAAACAGATGCATGTACGTCCATGGGCAATGTTGTATGCCAGCTCAGCTGGAGTGTGTGGATGACGCACATAAGTCATACGCCATGTGTACTGCGGGTATCCAGAATCACCTGCACGGGAGAAAATGTGTACATTAGGGCTAGGTTGGTTCAGAGGGTGTACAAGGCTGGGTCGTCAGTGACATTTGGCAGCACAATCAGGTATGCTTTGTGAAGGTTCCCGCTATCACAGTGACATGTTGACATACATCCTTTACCTTCTGAAACATGCATGGGCTGAGGTTTGCATACAGCAGTGTATCACTTGATATATGGATTCCTTTGTGTGTCACTCATGTTGTACACTACTTGGTTACTTTCATTGTGCTGTGTTTTGGGCAAGGTGCAACATTCAATCCATGGACCATTTACTGCATGCACAACCCCAGTGTCGAAATGTCACAGTACTCTGTCCATTATCACTGGATGGGGCACCCTTATGTTTGCATGTTCAAGCGACACGTTGTTAGGGCATGTGTTGTGGCATTCGCTATGACTGCTGTTGCGTTTGCGACTTGGCATGGTCATGTACATTTGGCCAGGCATGTGATTGCCCAATCAGGGGTCAGTATCTCAGGGATGGTAATGACTCCAACTACTTGTGTATGGTGGCTTTGGAAATGTCCCTGCATTAGGACTCTAATGGCATGATTGTCTGGTGGCCAGGGTGGGATGTCCCTTCTGTGTCAGGGTGAGGTGCAGCACTGCGGCACACACAAGATGCTTAGTGGTAGTTGTGCTTCCAAATGTGATAGTGCTTTCACAGGTGTGTGACATTCAGACGGTGTTCTGCTCTGTTGAACATGTGCAAGGTTCCACGTGCAAGGCACAGGCATGGGAATGTTGCAGTGCTAGTGCTGCCTGCGTCTCATGCTGGCATGCAGGGATTCCTCTGTGTATGCCCCCGCCCAGCAGATGCAATTTGGCATGTATTTGAGGCTAGTTTTGTACTCACCCAACACCCATGTGTTTTGGACTCAGTGCCTCTCCATGTAGGCTGGCAGGGTACTGTTGCGCATGAGAAAAGGATCCGAGCCGGCTGAGGGGGATCCACAAGTGAAGAGTAATCGCCCAATGTGAAGATTGATAGAAGGAACTTTTATTTTATCTATGATACATCAGGCCCTCTGAAGCAAGAGACTTTACATAGAGAGACTTTGGCACAGAAGGCCCTGATATCTAGGAAAGGGAACTGTGAGCTTGAAGCGGAGAACCCCAGAAGTGTGCAGTGCTCGAGAGTCCCGCCTTGTCCCGTGCTTCAAAAGTGAGAAAGGGAGACCCCGGCCAGAACATCCTGATTTATAATTTTTGCGAACACTTCTTTTGTTTCTTGTGAACATTATCCCACACTCTTTTACAATATAGCGATTGGCAATCGTTTATTTAGTATAGACCCTTTTATTTGACTGGACTCCACTGGGACTGTATTATTATTGTTGTTCGATGGTCGTGGCTTGCTCCCATCTTGGATTTAGGTTTGGAGTAGGCGTTTGTCTCACCCATTTTTGCAGTTTAGTAGACACCCTTGAGCTGTGATCACTTGTGTCTGTCTTGCGTTGATACCATGCCTTCCTTACAGACCCAAAGCATTTTGTTATTTGTGTTTTCGTTATCAGATTTTCATTATTTTTGCATTTCGATATTTAATTTTTGTTATAAACACATGGAACCGCAAGTAACTGGAGACTAAAGATTACCTATCAACAAGAAATGCAAAGACTGATGCAAGAAGTGCCCTTAGGAGAAGGGTGCCATTCTCCGGGCTTTAGTTTATTTAGAATAGTAGTAGGGCCAGTTAGAATAGTTTTGGACAGCAGACATCTTCATTTGGACATTCACGGACAACTGACAAGCAATGTAGTTAGATATATAGGTAGGGAATATCCCATGGCAATAGGGACATTTAGGCATTATTCTTAAATAAAAACGACCCTCCACAATACCTATGGGGCCTATTCAGGGTATAAGATTAATGTAGAATAATCAGTGATGCTCCAGACAGGAGACTCAGCAAAAGGGCATAGATATTCACTGGACGACCTCCCCTTTATAGTGAGTGAAGGAAGACTGCTATACCTGGGGACGTAGATCACCTCAGACACAGATCTACTGTATTGCAGCAACTATGCACCTTTGAGGAAGGAGATTCGGCAAGTCATGGCAAGATGGAAACAGTTAAACCTTTAATGGATAGGGAGACTGATGATATTATAAATGAATGCATCATGTGATGAATCCTATGGACCGCTCACTCAAACCCTGCCTAAAGTCCCCTCCGTGGTGGCCATGGAAAGGCAGATGCTTCCTGATCCTGACTTTGGGGGTGGTGTACTGCGGGAGGATCACCTGGGAGGAGTCAAGGCCCAGGGTGGTGAGGTGATCCCGTGGGATGAGACACTGGGCCTCATTACAGGTTTGCCAGTCCTGAATTAAAGGTGCCGGGAAAACTGTACCAGCACCGTTTTCCAGACCGGCAAACTACGAGTTCTGCGGGCGGGTGCTGTCCCACCCGCCAGGTCTGACCTGGCGGGCAGAACAGCACCCGCACGCAGAGATGCACAGAAACACTTGCACCATTACGACATGGTCCCGGTGTTTCCGCTGTCCCCATTCCCATGGAGTCCTGTGGGACTCCACAGGAAAGGGGATTTACAGAACTGCTGGCGCCGGATTTACCGGACCACCGGGGCTGTAATGCCCCGGTAATTCCGTTAAGTCCAGCGCCGGTAATTCACTACGGGTCTGGCAGTAGCCTACCGGTTTTACCGGCACGGCTGCCGCCGGACTGGTAATGAGACCCATTGCATTTATCGTTAAAAGGGGAGAACCTTTTAAAAATACCCAAACATGTAATGGCCAATTGTCATTATGATGTATCTGAACCACATATTCTGTGGGTGTAGGCAATGATGGTATAATATCTATAAAAACCTAAGGAAGGGGAGCGTGGCTAACACCACGAGTCATGCAGTCCCCCTTTTAATGACCTCTTGAGTGAATCCCGAGCCAAAGACAAGGTTTTGCCACCCAAATGATGTTGTTGCTCCAGCTCGAAAGGTTTTTTGAGATACGAACTGGGTGTGTGCCGTGAGGTGTTACGACGGCCACTCGTGCCCTGCAGAATATGAATCTGAGGAGCAATCTTCCCGTTGCAACCATGAAGACTCCTTCCAAGATGGCGTTGGCTAAATGTGGAGTCAACCACCCAGCGCTGTGAACCCTCCCCGGCTCAAGTGAGTTAATTTCTGGAACTAGCAGAGGTGTGGGATGTTCTCCGATGATCTTCCTGGAGCTGCCTGGAACAGGATATCGGATGCCGCCGCTCCAGCAACAGCTTGCACCCCTCCCCCATATTCCAACTGATGGGCTGAGGATTCCGCCGTCCGAATAGCCTTCTCCATCACAAGACGACCTGATCAGGAGCTCTAGTCTGTAGCCAATCGGAGGTCCCGGCTGCCTGAAGCCATTAAGGTATGATGCGGCAAAGCGACAGGACACGGTAAAGGACTTGAGGGGGAGAGAGGCCTCCCGAATGTATCATGTTTGTTCCGTTGAATTTCTGGGCTGAGCGGACATGTTTTGCGGCTAGCTTAAGTTTCAGCTCTTCTGCATATTGCACCCTTCCGCAGTGGTCATGGAGTCCAACTTAAAAATTACGTTGTTTAGCCTTTGCTAACTTTCTGACCAAGAATCTATTGGCCTTATTCCATTCAGCATAATATCCTTGTTTAATGTTCAGTAGGGACTGGGCTGTTTCTTCCGCGTATATGGCCTCCATTTTATTCTACGCTACCCGGACAAGCCGATGATTTTTTTGGGCACAATTGTTGGTTATGTTTTCCCTTTGCTCTATTCAAATCTGGACTGCTTTTCTCTTTTTCGCCTATAATACGTTGCTGCATGAACTATGAGCTCTCCCCTAATAACTGCTTTCATGGCGGCCCAGGTATCTGCAGTTAATGTGAGGTGGGCAGGGTTTTCTTAAAAGAAATTAAGTATAGCTTTCGCTAGTGCTCTGTCTCTGAGTGTCATATTTAGAATGGGGTCATAGAGGTGCCACTGGGGTTTGGGGCGGGATGCTAAATAAAAGATGCAAGATTTCAAGAGGACCGCGGCGTGATCTAATAAAATTCTAGCCTCTATCGAGACTTCATTAACAAATGTCATGAGTGTCTACCACCTCCCAGAGTTCTGAAGAAATGAAGCAGAATCAAAGCAATCTTGAAGTCTCTCCGGGAGGGTTCATGGGATCTGTCCAAATTAGGATCCGGGTCCCCATTAAAGTCTCCTCCAATGCTCACTTGTCCTTCCAAAAAGCGAGGCAAAACAGCTTCTAGATTCTGGTAGAAAGTTTCCTGGTTTTCGTTAGGAGCATAGATTGAGACAAGCGTGTGAAGTTGTCGTATAGTAGATCTATGACCCCTACATATCGACCTTCCTGGTGAGACAGAATGTCAAGCTTGACGAATGGGGGGACTCTTTTGAGACAAGGATGGCTGTTTCTCCCTTTTTTAAGCCACTGGAGGCATGAAATTGCTGTGGAAAGGAAGCACTTCGCAGGCACGGCACATCAGCAGATGTTAAATGCGTTTCTTGTAGAAATATTATCCAGCCACGTAGGTGGCTCAGGCGTGACAACACTGACTTGCTCTTCATCGGGGAGTTCAGGCCATTGACGTTGAGGGTTATGAAGTTCAGTTTTTGATGAGGTGGGCACTTCGGCTGTGAGCCCATATTCCCCTCAATTGAGGGGGAACATGAGCAGGGTGCACACGCCATATAGGTAATTGTGACATTTATCTCCATAGCATAGTTCATCAAATGTCATGAAGGTTCCACCGGTTTTTGACCCCTACCCACCTTGACCCAGGGAATCTGTTTCGGTTTAGGGGGATCCAAGTGTTGTGGCAAGTGGTTCCTGTGAAGCTTCCCTAGGATATCTTCCACCACCGCCAGTGAGCTAATGGTGCGTGATGTACCTTCAAAGGTGAATTGCAACGAGGAGGGGCACAGCCACTGATAGCTGATGTTTTTGTCCTGTAGAAACAGTCAGGGGTCTTAGCGATCGTCTCTTCCGTAACTGTTGAGGTGGCGAGATCCTGGAAAATCTGAATTGGTTCTCCCTGGAAAGTTAAGTCCCCTTGAGTGCGACACGCTGATAACATTTCTTGTTTAGTTGTGAAAAAGTGCCCCCTCGTGATCACATATGGAGGGGACTTTAATGTTGGGTATCCTCGAGTGCGCAGTCTGTGAGAGCGATCTAGCAGGAGCATATGTTTGGCAAAATGTGGCAAGAGTGTTTGAAATAGGTCACCTAGATAGATCGCCAGTGATTGGTCTGAGACTGACACAGGCACTTCTTTGACCCGTAAGTTATTCCTGCGGGCCCTGTCCTCCATATCTTCTTGTTTGGATTCCATATTCTCACTTTTACCATTTAGGACTTAAATCTGATGTTGGAGTTCCGCTACTGCATGATCTTCAACTTCGCCCAATCTTTGTTCTACCTCGAGGACCCTTTTATCTATTCAGTCCATCTTGGTTGCAGTTTCAGTCATGCAGTTATGAAATTCCACTTTTATGTCGGACATAAAAAGTTTGGATATCCTCCTTTGTGACAAGTACGGCTAGCGGGCGATCCAGGGACAGGGTTGAGGCTTTTACAGGGTCGAGCTTCTTCCCTTTATCAGGATGCTGCAACATTGCCGCCATGTCTGTATTTTTTTGGAGCTTATGTTGTTTATACATGGCTGTCAAGTGTCGGCCCTGTAGGATGTCTTGTTATGTTAAGGAACCGATAGAGGCCACTATGGTAGGATCTGGGGGCTCAAATTACTTATGGCCGTTCAAGATTATGTGGCCATGTTTCACCCAGTTGGGCGCCTTTTGATTTAAAGATAGATGTATTTCCCTTAAATGTATTTAAGGATAAATCACCAGAATTCACTTGTAAAGAGGAAAGCAATTGGTTTAAGCCAATATTTATAGATTACGTTTCACTGTGCCTTTGGGAGTAAGGGGGATTTTTATCCTTAGAGGTCACAAATGGTCTTTGTGTGCCATAGGCGCCAGGCTCATATGTTAAAACGTACCTGATGCAGACCATGCTGCAAGGGATCCAAGCATCCAAGCCCATGTGAGGCTTGAAGGGACTCTTTTATCTTAGGAACTATTTTGTTACTCGGGTGTGGTTGTGGAGGAATACTTACCTGGGACTACTTTGAAGGCTATTTAAACCACGCCCGAAGAGCAGCACATGCTTCGCGTTATTCTGCATCCAGCAGCGTAACGCTCACCGTGTCTGCAGCCAGCATCCAGCATCCTGCCACGCCCGCCTCGAGTCCAGAGCGCCTAGAAAGAAGGGAAAGAAGAAGAAAAGTTAGAACAAGAACTTTACTGGATTTCTTATCTGATTTCGGATTCAGCGCATCTTCGAACCAGAAACAGACTTCATTTTAAACGCGTCGCATCGCCAGCAGCAGCGCCGCGCCATACTCACCGTTCCTCGCAGCATCTCTACGATCCGGTGCGGTCTCCATCACCAGGTTGCCGCATTCCAGCACCTAAGGGGGACAAGAAAACAACAAGGTGAGCCAAGGAAACAAACAAGGACAATCTCTTGCCACCATATGCTTACCTGATTTTACCGCAGGAGGTATTATCCACCAGCACGCCAAATCTTCCTACACTGCACCTGCAAGAAAAGAGAAAGCAGCGAGTTAAACCTTGGCATCATTTACCGGACAGCGTTACAAAACACAGACTCTTACCTGAACGTTTTCAGCTGCCACAAGACGATCATCTTTTGGGTCTAAGCTGCAAAAGAAACAAGGAATTGGACAAGAGTGATTATTCGGACATTTTGAACGCTTTAGAACTATATACTTACGGCCTTTCGCCCGGAGGTTTGGAGCCAAGATTAGTCCAGAACTCTTCCAATACCCTCAAGTCAGTGAAGTAACTGGCCATCAACGCGCCCCTGCATTCTTCGCAGGATGGAGAGCTCATCATACAAAACTATAAGGTGAGCTTTGTGAAAGGGAATGTCAGAAGTGATAAGGGGGGACGCAGTGAGGTGTTACTACTCAAATCCACAGGTGGCTAATCACCTTTCCCCGTCTTTAGGAGACTACTTCTACGGGTCAAGCAGACGAAGCTAGGTGGGCCAGTCCAGTCAGTCATCTCTGCACTACGCATCACGTTGGTGGAGACCATGGCTGTCCAGTTCCGCTCGACACCCATGTGGGAGCCAGGTGAGCGTAACAATACGGGAGTTCTATAATTATTGCACTCCATTGTCTGACACGCTCTGATCAGCTTAATTCAATTTCACTCCCTCGGTTACAGTTGCCCGCCTGCACTGCCTGAAGGCTTGGGAACACATGGAACCACTCGCCGGCTCCTCCGCCTCTCTTACAGGCAGCAGTGCTACTTGTACATGGGTTTCACGACCGGGCACACTTCTCTCCACAAGCTGCCATCGGTCCCACCACACAGGCACCGAGTTAGGCTAATCCCGACCTCCTAGAGCATATCAGCCTCTGGGCATGGTCTGCTGCATGCTTCCCACTGTGAACGCTCTAGAAATCAAGTTCACATGGGGAAAAGCTTTCAAACCTTATGCTTTCCACTTTGCAACCTCTGCAATCCAGACTTTGGGGAGAAGGACCACCCTAGGACTGGTAACTGGAATAAGCTGATGGAAAATCCCAGTGTCCTTTCTTTCTTCCCACTTCTGTGGCTTCTGCCAGCAACGTGCTTTCTTCTGTTGCTTTCTCCTGCCCCAGCTACTTCTGCTGCTACTACAACTGCTACTGCTCCTCCAACGACGACGACCGCTACTCATGGCTTGCTCCTGAGGGAGCTTTTGAAGCCTCCCTCAGTTGTGGGCTGAGTCTAACTGCCTGTACATCAGGCCTGCATTGCTCTTCAGCTCTCCTCTTCGTACCAGTACTCAGTACTTAGTATTCTGGGACTTGGAGTCCCAGGTAACAAAATTGGTTCTAACTGGAAATGTACTACTTTTAACTTTAGAACTATTTTGTTTATACATTTTTACAAATGCTTCATCAGGTTTCATCACAGAAGGGGAAGGCAGTTTGTGCCACCATTTACAGTTGTCCTTTCTCTGTACCTATGGGAGAAAGTGGGATTTATATCCATACAAGGTACAACAGGTTCCTCCTTAAGTGGAGTGGTCAAAGATGTTGTACCCACTTTGCCTACATCTCTAAACTTAACATTGGGTTCAGATACATTATAGTGGCAATAAGCCATTTCACGTTTTGGTATACAAGAAAGGTTACTCCCTTTCAAAGGAGAATTACTGCGTTTCATCCCACAGGATACCTTCACCACCCTTGGCCCAATTTCCTCCCAGGTGATCCTCCCGCAGTACACCACCCCAAGGTCAAGATCAGGAATCGCCTGCCTTTCCCTGGCCACCTGGGAGGAGACTTTAGGCAGGGGTACACTGAGGGATCCGTATAATTCATCACATTTACTTTTGTACTCTCACAGTTTACAAAAGTAACATATCATTCAAAAAATTATCAAATAGAATAATGTGTACATTAAATCCCCATTTAAAATCTTTATTTCTAGATTGGTAAAATTAGATTAAATGTAAATGTCCTCAAACTAATTTATTTAGAAAACCTCCAACACATTCAAAGACTTAAGAAAAAGACACATTTGTGATCAATAATGCACTACTATGAGTATAATGTTAAGCTTTATTTACTGTGCCACCATTTTTTATGTTTTGGACACATTGCTGATTGGTTGTAAGTTGCTTTTCCATTCTAGAAACGATTAAGGAGAGCAGGGCACTACGACAATATTCAACTACATACCTTCTACTATTGAGAACTGCACATCATTTAACTATATTTTTAAATCTAATCTCTGCAAGGGAATTAATATATATACAAGCTAAAAATCAAGAGTGAGCTTTCGTGATATGTTTCTATTTAGGAGTATACACAGACATTATATTCCAAGTTTAACTACTTGTACTTTTAGTTATCAAACTGGGTAGGAGAGGTATTGGTAACATCAAAATGTTTATCATACACACAAGTGTAATACGAATCTGCTCCTAGATATTCCAGAGGTACACCCATGACAATATTGCTGTCCAATAGCAAACCTGTTGGGTGCTCCAGGACAGTGTTTTTTCTTGCACTAAGCGCAGTGAGGAAATTGTCTCCAGAGTCTTACATCGGATACAGCACATTTCTTTGCTGCAAAATCTGCCACAGCCCCAAGTACGTATTTAGACCGCCTTTGGGGTGGAGGTTAGGCTTGGGCATGCAAGGTAGGATGAAATTCATGACAAAGTATAATGCAGGAACAACCAACTGGAAAGTTCAGAGCAAGGGAATTGTGTTAATGAGCCACAAGAGATTGATAGTTGATGCCAGGTGGATAGCTCAGGCACAAGACACTCAGCATGGGAAGAGAATGATGCAGTGAGACATGGCTTTGATACCTCAGTTGGCCCAATTCAGCCCTTCATACTCCAGGGTCGACACATTGAATACTACGAGTGTGTAAGGGGCATTGAAGATTACATCACTTAAACGGGGATCTGCATTAAGCGCTATATAGTAGGCTGAATTCATTTATTTTAGGGATTAATCATCCTTTCACTTTAAATAAACACTCCCAGAGCACCCAACACATATTGTCTCAGCTGTTGGTCCTGATGTACTGCTAGTCAAAGATGGGCAATAACATTCACTTCCAGAGGGTTTTAATTCAATGCTCTAGATTAATTAGTGTGTTTACATCCAAACTGCAAAGGTAACTAGTTCAATAGAGATTTCTTTAAATGTATACGTAGTGGAATTCTTTTAATGTAGCTTACTCATGTAGGCGATCCTTTAATGACTGTATCCTTGACACAGCTGGCCGCCACAGTTTGGCTGGGGTGGCTTCCTTCTCCAATGGTGCTGGGATCTTTCAAACTAAAACTGTTGAGTAGTAACCTTCTACTCCTGGGCCCTGACCCCACTGCATGGTCTCTGAAGACACATTGGGTCAGCTGTAGATTGAAATAAATCGTTTGTTTAAAATAGAACTGGCCACTACACTTCAGTGCACTCCAGATGTGCACTCACTACACCACCAATGGCTAGGAGCATGGGAATGAACAAAGTTTGTTAAATATTCATAATTTAGATCTCTTCTCCCTCATTCCTCACGGAACTATCTGATGCTCCATATCTGCCTTTCAGAAACAACCAGTAGGGACACATCACAGAAAATAGGGAGTTGCTTGTCAATACTAAATATTGATAAAATGTACACCATGATTGCCTTCCTTTTCCTTTTTTAAAGACAACACAGGAAAACTTTCACAAGCAAACCTATCTAATTCAATAATTTTAAGCCATCACTTATCTTTTATGGATATAAAACTGGCTTTGAAAATCTTCTATCATACATACATGCTAAATTATGGGCATTTGAATATTGTGTACATTAGGTGTCTCATTCTGTCTAGTGAAAATACTCCTACCTCAACAAGGTCCCCATCTTGTGATGTTAGAATGGGCTGTGAGTGACCCACCCTGGGCCTGGATACCGTTTTAAGAACACTAAAGTTCAGCTAGAAAAACCTTCTGCAGACTAATGTTAGGCAGAATTGCAGGCAGTACCCTCTGGGACCAGTACACATAATTAGGACTACAGGTGTTAGCCAAATTAACTTTTGGTATAAGTCTGTCCCACACAGTTTTTGGCAGCGAGCTGAGCAGCTAGGCTTATCTCAAGAGTGAATGCGAGCAGTACAAGTAGTTACACAGAGGACTTTCAATCACAGTGGTTCAAGTAGACACTTATACTCTAGGTTTCTTGGTAAAAACACTTACTAAATTATTACATATACTTCAATACAAAACTGTAAGCTTTTGAGACAGTTTGAGCTCCCCTGAAATAGGAGCTAGTGTTCTGGATAGGAAAGAGCAGTTCTGGTATCAAACAGTAAAGTCTTTGCAAAAGTTCTCAGAAGTAGGTAAGACGAAAAAAGATCATTTGTCGGGTCACAAGCTGATTAAGCCTGCAAGTTGGGAAAGTTTCACAAACTTTCACAGCAAGAGTGCCGTTCTCTCAATCGGGTTGGCACAGTACCTTTGTATGAAGAAAACAAATGTTGCTGAAGTCGTGGTTCCTGGCCGGTCCTGCAGATCTCGCTGTTCCTGAGCCTCAGTCGTGGGGACAAGTGGAAAGATGTCAGGGGACTCCTGCACTTTACAGGATCGTTGAAGAAAGCAAACAAGATGGAGTCAGTCACTTCAGTTCCAGTAGCTGTAGATTCAAGAACACAAACTGGTGTCCCTCTCCCTGGTTAATCCTAACCAGCCTTGAGAATGGTATCCAGGTGTCTTATGAGTTGATTGGTCCCACCAACTCAAAAGGAAGAAGCCGTCCTTGTAGGAGCTTCTCTGTCAACTGGAGTTTGGCAATTCGGACCTGCAGCAGGGGCTTCACCGCGCAAACCAACGGTCCAGGAGTTGCAGCAGCCATCCTCTTCCAGCTCGACTTCGGTTCTTTCGTTCCAGTGGTCGACTCTGCTTTCCAGTCCAAGAGACTCGCCTTTTAAACAGTTTTCTCCCTTTCATTCCAACCTAGCTGTCACTCACCGCAGACACTCAGACGCCAGAGGCGGTCTTCAGTCCTGAAGCCTGCCAAAGGCACACAAACAAAGGGACCAAACCTGGTTTGGCGTTCAGAGACAAACACTAGAAGGACCTTTCCAAAAAGAAACGGCAAAAAAAGACCACCAGGTCCTGTTTAAACAAAGGGGCTTAAGGCGCCATCTTGAAAAACATGGCTCTGTGATTTTTAGTTACCAGTGATCGCGGTCGGGAAAAATCATGGTAGTTTGTTGTAAAACCACTGCCACCAGCCTTTCCAATAGGAAAGGGTAGCATTTGACTGCTAAATGAGTATTTAGACACAGGGGATACTATGTAACCCCTCCAGCACTCCATTGTAAGATGGTGTGTGCTGGGTCTATTAATTTGGAAAGACTAATAAAGTCAATTTCACTTTACATTCTCTGGGAAACAGTAGTTTATCCCAGAGAAGGTATTTCAACCTTTGGGAAGTCTAAAAGACATCCCTGTGTCACTGCACTGAGGGTGCTGTGTGACACAAATAAAAAAGATGATACCTATGGAGTTGGTTAAAACTCCATAATCAAAGAAAATAAACACAGAAAACCAACAGAATGAAAAAGTACAGAGTGCCAAAGTTCAGCAAAAGAGCTGGGGGTCTCTAAGGTAGAGAGGAATTAGCACATTTTGAAAACTCTCCCTAACAACTAATATGAAGTTTACCCTTTATTTCAATGGCTTCATAGAGTTACATTAACGTAGCAAGAATATCAGTTTCACACGCTGTTCCAGGGAAGGCAAAATTAATGAAAATGTATGCACTCTTAATGCAACATGTTGTCCTCAAATCACGTAAACGTGAAAACATCAAGATTTAATCCATGATCAGGTAAACAACAATTAACTGCATTTCATACAAAAATCTTTCCAAATTGGTGTTCCATTTGACCCAATATTCTCATCAGCTTATCGCTTTACCTAATCAAGACAGAAAAACTGGTTATGTATGACCTCGATATAAGGCCTGATGTGCAAATCACCATTCTAGACGTTCGAGAAAACTGGTCTCTCGGAAACAACAAAAGGAGCTTGCTCTACATTCTCAGACAGAACAAGATATTTCACAGCACATGCACTTTTTTTTTTTTTTTAAAAACGTGTTTATTTTAAACAGGCAGGTTATGGCAATACAAAGCTTAATCACTTGCGACATGTAGCATACAGTAATACCATTTGACGCTCCTCCCACCGCACCCTTCGGTCTCAAGTTCCTTCTTCACATCCCCGTAGGGGATCTCCATCCTGAATAGTTCTCCTGGCCAGTTGGGGCTTGAAAGTCAGGGCTGGGAACCTTTGGTCAAACTCCAATACCGGACCCCAGATGTTGCGATAGTGATGCAAGGTGCCTGCTCCGAGCACATGCACTTTTATAAGACTTGATTGATTTTAAATTTGGATGGCAGCCATCGACTGAACTATAGCTTCCACTCATTATGGGGAATAGTCGGTACAAGAGCGATTAACTGTGCTGGTATTTAACAAAAAAGATATGAATTGCAGAACGTCTGCGCAGTCAGTCCTCTAGGAAAAGCACACAGCTGTATTTTTCATGACAAATCTGTGGTTTGATGGACCAGGGTTTTCCTAATAAACACATGTTCATCATTCACATTTTCTTCACAAAGTAAAACACTAGGCATGATGCTTTAAAAACGAAAGTGTCATTCCAAGATGGCCGCCATCCCGTAAAGGAGTACACTCCCGAGCTCCGTCCGGGCGGGAAAGAATAAAGAGACTTAAGCACAATAAAAGCATCGAAAATGCACCGTCCCGCCCCCGGACACATAGGGAAGGAAGGGTGTTCGATTGGAGCAGATTTCGCATGAAGAACAGAATAATCTGTCGCCGTAGCAGACCCGGGCAGGCTGTAAGGCGAAAGGAAGCTGTGTGATCCCACCAATCGAGCCTGGGAACAGTAGGAACGTTTGCGTGTCCCCAACCCCGACTCCAGACTGTGCCAGAGGTGAAGGTTGGGATCCTCGCCGGAGTGGCAGCGCCTCTGAATAGAGACACGGACGGGACGAGCAACAAGGATGGGTCTGTAGTAGAGGGACAAGGGAACAGCACGCCATAGCCAAGGCCCCCACGGTGAAGGGAGCAACGTAGAAGCATCAACGAGCCCCAAGAGACCCATAAAGTAAGGCGGTGAAGCGCTCTGAGCGGGGAAACACCATAGCGGGACAAGGCACAGCAGTCAAATGCCAGGTCGGGGAGCGGCGTGAGACCTGTGTCGCAGATCAGATTGGAACGACTGAAGCAGCGGCAGCAATACAAGACAACAAACTTTACAATACAACAAAAACAGACAAGGAAAGACAAAGGCAAACAGGAACACTTACCTGAAGTATAGTGGCTTAGTCGCAGCAAGACTGGACTACCACGTGCAAGGGACCAGTAAAGGAACTTGTTCCAGATCATAAAAGCGCCCCTGCCAGAAGCACCAGGACGGAGTGCTCTCCAAAACTAATCAACAGGTGATCTTTCCAGGGTCAGCGCATCACACGGGTACCACGGTTTGGGAGAAGGGGTCTGGTAGGGGATCAGGCGCACAAGCTGGTATACTCACGCCCCCTATACTCCACGCAGGAGCAGTCCCGAGCAGCATCACCTATTACCACGAGTCACCACATAAGCGCAGAGGGCAAAGTCGGACCCGAGCGACCTCACCCCCGGGAGGGCTGCAACCGTGCCCCAACGCCTCCGAAGAGACCAGGTGAGCATAACAGCAGGGGGGCCACTTCCCCCTCTCCACCCGACGTGGGGAGGTGAGAGCACATACCCTGCGCGAAGCACCGGGCTATGTGATACCACAGGTGACAACCTACCTAGACAGCATATAGCACCAAACAGGGCTGAGTGCAGCCCACACAGAAAGAAGGAGCACTTTTCCCCTCAAACGACAGTGGGCATAAGTCCCCCCCCCTTTGCTTGGCTGCAATCAGAGGGATACAGACCGCAGCCACAACTGATCCCTTGCAGCTAGAGGGGGGACCCTCGGGACAATAACACATAGCGAGTGAGATAAGATGCTGGCGAAAGGAAGGGTGGAATCGGCAGAGGGCTGAGAGCGTACCCCGGAGGTGCAATTAGCAGACCGCAAACAGGGAGTCAAACTGCGATTCGACACCCTCCCCCCCCCCCAACCTCCTACCCAGGACGAAAGTATACGTGGAAAACGTCCAGAGGGTCCCCTGATGCCAGGGGCCAAGGCCAGAAGCACCCCATCAAGATCAAGAGGAGCAAAAAAACTGCAAGAGGGGCAGCTCGACAGGTGCTGGAGGCAGAAACAGCAGAAGGACACTCTGTTGACCCTACCACCACAGGAGATGGGGGTGGGGGGGGGGGGGAAGCACAGAGACACAAACCAAGATGACATAGATGAGCTGCTGAATTGCTTAAAGGGAATGGAAACTAGGATGACAGACTCCTTACATGACCAAATCGGGAAGGAGGATCTGAAGACAGCACTCCAGGAGGTCAGAGGAGAGATCAATGAGCTGGGCGAGGGAGTGGATGTAGTAGAGCATGGCCTGTATAATATCTCAGAAGAGGCAAAACAGAGCAGCATCCTGTTGGAACAAATAGTCAGAGCGACAAATAACCTGGAAATTCAGGCAGAGGACCTGGAAAACATCCTGCAGGTCCAATATTAGGGTCAAGGGCCTGGCCGAAACAGTTATGGATACTGACCTAAAAGACGCCATGCAACAGTGCTTTAGCAGCCTCCTAAATGGTAAACCAGATAAGAGCTCATAGACAGAATACATAGAGTAGGCCCCAAGAGGACAGACCGGGGGCAAGGCCCTGAGACGGGCTAGTAGCCCTGTCCTTGTACATCCTGATAGAGGAAATCCTGAGGGCCGCTAGAACACAAACGGACCCGACGGTCAACGGAAACCGGATCTGTTCGACCAAGATTTAGCACTATCAACTCTACACAAGAGAAGACTAATGCAACCGGGCACAAAGGCCCTAACAGCTAAACACATAACTTACAAATGGGCCTTCCCCTTTGGCTTGTCATTCACTTGGGAAGGCAAACAGCGCTGAATTAACATGTGTGAAGAGGGGCTATCACTGCTAAAAATGGATGGGGACCAGAATCAAAAAGAAAGCAACCCCAAACAGGGCACTTCAAAAGAAGCGGACAGACAGTGGGAATGGATGACGGACAAGAGGAAGAGGATCGGAAGGGAAGCAAAATTGACCGGTCCCCATATGTAATAACAAAAGGTATGGACATAAGAATACCGTAACATAACCATGGAGTTGAATCGGGGCCTGGGGGGAGGTGAAGGCCTCAAAATAAGAAGCAAGGTCAAAGCCGTCCGGACGGAGGATGGAGAGCGACACGTCTTGGAACCCAACTCAGGGTATTCGGTCCAACGCCCTGGAGAACTACCAGGGGGCGGGTGGGGTTCTGGCGAGTCCTGGCCACTTTGGGACAAAGGGGAAGGGGAATGTTGGTGAGAGAGTGGGTGGGTCAAGGAGGGGAAGGAGGCGGGAAAGCGGAGGGGCGAATGGGTCGAACTATGGTTCACAATCCGGGGGGCTATGGAAGGGTCTGGAACTGGGAAGGTCAAGAAACGGATAAGGGGTAGTGGCCTAGACCCCTTATCACACGCGCCAATAGATAGACTGAATGGCTGAAGTAACAATAGTATCCCTGAATGTACAGGGTTTAAACTCACCTTCAAAATGCCTCTCAATCTTGGGCAGACTGGTCAAATTGCAGGCATCAATAGGGATCTTGCAGGAAACGCATATCCTCCCTAAGGACGAACGGAGGATGGCGCATAGGGCCTTCCCCATCCAATATTATGCATCAAGTGCGAAAAAGACGAGGGGGTGGCAATACTGCTTAGTCGCGGTCTGGGTTTTAAGAAGCAACACCTACACATAGACACGGAAGGCAGATACCTGGTGCTCAAGGGTACTTACTATAAGAGACCAAATCTACACGAAAATTGTACTATATGCCCCCAACGAAAAACAGGATATTTATATAAGGGAGCTATTACGCAAGCTGGGAGGATGGTGTGAATGACAGGTGGTGATAGGTGGGGACTTCAACTGTGTGATGGACCCGACATTAGACAAAACACTCCCAGCCACCATTACGGATGGGAGGAACAGGCAGGCACTGGGGACATTTTTTCGTGACTTGGGGGTAATTGAAACATGGAGATTCTTTCAGGAACAAAATAGGAAATACACGCACTACTCAACAGTACACAGGGGCTACTCTAGGATTGACATGATCCTGGTGTCGGCAGCATCGATTCCCCTTGTGACAAAAGTAGAAATAGGGGTGAAATACCTCTCGGACCATGCGCCAGTGATCATACATATAGAAGTGGGTAACGTTGGGGGGAAAAGGCAGTACCACTGGAGACTGAGGGAAGTGGTACTACGGGCATCTCAATTAGAGCACACATGGAGGAAACAAACAATTACTGTAAAAGATAACGGGGAGACAGACTGGAGGATAGTGTGGGATGCGGGGAAGGCAGTGGCCCGGGGTAAATTCATATCACAAACCACAGCATACATTAGAGAAAGAGGCCTCATCACAAAGAAACTTGAAGGGAAGGTTAGAAATGTGGAAAAGCAACATAAAACCCGACAGTCACAAAATTCTTTGCAAGCCCCAAGGAAAATCAGAGCCCAGCTAAAAGCGCACATGATCGGGTGGCACAGACACTCTAAACACAAAGCAAACATACTATACACAGAGGGGAAAAACCAATAAATATTTAGCAGCCAAACTGAAGAAACAAACATAGCATAACTATATAACCCAACTAAGAGATGAACAATGAGAACTATGTACGGCGGAGGAAGGGAAAATCAAAATAATGGGAAGATTCCCTGAAGGGCTGCTGAAATGAGAAAATGTAGTCCCCCCGAGGCAAGCCACCTATGTGACATCAGCACCCCTCCCCCAGATCATGGACACAGACAGGGACACACTAAACGCCCCGATAACATTGCAAGAAGTTAGTGACGCAATAACGGCCTGATCAGCTAATAAAACACCAGGCCCAGACAGATTGTGTAATGGGTCCTACAAAACCTTTCGCACAACTGCTGGCACCACTAACACGACTGTTTAATGTCATCAGGGAGAAAGGTAGGGTCACCGAAGACATGGGGAAATCCACCACGATACCGATACTGAAACCAGGGAAAGATCCCACAGATTGCGTCAGCTATCGCTCCATTGTGCTCTTAAATAGTGATGCCAAGATTTATGCCAAGGTCCAAGCAGCTAGATTAATGAAAGTACTACCAGGGATCATACAGGAGGACAATGTCAGAGGCGCCAAAGATATAATTGAATTAGGGACAATAACGGGTCCGCGATTCTCAGTAGCAGCGTTAGATGCCAGACATGCTTTTGACAGCCTAGATTGGGAATATTTGAGGCTGGTCTTGGCGGGGTTCGGGTGTGGTCCTAAGTTCACCAGGATGGTTCTAGCGAATTTCCAAATCCCATCAACAAACTTTCTGGTCAACGGACAGAGCTTGGAGCCGATAAAAATACTGAGAGGCACGCGCCAGGGTTGTCCCCTATCACCTCTAAAATTTGCAATGGCAATGGAACCCTTTGTGGTAGGGATCAGATGGGATACAAAAAATCATGGGGGTGACATGCGGGGAGGTGACACAAAATCGCGCTGTACATGGATGACATATTGTTATTTATGAAAAATACCATAGCTACGCTACCCAAAGTGATGGAAAGGTTCTCCATAAATTACTACAAATCTAAGGCATTAAATATAACAGGGGAATGCGAGGTGATCACAAAACTGGGGAAAACATACCCCTTAATCTGGGAAGAGGAGAAACTAGAATATCTGAGGATAAATCTAACAAGGGAAATAAGAGGCCTGTATGGAGCAAACATAAAACCCCTCTGGAAGCAATTGCAGGACGACATGCATAGATGGGACGCCCAAGAACTCTCCTGATTCGCAAGAATGGCGGCAGTCAAAATTACACTCCTACTCCGTGTACTTTACGTGGTGGGCTCCCTGCCCGTAGACGTACCACCTCAAATGTTTAAGGAATTACAATCGGCAATACTCACCTTTATATGGCAAGGTAAGAAACCAAGGGTACAAAAGAAAATCCTGATGTGCCCAACCCTCCTGGGAGGGGCTTCAGGTCCCAGACGTAGAGAGATATGTTGTAGGAGCACACATAGCGCCAATGTTGAAATGGGCTGGGCAACACACACCAAACGGCTGGTGTGGGATAGAGCGAACGGTTACAACCATCCCACTGAGATCATTACAAGCCTTAGCACGGGAGCCAACTGTTGGAAGACACTAAGGTGTCTCTGCGGAGCTGGGACAGGGCGCTCAGAAAGAAGAAGATACGGCCGGGATTGGGTCCTCTCTCCCCTTTGGCACACAATGCAGACTTCACCCCGGGTCTACAAAGAAAATTCTGGGAGGCATGGACGGGAGCGGGAACATTAAATCTAAAAGCTATGTATCAAGATGGAGCCTCCCTCCTGTTTGAGGAATGTAAACAAAGGTTTGACATAGGGGAGAATGAAAGATACAAATACATACAAATTAGACATTGGATCTCCCAGAAATCGGTGAAGGAAGCGGGCACTAGAGCCCCTGTGGGGTTGGAACTGACCAAGCAGGACGGAGCTACTACCAGAGGGGTGTCAAGACTATATAGGCTGTTGGACAGTGCACAAATGGGAGACAAGCTCCCGTATAGGGATAGCTGGAAAAAATATCTCAGGGAACCAATCACGGAAGAGGAATGAGGACAGATCCGCAGGAGGGCCCACAAAATATCTAAAAGCACAGCCATTAAAGAGACAGCCTATAAACTCTGTTACAGATGGTATATGTCCACCTATCGTCTGCATAGAATAAACGCAAAGTACCTACCAGAGTACTGGAGACAATGTGGAGGGAGGGGGGACCTCTATCACATGTGGTGGACATGCCTGAAACAGGTAATGTATTGGAAAGAAATCCTGGGACATATAAAAGAGATCACGGGGGAGAACCTTCCAATGGCACTAAAGTTGGTCTTAGTAGGAGCAGAGATAGAAGGCACATACGCGGCAACCGGGCATAAGGCCACCCTCATCACTCAGTTGCTGATGGCAGCGAGAATGACACTGGCACAAGGGTGGAAAACTGAAGAGGGCCCGATAATTGCATGGTGGTGGGTTAAAATCTGGGGGTTGATGGCAATGGAGAAGATATGCGCCCTGAAGGCGGGACAGTATCTGAAGTTTCTGGCAGTATGGAAGCCCTTTCAGGAATACGTAAAAGACAGAAAACTGCTTTCACAAACCGTTGATACTGAGAAATGTTCATGTGTGTTGAGCTACAGAACAATGTGCAAAGGACCACTCTTGGGAGAAAGGGCCGGCTGACTCTAAACCCATAGAAGGAAGATGTAACCATACAAGTTGGGGGTCGGGGGGTAGGGTGAGGATTTTAAATTTAAAAGGGGCAGGACTGTATTTGTTGGGGTTTATTGTTGGAAAGCGAGGAGCACAATGAGGGCCAGGCTGAAAGCTCAGTAACAGGCATACAGTAAAAGGCACGTAATGTTTTCAATAGGACACTGATACTGTTGTACATGTCATGCGATACATGTCATGATCTCGAACCGAATAAATACAATTAGTTAAAAAAAAACGAAAATGTCATGGTAACATCTTTATACTTCAGCTGTCAAGCAGCTACATGCGTTTTGAAAGGGCCTTTTGGACAAAGCAACAGTCTATCATACGAAGGGTCACTTTTAAATTGATGTATACAGCGATAACTATAAAATCTCTACACAGTGTAAGGGCTGCTTCAAAGTTTACTGTAGCTCCGCTGTGGTGTTTTGCATAACTGTCAACTTACCAGAATTTGGGGGCAGGAGGGCATCTCTCCCCCCCCCTCACCTCCAAAACTATTCAACATCTAACTGGTGACAGACTGGAATGGGATCATACCAACATCAAGTATTCATGATTCGCCAAAAACTGCACACTCTAGATGGACTTTTTTTTGGATCACCTTTCTAAAGACATGACATCCAGAGAGGAACCTAGGCACTCGGCTCCTATTGGTAATTCCACTCCTCCCCCAAACCAAAATATCACTGCTTCAGTATCAAATTCCAGAAGGAGCACAGAACAAAGCTTGTGCCCACATAGTGCTCCAACTTGGAGGTGCCTACACCACGATCTATCAAAGTTCACTCGAGAATCTGTTCACGAACTCACGGTGGTAGGTTCACAAGACCTCTGCAGGATTTAACTTATTGAATGCCAGTATTATGATTTGGATCAAAGAAGTACACTTGTCACGCACCTTGCCCATAGCGAGACCATGCCGTTGCCCAACCTTGCTACAGGAAAGTAGACAACCAGATTATAGTTTATAAGTACCTCCCGGGGTGTAGCTTAGGCCTCCTAGCCAATGCAGAGGCTCAGAACATGGAGCTTTACCACACAGTATGGCCCCCGCTCTCAGCCTTCTGAGAGCTGGAGGCCACCATCTCCCCCCGCCAGATCACCTGTAAGTATGTGCTCCCCGTGTCCCCTTCCCTCCCACCCCACTTAGCTTGCTCTTCTCTGTTCTTCTCCTGCGTGCGTTACCGCCCCGGCAATGGCTGCCATAGAAAGGGAGTAGGGCCTACTTGTAGTCGCTTCTCCCTTTCCATGGCAGCCATCTTGTTGGGTTTTTTTTTTCTCACTTTCGAATGGTCGCTATAGAAAGGGAAAACGGACTACGTATCCCATTCCATGGTGGCCATCTGTTCTTTTTTTGTAGACTGCCATACCCTTCTGTGATGGTAAACAAGGACGATAGAGATGTTAGAAGCACACTTTTCCCACGTGGTGTGCATTAACAAGAAAGTCACGATGAAACAGTAGTATTTTTTGTTCAGTATAGCAAGACACAAAATACATTTCTCAAAACCAAAGAGCTAAAAGAACTACAGAGCTAATGTTCCTCACAGACTGCCAGATCACAGTGCCATGCTTCTGGAGAAATCACATTAATTGGGCAGTCTGTTATACCCTTATGTGGGCACTTTCAAATAAATTGAACAAACTAAACCATTCACTTTCCTAGGCAGACAGTGGAAACTAGAGGCTAAACTGATTTTCTGTGCTTGCAAACAATACAGAAATTTGCAAACTCTAGGAAAACACTGTTGCTTCTGTTGTTTAGCAGCAATGGCAAGGGGAAATGTCCTAACAAGTTGCTCACTATGTTGTGAATGAATCACACAGTGAAACATCATATACCACTGACAAAAATAAACGTAGGATCACATTTTTACACGTTCAAAACTCATTCTGCTTTAAAAAACATTAAGCCAGACATAGTGAAAGATACATATTCAAAAATAGTGAGCAGAATCAAAACAAAATTGAAAAACACCAGTTAAACAAAAAAAGAAACTTCGAATTAAGATAAGACTAGTATATAAATCAAGAAGTGCTAATGTTCACCTGCTTCCGAGTCAATTTCTCATCCTCAATATTTCAACAGAAATGGCTGGTTGACCATCTTCAACATTTTCAAATGATAAATTCAAAGAATGTGTCAGTAAAAGGTCTTTACTTAAGGTTCGGTACGAAATGGTCTTAACACGACTTTTTAGGATCGCCATCTTTGTTTGTAGAACGCATCAACAATTTGCCATTTAGTTCGGGCCTGCAAAATAGAGTGCAAGATAAGGTATAATTTAGTATCAATTTAATCAAAATGTAATTAAATTATGATTTGTACCTTGACAAACAACCAAGGGAAATCTCAACTAGCCATCAAGATACGCTTGTTCAAATGTTTTGCTGGACTCTGAACACTAGCCGCAGCATGCAGATATTTCAACAAGGTGGCACACATTTTTGAGATTGACAGCACCCTCTGCCTAGACAGTGAGTAAGGGATGGCTGAACAGAATAAGCACACAAAAAAATAAAATAAGCAACACCAGTTAATCCATGTGACAGTCCGAATGATCATCAATGAGAGTCTCTTAGAGCCTTGTTACATAGGTCGATCGTAATGTCCCTTTAAGGTGCGATGAGGTAATACCTCATTGCACCTGGTTAATAAATAATGGCCTGTCTATGCTTACAAGGCAGTGCACGAGCAGTCACCGACAACAGCAGAACATGTGTCTGTGTCTCTGTTCTGGCCCTCGGGACCGCACCTGTGCACCCCAAGTGTACTGGTCTCCACGGGACATAACAAATGGTGACAAAGGTGCCCATCAGTACAACGTTTTGAACTGTGGTCCCATGCAAAGATCAATCGTCGGGGGCTTGCCTGCGCATGCTGTCTGGACGAGGCAGAGCATCAGCAGTCCTGCCATTGAGGTGCACACCGCCCGTGTACGACGTGCTTTGGGTCCTTTCATGGCCCAATTGATACGGCGGCCATTCAAATCTGCTGCGTATCCAGCCGTAACGAGGTGATAGTAGCGGCTTCCCTGATAACACATGGCCATATGTTTTTCCCCGATTATAACGGCGTGCAGCGCCCAATTCTTGTTATCTGCCTTGGCGAGATGATTATAAATCTGCCTTACTGTGGTATGTCACTGGAAGCGCATTTTGTGTTTTAGCCGATTGCATCGACCCAGTAGATGATGCTTTTGTGTTAGCAACACTAGAGCAGATAGTGGCCTCAGGCTGGAATAAAGGTATATTTATGTGTCAGACTTTGCAGCTAAACTGCATCGAGTGTGGATCTCTGTTCAGGTGTAGAATCAATATGTAATCTGAAGGCACGCCCCTGCACGCTGTCACGATTGTCGGTTATGTCTTCTTCTTCTGATGAGATGACAAGTTCTCCCCCTTCCCCCAACTCCTCACCTTCCTCTTTCTGCTTAATCCTTCCGTCCTTATGTCGTGGAGGCTTCTCTTTTTTCTGGTGAAGATAAGGACGCCCTCGATAGGATGCCACCGTGCCACTAAGATAGGGGCAACGGGGGTTATCCTACCGAGAACGCCTCACAGGGGGAAAAAAGCCGGAAGGCACAAAAAACCCCTAGACGTAGTATTGCGGGTGGAGGATCCCAGAAGATGAGTTAGCTGAAGAGAGTGCAATCCGATGAGCAGGCACCGAATCTGGAATAAGGTAGATCCAACGGACTCAGGGGAAATCACAGGCAGTCCAGTAGGCAGGCACAAGGTCTGGCAATAGGTAAGTTCAATGAGATACTAAGGATAATCACAGGCAGTCCAGTAGGCAGGCAGGGGTCTGGCAACAGGTAGAATCAAGTAGATACCGGGGATAATCACAGGCAGTCCGGTAGGCAGGCAAAAGGTCTGGCAACAGGTAAGTTCAATGAGATACTAAGGATAATCACAGGCAGTCCAGTAGGCAGGCAGGGGTCTGGCAACAGGTAGATTCAATTTGAAAAAAGGGGAAAAATAGCAAGGAGAAAAGGAAGGAAAAAGAAAATAAGGAGAAAAAGGCTAGACAAGGACGAGACCAAGCACTGGGCAGGGTGGAAAACCGCTGAGTGGAAAACAGCGAAACTAAATGCAGAAAGTAAAGAATATCACCGGGAGATGGAGCGGCAGCAACACAGGAGGAAACCCGGAAACGTTGCAACGCGTATGCGACCCGGAAGTGAGGATTATTATACTTCCGGGTCACGGACGCGTACAACGACTAGAGCGGTAAACGGAAGACGAGGAGCGGAATGCTACGGCGGACCGAACCGCCAGCGATTCCACTTCCGCCAACCCTGCCGCGGCATGACACACGCTCACACCAAAAAAATTAAAAGTACAACTAGCTAGCGAAAAAGGCACAAGACACTCTTGCAAGGATAACCTGTGGTTATTTCAATACAAAAAGAAAAAAGCGCCAACCAAAAACTGCTACTCGGAACGTTCCGAGGTCCGTCCGCTCGTGTAACACATTATAATCACATACAACATCACTGATGATGCAATTAGAGGCGATACAATTCTACAGTCCCAATTGGATGGTCCTTATACATGTACGGCTGAGGATGCCAAGCCATTGGCCCATCTTCATCTGTCCATCTTCATACACATGGGTTGGCAAGCTCGTCATCTGTGGCAAAGTTGGCCTAACAATCAATTCTCCCCTTAACTTACCTTAACCAATAGCTTACCTGGCTCCAGAATACAGAAAGAAAAAAGCGCCAACCAAAAACTGCTACTCGGAACGTTCCGAGGTCCGTCCGCTCGTGTAACACATTATAATCACATACAACATCACTGATGATGCAATTAGAGGCGATACAATTCTACAGTCCCAATTGGATGGTCCTTATACATGTACGGCCTGCTCCATAGAGGATGCCAGGCCATTGGCCCATCTTCATCTGTCCATCTTCATACACATGGGTTGACAAGCTCGTCATCTGTGGCAAAGTTGGCCTAACAATCAATTCTCCCCTAACTTACCTTAACCAATAGCTTACCTGGCTCCAGGGAAAGTGACAGGGGATGGTCATGGGAGGGCTTCAAAGTTCACTGTATCCCCCATCAAGTCCTTCATTTAAGTAATAAAATGTTTCCTGGTGGGCTAATGGAAACTCCCTGCTTGCGCAGACTCCAGCAAAGAGAGTCTGCTGGTATTGTCGTGATTGTGGCACCCCTTGGTTATGTGCCTTCCTTTGCTGCGCCCTCTGGCGTTGGGTGGCCAGCGTTGTGCCTCTAGTGGCACCCCCTGGTTTCTGTGTGGAGCGCTGCTCCTTGCTGTATGGCTTCCCTCGACTACTTGCATCGCCACCATCTGTGCAAGTAAGGAGGGCTGGGGAGGGGGGCCTGCCTGCACTCAGGCACCCTGGTGGAGTTGGGGTGGGCTCCCTCCTCCCTTCTCCCGACCCCCCTGACAAGGCCACAACACTGGCCCTGTCACACTTCGCAGATTCCTGGCAGTAGATTGAGAACATTTATGTTACCCATGCAAAATTGACAGAACATCAAGAACTGGTGGAACCAATTATACACAGATTAACCTTCAAATGTGTCTTAGTCCTGAGTCTTACACTGGTAGGTGAGGGATGTGGCTGATCAAGCTGCACAGACACTAAAGGAGCTACAAGATATATTATGATTGCTTAAACGGAAGAATATATGTTCCCAAACTATGCAGCGTTAGTTAAACCGCTGTAGGCCTCAAACTAAACGAATAGGCTAACATTTGACATGATGTTTACTAGTGAACGACTTAAACAGGTCCATTACAAGACAAACAAAAAAAACGTAGAGAAACCATTTATGCCAAGACAGAATGTATTCACCTACACATGATTAGCATAGTTTAGCAGATACTAAACTAACTGCCTAAGGATTTGTTGGGCAGGAGGCAGAGTCTTCCCACCCCCTAGGTGATACCGAAAAAGACACAAATGCTAAAGGGCCCATGCGGAGTGTAGGGGGGGCTGCAGAGAAGGGTGCACGATAGAGCCAGTGCATGTATTAGAAGCCTTACAGTAGATGCGAATGTAGATGCCATCTTAGATGACGGCAGCCATTTTGGAACTTAGGCCCAAGCGCGGCGAACAGCATTATATCTCTTAGCAATAGATCCCTTGCATGAGCGCAAACATCACCCCCAACCCGGCCAGGTCTCACAGTGTCCATGAAATCCTCCATTGTTCTACAAGTTACAGGCCCTCGCACCCTCGGAGGAATGCGCCCTGCAAGGTCACAAGAAAGGAGCAGCGTGCATCTTGGCAGTACCATCCCACAGAACAGATAGCAAGGCCCTCCTGACCCCACCAATCCCTGCACAAGAAATACAGCCTTGCAACAGTTTCATCCCGAGACCCCTGTATGCCATAATACCATCCAAGCACAGATCATCGACCATAAAACCTTTACACACCTCGATCCATCACTAAGATCAGAAGGCAAGGCTATTGCTCCTTCACAAGCGAGTCACGTGATTTGTGCAGCGAGGTGCCGGGTGGCGTACATATTATAGCCCAAAACAAAGGTGGAGGACCTTGGGAGTTGCTTATTTGCCTGGGAACGAGCTCATCCCTGTCTCTGTCAGGTGTACTAGGTCCATGATTAAGTAACATTGTTTTTTTTTTTAATGGAAGTAAAAATGTCCAAGCGTGGATTGTAATGCTTTGACTAAAACATGGCGCATGTGTGCAGTGCATTTTGGGTGCTCCCAGAGCCATAATGGACCTTTTCTTCGGACCTCCATGAAATCTCCACATTTTCTCTAGGCCTCAGTGAAATCTGCACTTGATGTGAGCTCTTTTAATGATTGCTCAGGTTATTCCACTGGTAAACAATGTTTTCAGCGCTGCCTATTGCTTATGTTATTCTGCATTGCTCCAAGGACACAGAGAGAATATACACGCATAGGCTAGAATGAGCCAGTGCTGGATTGTACCTGATAACGTCATTATGGAATTTGTTGACGCTGAAGAAGTTATGCAGCTGTTTTCGTGTTTTCATAAGAAGGGTTTTGCCTCAAGGTTACCCAGAGTTGCTCTGGCCGCGGGCCAATGAGAACTGTCAACAGGTGGCAACTTTGGGATCCATCCCGCATTTGTGGGAGGCTTAAAACAAGGGGCACTAGAGCGGACAGGCAGAACGCTTGGCTGGAAGGGTGGATGCACGGCTAGCAGGCCCGTTGACGCCAAGATCTCTCTGCCTGCCTGTTTTTGAGCTTTTCAGCGCATTTCTGGCGAGATGAGGATTTGTTTTGCTGTTGCCTCAAATGTGAAGTATTTTTAGACTTTCTACATTTTTTATATGTGTAGTAATTATTCATTCATTTATTATTTTCATTCATGTATGCTTTTTGTGAATAAAAGGACATATTGAGCAATTTTTTGCAGTTTAGCTGTGGGTCTGTGTGAATAATTTACCTTCGGCGTCCAAGGTTTCATCATTCAGTGTGCTGGGGCTGTGGAATATAGCTGTGCACTTATGAAGCAAAACCAAACCGGTACGTATATATCCAAAACCACTTATTGGCATACATATGCACGGACTCACCCGAATCACTTGCACCTTGGTGAACGATGTGAATCTGATCATTGCACAACTCTTGTGATGGCGTCTTATTAAATTTGAAAGCTAGACAATAGATGATATATGTATATATATTAAATTCTGAAAGCCGACCTCATCTAGACACAACGAGACGGTGGGTGAGACCCCTGTGCTGATCTCCACACAAGAAATAGTGAGTGCTAGTTAGAAGATTTTGGGGGAGGGGAGCCCAGAAACGTTCCATTAGGTGCAGTGCAGAGGGAACATAGCCATGCCCAAAGCTCCTCTGCAACTGAGAAGAATGCCTGCATATGGTATGCTTATGGGCAATGCCTGTGTAAATGTTGGCATTGTCCACAGCATGACTGAGACATAAAGCGCCACAAGGTGTCTAGTGCAACAATAGGGTAGAGTATGCTCTTGCATGAGGAACCCATGTCAGTATTCTAACATCCAACAGGAAAGCTGCCAAATGCTGAAACAATAAATGCAAACATGCTCGTTGGACAGCATCTGTGTCAGGTGGAAACACAACGCCCCACGTGCCGCTCAAACACTGGTTATTCCTCGAATACTCAGGATGTTAGAAGACACGCGTTGTCTTACCAGTATTAAGGAAGTACCAGTATTAAGGAAGTGAGTATGAAAAATATCATGCCCCAAACCATGGCGAGCAAGAACAGAATACATTGTGCAATGTATGCGGACCGGCAGGAAGTTGGTCAAAAAGACCAAGTGATCGGGGCAACAAAAATCTTAACTACGTAGTAATGCTGCACTCGCGTGTGAACGGTGACACCCTACAGAACCAATGCTGCAGGAAAAGTGAAGTGCAGCAGCCCCCTTCCATTTCAAAACCACTGTGTCGCGTGTGGTAGACATAGATCACGGACTGGTACAAAACTAGTTGCTAACTATTCAGAACAAACTCTGCAGCCATATTGATGTGTGATTAGTAAGAGGCACAACTGGTCAAGAATGAGAAAAGCAGCTCATGGAAAGAGTGGGAACACCGGTTCGGGGAGAAAGTATGTCCAAATTAGTGTCCCGGGCTATAGCCAAGAAGGGCCCTGTTGGAAAAAAGACCCCATAATGGGTAGCTCATACACTTATCACACTAGATTGGAATAACAACCCATTACATGGGATTATACCTCTAAAATTAGGCTGTTGCATTCCACAGACAGGTTCAGACCATGGTTTACCATATTTAAACGGTAAATCCACTTCCAAGTTTGTACAGTTGTTTTCCAATATCCTCCCCTCCCCATCCCTGTGGGTGTTGTTTTAGGTTAAGAATACAATTACGACCAACATTGTGTAAGAGCTTTGTCAAGAAATGGGAGGCTATATTAAATAAGTGTTCCCTGGACCTCATACTACTCACCATACAAGAGTTAGCCAACAATTTGTCCGACTTTAGTAACGAAATTCAAGAAATAGAAAAAGAACTTGTGGCAACACTAAACAGAGAAGAAGTTGACATAATCCTGGAAGAGATTAACAGTAAGCTAGCAGACTACAAGGCAGAGCTTGAAACCAAAAAGATCCGAAAATTCAAAAGGGATACATATGACTATTTGAAGGATGAAGTTTATACTTGGATGGATAAATATGGCCCTCCAATAAGAAAACCAAAACCTACAAATACCAGTGAGACGTCCAGCTCAGGAACAGACACTGAAAGAGAGTCTACTAACGTAGAAGAAGAGAATCTACCAACAGCTTCAGGATATACAAGGCCCTCAGAAGCTTCGACAAGAGGAAGAACAGCTTTTTTAGAGAAAGGCAGAGGCGAACAAGAAGGGGGAAGAGAAAGACAAAGAGGGAAACCGAACACAAGGTTACAACAAAAGAAAACATTGTGATAAATCTATCAGCAAGGATATTGACGGCTCAAGAACTGCAGACACTATAAAAAGGCTTAAGCTTTGTGCCTACATATGACAGCAACTTATTTAAGTCCAAAATTGAACTATACAAACTAATCAGAAAAATGAAGCTAAAAATGTTTTTTAGCGAACTAGAAAATGAGGAAACAGGGAACAAAAAAGAAGAAGAATTGAAGGAATTCAGGAGCAAGAGCACCTTTATCCCTCCTATTAGTGTCCCATAAGTAGACATTTTTCAAAAACAGGTAACAAGAGACTTTGAAAAAATGCATTTAAAATCTAAAACTGGACGCATTATGAAACCACACGAGTTAAAATTAATCCAAGATTTATATGGTGATACAAACATCACAATAAGAGCTGCAGATAAAGGTGGTGGTCTAGTTTTGCTGAACACGGTGGACTATGATGAAGAATGCGAAAGACAACTGAGAGACATCAATACTTACGCACCATTAGAAAATGACCCAACAGCAGAAATGAAATAAAATCTGGGGATCCTTCTAGATAAAGCAGAGGAACTTGAGTGGATAAACCATCACACGAAAAAATTCTTGACGAATTCTTACCCACGGGTACCACACTTTTATACTCTCCCAAAGGTACACAAAGACTCAGTCAAACCGCCAGGCAGACCAATTATTGGAGGGATAAACAGCATCCTAGAACCTCTTGGTAAATATGTGGACTACTTCCTAAAACCTTTGATTAAAAAAACAAGTACATACATCCGAGACTCTACACACTTTTTGCAACACCTGAATTCAATACCATTTGACTCCCAAAACATTTGCTTTACAATTGACGTTAAGAGTTTGTATACGTCAATCCCACACGATCTGGGTAACAAAGCAGTGCAATGGATACTTCTGAAGGCAGAGGAGATAAGAGCTCAAAAAGAATTCATAA
This sequence comes from Ambystoma mexicanum, assembly GCF_040938575.1. NCBI lineage: Eukaryota > Metazoa > Chordata > Amphibia > Caudata > Ambystomatidae > Ambystoma > Ambystoma mexicanum. The sequence goes on from NC_090939.1 coordinate 905,806,232, forward strand.
TGGCACTGCGGGAATTCATCAGCAACAATTCATACTTTAGATACAAAGATAATTACTACCTACAGGTGGCTGGCACAGCTATGGGGGCCACCATGGCCCCTTCGTATGCAAACTCATTCATGCACAAATTTGAAACCGAAATTTTTTTACTTAACCAACGGTGGCAACAACATCTGGGTATCTGGATAAGATACATCGATGATATCTTTGGGGTATGGAAAGGAGGTGAACAAGAACTACTTGAATTCTTTGATTACCTAAACAGTAAGGACACGAGAATACAGTTTACACATGAATACTCGCGTGAAAGTATACACTTTCTGGATGTACAAATCAGAATAACCGACACAGGATACCAGACCACCATCTTTCGAAAGCCTACAGATAGGAATAATCTACTCCAACGACTAAGCCTCCACCAACCAAGCCTCGTCAAAAATTTACCATACAGCCAGATGCTTCGTGTAAAAAGACTAGTGAGTGACCCTGTTGAGTACGAAAAAGAAGTCAAAGAAATGGGTAAGACATTTCTGGACCGTGGATACATGAAAGAAGAAGTGACAGCAGCAGAAATACGCATAGCAACTCAGAAAAGGGAAGATCTATTGAGAACTAAAACTAAGAAGGAAGATGAACCCCCCCCCTAGTATTCATATCCAAGTACTCAAGACAGAGTAACCGCATTAAAACTATCATTAAAAAACACTGGAACACAGTCACCTGCGACCAACGTGTAGAACATTTATTCAAAGAGGTCCCAACATTCACTTATCAACGGAGTCATAATTTGAAAGATAAACTTGTAAAGACCAGACCAGCACAAAAGAAGAAAGCCACCAAGAGAATAGGTACTTTTCCTTGCCTAAACTGTAGCAATTGCGGCTACATCATGAAAGGTGATTATTTGAAACATCTGTATACAGGAGAAAATATAAAACTAAAAAGCTTTGGAACATGTGACTCCCAAAACGTGATATATACCATAAAATGTCCCTGTGGCTTGCATTATGTCGGACAAACTGTAAGAACGGCTAAGACAAGATGGAACGAACACAGATCCTGTATACGTAACAACAACAAAACTTCGGCTGTGGCAAGACATTGGCATGAAAAAAAACATAACTTGGCACAGATTCGATTCGCTATCCTAGAAATAGTGGAAAAGAGAGATCCACATGAAAACTTTCAGAAAACAATGGATCTACGAGAAACTTTCTGAATAGATCGTTTGAGTTTCCTGATTCCTAAAGGAATGAACGAGGAGATTAACTTCATGTGTTTTTTGTAATCAAACATTCATGATTGCGTATGAACTCCCACAGCAGCCATCGTAATGGCCAACCAGGTCTGGAGCCCAGACTTCGACAGATGAAACGGACGTAATTTGACACTTGGAATGACATTTATTTCTAATTTAACTAACACCATGTGCTAGATTGTCTAAAACATTGTTTGGGTGAAGGTTTTTTGCTTGTCCTTTCAGACGAAAAATCCTACGTGACGTTTTATTGTAAACGCTACAGTTCTATTTTTGTACATTTACACTTGTGCCTGTTTTAATTAAGACGTATCGTTTGAAACCCGCAAATGAAGAACAAAAATACAACACATAGTAAGCTAATGATAGTTAGCTTTGTACATAACCTGTAAGCATTAGACAGTAGAGGTAGCGATACCTAGTTATCCGCAATAATGAGAAATTTAGAACAGCACAAATTATACAACACCTATTACACTTATAACATGCAATCACGCTACAATGCACACGCATTCACAGTAACAGTCCGAAACTAATGTCAATCACACGAGAACGGCGCTGACAGCTTGGCAACACATAGCGTTTCAGGAGTTGTCATGGAGACATCCCCGCCCCAGGGTAATCACCTGGGGGTGGGGCGTGAGGCGTACGTGCTCCGGCATACCTGTCGGACCTTGGCGCCTCGACTCTGTCTCCAATGCAACATTTAAATAGAACTAAGAGACATGCGCGTGCATGTCTCTCTGCAGAAGGCAGAACAGCGCAGGAACTGAAGGTAAACGTCGGAGAACATTCGCCGCTTTAATTCATACAATCACTAAAGACATGTTAGAACGGCTGTCTAATAGCCTGTTTCTTTCACAGCGACGCGATTGACATATGCGTTTCACCACGCATCTGCAACACACGTGGCTGGAGCCGTGAGGGTTGCAAAATAAAAGCCTTTGGGGCTTACCAGATTTGACAGAGAGAGCGCATTTAAAGTGATCAGGTAGGACACTCTTCTGTCCTTAAACTGTGTACATAGAGTTTTGTAACGCTGATACTAAATGATAATTTCTGTTTTTCATTTATTTTTTCTGGCGTACCAATTGAATACTCGTGGGACAAACAAAATGGTATGTGTGAATTTGTTTATGTATTGTATACAAACCATTTAATGAACTTGTATTGACAAATGTATGACTATGCGTAGCTTGATGATGTAATCAAGAGCCTATATACAGCCCTGATGAAGGTTTTCACCGAAATGCATTGGCTAAATGTATATTGATGGCAAAATATGATCGTCCAACAAATCACATTCAGAATAAATCTAATTAGAAAAACAGGGATGTGAATAAAACATTCCTGGCGAAAACTGTACGGGTCTAACTGATGCTTTGATTTTATTAGAACATTGGATATAAATACTTTGGGAACTTGCAGCCCTCTCTGGGGGCCAACTGAGAAGCGCCAGTTATAATAAGGCAAAGTTGCCTTGTTTTCTTTTGTTTGTAGCTCACACACTTATCACACTAGATTGGTATAACAACCTGGGATTATACCTCTAAAATTAGGCTGTTGCATTCCACAGACAGGTTCAGACCATGGTTTATCATATTTAAACGGTAAATCCACGTCCAAGTTTGTACAGTTGTTTTCCAATATCCTCCCCCCCCCATCCCTGTGTTTTAAGGCTTGAAAAATAAACCTTTTATGATCTTTGTCATTGTGTCCCTTCAATCTGTAGTGTTCCACTTGGGGTTTGTCTGGGACATTGTTCCGAATTCATGTTCTATGTTCCGATATCCGTTGTTTTATCGGATGGATGGTTTTGCCCACAGAGTAAATGAGATGGGCGTTCGATAATATATGACATGTTTAGTACTGCAATTTGTGTGTGATCTTAGTTCCTGTTACTCACCGGACGGGAAGTGTACCAAAATCGGTGGCCGGAAGGCACAGGGCTGAACTATTGATTGAAGAGCTAGGTCGGGGCCTCCAACCTAGCCTCCTCTCTGTGAGGGCACAAGACCTTTTTAACGATATGACTCTCTGCTGGGTAGGACCAGGCAGAGGGACTGATCGCTCAAAAGGGCGGGGAGGACACGCCGCCAAGAACCCAGCTGTAAAGGGAAAATAAGAGGTGAGCAATTGGAAATTTAAGAAAGATCCTTTTCCCTCGATACTTCTTTCTAGTAGTACCTGAACTATGCCCTCCCCTTGTTTCAAGGCAACCGGAATCACCTACAAGTAAGAGAGGAGAATGTAACCTATCCTGACTATAGTTGTCAATTAGCTAAGGAGAATGGATAATCATACAAAGGAAAACCCTTACCACTGATGTGCTGCTGAATCTGTAATGTCCAAAGAGTTCATGAAAACGGAAGTGCAAAATAACAAATGGGTAGGTTAGTTAGGGAAACTGAACCCGGGCGGAACGAGGGTCGCACTAGAGTCGGGTAGGTGCACTATCCGCAAAGCGTCCCTGTGCACTACTGAAGAATGTCCAATGGAAGTCTGATTGTGGAAAGAGGATGGTAACAGCAACAATAAAGGACACCATTGAGTTGGAGTGTTGCAGGTGATATAGTTCAGCGGCAAGGTACAATGAGTACAGGAGATGTGCTTGTTAGCAAGTGGTGAAAAGAAGAGTCTTACCGATGCCATGATCACAAGGTTCCAAAAGCGGCAGGCACAAGCAGTCCGTGAATGAGGAAACAGGTCTGGTACACGGGTAAGTAGTTTTCCAAAAGCGGCAGACAAAAGCAGTCCGTGAAAGAGGAAACAGGTCTGGTACACGGGTAAGTAGTTTTCCAAAAGCGGCAGACAAAAGCAGTCCGTGAAAGAGGAAACAGGTCTGGTACACGGGGAAGTAGTTTTCCAAAAGCGGCAGGCAAAAACAGTCCGTGAAAGAGGAAACAGGTCTGGTACACGGGTAAGTAGAGTAGGATTTAAGACGGAACTTCTAAATACCGGGATGCAACTTTAATCAGAAGCAGCGTTTCGCCCGGTTCCGAGGTTTAAATCGGGAAGGAGAAGGCGGAACCGGACGAAACCGAGGCTCACGCATCATCGCCTCTGAGCTGACAGAGGGAGGCGGAAAGCTGGGAATTGTAGTCCAAACTTGCCGCAGAGTGCTGCGGAGTGAGCCGAAGCCACTATTTTCCAGGGCAGTTGCCAGTGGGCGTAGAATGGGTTTGCAATATGACGCATACCCTTACGGAGGGCAATAACCTTCCTGCGGGTCTGCCAAGGCGTAACAGCATCCACCCCCAAAGGCGGCACCACCCCCCTACGGGCATGGAAGCGGCGAAGCAGGGCCGGGGCATGGATATTAGATAAAGGCTCCCAAGACCTATCCTCAGGGCCAAATCCCTTCCAGTCAACCAGGTAAAAAGGACGACCCCTCTGAAGTCGAAAATCCAGGATATCAGCCACCTCGAACTCATCATTGTCATCCACCTGCACCGGGGGTGGGCGGACCGGCAACTGCATGTTGGCTGGGCAAGGCTTCAGCAAACTGACATGAAACACTGGGTGCTGTTTCCAGGACGAGGGCAATGAAAGACGCACAGCAACTGGATTTAAGACCTTTGTGACAGGAAAGGGACCCACAAACTTGGGTAAGAGCATTCGTTTACCAGGTATTCTCAGGTTGCGTGATGACAGCCAAACTTCATACCCACACGGTAGTTGGGTGCAGGTGTCCGATGCATGTCTGCAAATTTCTTTGCTTTTGCCTGAGCATGCAGCAGGTGTTGACGAACGACCCCATGAATGGACTTGAGGTCCCGAACACACGCATGAGCCGCTGGATTGTCAATGGGAAGGTCAGGATCCAGGGGCAAGGACCGCGGATGGTGTCCGTAAAGTGCAAAAAAGGGAGATACACCAGAAGCGGCATGCAGAGAATTATTATAAGCAAATTCAGCGGTTGGTAGCAACGCCAACCAAGAGTACTGGAAACGAAGTGTGAGGCAGCATAGGTATTGCTCGAGAGTAGCGTTGAGCCGTTCAGTCTGCCCATCGGTTTGCGGAAGGAAGGCAGAGCTGAACCTGTCATCGATGCAAAGAGATGCCGTCAGAGCCCTCCAGAAACGTGACGTAAACTGCAGTCCACGATCCGAAACCACAATAGAAGGCAGACAAAAGAAACGAAATACGTTTTTAAGGAACAATGAGGCCAATGTCGGAGCAGAGGGCAAACCCGCACAAGGAATGAAAAGCGCCATCTTTGTGAAATAATCAATTACCGCCCAGATGGTGTCAAAACCGTCAACCGGTGGCAGGTCCACAATGAAATCCATAGAGACCATGTACCATAGCTTGTGAGGGACCGGGAGTGACTGCAACAAACCCACAGGTTTAGACCGGGAGACCTTACATTGAGCGCACACAGAACAGGAGGCCAAATAGTTAACCACGTCTTGAGACAGACGGCCACCAGGCCCAACGACAGAGCAAGTCCAGAGTCTTCTTTTGGCCTGGATGAGCCGCTATCAAAGAGTCATGGGACAAAGCAAGGGCCTGGAGACGAGCTTTCCCCGGGGGCACAAACAGGCGGCCCTGAATATAGGGAAGTCCTTGTACCACGTCAAGATTTAGGGCTACACATTCCTCTTTATGTGTATTCACCCATTCCGAGATTATAGAACGGAGCAAAGGGCGTGGAGTACATGCACATACTACCCTAGAAGGCAGCAGAAGAGGGCAATCGGGTTTGCTTTGCTCCGGGTGAGAGGGCAGGCGAGACAAGGCATCTACACAAACGTTGAGACGGATTGCCGATACGTGATGGTGAAATTGAACTGAGAAAAGGAAAGGTGCCAGCGGGCCTGCCGGGCAGTGAGAAACTTCATTGAATTGAATGCCAATAGACTCCGATGGTCAGAGAAGACAGTAACCGGATGACGGGCCCCCAATAGGTGGTGACGCCATTCCGAAAAAGCGTCCTTGACTGCCAGCAACTCTCTTTCCGTGATAGGATAGTTGCGCTCGTATGGTGTCAGTTTTCTCGAAAAGAACGCAACCGGATGAATCTCACCCGAGTCCTGACAGGGTTGCGACAGTATAGCCCCGATGGCCGTCCCAGAAGCATCAGCTTCCACAAAAAAGGGTAGGAGCGGATCGGGATATTGCAGCACTGGAGCTGAAGAAAAAGCCGCCTTTAAGGCCTCGAAGGCGGATTGCGCTTCTGGTGTCCATCGGTATGGCTGTTTTAAGCTAGTTAAAGCTGTCAAAGTAGCCGAGATGGTAGAAAATGAAAAGATAAAGCGCCTGTAAAAGTTTGAGAACCCCAGGAATGACTGTAGGGCTTTGGTTGTAGTAGGAACAGGCCATTCCAAAACGGCCTTAACCTTGGACTGGCTCATCCGGATGCCCCGATTGGTAAGGTCATAACCTAAAAACTCAACCTCCGATGAATTGAAGATACACTTCTCGGCTTTGACGAAGAGACGGTTCTCTCTCAGCCTTTGTAAGACGAATCTCACATGTTCGGTGTGTTCACTCTTGGATGAGGAATAAATCAGTATATCGTCTAGGTAGACCACAACAAACCGGTCCAGACAATCGTGAAAGACATCGTTCATGAAGGCCTGAAAGGTGGCCGGGGCGTACACAACCCGAAGGGCATCACAAGGTATTCAAATAACCCGTACCGGGTCTTGAAGGCGGTTTTCCACTCGTCCCCCTCTCTTATGCGAACTAGGTTGTAGGCACCCCGCAGGTCAAGTTTGGTAAAGATTATAGAAGAACCTAGCTGATCCAAGAGTACAGAGATCAGGGGAAGAGGGTACTGGTTCTTAACTGTGATTGCGTTTAATGCCCTGTAATCAATGCAAGGGCGAAGGTCGCCTTCCTTTTTAGGAACAAAAAACAGAGGAGACGCTGCCGGTGATCTTGATGGTCTGATGAACCCTGTAGCCAATGCCTTGTCAATGTACTCTTTTAGCACTTTGTCTTCTGGCAGTGTGAGCGAATAAACCCTGCCAGCAGGTATTTTAGCCCCCGGTACCAGGTCGATAGGACAATCGTATGACCTGTGTGGGGGCAAATGGTCTGCGCCACCTTTATCAAAGACGTCCCAGAAAGAAGCGTATTCCACAGGGATACGAGGTTCGATGGCATTGGTAATGGCACCTATCAAGGCCATCGAGGCCAGCAGGGCTTGACAGGAAGTACCGGAAATGCTACTGGTCTGAAAACACCTTTCGTTACAGACAGAGGAAGGGAATTGTACCACCTTCCTGGCCCAGTCGATGTCAGGATTGTGGTGCTGTAACCACGGAATGCCCAAAATTACACGAAGCTTGGGGGCCTTAATTAGGTCAAATGTGAGTGTTTCAGTATGTCCATCGTCCGTCTGCATACGGACGAGAGACGTGCTTTGAGTAACCAGACCCGAGACCAGAGAAGAGCCATCTACCGCATGTACGGCTTCAGGTTGTGGTTTAGAAACCACAGGAACGTTATTGCTCATGGCATAGTCATAATCCATATAATTCCCAGTAGCACCGGAATCAATTATAGCCTGAGAAGAGAAAGAACAGTCAGTTGTAGTGGTAAATACCACTGGCAGACTAACAGGTATGGTAATTGCCACATTCGAGTCCAAAGATAATACCCCCGGCGTAGGGACTCCTGCTATCGCCGGGTTCTGGCATTTCCCGCCTTCTTAACGGGTCTTTTTGGACAATCCTTGAGTTGGTGCTCAGACGAACCACAGTACATACATAAATTGTTGGATCGTCGGTGTTCACGTTGTGCAGGAGACAACGGACCACGCACTGCCCCTATCTGCATAGGTTCAGAGGAAGCAGAGGAAGGAGGATTAACGGAATCAAGGGAAAGGGGTACTGGAGCCACATTTTTCCGTTCTCCCTTCCTTTCAGATCGTCTAGCGTCTATTTGTAACACCAAATCAAGCAACTCCCCGAATGTGGTAGGGATTACTGGCACAGTAGCCAGGATGTCTTTTAACTCCTCAGACAATCCTTTGTAGAATACCGCAGATTTCTTCTCTTCTGGCCAATCCGTCTCGGCTGCCAACTGATTGAACCTAGCGAGGTATGTAAACAAGGAAGACGTACCCTGACGTAAATTCAAGAATTCTAGGTCCGTGGCCTGTGACTTGTACCGGGTATCAAACACCCTATTCATGGCTGTAATAAGAGCGTCACAGTCATACAAAACATAGCTATTGGATTCAAGTAAGGGATTAGCCCAGGCTGTCGCCGTCCCTCCAAGGTGTGAAAGGACAAAGGCCGCCTTTGTGGTGGGATTGGGAAAGGCAGAAGGGCGACAAAGAAAATGCAATTTGCATTGGTTGATAAATGTCCGGTACTGCTTTGGGTCACCGGTAAAACATTCCGGAGGGGCCAATGGGAATTGGGTGGCCATCAGAACAGGGCCAGAGGTGAACCCAGAAGCGGAGGCTGAATGGGCTCCAGAGCCTGAGGCAATCCCCAGAGTCTGCGGTGCAAGAAAGGGCCTCATGTTGTCAATCCGCTGGTGTAAGGCATCATGCGCGGCAGTCATGTCTGCCCGTAGTTCGGATACCAAATGAACCAGAGTGGCCAACGGATCTGCTTCTTCCATGGCTTCTGATTTTGTTACTCACCGGACGGGAAGTGTACCAAATCGGTGGCCGGAAGGCACAGGACTGAACTATTGATTGAAGAGCTAGGTCGGGGCCTCCAACCTAGCCTCCTCTCTGTGAGGGCACAAGACCTTTTTAACGATATGACTCTCTGCTGGGTAGGACCAGGCAGAGGGACTGATCGCTCAAAAGGGCGGGGAGGACACACCGCCAAGAACCCAGCTGTAAAGGAAAAACAAGAGGTGAGCAATTGGAAATTTAAGAAAGATCCTTTTCCCTCGATACTTCTTTCTAGTAGTACCTGAACTATGCCCTCCCCTTGTTTCAAGGCAACCGGAATCACCTACAAGTAAGAGAGGAGAATGTAACCTATCCTGACTATAGTTGTCAATTAGCTAAGGAGAATGGATAATCATACAAAAGAAAACCCTTACCACTGATGTGCTGTTGAATCTGTAATGTCCAAAGAGTTCATGAAAACGGAAGTGCAACATAACAAATGGGTAGGTTAGTTAGGGAAACTGAACCCGGGCAGAACGAGGGCCGCACTAGAGTCGGGTAGGCGCACTATCCGCAAAGCGTCCCTGTGCACTACTGAAGAATGTCCAATGGAAGTCGGATTGTGGAAAGAGGATGGTAACAGCAACAATAAAGGACACAATTGAGTTGGAGTGTTGCAGGTGATATAGTTCAGCGGCAAGGTACAATGAGTACAGGAGATGTGCTTGTTAGCAAGTGGTGAAAAGAAGAGTCTTACTGATGCCGTGATCACAAGGTTCCAAAAGCGGCAGGCACAAGCAGTCCGTGAATGAGGAAACAGGTCTGGTACACGGGTAAGTAGAGTAGGATTGAAGACGGAACTTCTAAATACAGGGATGCAAACTTTAATCAGAAGCAGCGTTTCGCCCGGTTCCAAGGTTTAAATCGGGAAGGAGAAGGCGGAACCGGACGAAACCGAGGCTCACGCATCATCGCCTCTGAGCTGACAGTGGGAGGCAGAAAACTGGGAATTGTTTTGGATAAATACACAAAAAGAGGTGGTCTAGCCTAAACAAATATTCAATAGGCTGAGAGTATCAGGCTAGAAGATGCACTGTACAAAATGTATAAACCCAAAAGTTTTATACCAATTCTCATAGCATTATATAATCATTTTAAATGTAATAGCGATCTCCTTACATAGGAACCCCGTACATTGTTAATTTTCAAAATATTCTTTATTTTATATCACACACAAAAGATTTCAATGTGAAGACAGTGTATAAAAAATACTGGCATGCATTAAAAAGAACATGAATTCAATCTCTAATGACAATTAATTGGATTTAAGATTTTTTTTAAACACACTTCATAACTAACAACAACCCATAGTACATCACATACAACCCACATCATTCATTCACATTCATTGATCAGAAGAACTATTAATATAAAACAAAACAAGGGGTCGTCCAATTCGGCCCAAGAGTGCAAATTGGTAATTACACATTAATGCACCCAATTATTACGTTACAGGTACATATCAATGACAGTCCAGGGCGCGCAGTGACTTTCTAGTGCACCACCTTGCAAAGTTCTTCCAATGTGCCTCATACACCTTCAGCGTCGAGGGACACCTGGACTTCTGAATAGCCATTGCCAATTGTGGAGTTAAGCCATGTCTGAGTAATCCCTGCCTCTCAACCTCCACCCACCACCCACCAACCCCCCACCCCCGCGCCAAGTCGGAATCCGAGAAGCAGGAGGGCCTGACCCATCCAGAGTGGGCATGGGATCAAGGGCAGGCGCCATCCTAGAGCCACAGACAGGTTGAGAACATTGAGAACAGGGTACAAAGAGCACCTTGGCCACACCAGCACCACCAGAATCACCTCTGAACCAGAGTTCTGAGTCTTCAGGAGCACCTTGGGAAGCAGCAGAATTGAAGGGAAGGTATAAAGAAGAGACGACCCTAAAGCCATTCAAGTTTCGAAGCGTCCTCAATCCAAGCCCACAGAGAAGGGTACTTGGAACAAAACCGGCGCAGTTGAGCATCCGTCTGCACCAAAAACAGGTCCAGCAGCGGTGATACGAACTTCCAACAGATCGTGTGAAACGACGAACTGAGCAAGATCCATTCGGACAACGGGAATATCTTGCACAAACCATCCACCTTCACGTTAAACACCCGCCCCTGACATTAACTGCTCGTACAAAGAGCAGGTTGCCCTCTGCTCAACATCCCAACTGAAACGCCAGACTCCAGGGGATGCGACTTCCTACCACCCTGACGGCTGTATTGTCTGTTCTGACCAGAACAGCTGAACACCGGATGGCACAGGAAAATATTTGTAGAGCTAGGAATATCGCTGCCAGCTACCTCCAATTGGATGCTTGTGATGCCTGCATTGGTGTGCAGCGCCCTTGAGCACTCTGGGCCCCAAACAGTACCCCTAGCTGAGGCTCCTGGCGTCAGAAGTAACAATGTTCGCTAAGGGGTGACCCAACGGAAAACCCTGTGACAGATTGTCCAGATCCATCCACCAATGGAGCTGAACCCTCATATCTGGGAGAATGGCAATCTGAGACTCGTACATCTGGGAAACAGTCCAACAGCGGTGTAAGTGGGACACCAGCGGTCACAGGTGCAGACATGTCCATAGGACTACAAAGACACACGCTGCCATGCGACCCTGTTCCCGGAGAACTTCCCTGGCCATAACTCAGTCCTTACTATACAGAAGCCCAATAGACGCGGCACAGCCCTGTCCGGAGGCAGCAGAAACCGCCCCTGCGCAGTCCAAAAATAGGCCCCTACATACTGTAGATCCTGGGAAGACTCCAAATCTCAGTTACCAGTTTAATGGTATCCACTACAGAGTGCAATTTGCTTTCTGACTGAGACAATTCAGACATGTAATTGCTCATTTTACTATAGCCGGTAAGATAGCTATAGGTGGTAAGATAGCTCAGTGGGTTGAGCGATTGCTGCTGGAATAAGTGTGTGATCTGCAGGTTGCAGGTTCAAATCCCGGCAAGGCCAACTCAGCCTTTCATCCTCCTGAGGTTGATAAATGAGAACCAACACAGGTTGGGTGATATCGTATGTATATTTGGTCTATATAAAGAACGTAAGCGTAAGTGCTATATAGCAACATCATTATCATTTGGCCACTGGACGTCTGCTTGCATTCACAGTAATTTGGTAATATGGGCCTATATACACCGACATTAATGATACAGATGGTGATCCATTCTTGTATGAAATGTATATCACATTACAGTGATATCGTAACCATATTTTTCATAGTGTACTTATGAACAATGATATGTAATGCTACTTCCTGATTTGTTAAGGGGTGAAAGGTGTTCCATCGCTTCCTGTGATGTCACTTCGGAGTGGGGTCAAATGACATCATTTCCTGTGATGTCATCAGGGGTCAAGGGTCGTGTGATGCCACTTCCACTACCCCTGGCATTTTGGTGAAATGACATCCCTAGTGGCAGACAGGTACGAGCAGAAACAAGAGGCAACTGCCAGAAGACACTTCTGCAAGCAGTAGCACAGACAAACAAAACCGGCAGCAAGAGCAGAGCACCAGCACAGCAAAAGACCAGTAGCCAAATGAACTGAAGCAGCGCCCCTTAAAATATGTCAGCAAAGACCACCATGTGCGGCCAATTTCAAGCAAGCCAGCTCTTGCCTTGGCCGCCTCCTCCATACACATGGGCCACCACGTAACTAGCTGACCCAGTTAGGCAGCCCTAAAGCGTGCAAGCGATTGCCAGCAAGAAGCCTGGTAAGACCTGCCGGTCTCGTGCCGGCATCCTGGTCACAGCCCTCCTCCAGCATCCAAACTCGCGGGAGCACCAAAACGCATGTTAAATATTTTTATGTTATGCGCGGTCCACCAGCCCTGGTCTAAAACAATGACTTTACGGACCATCCTGTGGTCATCTGATGATCATCGAACTACACTAGAAGTCATTGTCATGAACCATCGAACTCGCCCCTTCTGGGCCTTACACTCCATAATACTACCAACATGGTGGCAAGATCAGAACGCTGCTCGCCAGTCTTCACGTTCTACGCAGCGTCCTCTATAAAGAAGCCACACCCCCGCAGCCCCGCGCGTCTCAACGCTGCTACTAGCTGTGATCGGACGTGTGCTTCGAACCTTCTCTAGTGCTACTTGCTATCCCCTGGCCCCTGGATTCCCTTCTCCCGACTTCTTCCCTCTTTCCTAAACTTCCCGGAATCCCTGCGTCGCTTCCGCTTGCCCCCCTACTCCTTCTTGAATAATCCCGAGTTTCCCGTGATCCTGGACATCGAAGCTGAACGTAATCTGGAAGCCGAGGACAGCCGAGCGGGCTTATTTAAGTCCTGAACCATACGAAAGAAGACTCCACCTAAAGAGGACACCAGGCAACATAGACAGGTGAGAAGGGGGGAAACGTGTGACAGTCATTGCCACATCATCAGATGTCATCACGCTGTTAAAGTCATCAGCAAATGTCTCAGAATGGTGGGTGATGATTTGGGGATGAGCTTAGAATGACGAATGTGCTAACATCATCCCCATTTTAGAAAAATATTTGTTCCTGATGCTTTTAAGATGACTGGTTGATCACTTCATGAGATTGCATGTTTGTCTCTGATGATTTGGGGATGATTCTGGGATGGCCTGCTGATTACTCCAAGAGCATTGCCATGAAACATGTTTGTTCTTGATGATTTGGGGATGACTTACTGATTACTTCAGAAAGTCAAGTTTGCAGGATGATATGCAGACTAATACAGATTGTCATTCCCCTTTTGCTTATTTGCACTTGTGCTGAATAACTCCCAATGTGGCAAGTGTAATGCTTGAAACTATATTGGGCCAAAGCGGAAGCCAGAGGCCTAAACATGGCATGCACACCATGGGTGAGAATCCTTTGCCATCCCAGTCAAAAGCAGGCACCCAGCACCTCACAATCCCCAATGTGACAAGGAGCTTGAGACTATGTTGGGCCAAAGTGGAAGGAAGAGGCCTAAACATAGCATGCCCCCCCCCTGGTTAGATTCTTTTGCCATGCCAGTCAAAACCAGGCACCCAGCGACCTCACAATCCCCAATGTGGCAAGGAGCTTGAGACTATGTTGGGCCAAAGTGAAAGGCAGAGGCCTAAACATAGCATGCCCCCCCCCCTGGTTAGATACCTTTGCCATGCCAGTGAAATCCCGGCACCCTCACAATCCCCAATGTGGCAAGGAGCTTGAGACTATGTTGGGCCAAAGTGAAAGGTAGAGGCCTAAACATAGCATGCCCCTGGGTGAGAATCCTTTGCCATCCCAGCACCCTCACAATCAATACATTTCCATTCTGACTGCACCAATACACGCCAGTATTCACATGTATTCATGTTTGCTTTGCATGTATTCATTCATATTTGCTTTGCCATAATCCAACAATCAACAACCATAATCAAAAAAAGGACCTCCAGGATTAAAAATAAATAAAAGAAACAACAAAAAAAACACATAGGATCCAAAAAAGAAAGAAGCAATAAAACAAACAGAACCACAAAGTCCCATCAACCGAGGTCTCAACTACCCACAACCTACCAAAAACAGGCAACAACAAACCACAAACAGCAAAGACTAAACCCAAAAGACCATGAAAAACACAAATCGAAAGAAAACACCCGCTCGAAAAAAACACAACCCACACATCATGCTTAGCCATAAGAAAGACAAAGAAGCCAGAACACACAACAGAAATAATAAGAAAACCCAAACCACTCGGGAAGGCACCGACCAGCATGATCCCACAACCCAAAAAAACATCACTCATGGCCCAAGGAGACATACAAATAACAGAGAAAAGACAGAGTACATAGCCCGCTACTTGTCCACATACAACAATGTGGTAAACAAAAACGGCACAGCAACAACGAACTGACAGCCAACAAGCATCAGAAATACAGGCCCAACCAGGACAGGTTGGAATCCATCACACTCTATACCCCCTACATCACCAAGAGTGGAACATACGGGTAGCTATCCTAGTTACCACCCGGAAGAAACCAGAACCAGCCAACCCCGCCATAAACCATATCAGTCTATTCGACAAAGAGATTGAACAACAAAGAACCAGCCCACCCAACAGACTAAACCATGGAAAACCAACCAACAAAAAAACATCAGAACAATCAATACTAACAACAACCGAAAAGGAAATAAGGCAAACTACACTGCAGCCTCCTCAGCGTTAGATCCATGGCAAAACACTGAAGCGAAGGAGGCACAGACATGCTTTTCCTTACAGAAACCTGGCTATCAGACAACTATGAAGCCATCTCAACGAAGCAATACCCGGCAATTATAAATAAATACACGCCAACCGAGGAAACCGAAAAGGAGGCATAATTGCAATTATACACAAAGAACACGTCGGAGCATCTCAAATCATCACAACCAACGCGGAAGACTATGAATCCCTCCTCATCAAGATAGATCTCAACGACCAATCCAACATAGTATTCCTCCTGATCTACAGACCACCTTCTTACAACTCCAACTTTGCAACAAAACTATCGGACATGCTATTAACCCCCCATGACAACCTAGTCATACAAGGAGATTTCAACATATGGTTCACAAAAGAAAACGAGTACACAACAAACTCACTGCCCACTCCTGGAAACCTTGCAGTTCAAGCAAATAGTAAATGGATCCACTCACAACACCAGACACACACTGGATGAAATTTTCTGCAGGGACGGACTATGCGCATCCGCGCCACCTACACCAGTGGTGTGGAGTGACCACTACTTGATACCATTCTACAACACACCCCAAACCCACCTACCGGCCGAGAAGGAGGTACTCCACACCAGCAAGAAAAGAAACTGGAAGAAATTGGACCTAGAGGCCCTTACAAACCTACTAGACGCAACCGTCCTAATCGAAAGAGATCCCACCGATACAAACATAGATACGACAGAAGACACACAAAAATTGGATCACCAAGGCCCTTGAACAATTAGCACCAGCTAAAACATCAAAGCAACCCCAACAAAATGGAAACAAAATGGAGAGAACAATACACCAGACAAGACAAAATAAAATACCAAAGACAACTTAAACTGTACAAAGCAACAGTCCTCAAAGCAAAAAAACTCTACCACGCCACAAGAATAGAATCGGCAAACAATCCACAGAAAGAACTCTTCAAAATCATAGAGACAAAAAGAAAACTCTTACTGCAAAAATTCCAAACCCCTACACAACCACTTTAACCACTTTGTGAAAACATCACCAACCATCTGAGAGCAAACATAGATACAATACAGGAGACCATCAACCTAGCCGGGGCAAATACAACCACGACCACTGGACCACAGACATCTGCCTAGAACCAATCACAGAGGAAACTTTCGCCACACGGATCAAGGACATCACCCTTGCAGGATCTCCAAGGGACCCTTGCCCCCTGGATGTCTTTAAAGGAATTCTCAACCACAGAACCCCAGCAGCACGCTTCTGGAACCTAATGAATCTATGATTCAAAAGATGAATAGTACCTTCCGCCTTCAAATCAGCATACATCAAATCACTGATACATTTTTTTTAAAAAAGGTCAGAAAGCGCAGTGGACCCAAGCAACTACAGACCGATATCCAACCTGCCCTACCCAGCAAAGATCCTCGAGAACCACATCTACAAAATCCATCTTAAACGCGTTGAAACAAACGGAACTCAACCAATCACAAGTTGGCTTCAGACTGATGAGAGGAACAGAATCAGCACTTCTATCGATATGGGACGACCTGAAAATAAGCGCAGACGACGACACCCTATCAGCCCTCCTTCTATTGGACACATCAGTGGCTTTTAACACAGTCAGGCACGCAACACTAATAAAAAGATTGATAGTATGTCATCTACACTAATCCGCACTAAAGTGGCTTACCTCATTCCTAACAAACCGAAAGGAACTACCTACCACCGTTCACCTCAAACACCATAAATATATCCTGCAGAGTCTCACAGAGTTCCAGCCTCCCCTCTACCTTTCAACATCTACATGTGCCCACTGAAGAAAATCATTCGATCCACCGGATGTACCGCCTACAACTACGCAGACGACACAACTGATTGTGAAAACAAACAGAACACAGGAACAAAATAACCTCTACAACTGCTTCACAGACATATACAACTGGATGACAACAAAGAACCTTAAAGTGAACCCAGCAGAAACAGAAATAATGCTCTCACTCGCAGGATTCGATGGAGGGAACCCACAACTGGACTGGCCAATCAGCATGGGGACGCAACCAGAGACTACCAATGTAGTAAACAACCTAGAAATACTCATGGACAACGGACTATCACTGGAACCGCAAGTCAACGCAATTTCCAGAAAAATGCTTCATCCTCGTACAACTACTCAAGAGGATTACTCACTACCTTCTCCTTCCCCCATAGAACCCTCGCAATCATATCCCTGATACCCACAAGAATTGACTATGCAAACAGCCTCTACCTAGTAATGCCAGAAAGACTCACCAAGAAACCCCAAAGGGTGCAAAATACAGCAGCCAGGATCCTACTAAGACTAAACAGAAGAGAAGAGACCACATCAATACAGCACTGAATAGCCCACACTGGTTACCAATAAAAAAGCGCATCAAGTTCAAAGCACTCTGCATCGCCCACAAAGCCATGCACACACAAGGAGCGGAATTCTTCCAAGACAAGATTAACTGGTTTCTCCCAGGAAGGGAACTAAGATCCAGCAACGACCTACAAATAGAGGCAAAACACTGCCAAAAAAAAGGAAATTCGGAGGAACAAAGTTCTCACATCGAATTGCTGCTAACACCTGGAACAACATGCCCAAAGTAATTAGAAGCACAGAAGACCACATCACATTCAGGAAACTGCTCAAAGCCTGGCTATTCAGCAGACAATGACAAAATAAAAGGGACACCAGCAACAACAACACCGAACTAAAGAGGAGACGAGAGGGGCCAAAGAACCTCAAACAAGAACCTGGCTAGATACTGCCAAGCAGCATCAAAAGGGCCACCCCAGAGAGACCAAAACTAACTGACCGACTTTACTAACCCTTTTCCCTTCATGCTCCTCCTACATAACTGACACCTCTACACTAGATCTTGGACTAGCCATACTCAAACATACAGAGAACCATTACTATGCCGACATACAGGGTGTACTACCCACATAGCCCAATACCATCTAAAGTGCAACAACACACCAAGATGACGGACTACCTTACAGCTACGACCACCTGCGACTTTGAATCCCTTATGGACACTATCTAACCAATGCATACGACCAACCCATCTTAACAACACAACACTAACATCAACATAAAATACTACCACACACCCGAGGCATGGAATCTTACCCATATGGTTACAATGTGTGAGGCCGCTCACAAATGACCACATGCAAAACAACACCAGTTCCTCCTGGTTCTGAACCTATCCTCTCACCCTTTTCCCCAGTAACCTCCCCGCCCCTCTTTTGCAGAGCCACATGAAAGCCTGGAGACTGCCCCTGTGTGGTAGCGGTGCAGGGTACAAATCAACTTAACATAACATAACAGAATGTCAGTAATAATACTATAAGAAAACATGCCCACCATGGGTCTGCCACACACTCCTCTTGGCTTTGCCTTTAAAAAGGTCTTGTCACAAGAAAACATCTCCAAACTGGCTGCACAATGCAGGCGAGTCTAGATGCGTAATAATGCTCATCATGTTTGTTCTACCCTTGATGTCCAGTAAAAAAAAAAGCCATGCTACAGTAAGAAATGGCTGCTGCCCTAAATGCCAGTCTAGACACATAATAACACTCGTCATGCTTGCTTTGTCATAGAATCCCAGCAAAAAAAATGTCATGCCACAGCAAAGAATGGATAGACTGGGTGCCCCAAAAGGCCATTGCAGCCACATAAAAACACACATTCTTTCTATAAAAAAAAGAATTTTGTACTGGCATCTATGATGCATACCCATTAAAAAGTGCATCATGATTGTGATTCCATGATGGTCACTGAGGGGAGAGCAGCGTGATCGTGGAGCGCTCACTCCCACAGGGCCAAAGACAATAAAGATAGATTAAAAGAGCCTTCCCCAGGCAGGGATTTTTCGATGTAGGCTGCAGTGGTGGAGTGCAGCAGCCCGGATTGCTAGGAAACTTCGGCAGAGGCGGGTGTGCGGCCTCGTCTCCGCTGTGCCTGAGGTGCGGAGGCACTGCACCCATGGTCCGTGCTGGCCAAGCTGAGAGACACGTTCGCAGAATGCGAGCAAGAAGAACCACTCAGGGGGAGACCAGGGGTGGCCGAGGACCCAGTGCGGCTGTGAGGCGGGGTGGTGGGAAGCAGCTGCTGTCAGACGGCAGAGTAGCCCATCAGGAAGGTGCTGCCTGCTATATTGGAGGCCCACCGGGGCTGGATTCGTGGATCGCCAGCGGGTACATGAAGCAGGAGCAAGTTGCCCCCATGCCGGAGAAGCAGCGTCTCATAGGAGAGATCAAGAGGATCTGGAGTGGCCATACCCATAGTCCACTGCTGAGAGCTGCGCAGCAGAGAAGAGCACCCGGAGCGGCCAACAGGCTTGAGAGGGGGCGCACAGCAAAAGTCAAGCGGCAGGAAGGAGGTGCCCCTGAGGGGCTTACACCCCTTCCCTTCCCCCAGGGGGAGAACCATCACAGGTCAGCGTGCGCCCTGGCCCAAGGAAAGGGTGCAAGCAGGCAGTGATCACCAGCTTTGATCAGAGTGACAGTGAGGAGTGGGGGAGCGTGGCAGGGCGGCACCTGCCCAGGCTTTGAAGACAGCACTTTGCAGAGAAGACCATGGGAGGCCCTGTGTTGCTATAGCCGGGGCGGCTGGAGGCCCATTTGAGGTACATTTTGGAGTTGCATATAGGGTCTCAGCCAGCGCACTGCGTTCCATTAGCACAGCAAGGGAGCAAGAGGCACGCCATGCATAGGAGACAGTGACCGGTGCGGCCCTGGCCTCCCCGGGCCAATCCTGAGGTCTAACAGAGGGCTAAAGAGTCCATCTACATCCGTGGTGTGCAAGGACGAATAAGGGAGAGGCCATTTGGTCGGGCTCAAGGCAGAGTGATCCTGGCACCACGGCCAGGAGGAGGGTCATTTGAAACCCAAAGGGGAGGACAAACAGTGGCTCACCTGCGTACAGTTAGAGGGCAGTTCCAACCCCCTGCACCGTCATGAGCGGACACACGCAGCGGCGGAGGGAGGAGGGTCCTACGCCCTGAAAAAGTGGCCAGAAGAGGTCCAAAGGGTGCAACACAATATCAGGTAGAAGAGGGGCAGGGCTCCCCCATCAGACCTGCCTACGCACTATGTCCAAAAACAAGGGGAAGGACATGCAAGCTGCCCCCAAGTTGGTGAAGAAACCACAGGATGGCAATCTGCAGAGACTCTGGCGCAGAGACAGCAAGATCAGGGGGAGATCAGGGGCCCGGGCAGGAGAGGATTTGGGGGTGTGGCAGCCACTGCAAAAGATTAGGTGGTCACCCAGGAGGTCTTTTGCCAATGCTCTCAGGATTTTGGGGACAAGATAGCGTACACCATTGAATCGCAGTTGAGAATGATGCAAGTGGAACTGTCCCAATCATTGCAAGTGGTGAAGGGGGACATAACGAAACTAGAGGAGCGGACCGATGCAGCGGAGAGCGCCATACAAGAGGTCGCAGAAGACACAAGGAAGATCGATGAGCTGGTAGACCAATTAGCAAGGGTCACTCAGAGCCTCGAGACCCAGAGCGAAGACCTTGAACACCGCTTGAGAAGATCCAACTTCAGAATAAAGGGCCTCGCTGAGGCGGACAAGGATCTACGCACGATGGCGCAGCAAGTGTTCGAGTACCTGCTGTAGGTGGAAGACTGGTTGGGGATAGGGCAAGACCGTATACACAGAGTGGGGCCAAGGAGGGGAAAGCCAGGGGCCAGACCCAGAGATGTAGTGATGGCCTTACACAAGTACGGGCAGAAGTAGAAGGTGCTGGTGGCTGTCAGGAGGGCCAGATCAATCACTTACAATGGCTCGGAATCAGCTATTCCAGCACCTAGCCCAGACCACCCTGGTGAAGCGTATGATGATGGACCTGGTGGTGCATGCCCTAATGCAAGCGGGCATACGCTATAGATGGACCTTTCCCTTTGGGCTACTATTCAAATGTGATGGGGAAACAGCATTGTGTCACCACCTGCAAGGAAGGTACGAGGGTACTGAAGACTGAGGACGATGGGTCACCAAGGCAAGAACAAAGACTGCAGAGAGAACCGCTCAAGAGGTAAATGTAGGAGTGGACAAAGTTTTCGACAAAGGGGCTAAAATAAACAGGGCCCGGTTAAACTCCCCCGACGAGGGGGCAGGAGTGGAAGGTACCCACACGCCCATAGACACAGGAGTGCCATGCTGAGGGAAAAGGGGTTACAGGAAGGAAAGTTGTAGCCTGCCTGCGGGAGGTAATTAGGGGAAAGGTTCCAGCGGGAGGTGGGTGGTACAGGATGTCTTTGTTTACCTACATGGGTCTAGGGGGACCCGCACAGGATTACTCTGGGTTGTTACAAGGGCTCAATTCCAGAGATGATGGTCGGAGGGAGCTAGGGTACCGCCATCTGTTCCAATCCAACGCCCCAGAGAAGACAGGTGTGGGGGGGGGGGGGTAAATCGCTATTCGGGACATCCCAGGCTTCCAGGTCATAGCTACAGAGGGGGACACAGAGGATAGGTATCTGGCAGCCTCTTTCCAATGGGAGAGTGGGGACATATATAGTGGCAGCAATGAACGCCCCCAATACGGGGCAAGATGGGTTCTTGCGGGCGACACGGACCAAATTGGACGCTTTTGCCAAAGGGCAGATAATATTGGTAGGCAACTTTAATCTGGCGTGGGACCCAAGGAAAGACAGGAGAGCAAGGGTGTTACACACTCAGGTGGCGCCATCTGCCTGCTTGAGCGAACACATGGCCCAACTGCTGTTGGTAGATGGCTGGAGAAAACTGAGGGGGGGCTACACATTTTATTCCCACATTCATAGATGCTTCTCAAGGCTAGATTACTCCTGGATTTAGAGGTAACTATTGTGTAGGGTCGCGGGGATAGAGCTTTGAGTGATCGCCCAGTCAGACCATGCACCCATAACTATTACCTTAAATATGGGGCAGAACAAAGCTGGCATATGGCGGTGGAAGTTCCCTAGCCACACCCTTAAGGATGGAGTCCTATGTGAGGACATAAAGAATAAAATCATGGATTACTTTGCATTTAATGCAACAGAGGGTGTACGCGACAAGGTGGTGTAGGGCGCGTTTACGGCTACACTGAGGTAGGAGCTTATCGCAATGAAGTGCTAGAAGGACAAACAACCAGGTCTCTTACAGGAGGAATTCAAAGTTAAACGTAAACAAATAATGGCTCAAATGGCAAATAACGCAGGGAGTACGCTGCAAAGGGAATATCTGCTGATTAGGGGGCAATTAGATGTTTTGCAGACTAGAGCTGCAGAGCGTTCATTGCTTTATCTCCAACAGAGGTATTATGTCAAAGCCAATAAGGCGGATCAACTGTTAGCGTGGTTGATAAGGACAAAAGAAGCGTCGAAAACAATCCTTAAAATAAAGGTGGAGGGGGGGCGAGCGCTGCTCTACCCGACATAATTTCGGTCTTCACAGAATATTATTAAATCCCAAAGGGAATACCTGTCCCGGTGCCCTCTCCTTAAGATCACTCCTCAAGAACGGGAAAAACTTAAGGGAGACATTACTCCCGAAGAAATAAAAGCGGCTATAGCTACCCTGTCATCAGGAAAGGCCCTGGGCCTGCGCGGCTTTCCAGCGTGTTTCTACAAAACCTTTAGAGAGGCACTAATAATGCGCGTAGTCCCGCTCTTCAACTCTTTTGGAGGATGGTGGTCAGGGTGTATCACCCCGAAAATGGAAGAAGCCATGGTTGTACTGCTTCCAAAGCTGGTTAAGGATGTCACTCTATGCAGTTCGTACCGGCCGATTGCCCTTGTTAATCTAGACACGAAGAGCTACACCAACGTTCTGGCGTCATGCCTAGATTAACTCCTCCCCAAACTGATTGATCCCGACAAGTCGGAATTCACTAGGCATAAGCATACCTCTGATAACATTTGCTGTGTCTGTCATCTGATTGAAAAAGTAAATACATCTCGAACCCCTGCACATCTACTAGCGTTGGATGCTGAGAAGGCATTCAACCAATCAAATGTCCTCTCCTCTTCCATAAAATGGAGGTCATGTGATTTGGTTCTAAATTCCTTTCAATGGTAAGAGCTAACTACCGAACTCCCTCCTTGCGCCGGGTAATCAACTGGCGACTTTCCCAGAGGGTCAAGGTCCCACGAGGCATTAAGCAGATTTGCCCGCTCTCCCTGCTCTTATACGCCATCCACCTGGAGCCGCTCTTAGCCAGCATTAGGGCCCTCCTGGATATTAGGGGTATTCCCTTGGGGGTGAGGAGCATAGAGTCGCAGCGTTTGCTGATGACGTGCTTCTCTTGATCACAGAACCAGAAACCTCATTCCCAGGGATCTCGCAGGAACGTCTTCTCTTTTGGAGGTGGCAGGTTTAAAAAGGAATGCCCACAAGTCAAAGTTGTTAAACGTGGCCGCCCTCTAAGAAAAGGTTCAGGAATTGCAGGTTAGAGTACCCTATAAATGTGGCAGAAACCGGCATTAGATATTTAGGGGTTCAGATTACTGGTTCTCTGGGTGCTCTTTACCGTGCTAACTACTCGCCTTTATCGGAAAAGCTGCACCGGCTGTGGGGGAATTGGTGCCCTTATCAATATCCTGGATGGGGAGGATAAATGCCCTTAAAATGGTGATTTTGCCAAGATTCCAGTACTATTCACGGCCCTGCTAGTGCGGGTTCCCCAAGGTTTCTTCAGGACCTTTCAAAAACATGTGGGGTCATTTATTTGGAACCGCAAGAGACCCAGGGTAACTATGCAGATGCTAATGTCTCACAGAAGCAAGGGAGGGCTGTGAGTGCCAAACTTCCACCTCCGTTTCCTTGTGGCTCAAATCAGAGTGATCCAGGATTGGTTCAGGGGGCGATCGTAGGAAGGTCTGTTGTCGAATTCACAAAGCGGCGGTGGGCTCGCCGCTGGACCAGGTGTTGTGGTGACGGATGGACATGTACTGTAGCAGGATAAGAGCCCTAGTGGGGGGACTCATGGGATGAGCTGGTCTGGAGGGTGAACTTGACCGCCTTCCCCTCCCCGCTGACATTGCTGGTTAGGAATCCCCAGTTCACAACAGGTATGGAAAGAGGTGCCATCAATGGGTGGGAGGTGGCAGGGTGCCGCAAACTACGCAACATGTTCTCGGTCAGGAGATTAAATCTTTTGCAAGGCGCAAGCAGGACTTCGGGCTAGATGAGGAGGACAGGTATCGCTACTCTCTACTGGGGCACTGGCTTACAAACCCAATGGTCATGTCAGCGGCCACCAGGGATCTCACGCCCTTTGAACGGTTCTTAACTATGGACATGAGGACAGGCATTTGGTAGGGGCGTTATATGGAATTATAGCAGAAGGGGCAAGCAGCCAGGCATGGCACTATTTGGAGCAGTGGGAAACTGCAGTGGGGCAGCTGCTAGAGGGGGAACTTTGGGCTCAGTTATGGGCAAATATCCCCAAGCTCACGCAGGCCATCCAGATTCAGGAGATGTGGGTTAAGATAATGGTGCAATGGCAGCTCACCCCAGAAAAACGACATAAATTCTACCCAACTCGTCACCGCTCTGTTGGATGGGATGTGGGGAACTGGGATTGTGAAAGCATACCTGTTGTGAATGCCCAGTCATACAGCCTTATTGGGACATGATCCGTGCAGCAATTAATAGTATTTTTGGGGGTCAGATGGCGGACAACATAGGGATAGCCATCCTGGGAATGGGCGGGGTTCCGGAAAATCTACCCTCGAAAGCTCAAAGAAAGACATAAATCATCATGATAGTGGCAGCAACGCTTGTGGCACACAAACGGAAACAAAAAGCCGCCGCCACAGAACAAGAATGGGTTTATAAAATCTGGAACTGTGGCAAAGGAGTGGGTGACCTATTTGATTCAAGGGCATCGCCAAGGGTTTTTCTCAGACTCATACATTGTCCTACATCACCTGCAGCGGTACTCGTGGGCCACATAGTGCCCGAGGAAAATGAGATGGCTGGTGCGAGTACTCGCTCCATTGGAGAGGGCACCTTCACAGGAAGCTGGGAAGGGATATGGCTGAAGTTTTTGGGGAGGCGAGGACTATGGGGGCGGGGTTCTCAAAAGGTGCCAGGTCCCGTACAATGGCTGGCGAGAGAGCTGGCTACTCACAGAAACTTGGGACCGGGAGCCATCTACAGAGTTCATGGACTCTGGGGTGTGGGTGGGGGGGCACAAAGGAACAGGACCTGGTGCATGGTTAGTTACATGTGTTGGGATCGAGGGGGTGGGGGGAGAAGGTGGACGGCGAGAAGGGATGGGGAGGGGGATTATGATATGATACAGCATTTATAACACACATTGTACCCAAGTGTTTCTAGGGTTGCATTTGTTCTTACTGTTGAAAATGCCAATAACATTTAAAAAAATTAAAAAGGTGCATAGTTACTGTGCTGCCATCACCAGCCAAAAACAGCTACCTGGCCATGCACAAACACACCCACACACACATATTCTTTGACTCAACATTTGCTTATGCACACACTGATTGCGTGAGCGGATCAGAAGTGACCTTCCCATACATTTTATATCCCCCTGCATCTGTTCAAAATAGGCAGAGGGAAATGCTGTTATTTTTCCATGTGCTTTGAAAAGTGCACCTCGTTTGAAAATTGGGATTTACTTGAAAATGCCCAGAACCCCTTTTCCACACTCAGTCTTAGTTGTGCATTTGGCGGTAAAGGAGCACCTCAATGTGCACTATGATGCACACATTTAAATGTCCTTTGTGCACGGTTCACCACCTTTTGGCGCAAGTGTACTGAATGAGCATCCCATCAGTTGCATCAAACACGTTTTGAAAATCGTGGCACAATGGATTATCACCACTGATCACTTATTTCAGCTGTACGTTCATTTCAGAGAGTGTGGTTCGATGTGTCAGAGGGGAATTAAGAATGGGAAAGGACAAACAAGAAGGAAAGGGTGCATGGGTCGTTTACTGTTTCTGCAGTCATTAAGCCCAGATTTGCTCATGAGCAGGTACTGTGTTAAATATCATTATTTCCAGGGCAGATCCTGGGACTGGAATAGTTAGGCCCAGAGTACGTACTGCGCATGCAGCATCATTCAGGTATTCTGTCATATGTAACGGATTAGCAGATACGGTATCAAACCGGTATCTGCTATTTCCAAGGCAGGTACGGTGTCTGGAATCGCTATCCCAGATCCGATATCGTGTAATTATTTGCCCCAGGGCAGGTATTGTCAGCTGTACCGGATGAACAGGTACGTACTATATCGGAAGTCATTCGCTCCAGAGCAGGTATTGAGTCTGCACTCATTCGCTCCAGCCAGCGGATGTGATGGGCGGGGCCTTTGTGCATGCTGATACTCGTCGTGTTGTTTCTGTGTGTGCAGCCATTAAACCTAGAACAGTCACTGTGCCTGCAGTTATTAACCAAAGAAGGGTCATTAGACCCAGAGAAAGTACCTGATCTGCAGCCATTAGTCCTGGGGAATCATTACTTTCAGAGTAGGCACTGGAACTGGAGACAGTACACGTCTGCAATCATTAGCCGGTGTGTGTGAGTGTCTATGTCATATATATATATATATAGTCACTTACACCAGACCACGGTCTGTGTAATAGCTGCACAGCAGTTGAGCAATCATGCGCCTTAAACTGTAAATGTGCTTCGAAACAGCTACTGTGTCTACGATATCAACAACAGGCTGCCCTGTGTAATTTCAAAACCAGATGTTTTGAAAGTCACATACTTAATTTTTTAATTTCAACATGTGATAAGTACAATACAACGAATTACAGCTTCAACCTCTTAAACGTGCAATTCCAGAGGTTGCAAAAGGGCTCCTCTTACCAATACAACAACAAAGCTACCTATGTTAATGGATGCTAAAAGAAATGCATCTAAAATTCACTACAAGAGCATGCGCTCACCTGATGCTGCCTAGAAACTGAACAGGCGCGTCTGGTAAAGGTAGCTAGTTCCCATCCGAGAAACGGACCATAGCAACGCGACCGCCTCTCTTCTTCACGTGACTTATGGCACGTCCCCTACCATTTACGTAGAGTTTGACGTCATCACTTCGTTTCCGTGAGCGCGAAAGCTTCTCAGCTTCAGATGCCAGAGCAAGTCTGTACAGTGGAACCGGAGTTTGTGTGCTCTCGGCTGGCAGAGATTAAGGTGGACATGTTCTTCGGCATAGTTCCTGCAAAACACCAGATGGAGTTGGGGAGCGGAAAGCAAACGTAATCTGCGTGCTCTCGCTGGCTGAGTTTAAGGTCGGCATTTTCTTCGAAATACCGGGAATGTTTCTGCAAGACACCACATGGAGCGTCCGACTTCGTTTTGTCCCTCGTCGGGATTTTTGTGAGCGGGAACCGGCAAGGTTCTGGCGGCAAGAGCCGCAGGAATCTGTGCTTTTGGGTGGCTGAAATTACAATTTGCATTTTCTTCAGGATACCGTGAAAGGTTCCTGCAAGCCACCAGATGGATACGATGAGCGGAAAACTACATTTACTTCAAAAGTCATGTTGATCTATTGCAAGGTATGGACGGCTAAGTAAAGGGACCATGGGGGTGTTGGGTAATAGGGGAATTTCATTTTTGACAGAGTGTTTGGGATGGGTGGTTTTAGAGGGGGTCGACTGGGGCTGCAAGGGGATGGGGCGTTATGGCATTGGTCTAGTGGGATGGATGGGGCAACTTGGCGGGGTCTGAATGATAGGGGCACGCTGATGGAGGAACATGGGTGTGTGTGTGTCTGTGTCTGGAGAAAGAGATGGGGGCAGTGTGGGTTTGGAGGGCTGGTGGGGGTGGGGCCCATTGGTGTGGGTTTGAGAAACCAGAAAATGTTTCCCCTACTGGTCCCCAGGGATCTGTCATCCAGGAGGCCGGGACATGGCCATGGCTTTTGGATCCAGTTCCTAGGGTGGACCAGTGTTAGGAGCACCTGGGTGAGGGGTCTTCGGGGAGTGGGAGTGAGACACCGGATGGCAAGACATGGTATCCCTCCCCCTGTAACACCTTTACCCCATCCTACCAGGTAGGCTACATGGGAACTCTCCCCCGGACCCCTTCATCCCCCCCTTTTCCTTCTCAAACACTTACACGACTGCTCAGGCTGATAATCACTCACAAATGACTTTCATTAAACTTTCCCACACAGATAAGAGGCAAAGCACCCGAAGGAACGTCAGTTTCGAGTCGGCAGCCGAACGAGGGGGACAGATGGCAAACCAAGAAGGGTTTGCAAGGAGGGAAATACCCTTGACCTTTTTGGTAAGAAACCATTACTTTCAAGAAACCTTTTGAGTCAGAAAGCGTAAGACCAGGAAAGCAGACTGAAGAATCCTGCATTGTGTGTTGGAGATACCGAAGACTTTCCTGTGTAACCGACCAAGGCAGGAGGAGCAGCAGCTGTCGGGGTATCGTCACTGGCTCTAAGAACAAAAGCACCAGAGAGATCAACTGTCAAGGCTGCCCGGGTCCAAGGCACAGGAGCGATGCAGAACCAACAGCCCCCTCAATGGTCTTGGTGCCTGCAAGTCAAGGCTTACACAGACCTCCTTAACCAGAGCAGGGAAGGAGGGTTAGGGTCTCGATGGTTGGATAGGTAGGGGGTTGTAGGTTAACAGTATTGAGCGATGGGAAGAGGTTATGTATGGGACTGGGGAATTCAGGGTAAATGATGATTGCACACTTTTGCTACCAACCGTGTTTGAACTAACACTTTTTAGAGAGGGTTGATGTGTTCCCCTTCACTAGTTTTCACCAAATATACATACAACTTAAATTTGCTAGCCTCAATGCATGCGTTCACTTCACTACCACAGTTGGGTATCAATCACTGGTTTTAGCCCAAATACATAGCACAAAGTCTGTTAACATGCACTTGCACACTTAGCTTTTTCAAAGTTCTAGTCCAGTCCTACAAGAGCTGTCTAGTCCTGTGCCACGTCTCTGAAGTCCTTGGGTCCAGTTCAGACTAAAAGAAAAACAAAGACAAGCATTAGCGTATGCCTCGGAGTTTAGGTAATCTCTCACTCCTCGCAACACATTCTAAACACACACATCCTGCACACGACGTGCATTTGGTTTCCAAATCCCATTGGTGTACGCTGCTGCACGTTGCTTGTATGGGTGCTGCCCATCGCGGTCTTCTTCAGACCAACCATACAAGATAGCATGCTTTTGCTGCTTGCGCCCGCTAAGTGTAAGTTGCACTGGGCGAAAACACGCCGAGCTGCAATTATTCCCAAGCTGCCTTGGTTCCACTTGTTCAGAACGCGAACAACACTCTCCCGAACAATCCCGCCCACTTGTATTCTGCGGCGCAGGGGCTCTGGAGGGGCTAGGATATGCCCCCTGTGCTTTTCCCCTCTGTCCCACCGACTCCCAGGGCCAAGCGGTACTTATCTTTTGTATGCGAGGGGCTGGATGATCTCTCCAGAGGCTCTGGGCCCCTCGCGTATGATTTTTCTGGAGCTGCTGGGCACACGTCCTCTCCCTCTGGTTTCTCAAGCACAGGCCCTGTGCTTTGGAGCTTGCGCGTTCGCGTGCCACACCTGGCGCGGCTTCTGATTGGCTCGTGGGTCAATGTAGTCCTGGCGTGCCTTTTGCTGGATCTTGTAGTTTTTGAGTCCCTTCTGCCTGCACATAGGACACAGTAATCGTCTATATGGCTGTAAGTCCACAAACAAAGGTCTTTTTAACACTGTACCCCCCACAATCCCAATGGTCCTTTGCCCATGCCTTGTTCTGCCCATGACAGTAGTCCCCCCCCCCAACCCCACAGAAGGCAGGACTTCCAGGTGTATCTGGATAGTTTTTATGAAAAGTGCGCAATAATCGGGGGGCATGTACATGATGCGAGGGTTCCCAGGAACGATCTCCAGGTCCATACCCCACCCAGTCGATCAAATAATACATTTGACCATTGCTATGTTTCTTGGAGTTCAGAATGGCCCGGATCTCATATTCTGGTTCCCCTTGCACAAGCAGTGGAGGTGGTTTTTGGGCAATAATACCATGGGGGGCTGGTTTCAACAATGATGTATGAAAAGTGGGGTGAATTCTCATCTGGGACGGTAATGCTAATCGGACTGCCACTGGATTAATAACCTTGTCCATCCTGAATGGGCCTAAATAGCGGGGGTGCAATTTTCTGGGTCCCGCTAATCGCAGATTTCGGGTGGACAACCATACTTGGTCGTTCTTATGGTATAATGGACGGGGGCGTCAGTGTTTATCGGCATAGGTCTTATAGGTGTTTATAGCCAATATGAGATTCCCCTGTACCTCCTTCCAAACCTGCTCAATTTCAACCCTTTGTCCTGCCAGTGTATGCAGTTCTGGTTTTGCTGTTGGAACGACTAACGGTAACATCCGTGGATGCCTTCCATACAGGCAAAAGAAAGTCGTTTGTTTCGTGGATGAGTGTTCAGCATTATTGTATGCTAATTCCGCCAGTGTTGTACCCAGGTTGTCTCTCTATCTGCGGCCAAGCAACGCAGGAACTGCTCCAGTCCCTGGTTCACACGCTCGGTTTGACCGTCCGTTTCAGGGTGATAGTCTGAAGATAGCCAGACTTCCATGCCTATGATGTCACAAAACTCACGCCAAAACCTAGAGGTGAACTGTGGGCCCCTGTCTGATATAACACGGTGTGGGAGTCCATGGAGGTGGACCACATTCTGCAGGAACAGTTCCGCAATTTCCTTGGCCGTTGGAACCCCTTTACAGGGGATAAAATGGGCCATTTTAGAGAAGGTGTCAACCACTAAAATAGAAGTGTAACCTTGCACCTGTGGAAGTTCCACTAGAAGGTCCATGGTGACCGTATGCCATGGTATAGTAGGGGTCGGTAATGGCCGAAGGAGACGCGCTGGTTTTTGGTGATCGGCCTTGTTCTGGGCGCAGATTGCACATTTCTGTACATACTGCTGGACGTCATACCGCGTCTTTGGCCACCAGAAATGCCTTGCCGCTAGTTCTAATGTCTTTGCTTTGCCGGGATGACCCGCTAATGATGAATCATGGCACCATGACATGGCTTGTTCTTGTAATTGGGTTGTGGGCAAATACAAAGATTGAGCCCGATAGGGGAGTCCGTCTACATGCTGTGGATCTTGTTTGCACCAATGGTGAAGGTCCTTCATGGAAAGCTCTTTCTGGATGCTCTCAAAAAAATTAGTGGTTAAACCCACTATTCTTTCCAAAGGTACTATTGGCCGGGACATGGTCTCTACTTCCTTTACCGTGGTCTCTGGGTAGCGGGAAAGTATATCAGCCTTCCGATTGCTGGTTCCAGGCCGGTAAGTAGTAATAAAATCAAATTCAGCAAAGTATTGGGCCCAACGCAATTGGCGCAGGCTCAATGTCCTGGCAGTTCTAATAAACTGTAGGTTGCGATGGTCGGTAATAACCGTCACAGTGTGACATGCCCCCATCTAATAATGCCGCCATTTGCTGAAAGCTGCCTTGATGGCCAATAGTTCCCGATCAGCAATAATGTAATTCGCCTCAGCGGGAAGCAACTTTCTTGAGTAATAGGCCACTGGGTGTAAAAGGCCTGTCTGAGGATCTCTTTGGGACAAAACCACGAATGGCTGGGACAAGTCTGGATGTTTTAGTACCGGTGCATCGGTAAAGGCCTTCGTGAGCCGTTGAAATCCCTGCCCAGCAAAGGTATCCCAAACAAAAGGGCAACCCTTATATAGAAGTCTTGTGATCGGGGTGACCAATTCCGAGAAATTCGTAACAAAACGCCTGTAGAAATTTGCAAAACCTAAAAAGGATTGCACATCTTTTACATTGGCCGGGGGAGGCCAATCTAGAATGGTCTGTACCTTCTTGCGGTCCATTTGTACACCCGTCGGGGTAAGATAATACCTTAAGAATTCCACGGTGGTCTGGTGGAATTTCGCATTTTCCAACTTGGCGTAGAGGTGATGTTCCCTCAACTTTTGCAAGACAGCACGTACATGCTGGACATGTTCCTGGAGGCTATGTGAGTAGATAAGGATGTCATCGATATACACAACAGCACGTATATCCGAATACTCACGGAGTACCTCATCAAGAAAGTGTTAGAAGGCGGCGGGTGTGTTACAGAGACCGAATGGCATAACTTGATATTCATACAATCCGAATTTTGTTCGGAAGGCAGTTTTCCATTGAACTTGGTATAGATAACCGCGTCCCAAACCTGATCTAGAAGGACTGGGATGAGGGGGAGCGGGTAACGGTTTTTGATAGTTATCTGATGTACCGTGCAGTAATCTATACAAGTCCAAAGTTCCCCGGACTTCTTCGGTACGAAGAACAGAGGTGAAGATATCGGCGAGTTTGAGTGTCTTATAAAGCCATTTTGTAAATTGGCTGTGATGTACTCCCGGAGGTGTTCATTTTCGGCCTCGGTCAAGGAGTATATGCGACTACAAGGTAATGTAGCCCCTGGCTCCAAATCTATTCGACAATCGAATGGCCGATGTGGGGGTAGAGATTCTGCGGCCTTCTTATTGAAGACATCTATAAAATCGGCATATTGCGCCGTTAGCTCCTCGGGGTGTACCGCAGGTTGATCACCCGTAATGTTTGCAATACGAAGGGGCAACGGCACCGGTTGTTTACAATGCTCTAAACAATAACAGGAATTCAAATTGACCAACCCGGTGGTCCATTGAATATGGGGATCGTGTTTTCTTAGCCAAGGTAATCCCAAAATAAGCCCGAACTGCGGGGCGGCAATAAAGGCAACATTTTCCCGATGCCCGTTTCCGCATTCCAAGACTAAGTGGGTACTGTGCATTATTGGACCGGAGGATTGAGGTGTGCCATCCACCGCTCGCACAGGCTCGGGTTTATTTTTCTGTTGCACCGGAACACCCAGTTTAAGCGCAAACTTGGCATCGATGAAATTACCTGTTGCCCCTGAGTCATTCAACATAGTGACCTCCTTACGCAACCCCAGGAACACTAAACGCCCATTTAGAGTGACATGTGGGCCAAAATTGGGACAGCCTTCAATTGGGGCCCTGCTTTCTGTCAGGCTCGACCGGGTGACCCCCCCCCACTACTGATGAGCCGAGGCGTTTCCCTGTGTTTTAGGTTTAGTGGGACATTCTCGGACAAAATGCCCTGACTTCCCACAATACATGCACACACCATCAGACTTGTCCACCGTCCCTCGTGACCCTCTGACTTGGTCCAACCGCACAACTGGGCGAGGCTCCCTTCTTCTCTTGTCCCCCCGCCGTTCAGCTAGCCTATGATCGAGACGCATAGTTAGGTCGATCATATCCGAACGTTCCCGAGGTTGGGGATCAATCTGGGCAATAAGGTCTTTAATATCATCCCTCAGCCCCTGATTAAACAAAGACATGGTTTTGTAACGCGGCCACTTGGCTTTGGCCACTAATCGATTGAATTGAGTGACATATGTCACCAACTCCTTGTTCCCTTGCCTTAAGGCTAGTAATTACCAATCCTTACACAAGGTGGCTGTCTTCCGATTAAATATTTTTACAAACTCACTAAGGAAATCATCCCAGTCGTACAGGATGGTATTATCCTTCTGGACTAAAGGATTAGCCCTTGCTGCGGCGTCCCCCGTAAGGTACGAGATGACAAATGCTGTCCTAGACTGATGTGACCGGAATGCTTCGGCCTTAGTGAGGAAGTGAAGGCGACACTGGGTTATGCAGGTTGATAATTTCTGTGGGTCTCCTGAATACCTGTCGGGTGGTGCAAGGGGAACAACTGGGTCTGGGGTAACTTGTACTTGTACTGGCGTTTGGCCTGGTAATGGCGCAGTTTGGGCTGCTAGGCTACAGACTTGCGCAGACAGGGTAGCATAATCCTGTCTGGACACAGCCAACTCCCCCCTGCAGATCCTGCAAGGCCGTGGCAATTTCTTCCATGGCAGAGATGGGGGCTGGCTGCACCACTCGGGCGCCTGAATATTCCGTGGGCTTGTGCTTCTGAGAAGGCTGGCCTGATCCAAGGCGCAGGAGTGATACAGAACCAACCACCCCCTCAATGGTCTTGGTGCCTGCAAGTCAAGGCTTACACAGACCTCCTTAACCAGAGTGGGGAAGGAGGGTTAGGGTCTCGATGGTTGGATAGGTAGGGGGGTTGTAGGTTAACCGGATTGAGGGATAGGAAGAGGTTATGGATGGGACTGGGGAATTCAGGGTAAATATGATGATTGCACACTCTTGCTACCAACCGTGTTTGAACTGACACTTTTTAGAGAGGGTTGATCCCTTCACTCGTTTTCACCAAATATACATGCAACTTAAATTTGCTAGCCTCAACACATGGGTTACCTTCACTAACACAGTTGGGTATCAATTACTGGTTTTAGCCCAAATACATAGCACAAAGTCAGTTAACATGCACTTGCACACTTAGCTTTTTCAAAGTTCTAGTCCAGTCCTGCAAGAGCTGTCTAGTCCTGTGCCACGTCTCTGAAGTCCTTGGG
Source organism: Ambystoma mexicanum (assembly GCF_040938575.1). Taxonomy (NCBI): domain Eukaryota; kingdom Metazoa; phylum Chordata; class Amphibia; order Caudata; family Ambystomatidae; genus Ambystoma; species Ambystoma mexicanum. Next base: position 905,840,799 of record NC_090939.1, read on the forward strand.
TCCAGTTCAGACTAAAAGAAAAACAAAGACAAGCATTCGCGTATGCCTCATAGGTTAGGTAATCTCTCACTCCCCACGACACATTCTAAACGCACACATCCTGCACACGACGTGCATTCGGTTTCCAAATCCCATTGGTGTACGCTGCCGCACGTGGTTTGTAACACCTAGTAATGGGTGCTGCCCATCGCGGTCTTCCTTCAGACCGACTATACCAGATAGCGTGCTTTCGCCCGCTAAGTGTAAGTTGCACTGGGCGAAAACGCGCAGAGCTGCAATTATTCCCAAGCTGCCTTGGTTCCACTTGTTCAGAATAACAAACAACACTTTCCCGAACAATCCCGCCCACTTATCTGTATTCGGCGGCGCAGGAGCTCTGGAGGGGCTAGGATATGCCCCCAGCGCTTTTCCCATCTGTCCCACCGACTCCCAGGGCCAAGCGGTACTTATCTTTTGTATGCGAGGGGCCGGATGATCTCTCCGGAGGCTCTGGGCCCCACGCGTATGATTTTCCAGGAGCTGCTGGGCACACGTCCTCTCCCTCTGGTTTCTCAAGCACAAGCCCCGTGCCTTGGGGCTTGCGCATGCGTGTTCGCATGCCACGCCCGACGCAGCTTCTGATTGGCTCGTGGGTCCGCAAGGCATGCTGGGAAATATAGTCCTGGCGTGCCTTTTGCTGGATCCTGTAGTTTTTGAGTCCCTTCTGCCTGCACATAGGGCACAGTAATCGTCTATAGGGCTGTAAACCCACAAACAAAGGTCTTTTTAACGCTGTAACCCCATAATCCCAATGGTCCTTTGCCCGTGCCTTCTTCTGCCCCTGACATCAACACAGCCGGTGAGTTGGGGAGACCGATGCAAGACCGGTCTGTGTTGTCAAGGTTGCAAGTGGCAACATTGTATAACAAGCGCTGGAACGTACATTGTTAAACACGTGTGATGAAAGACACGAGTAAAGCTAAACTGCTGATGAATGTTTTAACTTGAGAAGGAAAGGTACGATGCCATTGACCGAGTGGTCTGGCACTGTGAGTGTGCTCAATCAAAGGTCTCTGTAAGGTATCCCGCCAAGAGAAACGAAAGTAGAAGATTGATAAGGACATTGTGTGAAGTGAATCAAAGTGGTACTGCAATGGTTTAAGCAAAACGCTTCGCACATGCGAAAGTCTTCAATTTTGATTGGCTCTGAGCCCGAATGTGGGAGATCTGAGGCTGAACGAGGGAGACAGTGTAACCATTGTGGTAAAAAATGGGGGTCCAAGCCTGAAGGAGGGAGACCCATGATAAACATTGGAAGTGAGCACTTGTGCATGTGAAGATACGGATAGGAATGTAAATTTATTTGTTTGACAGGCCCTCAGCAGTAAAAGACTGTTATTGGAAAAGAGACTTTGGCAGAAGACCCCCTGCTATCTATGCTTTGAACTGTATCCTTGTGGCAGAGAAGCCACAGTTTGTGCCAAGCTCGAACGTGCCGCATTGCCCTGTGCTGAAAATGCAGAGAAGGGAAGCCAACTGCTCAACCACCCTGACATTATTTCTTGAACATTTTTCTTTTTTGCATACATTGTCACACACCCTTTTGTATTTAGAAGGAAGGATTGGCAATAGGTTTATTAGTATATGCCCTTTTTATTTTGACAGACTCTACTCAGACTGCTTTATTATTTGATGGTTGTAGCTTGCTCCCATCCTTAGATTTAGGTTAGATAGGCGTTCAGCCAACTCAGTGAAGTTTAAAAAACACACTTGAACTGAGATCACTTGTCTGTCTTCACTGTTTGATACCATGCCTTCCTTACACCAAGCACAAATCTTTCCTTCATTGCCTGGTCCCGAGGACTGTGGTGACCTGAAATGAGGAGTCTGACCAAAATCAGGCATGGTTTTGGTTATAAACATTTATTTATGGATAAAAGTATGCAAAATCTATCTTAAGCCCAACTAGAGGTGGTTTTCCTACTCCACTAAATTAAAACTCTGTCCTAGAAATCCATTGTGTCAAAAAAAAAGTATTCAGTCGTAGTCAAACTCCTAAATTATCCCTGTCACTACAACACAACGAAGCTAACCAAAGACTTCTTATCACAACCCAGGAGAGTAAAAGTCTTGTAATGTTCCGAGTTCACCAAGTTCCACACATGTAACAAAACTACTACTAGTGCCTCCCTTCTATGTAATGTCCAGATTACACAGATTTCCTCTTAAGTATACTTCAGCTTTAAATCCTTCATCAATGTGTTTAATTCCCTCCAAGGGTTTGGTGTTCTCTTTACTTGAACATTGTCCTTCAGCTTGTTCCCATTGAGATGACGGAGAGGCTCCCTGAGTCTTTCAACTACTCAATACCACAGTCTTATGGAACTGACTATGGAATTGCTTCACAGAATGGTTTAGTTCTTATGAACTCCAAACGGAGGCAGAAGTTGTCCCAACCTTATCACTTTTCCCTTTACCTTCTCTAGGAGGAACTCTTCACTGGTTTCGCCAGGGGTCATGGGTTCTATCTACTACTTTCTTCTTCTGTTCTCCTTGACCGGCTAAACTTTGCGACCCGTCACTCTCTTCGATTCTTCCTCGGTCCGCTCGACTTTTGCGTTCCATCACTCTCTTCATCGGCCCGCTTGACTTTGTGGTCCATTATGGCTGGCGGTCAGAACGCAAGTTTCGTACCAAATAGTCCACCCATTACAGGTCTTGCAACCACCACAGTTTCTTTTACCTCCATGCAACCACCCATGCAGCTCCTCCGTAGGCTTGTGCTGATGGTGTTCTTGCAATGCATGATCCACCCACTACACGTTATGCCATCACCGCACTGACTTTCGACTTAAGGTTTGCTGGCTCTCCACTGGCGGGCGAGACGCTTCCCTCAGTTCAACTCCAGTACTTCAGATGGCTGTCTTGCTACAGTCTCGCAATGCCCTCCTTTCAACTCTTTTTGGACGCATCCTCGCTTGTTGGACTCTCATCCCAGAGATAGCTCTCTAGAGTTGGTTCTGCTAGTCCTTCTTTGCTGTTTGTATTAAGTAGCTGCGACTGCCCTAGCATAAGGTCAGTTCCGATTTGAGAGCAGCTGTTTGAGTACTCTTCATTCTTGACTGTAGAGTTCTTGGTTTCTTCTTTGTCCCAGTCCTTTATCATATTTAAGGACGAATTGGGTGTTATTACCCCTTGTGATTGGGAGTTAAAGGCACCGTATTCCAAACTCTCATTCAAATCCCCAGGCAGGGAGTTTCTCCCTTTGAGGTCCTCCTTCATGTTACCACCCCTAGGGGCACTATCGGTTAGCAGCCTCACCTCCCTTGCCTCTTGGAACGGGTCTCTTTCTCCCACCCCACCACTCTGGGGAGAAGTGATGCCATCTAAAGCATTGTTACAGGACCTAGGCTACGGTCCCCTTGGATCCTCTCAAAAGAACATGGGGAGCAATAGGGCCACTACGAAGGATTCCACCAGGTTACAGTATGTAAGTAAATGGAGGTGTTTTTGTCACTGGTGTTTAGGGGGTGATCAAAACCCACTGCATCTCCTTCATCACACAATTAGTGGGAATTGGTGTGTGGTCTCGTGTTTAACCTATTTGGCAGCAATGGGTGCATATTAGAAAATCTAACTGCAGACGCTGTCATTAGCAAATCAAATAATTTGGAGAAATGTTACGGTCTCTATAGACAGCCTGCCGAGGAGAATACTGCACATCCAGTGGGACCTCAATGTGGTTCTGTTGGCGCTCATGTGAAAACTTTTTGAACAGCCCATTGTTGGTTGCTGTCACCCAGGCCTGCTGGATAAGTGAGCTTCAAGTGCCCCATACAGAACCACCTTCTATCTTTATATATAAAGCTTTATGTGTGTCTGTTTGTCCGGTTATAAAAATCCACACCGTTGAACCCACATCTACCAAATTTTGCTTGGATTCCCCATTTTTCTGGGGCAAGATTGTAGTCCGTTTGGATACACAAAATTTACTCTGTAGACACCCTTGTTTACTGATGCTCACTCTGATTCACTACACTAAGTGTCTGAAGCAAAATGTTCAATATGTTGGTTATTCCACTAAAATGTATTAATTACTACTGTATACAGTTAGAAAGTGTTTATTAAAGCATTTTAAAGGAAATACGTTATTTTAATCCACTCCAAATATGGGAAAAGGCAAGGTTAACGTTTACTTACGTTCACTCACGAGAAGAGAGCACAATCAATCTTTCTTGGACATTTTCTCAAATGTACTAAAGCCATTAAGTGACTGAAACATGCCACACAAAAAACAAACATCACTTGGAAAAGCTCCATCTGATGCAAATCGAAAATCAAAACTTCTGAAACGCAACAGCAGACAGCAGTACGACTTGCCGACCAGAGGACAAGGCAACTTTCCCCAAGGACAATTAGCTGCCAGAGCAAAGTGAAGCAAGACTTGCCAACAAGAGGACAAGAGCAAAATCCTCCAGGGCACATGAAACCACTTGATCAGGACATGGGCAACGCTGGGTACCCCAGCTAGTTATCTTCTACAGGGAAAAGGTGGTTCTCAGACGCACCCCAATTTACGACAAAAGGTGGTTTCTGCCTTCCACATCAATGAAAAACTAGCACTACCAATTTTGACAAATTCTCACTGTCTGCTACGTAGCAACAAAGCTGAATACACAACAAACTTGACTAAATAAACATTACTTGTTTTATTGAAACCCAAAATAAATGTTGATAAACAATACATTGATATTCTTAAGAGCCATTTTCCTTAATACTTAAGGCAGCGTAAATAAGTGAATTGTTTGTGTACACAAATGCATGTAATGCAGCAAAATATATGCAGTTGCAAGGTAATGTAGAAATACATACCATTTATTTAATGACTTATTCCAAAACACTAACCGCATACCTAACACAGTGCTAAAACGAGAACAAATATCAAAGCACACAAATGCATATTAAATACTGGCAAAACTGCCTTGTACATACAAATGCATTATACATCCATATAAAAGTGCTGAGTGAAAATGTGTCCTAAAAGTCAATGCGGAACCTTTTACCTCACCAAGGCAAATCGTATATGCCTGCCTAAAGTACAAAGATTATATCAGATTCTGGAAGTGTCAGGTGCCCTTCAGAAAACTGTGAAGTGCCACATGTTTGAAAAGGTGCCAAGTGCCATTTAAAAAAGTGTTACGTGCTAACTAGTTAAAATCATATTAAATCTCTGGCTACATTCCCTTTCTATTCATCATATAGCCAAGGGACTAGGTAGTTTACTTAAAGACCTTTTGGGCCACCCAGAATTTTCCCCATTTTTTTTTGTGGTGAAACGTGCTCCCCATGCCTTAGCCCCAGACCCAAACCAGGCGACTTCCCCAGGCCCATCATAGCGAAAATCCTGCGCCACCCCAACCGAGATAAAGTATTGCTCCTGGCGAGGGAGAAGAAGGAAATGAAACTAGGATCACAAATCATTTGTATTTTCCCTGACTTCTCACTCCCGGTGCAACATGAGCAGTGACAGTTTGGGGTCAAGAAAATGCGGCGGGAGCGCAACATACAATATGTTATGCTATTCCCTGCGCACCTATGATTCCAATTCTGTGGTAAACTCTGCTTCTTCACAGTCCCGAGTGAAGCCGTGAAGTTTATCGAAGCCCAGATTCCGATAAATTATCCTGTTGCTGATGCAGCTGAGGACAGTATACCCGACTGAATGTGCTCTTGCTCCCATGTTGCTTCTGTGCTCTCCGGATATCATATGTGTTTCCACTGCCTCAATTCTTCTTTTCGGTTAGGGATGTGACGTCCCTTGTTAAGCGTAAAGTGCTTATCGGCAATAGTCTGCCCCATTGCAGTTGCTTGTTGCAAGTTGGGGGAAGAAAACTCAATTTTCCCTGCCGGACCACAAGGGTGCTGGTTGGGGGGTGGCAGTGGGGGTGTTTGGGGGGAGAATACGGTTCTGGGCTAGAACACGTCTGGATTTGTGGTTATGTGCCAGTTATGCAATTCAATGGTGATGTGGGGAGAAAGCAGTAAAAGTATTGGCAATTTAGTGCTCAGATGGCACAATTTGTACTTGCACAGAAGTTTTAATTCTGAGGGAACAGATTGTACATCATATGGTAACACATAGGATATGGCACAACAATTAAGAGCAATGTGTTTGTCAGAACTAGAATGGGAGAGCGTATCGACACACTCCCCCCGAACCACAGAAGCCGAATGGATCCGACCCTCCCACGGTGGTTGGCACAAGTGCCTGATGTTTGAGTTAAAGGTAACCAGAAAAGAAAGAGGTTGAGGCACAAAAAGATTGGATGGGTGTGGGGGGTGTAGGGAAAGAACATGCATACATACTTAGACCACAACCTACTAACCTGACCTACCCTAAACCCTGTCTGCGCTCTATCCTCCTTCAATATCATGCCTTATCAGTCTTCATACCTTACACATTTTTCCAGCACCCCTACTGAACACATGACCTGTTTAAATGTGCTGAGACATCAGAGAAACACGAAGCAGTATGGAGCAAACCAGGGAGTCCTCTTCCCCCCCCCCCCCCCCCCATATGAATGTACAAGACTCCTGGCCTAAATAGGCAAAGCAAGCAAACATGAAATGTACACAAACATGAAACGTTAGCCCCATGGCTTCAGAGGCCCTTGATGATGTTATCTGGAAAGGGTTGTGTTTACTTATCGCACAAACCCCTTCCACATGCGGAACTCCCGCTTGTTATTCAAACGTGTTAAATGTTGGCCCAAAGCAACCCCATGTGTCCATTCTCCCTATTCAGTTCAAGGCTAAGAGACAATGCCTTCCAACACAACAATCGGATAAAGCGCGCATTTTCACTTAGCCTTCGGTCTTCCTGCAAGAAACCCATGCCAGAGATGAGCTATGCTGGAGTATCGCCCCCGCATGGGGGAGGAACACATAATTTACCTCCTACTCTTCGCAGTCCAGGGGTGTGATGATACTTATACATAAAAAAACAAAGATTTATGGAGAAAAAGATACACATTGACCTGGAGGGGGAAGGTACGTCGTGGTTCACTGTGTCCTAGAAGCAGTAAAACTATTACTGGCAAATACATATGGCCCCGATGTTGACTCCCCTAAGTTTTTTTTTTTTTTTTTATTTATTTATTTTTTTTTTTACATCATTGCGGGGATCCTTTCCGGATATTGTGGGTTACCTGTGGTGTGGGGAGGGGATATGAACCAAATTCTGGATCGTCCACTGGATAGTACCAGTGCGACGCCCAAGCCCCAGTCTAGAGCCGCCCGCTGACTGCTAGCTCACATACATTTGCTGGCCCTGGGTGATGCATGGCGCCTAACACATCCACAGGCGAGGGAATGCACCTTTTACTCTTCAGTGCATGATATGGCCTCCCGGATTGACATGCTCCTGGTCTCTAGCTCATATATGGGAAGAGTGCTTGACGTTGAGATAAAACCACACACATTACCTGACCACTCCCAGTTGACACTAACACTGGAAATGGACAGGCCGACCACGGCAGCGCGTGCCTGGCGATTTTAAATCAGAAGTATTAAAATATCTAGTTTTGGGTGGAGATCAAGTCCGACATTGAGACCTTCTTTGAATGCAATACTGCTGCCCACCTCCCTGGGTACCGGATGGCAGGCCTTCAAGGTGTACATCAGTGGCATGGCAATATCTAGGGAGGCTAGAATACTAAAAGGTATTAGGGGAGACCTGGAGCGATGTGAATCCACACCGAAGAACAGGTTGAGTTCTCTAGCTCTTCGGATCCCCTGGTGCTCGCTCAAATATAGACAGAACTGGAAAGATTTGGGGTGCATGCTCAGGGAAATCTGTATTCTTCCCACCCACAAGCAGCCAGAAGATACGGGGAAGGGGATAGACCTGGTAGGACATTGGCGGGGACAGAGATGGGGCAGGCTCAACTGGACTGCATACTGGATAAGCAGAGCCATTCCGGATGGACTGATATAGAGGTGGTCCAGACGTTCAGCAAATTCTACAGATCTTTATATATGGCGGAGCCGTTGCGGGGGGGGAACAGACCATACACTTGCTACTGGAAGATATTCTGTTGTCACGCCTTAATGACCAGACTAGAGAGGGACTTGAGGGCTCCATTTCACTAGAAGAAATGTTGGCGGTAGTTGTCAACTTGCCCAAGGGAATGGCTCCCGCCCCTGATGGCCCCACAGCAGAGTTTTATCAGGAATATGCGGTCATTGTGGCTCCCACCCTTCTTGGAGTTTGGGAAGAGTCGCTGTGTAACTCCCTACTGCCTGAGTCGCTTTGGGAAGCCATAGTTATGGTACTTCTGAAACCGGACAAGCCAAGCAATGAATGTGGTTCATATAGGCCCCTGTCGCTCATGAATTGCGATACCAAAATGTACGCTATGGTTCTGGCTAACCGCCTACTCCCGTTGATGCCTCATCTTATCCACTGTGACCAGGCCGGGTTTGTTCTTGGAAGATCCACAGTACTCAATATTAGGCGACTATTCGATATCATGGCTAGAATAGATCCAAAGGCTGACGCAGTGGCGGTCACTGTCGATGCTAAAAAAGCCCTCAATATTGTATCTCAGAAATATCTACTGGTGGTGCTGGGGAAGATAAGTATAGGACCATCCATGACACAATATATTAAATTATTATATACGCACCCACTAGCCAGGGTGCTAGTCAACTTGTGTTTATCTGAACAATTCCCCCAGGAAAGAGGCACCCGCCAGGCTTGCCCTTTCTCCCTGATCCTTTTTGTACTCTATCAAACTCGCGGCAGATTTTATCTGGGATCGCCATGGGGAGCACAGTGTCCGCTTGGCTGGCTCTCCCAAAATAATTTCATTGTACGCCGATGTTTTATGTTAGGGACCCCCATGTCAATCTAGACCCGATCCTGTACGATATCAAGAGAATCGGTGAATTCTCTGGCTTCACTATTAACTTTTCCAAGTCAGAGATTTTCCCGCTCATGAACAGCATGCCCAAACCCTGTGGCGCATTCCCCCCTCTGGTGGTCCCCAGACCATATTTAATATCTGGGAGTGGTAGTATCCAGAACATGCACCTCCCAACTGCCAGACCATTATGTGGCAGCTATAAACTATGTGGAAGATAGACTTAATCGATGGAATCCCCTCCCACTCTCTGCAATTACCCAAGTTATTGTACATGTTCATTAATGTCCCACTCTGGCCTGGGAAATCCTATTTCGCTAGGAATACATGGGCTATTTGCACAATTCCTCTGGCACTCCGCAGCAGTCCAGAAAAAATGGGTGGAGATGACCGTTCCCTATGAGAAAGGGGGCTTCTTAGCCCCTCACCTGGAATAATATTGGGTGGCCGCCCAGGCCCAGTTCACTACATACTTGTATACCCGGAAACAACTGTCGCCCCATGTGAAGTTAGAGAAACTGGCAGCGGGTCGTTTAGTTCTTAGGACATTGCTGCTGGACCGAGCTGCCATTACAACACTGTTGCTGCCACGATTTGAGTTTAGCGGGCAATATTTGCCTTTACAGGGACCGCCCGACCATACTATCGGTGTCTCCCAATGTGGAGATTCTCCGAACTTAGGCCTATGTGGGACGTACCAGTGAATTCAGTGGGGAAATCTATCACGCCCACTACATGGCACCCTGGTTATGCAGGTACCTGGGGGGAATTGCTTCAATATTACAGAATTCGAGCAGCAGTGGCTACCCTGTGGTCGGGATATCCCAATGAACCCCCACCTCTCCCCGCTCCACCCCCCCCTCCCCCCCACACACAACTGCAGAGCTAGTGTACATGGCAAACTCCTGCGCCTACAGACATATTCTCTCCACCCTTCATAAAATTGTGTTAAACAAAATGGTCCCCTTGGCCTCATATGCACGACTCCATTGGTCCTGAGAAATGGGTATGGAACTTATGGACGCCCAGTAGACACTCGTGTGGTCACACTAAGAGGGTCTCCCTTAGTTTCAGGTTCTCAAACTTGAGCAGAACCACCTCCGGTAACTCAAGACCTTCATTTTCACTTCTACTTTCTCTCTTCCTCTCCCCTGCTGATGCACCTGACTGCTCTGCACACTGGTCACCCTCAGAACTCGGGGCCCAGGCTCTTGCATGTCCGGTTGCCCTTGCACTGCCTCTGGGCTCCCCAGCACTTGATGGTCTGTATCGGCAACTGAAGAGTCTCTTCTCTCAGCACTTATGAGCCACCTGCTGGCTGCACTTTTGAGTTCACTGCACTTCCCCCTGCCCCTGGCACTTCTCCCCTTCGCTCTTCCCTGCACTTGTGTGATCTGAATGATACAAGGCCTAGTAAGATCGTTATTTTGTCACCCCTTGTTTCCCCCCCGCATTGTCTTGTCTCGCCTAGAAACACTTGTGCACAGGCGCGTTATAAATGCCATATCATATAATCTCATGCAATTTAAAATACTGAACAGATTATACTATACTCGCGCTACACTCAGCATGATGTTCCGATCCGAGGGCCATGTTTGCCCTAGATGCAGATCTGCCCAGGGTGAACACCTACATATGTTCTGGGGATGTGGCTACTTTAAAAGATTTCTGGGGCAACGTCTTATACACATTATCCAAGGTGGTGGAGGTCCTGCTGGAGTGTTCCCTGTTCAATGTACTGTTTGGTATTTGGTTGAATCATGCCGAGCAAAAGACATCGAGCGTTTGTAAATATGGGTTGCATGATGGCCAAAAGATGCATTCTGCTTAAATGGAAAGATATAAACTCTCCTAAAGTGCAGGAGTGGGTTGTTGCTCTTAACTGGTCTCATGAAAATGAGGAACTGTATGTGACTACATGCCCTTGACATCCAGACTCAGGGACGTTTGGACTGAGTTTGTGCTTATCTGGCTATTCGGACGGTCACAGATGAATAGGGCGTGAGCTTGACCACAACGAACAATAGACACTGCAACATCATTTGTGCTAATAACATTGACCGTGATTCTTGAATACTGTGATTATCTGTGTATAAATTGCGTAGTGTATTGATTCCATGTGAAATCTGTTGTACTCCCATCAAATTGCCAATAAAATAAAGGTTTAAAAAAAAAAGAACTTCCCAAGATTATGGATCAAAGGGTACTTTGGACAAAGACTAAAGGTATCGCTACGGTGAAAACCCTTATGCCTTACCATTCACTATGCTGGTTAGGTCTGATTGGGGTCCTAGTCCTAACTAAACATCCAAGTGGTCAAAGAGCTACGCTTTGTTTCCGAGTTCCTTGTACTCTGGTCACATTTTAAATTTTAGGCAGTCTGAGTTGCTTTTCATGTTATTTTAACTCGCTGTCCTATAAATCCATATTTCGAGTGACATTTTTAATTTGGAAATTTTCTTTCAGAGATCTTTAGTTGTCTATAGTTTACCCGTACTTGTTCACACTACAGCATCATTATTCAAAGCAAATCATTTTTAGATTGATAATATCGTCACAAACTTAAGACACCGTATCAGTGTGCGCCTGCTGAAAGTTTGAAGTCGTAATATCTGTTTATCCCTTAAAGGAAATATTGTGACAAAAGATTAAAGTTTACTTTTTCCGTTATGTCATTCTTGCAGCTTTTCATGTGCAGTTATGAAAAGTTTTTTTGCAAATGTTTCTCTCTTGGGCTTCTTTTTCTTCCAATACCCCCGGTAAAGCAGGTTCACTCCATATGGCTCCACCAATTCGATCTTTGGTTTTAAAAAGGCAGTTGCTAAATGTACTGTGTAATGTTAAGTATGTTTCATTTCTACACATGTATATGTACTATTTGTTGCTTTACAGTGTAAGCACTTGCCATAATAAAAACACTTCCATTACCAATTACCCAATTGTCTATTTTATTAAAGCTGTGTAGACTCTTATTAAGAACATTAGTGAACATAACACAGTTTAATTATGTATTTATGTACCTTGGTCGATCCGCTCACTCAAAAGGTAGATGGTGGGATGGGGTCAAGCCATATTGGTTTGGGTAAGGAGTGGTGAGGAGGGGGGCTGGTGGTGGAGGAGTGACCTACCCCACATAAAAAAAATGAGGTACAACACATTTGAAAAAAATGCAACTAGTTCAGGCTCAATTAAAATACTCGATTAGAATCCTTCATTATGCCAATGGATAAGATATCATCTTACAATTTGGTCCAATTAAACGGTTATAATACATCTTAAATAAGATAAATGTGTAAGAACCATGAACTGATAACGCATGTAATAAGTTCTACTTTAACAATATAAATACTTTCATGGAATATAAATGACCGAAAATGTGAAACCATCAATCAAAAGAATTGCATATTGAGTACAACAAAGAACTGAGTTAAAAGCATAACAAAAAGAGAGGACTCTGACAATGTTTCTAGGTGGACACGGTATGGAGCTACAGAGACCCTGGCAGGGTTGGGGGAGAGTGGGTGTACTACATTTTTAGAAAGACAATTGCTAGTATATGAGTTATTCCCAAGGCGTCTACCCTATCCACTTGCTCCTTTTGCCAGGTACCAGTCTGTAATTCAAGACCTGGTAGAGTTTTGAAGAAAGAACAACTCTGCATTAGAAGGGCAAACTGTCTGTGGGTATCGCCTTTGAGCCAACTAAAGGTACATATGACTACCCAGTCTGCAGGATGGAGTGTGAAAGACCTACTTGCGTATAAGGGTATGCAATGGCGTTGGCAGATGAGGGGTTTCAAGGTCAGCACAGTTATGTGCAGCTGCCTGCAGGAGACACCTGCCAAGACAGCGCTGCTTGACTTGGCAGCTGACAATTTATAACTGATACAAACCACAAGATCTGACAAGAAGTGTTACTCGGAAAAGCCAATCCCTTTGTCACATCCACACAATGACCCAGGTTCAGTCATTAATGCCCTTACTGTGTAAGTTGCAAAAGAGGCAGAACTCTAAAGGGAGGCTGGGGAGAAGGCCTAGTATGGGAGTTTGGAAACCAGCGTTGCAGTAAAAAGCGGAGTAAAGAATGACAGAGGGAGATGGGAGTGTAAGGAGGTTGAGACTTAAGAGAGGTGGATGGTAGAAAGGGGAAGGGAGTGTGAAGAAGGGTGAAAAGAAGGAAAAGGGGAGAGCAACATGAAGAGGGGAAAACTAAAGCAGGGGGAGGGCAAGATGGAAGGGGAGACACAAGGAAGAAGGTACTTGGAGGAGGAGAACAGTTTGAAAGGTACAGACAAAAGTGGTGTAGGAAGATGAGGGCCACCCATGGAGCAACGTTTTGGGAGAGGTACCGAGGAAGAAAATGGCGGTGGAGGAAAGAAGTGCAGAAGGTGGACCCTGAAAATAAAGCAAATACTGTGGAGGAAGGCATGTGTCAGTTAAGCATGCTAGCTAGCACCTGGTTGTACATCTTAACTTAATAGCTAGCCCATAGGAGATCTCAAATGTAGAGAGAGGTAGTGGAAAGGCGAGGAGGAGCGCAATACCCTGGGTAAACCAACTTGACAGTTGTTTGACCCTCAACACCAAGGTGAGTGGCGCCTCTCCGGTTTCTGGCCTTGCCGATGCATCACATCAGTTTCTGGCCCCTCAAAGGGCCCATATTTGTCTTCTAGCCTAGGAGGGACAAACTGTCTTTCTGTCCAGGAGAACAAACTAATCTTCATGCCTAGTAGGGCAGTGCGTCCTCAATCTTCGGAGGGCCAACCCATGTTCATATAGAAAAGTGCCAAGAGGAGCCAAAAAAAGTGTGTCCTGGAGCACTAGAGGGGGGCTAATTGAACTATTCACACTAAACAATGCAACCAGAGGTGAGTATTAGAATACAGAAAGTGAACACATGAATAAAGTCCCGTAGAAGAAAGGGTGCCTCCTCACGAGTGTTAGGAATGTTAGCAGAGGGAATGTTATGGGTGTGGAATGAGAACAGAGAACACTAGAAGAGAATGCAAGGCGGGCAAGTAGTACAGTGGTTGGTGTGAGGTTGAGGACAGTTTTTTTTTTTATTGTTTATTTCATAAAGATGAACTAAAAGGAAATGAAGTCACACATTCTTGCTGTGTCCTGGTAACCTTCCTTAAGAACTGCTGATGAGTTGCGGCAATGACAAAGCCTGCGCTGGCATGCACCTTTATTGTGCCCCCCGCCCACCATGGAGGAGACATTGCCATGGCTGAGCAGGTACAGGGTTAGTTGTTGAGTTGAAGAGCGACTCATTGGTACTCCTCAGGTCTGTATTGGGCAGTATGTGGGCTGTGCATGAGCCGATGAGGCCACAGGAAGCCCCCTAGCAGCATAGCCATGCATGCACGTGACGGAGCATGTGATCTAAGCATATGTTGTCCTGTGTTCCCAGTTGTTGCCTGGCAGTGTGAGACATAAGGAATTGACATGTCTGTTGCTTAGCTACATAACAAGCTGAAGGACTTCACTGTGGGCACTGCGCTCCGGATTGTGCCCCCCACCCCCACGAAGTGAAGGTACCAAAAGGGACATTTGAACACCTAAAGAAGGGAGCATGCTGTAGCACAATTGACTGACATGCCGTAGCACAATTGGCTAATGCTCTGAGATGATTTAACTAATTCAAAGATTATGGCAAACACACCCGGCACTGGGTTATTCATAGGTTATTAAATGGAAAGAAGGATTCAAGAACTATCTGTTGGCAGCATATGGTCCTAAGTATTCAAGTAAAGCGAAAGAGGCACTGTTCCATTGTCGAGGTCCAGCTGGACAGTAATTTATAAAGGCTACCTGAATCCATCGAGATAGGCAACACGATATATGCAGAGCCAAGATGGAAAAGCATTATGAGATGAAGGAGAATAACATTTTGACTTGCTATCCCTTTTGCATCAGACAAGACCTTGTGAGACCATTGAGGACAATGAATCAGCTATTTTCCATTCAAGGAACAAACCGCTAACCACAAGGTCCCCTCGACCAATGGAATCTAGTCTAGAAGCGGCTATTTCCCATTCGAGAAACGGACCTTCAACCTGGGGAAGCAAAAAGTTCCTCTCGTCGAATGGGAACTAGCCTATTCACAATGAAGCAGCTATTTCCCATTAGAGAAAGAGAACTCCTACCTCGGACAATCACAAGGTCTTGTATAATGGGAACTAGTTTGTTATGGAAAAAAAGAAACTGCCCACATTTTTGAAAGCATAGAAGCATCCTTTTCTGCAGCATGGAGTGCTCTATATCTGTAAAAGGTTATATTATCATAAATAAAAGGACTGTACAATCTAATATTTCCCACCAGAGACGACTTAACAAACTGGTGATGGGGGTGGGGTGGGGGGGGTAGAGAAAGGACAAACGTGTGCCTTTCCCATAACGAAAAGTTAGTTTTTTTAAGTGATATTTGCTATTTCCCATTAGAAAATTTATGGGATTTGACATTCTCAGTGTGAATAATCGAAAACCCATTGTTCTGCAGGACCTGATCACAAGGGAAGCAAAACGGTCCTTTACTCTAATGGGAACAAGCATTCTTGGTAAGAATAATCTACAATCCTTCATTATGATATAATATGGCATTTGTAACGCGCCTATACACAAGTTTCAAGACACGATGGGGCAAGGGTGGGGAAACAGAGGGAGGACAAAAACAACGATCTTACTAGACCTAGTGACATTGAGATCGCACAAGTGCAGAGGGGGAGGGGAGAACTGCCGGGGAGGAGAAGGATGGGCAAGTGCAGGACATAGAATCGATACAACAAATAATGCAGCCAAACAGGTGGCAAGTGCAGGGAAGGGGACTGCAGGGTTACAGATACAGACCACAAGTGCAGGGGGATGCCAAGAGGCAAAGCGGGTGTGCAACTGGACAGTCGGGGGACCTGGGCCAGAGTTCAGAGGGTAGCCAGGTGACCAGTGAAGTGTCAGACAGGAGATCAGCAAGGGAGAGGAAGAGAGAAGGCAGAAGCAAAGAGGATGGTCTTGAGGTGCTTCTGGAACCGGAGATGTTCTGCTCAAGTTTAATGGAGGCAGGGAGGCTGTTCCGGGGTGGGGGGGAGGGGTGTGCCAGCCTAAGAGAGAGATCTGCCCCAACTCGTTGCTTGGAGAAGCGACTGACCCTCAAGGAGTTTGGGATGGAGGAGCCAAGAGCTAGCTTGAGTAGGAAGATGCATCCAAAGAGAGTTGGCAGTATTGTGGACCCAGACCCTAGAAGGCTTTGTGGACCATGCAGAGGGTCTGGAACTTGATCCTTGTTGCCACTGGAAGGCAATGGATAGATTTCAGGGCTGGAGAGATATGATCCCTGGGTTTGAGGCCAAGGACAAGTCTTGCAGTCCTGTTTTGGTTGAGTTGTAGAGGACGGAGAGTAGAGGCAGGTAGATTTAGAAAGAGGCTGTTGGAGTAGTCCATCGTAGAGGGAACAAGAGCTCTGGAGACAGCTTCTGGGGGAAGGCGAGGAAAGGAAGAATACCTCTGAGGAGGTGCAGCTGGTAGTTTGACTTAGAGACGTCAGAGATGGGGCTGGTGCTGGAGTGCCCATGACAAAGATAGCCGCACTTCCTTAGTCTCAGCCGAGCGGGGAGATTGCAGACGTAGCTATTGGGCAACATATAACCCTCTGCCAAGCGGAAGAACCAGCTGTTGGGGTGAGCGTTGCATGGCCCGAGTCTAGTCACAGGAGAAGCTCTGGGGGTGACGGGAGGAGACCCGGTGGTCAAGAGGCAAAGGAGACTGGGATGTGGGCCACAGCCCAGGCACTTGTGACGATGCACAGACCGGGGTGGCCAGGGAGAGGGGGCAGCCTAGCCGAGCCCCACTGCAGCGAGCACGTGGACAGTGACCCGTGGAAGAGGGGGATCACCTCCCCTGCCTCTGGGAGGTGGGGGGGGGGGATTAGCCTCGTGGCGGCCGCCCTCACAGCGTGCCGAGCAGTGTAGTTAACACCCCAAGCCGGCGGAGCGGGATCCCAACGGTGCCGTGTGGAGGAGGGATGCAACGAGACCATAGACGGGCACCAGAGTGTGTGGCATGCCAGGGTGGGGCCTGTAGAGTGTGCAGAATCTTAGAGGAACCGTTGGCAGCCTCCGCCAATGCAACCCAGTGTAGACCAACAGGAGAGAAGAGCCGTGTGCAGGGGGAAATACGGCCACGGTGGACGTCGCTATCCATACGACCTCTGCTAATAAAGTGCTACGGCTAGCATCCGCGCACACTGGATGCGCGCCCTGCACTGCAGGGATCGGACTCCCAGCAGACCTGGTGAGTGTTGGGTAAGCAACCGCCTGACGGGCAGAGACTACGCCGCTGGGGGGTTGGAGGACCCCCTGCCCCGAGTGCAAAGCCACCCGGAGGGTGGCAGCGGACACACCGCAGGAGCCCAATAAAGGAGGAGTAGGGGAAACAAACCTGCACTGCCCGTGGTCACCACCTCAATGGGATCACCTAGCCGGGACGGCATAAAGGCAGGAAAGAACTTGGTGGGGTGAAAGGGCACAGGAAGAGTCGCAGGGCCCCTTGACACAGCAGTGGGGGACGCAAAGTGTGAGTAGACTTGAAGAAGGCTGCCGCCTTGATCACAGCCAGGCTGAGCAGTGCCGTGCCTGACTCGAAACTACCAGGGTGGCTCCAGCGTTCTGCAGGGGTGCAGCTTGCCCCTTCAGGATTCTGGCACAGGCACAGTGAGTCCCAGAAGCAGTGCGGAAGACTGGGTAGACCAGGGAAAACTCTTCCCCCCCCCCCCCCATTCCCCTCTCTGATCAGATGTAGAAAGTCGCTGTGAGCAGGAAAACGTGCCAGGCGGGCCTGTATGAGGAGAGTGTGATCTGGAACAGGAAGGAAGCGCCACAACTGACCCACTGTCACAAGAGGTGCAGTGGAGAGGACCACTAGAGCCCTCAACACCTGGTCTGGAGGAGCACCCGGGATAAGGAGCCACAGAGACGGGCCATAGTGGGCTAAGATAAGAGCAGGATGCCCCCTAGGCTTCAACCACCAACCAAATCGTGCACCACAGCCAGGAGGCGGACTACTCTCTGGGTGCATGAAAAGCTGTTGCCCCAGCAGCAACATAAACTAAGTATGGGTGAGAGGCCTGGGCTTACTCGGAGAACCCAAACAAAGACACCTGCTAGTAGTGGTGAGACCGTGACTTCCCGGAAGGTGACACCAGTGGAACAGAAGCCTGGTGGTGGGGCGGAGTGTGAACCGCGTGGCTAAAGGAAATAAAAAACAATCTCTCCTGACCTTTTCCCAGAAAGAAGGGTTAAACAAAGGCAGTGAAAGGATGTCCGAGCCCCAGACCAGTGCAGCGCAGGTGTACCCCCCATGGTTGGAGATGAGCCACCTGCCAGGTCCATTGGAGGGACCCACCAGGGTAGGTTTGTAATTGTGTCCGGCTGCCTGAGCACAACATTAGTCACATTTACTAACATCTACGGTGCCAACGTCTACGACCCGTTTCCTTTTTGTGGAGTCATTGGTGAAAACGTGCTTTGGGTTCCTCCACACTTGCATAGTATGGGCGGGGGATCTCAATATCATCCTGGACCCACAGAAAGATAGAACAGCTGGGGGGGACCGGCCATGATCTAAGGCAGCAGAGGAGGTATCGGGGGGGGGGGGGGGGGTGGCATGCAAGTGCTGGAATTGAGAGATGTGTGGAAGCTGCTGTGCCCGGAGCAGAGGGAGTACTCATTTCACTCAATGGTACAAGGGACCTCCTCGCGTCTGGACTTTATACTGGTCGATCCTGCACTGTTAAACTGGACGGCTGACTGCGTTCTTCTCCCCAGAACACTGTCTGATCGTTCACTGCTCCTTTGGTCGGTGTGCCCGGAGAGGGAGAGAGCACAGCGCCCCTTTTGGAGATCTAAATCCTCAGCGCTATCAGACTTGGTGTTTACGGGTGAGGTGCACAAACTGATTAAGTCATACTTCACTACGAACCTGGACTCATTGCCCGCGGTTATCACCGTCTGGGAGGCATTTAAGGTAGTGCTATGGGGTGGATGTCTGTCCCTGGAACTGGGTGTACTGAAAATATTCTGTAGGCAGTTTAAAGAGACGGAAGTCCACATCAAGGCACTCGAAGGGCAAGTAGATGAGGGAAGGGGACTTGGGCACTTGGTTAAACTACAAGAAGAGCTGGATAAATTCAACGACCTGGCGGAAAGAGAGGTTAAGTTCTTTGCACGCCCGGCTATGGCCTGGCGATATGGTGAGGAGGGGAGGCCAAGCAAACTGCTAGCATTGATGGTTCGCCAGGAGAAGGGAAGCATGGATATCGCAGCAATCCGGGAATCGGGGGGGAACAGTGGTGGAGAAACAGGCAGACAAAGCAGATATATTCTGTCAATATTATGAAAACCCTTTAGGCTTCAAAGGGGACGCTGCCTAGGGAAGAGCTAGAGGGGTACATTAGGGAGGCTGCCCTCCCAACTTTCAGTGTGGAGGTGCTGGATGCTCCCATCACAGTCGACGAGGTCCTCCGCGCGAATTGCGTCCTACCAACTTCTAAGGCGCCCAGCACAAATGGCAACACTGCCGAGTTCTGTAAGGAATGGGGGCCAGAGGTAGCGCCACATATGCTAAGTATGTGGGAGGAGGGGATGAGTACAGTGTCTTCCCCCAACAATGATGGAAGCTGTAATTACGTTCATCCTGAAGCTGGATAAGGACCCCTTAGCGTGCTTCTCATACCGCCCGATATCATTACTGAATTTAGATATAAAAATATTTGCCAAGATCCTGGCGGATCGACTCCTCCAGCATACATACCATATAATACACGTGGACAAATCAGGCTTTATACCCGGCAGGTCGACCTCCTCCAATCTGCGTAGGCTGTTTGCGATTCTGGAAGACAAAAAGGGGAAGATAATTAGTGCACACCTAGTAGTAATACATGAAGACTTAAATAGGTAACAATCAATCCAGCATATGGTCAGACTCGGGTTCAAACTCCCCCTTCTCCTCACCTGAGTCTTCCGAAGAGCTTTCCTTAAGTGTAGCTTCAGACTTCTTTGGGTTCTTCTTCTTCTTCTTGGGCTTGTCTTCCTTAAGTTTCCCACCTCTTCTGTCGTGTAAGTAAGGTCTGGCCCCTCCAGAGGCCACTGTGACAGAGTTGAGAACCTGCCCCTGGGGGCCCCCTAAGGGGGCCAGCCTCGCCCCAGGGAAAAAGCCGAAAGGCAGAAAAAACCCTGGATAAGGTAATATTCGGATGGATGGTAGTTCCAAAGACCAATTGTCCAGTGAGTGTAATTGTCCAATTTAGTGAGAAGGCTCAAAGATAATGTGCCATCCGGAATAGGCAGAAAGAATGAATAAACAGAAGAAACAAATACTTAAGTGGACAGAAAATGCTACAGAAATGCACCAAGGTAAAGCAACCTAAACAGAGTTAAAAAAAAAGGGGAAAACTAGAATTGTGCAAGAAGGAACGGTTTAGAAGCCGTGCATAAACAAAAGAAAGCTAGTATGCAAGGGCAGCTTGCGTACGAGACTAAAGAAAGGCTGCCGTGTTAAACCAGCAGTGAGTACAGAAGGGAAATGGCAAGCCACATGGATGTATAATGACAGAAAAAGGATGCAAGGGCTGCGAGTACAGTGGACAGAAATAAAGGCTGCAGGAGGGAGACGGCTAGCGCCGTGAAAGTATAGTGATAGGAAAGGAAGCAAGAGCTGCAAGCGCAGTGGATGGAAATGAAGCTGCAGAAGGGGAAAAACGGCGAGCGCCGTGAAAGCAAATAAAAAAGTGAAAGTAAGAAATAACAGCTGTAAGGAAAGACGGCCAGACGCCGTGTGAAAGGGACAGCTTGGAAACACAAGAATAACGTAGGGCTGAAAATGCACAGGCACGGGGAAAAGGAAAAAGGTGAAAGTGCAAGAGTAATCACTTAGAAAAGTCACGAGTACGAGCGAAGTAACGGGAGGGTACACAGATACAACGCACTGGAGGAGGGGGCGGAGCCGGAGGTTATAGGGCAAGCCCCCATGCTGGATGAGGACTAGAGCGTGGCTCTGAACAGGTTAACGCCTCCAGTAGTCCCAAAGCCTCCACCTGCTGGTCCTGACACATATGCTGGTTTAAGGTTTTTTATTAGGTGCGCGGGAGGAAAAAAGGCCTTGGCACAAAGCCTTAATCAGTAAAGAAAAAGGTAAGCGGACCCAAGTTTGTTTGCGATTCCTGCCCAGATCGACGCCCCCACCCCCCAGGTGCAGGCTGCGGCGGTGCTACTGGACATGGAGAAAGCTTTTGACTCTTTGGAGTGGGACTACCTGTTCGAGGTGCTACAGCAATTGGGTACCCCACCATACTACTTGTCGGCAGCAAAGCTGCTACGCGCATGATTGAATGCCTGGATCGGGGGTGTGAGGTTCAAGCCTTTCATGTTGGGGCAGGGGACCAGACAGGGCTGTCTGCTTTTGCCCCTGCTTTTCTCTGCGGCTATTGAGGTGATGGCAGCACGACTGTGGAGAAGGCATGGGACACGCGGCCTAGCAATGGGGGGGGTACCAGGGAATTTGTTTCATTATACGCTGATGATGCGATCCTATACCTCATAGATCTGTAAACTAACCTAGCTCCAGTGTCACAGGAGGTGCTGGGATTCGGGGAGGCCTCGAGCTTGAGGTCATACAAAGGGAAATCTAACTTGTTCCCATTAAACAAGAGAACCGGGAGGCCACCTAATGCGGAGGGATATAGATGGGAGCAACAAGCCGTTACATACCTGGGAGTGAGGGTCAGCAGAGACGCTTGAACACTGACGGACAATCGCCTACAATACTTGCAGACTCTGAAAGCAAAGGTAGCAAAGTGGTGCGAGCTCCCCCTTTTGCTGTTGGGTTGGATAGCAGTAGCTAAGATGTTGATGATCCCCAAACTGTTGTACATATTCCAGATTGTTCCATTGTAGCCTGGGGTGGGGTATTTCACTGATGTGAAGTCCCAACTGGTCAAACTTACCTTGCACCCATCAACTTGGACACACTAACCTTACCTTGGGACGGGGGGGCGTTGCTTCAGATGTGAAATTATACTTCTTGGCATCCCAGCTCTTCTTTGCCTCGAAATGGATGCTGGGGGCCCCGGCCTCACGCCATGTCTGCATAGAAAAATGCTCGGTGCGCCCGTTCTCTCTACAGTGGGTCCTGATGTCCCGAAGGGTGGCAGACAAATGTACGTTTGACCCAGTGGCATGCACGATCCACGTATGGAAGAGTTCTAGAAGATTGCTGGGGGATGTCCCCTTTGATCCAGGTATCCAGCTGTGGAATGTAGAAACGATTGCACCAACCTGTGATGAAGCCATTATTGGAGAGTGGCGGGGGGGGGGGGCAGGGTTAGCCCGAATGTAAGATATGTACCCGAATGGCTCCTTTGTCCCCCAGGAACTCTTCACGGAAAAGATGGGGGGGCGGTTCTCCAACGCAGGCTACATTATCTAAGAATGAGGGCTGTTTTCAGGGAATGGTTCCCAGCGATGCTGCCTACCACTCTGCTCTTGAGGTACATAATGAGTTCACCGGGCTGTAGAGGGGTGGTCTCGACATTATACTCGCTTATCCAACGAGACGCATCGCGAGAGCCCTTGATCTGTAAAAGGAAATGGGAGGAGGAGGCCGGAACTAACTTTACGGACGGGGATGTGCGTAACAAAGGGGGGACTATCAAACAATTTTCTTTGGGTCGCGGAGTGTCACGAGTTGGCGTAAACTAACCCCCATTACTTGACTTACCAATTAAAAACACTACACCGTGTGTACATGAGCCCAGCCCGTATTCACCGGTTTCGATAAATCCAGACCGGCCCGCTGACTTTTTGCACATGATATGGGCTTATACCAAACTCTGCTCGTTCTGGGAGGGGGTGGTGAATTGTTGCTCGGAGATTTCGGGGCATGCCATCCCCTGTGAGGTGTTAAGCTGCATGTTTGGCTGGGCCCCCAGACCTCCCTAGACCGCACCGGAAACTGATTGCGACCTGCATGATAATCGCTAGGAGATGCATACAATTGAAATGGACCAGCTTCGCCCCTCCAGTGTTAGAAATGTGGTTGAGGGACCTAAAAACATCTGGGGCCCCTTCACAGCTTCTCTATTAACCCGAGATCCCGCACCAAGAGAGGGAAGGGGCAGTGTCAAGGGAGACCGGCGCAGCGAACAAAACTAAGTACATGAACTGAACTCTGTTGGGGGTAGGGGAGGGTAGTCCCAGTCTGAGGGATAGCATTCAGGCATCAGGCCCGACAAAGACTCCAGAAGTGTAACAACCTGTCCTAATTGATTAACGTCTCACTGGCACGGGGTACGTCCCAATAAACTGTTATTGTACTACAGCTCTAATAATGTATGTCTTCTGTTGTTTTGCAATGTGGATCACCAATAAAACGTTTTAAAAAAAACGTCGGAGATGTGAGGAGAAATGGAGAATGTGGAGCCAGACTTTGAGTTTCTTAGCCTCACAGGTGGGAGCAGGAAGAAGGCCCAGAGTGGGCGGTCCGAGGGTGACAGGAAAGGAAGGTGAAGGTGTGTCGATGAGGAGGATCTCCATCTTGCTGGCATTAAGGCAGAGATCATTGGCGGCACACCACTCCTGGATTGCAGACAGACAATCCGGGACGAGCGAGGGAGAAGAGGCAGCTGAGAGGAGCCTGAAAGCGAGCTGTCATCTGCATAGCACTGAAAGTTGGAGCACAAAGCAGCAATACGGTGGGCGAGAGGTGCCAGGTATTGGTTGAACAGCCAGGGAGAAAGATTAGACCACCAGGGAACACCACAGGTAGTGAGTGAGAGAGAGGCGAGGAAGGACCCAAGTTGGACCTGGGAAGGTCGGTCAGAGAGGAAAGAGGTCAGCCAGGCCAGGGCCCGATTGTTATCACGGAGCCGGTTGACCAGGATGGCATGGATGACTGTATCAAAAGCAGAAGAGAGATCAAATAGGATGAGGACAGAGGGGTGGTTAGCAACAAGGTTAGAGAGCAGGTCTTCACAGATGTTCAGGAGAGCAGTTTCCGTGCTTCTGGCTGCTCTGAAGCCAGACTGATGTTCATGGAGACAACCAACCGATTCAGTGTGAAGATTAAGCTGCGAGATGGCCTGCTTTTCCAGGAGTTTGCCCAGGAAAGGAGTAATGGAGATCGGGCGATGGTTAGCCAGACAGGAAGGGTCAGCTGAGGGTTTCTTGAGAAGAGGGTGCACAAGAGAGTGCTTCAGGGGGGAAGGGAAGGTTCCAGTGGTGAACAAGTGGTTGCAGAAGTCAGCCAAGGCTGGAGCAAGGTTGTCAATGTGGTCCTTGATGGTTTTGTATGAGATTGGAAGAACCCGTTTTGACAAGACATTCATAGATGGGACGTGTCTAGAAACCTTGTTAGGGTTGAACAAAGGAAAGGAGGAGAAGGGGGAGTAGAGGGAGCCGCAGGAAGACCAGAGGTAGAGTAGAAAGTAAAGGAAGAAGGTAGTTAGGAAGAGAGGGTTGACCGGATATCCTGGGTTTTAGAGATAAAATATGAAATCAAGGCCGTCCAGAGGGCCTGGGAGGGGACAGCAGAGGTAGAGACTGCAGCATGATTGGCCAGCTCCTTGCAGATAAGTGTTTGGCTGAGTTATTAGATGCCACAGAGACGCATGCTTGGATGTGAACTCTCTTCTTACTGTGGAAAGAGAGTCTGTACTGCCTTTGTAGCAGGCTGTCACACCTGTGGAGTATCTCGCAACTCCTTCCTGACGACAGAAGCCAAATGAAGTTGACCCCTCCCACCTTGGTTGGCACGGGCTCCTGATTCTAGTATGCACAGGTAACCTCGAGGCAGCCAGTGGGGGGGGGGGGGGATTAGGGAGAAGTTGTGGATAGGTAGGGGGTGTTTAGGTAAATCGGGAAGAGGGTTAGAATTCTTGAGTTGGATAGGTATGGGGGTAAAGGGAAAAATCATGCACATCATGGGAGACAGTTGCGTAACATGAATTACATCCTGCCGCTTCTCCTAGCAGCAGTACAACATCCTTCTTAGGATATTGCTTCTAGAACCTGTATTGCACACCTTTCATTCCTAATCCAGCGACTAGCAAAAGCACATGTGTCATCAGGATAACCTTCTGGCAACAGCTGTAGCACACAACATGAAGAGGGACATGCAGCAGGAAATCACAGTGCACATTACATATATACAATGGCAACCCAACTGGTCTTTAGGACACCCCTTTTCTTGCCACCCGGCAAAGGTGATTTCCATGGAATACTCTCATGACTTGTAATGTGACTTGAACATGCCCCCCCCCCTTAGGAGTTGACAAGAGCAGACAGCCACGAACAATACATTGCATCCCTCACACTTCAGTTTGCATACACTAAACGTTCAGGAACTAAATCTCCGCTTTCCACGGCTTGCACAAATTAGAGTTCATGAGATGGTGTTACAGCGTAGCGCACGTGGCAGCAAACGAACACCCAGTGCCTCTGCGCTCCGCACTAATTAGCGTTCATGAAAGTAGTAGCTAGCGTTGAAACGCTTGACATTGGATTGATTCATAGTCTTCCCTAGAGCCCTTTAAGCCTCCCCAGACCACCCATGTGCCCTTAACCGAAGCCTTGTGGGGGCCCAACGGCACCTCCCCAGGCAACCCAGCTCCCACATTGAACGGTCATGCCGCCATCACCACACTGCTGCCTGTGCCTCCGTGAGGGATAGAGGGGAAGCGGAGTCTCCACCGACGCCATCCACCGTGTTCTGCCCTTCTCTTCACTACGGGGGCCCGGGTCCATCAGCTCCACAACCTGCTCTCCTTCGGCACATGTCTGCAACGCCAACAATCACCACCAACAATCAAAACCAAGCAGCACGGGCCAGGGAGGGGTTTAAATAGCATGTGAGGGCGTGCGCATGCGCAGTGTTTCCAAACCCCATGTCCTCATGGGAAATGTAGTCTTCTGGCTTTCTTAGCCCGTAGACAGGCCTGCCAAGCTCCCACCAAGCCCCTTTTCCTCAGACGGGTGTCAAGCCAGTTTGTCAGAGGATGCACAAGATGCCAGCTTTTTCCTCCCAGCTACCCAACATTTGCGTTTATGGGTGACTGAGTCGTACCAAGAGTTGCACTTGGGCTTCAAGCGGATTCTCATGACAGGGGCAAGTTCATCAAGAGTGTCAGAGATAGAAAAAAGGAGTTTGGAAAGGCCTGTGTCAGGATGTGAGTCAGCCAGAGCTTCATGAGGGGGAGAGAAAGTTGTTGCGAAAGCCTCAGCTGACAAACGCTTCATGGGTCGGATGACCGAGAAAGTTGGTGGCAGTGTAGGGATTAGCTTGGCCTAAGGGCTAGAGAGTGAGAGGAGAGGAGAAAGTGGTCACTCCAGGAGAGAGGAGTGGTGAGAGGGTTAGAGAGGGATGGGTACGAGGACATCAGAACATCCAGGGTATGTCCTGCAGAGTGAGTCGGGCCACAGGGAAGAATAGAGAGAGTCACAGAGGTTTGCGAAAGAGTCCACAGAAGGGACAGGAAGCATCCAGGTGGATGTTGAGGTCTCTGAGGAGGAGTTGAGTGGTCGAGGCCAGGAGGGAGGAGGAGAGGTCTGCCCACTCGGAGAGGAAGGAGGTTACCTGACCAGGTGGCCGGTAGGTGGTAGCCACAGTGAGAGGGGGACCAGGAGAGACAGCGAGAGCCTGCAGACCAGGCATTTAAAGGAGGAGTAGGCCTGCATAGGAACGATAGAGGCAGGAATCCACTCTGGGAAGATAAAGGCCACACCCACACTGGGATGGGTGGATCTGGGCGCGGAGAGTATCTTTTAGCCATCAGGGAGTGTCAAAACCCATGACAGATCTGGCCGTGAACAATGTCTTCAGTTCTTCCAGGAGACGGAAGATGTCAGAGGAGTGTTTGACAGCTGAGCGAGAGTCAAGAGTGGCAATTTGGAGAAGGTTGCCACCCTTGAAAGACCTGCGGGGAGGGGAACAGGTCAGAGGTACTCCATGCGGAAGTGTAGAAGGTACCTGAGGGTGGGCAGAGGAGGAAGGAGGAGAGGGCAAGGTAGCCAAGGAGGAGGATGAAGGTGCCTGAGAAGTGGCAGAGTAAGAAGGCAAGGAAGCTGGAGAAGGGATAGAAGGGACAGCAGTACCTGACCAGTAGATTATTCAGTTCCGGACCACTAGGGAGTGTTAGGATGGATTTCTGAACTCTGACCTGGTAGGCAGAGGTTCAGAAGGCCAGCCTAGTTTCTTGGAACAGGGTAACCGTCTGGACAAGCCAGACCAATCAAGGTAGCTATGGCGGCAGTCAAGACTAGGTCTCAGGAGGGGTGAGGGTAACTGAAAGACCTCAATGAGCACACAGAGCAAGGACACTTAAAAATTACTCCCAGACAGGTGTATATAAAAAATATGAACACATTTATTACAAGGCCTTTGTAACTTCAGCACACATTAAAAGAATCACAGCAATACTATCGGACCAACACAATCCTATCAATACAAAATACATACAAGACCAATGGGGTCTAAACGGTTAATGCACAAAATGGGTCCACAACCTAAAAGGGAAGGAAACAGGCAGTGCAAATAGTCTTTAGTCCCCTTCTACATCCAACACACTCCTAAGAGGCAGTCTGGACCCTAAGAAGAGTGGAGCCTAATGCTCAACAGTACATGCAAGCGCACGCGGTAGTTCCAATGGGCAAACATGGTCTCTTCAGCAGTGTGTAGCCGCTCAGAAAGGTGGGTGAGGCGATGAAGAATAGGTTCCCACTATTTGAGGAGGGTCTCCTCTTGAGGGCAGAGTCGATTCCAAGAGTTGGGAATAGTTCACACTAGCAGTGGAAAGGAGAGGGGCCCCCCAGGGGCCACTTGTGCGTAAAAAATGGGTGGAGGCGCTAGGGGCCACCGGCTAGGGTTGTGATTACTCACTGACCCCTGGAGCACTCCGGACCAAACTTCGACAGTCGAGTACACTTCACCTGCAGGTTCAAATGTGGCAATATGACTGCTCTGCGGCTTTCAGCGCCGAATATAATGCGATGATTCCCAAATGGGACAGTGGCGATTTCTCCACTCCTGGTGGATGGATCAGGCCAGTTTCACTGCAGCAGGCTTCAGGGGCAAAAGGGGCACAAATACAGTGCACCTGCAAAGATCTTCACCGCGGCTGGGCGACACAGTAACCGCGTATGCTCCGGTTCGGGCACACTCGTCTCACTTCAGACCTGGGAATGCCAAGTGTACGAAATTTGGTGTGAGGGTGCTGTGAACACAGCTAGCAGTATACCAGATTTCGAGGGCTTTCCCGAAATGACAGCAGAGACAGAGCAAAGGTCCTGCGTAAACTAGTCAGCCCACTGGTTGGCCCAGGGACACTTCAGAGAAGGCTTACTTGCAGGTTTTGATGAAAGTGCCGAGAATAGTTGGTCCCACTATTCCAATGGGTCGAAGCGTCTTCGCAGACCTTCTATGACGACCAGATGCAGAGGGACGACAGCAGGCTCAGGGTGCCAAACCTTCCAGCGGTTCCTCGACTCGGCTTCTTAGTTTCAGGATACTTAGATCCTATGATTCGTTCAGTGAGAACTCCAGAGATCGACATGGTATGGTTGTTTGGGGCCTCTTCTTATCCAGAATCTACTTCGCGCCAAAACA
The DNA here is from genome assembly GCF_040938575.1 of Ambystoma mexicanum. NCBI lineage: Eukaryota > Metazoa > Chordata > Amphibia > Caudata > Ambystomatidae > Ambystoma > Ambystoma mexicanum. Next base: position 905,869,348 of record NC_090939.1, read on the forward strand.
GAGGATCGAATGGGAGATCTGCTCACATACAAGCATACCATACGTGGACCAATCACGGACCACAGTGGTCCGAGACATTCACAGCACTCCAGACTGTCTGGCACCCAGGATGTGTATTGAGGACAGACACCCCAGCCCACATCCTGGAGGCTCACACACAAAGCATGCAGAAGCCCGCGAAAGCTTGGCGTTTTGCGGGAAAATGCATGACTAAATAAGGACTGCCCAGGTCAGCTCGATCTGGGGAAGGGGCAAGATGGCCAAAGGACAGGACAAAGAACCTCGTGGCATGGCCATTTTGGAGCCAGGCCACCTATTTGTGCCAAACGTGGTAATCGCGGTTTACCTGGAAGGAAAGGGTTCAAATTACATGACAAGATAAGCTGCCACCAGCCCTGTCTGTGACACATCTGCACATCTCTTAAGAAATCCTTCAAGAGTATCTAGGGCCTTTGGAAATGACTAAGAGACCCAAGTGTGCTGTACTGGAAGGTACATTGCACACTTGTTACATGTTGCAACATTGGAAAAGGACTAAGGGAAACAAAGTCTCCCAGTACTGTCTGTCTTAAGGGCATGTCAGTTTCCCCATAAAAAGTGAGTGAAAAAGCCCAGAGGAGTGCAGCAGAAGGCTGTGCTCCCCTGGCAAAGTCATACTATGGTGGTAAACGGCAGCAAGAAGTTGGGGGGTACACAACTGGAGGGAAAATTGCACATAAATGGAAATCCTTCCTAACAGGGAGCAATAAGGGTCCCTTCTCTAATGGGAACTAGCATTCACAGTGAATCTAAAACCCATTATTATGCAGGACCTGCCCAGTAGGGAGCAAAAGGGTCCTTTTCTCAAATGGGAACTAGCCTTCTCACAAAGAAGCAGCTATTTCCCATCTGAGAAATGGCCCTAGCAACCAAAGGTCTGTTCCTCCGATGGGAACTAGTATCAACCCAGCAGAGAAGGCTAGTTACCATTAAAGGAAAGGACCTAGCAATGATTCTTCACGTGTTTTACATGTTACACTCTTGCAACATACGTTTTACAGTTTTTTTGGATCTATTAGTTCACAACCCGTCACGTGAGAACTGACACACGCGCAAACGGTCGTCCCTCCGAGCGCAAGACATGAGTAGCCAGATCCACAAGAACTTTACAAGGCGACTCACCGTCATTTAGGCTGTGGAAGGTTGGTGACGTCTTCCCCGTGAGGTTGGGTCATCTGAGGATGCCTTGGCTGGCATTTGCCGATTATATTATATTGTTTGACAAAACTCAGAGGGGTCTGCATTAAAAGCTGAATTTATTCCATTTATACACACTAAGGAATACCATGGCTCAAATTGTAATCTCAGTGGGCAAAAAATCTAAACCAAAACTATGTGCTGGTCCCTGGGAGATCAAAGAGTGGAGCAGCTTCCTTCCATACACTATTTGGGTTATAATTTAACCAATACTGTCTCTAAAGAAATGTCAATCTATATGGAAAGAGAATCTTACTCCCCTTATATCACACATGAAGTGATTGCACTGGAAGCTGCAAATGTTCTATTGTCCCTATTCTCAAATTCTATCAGTTAAAAATGTAACCTATCTTAATGTATGGATTGGACATGTGTTTCCTGGATCTTGGCCCATATCTTAACTCATTACAAGGCTCCATATGGAAAAAGATTTGGGCATTGCTATGTCTGTTCCAAAGGTTAGGATTCGGCAAAAACTGTATTTAATCTCTTTACAGGTTAGGTATCAGTGGCGCCAGTTGTTAAATTATACCAAATTGCTGTCACCACCGCCTAATTCTCTTTATTTGGACCTACACAAAATGTCTAATGATTTTTCTGTTAAATCTGTAAATGTTTTTAAAAATAATGACTATCTTGTTGGATCACATTGACTCCACTGAAGACGAGCTAACCAAATTTCCGGAAATGGTCAAATCCAAACTATTCAGAGAGGATTGGAGGCTTACTTTTGAGGCACTTTCATCGTACTCCACCTACTCTGAATTCTCAAAATTTCTACAGAAAAAACATTCATTCTCGTATCTAAAATGCTTTACATGTAACAAACTGCATACCTCCTATCTGCGATTTAGGTTAAACCAGTTTCATACTAAAAGGACTAAAAACTGGAACCTCCAGGGCAATACGGATCTGGATATTGACTGTTGTTTTTGACAAGTCACAGGAGGGCTTGAAACTCTAATACATGGGATTTTGGACTGACAGGCCTTTGACACTTGGAGGAAAAAGGCCTTTTCAGAAGAAGTGTCAAGTTTTAATGGATTTTCTCAAAATCTTTGATGGTCTAGACAGATGTGGGGTGAGAATTTGTACTTGATTCCCACCCTTGGTGGTTTTTTAAAATGATATTGTTGATTGATGGATGATTATATATGTGTATTGTGTGTCGATTGTTTTATGTTTTTCGACAGGTGTGTAAGGTTTTCTGTAAACCATGGCACAATAAAACAAAAAATACATGCAAACCTCCTAATTTGCATATGCTTTACACTACATACATCGCCATAGAAATATGTTGAGCAATAAGAGTATGGCTTTAGTTTTATTCTCTCCATCCTGCATGCAAAGTCACAATAGCATCATGAGGTTTAATGAGAGCCCTGTAACCACCTATTTTGCGCTGTGACAAACCTGGATTTGGGCGCTATATCAAATTAAATAAACAACCCCCCCCCTTGGGGTTTTAAACCATAGTCATTATTTCCTAAAGCATGCATCATTTTGCACCCTTCTCATTTCTGATCCCCCCCCATTCACATTTCTTAAGAGACAGAAGTCCCTGCTAGTAGCATCGCTTCCGGCACATCAATGCCTAATGGCTCAAATTTTAATGCTCTGTTGACACATAGCAATGTGTTTGGCCCTCAGAAGAGCTACTTTGCTGTCTGCAGCTTCATGGGACATTGTCCAGGCAGAGGGACACCTCCCCATTTGGCACCCTCATTGACAATTGACATTCTCGCCCCTGTCATTAGGATATGCCTAAAACATGCCTCCAAGCATAACACCTGGTATGATTCCGATCCAGCCGCTCTGAAACGCAAGTGCAGAGTTGCTGAATGGAATTGGCAGACCTCGGGCTCATCCTCTGACAGACTGGCCTGTCACCTACTCCAAAGGAAGTATCGTAACTATCCACTCCAAAAGGAGGGCCCATGTCCAAGCCTGCATCTTTGGGGCAACAATGAATATGGCTGGACTCTTCAAAGTCAGCAAGGAGCTAGCCAATTCATCTGCAGTCTCCACCTCTTCTCTCCCTTCTCAGGCCCTCTGTACTGCACTGACCACCCATTTCATCATCAAAACTCGGGACATTCTGACCTTTCACTCCCCTTGCCCTTCCTCCACTCCTCCTATCCCCCTGCCTCCCTTAGCCTCTCTTCGACCCCCACCTACTTTCCCCTCCTTCTCACCCATCACAACGGCTGAGTCTCTAAAGTAGTCTTCTGTATGAAGGTCTCATCCAAACAGGTATTTCCCTGCTCCTCCAGAAGCATTAAGGAAAACATCTCCTCCCTTGCTCCAGCTCTTGCCGACTTCCTTATCCTCTGGCTCTTTTCCTTCCTCTAGCAAGCACTCGCTTGTGCACCCCCTCCTAAAAAAGCCTTCAGCCGACCCCTCAGGTCTGCCCAACTACCACCCTATCTCTACCACACCCTTCCTTGGGAAACTCCTGGAGAAGTTATTCTCCCCCCAACTGACCCAACACACTGAGCTCTTTGGCTGTATACATGACCATCAATCTGGATTCCAAACATCCAGAGTCACGGAAACTGCTCTCCTCAACCCCTGTGAAGAACTGCTCTCAAATCCTGACTTTAACTCTGCTGATGCTCTCATTCTCCTTGACCTCTCCTCCGCCTTTGACATGGTCAACCAATCTTTTCTCATAAAGCGGCTCTGTGATACCCTCGGTATCTCCGACCGGGCACTGAATTGGTTGACCTCCTTCCTCACTGATCGCCCCTCCCAGGTGCTCCTGGGCTCCTTCTCCTCCACCACCACTCTCTCTACATGTGGTGTTCCCCAGGGCTCCATCCTCTTGCCTTGACTTTTCAACATCTACCTTGCACCTTTTGCACACCTGATCGCTGCCTTCTCTCCTCGTTTCCAGTGTTACGCAGATGACCCACAACTCTTCTTCAAACTCCCTTCTTCCTCCTCTATCATCCCTGACTGCCTGTATGCTATTCAGTCCTGCAGCACCTCCAATGATCTCTATCTTAATGCAAGTAAGAACAAGATTCTTCCTATCGGGACACCTGTTCCCCATTTCCTTCCTCCATTCTGACCTCCTTCTATGGGCTCAACCCACTCTCCTTCCACTGATACCAGAAACCTTGGGGTCATCTTCAACTTCTCGCTCTTCTTTACTCCTCACATCCTGGACCTTGCCAAAAAGGCCCACTTTCAACTTTACCCCCTTAAAGGCATTCTCCCATTCCACCCCTTCCCCCTGTCATGATGCCTACCCCCAGGCATCCGGACCAAGCCCATCAGCCCCGGGAGCAGGCATCTAGACATTTAGTAAAACCTCAGCAGCCCCGGCTAGGGGCTATCTGGGTTCAGTCCTGGCGCCTAAGGCGCCAGGCTTATAGTCATTACTTACCTCAGGCAGACCATGCTGCAAATGACTCCAATCCAGCATGAAGACTGAAAGGGACTATTTTTCTACAGGGACTATTTTTTACTCGGGTGTGGTTCTAGGGACTTTTTACCTGGGACTACTTTTGAGGCTATTTAAACCACGCCCGACCAGCAACACACGCTTCGCGTTATTCTGCATCCAGCAGCGTAACGCTCACCGTGCCTGCATCCAGTCTTCTGCCACGCCCGCCTCGAATCCGGAGCTCCTAAAACAAAGAGGAAAGAAAGGGACATGGTTAGAAAACAAACTTATTTCTATTCCACACCTTATTCTGGATCCATCTCGTCTCCGGACCTGTAAAGGAACATCATTTCTGCACATGCTGCACCTCCAGCTGCAGTGCCGCGCCATACTCGTCAGTCTTCACAGCATCCTTCGGGTCGGCGCTGCCTCCATCATTTCTTCGCCGAACTTCGTCACCTAGGAGACAAAAGAAAACCACAAGGTGAGCCGAGGAAACCAACAAATATAATTCTTACCACCATAGACTTGCCTGATTTACCAACAGAGGCATCCTTTTGTGACTCTCCATATTTTCATGTGCCGCATCTTTAAAGAGAGACAAAACAACATGTTTTCCACGTGCAACAATTACCGGACAGCGCCGGGTAATACAGACTCTTACCTGAGCCTCACCAGTTGCCACAAGAGCATCTTTTCACGAGCCAGCTGCAAGACAAGAAAGGAAGGGGGAGAACAAGAGTGAACATTGGACATATTGAACTCTATGAACTTAATACTTACTGGTCCTCACCAGGAACCTCAGAGTCCATACTCTCCGGAACTCTCCCGAGCCTTCAAACCAGTGCAGTAACTGGAATCGACGCGCCCCTGCAAATCCACGCAGGATGGAGAGCTCATCTTTCAAGAATATAAGGTGAGATTGCTGTGAGGGCATTTCGGAGGTGATTAGTTGGGGAGGACTGTGGGGGTGCCATCACTTGAATCCACAAGTGGCTAAATCCATCTCTCCACTTGCAGGAGAATATTTCTACGGGTTAAGCAGACAAGATTAGGAGGGCAGATCCAGTCAGTCATCGCTGCACTAAGCATCACGTGGGTGGAGACCGCCGCTGTCCGGGTCCGACCGACGCCCCTGTGGGAGCCAGGTGAGCGTAACACCCCCCGATAAGCTCAATGTCTCTAAAGCTCTGGTCCTCTCAGGGCTGGATTACTGTAACAGCCTCTTCCTCAACCTGCCTCTTTCCTCCCTCTGCCCCCTTCAGCTAATCCAGAATAGGGCTGCGAGACGTATCCTTGACCTCAAGCCCAGTGACCTCATCTCTCCAGCGCTAACATCTCTCCACTGGTTCCCGGTTGCTGCAAGGATCAAATTCAAGACCCTTTGCATCATTCACAAGGCTGTCTGGGGCCTGGTACACACTAGTTGCAGCTTTCTCTTACTAAATACTCTCCTTCCAGATCCCTTCAATCTTCTCACTCCAACTCTCTGCTGGTCAAATGTGTCTCCAAGCACAGAGTTGGGGGCAGATCCCTCTCTTCAGCTGGCTTCCTCATATGGAACAGTCTCCCTATCTCTCTCCATCTGGAACTGGACCACCAAGTTCCGCAAACAACTCAAGCTTTCTGTTCTCCTCCTCCTTCCCTCTCCCCTCCCTTACTAACCAGCCACCCTGTCACCAAGATTGGTGGCCTGATCCCTTAAGAGTGCAATGGGGTCCTGGCCCCCTGCCCAATCGCCACCAGCATCTCCCCCCGCAATGCCCTCTGGGGCCCACACGCGCTGGTTGGGTGGATTGCCTTCACTCAGCACTTACCAGTTGGTCGTTACAACTTCCCCTTTGCTGGAACGTCTCTGTCCATGCACTAACCTGTTCCCTTCGAACAGGCACCTCTTGCACTCCTCCCCCACCCAATGGGGACCCTTATAGCACTTACCCGCATCCAACCCTCCTTTTTTTTTTTTCTCTTCACTGAACCTGCACGCTCTGAATGTCACAAGGCTTAGTAGGACCATTGTTTCTTTTTATTCATTATCAATCTTCAATGTTTATTTGCTCCATTGTTCCCTCCCCTTTTGCCTTGTGGCGCTTTGATACACTGTCTTGTTGTACAAGCACCTTATAAATAGCCAATACAATAAAAAGAAAAGTGAAGGTGCAGAACGGGAAATGTGTCCTGCTGCCAGGACAATGAGAGTGCTGAGCAGGAACACACTGCTGCTCTGCACCCTAATTTTCCTGCCAGCAGGACACGTTTCCCGTTCGGCACCCTAGTGTGTCCTGCTGCGAAATGTCCCAGTGTGGCTATTGAAAGAGCCACTGGAGGGGGATGGGGGGGGGGGGGGGGGAGCTGCCACTCTCCGCTCGGTACTGTGAGAAACCTAAAGGTGTCTCACCCGCTAGTCTCTGGGGGATCTGTTATCCAGGTGGCCAGGAAACGGCCATTGCTTTTGGATCCAGTTCCTGGTGGTGGACCAGTGCTGGTGGATCACCTGGATGAGTGGGAATGGGACAGCGGATGGTGAGATGCAGTATCTCTTCCCTGTAACACCTTTTCCTCATCCTACCAGGTAGGATACTTAGGAACTCGCCCCCACCCCCTTTCCCGACACTAACACTTTCTCACGGACGGCTCACGGACTGGGACTAAAGCTGAAGAAACCTGCATTGTGTGTTGGAGGTACCCCGGTCTGTCCTGCATCGATAACCAAGGCGGGGAGGAACGTTTGCCACTGTAGTACTGTCCTTGGCTCCTACCACAAAGCAGCGCCAGTAAAGACAGCACAGCCAGTGAGTCAGAGAGACTGATACCAGACCAGCCTGTGTTAAAACTGAGGTTGCAAGCGGCAACAATGTATGAAGAAATCTAAAAGGAACAGAGTGTGAAACGTATGTGATGAGCGAGGTGAATATAATTCAAAACCAGAGGAGTGACTGAACTTTGGAGGCCAAGAAAGATACTGTAGATAGTGGTCTGGCACCACGTGGGTGCTCATTTGAAGGTCTCTGTTAGGTAACCAACTGGTTGGCGACTGTGAAAAGGGAATTTTGATCGATGTGTTCCTGCAAAGGGTCCAGCTACACCCCATGCACATTCGAGTCTTTTGATAGTTTGATGCAAACTGAAATTGGTCCGAGTCCAGCCGAGGGAGACTAATTGTGTAAGAGGAAGGATATGAGCCCGGCTGAGGGGGATCCGGGGTGAACCATGAGTCACCTGAGAGAGAATATTCTCTAAACATTGTAAGAAGGGGAGATCTGAGCCCGGCTGAGTGGGATCCAATGTGAATCACCTGAATTAAGTGCTTATAAAATAGTCAAGCGACTTTAAAGTAAAGAGACTTTGGCACAGAAGGCCCTGATGCTGGTAATGGAACTGTATCCTCGTGCTGGAGAAACCAGAGTGTGTGCTTTGCTCGAGTCAAAAGCCTTGTCTCGTGCTGAAAACATGGGGAAGGGAGGCCAACGGCCTGAACACCCTGCCATACAATTTTGGTGTACACCTCTTTCTTTTTTCATGAACACTAGCCCACACTATTTGTATTTAGCAGTAAGGATTGTCAATATTCTTTTTTAGTATAGGCCCTTTTATTTTGACGAGACTCCATTAGGACTGCATTATTATTATTTGATGGTCGTAGCTTGCTCCCATCTGTAGATTTTAGGGTTAGATAGGTGTTAATCACATCCTTGTTGAAGCTCAATAAACACCATTGAACTGTTGTCACTTGTCTGTCTTACTGTTGATACCATGCCTTCCTTACAGTACACCACTGGGCGGAGGTCTGAATTGGGTTTATAACCATTACCGAACTAGGGCTTGTAAAGGATGGTACTTGATGGAGCAGTGAGGTGTCTATTAGTTGAGACAGTAACTGAAATTGGACACCGCAGACTCTCTACCCTGTTGCAGTTGCTTTGCGTAGGACTATATAGAGGTAGGATCAGGGTAGGGCATTGGGGTCTTGAGGACTTTGAAGTGGTAGATCGCACTGGATTAAAATCTGTGAGACCTGGTTATAAAGGTGTCTAGATGGGTGTTTATGGATCTGGAGTGTGTAACTGGGCTTTGTACCATATATGCGAACCCTCCCGATTTTTCAGTGAAAAATATTGATATTTTTCATGTTCTCCCAACTAAAATAATTATAGCCCAAATGCATTTCTATGGGAACATTTATGTCTCCAGATTTCTCTGACGAACTCTCCCTCCCACCTGACATGGAATATTGGCATGTATGTTGTACGGGTGGGGTTTTAACGTGACTGTTGGGGAGGTGGGCTTTGTAGATATGTTGTTGAAGGGTAACCCTAGAAGGGTTTGTGGGTGGGACTTAGAGAGGTTTTGGATGGTATCATCAGACTTAGTTGATGGATGGCTGGAGTCTGAGTGGAGCTGTGCTAAGTGATCGAGAAAGATCTTTATGGAGAGGGGCTTGGTGGGGTGTGTGGTGTTGTGACTCGGCAGGGAATATGCTGGCCCCAACACAGTAATCAAATCACACCACTGACACAGGTGACTAGGTAGCTTGCACTGCCATTTCCAGCGCTCATGCCTTTATTGTCCTGTAACGCTCACCTGATTCCCACGGAGGCGCAGGTCTGGCTTCGAGTGCTGATGCTTCTTCAATGGTGAAGCGCAGGACTCTGAAGATGGACAGGAAGGGCTCTCTACTCTGGCTTCCCCGGCTCGCAGGAATATTCCCCTGTGCGTGAAAAGGGAGTATTACCTACTGACTGAGTTATGCTCAAGCCTCCCACTCTCTTCCAACCCTCCACGATACCCTTCCACGATCCCCCGTGAAGTCTCACCTTAGGGTCTGAAAGGACGAGCTCTCCATCCTGCTTCTGACGCAGGGGCGCGTTGAACCCAGTTACTTCACTGGATTGAGGTTGGATGGGAGTTCAGGTAAGCTTGATTATACTGGTAAGGCGCTGTAAAAGTTCTGTTGCAAGTTCAAAAGTTCAAGCTTTAAATATTAATGTTCATTGTCTTTTTTCAGGTGATGAATGAAGATTCCTTTGGAGACTTCTTGCAACAAAGCGCTGATGTTGATGTCTTTTCCCCATAGGGGCCGGGGTTCGGAATGCCGGAGATATGGCGCCGACCCGAAGTGAAACGTGCAGTTCCAGTAAAGATCTGGTAAGTCCTAGATGAGCGCTCAGGTAATGTTTTTGCATTCGCTCATCTAATGTCTTTGTCTTTTTTCCCCATAGGGGCCGGGGTCCTTCTTGGAAGCAGCAAGACCCGAAATGAAATGGGAATGACCCAACAGGTAAGTCTTAGAAGGAAACTGAGCTTTTCCTATTCCCTTCCTTCTCTCACCTCTTATTCTTGTCTTTTTCTCTAGGCTCTGGGAAGTGGCTGTGTATCCGGATGATCGCTGCTGAAGATGGAGGAACCCAGGAAAGGTGAGTGAAATGCAGCGCTGCAGCGATCGTAACGAAATGCTTTTAAAAATGATGTCTTCCCTTTCAGGATCGTCGGTGATGTCTCCGTGGTGCAGATTAGCTGGTAGGTCTCTTGTCTCCCTTTGCAGGGGACCCAGGATGCTGACAGGCGTGGCTGAAGTCCAGATGCAGGAGCTGACACGGTGAGCGTCCAGCTGTAAGGAGCAGAACAACGCGAAGCGTGAGTTGCTGATCGGGTGTGGTTTAAATAGCTTTGGAAGAAGTTCCAAGTGTGTATCCTTCCCCCGACCAGGTATGTATCCTTCCCTGACCAGGTATGTATCCATCCCCGACCACACCCGGGTGGAAAGTAGTCCCACAGGTAAAGTAGTTCCTATTCAGGCCTCAAGAGGGCCTGGATGTGGCAGCATGGTCTGCATCAGGTAAGTGCACATTAAAACACTTGAACACATGTCTAGCTTTATGAGCCTGGCGCCTAAGGCGCCAGGACAGAGGTCCAACATGAGCCTGGCGCCAGGACTGCGTCCAAAGGGCCCCAGCTTGGGCCCGCTGGCACTCCCCTGGGGGAAATGATGCCTGCCTCTGGGGTTGCTGGGTCGGACCTGGCTCCTTGGAGGTAGGCATCATGACATGTTCCTCGCTCCTCCTCCATACACCATGTCAGGATCTAGCGTCATCAAACTTGTCACCTTGACAAGACCACATACCTCCCAAACTTCAATTACAAACCCATCAAATATAGTCTGTCCCTTTAACTCATAGTTGGGCAATATACGCCATGTAGGACAAATCCTCAGAACTTGGTTGAGGACGCTCTCGTAGGGAGTAGTGGGATGCCCACTCTCTAATAGCTGGGGAAGGACTCTCGACTGTTAACCCTTTCGGTAGGAGAGTGCTGTTCGGGGTTTGTAGCACCCTCTGATTTTGGGCAGGCACCTTCACACATGAGATGTTCTTTTGTTCTATTTTCTTCTTCCGGTGATTCCTCGGGCACTTGCCTGGCAGCTTGTCTCTACATTCGGGATGGACCCTCTGAAAATGGGATGCGTGCTGTGTCGTCGCAATCTCATTTTCTCGTGCTGCCGTAACCATGCCATGCTCATTCTCCACTATGGACCATGGATAGGAATCGTACAACAGCATCATCTTCTTGGAGGGGGAGAGGGGATTTTTTTCTTGACTAACACTGTATCTCCAGCATTGAGGTCATGTTGCTGTGCTTGTCGTACAACGCTTTCTTTTTCGTTATGAGTCTGCCGCATTCTTTCCATTTGGTTGTGATCAACTTTTGGGCTGTCCAACTCTGATCTAGGGGAAGTCCCACTTGGATTGGGACCCCAAACATTAGAGCTGCAGGACTTACTTGAGTTGAGTGCAGGGTCTGCCGGTACAAGCAAAGGAACTTGTATATCTCCGGTAGCCATGGTCGCTGCTGGTTCTTCGCTATCCGCAGATTATCGAAATCCCTCATTTATGACTCGTGAAGGGTGGTCCATTGTCACTCTTGATCTTGTTTGATATTCCATAAATGGGGAAGAGTTTCTCCGAAGCTGTTATCACGGATAGCAAATCCATAGACCTCCCTGGCTCTCTTTCCGGATAGCAACTAAACTCATCCACTGCCACCAGTAGGTAGGCTTGGTTCGCAACAGTGCAGAGGTCAACACTGACTGTGTCCCATCTCTTCTGGCATCTAAGCGGGTTTGCTAGTGGATCAGGTGGTGCTTGACGCTGGGAGGATTGACACGCTGCATATGCTCCTACTAGTGCCATTACTTTTTGTTGTATGTTCAGAAGCCTCACTCTGGACTTTAGGAACGCTTGCGTTTTCACTATGCCTTGATGTCCTTTATGTGCTAACCAGAGTGCTCCCTCTTCTAGTATTTCTGGCAGCACGATGCAGTGCCCTTTTAGTACCACACCTTCTGGTGACGTGGTTAGCTCATGGCGAATTTCAAATAGTCCCGGCAGTATGTCTTGGGCTGTTGCTGTGTGGTGAGCTAGGAGTGATAGGAAGTTCTTCCAGTCTCCCGATGTTATGGCTGCTCTCGCCAGTTGCAAACACTTGTCTTTCTCTGTTTCTTCGAGTATCTATGGAGTTTCATCGCTCTCAGCCGAGCACATGCCACCACATGACATATGTGTATCGTGGGTGCGTTTGCATTCAGTGGCCGTTGCTGGCCGTGGATGGCGTGACAAATAGTCTGCCGGGCTGTCTGCACCTGCTCGGTAGAGTAACTCAGTGTCAAATGGTTGGAGCTGCAGCATCCACCTCTCTAACCTGGGAGGTGGTTGGGGTTCCAATCTCTTTACAAGCAGTTTGTGGTCCATAAACACTTTCGCTGGGTGACCGATTAGGTATACATGAAAGTGTCTGCACCCCTGCAGTATTGACAACGCTTCCTTTTCTACGTGTGCATAACTTTGTTCAGTCTTGGTGAGGGGTCTGCTGGAAAATGCTATAGGGTGTGTTACCCTTGGCGTCAACCAGCAGTTCTGTACTTCTCACTGAGTTGAAAAAAGCCATTGTGGCTCCTGTCATTAGGGAGTTTTTGATCCTCTGTAACGCTCCTTCTTGCCTGCTGCTCCACGCCCATACTGCTTCTTTCAGTGTTTGATGTGATAAATCCTACGTATCCCTCACTAAAACCCTGCCTAAAGTCTCCTCCCAGGTGGCCAGGGGAAGGCAGAAGCCTCCTGATCCTGACCTTGCGGGTGGTGTAGTGCGGAAGGATCACCTGGGAGGAGACTATGCCCGGGGTGGTGAGGAGATCCTGTGGGATGAGACATGGGGCCTCATTCCGAGTGTGGCGGTCTGGAAACACTACAAGTCTGCCTGCATGGGCTGTTGCGCTCAGCAGGGTCAAACTTGCTGGGCACAACGGCCCTGCAGGCATTGCTTTCACAGAAGCAATGGCAGCATTGGCAACGGTGCCGGTACTTCCGTCTCCCCACTCCCCTAGAGTCCTATGGGACACCACTGGAATGGGGAGTTACTGAATCTGCCACCTGACTTCCCGCTCCCCCAAGACTTGTAATGTCCCAGTGGCACCGGGAAGTCAGGCGACAGATTCAGTGTTTCCAGGTCGGCAGCAATCTGCCGGTGGCACCGGCAGGTCACGGCCGACTTCGGAATGAGGGCCCATGGTATTTGTCCTTGAAAGGGAAGAACCTTTCAAATGTAATGGCCTATTGTCGGTATGATGTATCTGAACCACATATTAAGCCCATGGATGTGGGCAAATCTGGTGTCAAATCTTTCAAAATCCCAAGGAAGGAAAGACCATTTGAGATCTCTAAAGATAAAAAATCCCCCTTACTCCCAAAGGTACAGTAAAAGGGAATATGTAAATGTTGGCTTAAATAACCTGCTTTCCTCTTTACAAGTGAATTTGTGTGATTCACCTTGCATTTAGCCCATCTGTGCTAGTGAGCTATATCTTTGCATTCAGCCCATCTCTGTTATTCAACCATATCTTGCACTTAGCCCATTTGTCGGCCATGTCTCGCTTTTAGCCCCTCTGTGCTTGTGAGCCATATCTATGCATTTAGCTAATCTGTGTTATCCAGCCATATCTCGCATTCAGCCGATCTGTGCTAGTGAGCCATATCTTTGCTTTTAGCCGACTTGTTTTAGTTAGCCATATCTCTCATTGCATTTGTTTTATCAGAGCACTTGAGATAAGGCAAAATACGTTTTAAAAGAAACTGTTATTGCCACAGAGCTCACTGTTGCCCCATTACATCTGGAATTGGATATCAGCCCATTAGCAGGCTTGCTTGGTGTAAAACCAGTACATTATTGGCTCAGGTTATGGAGTTCGGATAATCTATGGAAATAAAGAGAAGCATTAAAACATCACCTGAGTCTAGAGGGGGGAAATGTATCCCATGGGTAGTATATGTGAAGGAGCAATTAATAGGATTGAATGAAGCTGCACTATGGACATTCCCCGACAACATAGATTAACCTGCTTTGGCCAGGATCAAGAGAACAATAACATTGCGAGACAAAGAGCTGATGCTGGCAATGGCAAGAAGTATCAAGCTGGGACCTGAGGGCAAATTAGACTTTGGTTTTGAACATTATCTTGACCATATACAACCGCCATATGTGAAATCCCTATATATGCGTTTTAGGATGGGAACGCTTCATTTAGCATCCTTTACTAAATCTTGGCAACAAGGCAGGTCGGGTATATGCCCATTATGTGGGAGGGCCTGGAAACTGTTATTCACTTCTTGTTTGTTTCTGGCCAATTGAAGGATCTAAGAATTCGATATTTGAGGTCACTTCTTAGGACAACTAGTTTTCAACCTACTGTTGAAGCAATGACATTTTGTATACTCTCTGGTGAACTAAATATTGTATTTGGAGTAGCCCGCTATATTCATAGGGCGTGGCTGCTCAGATTGGAGTTATTGAATAAGGATATGATTGATGGGAGTCAAAATATTTCTATAGATTCCAAGATGACCGCCACAACTTGAGGACGTGCAGCGGTCTGCTCCATGAGACCCGACTTCATAGAGAGCATCCGTCCTCCTGAATTCTCGCCCGATCGGGGTGACAACGGGTCGGGGGACCCTCCCTAAGCTTGCTACCAGGACCGATGGGCAGCTCTTCCGCAGACCAATAGCGGGGTGCCGCGACTGTAACACTGATAACGCTCCGGGCTGTGCATGGCAAGAGCGCAGCCTGCACAAGTGCACATCCGGCCCGGACTCACCCCATGGTGAGGGTCGCTTCCCGGGCTTATAGTGCCCCAGAAAGGGATTGAGGGGAGGCACTGGGCCGACAAAAGTACAGCAGGCGATCTCGGAGGTGGCAATGTCCAGGACGGCGCCTCCAAAGCAGCCCGCTTCAGAATCCTCAAGTGAATTCGCCATCTGAATCTCAGAATACAGAGAAAAAGGTATACACATATAAATATTTCTGATCTGGGCATTGCCACCCTCTCCCCGGTGGTGATAATGACATTAAACACAGCACTTTTTAAATCCACGCGGTGCAATTAGGGAAAAACATAGGGGGCCCTTTTTTGAATGCAGTAATTGAAGGCTGGCAGCATCCCACAGACCAGTGAAATCAGGATTGTGCCCTACAGAACCTAATTAGCGGCCAAACACTATTGAGCTCCAGAGCGCATTAGCTAATAAAATAACGACCCTACAGGCGAAAATCAACAACAAAAAAGAATCCCTCCTACTCTCCTCCAAGCCCAACAACATCACTGCCCCTTTGCCCTTGAACACTCTACTTCCCACCCCTTCTGAACAGCTGACTCCCTTCTTCAACTTTAAGAAAGTATCCATCTTAGAAGTTGAAAAAGTTATCCTCACTCTCAAACCGTCCAACTGTCATGGTGACCCCTGCCCAGCACAAATTATAAAGGATGCTGCACAGGCCCTCTCCCCATTCATAACTAAGCTTATAATGCTTCATTCTCCACTGGTACCATCCCTAACAACTTGAAACAGTTGTGGGTCCTCCCACTCCTAAAAAAACAAACTCTTGGCCCATCCATTCCCACGAACTACTGCCCCATTACCACAGTACCGTTCCTGCTTAAAATCCTAGGTAAGGTAGCGTACCTCCAAATCCAACAATATTTGGAATGTAGCCACCTCCTTGGAACACGGCAATCAGGTTTTAGACCTCAACACGGAACAGAAACGGCACTGATCGACCTTAAAGCACAAATAGACACCCTGAGAGACAATGACAATGGCAATGCAGCATTACTACTGTTGCTCGATCTCTCAGCGGCGTTTGACTTGGTTGATCACAAGATTCTCTGCCACCACCTGGACTCTGCCACCCACTTCTCACAAGAGGCCATAGGATGGATTCAATCTTTCCTTGATAATAGAACCATGCGTGTCTTCGCACCCTCCGCAGCTGCGGACCCTATATCTATTACCTGCGGTGTGCCCCTGGGCTCATGCGTTTCGCCCACACTGTACAACATTTTCACGAAGCCCTTTTTTGATCTAGATGGCCTGGGTATCACCTACACTAACTATGCAGATGATACACAGATCCTCATCCCGCTGACGGGAGATTACAACAAGGAATTGGCCTTCGTAAACAGAGTGTACCTCATCATCCAGGCATGGATGGCCTCTCATGGTCTATGCCTGAATGATGACAAAACGGAACTCCTCATCGTTGGCACCACAGCAAATCGCAACAAATTAGGCCAACGTTATTCCAACTTCATTATAGACAACAACAACATTACAGTAGCCAAGGAAGTCAAAACCCTTGGCTTCTATCTAGATTCCACTCTCACCTTCAAAAAACGAGTAAACTCCATGGCCTCAGCGACTGCCTACTCTTGTAAGCTAATTAGAGCAGCCAAGCCATTCCTTACACCCAACAACTGTGTCACTCTAGCAAGAGCATTGGTACTATCCAAATTGGATTATTGCAATGCCCTATATGTAGGGAGTAACAAATACATCACTAATATGGTCCAGATCTTGCAAAATAATGCATTGAGAGCAGCTCTTAACATTCCGAGGAAGCCCACATATCTGGCCTCAGAAGATCTAACAACTGGCTTTCCACCAAAGATAAAATCTTCCTTAAATCAGCTTCCCTGACGCATAAATGCCTACACCTGGCCACCCCACAATACCTTATCTCTAGATTCATGAGACAATCCACCAATCGCCCCTCCAGAACAGCCACTGCCAACCTACTGCGAGTGCCTACATTAAAATGCATGAAGACGGGTGGTAGGAGTTTGCCGGTCAAAGCTGCCCAAAACTGGAACTCACTCCCACCCACTTTAAGGGAAGAAATGCCCTACCTTCACTTCAGATCCAACTTAACCCAGTGGATTAAGGAACATGACATCTAACTCCTCACTACTCCCCGTTCTCACTACTGACCCCTATTTCTGTATATAATTATCTGATGCTTCCTGCCTCCACATGTTCATTTGTATGATAATTTTTAGCACTGTCTATTAATGTATTGTAATGTAATGCACAGCAATGTAACCTAAACTGAACACTCCTCTTTATGCTTTCTGTGCCCTAATACCCCTGGGTCTGGTTCGCGTTATAAATAAATAAAAAAGCAAACAAACAAACAAATGGGGCCTGGTGCAAAGAGGACAGGCTCAAAACAGAATCATCGTCCCGGAGAAATATAGTTCCAGTCGGCTTCAAGTTGATATCGCTGATACAATATAAGACTTCACAGCCAAGTCCAGGTGCGCAGAAGCCCGGCCAACTGAAAAACGGACAGAAGGCTCAATTTTAATAACATAATATGCCGATGGGAAAAAGAAAATTACCCTAGCAGGTCCCTCTTCAGACTCCCAGACTAACCCAAACCTGTTAAAAAAAAATTGTGGGCACAGGGCCAGGCTACAACTGTAGCAAGAAAAGTAGTGACACCCACCCCTGATGAGGAGCCCAGCTGTCTGGATTTAGGGATGACGGCATCTTAAGAAGATTTCACAGTGACCTTTCAAGAGTTTTGGAACACATTTTCTGCCTCGTTTCAACAAGTTTTCTACCTTAACAGCTGAAATTAGACAATTGCTCTCTGACTTCAGCAAGGACATTGTGTCCCTCGGGGAACGTGTAGATAAAAAAGAGAAGGCTATACAGTATACAGGAACTAACTCAGGAGACCAAACAAGTAGACTCAGCAGTGAAAGATCTCTCCAGGTTAACACATAACATGGAGATACAATGTGAAGCTCTAGAAAACAGATCACGTCAATCTAATATACACATAAGAAAGCTACGAGAATCCATCAACGATGTGGATCTCAGACACAGTAGCTCACATCTTCACAGACTTAATGGCAGGAGATGAAAATGCTGTGGTCTCGGTAGATCGCCTTCATAGAACCGGTCCTAAAAGAACTGACCCGGGGGACGGCCCACAGGATGTCCTGGCAGCATGTTCCTCATACCCACAAAAAGAGCAGATATTGAAGAAAGCACGGGAATCGTCCACAATTTCCTATAGCGTGTCTGAGATCCAACATTTTCAAGATCTCTCGCAGATTACATTGCAAAAATGGCAGGCAATGAAGCCGGTAGTCGGGACACTTCAAACAAGAGGAATCAAGGACAAATGGACGTTTCCCTTCGGCCTGATGTTCTCCTTAGATGGCAGAAAATATAGGATAGCATCGCGTGAAGCAGGCATGGACCTACTCCAAATTGAAGATCGGGATGTGGATGGCTCGACGGAGAATGAGGACACGCGAACAGCGCAACAACCCAAACCATGGGAATAGTCAACAGTAACTCGTCGTGGAAGGAGGAATAGGACAAAACAACAAGAAGATTGGAAATCCAGACTTAGAGGCCCTATCTCCAAACCTCCACCAGAATAGGGGGCTATCAACTTGGGATGTGCTCAGGGGCGTTGCTAGTGTGGGGGCTGAGGGGGCTATAGCCCCAGATCTTTTGGTTGTAGCCTCGGATAGAAGCTCAGGGGTTACAACCAAAAAGTCTAGCTAGCCCCCAGTCCCGACAGTCCCAGAATTAGCATAGCCCTGGATCTTTTCCAGACCTAGCAACGCCCCTGGATGTGCTTGCGCAGAAGGAACAAGGACGGTTACAAGGACTACCAAGAGTCAGGTAATTGGTGCACACCATCTTGGAATTTTATCTGTTCAGGTAACAAATGAGGGCACTAGGTTGCCCTGCACGTTGCCTTGGGGATATAGGTGACTCGCTGCTGGGGTCATGTATCCCGGTAATGGTTAGTATCCGTGGCTCACACCATGGGACTTTGTTTGGGAAGGTTTTGGGGAAAGTTGGGGGGAGGGTGGGAATTACTGGGGAGGGGGAAGCACCCGACAGGTGGGTTTGAGGGTCTACTGTATGGTATTTTGGTTCAACCATGAAGAATGCCAGATGTTACTGCTCTCCAGAGGGTATTATTTTAATCTGTATGTATTAGTCAATAATATTCAAGTGTTTAATGCTTAATATACGGGGCTTGAATGCCCCAGCAAAACGCAGGAAGCTAGAGGCACTCATGGGGCGTTACCAACCGGATTTGGTGGTGCTCCCAAGAGACACACATACGTCTTGCGGATAGAATTAAGCTCCGCCTGCGACGATAGCCGGTGGTGATACAAACGTAGAGGGGAAGGTGGCTGGGGCGCTGATGGCAATAAGAACAGCTCCACACATTAAGGTGTTTCGAATGAAGATACATAAGGAGCGGCAATATGTTTTTGTTGCAATGAGCATAGGCCTTATGAAGGTGACAGTGGCTTCAATATATGTACCAAACACTGGTCGGGAAGGCTTTCTTAAATCAACGATCACATTATTGAAGTCTTTTTGGAGGGGGAAATAATCTTGATGGGGGATTTAAACTTAGCATTGAACCCGACTCTGGGCCGCAGTGCGGCAACCTACTCCCTGCAATTAACACCATCCAAGACCTTAAAACAAACTTTTACAAACTTAACATTGGTAGATGTCTGGCCATCAATTCTCGGGCAGGACAGAGGATACGATTTTTACTCACAGGTCCACCGGGCCTTTTCCCGAATTGACTATATTTGGGTCTCAAAGCCATTTCTGGGGTTGGTCACACACATTTCTAGCCTAGAGATATCTCTTTCAGATCATGCGCCTCTTATCTTAGACTTGCAAATGGCTGGGGCTATTCAGAGGGTGTGGGCTTAGAGGTACCCTTTTGAACTCTTGGGCGATGCAATAGTGGAAAAGAAAATAGAAGGTAAAATAATAGTTTTTTTTAGCTCTACCCACAATTAGACCCCTCTGCAAATGTAAAGTGGGATGTGTTTAAAGCGATGCTTCGTGGAGCATTCATAGCAAAGGCAGCATATAGACGCAGACAAAAAATTGCTTTAGAGACGGAACTGGAGTTGGAGTTAAAACAAATAATGGGGAAAAGGAAACTAATACCGGTCCCTCTATCCAAAGCCTATATAGAACTGTGGCTGGCAAATAAAACTGACTCCGAACAAGAAAAGCTGAAAAGACTTTATTATATCTGTTATGCTCACCTGTCTCTGTGGGGGCGTGGGCGCTGTCTGGTCTGTTCTGGGCCTGTGTTTCTTCACACTGGTTCACTGGTCTGACGGTGGTGGTGCAGGATTTTTGGCTCCGCTCCTAAGGGAACAGGGAAAGGAGATTTGGTTTGTTTTCCTTCCGTTATTAATGTTCTTTTGTCTTTTTCCTTAGGTGAAGTCGCGGCTGGACTAGCAGTGAATGGTGCGGCGCCAGAGCAACAGGGAGGTGTGCTAAAGACAGAAGCCGTGGTAAAGACAGAAGCCGTGGTGAGCTGAGCTGAACACTGGAGCCGCGGTTGCAGGTGCGTGGATTTGCACGTGCGCGCGAGAGTAGTGCAAGCGCGGCACACGTCTTTGAAGCTCAGAGCTCTAACCTTTCTCTTCTTCTTTTTCTTTCAGCGGTGCGATGGAGATCCGAAGCAGATGGTTGCCGTGCTCATCGTGTCTGGGTAAATTACTGGTTTCTCGTTCTCTCCCTTGCAGGATGCAGGCTGAGGTCGTGGTGAGCGTCACATTGCTAAAAGCAAAGTAACGCGAAGCACGGGCTGATGCCAGGATGATGCTTATATAGGCAGGCTTGTAGCCACGCCTCCATCAAGACGGCCACGCCCAGTCACACCTAGTGCACCTGCTAATGTGCCCAGATGCTGCTTCACAAGAACAGCCACACCCAGCCCCGCCTAGTACACGTGCAGATGGATGTTAACTCACACCTGACTCCCATATTTAACCTCTTTTTATGGTGGGCGTGGTCCACCTGGCTTTTCTGAGCGTCCCATGAGAACGAAGGGTGGTGGTTCTGTGGGATTGCCCCAAGGTCCCCACCACACGGGGATGACTGGGCACGTATGCCCTTGAGCAGCCAACTGTGACCATATCTCAGACAAAAATATTATGTTAAAGCTAACAGGGCAGATCGCTTACTAGCCAGACAATGGCACCAAAAAGTGGCTTCTCAAATTATTCAATCCATCCAAACCCCCTCTGGGGAATTAATCACGGAAACACCTCAAATTATCTCACAATTTCACACTTTCTACTCTGATCTATATCTGTCTGAATGCCCAGATCAGGGAGAGCAGACAGCAGATTGACCTTCCCCAAATCACAACCGAAGATCGGGAAAGCCTAGAAAGGGACATCACTCTGGAAGAAATACTTAGGGTAATAAATTCTCTACCCCTGAATAAATCTCCTGGCCCAAAAGGCTTTACCGCCCAATTTTATAAAAATTATCAGAGGGTACTGACCCCGATATTAGTAAATTTGTACAACTCGTTCATAAAATATGGGCATATCTCATCCACAGTGGAAGAGGCAAAAATTGTTATTTTTCCAAAACCTGGGAAAGACCCTACTAGATGAGGATCCAAAGTCCTATAACACTTATAAATATTGATGCAAAAATGTATTCTAAAATACTGGCTAATAGGCTCAAAAACCTTCTCCCCGCAATCATGCATCCAGATCAATCCGATTTTATAAAGTATAGGCAGACCCTTGACAAAAAAGCTTTTGACCGTGCCGAGTGGGGGCTTCTCTTTGAAACGTTATTGAAGATGAGGTTTGGACCAAACTTTGTTGGGAAAATAAAAGCAAACTATATAAAACCAATGGCCCGCCTTCAGATCAATGGTCAACTCTCTCTACCCATCATTCTTCAAAGAGGGACTAAACAGGGAGGGCCGATGTCACTGCTGCTCTTCGCCATTTGTTTGGAGCCGTTTTTAGCTAAGGTTCGCCAAATTAATGATCTAGTAGGGATGAGCTTTGGTGGGTTACTGCATAAAATTATGGCATAGGCAGACGATATTTTGATGTTTATAACAGACCCAGCAAGAACTTTGACCTTAGTTGAACGAGAACTAAACAATTATGGTTCGGTAGCAGGTCTCAAGATCAACCATGGTGAATCAGAAATACTAAACCTTTCTCTGTTTTTGGAGGAAGTACAGCTACTACGTAAACAAACAACATTTTGGCTGGGCACAGGATAGCATTAACCCTTTAACTGGGTATTTCCCCCTGTGCCAAGGCCTTTTTTGGTGATTTCGGTATGTGGCCATTCAAAGCCTTGTAACTTTTTTGTTACATGAGATATCTCTGCCAAATTTGGCTCCTTTTTCCCCCCCACATTTAGGTGGCCGTAACGCCACCCAGGTTGCTGTAGGGGGGTGAGAGAAAATAACCAAAAAGGGTGAAAATTTTGTGTTTTTTCAAAAAATGCGAATAAAATGATGTACAAAGAAGCCTGTGGTTTTTTTTCCTTGTAAGAGCTAGGAACAAATGGGTTGCTGTGCTGAAGTCCCCAATTTTCTGGCTTTCAAGAACAGGTTGAGTGGAAACGAAAAAACATTATTTTGATGTGGTTATCAACCGTTTTGTGAGAGGTAGGCAATTTTGGCCAATTGGACATGCATGGACGGAATGGAAGAAAAGGGTAGGAAAGCCAAATTGGAGGACAGAAAGCCATATATTTCTGAAAAGTAGACAAAATTCCAAGTTTAGAAAGGGGTGATTTGCGTAGGTCGGGCAACAACTAGGTAGGGGAAAATGCCATAGATTGGCGGAAAAGCGGGAAAATGACAGAAAAAAAAGGTGTGTTGGACATGGTTGGCTTGGTACGGCAATGGCTTCTATGAATTTTGAGAAAAGCAATTCTCCGCTACATTCCCCCGACTCTTGCAGTTAGGAAAGCACACATTTTTTGTAGTGTTTTACAAAACAAGCAATACCACAAGCCAAACACTGAGCCATGGTACACAGGAGTTTTATGCTCACGGCTTGAACAGACGCACTTAGCATGTGTAAATCGGGGAAAACCAATGTGGTGAGGAATGGCAAGCATACATTTTCTGCAAGAGCCCAGGCAGACCTTTTCAAGGGTAGGTGACTTGTGCAGGTTACAAAAGTGTATGGTGCCTAAAGCAGCAACTAAACGTAGGTCACATTTGGGAAATTAAAGGGTTGTGTGACCAAGGGCACCAGCAAGTAGGTTAAAATGTTATGAAAACCACACAAACACAACAAATGTTATACCTTCCCGCGTTCCCACAGGTGGCCCAATGAAAACCGTACCTCACGTGTGAGTGTACCTACCTGGGCGCCAAGGGAAAGCCTAAAACACAAGTAACCCCAAGTCTGTTTTCACACCTGAATTTCACACTCTGCAGACGGGCACACCATACAGATATGGGCCTCGGGTGTCCAAGCCACCAAGGAAAACAGGGAACCCCATGCATTTCCGAAAAGAGGACACCCGGGGGAATCCGCAGAGATATGATTTGTGCAAATCGGCACAGAATTTATTACCCAGAAGCCCCGGCAAAGTCTGAAATGTGCCGAAAAAACACATATTTTTCACTTTGTCAGGGGTTCTGGGTAAAACATTCTGGTCCGCTTCGCGCAAGTTGGACCTCTGTGGATTCCTACTGGTGCCCTCTTTTCAGAAATGCATGGGGTTCCCAGTTTTCCTTGCTGGCTTGAACACCCTATGCCCAAATCTGTAGGTTATCTCCCCAAAGCCTTTTGTGGTTACCAGTGGGTTAGCCTTTTCCCTTTGCGGCTAGATTGGTGAACCCACACATGTGAGGTACCGTTTTCATTGGGACACCTGTGGGGACGCGGGAAGGTATGACATCTGTTGTTGGTGGTGTATTTTGGTGGTTGAGCAGAGTGAAATGTCTGGAAATTGTGTTTTTTACCCCCAAATTTGGACTTTGCCGGGGGTTCTGGGTAGTAGATTCTGGGCCGATTTGCGCAAGCCAGACCTCTGTGGATTCCCACGGGTGTCCTCTTTTCAGAAATGCATGGGGTTCCCTGTTTTCCTTGCTGACTTCGACACACTAGGCCCAAATCTGTAGGTTGCCCACATGAACAAAATGGGCCGATCCGTGACCAGCAATGCGTCAAAAATGGTGTGTTTGGAAATGGGAGAATCTCCCCTTTCCAATGACACAATTTTTTCAAAAATCCATGGTGGGTGGCCTAGTGGGCCCCAGGGCCCCAAACCCCCTCCCCTCGTTTTTTTTTTTCATTCTTTTTTTTTCATCATCACCCCTGGGGGCAGATGCTCACTGCCCCCAGGGGTCTCCTGTGCTGTTGCGCCATGCTTTGGGGGCTTCGGGGAGAGGGGGCCGCTTACCTAGTAAGCAGCCCCGCTCCCACAACAGATCCCTGGTGGTCTAGTGGCCATTGCTGGCCACAAATCGAGCTCTACGCCGATCCGTGACCAGCAATGCTGTCGCACAAGGTATCGCTGGAAAGGGGTGAATCTCTGGAAAGGGGAGAATCTCCCCTTTCCAACGATACCTGCCTCGATCTCCGGCTTGAAATACAGCCGGAGATCGAGGCAGAGTAAGGTGAACACTCACCTTCTGTTTTCACCACGGCAGCCGAAAATGGCTGCCGCTGTGAATTTACTTTCAATTTCATGTCGGCATGCGTCACGCACGCCAACGTGAAATTGAAGGTAATCCAACACCCGGGCAGTGAAGGGGGATCTCCCCCTCACATAGCCCGGGGGATAGATTACAGTTGTGTGCAATCCCTGCTTTGCAGGGATCGCACCAAACAGAGTGCCTGAAAGGACGAGCTATCTCGTCCTTGGCAACAGGCAGGTAATCCCAAGGATGAGATAGCTCGTCCTTGGCACTAATGAGGTTAAACTGCTTGCGTCATGGTAACCCCGGATCTGTCGGGATGTACAAAGCTAACTACCCCCCACTGCTGGAAGAGATAGCGGGTCATTAAGTAAATGGGGGGGCCCCCTGACAATTACTTGGCTAAATTGTACTAATACGATAAAAATGGTTATCCCCAAATTGCTACTTCTATTTCAAGCTAGTCCAATCCGCATTCCTGTCCCCGATTTTAAAAAGTTAGTGAATGAGAACTGCATTTGTTTGGAATAATAAATCCCTGAGGGTTGCCTATGAAGTCTTAATCTCTCCCACAGATAAGGGAGGACTCGGCCTCCCGAACATGAAAAAATTCTATCAAGGCGCACAACTTCAAATTGTAAAAGATTGGTGGGGCAAGGAATCAGAGAAAAGCTGGGTGCAGATGGATGGGAAATTGGTGGACCACACTTGGGAGACAAATTATGGCTCCTCAAAAGGGATCGCCACCATAACATTCATAAGAGTAAGATCACAAGCTTAGTTGAAGAAATATGGGATACAGTGGCTAACAAATTTAAATTTACACCATTCCCTTCACACCACTATTTTATAATCCTCAATTCTCTCCGGGCCTAGACCCACAGGCATCTAGTAAGTGGAAACAGGTGGGCTGTACACAATTAAGAGATGTGTATCAGGGCATAGACCCTAAACCCTTCAATCAATGTAAAAAAGAACTTGGATTAAACCAATTAGAGCACTTCAAGTATTTCCAGGTCTGCCACTGGATATTGGCCACTCCAAACAAACAGGAGGCAACTAGAGAACTCGCACCTTTTGAAAAATGTGTTAACTCCAATCCGGGAAATAAGGTATTGTTTTCAAATATTACTAATCCTAGCCAGCAGCGGCTCCTCAGGCTACTCCCCCCGATATATAGATCTCGATGGGAGCTGACTCTGGGGGAACACATCGCAAACTGAATGGGAGGGGCTATGGACAGATATCCCAAAACTCACTTGCTCGATTCAAATATGTGAATTTTGGGACAAGCTGCTTGTCCAATGGCATTATATGCCGGTTCGTTACACAAAATGGGATCAACTATCTCGTCGCAATGCTGGAGGCAATGTGGCTTGATTTGGGATTGGAGGCATGTTTGGTGGAGATGTCCGAAATGGAAGGGATATTGGGCAGAAATCGAGGACACAATGGTGCAAATATTTGGCATATTGAAACCCAGTTCCCTTAAGTCTAATCTTCTGTTGATACTCGAGTCAAAAATGAAAAAATCTTCGAAACAGAAATGTAAAACCTATGTAATATTGCAACTGGCGGCCTTATTATGAATAGCATGAAAATGGAAATCTAAGAACTCTCCCGCAGTTTGCTGAATGGATACACAGGGTATGGAACTGTGTCGCACTTGAATGGATTACGTACATTATCCAGGAGGATCAGTCAAAATGTTCATATGATTGGGCGGAGGTTCTTACATTTCTTCAAAGTGACTATAACATTCGATACTGCCCACAGCATCTTCAAATCCTGGGCATTAATTGACTCTCACTTCGTTTTGATGTTTATTTACTCACTACCATGCAAAGACATCGGGGAGTGGGGGAGGGTGCTGAAGAGGATTTGGTGGGGTGCGGGGAAAGGTAAATTAATGTTTGTTATAAAGGAAATGCCAATAAAATATATTTTTTAAAATATATATAGATATATATCTCTATATAGTGTTTACACCTTAGGATGCAGTGATTGATTGAATTTTGGGATTTTAACGAGGCTGCAAGTATACTCTCCTCTTTTTTAAGGAAGGCAAAACGAGAAGGGAAGAGAAATATGATACTTTTTCTTCAATTCTTTTTAAAAATAATTTTAATGAAAATGTTATATATTTCAATTTTTATTTGATTGTATCTTATGTCTTGTATGCCTATTTTTATATGTACTTTATGGTTTTTTTATTCTAAATAAAGTATTAATGGCTGAAAAATGACAATATCTTTGCATTTAGCCTATCTGTTTTAGTCCGCCGTATCTTGCTTTTAGCCCATTTGTGGTAGTGAGCCATATCTTCGCATTTGGCCCTTCTGTGTTAGTCAGCCATATCTCCACTTTAGCCACTCTGTTAGTCAGCCATATCTCGCATTTGTCCCTTTTTCCCAATTGCATGAGGTGGGCATATTCTGCTTTTGCCCTGATTATATGAGGAAGTCTGTTTTCACATTTAACCAAAAATGTATGAGTTCGTGAGATTTTGCACGCCCCCAAGTTGTGTGATATAGTCATCTCTAACATCTTGCATAACTGCATTAGATAGTTACATTTTGATTCTCATTCCTGTGAACTAATCATATTTTGCATCCCTCTAATTGTGTGCGAGGCTTTTTTCCCATTTAGACCCTTTATAAGAGAGAGCCATACTTTGCTCTTATGCAAATTCTGTGGAATGGCTATATTTTACATCCCCCCTGGTTGTATGAGACAGCCAATTTTTCACATCTAGCATAATTCTGTGACACAGCCACATCTTCCTTTTTTCCCAGATTGTGTGAGGTAAACCTATTCAGCTTTATGTAATTGTGTCTCTTTTGCATTCAGATCCATTATATGAGTATTATTTTGCCTTCCATCTAATTGTATGAGCTAGTCATATTTTGCGTCCATACCTGAGTGTGTAGGGTAGCCGACATCTGTAACCAGTGTGAGCCAACCCGTAGGAGAAGTATCAGGCTCTACCTACACCGTAAGTGGTGTATTATTCAACAGATATTTCTACAGGGTCCTCCCCCTCCAAATCTTAAGATGCTTCTACAAGCCTTACCACTTACTTCATGCCTTGAAAATGACCTGTAATGTCGAAACACGTGTCGGCTAATACAATTAAAAACCTATTCATATTCACAAATTTAGATCTTGCAAGTTTTAAGAGAACTTCTCTCCGGCCTTTTGGTAGTGTCTAGCGCAAATGTGGCTGATCGCACACAATACCTCGAATTGCAGCTGGGGGGAGTGGGACACTATCCTCAGTAGACCACCTTTTCACATGCAGCAGTTCTAGTGTTCCCAATTATTAGTACTACCCAACATCTGCACCTGACAAATTATCTAAGAAAGGCAAAGCTTGCATATCGCCTAGCGGTTAAGACAGCCGGTGCTTGCGACTTGCCTAAGGGAACAACGTACCCTAAAAATGTACATTTGTCAACGGTCCAAGATAGCCAAATTGTTGCACTTGAACTAAGCGTGTAAGGCAGCCAAAACTTTGTCTGACAAATTGTCTAAGGTAGCCTCAGCATGCAGCTAGCCACTGGCCTAAGATATCCAAAGTTTGAAAATTAGCTGAAGGGTTGAAAAGTAGACGAAATCAATGGCATAGTTGTCTTAGGAAGCCAAAGTTCATATTTAGCCCAAGTGGGTAAGGTGACCAAAGCTTGCATTTAGCCAACTGTCTAAGATAACGAGAGTTCTGCACTTGACCTAAGTGTGCAGGGCAGGGACGTCGTTTGGGGCTTGCCAGGAGGTGCAGCCACAACCCCTGTGGTCTCCCTTGCTACCCTTTTATTTAAAAAAAAAAAAATGTTTTATAAATATATATATATATATATATATATATATATATATATATATTTCAAAAAGAAACATCTAGGCACTGGAGTAGCGGGAGCCCCTACGGTGCGGGGTGCCCACCACATCAGGTCTGGTGGGTCCCCAGCCCAGTCCTCACCCATCAGGGTGAAGGCTGGGCCGGGGCTTGCAGCACGAGAATATGCGCTCAGCAGGCGTTGGAGACGACGGTGGCATGTGGCATGTGTTGCAAGCCACATTCAGCTCCAACCCTTCTCCTGCTTCCTCGTGGCTCCTATACAGGAAATAGGAAGCTCTCGCAGCTTCCTGGTTCCTGCTTGTGAGCAGCATGAAGGAGCCGAAAGTGGCCTGGAGTGACGGACTGGAGCTGGAAAAACGGGTAAGAAGGCTTTTTTTTTTAGATGTGTATTTTGCATGTGTGAAGTGAGTCAGATGTATGTATGTACAATGGGTCAGTGAGTGGTGGGAGAATGAGAAGAAATGTGATAGTGTGTGTGCTTCAATGTTCTGGGTGGGTGTGCGCCTGTGTGGAGAATGCAGTGAGTGAATCTAAGAGAAGGTGCATGAGTGAGTGAGTGGTGGGTGAATGAGTAGGAATGTGATAGTGTGTGTTTGAATGTTCTGGGTGGGTTGGTCCATGCCTGTGTTGTGAAATTAGATGTATGGGTGGGTGAAAGGGGATGCTTGCCTGTATGTGTGTAAGGCCTTGGGAGACTGGGTATCGCAGCATTTTTTACACATCCTTTATTGACTTTGCATGTTTTACTGGCCAAGTACATGTGTGTCATTACCTGGCTAGACTGGCATTTTGGTACAGCCAGTCTAGCCATTGCTTACTGTGGCATGCCATGTATTACTCTGCATCTTTGATAAAGCAAGCATGATAAGTAGTGTTGCCTTGCTAGACTGACGTTTTGGTGTAGGGGCCTGTATACTTCTTACTGTAGCATGGCTTTTTATGAACTGAGCATCTATGATGAAGCAAGGAAGATAAGTGTACTTATGGGTCTAGACTGGCTTACATTGAAACCAGTTGGGAAATGTTTTCTTATTGTGACATGTCATTTTTTATGGCCAAAGCAACGTGAGTATTTTCTTACATAGGAGAACTAGCATATATTTGCAGAGCTGGCTTTCTGCCTAGTGCCAGTAATGATACTATAAAAAAACATCTCAAAGCGAACATGAGTATATGGGAACACTAGTATATGTTGGTGGAGCCAGCATGGAAATTTATGGGCACAGCCAGCATGAAAATGTTTTTTATACTGGCATATATTGAAGGGACCGGCATGACAATGCATTGGGAAATACCCTTGTGCACTCTTGGTGACTTGAATCTATTGTACTTTCTTTCAAGAGTGTTCGATGCCTCTGAAGGTCTTGTGGGGTGGGGACAAATGATATCACTTTATGTGATGCCATCAGAGGTCAAGACTCATGTGATGTCACTTCTGTTACCCCTGGCATTTTGGTGAAACGACGTCCCTGGTACAGGGTGGCCTAAAAGCGAAATCTGGCCAATTATACATAGAATAGCCAAAGCTTTCAACTGTTCAAGTGTATAGGGTAGCCACAGTTTGCATTTGGCAAAAGCGTGCAGGGTAGCCAGAGTCCACATTCGGACCATTTGCCAAGAGGGACCAGAATTCTGCATCTAGACGGGGCGTGCAGTGTGGCCCAGGTTTGCACTTGACCTAGTAGTCTGCCAACGTTTTGAATCCAACCAGATGGGATAAGGTAACCCTTACTTTCCTACAGACCCTACAGATTGGGTCCTGCCAACTTTGCATCTGTCCCATAACACCATAGGTCTCTGCTCCCCACTGGCACTACCGGTCATCATACTTAGAGGGAGATCGACTGTGTAGTACCCCCAGCCCGACCGCACACAAGGGTACCCACCTTACAATTCAAGACCCACCGACCAGCCCTGCCCGACTAGGACTCCTCCTCCCTTTTCACCCCAAAGGTAGTATCACCCCCTTAACGCCCCATATAGCCAGAGACCCACCCACTGCAAGCCACCTACCCCCGACTGAGTCACACTCACAACTTCTGCAACAGGAACTACAGACAACAGAAGCCACTAAGAAAACTGCAATTTTAAAAAAGGACCCCCAAACCAAACAAACAAGGAAGAAACCAACAAGGCCAACAAAAACTCCGACCAACGCCACAGGAGGGCCAGCGCCCCTGTGATCCAATACAATAACATAAACTCCAAAAGCCCAACCAAAGGATTGAAAGAAAGACAATAAAACAGGAAAACAAGGGGGGCGTTGCCAGCAGCGCCACCAATGTGGCAGCTCTGCTGATGGCTTCTGTGTGTAGCCCACTGCTTTGGAGGAAAATGACGGTTTCCGCGATGTTCTGAAACTGATGAAGTCACATGCAAGGATCGGAGGTTGTGGGGCATTAACTGAGCTCTCTTGGGGTGTTGACAGGCTCCTACAAAGCCAGAAAAGAAAGTGTGGACCCACGACCCCGGCACCAGCGTGCCAAGATGGCTAAACGGCTGCGGTGAAGAGGAAAGCGGGAGGTGCGGCTCAACTGAGAGCGGAGGAGTGGAGAAACCTCCACAGCTTGCCTAGTTTGGGCAAAAGACGAGTGCAACTGCCTGACTCAGTGGATCCGCCTGAGTAAAGTAGGAGGGGGTGACAGATGGGCGCGGAGAGGATGCAGGATCAGCCCCAGAGGGGAACAATAGGCGACCGGTGCCTCCCTTGTGCTGGTCTGCTATCGGGGCCCAACAGACGAGCAAGGAAGCAGACTGACCGGAGCGGCAGTGATACCCCAATTGGGGGCCCAACATTGCACCGAGTAGTGGATCCCTGGAGGGCCAGTATAAATATTTTGTGGTCTTCTGCGGTAAGGTGACAGCGCTGGGTCCGCTCATGCCACATGAGTGAAGAACACCCACTGTCACAAGTTTCTCCCCTTCTCACCTGTTTTTCCTTTCTTGTGACGCTCTTGGACTTAGCTTTTTTTTTTTACATACTGTCCGGGACTTGTATAAACCTGGACGCGGGTGAGGTTGCAGCCTTCCAAACAGAAGTGTTCAGTCTCCGAGCGAGGAACCAGGATGCAGACGAGAGGGCTCGAAGGAGTCAGGCACCGAGTTAGAGCATGAGGAAATTCCAGGAATAATCCACGAAAACAGGTAAGGGAAAATGATGAAATGGATACCAGGAAGGATGGATGAAAGATAGGATAACTAGGAGAGCGAAGCGAACTTCGGAATGCACGTCTAGCTACACCAAGCAGTA
Organism: Ambystoma mexicanum; assembly: GCF_040938575.1. Lineage (NCBI taxonomy): Eukaryota > Metazoa > Chordata > Amphibia > Caudata > Ambystomatidae > Ambystoma > Ambystoma mexicanum. The sequence goes on from NC_090939.1 coordinate 905,900,908, forward strand.
GCGTTGAGACGCGTGGTGCCGCGGAGGCGTGGCCTTTTTCTAGGAAGTTGAACATAGTAAGAGAGGACTGGTGCGCAGCGCTTCGGAAGCGCCGGCCATGTTGGTAGAACCGCGGAGTAAACACCGTGGCGCATCATGGACATGAAGTCCAAAAAGGGCGTGCTCGGCGGATCATGACAGCATGCCTCCTCCTAAACCCGGCACCACCGGGTTTGCCTGGGTGGATCCGATTATATCTTTGTAACAAGCGAAGGGCATTCATGTTTGAGACTGGTTCCCAGATGCGCTCACTGGGAGGGTATCCCTTCTATTCAACCAGATACTGGAGTTGGCCACATCTGTATCTGGGATCACATATCCTAGAGACCTCGAACTCAAGTTGTTTATTAACGAGTACTGGAGGGGGTCTAGGAGCAGTCCGGGTCGAATGCACAAATGGTTTCAGCAAGGAAGTGTGGAAGACTGGATGAATCCTTTTCCATGAATCCGGAAGCTGGAGTCGGTAGGCTACTGGATTAATGATTTCTTTTATGGAAAAGGGTCGGTAATACTTAGGGGCCAATTTATTTGGTCATAGATGCCGTGGAAGAAGTTTCGAGGACAAGCAAACCTTGTCTCCGACTGCGTAAGGAGGACTTGGTCTTCTTCTGGTGTCTGCATAACGTTTGACATCTTTCCTGGCCTTTTCCAGTGATTCCTTGGCGTCTTTGTGGACATTGATTAGCATTTCGATCCAGGAATCGACTGTAGGTACTGGGGTTGGATGAGGCAGGATAGATGGTAGAACTGAAGGATGAAATCCCTGGCTACAGAAGAATGGGCTGGTCTTGATGGCTTAATGATCCGAATTGTTGTAAGCAAACTCAGCTACAGGAATCAGAAGTGACCAATCATCCTGGACTTTGGTGAAAAAAACAGCTAAGATACTGCTCTAAAGTCTGGTTGACTCATTCTGTTGCTCCGTTGGTTTGTGGGCGATATCCTGATGAAAACGCACGCTGAATTCCCAATATTTGACATCGTTGTTTCCAAAATTGGGATATGTATTGAGGGCCTCTATCAGAGATGATTTTGGAAGGCAGTCCATGAAGTCTGAATGCGTTCCAGGAAAATACCAGCCAATTCTGATGAAGATGGTAGCTTGAGCAAGGGTGTAAAGTGAGCCATGTGAGTAAACAGATCAATTGTAACCATTATGGTCGTGTATCCTCTGGATGGAGGTAATTCTACGATAAAGTCTGTGGTGATGATTTCCCAAGGCCGTGTTGGCATTGCTGGTTAGTGTAAGAGACCTGCTGGTCTTCTGTTATCATGTTTGTTCTGGTTACAGACTGCACAGGATTGGATATAGGTTCTTACATCATCTTTCATCCGTGGCCATCAGAACTGTCTTTGTAGAAGATGGAGGGTGGTGGTGATACTTCTATGTCCTGAATGGAAGGTATCGTGACATATTCTTGTGATCCTTTGTCTAAGTTCCTGTGTGGGTACTGCCAGCCGGTTTTCCTTGAAAAGATATCAATCTTTCTGCTGGAGTTTCCTAAAATTGTTCCTTTCGTATTCATTCCAGAGTTCGGAAGAAGGTGTCTTACCACGAATGTCCTCCAGGACGGAAATGGCTTGGGCTACAATTACTGAGTCAGGAAACATCTTGGGAAAGGAGCGTGCTTTGAGAGGCTCATAGTCAAGACGTCTGGATAGGGCATCAGCTATGATGGTTCCAGGAAGGTGAAGAATTTGAAACTGATATTGGGCAAAAAAGAAGGTCCAACGGGCCTGTCGGCTGTTTCTGCACTCCAAGGAATGTAAGACTTGCTAATTCCGATGGTCCGTACGAACTTGTATTGGGTGTTTGGCTCCCAGAAGGAGATTACGCCAGTCGGTGAAGGCTTGTCGGATGGCTAGCAACTCCTTCTCCAGGACAGAATAATGAGTTTCACTGGGAGTCAAAGTATGGGATAGATAGGCAATGGGATGTTCCATCTTGTCATCAAGTTCCTGTTTCAAGACTGCTCCGATGGCGTAATCGAATGCATCAGTCTCAACTAGGAAGGGTCGGTCTGTATCAGGTTGAGCTGAAGGGGCCCCTAGGGTAACCTCGCATAGTGGAAACAAGGCAGATCACCACACACGAACTGACACGTCAGACACGAGGTTGTATTCCCAAAAGCTAGGGTTTATTGCAAAGCAAAAAAGTCTCAGTTGGCCAACTCAGTCTCACGCCCCGCGACGTGTGTCTCCAGACCTCGAGGGACACAAGAGAGCAAATAACGTACATCAGTTACATATATACAAAATGGACATCCTGCAATCAGTCATGACCTGTTCATTACACCCATTGTACAGTTTCTTTGAACTGGGTCTAATGATTGACAATTTCGACGAACATGACACCTTCAAACATCTATTTTAGCAACAATATGCAACATTGGGAGTCTAGAGACATATTTCTTTGTTGAACAGAACACAGTGCTTCTGTTCTTGCAGGCAAGCTGCGTATGGGGGAAGAGTCGCATTCCAGGCCTTGCTATCTCTTATTTGCTATTCGTGTCCTGGGAGTCAGCTCGCTCTGCTGGGCTTAGTAAAGGGGGGGGCCGTAAAAAAAGCATAATTCAAGCCTTTAGCTGTTTTTTTTCTAGCATTTCTACCATATTAACGAGATTGGCTGGCATCAGTGAAATTATTAAATGCCGTGTTGCTCTCCTCCAAGGCTATATGCGGGAGGGGATTGGGCATTCCTCGCTGCCTACGTTATGTTTCAACGAATAATTCCCGGCCTCACGGCCTTGCTCTTTCGCTTTGAACAACAAAGTAATCAGTGAAGCAGAATAAGCTTTCGGCTAAGTAGTTTTGAACAAAAAGCAATGAGCAAAGGTTAGTGAACAAAATGGCTATTCTAGCTACATCAAAATGGCCGTATATTGGTCAAACTAATGAGTCTGTATTTCTGACGTTTAGTGCATGAGACGGTTGGTCGTCGGCCAATATGATACATTGCCATTGGTCGTGAGAGGTATCTATTTTTCTAGACTGACAGAGCTAGGATGGGAGCTCGAGTGAATTCCAATTTCAATCGTTGAAACACCAACTCCTGAGGTGAGGTCCACTGAAACGGAGTGTCTTTCTTCAAAAGTGTTAGAATAGGGGTGTACAATGTCAGAAAACGCGGGTATGAATTTCCTGTAAAAGTTAGCAAGCCCCAGGAAGGATTGGATGTGTTTCACAGTAGTAGGAACAGGCCAAGACAGGATGGAATCAACCTTGGAAGTATGCATTCCGATGCCCTTAGAGGTAAGAACAAACCCAAGGTAGTGGACGACTGATATGGAAAAGACATTTTCGGGTTTGGCTAGTAGCTTATGTTCACGTAAACGTTGTAAAACTGCCTTAACGTGTTCTTGATGTTTCCGAGGTTCCTTGGAGTAAATCAATGTTGTCTAGGTACTGTCACGCCTCCTCCCTGCCACACCATTGCCAGACAGCCTTCCAATTTCACATCCGCCACCCCTAACCATGCACGCTTCATCCGGCGTGTTCCCCATAACACTCACCGCACTCAGCAACTGAATTACCAAGGACGGCTACGACCTTTCCTGCATTGGAACCTGCTATGGCGCTTCTCTCCGGGACAAAGCCCGTCCACGGGCGCCCGGAGACTACGATCCAGCGCATGGAGTGCTTCCGATCAGGTGACCAAACGCCAGCAACAGGCGGCCAATCGCCGACAGACTCCCCGTGCAGCGTCGAGGGTCACGTGACGTGGATCCGCGTTTCCCTCGTGACTGTATCACATGCTCAATTCAACACAGTCAAAAGGACCGGGGAAACGCGGAACAAACGCTTCACAGCTGCTTTTCGGAGTGCTGCACGGCGTTATTGGATCTTGCTTAGGATTTGGATTTCTTTGACCACGGAACGTTGCACGGATTGCTTTTGGTTTCTTCCTCAGGCTCAGGCGAACTTTGATCTCCAGGCATCACGACCTTTGGCTTTGCATAAACTTTTTGAACTTTGGATATTGGACCTCGGCAACTGTTTTCTTGGCTTTTCGACCCTGGACTGTTAACGGATTGTTTACGGATCATCCACTGGCTACCTGACCTACAGGTGTTCTCCATCAAGAGTGCCACAAGGACCCTTCTGTTTTCCCCTATCCCTTTGAGGCATCCTGACCAGCACATTTGGGTAAGCCCTTTAGCTTCTTCCGTCATATTGTATTGTGATCATTGTGACTGTCTACCCATATCATTTATTGCCTTACAGTGGTCAGGGGGTCCTTCCGGTGTTCCTGGTTCCAGCTTGACGGCACTCCACACCTGTGGCCTCAAGAATTGCATTGGTAGTGATATTATTCTTACCAGTGAGGTACTTGGGGACGGAGGTATCTTCATCTACACGACCATCAAGATCACAACAGACTGTGAAGCCTTTTGGTCGTCCAGATGGATACTTCTGCCGTGGACCCAGTGGCCACTTTAATGCAAGCAGTCGCAGCCCTTAGGACGGATATGGCCACAGCTACCACCGCGATCCACCATAGATTGGACGCCTTAAACAGCGTCCAACATCCTTTACCTGCTGATGCCGAATTTGGGGACGCTGCCCCCAGAACCCTGTTCCTCTGAAGCTCCTCCGGCTCCCTCTCTGCCCCCTCCTGTGGTACTCCCTAGCCCCATTCCCCTGGCAGCCCCCGAAAGGTTCCATGGAGACCTTAGGAAATATCGCACTTTCTTAAATCGGTGCAAGCTCCATTTCTTGTGCCGGCCCTTGGCATTTCCTGATTCCGTCACTAAGGCAGCTTTTTTACTCTCGCATCTGTCATGATGCCTACCCCCGGGGAACCAGACTAGGTCCAGTAGCCCCGGAAGCAGGCATCACGTTCCCGGGAAAAGGCCCTCTGGACACAGTCCTGGCGCCTTTGGCGCCAGGCTCATATTGGACTTCAGTCCTGGCGCCATAGGCGCCAGGCTCATAAGGGGAAAACTCACCTGAACTTATCTGATGCAGACCATGCTGCAAGTCCCAAGCCTTCTTGAGGCCTTGAAGGGACTATTTTACCTTGGAACTATTTTGCCACTCGGGTGTGGCGGTGGAAGAATACTTACCTGGAACTACTTTGGAGAGGCTATTTACGCCACGCCCGGAAAGCAGCACACGCTTCGCGTTGTTCTGCATCTCGCAGTTGAACGCTCACCGTGTCTGTTCCAGCATCCTGACTCCAGCCAAGCCCGCCTCGAACCCGGAGCATCTGGAAAGAAGGGCAGAGAAGGAGAAAGGTTAAACAAGAACTTTACCAGCTTCTTACCTGAGTCCGGAGCCTTCACTTCGTCGAACCTAGGAAAGACTTTTTTATTTTTAAAACGTGTCGCGTTGCCCGCTGCACGCCGCGCTCCACTCACCTGTCCTCGTGGCATCTTCTCCCTCCACCGCGACCTCTGGCATGTTCCACCGCATTCTGCACCTAAGAGGAAGAGAAAGACAATAAGGTGAGTCAAGTGAACTTATAGGGGAAATTCTGGTTACCGCCCTAAGACTTACCTAATTGTCGTTGGGGGAACCATTCCTCTTCTCGTGTCGGCGCAGCTCCATCTGCATTTGCCGTACCCCGGCCCCTAAGGGGAAAAGACAAAAGCACAACAGGGTGAATGTTAAGGACAATCTCGAGGAGTCACCCCACCACAGACTCACCTGGTTTTACCGCCTGAGATACAGCTCCTCGACTCTTGACTTCGCTCAGCACCTGAAATAAAGGAAGGATTACAGAATACGGAATCGGATAGGAGTGAAGGCCAGGCATTTGAACTTTTATGGACCGCATACTTACGGCGTCTTGCCGGGAGAGTCAAGAAGGCCCTGGAACTCACCCATTCCGTCGGCCAGTGAAGCAACTGGTCCCACACGCGCCCCTGCACCAGAAGCAGGATGGAGAGCTCATCCTTTCAAACCATCAGGTGAGACTTTACGGGGAATATCGGAGGTGGTCAGTAGAGAGAGAAACGGGAGGTGGGGAGTTAACGCAATACTCAACGGGGGGTTAATTCCCTTTCTCCATTCGCAGAAGGATACTCCTACGGGTCAAACAAGCGAGGTTTGAGGGTCCTGTCCAGTCAGTCTTCACAGTCCTGCGCATCACCCTGGAGGAGGCCGCAGCAATCCAGACCAGACCAGCGCTTCCGTGGGAATCAGGTGAGCGTTACAATCTGTCAGGAGTAGCAGCCACTTGGGTGAATCCTTTGTTAGAGAGCGACCATCCTGCCCTATACAATTTCGACCTCTTGGTTAATGAAATGGCAAAAGTCTTCGACACCAGATATAGGGCACAATCCCAGGACTTGGAGCTTTTGGACCTCACTCAGGGCAGACAAACGCTTATAGAGTATATAACCCGCTTTAACCAGCTGTCTGCGGAGACTTCTTGGCCTGAAAACAAAAAGGTGGTTGTATTCTATAGCGGTCTGAGTAGCGCCTTGAAGGATGCCCTCTCAGTCGTCCCATCCCTTCCGGCTATCTATTCAGACCTGGTTGCTCTGGCCCTACAGGTGGATGCCCGAAGGAATGAGCGAAGGGCAGAAGCAGGTGTTTCCGGTCATCACCCTTTCGCCTCAACCGATCAAACCCCAGAACCCATGCAAGTAGGCGGGATCCGTAGTCCCATTACCCATACTGAACGGGAACGTAGACGTGCTGACAATGCTTGCTTCTACTGCGGCATCAGCGGTCACTACTTAAAAGAATGTCCTCGCCGACCCAAAAACAAAAATCTGGGTTTTCAGAAGGCTCGCCCCTGAGATCGGGGGTACGGGCGAGCGTTCCACTAACCCCCTCTGATATCGCTTTTGGTCCCATTAAACCAATGGTGGTCCAGGCTATGCTGATCCCAGCCCGGGAACGCATGCATTCGGTTCACATCGTTATCGATTAAGGTGCCACTGGCTGTTTTATTGACATCACACTGGCTCAGCAACTCAACCTACCATTGATCACCAAAGAACGTCCTGAACCAGTACAGGCCGTAGATGGTACTTCCCTCGCTTCCGGCCCCATCAAGCAACAGACTGCTCCTTTGGAAGTCGTAATCCAAGGTACCCACAGAGAAACATTAACTTTTGATCTGATCACTACCCCTCAGTTCGGGATTATCCTCGGGATACCGTGGCTGAAACAACACAACCCTCTGATCAACTGGAGTACCGGACAAGTGTTTTTCGAATCCGAGGTCTGTCAGCATTTTTGCCTGGTGAAGTCGGAATCTTTGTCCAGTCCCGCAAGAATTCTAGGAGCCTTGGCTTCTCTAACCTTGGAAGATGGTACCTCAACAACCACTGCCACTTTATCACATACGGTTGGGGCTGTCGCAGCAGGGATACCCTCAGTATATCAGGACTTCCACATGGTCTTTGATAAAGCCTCAGCAGAGGGCCTACCGCCTCACAGGCCGTATGACTGCCCCATCGACTTAATACCAGAAGCTCCGGTACCGAGGGGCCGCATATATTCACTCTCTCAATCAGAAGAACAGGCCCTGAAGGATTACATCCAGCAGGCCTTACGGTTAGGTCACATCCGCCCCTCCTCTTCCCCAGCAGCAAGCCCCATTTTCTTTGTTCCGAAGAAAGAGGGTGACCTACGCCCTTGCGTCGATTATCGGCGGCTTAATTCCATCACCATTAAGAACAGATTCCCCATCCCGCTCATTTCCACGTTGTTGGACAGATTGTCTCACGCATCTATCTACACAAAACTAGACTTACGTGGGGCTTACAATCTGATCCGTATGCGAGAAGGGGACGAGTGGAAGAAGGCGTTCTGCTCCCGACAAGGACTGTATGAATATACGGTGATGCCATTTGGGCTTTGCAACGCCCCAGCCACCTTCCAACATTTCATAAACGATTTGTTCAGTGATATTCTAGATGTATATGTGGTGGTCTATCTAGACGATATCCTGATCTTCTCCCCCACTCTGGAAGAGCATGTCATTCACGTCAGAGAAGTTCTATCCCGCCTCAAAAAGAACGCACTCTTTGCTAAACCTGAAAAATGCCTGTTTCACGCCACTGAAATTGAGTTCCTAGGATTTCATATAACACCCGGGGGTCTGTCCATGAACCAATCTAAGGTCCGCGCTATCACGGACTGGCCCGTCCCTGTTACACTCAAACAGCAGCAGTCTTTCCTTGGATTCGCGAACTTCTACCGGCGTTTTATTGCTGGTTTCTCCTCCATAGTTGCGCCTTTGACTGCACTGACCAGCCCTCTGGTCCACTATCACTGGACACCGGAACATCAAATGGCGTTTGATACCTTGAAGGAGCAGTTCACCACTGCTCCTGTTCTTCAGCACCCCGATCCTGAACGTCCTTTTGTTTTGGAAGCAGACGCTTCATTTGCATTAGGTGCAGTTCTCTCTCAAACTTGCCCTACCACCGGTCGACTGCACCCTGTGGCCTTCCATTCACGGAAGTTCACTTCATCCGAAGTGCACTATACCGTGACGGAGAAAGAACTATTGGCCATTAAGGACGCTATGCAGACATGGCAACATCATCTTCTAGGGGCTAAGCACCAAACCACCATTTATTCCGACCACAAGAATCTACAGGATCTGGCTTCCCTGAAATGCATGAATAGCCGCCAAGTACGCTGGCATCTGTTTTTTGCTGCCTACGATTTTGTCATCAAGCACCGGCCCGGGGTGGCTCATGGTAAAGCAGATGCTCTGTCCCGCTCCCGAGGGGGGGAATCCCTTCCTTTGTTCCCAGATACCTTGCTAGGAGAAGGCCATGTTACCTGTGCCTGCACACCCTCACCATCCATGCTAACCACCATACGCCACTGGGTTGTTCACAATAGTCATGCAGTCAGTGAGTGGGATCTTATAGTTCAGAATGGTTTGCCGTTTATACATGGGGAAACTATTCTTGACCACAAGTGACACACGCACCCAAGCCCTAAACTGGTCGCATGGCGCCGCGATCAATGGCCATCCGGGACAACTCCGTACTCTGGATCTATTGAAACGGTGGTGTTGGTGGCCATCGATGAGACGGGATGTAGAGAGTTACGTGAATACCTGCTCAGTATGTGCCCAGTGTAAATCCCGCAGGGGTCGCCCTCTAGGTCTACTTCAGCCACTACCCATACCCCCCAAGCCATGGCACACGGTTTCTATGGACCCGATTACGGACTTACCCCGCGTACATGGGTACGACACCATTTGGGTGGTGGTGGACTCTTATACCAAGATGGCCCGTTTCGTGCCCTGCACAGGGATTCCTACGGCACCAGCACTGGCCCGATTGTTTTTCAAATCCATCTTCTGTCTCTTTGGCCTGCCACAGGTCATAGTGTCTGACCGGGGTACCCAGTTCACTTCTCGTTTTTGGCGGGCTCTGACCAAGTTGCTGGGCATTGATGTGCATTTCTCTTCTGCTTACCACCCTGAGAGTGATGGTCAGACAGAAAGGGTGAACCAATCCCTAGAACAGTGCTTGTGATGCCTTACCCTCCAATATCAGGACACATGGCTAAATCTTACACCTGGCGGAATTCGCCTATAACAACGCTCTGCATTCTTCAACAGGCTTCTCCCCTTTCTATTCCCTTTATGGCCAGCATCCTCGTACCCTTCCTCTCCCGGATTTAACGCCTACGGCCACCCCTGCTGCCAATGCTTGTGCTCGTGATCTAGTCGCTGTTCACGCCCAAACCCTTATCCATTTGCGGGAATCTCAAGTCTCCATGAAGAAAGCGGCCGACAAGAAACAGTTGGTTGCTCCGGAGTATCGGGTGGGGGATCGGGTGTGGTTGTTTTCCCGACATTTGCATATTCCTGGTTCCCGTAAACTGCTCCCTCGCTTTGTCGGTCCTTACCGGATCTCCAAAGTTATTAACTCAGTGGCTTTTCGCCTCTCCGTTCCCGCCACATGGCGGATCCACCCAGTGTTTCACTCTTCCCTGCTCAAGCCCTGCCCTGCCCTGCCCCTACCCGTATCATTACCCCGCCTGCTCCTGTTTCGGTGTCGTCCCCTGACGTGTTTGAGGTCAGTGCCATCTTGGGTTCCCGTCTCTGTAGGGGTCGGTTGCAGTACCTGGTGGACTGGCTGGGGTATGGTCCTGAGGATCGCTCTTGGGTTTCCTCTCGGGATGTACGGGCCCCGCTTTTGGTTGCTCGTTTTCATCGGGACCATCCTTCCAGCCCACGGGGTCGTGGGCCATTGGGGGGGGAACTCTGTCACGCCTCCTCCCTGCCACACCACTGCCAGACAGCCTTCCAATTTCACATCCGCCACCCCTAACCATGCACGCTTCATCCGGCGTGTTCCCCATAACACTCACCGCACTCAGCAACTGAATTACCAAGGACAGCTACAACCTTTCCTGCATTGGAACCTGCCATGGCGCTTCTCTCCGGGACGACGCCCGTCCACGGGCGCCCGGAGACTACGATCCAGTGCACGGAGTGCTTCCGATCAGGTGACCAAACGCCGGCAACAGGCGGCCAATCGCCGACAGACTCCCCGTGCAGCGTCGAGGGTCACGTGACGCGGATCCGCGTTTCTCTCGTGACTGTATCACATGCTCAATTCAACACAGTCAAAAGGGCAGGGGAAACGCGGAACAAACGCTTCACAGCTGCTTTTCAGAGTGCTGCACGGCGTTATTGGATCTCGCTTAGGATTCGGATTTCTTTGACCACGGAACGTTGCACGGATTGCTTTTGGTTTCTTCCTCGGGCTCAGGCGAACTTTGATCTCCAGGCATCACGACCTTTGGCTTTGCATAAACTTTTTGAACTTTGGATATTGGACCTCGGCAACTGTTTTCTTGGCTTTTCGACCCTGGACTGTTAACGGATTGTTTACGGATCATCCACTGGCTACCTGACCTACAGGTGTTCTCCATCAAGAGTGCCACAAGGACCCTTCTGTTTTCCCCTATCCCTTTGAGGCATCCTGACCAGCACATTTGGGTAAGCCCTTTAGCTTCTTCCATCATATTGTATTGTGATCATTGTGACTGTCTACCCTAATCATTTATTGCCTTACAGTGGTCAGGGGGTCCTTCCGGTGCTCCTGGTTCCAGCTTGACGCCACTCCACACCTGTGGCCTCAAGAATTGCATTGGTAGTGATATTATTCTTACCAGTGTGGTACTTGGGGACGGAGGTATCTTCATCTACACGACCATCAAGATCACAACAGGTACACAATGACGAAAAGGAACAACATATCAGAAAAAACCCAATTACATGAAGCGTTGGAATACTGCGGGGGCATTAGCAAGACCAAAGGGCATTACAAGGTACTCAAAGTGGCCAAAGGGAGTTCTGAATGCTGTTTTCCACTCATCGCCTTCTTTTATACGAATGAGATGGTAGGCACCCCGAGATCAAGCTTAGTGAAGATGACGGCACCCCTCACTGCCTCCAGGATGTCTGAAATAAGAGGGAGTGGGTAGCGGTCCTTGAGGGTGCAATGGTTGAGGTCACGGTAATCCAAACATGGTCTAAGCTCCTTGGAATCTTTTTTTGGGACAAAGAAGAGAGAAGTACCAGCTGGGGACTTGGAAGGTCGAATAGTTCCGTTTGCTAAATTGGTGTCCAAATATTCTCGGAGGGCCTTTTTTCCGGTTCAGACAAAATTAACATTCTTCCAAAGGGAATCACTGCTGAAGGCTCTCTATCAATGGCACAATCCCCAGGTCTGTGAGGTGGGAGAGATTGAACAATGGCGGTTGAAAACACATCTGAGTATGTTTAGTAAGTTTGGAGAATCTGGATGATGTTGGAGACAGTTACTGAGGGTTGCTGAGTTTCCTGGAGATCTTCTGAAGGGTTTGACCACGTGGTAAGAGATAAACAATGAGACATGCAATGTTCTGAACCGAGAAACAAGGACCCTGCTGCCCAATTGATGCAGGGATTGTGCTTCTGTAACCACGGCATGCCCAAAACTATGGGATAATGAGCAGATTTAATGATGTCAAATTTGAGAATTTCCTTATGATTATTTATTGACAACAGTAAGTCCTTGGTTTGGTGGGTTATGGGTCCAGAAGACAAGGGTCTGCCATCTATGGCTTCAACCGGTTGGACATCTTCTTTAGCTTCTCGTGGTATGTTGTGTTCAACAACCCAATCATGGTCTATGAAAATGCCCATGGCACCACAGTCCACTAAAGCCAGGATGGGGTAGGATTCCTTTTTGGAAAAGGATAGGATAGTTTGCAGGATCACAAGAGTGTTCTGTCCAGGAGATTTCAAGGAGGGAATAGACGAGGAGCAAACGTCTTTCTCCCGAAGCTGTGCTCCACCTAGGATAGGGAGCTGGCGTTTCCCGAACGCCGAGGTGGTGCTATAGGACATTCCCTTACAAGATGTTTGTCTGAGGCGCAATACATGCATAGCTCAGTGTTCATCCTACGGGACCTTTCCTGGGGGGAAATAGGTCCTCGGAAGGCTCCTAATTGCATTGGCTCAGGTTCAGAGGCTTGAGTGATGGTTGCTTATTTAGGACCAGGATAGTTCGTGGCTGGCTTAGGAGATGTTGATTTAGATTTCCTCTTCTCCACCTTCCTTTCCTGGATCCGAAAATCAATCTGTAGAGAGAGATCCATGAGGGCTTGAAAGGAGCTGGGGAGAGCTACTCTGGCTAATTTGTCCTTTATCTCCTCCTTTAAACCTCTTTGGTCCCCGGAAGCCAGCTTTACCCTCTTTCAATCAGCCTCTTTGACTAGCTGTTTGAAGCGTGTCACATACGTTAGCATGTCCTGGGTCCCTTGTTGGAATTCGAGCAATCTTTCCTGAGCACTGCATACGAGCTCAGGGTGATCAAACATGGCCTTAAGGGCTTCCACAAACCCATCGTAGTCATCCAGGAGAACATCGCCAGCATTAACTAAGGGAGTGGCCCAGGTTAGGGCATTGGCCGTGAGATGAGATATCATGAAGCCAATCTTAGCTCGTGGAGTGGAAAAATAGTATGGTTTGAAAGTGAAGTGTACCAAACAGGAATCTAGGAAGGCACGTAGAGTCTTTGATGATCCGTCGTATTTTTCTACTACTCCCTCTAACAGGACACTTTCCTTGGCAGCAGAATCTCTGGACAAGACAAGCTGCTTTAATGCAGCATTCTCAGCCTTAAGGTTCTGCACTTCAGTGGTTAATTCTTGCATGCCTCTCAAGAGTTCCTGGACTGCGGCTTCCATATCTGTCTTTATATATCAGGTTTTAGGAGTCTCAATCTGTCACAAGTTTCTCCCCTTCTCACCTGTTTTTCCTTACTTGTGACGCTCTTGGACTTAGCTTCTTTTTTCCTTACTGTCCGGGTCTTGTAAAACCTGGACGCGGGTCTTCGGATTCCAGCGTGAGGTTGCAGCCTTCCAAACGGAAGTGTTCAGTCTCCAAGCGAGGAACCAGGATACCGACGAGAGGGCTCGAAGGAGTCGGGCTCCGAGTTAGAGCACAAGGAAATTCCAGGAATAGTCCACGAAAACAGGTAAGGGAAAAGGGTAAAATGGATACCGGGAAGGAAGGATGAAAGATAGGATAACTAGGAGAGCGAAGCGAACTCGGAACGCACGTCTAGCTACACCAAGCAGTAGCGTCGAGACGCGCGGTGCTGCGGAGGCGTGGCCTTTTTCTAGGAAGTTGAACGTAGTAAGAGAGGACTGGCACGCAGCGCTTCAGAAGCGCCGGCCATTTTGGTAGAACCGCGGAGTAAACACTGCGGCGCATCATGGACCATGAAGTCGAAAAAGGGCGTGCTTGGTGGATCATGACACCCACAGGATCCCAGAGAGCCCCAGGGTGGGGGCGAGATTCTGCAGGTCAGCAGGCCAGATATCCTGACGACCACACAAATCCCGAGGCAGTGAACCCGCTGCACGTCTCTCCAGCAATAAGACCCCTGCTGGTCCTGCTGCATTTTCGTTTTGACGGCGGTGAGCCATGGCATGAGCTCCTCTCTTCCACCACACTACGCTGGAATAAGAAGGCCCAGCGGCTGCATAGGTGAGCCTACCCTTCCAGGAGGGATACCCGGCTGGATGTGATGGGCGGGGGGGGATTCCTGGATGCCTCATAACGTGCTCCACTGAGCCGTGAAGTGCATGACAATAGGGGAAACATAAGAAGGTCACTGCTGCAGGAATGCTGGCCCCCAAAAAGTAGTCATTTGCCATCTGATCGCCGCCGCCCAGACGACTCAACATCTAGGTGAGCCACCTGAAGGAAGTGGAGGGCGCCCTTACCCCCATCTATACAAGCCTTGTGCTTCCAAGCCCTGTTGCGAGACCTGGACTTCCTCACACTTGTACCTAGGAGAGAGCATCCCTCCCCCGTCGCTGCACCTGTTACCCTGAACATTCTAGGCAGCCCCTCCTAAAACGGCCCCTTCGCCCATGATACTGCGGGTTCCCTCCACCTTCTGGCGGCCCGACCCAAAGGGGCTGAAAGATCGTAGTCTGTACAATTGCATGTTGGATGTAGGTGGATTCTACCCCCATAGCCACGAAGAAAACGAAACAAGAGGATGCCGGCGCAGCCCGCCAAGCCCCCTGGAGACCTGAACCCAGAAGAGGGGCATTAATCTAGACAAACGAATGGAACGAGCATCCCCAGGGGGGGGGGGGAAGAGGGAAGCAGCTTGCAGTACCCTGCTGCGATAACTGGTGTCAGGATCCCTGGGTTCCCCCCAAAGAGGTTTTCTCACTATTCCAGATGCAACAAGGTGAATTCATGAGTTAATAGTAAATATCACCTTTTGGCTATTTGGGTGTCCACATTATTGTATTTCAACATGGCCGCCCGATGTGTTCCCTGTAGCTAATGTGCAGTCTACTGGCTGTACTATCTCACGTACTTATGCCCCTCCCCCTTTTCGTTCTGCGCTTCGCGTCGAGAATTTTAGCGACACTTACCGCGGTTTGGAGCTTCTGCCACAGACATTCCACAGATTCCCTTGCCTAAATTAGTTAGTAGTTTCTAGTCCTGTTCATTTGTAGTTTATTCCCTCCTGTTTATTTTCCGCCCAAGCTCATTTCCCTCATTTCCCTCTTGTCAGCAATTTTTTTCCTCAGAACCTTGAACTGACGTTATCCAGAACTCCTTCGGTCACCGCAAGTATATTCTTTGCTCTCTGTTTGTTAAGCAGCTCCGTTTTTTCCTCAGCTATAGTAAAAATATGAAACCTCATTAGGTGCTGATGTTTCTGTTCCGTGTGTTGTGCGAGCGAATTGGTTCTGGTGCTTGTTTCCATCTCCACTTTCACTTAGCAAATTTTCTGTGAAGTGAAACCTGAGGGAAATATTTTGTAATTCATTTTGGTTCTTAAGGTGCGTGTGTTGGGGCAAGCACGCACTGTATTTCTCCTCAGTCATACGTTGTTCGGTGAAGTGTTACCGAAGCATAGTTGGTCGGGTTACCCTTAAGTACGCATTTTAGTGAGTGAGTTGCTGTGTTCATTCGCATCGCCCACTACATCTTGCGCACATGTTTTAAAGAAAAAATAAAGTACATGATATACATGTGTCTAGCTCCAATTGGCATGCATGACTAGAAACACTCTCTCTCCATTCCATTGTGTTTAAGTTACGTTGCAAGTTACACATCGAGGGTTGCATACACTCTATAGTGTCGGCTTTATTTGGGAACAAGGATCCATTTGAACCTTTTTCTTTTCTTCAAACCTTTGCAAGAATATTAGATTCAGTTATCCCTTTTAGCGCTACAGAAAAAAAACATGAACTCCTTCCTGAGTTCCTTTAGCTCAATCTGCTCAGTGAGGTTTTGTCCACTCCATCACCAGTCTACAGAACTAGCGCCCCTGCACAGAAGCAGGATGGAGAGCTAACCAAATACCATATTAAGGTACAGTAGCCAGGTTAAAAGAGGGAAAATTAAGAGAAAGATTAGAATCCTCATGTTAAAATAGGAAGATTATCCTAACTAGTGTACTTGTGTTTATTTCTTAGATTCCTAGTGTAGAAAGGATCTTAATCACGCATTAGGAAGTAGAGTCCACGCACCCTAAGAAGAAGGTCACATCCAAGAAGTGGTGTCCCCGCAGAGTCATAAGGTAAGCGTTACAACTGGGACCCGCCCACCACAGTTCAGTCGTCCGCAACCATGTCAAAACACCTTAAGACCCCAGATAGTGAGGACATCTCGGCCATGCTACTCACTGGGGATAGCGGGAAAAAACTTGAGGTAGTGTAATCTTCCCCACCAGCCACTTCAGAGGGAGTTGGTCAGCTGGCTACCAGAGAGGATATCCAAGTGTTCATGTTAGAAATCAAAGCTGAATTTTACGCTTGTATGTCGGAACTCACCAACAAACTTGAGGACACTGACCAACGAGTGACGGGGGCAGAGCAAAGGCTGGGAGAAGTAGAAGACCTGACTCTGGAGCACTCCGCGTCGCTGCTAGTATTTCAACAAAGATCCAGGCCCTAACGGATAGAAATGAAATCCTTCAGTACAAGCAGGAGGACTTGGATAACAGGGCACATCCGGGGGTGCCCGCTACAGTTCCAGACCACAGCCTGGCGGAATATGTCGGTGATCTATTTTAGTCCCTCCTACCAAATCTAGAAAAATCTCAACTTTTGCTGGATCGCACCCACAGACTTAGCCCCCGGAGAGGACTCGAGACGGAATACCCCCCGGATGTGATCACAGAGTACACTTCTTTACAACGAAGGAGGCAATAATGGAGATAGGCCACTCTCAAGATGAGCTGTCGTTTCAAGGATCACCTTTGCAGATATATCAGGATCTAGCTACAGTGATGCAAAATCGCAGTGCCTTTCGGCCGCTGACGCTATTTCTACGGGAGCAAAAGGTCCGATATCGCTGGCTGTTCCCAACGGCAGTCCAATTCTCATTCAAGGGGGTCTCCCGTACGATCGCACACCTTGAAGATGTGGAAATGATCCTGAATCCTTCTAAGCCAGAAAAGAGGGACAGCTCCACGCCTGGCACAGAAATCCTCCCCCCAAAAGCTAGACAGGTGGCTTGGTCAAGAGTCCAGAAGGGTCGCAACATGAGATGATGGGCCCCGCAATTCAAAGCTTCGGACCATAACTGAGTCGGCGTTATTTGAGGAAACTGGAAACAAAATGAGCGTAAGAATGGGCTTCACATGGTTGATTCCCAACTCCAAGGTGGATGTTACCTGAAGGCCCTCGGAGAGTCCTGATGAATGTTTGAGGCAGGAGTGTAGTTTGGAGTCCACGGTTCAGACTCAGTTCAAGGATTTTGGTTGTTACGTTGGAAGAAAAGTTAGTTGGAGCACGTTCACAAGAACCTTTACGTGATCAATGGCAACTACTGAACATTTGACTGCCCCCTTCCCCCGGCCCCCCACAAAAAACGCCAGTGGTCAACCAAGAATCTCCTTTCCAGTAAATGAACTTTGTCACGTTGAATGTTAAGGGCCTCAATTTGCTGCTAAAGAGGAAATTCCTTTTGAAGTGACTGAAAGACCTAGATGGAGCTGTGATATTCCTGCAAGAGACTCACCTACTTCCGGAATGTTACTCCTGTCTGCGAAACAGGGATTTCACAAAGCAGTTCCTGGACTCGGATGGTTCCAAAAAGGGAGGTACAGCAATCTTGGAGTCCAAGGGCTCCCATTCGAGAAACTGGACTCCTTCAAAGCCCCAGGCGGACCCTTCATTGCAGTGAAGGGAAGGCTCCTGGGCCAGCTGCACTCGCTGGTCTCAATCTATGCTCCGAATGAAGGGCAGGAGCGCTTTGTCCGACCTAGAATCCATCCTCCTCCCATTCCTTGAAGGCCAGGTCGTTATTGGAAGTGTCTTTAATGGGGTCCCTTACCCAGATGAGGATAAAAATCATACACCTTCCCCCAAGGACTACAAAATTGCTCTGGGGATTCTCCACATGTTTAGAGCCCTGGGAGTGTTGGACACTTGGAGGGTGCTTTATCCAGGGGAAAGAGATTATACTTTCTTTTTGACATGTCCATCGCACATCTTCCTGCATCAATCTACTCTAGCTTTCGCCCCAACTCCTGTCCTTCACGAAGTTTTTAAAAAAAATATATTTTTATAAGTCAAACAAACACACTACAACTGTTTCAAAACATAGAAAGCATCATTAGACCAACACATTTTCATTAGAACTCCCCAACTCCCCCACCCCCTCTTAAACTAGACCCGATTCTCACATGTCATGTACAGGAGCATCATCGGGTAGCACAGTACTTAGGCAGTCATCATCCGGGTCCTCTGTCCCGTTGTTACCCTGATGAGAGTTTGCCATAGAGGCCACCAATTGCCGCCAGGCCAGCAAGGGCCCTACTTCCTCCTCGCCCCCCCCTAGTGACTGCTTCAAACCAGACTACAGATTCTGCTTCCGCCCACCTCAAGAGGGCCGCCCACCATAGCTCCACCCTAGGTCTGTGGGCCGCCTTCCAGCCCATGGCAATCCTGCGCTTGGCCAAAACACAAGCCAGGTCCTTCATTTTGCTTATGTGTTTTGAATGACAGGGTCTAGGAAAAAGCCCAAGCATGTATGACCAGGCCGATTCCACATCCAGCACCACCCCCCCACCAGCCAGTTTCGTCTTAACCTCGTCCCAAAATCTGTGCACTTCCGGGCAAGCCCAAAACATGTGTAGCAGTCCTGCATTCACCTCCCCACACCTGGGGCATTGCTGCGTAGCTGGTCCCCCAAACTTTGCAATCTTCCCGGGAGTTAAATAAGCCCTGTGGGTAACGTACAATTGAAGCTGTTGGAATCTCGCGTTCCGGGACACCTTTTTATGGTACCTCTGGGCCCATTCCCATTGCCCGTCTGTCATCATGGGTCCTCCCACCTCTTGCTCCCAATCTTGTCTCAATTGAAGCAACTCCTTCCCTGCCCTTACTCGCAGGAGCTCGTATATCCTCGATATTTCGTGCCCGCCCTCCGATACATCATACATAGTTTCCAGGGAGGCGTCGGGGTCCTCCGCTAGCACTGTGTCGGGCCATCTTTCTCTAGTCTTTTTCACAAGCTTATATTGGCCACCATGTACCCCCGTCTCTTCCTGCAACCTCAGAGTCCAATGCCTCCCCTTCCTGCCATATGTCCCCGAGGGTGGCCAGGCCTACCTGTTCCCAGTATCTTCGGACCGATTCAAGTAGTTGAGAGTCGCTCACGCACAGCGCCGCCAAAGGGGCCTGCTGGGAGTACGGCTCCGAATCCCCCCCAATCTTCCATTTCCTGTGCCAGATCTCCCAGCCCAGCCTCAGTCTCCACGCAGAAACCTAGCTTCCGCCGAGTCTTCAGCCGAAAGCCACCTGGCCACATACTGCAGCTGCCCCGCCAGGTAATAGAGTTCAAAATTAGGCAGGCCTGTCCTCCCCTTGTCACATGGGTTCTGGAGCTTCCACAGAGCAACCCTATTCCTAGAGCTGCCCCACACGAAACCCCTACACACGCTGTGAAGTTTCGCGAATAGGCTCCTAGGTATCAAAAACGGGACATTCACGAAAAAGTGCAAGAGTCTAGGCAGGACCACCATCTTGAGCAAGGCCGCCCTCCCCATCATGGTCAGGGGCAATCTAGACCAGAATACCATGCTGTTCTTGATCCCCTCGATCGCTTTTTCCGTGTTATGCTTGTGTTCTGCCTCGACCCTGTGGTAAATATTTATTCCCAAATACCTAAATGTCACAGGCTGCCATGGTATTGGCAGGACAGGCAGCCTCTGTACCGGGACATTCCTGTATCTGCCCAAAGGAAACAGACTAGACTTTCTAGGGTTCACCGATATGCCCGAAAGGGTGGCGTACCGTTCTATTACCTCCAGCACATACTGCAGGTTTTCTTCTGGATAACGCAAATAAAGGAGCATATCATCCGCATATAGTGATATCAGGTGCCCTCCACTGACAGTGCTTATGCCCACCTCCCCATATTGTTGTCGCAGGCATATTGCCAGCGGCTCTAATGCCAGTATATATAGCATGGGTGACCAGGGACATCCCTGTCTGGTCCCCCTGCAAAGTTGCCAGGTATCTGAGACTGTGGACCCTGTTTTGACTCTCGCCATCGGAGTGCTGTAAAACAACTGGACCCATCTGAGGTATCCAGGTCCCATTCCATACCCCTTCAGGACCGCTTTCAGCCAGGGCCATCGTACCGAGTCGAAGGCCTTGACCGCGTCTAACGACACTATAGCCAACTCGCCCGTGTCCTCCTCAGTTTGGTCAATGATATGGTGTAGCCTCCTGTGGTTATCGGTGATGTTCCTGCCTGGAACATATCCCGTCTGATCTGGGTGTATCAGTATCCCAATCACCTTCTTCAGTCTATTAGCCAGCACTGCCGTAAGTATTTTGCTGTCCTGGTTAAGCATGGACAACGGTCTGTAAGTCCCGCACTCCACGGCCGGCTTGCCTGGTTTCAAGAGTGGGATGATCACAGCCTCGCGGAGGGACAATGGGAGTTCCCCCTGCTCATAGGCCTCGTTGTAAGTGGCAAGCAGTGGCTGAAGCAGCTCTTGCTTGTATGTTTTGTAGAACTCACTAGGCAGCCCATCCGAACCAGGTGCCTTGCAAGTGGGCAAATTCTGAATCGCCACCTCCAGCTCATCCGAGGTGACGGGTGCGTCTAACTCTGCGCGTTCTAGGTCATCCAGGGTGGGCAGTTCTATGTCCTCCAATGTGTCCAGTATGTCTTGACACATATCCTCCCCTGTGTCCTCATACAAGTGTCTGTAAAACTTAAGGAACTCCTCATTTACCTCTTCCTGGGTGTTGCAGATGCAACCTCTCTCATCCTTAATCTCACTGATCACCGAGCGGGGGGGGGGGGGGTCTCACCAGCAGTCTGCCCGGCTTGTCGCCCCCTGCGTGTATCCTCTCTGTATATTTCCTGTAATTGAGTCTGCATAGCCTATCCCAGAGTGCGCTGCAGGACAACTGTAGCTCCTTTACTTTGGTTCTGTTATCATGAGCGGTGCTCTCGCAACGTGTGAGATCCTCTAGCTCCCTTTCCGCTTCTTGGAGTTCCCTTTCGATACCCCCCTGTAGCCCCTTAACTTTGGAAATGGCTACCCCACGCACCACCACCTTAAACGCTTCCCACAGTGTGCCCACAGAGCTTACGCTTCCCGTATTTATATCAAAGAATTCTTCGATGGCATCCCTCAGGCCCTCCCGAAACCCCTTGTCCTGCAGAGCCTCGGTCCTGAGTCTCCATGTAGGGATCCGCGGTCTTGGGGGCTGGTGTCTCCAGTCTACCAGCAAGGGCAAGTGGTCAGATAGTACTCGGGCCTTGTATTCCGCTCCCTCTGTCTCTCACTATCTCAGCTGTTACAAACATGTAGTCTAACCTTGTGTGCAAATCATGTGGTGCTGCGAAGTGTGAATACTGCCTATCCGTGGGATGCAGCCTTCTCCACGCATCCTCTAGGCCTAGGTCTTTCAGTAAGGTACTCAGCGCTTTGGCCGCCGGTGCCGTTTTCCCTACCCTGTCCTTGGACCTGTCCATTCTGGGATTCACGGTACAGTTAAAGCCCCCCCCCCCACACTATCGTAGCCCCTGCCAGGGGGCCAAGTTTACTGTAGAGGGTCCTAAAATAAGCCGCTGTGTCGTTATTGGGGGCGTACAAATTTATGATGTGCACTTCCCTGTTTTCCAGGAGACCCGTTACCACCACCATTCTACCCTCCGGGTCCACCGTAGAGTCAAGCACCCGAAACGGCACATGAGGCGCCACCCAAGTAATGACCCCTCTAGCGTACGCCGAGTACGCCGCCCCCACAACATTGCCCTTCCATTTTCTCCTGACCACCTCCAGCCTTTCCCTAGTAAGGTGGCTCTCCTGCAGCAGGGCTATGTCTACACGCATCCTCTTTAAGTACAGCATCACTTTATTATGTTTCAGGTAGCTGTTAAGGCCCCGTACATTCCAGGTCACAATTCTGAGGTTACCCGATGCCATCTGGTCGGACTATCCCTTCCCATAATGCTCCCCGTGCTAGTTCGTTTCCTGGTTCTCTCCCTTCTATTAACAAACAATACCCCCCTCCCCCCAACTTCGCACCACTGCACACAACTCCCCCCTCCCCGCCAACCCCCAACAATAGCCCAGCTCCATCCCTGGATCTCAGGCCTACCCACGTCTGGACCTGTCTCGTATCCGAGGACAAGGACCCCGTGGGGTGTCACCTATCTAACAGTGACCTAACTAAGTGTACTACTATTGGGTTCAGAGGGTGCTTGCCCTGAGCTCCCAGTCATCTATTTAGGAGAAGTGCATTCAACGGGACCCGCCGGCAGATACTATGACTTCCTCCCCACAAGCACAATATCGTACTATATTCCAGTCCCAATGTCATAACTATGGCCTCACGGGTGCCTCAGCAACGTGCTACTTATCTCCAGCCGCTTCTGTCTGGGCATCCGGTTCCTGAGGTCGACCCTGCATATCCAGCCACTCCATCGCTTCGGTCGGCGTCTCAAAGAAGAGGGATCTATTCTTATAAAACACCTTTAACTTAGCGGGGTAGAGCAACATGTAGCGATGGCCTGCTTTTCTAAGCCTCCTTTTCACCGTTCCAAAGTTCATTCGACTCCGCTGTACAAGCAGCGTATAGTCCGGATACGCCGTTATTTTCGCTGACCCCCTTTCTATCGTGCCTCCTTTCCCGAAAAATTCAAGGATCTTTTCGCGGTCACGATAGTTCAAGATCTTCGCGATCAACGGCCGCGGGGGGACTCCTGGGGCCGGTCTCCTGGTCAGGCCCCTATGCACCCTTTCAACCACAAACCCCTGGGTCAGCTCCTCGCCTGTAATCTCCTGCAAGAACATGGTTTCAACGTATTTCGTGGGGTTCGATCCTTCCATTCCCTCCGGAACACCCACTATGCGAATGTTGTTGCGCCTGGCGCGCCCCTCTGCCTGCTCTGCTCTGTCCTCCAGATTTCCCACTCGTTGCACGAGGGCATGAAGCTCCTTAGCATGTGCATTGCACGCCTCCGTGGTCGGGGCCAACTCCTTCTCCAGTTCCCCAGTGCGCTCCGCAATCGTTCGCACGTCCTGTCGCAACAGGTTCACCTCTCCTTGGACCGCTCCGATCTTAAGGTCTAGGCCCTCCTGCAGCTCTTTCATGGCCAGGCCCAACTTCGTTTCCCAAGCCACCTTCAAGTCGGCAATTGCTGCCAGCACCTCCTGGATAGTACCCGGTGGGTCCGTCGCCGCCGCAGGGTCCTCTTTGCTCTTGCCCCCTTCCGCACCTGGGGGCGACCTAGCGTAGGCCTCCATCGTGGGCTGCTTGATCCGAGGTCGCACCACCTTGGAGGACATCCTGCTGTGTCGGTTGGGCACATGCGCCCAGCTGTGTCTCCGGCGCTGCGGAGCGCCTTGCGGGGTCCGCTCGCCAACCCCTTCTCAGCAAGGCTCCGCTGAACTCGGGTTCGCTCTGCTGGCACGCCACAATCCAGGGCCTCCTCAATGGGGGCCCGCACTTATGTTCTTGCCACCAGCCAGAGACGCATGCGACGCGTCCCTTTAGTTGGGCTCGCCCCCGCTCCGGCCGGCTCTGTCTTCCTCAGCTCCACGGACCATTTATGGCCCTTTGTCCACAAGCAGCCATCTTGGGTGCTGCCCTTCCACTGCGTGACCGCCACCTTCTTCGAAGTCTAGTTCTGTGGATATGAAATCTCGCTGGTGGGGAGGGCACTCGCCATGTGCCCCCCACTTTCATGCACCGTGGGCTCGAAAGTCTGCCGAAAATCATCACTTCTTCCCAGGATCAAAATCGGATCATCGGGAGCTCCTCCAAGGAGCGTCCTCTCACGTAGCCATCAAGCCACGCCCCCCACGAGTTTGTTTGTTTTGTTTTGATTTATTCACTTATAATGCGCACCAAACCCGAAGGTATGAGGGCGCAGCAGTACAGGATATGCGAAGCTTAGAGTACATGATTACATAATTACACATAATACTAATAATATATACAAGTCGTAGCAATAATACAGTCAATTATGTACAGGCTATTATACAGGTAATATATAGGCAGTGTCGTGTTGGTAACCGGGCAGTAATATACAGAACAGTCGGCAATATACAGGCTATAACTGTAATAATAGTATACATGAGCATGGGAAAGTAGATAGTGCTGTCAGTGGAAATGCACATATTGGGAATATTCAGTACATAACCATGTCAAAGCTATCCACTAATAGACTGGGTGCAGGGTGTGTAGATGCAGGTGTTGGGAAGGGCAAGGAGGCCCAGTTTATCAACTGGCTAGTTAATCGATTGCTTCAAATGGTTGATGTAACTAGTTCTGAATTTAAGGTAGGATTTCTCAGCACATATAGAGTGGGGCAATGAGTTCCATACACGTCCGGCCTTGGTTAATTTGAATCTTGGAATGATAAGTGTATTGGCATTGGAGATTCTTGAGGGTCTGGAGCATCTTCTTTCTACAAATCTATCAATGAGATAGGGAGGAGCCACATTATTCAGGGATTTGTGCGTTAGGGAGGCAACTTACAGCAGGATTTTGTCTTCGGTTGACAGCCAGTTGTTATTACGCCTTATCTTAGATATATGTGATCGTCTAGAAATACCAAGAGCTGCTCTCAAGGCATTATTTTGTAGAATTTGTATTCTCCGTGGGATGTATTTGTTGGCCCCAATATATAGGGCATTGCAGTAATCGAGTCTAGATAAAATAAGAGCTCTAGCTAAGATCATGCAATTGTCGTCGGAGATGAAGTGTTTACCTGCTCTGATGAGCTTACATGTTTAAGCTGTGGCTGAGGCCAGTGAGTTCACCTGTTTGTTGAAGGAGAGGGTGGCATCTAGATAGAGGCCAAGGGTCTTCACTTCCTTGGCTACCTTAATAGTATTCCCATCAATCTCAAAGGCAGAGTAATCCTGGCCTAGTTTTTTTAAGATTAGAATGTGTGCCCAGAATGATTAACTCTGTCTTGTCATTCAGGCATAGACCGTGAGTTGCCATCCATGCCTGGATGATGAGATACACCCTATTTACCAAGGCTAAATCCTTATTGTAATCCCCTGAAAGTGGGAGGAGGATCTGGGTATCATCTGCATAGTTAGTGTAGGTGATACCAAGAAGGTCCAGATCATCAAAAAGAGGCTTAGTAAATACGTTGTCTAGTGTGGGAGATGCACAGGAGCCCTGTGGAACGCCACACAGAATGGGGATCGGGTCTGCTGCATCTGAGGGGGAGAACACCCTCATGGTCCTTTCGCTGAGGAAGGATTCAACCCATGTTATAGCTTCTTTAGAGAAGTGTGCAGCAGAGTTTAGGTGGTTACAGAGGACTTTGTGATCTACAAGGTCGAATGTGGCCGAGGGATCCAAGAGTAAGAGGAGGGCTGTTTGACCTTAGTCTCTTAGCTCATCTATTTGAGCCTTCAAGTCGATCAGAGCGGTCTCTGTCCCATGTTGTGGACGGAAGCCAGACTGACTTGCTCCCAGGAGCTTATGGTGTTTTAGGAATGTTTGGATTTGGATATATGCAATCTTATCCAGGATTTTTAACAGGAAGGCGACTGTCGTGATGGGCGGTAGTTAGTAGGGATGAGGGGGTCTAGTGATTATTAAGTTGTGCAGGGCACAAGTCGCCTTGACAGTTGGAAGGCTAAAGGGAGAGGATGACTTTCTCCACCTCCCTGATAGACGTTTTGGCGAATCTGAATTGGATAGTTGTGTTTTGCTCCAAAGAAGGTGGGTTGGCGATACTTATTGGCAGTTGATTAAGTGCTGCTTTCTTAGCCGCTATTATCTTTTGGAGCATGGCGTAGGTATAGGCGACTCTAATTCCTTTAGGATGGAGAACAGCTCCCTCATACTTGAGTTGGCCATAGAGATACGCTTATTGTATGAATTACGTTTGGCCAGGATGATTTCCTTCTTTTAATGTGAGGAGATTTCTATGAGTTTGTTTTTATGGTCTTCTGATGGGGTAAGTCGCCAGGTGGATTTGCAGCTTCTTTTAAGTTGTCGGAGATCTTTCAGTTCAGGGGTGAACCATTTATTAAGGTGGGCCTTAGGTTTACTCGGTCAAGGTTTTAGAGGGGCTATGCTGTCAAGAGTGTTTCGTATAATTTTATTATACTCTTTGACGAGTATCTCTGGGTCTAGATGTTCATCAAGTTGGTTTAGGGTGGGTAGAACAGCAGGAATCACTTTATCCTTAGTGATACTCTTTTTGTTCCTGGTGGGGCAAGAGGAGGCCATATTCGGTGCAGGCGGGAGAGGCCTAGTGGTGGATAAATCATAGGTTACCAAGCAGTGGTCCGTCCATAATTGTGGGGAGATGGAGGTAATGGAGGTGGAGCAGTTGTAGTCTGCTAGCCAATCGAGAGTGCTCCCTCTATTGTGGGTGGGTTCCACAATTTTTTGGGTTAGTCCTAATTCAGCGACGGTATTGGCCACATTGATGGCATGTTTGTCTGATGGGTCATTATAGCCCAGGTTAAAGTCTCCAAGAATGAGTAGTTGTGTGGAGGTTTTGAGATTAGTTGATAATAGACAGTTAATATCTTCTTCAAATGTACCCACCGGGCCGGGGGGCCTATAAATGAGGTAGAAGGTCAGGGTCTGGGAGTTGTGAAGTGGGAGTTTGATAGCACACACTTCACAAGAGTTGGAGTCTGGAATGGAGGTAGTTCTCATATTTAGGCTGATTTTGGCAATGATGGCAGTACCACCACCACGCATGTTATTTCTGTCTTGTCACAGAATGGTATAGCCAACTGGGATTGCTAGGGATAATATAGGTCCTGCTGCCTCATGCAGCCAGGTCTCTGTGATGGCAAGGAAGTCCAACTTATTGGACAGTATAAGTTCACAGATGTCAGTAGCATGCGCTGTTAGGGATCTGGCATTTATTAGTCCGCCTTTGATCGGAGAGGCTGCCATGGTAGTTTTTGTTTGGTTTTGATAGAGGGGGTTTGTCTTAGTTTTGCTATTAGCAGTGCTAGCTTGTTGAATAATGGTTCTTTTGTTGGTGACAGGGAGGGATCTTGTCAAGGGCTCATGTAGTCTTGTGAGTCTTGCTCTAAGTCTGGAATTTCTGGTGGGTGGGCTACAAGGTCTGCCTGGAAGTTCACTAGTAGATCCAGTCCTGGGTCCGCTGGTGGGGTTGGGTTGCTCCATGGTGGTGAAGGAGGTGGCTATACAGGATGGGTTGAGTTGGAGATTCTTAGTGGTACGGTGGAGGCTGATATCTGATGTTAGGCAAGTTAAGAGCAGTGGTTAGGTGATAGACCAAAGGCAAAGTGTTATGATACTCATGGTGTATCACTGTTAGGGAAGTATATTCTTGTACTAGGGAAGCACTAAAACGTGAATGCAGCGGGCGTCTATCTTAAGTGCTTGGTCTAAATACAACAGACTAGGTCACTTTAAGTCAGGACCGGCGTAGTAAGTCACATATAGCGTGGGTATTTGAACATATTGACATGCAGCTCATCTGTGTAAGGCCTTGCCGGTAACAGGTATGCAGACTGGGCATGGTGAGTACAGCAATTTTGACTGGCATCAGCGCCTCAGGCTATGGACAGAACAGTAATACAAACGGGAATACAGGATCACATGTGTGTGTGCTGATAACGCCAAGTCTAATGTTAAAGGTTACAAGCATCACCGAATTGCAGCAATATCAGAGGCTAGTACAAGTATGAGTGAGTCATTATGTCAACAGTAAAGTAACAGTATAGGAAGGCAATGCAGGACTGGTACATGTATTTGCTAATCAGGATGTGTGCACAGACATACAGTAGATTTACAGAGGCAATGTTTCATAAATGGCATTAGCTACAAACCTACATATTGCGTGATTCATTAAACTTGCACCATGACTCTGTGTGCACAGCTTGGTAGGGAATCTCATTTAGGCAAAGCGCAGGGCTCAATGAGAAACGCAGGCGGGCTGGGGCGGTATCGTGTTAGAGGCTAGGACACTTTTTTTTAAGGGAGAACAAGGCGTTATACATGTTGTGGGTAATGCCAGCTATTCTTGAAGATCAATGGGCACAGACAAATAGTAGCAGCTGAGGGTGATAGGTGGTGAGAAAAGTGGCTAATCATTTGGTGGCATAGGGGTCCGAAGCAATTAGATTGCTAATGTTTACAGCTGAAATATCGCTGACAGAGGCTTGTGAGTTCAGCATAGGCGAATACGCAGAATAAGAATGACACGTGGACTAAGGGTAGCTGGCAACTTGCAAGCTAGAATATTTCAAAATACACATGATATACTTCTAAATGCTTCAAACACTGTTAGGCACAGTGGATTAAGCTAGTGCAGGTCAGGATAGGCACAGTGGGATGGTGTCATAGTGTCGGGTATAATTGTATACCGCTATAATACTAAAAACGCACTCTAGGAACTGTGTGATTAGGCACCTTTAACAGAACATTGTGCCAACAGAAAGATAACGCAACATCAAGTGAAGGCATTTTGGGCCGGGAGAAGGCTTTAAGTGCAGCACAGGGCGCATGCAAGGTTAGCTTGCTGAGCTAACTGCCGTAGGGCTGCATATTAATGTGGGCGACAGGCAGATAGGTGGCTAGGCAAGGTCAGTGGCTGTAACGACTAAGTCCCAGCAATAGTGGGATGCAGTATGATATGAGAGATGAGGTGATAACTAATGGCAATCGGAGTAATACCTCTCAAAGAGGGCCAAGTTCAATTTTGCCGGTGGGCAACCTAAGTTGACGTCCTTTGGTTTTTAAGCAAAGTTCAAGTCCGGTCTAGAGTAGCGCCGTTGCCGTCTGGCCGTCCTGGACAGGCCCAGGACAGGCGCCTTGTATGTGGTGCCTTCGATGGGGTGCCGGCTTCCGCCTGCCGGTCCACCCTATTGGCAGAAGTAGCTGCTACAGCTGATTGGATCGGTGTCGCTGTAGTGAGGCAGATTATGCTCCAGTGGTGTTACAGATTAGATCCTGGAGCCCCTCTTCGGCCTCCCGACCACAATGGAACCTCTACGATCCAATCTTGCACGATGTGACACTAAGATACAAGGTGGCGAAAGCAATAAATAACTATTTCCAAGATAACCTAATGGAATTAACCTCCCCGGCCACAACGTGCGACGCCATGAAGGCAGTTATCAGACGGGTCCTGATAGCACACACGGCAGCATACCACAGGAGGAAGAAACAAACCAGAACCCAACTGGAACAGGAGATACAGGCCATGGAGCTTGTACACAAAAAGGGATGGTCCCTGAGAGCCCACAATGCCTTAAGAGTGGGGCGTAACAAACTAAAGGCCCTGTATGCGAAGGAGACGGCGCAGACCCTATAATCAGTAAAACAGATTTACTATACCAAAATTACCGGGGCGAATCACCTCCTGAAAGTGAAAGTGGGGAAAACCAGAAAGCAGAATATCATTGGCCTCCGAGACCCTGATGGGGTCAGCCACTACGGAGAGCAGAAGAAACTCCAGCTGGCACAAGAGTACTTACTGGCGAACATGGCCAGTGGAGACAGATCAATTGAGGCTCAGAGACAATACATCATGAGGCTTCCCTACCTCAAATGGCACAGGAAGACAGAGAAGCGTTGGAAGCCCCGATTCAACAGGAAAAAGTGGAAGCCGTCTTCAAATCACTGAAAACCTGTGCCTTGGGACAAGCTTTTTGGACCCCAGCTCCTGAATCCCCTAATGTCCCTGTTTAACACGTTTCGAGAGACGGGAAGTGGTCCCCCCTCAATGCAAAACTCCTCCACAATCCTAGTGCTAAAACCCGGGAAGAATCCGAAGGATTGTGCCTCGTATAGGCCAATCACTCTCATGAATATCGATGCTTACATCTACTCTAAGGTGATAGCGAATCGCTTAGCCCCTCTCCTCCCGCGACGGATTACCCCTGACCAAACGGGTTTCATACTAGGTAGGAAAACAGGGGATAACATCAGGATGGTATTACATTTGATAGAACTGGCCTCTCGTAACAACGAAAAACTAGACCTTCTTGCCCTGGATGCTACAAAAGCATTTGACAGGGTGGATTGGTCCTTTATGCACCTGACGCTGGAGACCTTTGCTTTTGGCCCCCCAGTTCAGGAGAGTGATAGCTGCCAACTACTGTGCCCCGAGTACCTCCCTCTAGGTGAAGCGGGAGCGCTCACCCCCTGTCCTTCTCATTTGTGGGACACGTCAGGGATGCCTGCTCTCACCCCTCTTATTCGCTCTCATCATTGAGCCAATGGCAAAACCTATACAGGGAAATGAGTCAATACAGGGCCCGATGGTGCACGACTCGCCTCATAAGATCTCATTATACGCTGATGATGTGCTCTTATCTATTACCGACATCATCCCCTCCTTAAAGGCAGCGTTACAGGAACTCCAAGCGGTTGGTCAAGTAGCAGGTTTGACATCAATTTTCGAAAATCAGTGGCCCTGGGAGTGGGCCTCACTACATAAGAGTTAAGGGCCATTCAGGCCATCTTTCCAATTCACAGGGACACTACTTCTACAGCCTATCTAGGGGTTCACTTAACGGCTGTTCCGAAAGGACCCTTATGGGGGCCCATTTCCCTCCCCTGGTTAAGACTCTTGAACAGGATCTGGAAAGGTGGGCGGCCCAAGAAACTTCGCTAATGGGTCGAATCACTGCTGTCAAGATGACCCTCCTCCCCGCTTGTTATATTGCTGTTCATCCCTCCCAGTGGAGGTCCCAAAATCTTTATTAGAAAAGCTACAATGTAAACTTCTGGGCTTTATTTGCGGGGGAATTAATCCAGGATCACAAAGAGGGTGATGATGGGGCATTCTGGTCTGCATGGTTTGGGGGTCCCTGACGTACTGAGATATGCTGAAGCAGCCCAACTAACTCATTTGCCCATGTGGTCGGCTCAGCCTCTGACACTAAGGTGGATGGAGATGAAGCAAGGACAAAGCCCCTTGCTCCTGTGCTCCTTACCCTTTATTCTGCACCTAGCATGTAAGCAGTGGTCTAGCCTCCTCTCCTCAATGAAACTTACTCTGAATTTATGGGACGGGGCCCTACGGAGGAAGAAGATAGATAGGGCAATGGGTCCACACCCCAACTTTGCTCCGGTTATCCCACTCGGTGCATTCAGAAGCTGGAAAGAAGGAGGGCTTATCGCACTGGTTGTTGTTCACAGAGAGCCAGCCGCGCTATTTTGAGGAGTGTAAAAAAGAATTTAAACTCACAGAGAGGGACACCCCCAAATCCATCACTAGATTACGCACCCTGAAACAAGAGAGAAGGCCACCTGACCCCTGAGCCCACTTGAACTAAATATGGGGGACGGCTCATATAAGGGAGGGACCTCGAAACTATACAGACTGCTGCGAGAGGTCCTCCTGGTGCTGCGTCACCCAAAATATAGGTCCCGCTGGGAGACCGATTTAGAAGCGCAACTTCGATGATGTAGCCTGGCTGGAGATATGGGCTAGAGCCCGCGCCTCCTCTAAATGTGTGACAAATAATGAGTGTTATTCCGGTGGTATTACCCGCCAGTACAGATCCACCATTTCCAGGCTCTGCCCCCACCCCCCCACCTGCTGGCGAAAGTGTGGGGCCCAGGGCTCCTACTTTCATATGGGGCAGGAATGCCCTCTGATGCAGGTCTTCTGGGAGAAAATAGTGCAACTGATTCACGACATTACAGCTTACCGCTGTGCCCGAAGACGATATTGCTGGGTGCTCCATGTGAGGGGATATATCCAAAGAAGGGTGCCCGAGCAAAGCTAATGACTCACCTGTTGCTGGCAGCATGTATCACTATATCACCCGGTATTGGAAAACGGTGGAGGGCCCGGACATAGGGCGCTGGAGAGTTAAGGTTTGGGGCATATTAGTGGCTGAGAGTGTATCGGCTGCAAAGGAGGGAAAGTTGTTTCAATTTCAGGCAGTTTGGACACCCCAACTCAAATTCGATCAAACATTCTGGGCCTGTCCTTTAAGCCACGTCTGGTGAGACTTTATTTGGATAGGAATGGGGGTAATGGAGTGGGATAGAAAAGCAGGTGATGTGGACAGATGGACACCTGAGGGATTTTGATGGGGGAACCGGTTAAGCTTGAATGTTGTGTATCGCTACAGCGACTGCTATGCATTTACATGTGATGTTGATGCTCCAACAATGAAAATAATAAAAACAAGTTGGAAAAAAAAGGAAATCAAACTGTGCATCACAAACACAACTACCACAAGGAGCCACAGAAGAAAAAGACCCAAATCAGCCAGGACCAACTTGGGCACAAAACCAAAACACTGTAAGAAACTCATGGTGGCAACAGAAAAGACAGACACAAGTGATCACGATTCAAGGGTGTTTATTTAACAGTTTAGCAGGTTGGGAAAACACCTAATCTTACCCAAATCTAAATTGGGAGCAAGATTCGACCATCAAATGAAAAATAGGGCAGTCCCTGTGGTGTCTAGTCAAAGAAAAAGGGCCTACACTGAAAAAAACTATTGCCAGTCCTTACAAGTAATATAGATAGTGTGTGGGATAAAATGTACAATAAAGAAAAGAAGTGTTCACAAATAATAAGTCAGGATTTGCTAGCCAGGAGTCTCCCTTCCCCACGTTTTAAGCACGGGACAAGGGGACACTTCCGAGCACACGCTCGAGCTTTCCCAGCACGAGCTAATCGTTCCGCTTTCAATGATCAGGATCTTCAGTGGTTAAGTCTCTTTGCACAAAAAAGTCTCTTTGCTCCGCGGACCTGATGTATCGCACAACAACCTAAAGTTCCTTTCATATGGGTAGTTAGGCTGATAGTGGTTCACCCCAGGATCCCCCTCCTCTGGGCGCAGAACCCTCTTGAATCTCAGCCTCCCTCAGTCGGGTTCACTACGGCATCTCACAACAACATTTGGTCCTGTTGTATTCACAGGTCTCAATCTCTTTTTAAACAACTCCCTGTGGATAATTCTCAGCCTCCGTCGGGTTCACTACGGCCAATAACACAGAGGTCTTCCTTCGTTCCCACAGTTTTGTTGGTCAAACACTTTTAACTGTACAGAGGATTTTGTAAGACCCCTGTATGATCACTTTGACCTTTTGGTGAAGGCCCTCCTAAGGCCTCTCGTAACGGTAGTTCGCGGGATTCACCAGAGTGGTGTCGAGTGCACACCCACATGGTGCCGGACCCCTCTGCAGCTGGTTTTCCCTTAACGTAAACAGTTATATATTTGAACTTCCCTTCATTTGCCACTTTGCAACTTTCCTTCAACAAAGTCCGGTTTCTTATCGGCTCTCCCCTAGACTCACCGACTGAAGAATGCTTGGTTTCTCTGGTATCTGAAGTCAAGGTCATGCCACGATAGCAGGCGTATCTCTCTGTCCTGCTTATCAGCGTAGACATGCTCAATGTACCGTTGGTTAGCTATTGTCCACGGTTTTACAGTTCCTTTCAGGGAGGTTCTGCGGGTATGGATCGGAAAAGGCAAGGTCGTTTCTCTCCTTGTCGCTGTTCGGTTCTCGCCGCCTTTCTCCTACTCTTGAATTGCTGTGCTGGGTTAGCTGTCTCGTTGTGCGGTTTGCCTTGCTCGTATTGTGCTCTCGTGCTCCACCTTTTTTAGTCAATCGCCTGACACTACCTGGCCCTTGGTTTGGGACATGTCAGGTATACAGTTTTGGTATTAGTTTATCTTTCGTGAGTAAGAAAGTATTCATGTCGGAAAAGGGAGGGGGTAGAGTGTCAAAGTATCCTACGTTTTAGAATGGGAAAATGTGTAATAAGAAGGATGAGATTGGTAGGGTTTATGAAACAAATGGTAATGACTGGGATTATTATCATGAATGGAACAGGGGGGGTTGTGGGAACGGTAGTGTTTTGTCAAAGTAGATTGGGTGTTCGGGAAAGAATAATCGGAGGGACGTGGAGAAGAACGATTGGGAGTATTCAAGTAGGAAACAGGGAAATAGGGATTCTGGGAGATATGGTTTTTGAGTGAAACAAGGTTTCTAATAGATTTACCAGATGCAGAGGGAATGTTGGATTCTGGTAAAAAAAGGTTCATTGGGGAGGGAGGTCGAGTTGGTACAGTCTATAAAAGCTTCACAGACCTAGTCTTCCCCATCCCTTTCTCCGGTGTATTACTGCACCTCACCTGGGTCATTTCCCCAAGCATAACCCTGTGTTCTCCTACCCAGGTGATCGTCCCTCGCTCGTACACCCCCATGGTTGGGATCTGGGGCGCCAGCCCTTCCCTGGCCACCTGAATAGGGATTCTCAAGGTGTACTTGGGAGAATACCCTCAGGTTTCTCATCACACACTGTTATAAAATACCAAACCTTAGAATCATGGAAAGTCATTCGTAACCGTGAGATACCCTGAGCCCCCAAGTATCCTAAAGGAAAACCACTAGAAGACTTAGGAGAAAAGAATATGCCACACCAAAGGAAAAGATGATGCAAGAAAAACCAAGGAGAAAGAATATGCAAAATTGACCCACACCAGCAAACACCAACACAGCAACGGAACACACCCACGTGCCAGACAGTAAAATGAACCACCCCAAAAACAAATCCCTGTACCCAACGCCCTATCTCACAGCAGACCATTCACCAGAGCAGCAACTAACCACCAGAAATGTTAGACACATCAGCAGGATATCAAGACTCCAAAAGGAAAAGGCAGGAACAAACAGAAGGAGAAAGATTGGAAACACCTTCACTACATACATCACTAAAACCCAAGGGGACCACTGGCAACACCACGCTGAAACAGAAGAGGGTCGAGATGAAGACATGAACCCAATACCAAAGCTAGCCGACCTACTTAATGACAAAACAGACCCTGAGGATAATAAGGAGCGTCACCAACAAGACAGCTTAAAGACGCAAGCAAGAAAAAAGAAAACGGGCCACTACGAAGAAAAAAATACACTACAACCTAATCAATGCCAGATAGATGTCCAAAGACATAACAGAAGTCTACGATCTACTTTGTGACAGGGGAATCTACATCCTTTTGTCACATAAACCTGGCTAGCTGACAACTGCAAAGTCATTCTACACGGCTGACAACTTCAAATGGATACAGGCAAACAGAAAAAGAGGAGGAGGACTTGCAGTGGCTTACAAAGAACACCTAAATATAAAAACAAACAAACCCCTGAGCATATCAAACTGCAAATCCCTTGTTCCTTCACCTGACATCAGGCCCATAAACAAACCTCACATTTATACTCCTCTATAGACCACCGACATACAACGTAACCTTCATAGACACCTTTGTAGAAGCAGTCACGAACCTGCCCATTAAACATGATCACTTGATCATCCTCAGGGACTTCAACATAAGGTTCAAAGAGGAGAATTCAAACTCGCAGAAAACACTAACGAAGCTGCTTAAGAAAATGGAACTATGACAGATGGCGAAAGGAGCGACGCACAAGGCAGGACACACTCTGGGTGCATTCTTCACCAATAAAAACCTGATCACAATGGTACCACCAATCCAAATACTATGGAGCGACCACCCTTCATAATCTAATACCATCAAAAGCATTGAACAAGCCCCAAAAGAACCCCCCAATCTGGAAAAGAAACTGGAGTACTGTCAAAAGAAGCAACCTAGAAGAAAAACTAGAATCCTCAAAACCATCAATTGCAACCTTGGACGCAACTGATATAGATGGAAAAACCCGACCTAATCCTGAAATAGATTGCGAAAACAATTGATAGCATCTCCCCGGAAAACCCCTTGTGCCATCACGTAAGAAAGCACTGGCAAGATGGTTCACGCCCCACCTCAAAACAATGAAAACAACAAACTGGAAACTAGAACAAGAATGGAGAAAAAACTACGACCAAGTCAAAAGAATAACATATCAAAAACAAATCCTAGCAATA
Organism: Ambystoma mexicanum; assembly: GCF_040938575.1. Classification (NCBI taxonomy): domain Eukaryota; kingdom Metazoa; phylum Chordata; class Amphibia; order Caudata; family Ambystomatidae; genus Ambystoma; species Ambystoma mexicanum. The sequence goes on from NC_090939.1 coordinate 905,936,765, forward strand.
AAAAAATAACTCTGATGACCGGATCACAAAAGCCACCAACACTCGGAAAGAACTATTCAACATCATAAACGAGATGAGAAACCCCACTGGATGCAATAACACACAGGTGCCCTCGCAAGAATTATCAATATATAAGAATAAAATCACCAACATACATCGGATCATACAAAGTAGACCAATCAATCCGATCATGCACCATTTCCAACCAACCCCGGGACCACCGAACCGACGGAACAGTTTCACCCAACTGTCCATAGGAAAATACCTCAACTTGGTGAAAAAAAGCAACATCTACAAATCATTCCTTACACAGGGTACACTATCGTAATGCTACCTAAACATTTTCAATCCGTCACTTTCAATGGGGAGAGTACAGCACGCCTTCAAATCTGCATATACCAAACCGCTCCTCAAGATTACAACAGGTGATGTGGAAGCCCTCTCAAACTACAGACCGATCTCAAACATTCCTTACCCGGAAAAACTATTAGAGGCCTATGTTTTCCAAACTAATACTGGAACACGCAGACAATAACGCAGACAATAACCAATTATTGGACCAGGCACAAGTAGGCTTTAGACCCATGAGAGGAATGGAGACAGCACTACTCTCTATATGTGATGACCTAAACACCAATGCAGACTCCAACACAAACTCAGCACTTGTACTACTTGACCTCTCCTAAGCATTCAACACAGTCAACCATACCACCCTTGTCAACAGACTAGAAGAAATAGGAATCGGCGATACAGCGCTGCTTTGGATTACATTTTTCTTGTCCAAAAGAACAGAAACAGTATGGATAAAATCATTGAAATCTGCAACGTGGGACTCCACCTGTGGAGTACTACTAGGCTCCTTGTTATCCTCTCTAATCTTCAACATCTATATGACACCACTAATCATCCTCATCAAAAGACATAGCTCCACATGCTACAACTACACAGATAATTCCCAAATCATCTACAAAATCGGCGACAGACAAGAGGAGGGACCAACGCTAATATACTGTTTCAAAGAATTCTACCAATGGATGAACAGTAATAACCTCAAAATCAACCTGAGGTGGCATGGCTTGCGGTAGATGGAGTAGGTCGGCTTCAGAGACTGCACCGACCTGATCCTGAAAGATCCGTCTAAACTACAAGTTCCAAGCTGATCGTGTAGCCTGCAAACGGCAAGAAAACGTGTGAACATCTCCGGTTCACTTGACTGTGAGGGGGGAGTGCTGAGATTAGCCAGAAGACGAGAAGCGAGGAGCGAAAAGCAGTGGCTGACGGAGGCACCAGGAACAAAGATGGCGCCTGTATACAAGGAGGCTGTTAAAAGGAGCGAAGTGACCAGGAGGGGAGGTTGACGGAGCCCAGGCAAGGCGACGGCCGACAGTCGCAGGACGGAGACCCACCGCAGATGCCAGGATTGGGAGTTACAGAGGAGCGGAGCCGTAACCCAAGAGCACGCAGAGGAGTATCAGCACGAGGTGGGGGATGGCAAGGAATCGCCTATTCAAGGAGACACAGCAGCGGTAATTAGGCAAGAGATGCACAACCCCCCGCCCCTCCCCAGAGGGCAGAAAGAAACAGCAAACACTGCCACTGCGAGTGTGCAGTAAAGTCGGAAGGGCTTTGTTTTGTCACAGGTTGCTGAAGTCCTCTGTGGAACTGTGCAGATAGCGGAGGAGGAGCGGGCTCCGTAAGTGAACCAGAGAACCTGTGCTGGGCAGCGGCAACAAGTGGATTGCCCCTCTTGCATTAGGGCTGTACGCGTTCAGTAAAGGGACAGCACGTTGCCAGTAAATAGACACTGTGATGGTGACGACCATTGGAACGTGGGCCGTGCAGTGAAACCACGAGGGAGCCCCGTTGCGATTGAAGCTGGCAGCAATCGGATGAACGGAAGATAAGCTGCAGTAGGATCAGAGCAACAAGTGGGGAGAACACAAGGCCCTGGGCAGAGTGTAGAAAATGCGGGAGTGACCCCTATGGCACCAAGACAGCAGCGGATGGATAAGGAAATAGGGTGCCGGCTGATGCTTTAAGCTGCAAGGAGAGTGTATGGATGAACCCAGGCGGAGTGGTGAAATGGAAACTGCGCCCCCTATGTGCCTGATCTGAGGGAGGCAAGACAAGCACCATGATATACCTGAGGGCTGCAGTGCAGAGCGGAGGGTACAGGCAAAGCTGGGCCGGGTGGAAGAGTGTACACTGGAAGCAGCCATCAGCACATAACAAGTAGCTTGCAAGAAGGACCTGAGTTAAAGTAATGTCTCGTGGCACACGGCCACCCACACATGTGACATTGTCTTGAAGGCAAGCCCCAGAGGCAGACAAGTAGGGCAAACAGATCAAGTCTCCTCACAGGGGAACCAAACATAACGAGTACACCCATAGGAGTGAGCTGTGCCACAACTCCATGAAACAAGGTCAGAGCACATAGATACGGCGAACCAAGCAATGTGTAATCAGGGGCCTTCGCAGAAGGAATACTTGTGCAGGAAACATAGGTAACAAAACTAAAAGAGAAGGCACATTGCCTGAATGCCTCCCAAACCGGACAAAAACAAAGCGAGCCAACCTACCTTGGATAGTTTTGCTAAAACAAGGCAGCAGGCACCTGGAGGTAATACGGAATTGGTGCAAGAGAGTGAGGAGAGCGCCATGGAGTTGCACAACTAAGTAATGCTAGCAATAGCATACCTGAAAGCCTTATTGGCGTTGCAGATTGAAGCAGTGCAATTAGACATTGGGCTGTTGTGGCAGTATAAGTCTCGCAGAGCGCACTACTTCGCTTGAGGCGCAAGTGAAAGAAAATTCAGGGGCGCTACGGGATACACATGCAGAGGTACATGTACTGAAACAGAAGGTAAGTCTCTTGAAGAACCGAAGGAGGCCAAAGAAATGATATCCGTATAATAGGTCTGCCTGAGGAAGAAGGAACTGATCTGATGACGTAGATAGAAAATATGTTACTCCAGGAAATCGGACCCGGTAACCTCAAACAGGGCTTTACAATAGAGAGAGCGCACAGGGTGATAGCTAGACCCCTCGCCGCCCTGCCCGGGAGCGCCCCCGAGACCGATCATTGCTAAAGTCCTGAACTACAAAGACAGAGAGAAAATACTCTCCTTTTCCAGGCAAGGAGGAGAACTGAAGAAAGCCTTAGCAAATTTGGCAGTCTATCCCGATTACACGTTTCCAGTGCAGAAGAACAGGGCCCAATTTACAGCGGCAAAGACCAGGCTCCACACAGCCAGATTGAAATATATGCTGATCTACCCAGCAAAGCTTAAAATCATATCTAGAAATAAGACGTGGTTCTTTGAACATCCAGAAGAAGTGCAAGCATGGATGGATAAGGAGCAGATAGGATGAGGTGGAAAAGACGGATAGGATGACACGGGTGGACGTAAGGAGGGTCCAACCCAACATGAGGCCAGGAATGATTAAGGTACTTATGACTAGTGCCGCGCTTTGAAGGTTTTGCATCAAACAAACAACCGGAGACTACTGGGCTAGGAGATAAGGATCGCCGTCTGAGGCAGTGGACCACTAGCGTGCCCAAGGTGACATCAGTGTTATCATGAGAGCCCCAGGACAAGCGGGCTCTGGTGGAACGTACGCTGCCTGGCTGAGGAGCTTATGATTTTATTATTTTGTTACTTGATTTTGTAAGCGAGTTTTTCATTAGATTTATATGGCGGTAGAGGCCATTGACTAGTGATACACACTACACGAAAAGAGACCAGACTTGCGGCTGCGTTGAGCCACTTCCCCGAGTTTAATTTTAGAGAGCACTTGTTTTCTGCACCCACCCACTGCGCACCGTCCTGGGGTATGTACACCGAAGGACGATGTGGGAAGCGGATATGCCTGAACGAGGATGCAGACGTTGGGCAGTTGTTATTGGTTTGAGGAGTTTGGGGAGTTAGGGGAGTTAAAGGGGCCTGGGGCTTGTCCACCCGAGAGTCAAAGAAGAATGTTGGAATATCATACTTAAACAGATTCCCAAATATCAGAAATGGGGTAACATACCTGTAGAGGTAGGGGCAGACATCCTCGTCACACTGTTGAGATGCTTATGGCTGGAACAATAAAGGTACTTACCTGGAATGTTAGGGGACTAAATACCTATGTGAAATGGAACAAGGTCTATGCATACCTGAAAAGAAGTAGGGTAGACATTGCAATCTTGCAGAAGACACACCTGATACCCGAAAAGCAGACACTATTGGCAAATAAATGGAATGGGCAGGTGTTTGGCTCACCGTATTCCGCCTATGCCCGGGGGGTTATAATATGGATAGCACCCACCGTACCATTCAAGCTGACTCAAATTAAAAAGACGAGGGCAGAATGGTCCAGGGCCTCCTTGAACACGTTGACACTTGAATTATCAACACGTACGCTCCCAACCATAATGCTGCAGTATTCTTCCGATCACTTTACCCGAGGCTGGGCCCATATAGGAACATTAATGTTATATGGGGGCGGGGAATTTCAACTGCACGCTTAACCCCACTCTAGACAGGTCAGATGCCAAATATAATAAGCCAGCCCCACCAGCCAAAGCACTGAGTATGCTGTTAGGGGCATTTGACCTGATTGACATCTGGTGAGTACTTCATGAAGATACTAGACACTACTCGTATTACTCAGCACTGCATGCAGTGCATACTAGAATAGATTATCTTTGTGGGACAGGAAATTACTAGGGCACAGTATGAAGGTAGGGTACTGTCGAATCACGCCTGTTGAGTCTACAATGGTGGCTTAAGCTCCCTAGGGCCCCAATACCCACGTGGAAACTCAGTGGAAAAGCTTTGCAAGACCCCCCCATTTCGAGATTGTGTCGGGAAAAGCATTGTGGACTATGTCATACACAATGAGGGAAGTGTTGCCAGTGCAGGAATATTCTTGGAGGCATTGAAGGTGATAGTCAGAGGAGCTGCCATAGCAGGTTCCGGAAACGTCCAGGCTAATATTTACAGATAGCTGTCCTCTGCAGAAGACCAATTAAGAAAATTAGAACAGTCCCCTGTAGGGCAAAGTTGGGATGCAGCGAAGGCGGCAACATTAAAACATAAATGCATTGAATCCCGGTGAGGTTGGGCAAGCATAATTACTCTAAATATATTGAAAGGCAGCAGAGAGAAGCAGATGAAACAGGCAGACTATAGGCATGGCTATATAAAAGAGAAGAGAAGCTAACCCCCGATTCACTCGATCCGCACGGTGGAAGGCAACATCTTTCAGGAATTCTATCAAGGTCTGTATAAAGAGGGACCCCTAATATCGCTAGAGCACTTGGAAGAGGTGCTGGGCGAGATAGACCTCCCCATATTAGATTGGGAGGCCAGGAATGGTTTGGGGGGACCTATCACATTAGAAGAAATACTAGGGACGATCAGGTCCCTGCCGCAAGGGAAGACACCGGGCACAGATGGGCTGCCCGGTGAATATTATAAGGAATACGGCCAGGAGCTGGCCCCACATCTACTTAACACCTTTTTCTACGCTTATGAGGCTGGGGTACTCCCCGAAGCATAAGGGAATCTGTCATTATACCCCTCCTCAACCCCCACAAGCCAGCAACGGAATGTAGCTCTTACAGGCCCCTATCAATGCTAAATCAGGATAACAAAGTTTTGACATCTATACTGGCGAACAGAATGAAGAAGGTAATGCATACATTGGTGCTGCTGGATCAGACTGGGTATGTGCCGGGACACAGCATGTCCTGGAATTTGAGGCGACTGCACCATGTGATGGACAGTACGGCTGACAGGGAGATCCTGTGTGCCATAGCCACGCTAGATGCGGTGAAGGCGTTCGACTCAGTGAGATGGGACTGGTTGTATGCAACACTGGGCAGATTCAGATTTGGGCAGGCATACATTCAGTGGGTGCGGTTGGTGTACACTAGACCGATGGCAAGAGTCAAAAATGGCGGATGTATCTTGGAAGCATGGGAATTAGGTAAAGGTACTAGACAGGGTTGCCCACTGTCCCCACAACTTTATATCCTGGCTATGGAACCAATTGCACAATACCTTAGGAGTGAATATATGGGAGCGGGTATAGTAATAGACGGGGCTACATAACTGATATCGTTGTATGCGGACGACATTTTGTATAGACAGAACCCCGAAGACAACCTGGAGTTGTTTTTGGTGGCACTAGAGCTATTTGCGAGATTGTCAGGGATTACGATTAGCACTGATAAATCTGTGCTGTTCCTGTTAGCAGGCCTGCTCAAGGCGGAGCAAGGGGCGCTTCTGGTTTTAGCAATACGGTGGACAGTGTCCACGTTTCAACATCTAGGCGTCCATATAAGTAATCCTCTATCCTTATGCTCCATGACCTGTCGGCTGCCTTCGATACCGTCGATCACCCTTTACTCCTCAGTACTCTTTTCTCCTTTGGCTTCAAAGGCTCTGTCCTCACCTGGCTCCTCTTAACCTCTCCAATCGTTCCTATGTGGTCTCTTGGGGTGGCCGCACCTCTTCCAACATCCCCTTGGACTATGGTGTCCCCCAAGGCTCTGTACTCTGACCTTTTCTTTTCTCTCTTTACACCTCCCTTCTCGCTCCCGTCATCTCTTCCTTCGGCATTTCCCACCACTTCTACGCTGATGATACCCAACTCTTTCTCTCCTTCTCCTCCTTCACTCCAGATCGTCATCACTCCTTATCTTCCTGCCTAACAGCTATTAAAAACTGGATGTCTTCCAATTTTCTCTCCCTCAACACTGACAAGACGGAAGTCCTTTTCTTTCTTTCTAATACACTCTCCCCTGCCCCTCCTCCTTCATCCACTTTCCCCCTTCCAATCTCCCCATCTCTACCTATACTCGCAATCTTGGTCTCCACTTCGACTCCTCCCTTTCCTTCTCCCACCACATTTCTCGTTCCTGTCGGCACCGTCTCTACAACATTCGCAAGATCAGATCCTCTCTCACCTTCCATGCTTCTAAACTTTTAATCTCCTCCCTCATCTTCTCCTGTCTCTTCTACTGCTCTTCTCTCCTCTTTGGACTCCCTGCCTCTCATCTGACCCCCCTCAAATCCATCTACCACTCCTCTATCCGTACTCTGTCTATTCGGCACTCCCAACTCTATTTCCTCCTCGCTCTCTCAACTTGGCTGGCTTCCCTTCCCCTCCCAACTTAAATTCCAGTTCCTCTGTCTGGTCTTCAAATCACTCCACGACCTTGCTTCCCCCTATCTCTCTTCTCTCCTCTCATTTTACACTCCCTCTCGTTCTCTCCGCTCTGCTGACCTCTTCTTACTCACTGTACCCCCGTCACCATGTGCCGCTTCTCGCTTCCGTTCCTTTCAGCTCTTTGCCGCCCTACACTGGAACTCCTTACCTCTCTCTATCCGCTCTATCCCCACCTACTGCACCTCCTTAAAAGCCTTACTTCTTCACTCCCCCTTGACCTTCTACCATCTCTCTTCTCCATCTCCCTGTCCCTCATACCTTCCCTTCCTTCTCACATCCACTTGACCTTATATCACATATTTAACTTTATTGCTCCTCTTTCCTTTACTGCCTCCTCTCCCTTTCTTCTCTCATTTCCCTCACTTCCACTTTCCAAGGAAACTGTTCTACATATTGAATCAATGGTTTGTTTCATGATTGTTAACTTGCTTCTTCCTTTATTGGACCTTGTTGTTATATTGTATAGCGCTTTGGATTAAAGCGCTATATAAACTAAATAAACATAAACATATATCATGACCCGGCTACAGAACATGTACACAACATGCGAAGATCCCTAGCGGGCATCCAAGGCTCTATGAAATTTTGGACCAAGCTGCCCCTCTCCTTGATGGGGAGGGCAGCACTGTTGAAAATGGTAGTGCCGCCCAGACTGCTGCATTTATTTGTGAATGTACCATATAATATACCACAGTCCTTCAAAACGGTAGATGTGTTAGTAGAAGCTTCCTGTGGAACGGGGGGAGGAGCAGGATAGCACTTTCCATGTTACACAGGCCATATGAGGGTGGAATTAGGGTCTGGCGCTTTGATCTATACTACATAGCGGGACAGCTGCAATTTGTGGTGGACTGGCTCGCGGATGACCCAACTCCAGACACATTGATGCTGCAACCTGCAAGGTCACAGTATTATCTAAAGGAACCAGTGTGGAATAAAAAGCCCTGGGGAGAACATGGATCGCACTGTCATGAACTCCCCTGTGGGGCATGGTAGCAGGAATCCTTATGCTTTTAGAACTGCAGCCAAGCCGTTTTATAATAAATGGAGACTGTTCTCCAGACTTCCTGCCAAACGATATTGAATACCTGCGTGTGATCACATGATCATTCACGTGTCTATGGCAAGTATTTAGGTGCTTTCCTCAGATCGCTCCGTGCTTCTGATTGAAGTTTCCACGCGAGCAGTTCGGTCTTCCAAACCGCTTTCCTTCTGCTTACTGGAGTATCCTGCTACTGCCATTTCAAACGCCTCCTTCATTTCTGAAGCTTCACGAGGCATTTCATTCCGGCGACTTTCATCTTCAACAATCCACGAGTACGTTGTTCCATGCGAAAGCTTCCCAGCTGTCTGCGTGCATTTCCAGCATACTTTCATTCGATACGGGAGCTTCCCTGCGGGCCACGTTGTCTACAGTTCCTTGCCAGCTTGTCCCCATCGGCTGCATTCAATGCGGAACGGCTCCAGCTTCTCTCTGGCTCCCGCATTGACCTTCCAGTTTCAGGTCATTCTACGCAGTGGCTTTCTATTGCCAGAGGCTGTGCCTTCCGCAGAGTTTCTCCTCTGCCTTGCTGCTACGGACGGGTCCTGTTTAATTATGGTACAAGACTTTATGTTATTAAACAAGTATTATTGAATCCTCCACTTTACTTCCGGAAGTACGGAAGTGCTATTAGTTACAGGTTGCTCTCCATTACCATTGCGTGAATCAACACTACAACCCAGTCGGGTTTTGAGTTCCTTTTTTTATGGTACATTCCTTACTGGAGAATATTAGTTTGGACTCATAAAGACTCTCAGGGTGAATAACATTCTGCACTCAAGTGAGAACCTTCACAGCACACCATGTTGAAGAATTCAGGATTATGTATTGTGCATTGAACTAACGAACGCTATCCAGAGTGCACCATCCTGACTGTAGCTCAGCCCTCGTTCTGTTCGGGATTAGCTTCCTACTAACCTTCCCTTCCTTGTCATTGTTTTCTTTTTTTTTGTTGGATTCATCTGAACATCACGGTTCTTCTCATTATTCTAGTCATCTAATCATTTAAGGTTAGTGCAGAATTTAGTGGAAATTAAGGGTAAACCCAGTGGAAGTTCTGTTATTTACCATTTGTTTTTCTTCTAACAGATTGGAGGCGGTGCATAGTTATTCATCCTTTCAAGTGATTCTTCACTCTGGCTGTATATTACTTCAGGCATTGTGTGGAATCATTGGAAAGGATACTTCCATGAGGATTCTACACTGAAGGTTTAGAAGATTTGACCCGGATCCTTCGTGTATCCTTTATTTATTCTACACATATCCTTTTGTGGTTTAAATTACCATAGAATCTTGTGTGGCATGTCACGCACTTAGTGTCCTTGGGAGTAAAGATGTCGGATAGAGCATTAGCAGTGATGGGGCTCACAGGCCCATATTTGCCCAGATACCCCTGGTCTCAGTGGTGGCTGCCTCGTCACAAGCGAGACAAAAGATAAGTGTACACTGGGAACTTCACGGGGTGGCCACAATAGGGGATCTATTGCAGGATGCCTCATTCATTCATTTGAAGAATTGGCAGACCACACAGGCTTGTAGAAAGGCCAATACATTTTGCACAACACTATTAAAGGGGCAATAATGCAGAGGTGGCTGGCATATAGTATTGAAAGAACATGCCATGGTAGATATTTTGTACGACATATCGGAGGGGGGCACACCATATCTAGGATATCCGACTTCCTTTTAATTACCAGGACTTCCAACCCCTAGCAATAAGGAGTAAATTGGAGGAGGACTTGGGTGACCCTTTCACAAATGCACAATGCGCATGGGTAATGATATACCCTAAGAAGGTGTCGCAAAATGCGAGATTGCAATTGATACAGCTTCAGATTATACATAGAGCATAAAGGACACCCCAGCGAATTTCACAGTTCCCAGGCACGGCAGAGTAGGTATACCCCAGGTGCAAGGGAGAAGAGGCGGGTATGCTCCATATTTTCTGGACGTGTCCGATAGTGGAACAATACTGGTGGGATGTAGCGAGCAGAATGAATACGGGGGGCTTGCTGTTGAATGTGGACTCCCCTGCAGCAGGACTATTGGGCTGTTTTCCACGTCTTAAAGGGGCAAAACACACCACTAAATTGAAGGATCTGGCGTATATATTGGCTAAACGCAAAATCGCTACGGCATGGAAGTCCCCGAGGGGTCCAGATGGGGACAGATGGTGGCGTGATATGAAGAGGTGGGCTTTGGCTGAAACAGTGGTGTGGGGGGGGCAGTACAGATTAGTCAAGGGGACAATATAACAGGGATCATGGCTTTGAAAGTGGTGTTACAAGCCCTGAAGCTGAGACCAGAGAGACAGAGAGGGGGGCAGAACCTTAGTTGGGCTTGAGGGATTCCATCCTCATTAGTAATGATAGTTCTGACACTAAATAGGGGCTTTGTTTGGACATGTGTGTGGGGAGGGAGTAGTAAGGTAGGGGGGACGAGGGGTGGGAGTAAAGTTGTTTTGTATGGTCACCGGAATACTGATGACCCTGTATGAGGCATTGCCTTGGAACTGTTGGGCTATTTTTTCTTGTGTCTATATGAAAACTAATAAAACAAATACAAAATAAAAAATCCATCCAGAGCCTCCGAGCAGGGCAATCACCAGGCCTCCATGGCTCATTGTCCGAATTACATAAAGCCTACCGACAATCCTAGCCCCACATCTCGAGTGTATACAATATGGAGGTTGGGAGCGGCTATGAGGGAGGCTATGATTGTATTATTACATAAACCAAATAATGACCCAGCGGATTGCTTGGCATACATACCTATATCACTCATTAACACTGAAAATAAAATACTTTCTGGAATTTTGGTGAAATTTTTTTTTAAAAAACTCAAATCAACCTGGACTAGACGGAAATCAAGATTACAACCGACAACCAAGGAAACAACCAGAACATCCCATGGCCCATAGAACAAGCAACGCCACCCACACCATCCAAAGGTTATAGGTTAAAGGTGTGAATGAAAAGTTTCGAAATACAATAGGTTCGAAACAAAAGGACTGAAAACAAAAAGGTTCGAAAAATATATATATATTTTTTTTTTTGGGGGGGGGGGGGTCCCCCAGCCCCTGTTTCTGGGGTAAAAACCACTTTTTTTACCTATACGGAAACCAAAAAATAAATATATAATTACAAAAAAATTGAACCTTTTGTTTTCGGTCCTATTGACCCAAACCTTTTGCATTCGAACCTTTTGTAATCGCACCTTTAACCGGACACCCCATCCAAAGTTGTCAAAAACCTTGGAATCCTAATGGACAAGTAAATGTGATAATTAAGAAATGCTTCTTCCATCTTCACACGATCAAAAAGATTCTACCATTCCTCTCCTTCACGCACAAAACAACGGCCATCATCATGTCCATGATAGACTATGACAACAGCGTATACCTCGGAATACCCGATTACTTACTGAGGAAACTGCAACTAATACAGAGTGCAGCTGCCAGACTTCTCCTCAAACTCTCACAGAGAGACCACATCACACCAGCACTAAGGATGCTACATTGGCTCCCAGTCAGAAAAAAAATCACCTTCACAACAACGTGCGTAACACACAGAGCAAGCCAAGGCCAAGGGGCAGAATTCATGCAATAGAAAATCACCATCTACAAGCCAACTAGAACACTTATATCCAGCAACAACATTTTCCTAGAACCTAAACCATACACAAGGAAAGATCTTGGTGGATCAGCATTCTCTTGCATAGCTGTCAAACCTTGGAACTCTCTCCCCAGAGAAATACAAACTATGAAGGACCATCTAAAATTCAGAAAACTTCAAAAAACCAGGCTCTTTGCCTCTGCACGGGATGAAAACGGCTGAACAACATCCATGCAAAATGAAACGAATACACAGAAAAAGGAGTGGGGACCAGGCTGTACAGGAGTGGAGGGCAGGGGAGAAGAGAAGCGTCTGACTGGGAAGGGTGGTTTTTAGACCTGAGTGTACCCACCCTGATAGGAGCCCAAAGGTGTTAACAGGGGAGGGAAATGTGTCCCGCTTAATCGGACCACAAAGGGTATGAAACTCATCACACAAAGGAATACGGCTGGATGCAGAAACCAAGCAGCCGACGGACTGGGAACACACTACTCCTGGAGGAACCTTTGGGGTTGGTAATTGCAATGCTCTAGAATGAACGACAGGGGAAAGGATATGGATTGCATTTAGTCAGAACCGCAGGGTAGGAAATGTACTGCCACTAACTAACCGTACTAAAAACTCACCCTTTGGCATACACCTCTCTAACTTTGAACTAAACACAACCATACATCTACAGCACCACAAACTGCACATACTTCACAACAATGAAAGAAACCTCACATAATCTCGCCCAACACATCACGACCACCAATCAAAGAAAACACCTACGCTCAGTGACCGGTGTATCCGAACTGAAGCTGCAAACAGCACATCACAGCTCTCTTGCTCTTTTCCCCACTCAGTCCTACTAACATATTCCCATCCCCCTTGCATTACAGATCCGCCACAGTGCCAAGAGACCACATTTGTGGCAATGGTGCACGGTATTAGAACCTTTAACATAAGTGTTATGGGGCTGCGCCCGTGCCTCGGACAGTCCTGCTCACTCACATACATGCACGCATACACAGAGAAGCGGACACACGTCTGCAGTTCACAGGGTCCCGGCGGCAACTGCCGCATGGACCATCTTTATTCCTAAAGCGCATGCGCGGCCCAGAACGAGGCTCGCGCATGCGTGTATTTGTTTCACGACGTGACATCCCTCCTTTTCTTTAAACAGAACTAACATTAACAATATAACTTCAAACGGACTCAACGTGAGTCACTGATCCAGACAGTCTATCGGCTCAGTCTCCTGAGTCCAGGACGTAGTCTTTCAAACGCACCTGGTGGTTGGCGACCCTGTCTCGTAGGGTACCGGCTGCTACTCCTTGAGGTCGGCAGCGGGTTGTCGTTGCAGGGTGTTATGTCCGCAGATGTATCGGCTTTGGGGGCTTCAGCCCTTTCCTCTGGTGGTGGAGCATCTCCCGGCTGTTCCTCCTGGCGAGGTACCTCCACCTTCTTGAAGAAGGACTTGTTGCAGGTCACAGTCCTCTTTCACTGGCTGCGGTCACCATTGTCCCCTTTACATGGGTGACTGTCCAGGGCTGCGGCTCGTACGTGAGTGACAGTTTGCCCTCGGGCCTGCGATTCCGTACAAGTACCGAGTCCCCTACCACTACTTCCTTTTCCAGTAGGCCTCTCCTCGTGCTCTCCCTCTCATTACGGGCTGCTTGTTCCTGCCGAACCTTGTTGTCATAAATCACACCAGGCTCGCGGCCCTCTACTTCCAGGAGGAGTCCTCTGGGGCAACGTCCGAACATGGCCTCAGCCGGGGCGACTCACGTTGACTGGTGGGGGGTTGTCCTGTATTCCCGTAGGAACTCAAACATGTTCTTCTTCAGCTCGCCTCCTCCATTTGCTGAGATGCTGAATGTTTTATTTAATGTTCTCATGAATCTTTCAGCCTCCCCATTGGCCCGAGGCCAGTGTGGTGACACCTTTCTATGCTGAATCCCCCTCTCCTTCATGTAATGTGCAAACTGGTTCCCCGTGAATGGCGGTCCATTGTCTGAGCACAGAACCCTTGGGAACCCATGAGTTGCAAACATCTTTTCAAGTGCTAAGATGGTGTGGTCACTTGCCGTCGAGTCCACTAGCTCCACTTCAGGGTACCTCGACCAGTTGACCCAAAGTCCGCATGAACTGTGCCCCAGGGAATTTCACTCCTCTCCATGGAGCTTATGGGCAGAGCCCTCTCCGCTGGACTCGCAGCTTGACATGGCAGGCACCTCCGCACGTGTCCTTCTACTTGGCTCTCTAGTTCCGGAAACCACCCTTTGGGTCGCAACCGTGCTTTTGTTCTAGCAACCCCCTGGTGACCGGTGTGTGCCAGCTCCAGGACCTGAGATACTAGCGAGTGTGGAATGATAATCTGTCGCCCTCGCAGTAGTAGGCCGTCGTCAGAGATCGAGAGTTCATCTCGTACCTTCCACAGAGCGTGGAGGTCTCTCTGTGCCCTGTCCTCCCGCCTGGTGGTGGTGTTGAGCACTTCTCTCCATTCACCGCTCCATATGGCTGATTGTATGATCTTGAAGACCTCATCGTTGGTCGATTCTTTGGCCACGACCTCCCGTGACAGCACGGTTGGCTGGCACCTTCATCAATATTGTGGATGAACTCCGGACACTCCACCAGTTCACTATGACCCTGCATCCTTTCACCATTCGGGTGGCGGGACAGGTAGTCGGCGGGGTTGTTTGTCCCAGGTCTGTACACCAGTTTCACCCCATACTCAATGAGCGCTAACATCCATCGTTAAATGGGGGGCGGGGGCTTCGACGATACCCCTGCCAGGATCGGTAGCAGCAGCTTATGATCAGTCACTACCACTACAGGTTTCCCCAGGATGTAGAGGCGAAAGAGCCGGCACCCCCACAAGATCGCTAGCGCCTCCCTTTTGATCTGTGAGTAATGTCTTTACGTATCCGTCAAGGCTTTGCTCGCATAGGCAATTGGGCGCATGTTTGTTCTGGCATCTGCTTGCATGAGCACGGCTCCCAACCCCACCGGGCTGGCATCAACCACTATCTCTGATTCGGCACGGGGGTCAAAGTATGCCATAGTATCTTGATCTGAGAGTGCCTTCCTTATGTCTTGGAACGCTTCCTGTTCCCTTCTTTCCCATGTCCATGGCACATCCTTTTTGGTCAGGGCACGGAGTGGTTCAGACAGTGAGGCGAGGTCTTTTATGAACCGCCCACAGTAATTGACCATTCCGAGGAAGCTGCGCACCTCGGTGGGAGATTGGGGCGCCGCAGCTTCTCTGATATCAGAGATTTTCTCTGGGTCAGGTGAAACCCCATTCACATGAAAGATGAACCCAAAGAATACAATTCGATCTTGGAAGAACTCGCACTTTTCACGATGTAGCGTGAGGCCCAGTTCTTTCAGACGCTGCAGGGTTATCTCAAGCCGCTTCATGTGTTCTACCTGGGATGCCGCAAATACTAAAATGTCATCGCTCATGTTGAGCATTCCCTTCAGGCCAGCTGATGCCCCTCTTATGGCATTCTGAAAAAATTCAGCGGCGGAGAATACTCCAAAGCTGAGACGTTTAAACTGGTAAAGTCCTTCATGAGTGGTAAATGTTGTTATATACCGCAAGTCCGGGTGGAGCTCCAGCTGATGGTACCCGGACCACAAATCGAGTTTCGAAAAGACTTTGGCCCCTTGTAGCTCGCCCACAATGTTGTCCAGTGTTGGCGTGATATGGCGTTCCCGTTTAATGGCAGCGCTCGGGAGCCGCATATCCATGCAGATGCGGACGGCACCAGGTTGTTTCGGTTTTGGAACCACAACAATGGGCGAGACCCAGGGAGTCAGCCACTCAACTCTCTCGATAATGTCCATCTCAACGAGTGACTGGCGCTCCTTCTCGACTTGGGACCTGAGGTGGAAAGGAATCCTTCTGTGTTTGAGTGCCGTGGGTCTTATTGTTTCATCGATATGTAAGCGCACTGGAGCTGCCTTTAGTTCGCCCACCCCCTGGAAAATATTTGGAAACTTGTCGAGGAGCTGGTCGACATCTGCTTGATATGCTGCCAGTGCAAAACGGACAATGTTCAGAGCCTCGGGTGCGGCGCAGCTCAGCAGTGAGTATTGACAGACGTCGGTGATGTAGAACCTCGCTTTAATTGCGTTTGTTTCATGTGACACAGGCACGACAAAAACACCCTTAATGGGCAGTGGTGTATCTCCCCCAAAGGTGTAAATCCAGGCCTTTGATTTGTCCAGCGGTGGCGGGCCCGGGATGGCCTCGTAGTGTTCCTTGGCTAGCACACACACAGAAGCCCCAGTGTCAATCAGTACTGGTGTAGGGGCACCCTGAATGTCCACAACACATGTCGGTTGCCTCCTTTTCTTGGTTCCAGTGGCCAGGTTTGAGATGAAAAAGATCTCTTCATCATCATCTTCCTCTTCCGCGATATTGAGCTTCTGAGCTTCCTGTTCCAATGTTGCGATGCTTCGTTGCCTCCTGAAACCGCTCCCACTCGCCCTTGCTGGTCCACGATGTGTTGTCATTGGAGCAGCCGCCCGACACACCCTTGCATAGTGTCCCGGTGTGCTGCACCTGCCGCATACTCTAGACTTTGCTGGACAGTCTTCCGAGTGTGGCAAATCGTACCCACAGTATTGGCAAACGCTTCTTCTCCTTTGCCCGGGAATACAGCAGCATCCATTTTGGCACCTCGGGCCATTGTCCGAAATCTGTTGTAACGTCATACCTGGCTCTCGCAGAATTTGTCTTCTCAGTTTGCTGGAGCTGCATCCCTGTATCACTTGATTCCAAATCATTAACTCCTCGTTATCCCACCTACAGGTGCTCGACAGCTGGCGCAGGCATGCGCAAAACTGGTCCAGGGATTCATCATCTGCTTGTTTCTCTCCACACATTATGAACCTGTCGAAATCAACGTTTGATAGTGGGATGAAGTGGTTGTGGAGTGTGGTCTTGACAGCTGCATAAGTCACTCACTACCTGCAGGTTTAAGGATTCATATATCCTCAGAACTTCCGCACCAGCCGAGTATAGCCGTCTCGCCACCTTCACGTCGTCATCATCCTCCCTTGTTGCCTTGAAAAACATGTCTAATTTCTTTATCCACAGGAGCCATTTGGGGCCCAGTTTGGAGGGTGGACCGGAGGTATCAAACTCTTGCATTGCTGGTAAGGATCCATGCTATCGCCGGGCCATTCTTGCCGGTGTGGGCGCTTCGCTGTCACTTTCACCCATGCGCGCAGGTCGCACAGGCACCACCCTTCACAAAGGAGGCCGCAAACCTGGTCTTCCTGAGCGCGGACGTACCTGGGCGTGTGGATGGCGGGACTGTGGTGGACTCCACCTTCAGCAAAACACCTGACAGTGGTTTTGGGCCTGGTCACACTCCTTTTCCCCTATGCTGTGGATGATTGATCCCTCCAGGATCTGAAATGCGGCCCTCTGGATTGGTGGACCACAGGGGCTCCAAAAATTGAGCAAAAACAATTCTCTAGAACGTGTTCAGCGCACGAGCACCCTCGCAGGCCGCTACTGCATCACGCGCCAAAATTGAAGATGGCCGCCACCAACCGTGTTGAGTCCGGACTGCGTCGGAAGAAAATATACTTGATTGACACACTTGCACGCGTCAATAAACTTTCTCGTTGCAGCCGTCCTTGTCGCCAGTGTTATGGGGCTGCGCCTGTGCCTCGGGCCGCCCTGCTCACTCACATACATGCACGCATACACAGAGAAGCAGGCACACGTCTGCAGTTCACAGGGTCCCGGCGGCAACTGCAGAAAGGACCGTCTTTATTCCTAAAGCGCATGCGCTGCCCGGAACGAGGCTTGCGCATGCGTGCATTTGTTTCACGACGTAACAATAACCAGAGCCAGAAACCTTATGTTCCTTTGTATCCCAAGTAAATATAGTAGGAATTGTAGCCAGAATTTAGCAAAAAAGACCAGCAAAAGAGTGGCGACAGAGGGAACCCATATGAGACCCCATGGTGAACAGGAGTCCAATTTAACAACTTAAGATCTGTCAGTTAGAAAGGAACACAGCCAAGCCACAGCCAGGTCAGGTACCCTATCTATGGCTACTGCTAATATGAGCAGCTGAAGCACACCAGTCACACTCCCGAAAACGAGGACGACGAGCTGCTTTCTAAGCACCTTCATCCTGTCGTGTTTCCGGCTTTCCTTAAATTGGCACATCCTCATGATGTGTTGCGTACGTTCTAATTTCCGGTCTGCCTTATTGTAAACAGTGGGGTCCCGTGATGCAGCTTTTCTGTGGGCTTTGCTCTGATTGATTTTCCCATCCTCCAGTCATGTATCCATCCTTACATGCATACTCAATCATTCATTAACCCATATCGCACTTGAGCATTTTGCCACCCATCTGTCCTTAAAATCTCATGAATTCAATCCATTTAAAAAATGGCATTCATGCCTATTATATCCTACACTCGGCCAATCCTCTCATCTTAATCATTCATTCACACATTTTCTCTTGCTCTTTCATTCATCAATCCTCACATTCGTATTCAGTCAAACATCCCCCGCACCCCCTCCCACTATCTGGTTTCCCCTTGACATGTCCCCCTTCGACCAAAGTGTGTCTGTGTACCTTAACTCAGAAAATGTTTCCCCCCTACAACAGTGAAAACATTTGCCACTGTCAACGCTGGTTTCCTTTTTTATTGTCCAGGCCTATGTTATGTCCCAGTCCGGCTCCTATTACATTTCCAGATCCCGTCTCTGTTTTTGTCAAGTATCCCAAAGCCATTGCTCCTGCCCTCGATGACCCTGATTTCGCTGTGTGTTTGTGTTTACTTGTATACGCTTCCTGTCTGCATGTGGACGTCAATTGTAGCATGGCCAGCAAAGAATAATTGTTAAAGGAAATAATCGACCACACGTGCAGACGCAAAGGCATTGTAAGCCTCTGTTAATTATTATGATTTGTTTACCCAGAGGACTGTTACAGAGATCTGAATGTTCTGCCACATTAACTGGTCGGGTGATGAATATAAACAGTCTTGCTTACTGTCCCGGAGTCTGCATGTAAAAACAGGCATGGCTACATTTGCTGAAATTATTTTCGGAACAAAGCCAAGGCAAAACATATTTGACTTTGTACAAAATACATGTATGTTTTCCTTAATAGTCTGCATCATTATCATGAACGTTTCCCGTATAAAGTTAATTTTATAAGGAAGCACATTACTCTTTTGGTTTTGGGTGATGCTGTGCAGCCAAGCAACTAGCACGCATAAGCCAATAGGATTATTTAGAAAAAAAATATGGGTCACACAATCGGAGGAAACGTAGATCAGACAAAAAACAATAATACATGAAGCTTTGGTAAGTTTTCTCCTAAATCCCAAGGTGCTTTCCTTCTTTGAGATATGTATGTGACCTTTGCCTCTTTACCTCAGAGAAATAACAGGAGGTGGCTAGCTTCCCCCTTGCCAGCAGAAAATGCACAACCCGAGTCTTTATAAACTATGTGGGTCTAAGTGGAGAGATCACATGTTAAGTGTCAGCCTTATATATTGGCCAGACTTGTATTGGGCAAATTCTAATCTTTGGCAGGGCTGGCTGGTACTTCATGTTATGTTATGTTACTTTGCATTTATATAGCACCTTATGTACCATTGGTATGATCTCAAGGCACTGTAGGTTGAACGCCCTCGGGAACCGAAGTTCAAGTCAGTAGAGAGAGAAGAGAGAGTCATAAGGTGCGTGTGAGCACCGGATGTGTGTGCAGCTGGTGTGGTATTCGTGTGATAGCTGCTTCTTAGCGGTAGGTGTGGTGGTTGAGAGGTCAAGGGTATGTGTCTGTTCTGGCAGGTTGTTATCCAGACCGATTCTGGCTGCGTTAGGCCTGAGCAGAACGCCTGGATGGGGGGGAGGTGTAACCAGCTGTGTTTAGTTAGGATGATGGGGAGTATGAGGCAGGTGATGGTAGGAGAACAGCTATACCGAATGGTGTCATAGTATCGCTGTGTTCTAGTTGAGTGGTGGTGTAAAGAAGAGAGTAAGCATAGAGATGTGATATGGTGGTTTATCTTAGGTGCTTGAGATCGAGCACTCCAGTAGTTCCATGCACTCCGACTGTTCCATGCATTCTGACTGTTTCAAGCACGTCAAACCGTTCCATGCACTCCCAAACGTTCCATGCACTCCAGACCATTCCATGCACTCCAGACCGTTCCATACACTCCAAACTGTTCTATACACTCCGTTTTATGCACTCCAACCATTCTATGCATTCCAACCATTCTATGCGCTTCGATCGTTTTATGCATTTCGATCGTTCACACACTCTAATGATTTTTTGTACAGTGTCAATTCTGTGCTTTCTTATCTGTTCCGTGCATTCCATCCGTTGCATGTACTCGCTCAGTTCTATGCATGCTATCAGTTCGATGGGTTCTAGTTATTCCTTCTGAACAATGTACGTCGTCCGATCTATGCACGTTATCCTTTCATCATTCGGTCTTTTCATTTCATTCGTTCTACCCACGTTATCCGTTCTCCATGCATCATCCATCCACATACTTGCCTCGTTCCATACACCCTGTTTCACACGTTCCATCCACATAAATTATCCGTTCATCCACCTACTTCATCCGTTCCATTCACTTCACCCGTTTCATCCACTTCACCCGTTTCATCCACTTCCTCCGATTCCGTCCACCGATTTCGCCCGATCCATCCACATGCTTCATCCTTTCCATCCACGTACTTCGCCCGTTCCACCCACTTCGCCCGTTCCACCCAGTTCATCCGTTCCACTCACATACTTTACCCATTCCAACCCCATACTTCGTCCATTCTAACTACCTATTTTACTTGATCCATCCACTTCATCCGTTCCATCCACATACTTCACCCGTTCCGTCCACATACTTCACACGTTCCGTCCACATACATCTCCCGTTCCTTCCACATATTTCCCCGTTCCATCCATATACTTCACCTGTTGCATACACCCACTTCACCTGTTCCATTCACCCACTTCCTCCGATTCTGTCCACCGATTTCGCCCGATCCATCCACATGCTTCATCCTTTCCATCCACGTACTTCATCCGTTCCACCCACTTCGCCCATTCCATCCAGTTCATCCGTTCCACCCAAATCATCCGTTCCGCACAGTTCATCTGTTCTACCCAGTTCATCCGTTCCACTCACATACTTCACCCGTTCCAACCCCATACTTCGTCAATTCTAACTACCTATTTTACTTGTTCCATCCACTTCATCCGTTCCATCCACATACTTCACCCATTCCGTTCAAGATATTTGACCCGTTCCATCCACATACTTCACCCATTCCGTCCACATACATCTCCCGTTCCTTCCACATATTTCACCGGTTCCTTCCACCTGCTTCACCCGTTTGTTCTACACTCTACACCCGCTCGACACTCTACATCGGTTCCGTCCACATACTTGACCCGTTCCTTCCACATCCTTCACCCGTTCCTTCCACATCCATCACCCATCCCTTCCATCATTTCACCCGTTCCCTCCATCCATTTCACCCGTTCCATCCACTTACATCACCCGTTCCTTCCAGGTACATCATCCGTTTCTTCCACCCACTTCACCGCTTCCTTCCTCCCACTTCACCCGATTCATCCATATACATCACCCGCTCGCTCCATACTCTACACCCGCACCACATTCTACAGCCGTTCCTTCCACATACTTGACCTGTTCCTTCCACATACTTGACCTGTTCCTTCCACATACTTGACCTGTTCCTTCCACATACTTGACTCGTTCCTTCCACATACTTGACTCGTTCCTTCCACATACTTGACTCGTTCCTTCCACATACTTCACCCGTTCCGTCTACATACTTCACCCGTTCCGTCTACATACTTCACCTGTTCTGTCCACCTACTTGACCCGTTCCGTCCACATACTTCACCCGTTCCTTCCAGATACATCACCCGTTCTTTACACCCACTTCACCCATTCCTTCCACATACTTGATCCGTTCCTTCCACATACTTCACCCGTTCCGTCCACCCACTTCACCCATTCTTTACACCCACTTCACCCGTTCCTTCCACCCACTTCACCCGTTCCTTCCTCCCACTTCACCTGATTCATCCACATACATCACCCGTTCATTCCACAGTCGACACCCGCGCCATACTCTACACCCACTCCACACACTCCACCCGCTCCACACTCTACACCCGCTCCACACTCTACACCCACTAGTCTCACTCCACACTCTACACCCGCTCCACACCCGCCGCACACCCTACATCTGCTCAACACCCTACATCTGCTCAACACCCTACATCTGCTCGACACCACCACACCCTACATCCGCTCAATACCCTAAATCTGCTCAACATCCTACATCCGCTCCACGCTATCACCCACTCCACACCCTACATCTGCACCACATCCTACATCCGCATGACACCCTACATCTGCTCCACGCTCTCATCCGTTCATGCCCTGATTCATTCTGCGCTCTCATCCACTCTGCGCTCTCATCCGCTCTGCGCTCTCATCCGCTCTACACTCTATTCCGCTCTACGCACTCATCTGCTCTACGCACTTCATCCTCTCACCGACTTCTTGCGCTCCCCCGACTTCATCTGCTCCACTTCATCCATTCATTTATCCTGCATTTTCGGTTCAACCATGTCACTCGTCGCACGCACTCCATCCGTTCCGTGTCCTCCATCTGTCCCATTACACTACATCCATCTTGTGCACTCGAATCGTCTATTCTATTTGTTTCATTTATACCATGCACTCTTACATTCCATGCCATCTATCTGTTTCATGCACTCTGGTTGTTCCGTGCACTATGTGCGCTCATTCGTATCCTGTATTAATCTTTTCATTCCTTTCCACTTTATTCGTCTCGTCCATTTTGTTCCTCTCGTCCATTGCATTTATTTCATCCATTTCATTAATTTCAACCACTTTGCTGCCTTCATACAATTTATTCTTTTTATCCACTTCACTGCATTGATCCACTTTACTCATTCTATTCTGTTTGTCCTTTTTTACTTATATTAGTGGTTATTAGTTTTCGATTTCTTATTTGCATCTTGATGTTGGATTGTTATTTATGTTATTGTTATTTATGGTCTAGTAGTTTGGGCTAGTTGAATTGTAGTTATCCACTTTATTCCTATTATTTAACCAATGAAGAGTTGATCCTCTTGTCTAAATTTAGCAAGTCTTGAAATATAAAAGCTCCAAGCTCTTTTTGGGTCTAACCTGTGTAGTCTGTCTTCCTCCTTACCTGCGTATGAGGGTGGTGGTGGGGGGTAAATAAAAGGTTGGTAAAGTTATCGTCTGCGACAAATGGAATTCGGAGACTACCTTAGGCAGGAATGATGGTTTGACGGAGGATGATCCTTATGGAAAAAGGTATAGGGAGGCTTACAAGAGAGCCTGTAACTCACTCACCCTGCGGGCTGATGTTAAAGCCACTAGTAGGATTGTTTAATGTTAGGCGCCTTAGAGGACATCAATGTAGAGGATTGAATGGAATGAATGTGAGAAATGTTAATACTAAATTTTAATCCCAAACAGGCACATGAAATGGGACTGGAGGGTACACGTTAGTGAGGAAGACCCTTTAGAAATTGCATAATCAATGGCATCTTGAAATAAGAGACCTCTTCAGAGGAGCGCTTAAAAATGGAAAGCGCAGCCAGATATCCCTTTATCGTTCCAATCTGGAGCCCCAGAATAAATGCAACAGGAAAGAAAGCACCATAGGTATGCCATATAGAAAATGATCCACATTCTTATTCTTGCACCAATTATTGAACTTATTCCAACGACATTGGTACAAGTATTCGGTTGCTGGCCTTCTGGCCGAAAGCAAAATCTCCATTACGTTGTCCGGGAGGTCCAAATCCTTATATCTCACTAAAGTCGTTAAATGAGGTTCCTTTAAATTGGGTAATTACAACATCTATTATACAGCACTTGGAAGCAGGAGAAATGCAGCCTGAGGTGCTATATGAAAACCTATTATTATTTATTTGTAATGGTAGGATAGTGGAGTGTGGGTATCAAAATATGTATAAAAATGTGCATCCATGTTTTAAACATGTTTTTTTTTTTTTTACAGCATTTAGTTTGTAATAAACTTTTGCCAGGCGTAGAACAAAGAAATAACAAAAAAGAAGGGGAAAAAAAACAACAAGAAAAAGCAAACAACTCAATAGAATATAAAAAAGACCAAATCCAACAAAACAAAATAAAATTCACAATACAGATTACATAATACATACAAATTTAAGTCATCACAAATACTCTTTTTAAACATTTCACTAATTAATTAAAAGCAAAATCATCACGATATAAGAATTCTGCCCTCCCTGTCACCCGTTTATCATACTAAAACTGATTTAAATATTTCATCTACATATTTTGTCAACGCAAAGATCCATTTAAAATCTTCTCCCCAACACAAGCAACCCCACCAATCAGATGCACTGCTGGAGGGTGTTTCGTGTACAAATTCCCCCTGGAATTTTGTTTGCCGATTTGTCAAGGCTGGGCAATAAAGTGCCAAGTGCTTCAACGTTTCGTTATGGACATTACATAACCTACATTTACCCCGCCTACCCAAGACTTGGTTTCGAGTGTTAAGAACCTCTGTGGTGTGAAACAGGTTCATGCTGAATCTCATAAAGAGGCAGCAGCGTTTGGGGGTTGGACATTTTACCAGGTATTTAGGCAGTTTGTTCAACGCTTTTGTGTCATTACTCATATGATCAAATAACCTGTTTTGTGACTTTAGGGTTTCAGTGGAGATCTAATCCCAGTCCCATATTTTATTTTTTAGAACATCAAATTGAGGGTTTGACTTCTCTATAATGAGTTTACGATACAATAATATATTGCGAGGAGCACCAATTCGTTCCTTATAATTGCGATTGGTACATATCGGGGTAAGTGAATAATTATTCTCCAAAACAACCCTTCTAAGGAAGGCCAAATCTTCCATGATAGGCATAACGAGGCATCGGCTCCATATGCTATGACCGATCTGACCTTTTGCATATAAAATGTCAGCACTGGGAGGAGTGAACACTTACCAAACTTCTTGTGAATTATAAGACCATGGGTGGCCAAATTTCTGATCTTGGCTTTCAATTTCTGTTTGCGAGGGTGTCATTTAAGCTGGAATGTATCTAAATTCCCAGGTTACTTTCCACTAGATTTACTTGTTTGTTTCCCAATCGCCAAATGAAAGAATTACGTTTGCGCCCTTTTACACTTTCTAGCATCAAAATCTATCAGGTTTCGCCAAGCCGGAGGCGGAGGACACTCGACGTGTAGCCGTAGAATTCTCCCTGCCAATGTCTCCCTTTGTATTACAAAAGAAAACTACAAAGGTAGCAATTAGCCGAAAGACAGGATCAGTGGAGCAGTCGATGAGGAGGAGCCGGAAGATGGTTCCTTGAGATCCAGGAGGGCAAACGATGAAGACAACCCGGATGGTGGACACAGGAGACAGGATTCCGGTGAAACTTCATAAGAATAAGATACAATAAACACAGGGACTAGATCTTACAAGGAGAAAAAGATGGCAATACACTAAGGGACAATAATGGATGATTTTGGAGACTTACCAACACCTTCCAAATAGTATTTACCGAGGAGCTCTGCACCACCAAGTCTACCCTATACCCGATGGCACGAGGACGCCTTATCGGTTCAGCAGGCAATCTCTAGTCCATTTCTATCCCGCCGGAACGAGGATGCCTATCGGCCTAAAGCGCCAAGTGGAAGTCTCTAGTTTGGGCGCTATGTACTGGGCAATGCAGGCTCTCTCCAGGTACCGGATAAGAAGGTTCTGAGAACCGCAGAGAAGTTGCAGGATGTTCAGGATCCACGGGTGATGCAACGTAGAAGAACAAGGATGCAGCAGGTAAGTGAAGTCCGGGTCGGCAATGTGCGAGCACTGAGGTAACCAATTCGACAGGCAGAGCACGTTAAGTAACGTTCCGAGTCGGCAATGTGCGAGCAGTGAAGTAACCAATCCAGCAGGCAGAGCAGGTCAGGTAGCATTCCGACTCGGCGATGTGCAGAAGTGTTCAAAGGAGTTTCAAGGAGACAGGACGGGTCAGGAAACAAGCCGTGGTCAAGAAGGAGGGGACAAAGTAAAGGGAGTAAAGGGAAACTAGGAACAAGAGTGGAAGCAAAACCACCGAGAGCTATGATTGAAACAATCAGAAGCAGCAAGTGCGGTCACCCGGAAGTGTTTTAACGGGTGGCCGTAACCCTTGTGACTCCTCCCCCATAAAGCGCGATAGCGTTGTTTGTGGAGCGGCCGTCATATTTGCCATGGTAACATGGTTGCCGAAGTTCCGCTGTAATATTGGCGTTGTGGGATCTTCATGGTATTACATTTAGAATACTTGAGAGAGAGCAAGCTTTGAATTAGAGCCTTCCTCTGGGTATTCTTGACAAAATCGCTGATTTTGTTATGTTCACTTTCAGACCATTTTGAATCACATAAGCCTCTAGGGCGTCTAATTTTCGTTGCATGCCGATTAGGGTTTGTTCCAGTACGACCAAGTTGTCTGTGTATATCATGCAACCAGCCGTCTCCCCATTGATCCTAGGTGGGCGTGTAACTTCTCCTAGACAAGTCGGTCCTCGTGCCTTCACAATTCATCCAGTTTCTGGGCTTCTTTATCGATTCTCAGCTGTGCCAGCTTCTTCTTCCCCTCAAAAGAATTTGCAGTCAAATCAAGTCTGTGCTGAGGAAGGGATCTCTTCCCTTCTGGGTTCTAGCGAGGGTAATAGGAATGTTGTCGGCCTAGCTTCAAGCCATTTTTCTGGATCTGTTGCATTATCGCGCTCTTCAGAGGTTGAAGATCTCTCATTTAAGGAAGGGAGGTCCATATTAGTGTCCTGCAAGTATCGGATGCGATCTGCTGTTGATATGTGCATAAATGTATGAGAGTTCTCGCTCTCTCGCCGACTGGTGCGTTACCGGTAGTCACGGAAATCTAATCGAGTAGAGGAGCAACAAAAATACTTATTCCTGACATGCCTCACCCTAGTTCTGTGGCTGCGCTGCCCCCTGATGCCCGCCCTGACTCCAGCAGTCTTCGGAGCCCTGAGAGATTGATAAATAAAAAAATAATAAACTGCCTGCAGCTATGCTCTGCCACTCCTAGAATATCGCGCTCGCGCCGACCTACCCCCAATGTTCCCGCTGCTGCAACAATCTAATCACAAGATGTACCACAATTCTTCATAGACAACCACAATTGTACTCAACTGGCTGCCGAGCAGCAAAGAAAGAGGAATGATTAAGATGGTGGACAGTGTTTATGGATTTGGTTATGGACTATTGGTGTAGAAAGGTCACGTGTTTATTTTACGGACAAATAACAATCAGAACTAAAGACTCGAACTACAATGTGATTTGTGATTTATAGTTTTTTCGCATTATTGTCTCAATTTGGTATTGTTATTGTTAATGCTGCTCGAGAAAGTAAAGTTAAGAGAAGCATAATCCGAGCCTCGGGGTCTTGACATAGAATTCATGAATCATAGCATGTTGCAACTAATACACAGTCAGCCTTTATAGACTTTCTTCTCCTCAAAACTTATAAAAGTCAAGGTTGTTTTTTCCATAACCACTTCCAACCGCATTTGCACGAGGGCACAGGACGAGGGAAGACATTAACTTTGGTAATATGTGCAAATGTATATGTACAGTTTGCCACCCATTCAAGGAAACGGTTGCATATGTTATTAGCAAAGAGATGTATCCACTAGCCACGCTCTTAATGTTAGATTATTTTAGTATTTGAATACTGGCTGTATATAATGTAGTTGGTTTGTCTTATTTTATTTGGCCATTGAGCCCTCAACTAGGATTTCCAAAAGTTATCTGTGATCTCAAAACTGGCGGGGATAAACAGTTTTTGGTGAGCTGTGGGGGAACACAGGTGCACACTAAATGAGACATCAGAGCTCAGTGAATGGAAACAGGTGCTTTGGAGGCCAAACACCAGAGCAGTGTGATCAGGCCCATGTGCACCATACAGAAATCGGCAACAAGCAGAGGGGCATGGTTTTTTTTTTACCGGCTCCCAGGTCCTGTCCTCCAGACCGTATCCTTTCCAATCAACCAGGTATAAGCAGTTCCCATTCCAAACCTTAGTGTCCACAATGCGGCACACTTCATACTCCTCCGAACCCCGCAGGTTGACAGGTAAAGGGCGTAAAGGCAACCTGGTGGTAGAAAGGCATGCTTTTAGCAAGGAGACATGAAAAACCGGATGAATGTGCCAATCCGTAGGCAATTCCAAGTGTACGGTTACAGGATTAATGATGGCGGTAACCCGGTAAGGACCAACAAAGCGTGGTAAAAGAAATCGCGGCCCGGTATGTGTAGATTCCGAGTTGCTAACCAAACCTTGGAACCTATTTTGTACACGGGTGCTGGGGATCTGTGAAGGTCTGTGTGGATTTTATGCTGTAACTTGGCTTTCTGGAGTTGCGCAGACACCCCATCCCGGACCTTGGTCAGATCTCTTACACAAGCAGTAACAGCAGGGCTGGATCGCGAGGACAGCGGTTGTAAGGGAAGCGTGCGTGGGTGCCGTCCGTACATGGAATAGAAAGGTGAGGTCCCAGTTGACGTATGGATTGAGTTGTTATAAGCAAACTCTGCCATGTCTAAGAGAGAGAACTAGGATTCCTGATATTGTACCGTAAGGCATCGTAGATATTGTTCCAATGTGGCGTTTAGCCTCTCCGTTTGACCGTCCGTCTGGGGATAGTAAGCGGTAGAAAAACAGTCTTGTATACCCACGGAGGCAGTCAAAGCACGCCAAAAGCGGGACGTGAATTGCGATCCACGATCCGAAACGATAATATGAGGTAGACCGTAATGCCTGAAAACATGGTGTAGAAAAAGTTTAGCTAGTGCGGGAGCCGTAGGAAGTCCTTTACATGGGATAGAAAGAGCTAGTTGGAGAAGTAGTCCACCACCACCCATATAGTATCGTATCCATGGATGCAAGGTGATTCGACTATGAAATCCATCGATATTAACCAAGGTTCACTGGGTAATGGTAAGGATTGCAGAAGGCCAACAGGTTTGGTTGAGGGAACCTTACACTGAGCACAAACGGCACAAGAGGCTACATATTCCAGGACATATTTGGACATTTGTGGCCACCATGACCATCGTCGTAAGAGGTCTAATGTTTTCCTACGGCCTGGGTGAGCTGCAAACTTGGTGTCACGACACCAGTGCATGGCTGTAGTGCGGATCCCTGAGTCAGGTAGGTACACCAACCCATTGTGGTACGGAATGCCAGGTGACAAGGTCAGATCCTGGTCATGAACAGTAGAGGCATTATGTTTAGCCCATTTGATTAGGGCGGAACGTAGAGGGTTTTGTATTCCGCAAGCACAAACCACCTGCGAAGGAAGCAGAACGGCACGTTCGTCCACAGCGGGCGCAGAACCACTATGCATCCTGGAAAGGGCATTGGCTTTGGAGTGCCGGGACCCCAGTAGGTATGAGACCTGTAAGTGGAACATAGAGACACATTTGTGCCAGCGAGCATGCCTGGCTGTGGTGCTCTTCACCGATTGCAAGGCTAATAGGTTTCGATGATCAGTGTAAACACGGACCGGTATTGCAGTCCCTAGTAGGTGGTGACACCATACTAGGAAGGCATCTCGAATGGCCAGGAGCTCCTTTTCCGTAATGGTATAGTTGGTTTCATAGACAGTGAGTTTTCTAGAATGGAAAGCCACTGGATGTAGCTCTCTGTTTTCCTTGCACTCCTGTGACAGTATTGCACCGACAGCTACATCAGAAGCATCTGCTTCAACCACAAACGGAGGTCTGGGTTAGGGTGCATCAACACAGGAGCTGTTGTGAATGAGGATTTAAGATGATGAAAGGCTGCCTGGGCCGTCAGAGTCCAAGAAAACCGAGACTTTGAGCTGGTAAGTGAGGTAAGAGGGGCAACAATGCTGGAAAAGGATTGGATGAATCGCTGTAGTAGTTGGCGAAACCCAAGAAAGACTGCAATTGTTTCAAGTTTGAGGGTGTTGGCCATTCCAAGACTGCCTTGACTTTTGTGTTCATTTGTGTTCCTTTGTCCGTAATGTTGTATCCCAAGAATTCAACGGATGTCACATGGAACACACACTTTTCTAATTTAGCATAGAAATGATTGTCCCTAAGTCGTTGAAGGACAGAAGACACATGTTCAACGTGGGTCTTGTAGGATGGGGAATATATGAGGATATCGTCCAAGTAGACCACCACATATGTGTCCAAGACATCCCGAAACACATCGTTGATAAAATGCTGAAAGGTAGCAGGGGCATTACAGAGGCTGAACAGCATGACACAATACTCATAGAGACCGTATTTTGTTTTGAAAGCAGTCTTCCATTCATCCCCTGTGCGCATCCTAACGAGATTATAGGTACCCCTTAGATCCAGTTTCGTGACGATTTTTGCCATGCCTAACTGATCCAACAGCACAGAGATCAAAGGTATAGGGTATTGGTTTCGTATGGTGACTGCGTTCAACTCCCGATAGTCTATACATGGACAAAGGTCCCCTTTCTTTTTTGGAACAAAGAACATGAGAGAAGCCGCCGGGGACCAGGACGGGCGAATGAAACCCATATGAAGGGCCTTGTCAATGTACTCCTTCAAAATGGCGTCTTCTTTAGTTGTTAAAGAATACACCCTGCCATTAGGTATTTTGGCACCCGGAATCAGGTCTATCGGGCAGTCATATGGACGATGAGGAGGCAATACCTCGGCACTCTTGGCATTGAAAACATCCTGGTACGAGATGTATTCTGGAGGCAGTGTCATGGCCACCACAGCCCCCACCGCAGGTGTAACCCTAAGGAGAGCTTGACAAGGATTCTTCACACATGGGTGGGTTGACTGGCATTGCTTTGTACAGTACTCGGAGGAAAACAATACAGTACTCTTGGTCCAGTCGATACTCGGATTATGTCTTTTAAGCCATGGTAAACCCAGAATAAGCTTAAACTGGGGTGCCGCAATGACATCAAAAACAATGACTTCAGTATGACCAGTAGCTGTCTTCATGGAGAGCGGTTCGGTTTGTTCCGTAACCAACCTTGACAAAAGCGATGAGCCGTCCACTGCACTAACCATCTCCGGGGACATTGAACATGACCCCTTTCTCACGAGCGTAAGTAAGGTTGATGTAGTTTCCGGTGGCTCCAGAATCCAGAACGGGTTCCCCGACCCAAGCAGTGCCTGATATAGGTTGAAAGACAGCCGTGACCGTGATTGGAACAATGCCTAAGTGTTCTAGAATTGCTCGACTCAGTAGAGGAACCCCAACTACTACAGAGTCAGGGCGTTTTCCGACTTCTTGGGTTTCTTCGGGCACGCCTTGAGAAGATGGTCCAGAGACTCACAATAGAAACAGAGGTTGTGCAGACTTCTCCTCTCTCTTTCACTAGGCGTTAAGGGGCCCTTAATGGCTCCAATCTGCATGGGTTTGGGTGCATTAGACGAGACAACAGAAGGAGTAACCAACACAGGCAATGTTTCTCTTTTCACTCTTCCTCTCTGCCCGTCGGGCATCGATTTGAAGAACCAAATCCAATAGTTCTTGGAAGGCTGTTGGTACCACCGGTACCGTGGCCAGGGTATCCTTCAAATTTTCCGACAACCCCCTGTAAAACAGAGAGGCCTTCTTGTCCTCTGGCCAGGCCGTTTCAGCAATCAATTGGTTAAACTTAGCTATATAGGCCAAAAGAGACGAATCATCTTGTTTTATCCCCACGAGTTCCAACTCGGTAGCTTGGGTTCGATAGCAGGTATCAAAAACACGCCTCATCGCTTCCAACAAGGCATTGCAGTCAAATAGCAGAGGACTACCGGGTTCCAGTAAAGGATTCGCCCATGTGGCAGTGGTACCGGCTAGATGGGACAGGACAAAGGCCGCCTTAGTTTTCGAATCAGGAAAAGCAGAGGATCTACACAAGAAGTGCAGACGGCACTGATTCAAGAAGGTGCGATAGAGTTTCGGATCCCCGTGGAACCTCTCAGGGGGCGCCAGAGGTAGAGGCGAGGCCATTACAAATGATGGCTGAGCCGGTCCTGGGGACACAACTGCGGCTGAACCAGAAACCACCGCAGGAGGAGGTGTGGCTGCACTGGATGAAGTCTGAGCCTGTAACTCATCAATCCTGGCTTGGGTAGCAGTATGTGCGGCCGTCATATCGGTCCGCAATTCTGCCATGAGCTGCATAAGTTTGACCAATGTACCATTGACATCCATCTTTCGGTTTATGAGCGGCTTCTTATTCTATCAGGTTTCGCCAAGCCGGAGCCAGAGAACACTCGACGTGTAGCCGTAGAATTCTCCCTGCCAATGCCTCCTTTTGTATTCCAAAAGAAAACTACAAAGGTAGCAAGTAGTCGAAAGACAGGATCAGTGCAGCAGTCGATGAGGAGGAGCCGGAAGATGGTTCCTTGAGATCCAGGAGGGCAAACGATGAAGACAACCCGGATGGTGGACACAGGAGACAGCATTCGGGTGAAACTTCATAAGAATAAGATGCAATAAACACAGGGACTAGATCTTACAAGGAGAAAAAAATGACAATACACCAAGGGACAATAATGGATGATTTTGGAGACTTACCAACACCTTCCAAATAGTATTTACCGAGGAGCTCTGCACCACCCAGTCTACCCTATACCGGACGGCACGAGGATGCCTCATCGGTTCAGCAGGCATTCTCTAGTCCGTTTCTATCCCGCCGGAACGAGGACGCCTATCGGCCTAAAGCACCAAGTGGAAGTCTCTAGTTCGGGCGCAATATACTGGGCAATGCAGGCTATCTCCAGGTACCGGATAGGAAGGTTCTGAGAACTGCAGAGAAGTTGCAGGATGTTCAGGATCCGCGGGTGATGCAACGTAGAAGACCAAGGATGCAAGCAGGTAAGTGAAGTCCGGGTCGGAAATGTGCGAGCACTGAGGTAACCGATTCGACAGGCAGAGCAGGTTAAGTAACGTTCCGAGTCAGCAATGTGCGAGCAGCGATGTAACCAATCCAGCAGGCAGAGCAGCTCAGGTAGCGTTCCGAGTCGGCAATGTGTGAGCAGCGATGTAACCAATCCAGCAGGCAGAGCAGGTCAGGTAGCGTTCCGAGTCGGCGATGTGCAGAAGTGTTCAAAGGAGTTTCAAGGATACAGGACGGGTCAGGAAACAAGCCGTGATCAAGAAGGAGGGGACAAAGTAATGGGAGCAAAGGGAAACTAGGAAAAAGGGTGAAAGCAAAACCACGAGAGCTATGATTGAACAATCGGAAGCAGCGAGTGTGGTCACCCAGAAGTGTTTTAACGGCTGGCCGTAACTCAGTGTGACTCCTCCCCCGTAAAGCGCGATAGCATTGTTTGTGGAGCGGTCGCCATGGTAACATGGTTGCCGAAGTTCCGTAGTAATATTGGCGTTGTGGGATCTTCATGGTATTATATTTAGAATACTTGAGAGAGAGCAAGCTTGGAATCAGAGCTTTCCTCGCGTTATTCTTGACAAAATCGCTGATTTCGATGCGTTCACTTTCAGACCATTTTGATTCACATAAGCCTCTAAGGCGTCTAATTTTCGTTGCAGGCCGATTAGGGTTTGTTCCAGTACGACCAAGTCGTCTGCGTATATCAAGCAACCAGCTGTCTCCCCATTGATCCTAGGTGGGCGTGTAACTTCTCCTAGACAAGTCAGTCCTCGTGCCTTCACAATTCATCCAGTTTCTGGGCTTCTTTATCGATTCTCAGCTGTGCCAGCTGCTTCTTCCCCTCAAAAGAATTTGCAATCAAATCAATTCTGTGCTGAGGAAGGGATCTCTTCCCTTCTGGGTTCTAGCTAGGGTAATAGGAATGTTGTCGGCCTAGCTTCAAGCCATTTTTCTGGGTCTGTTGCATTATCGCGCTCTTCAGAGGTTGAAGATCTCTGATTTAAGGAAGGGAGGTCCATATTAGTGTCCTGCAAGTATCGAATGCGATCTGCTGTTGATATGTGCATAAATGTATGAGAGTTCTCGCTCTCTCGCCGACTGGTGCGTTACCCGTAGTCACGGAAATCTAATCGAGTAGAGGCGCAACAAAAATACTTATTCCTGACACGCCTCACCCGAGTTCTGTGGCTGCGCTGCCCCCTGATGCCGGCCCTGACTCTAGCGGTCTGCGGAGCCCTGAGAGACTGATAAATAAAAAGAATAAACTGCCTGCGGCTATGCTCTGCCACTCCTAGAATATCACGCTCGCGCTGACCTTCCCCCAATGTTCCCGCTGCTGCAACAATCTAATCACAAGATGTACCACAATTCTTCATAGACAACCACAGTTGTACTCAACTGGCTGCCCGAGCAGCGAAGAAAGAGGAAGGATTAAGATGGTGGACAGTGTTTATGGATTTGGTTATGGACTATTGGTGTAGAAAGGACACGTGTTTATTTTACGGACCAATAACAATCAGAACTAAAGACTCGAACTACAATGTGAATTGTGATTTATAGTTTTTTCGCATTATTGTCTCAATTTGGTATTGTTATTGTTAATGCTGCTCGAGAAAGTAAAGTTAAGAGAAGCATAATCCGGCCTCCGGGTCTTGATATAGAATTCAAGAATCATAGCATGTTGTAACTAATACACAGTCAGCCTTTATAGACTTTCTTCACCTCAAAACCTATAAAAGTCAAGGTTGTTTTTTCCATAACCACTTCCAACCGCATTTGCACGAGGGCACAGGATGAGGGATGACATTAACTTTGGTAATATGTGCAAATGTATATGTACAGTTTGCCACCCATTCAAGGAAACGGTTGCATATTGTATTCGCAAAGAGATGTATCCACTAGCGACGCTGTTAATGTTAGATTATTTTAGTATTCGAATACTGGCTGTATATAATGTAGTTGGTTTGTCTTATTTTATTTGGCCGTTGAGCCCTCAACTAGGATTCCCAAAAGTTATCTGTGATCGCAAAACTGGCGGGGATAAACAGTTTTTGGTGAGCTGTGGGGGAACACAGGTGCACACTAAATGAGACATTGGAGCTCAGTGAATGGAAACAGGTGCTTTCGAGGCCAAACACCAGAGCGGTGTGATCAGGCCCATGTGCACCATACAGAAGGAGGCAGCAGCGGCTGAGCCAACGCCAAATAGCCTCACACTGTTCTCTACTGGCTTTCTCGTACTGTTCCTCGGCGAAGATCTTAGTTACCAGAGCAAATACAGGCAGGGCGGGGCTTATGTATAATCGCAGGCACAATGGTAACCAGCTGGGAATTCTGGGCAGTGTAGGCTTCAGCCCAATTCTGACACTTACACAGCCATAGCTTATGAACCCGCTGATGGTAGGAAAGCTCCCATAAATGCAAGGACTTCTGTCCCTCCCTCCCCACCATCCCCACAGTCCTAACAACAAGCTGCACCTTTTCTGCAATGATTGCAGTTAAGGGGAAGGTCCTGCTACAGTTTTCTAATCCTTTAGTCGCAGGATGGTGGGCAGACTTCACTTCTGCCTCAGATCGATTGCACCCTCGGTCATGAACGGAAGTATTGCATCCATTCCCTCTCGGTGGGCAATCCCTGTTCCAATATGGTTAGGCTATGCTGCACGGTCTAGCGGTCTGAAACCAAGATCGCTGCCATGATCTTGTGTGTTACAACAGGAAGAAGAATTTGCTTTTAGTGTAAGGGTGGTGTTACAGGCCGAACGGCACCTGCCCCTTTAAGGCAAAGTGAAAGCAAGGACTGGGAAAGTGGGGGCGGGAGGAAGGGAGGGACAGAGACTGGGGAAGTCAGTGATGTAGAGGAAATAAAAGGGTAAAGACATATCCTATGTCGGTGCGTTATTGTGCGAATGGGCCCATCGTTAGAACACAACAACTAGCGACGAGCTGCAGCCCATGCCCCTGTCCCGTGAGGAGGGGACGTGCGCATTCCGGTATGAAGGAGGCGGACCAAGGAGGAGAATCCAGCGACGAAGCTGCATGGTTGGCGGAGGAGAAGCGCGGCGTGCTGTCGGACGGAGGAGACCTGGGACATCCGAAGAGCTAGTGGACCAGCCCAGAAGGAAGTAAAGGCCCAGTGGAGCTGCTGGTGAGGGGACCACGCAGCGGGCCAGCAGCAAAGGACCTGACGAGAACCAAGACGTCTGGAGAGCAACCAGCAGAAAGAAGACTGGCCCGGAGAAGAGGACATCCAATAGTGCTGCCGGTGAGGAGGACCGCAACAAGGACGGCAGCAAAGAAGCCGAAGGACCACGTGTGACACAGCACGGAGACCGACAAAAGCTGCAAGAAGGTACGGAGGCGACCCAATGGGAGGGTTCGAGTGGAGGAAGACGCCACACGAGAGGCGGGACGCAACAGGTACCCGAACAATAAGGCCACTAGAAAGCGATCACTGGCGTTATACGCCCAAAGGAAGTTAATCACACATCCTAAAAACCACTAGAAAGCGAGGATTACCCATGAGGAGAGGACAACATACACAAGCAACAAAACCACTAGAAAATGAAGAACACGCATGAAGAAAGGGCAAGCCACAGGCCCATAAACCCACTAGAAAACGAGGATCACGCACAAAGAATGGGCAAGCCACAGACACCCAAACCCATTAGAAAACGAGGATCACGTACAAAGGAGGTACAGTTTATAGGCCCATACACGCGAGAAAGCGAGGACCAGCCCTCCTGCCAACAACTGCCACTCAAAGGCCAGGACAAATACAGAGACGGCCAACACAACGGCACGTGCCATGGAAAAGAAATAACAGCAAGCATAAAGAGGACAAATCACCCCAAAAATGTTGCAATCAGGAGGTGCTGCAGCAGACTGCACCATACCACTTCCAGCAGGGGTAGCACCCACAAGCCCTATATCATTTCTACGCCACCCAAATCCTTTCACACTCGAGCCACAAGAGAACCAAAGTCAGAGATGGCAGGAATGGATGGATGAGTTTGAAGAATTCATGAGAGCCGTGGGAAACCAAGATGCACCAAACAAGTTGGACATCTTCACCAACCTGGTGGGAAAGGACATCAAAAGCATCAAAAGCATAATTAAAACCATTCCTGCCCAAGAGAGAACGACCTACCCGCTACTCATCGTCGCAATTAACGGCAGCCGCCTAGTGGTTATACCAAACATGAACAGTACACATTCAACCAGTGCACCCAGGCACCCCATGAAACAATAGGACAGTTCATCCTACGTCTCCAAAGAAAAATAACGTACTGCGACTTTGTGAATTTCAACAATGACGAAGCCATCTGGCTAAGGGTGATAGAGGGGTGTCTGTCCTCCCAATTCAGGAAACACCTGCTAAAGAAACCCCTCCCCTGCAGGCGATAGCGGAACCAGCAAGGGTCTATGAGCGCATCGACGTCCAAGCCACCAATATTGAAAATCCATACGATAGCCGCCATCACCAACAACCCACAAGGACAGACCCGCCACTTTGGCACCTCGTCCCACCAAAACACCTGGAATTCAGTCTGTCGGACCCAACCCGAGAGACAATGCTACCGCTGCGGGTTTGAGTTACCCCACTAAGGACAGTGCCCTGCAATTGGCCAGATGTGTATGAGGTGCTGCCAGGAAAACAATTTCCAGAGCATGTGTCGAGAAAGAACTCCACAATTGCAATTCTACAGGCCACCGATCTAGCCGATGCCAAACAGACGATGTGATCCACCAAGGCCACTCAATACAAGACCATACCCCGAGAGAGACAACGCAAGAAGCAACCCCCCCAGAAACACAACGCACCCCGGATTCATCCGAGTGGTGGAGAACCTACAAATGGAATCAGTGGGTGACCATTACAACAGCCCAGAACACATCTACGACATGCAGCCTATCCCCGATAAAGATCCGAGAAGAGGACTCGACGCCCGAGACCCATACGAGAACCCTCCCATCGAAGAACAACCACCGCCAGGGATGGAGCAGTATCCAGAATATGACCGGTACAGTAGAGAATACGTCCGGCTCATATCCAACTCATCTGATGACAGCACAGCACCCCGAGTGACGGTCCACCTTGGAGCGCTCAACACACCGTTCCTCATCGACACAGGAGCCACGGTCAACGTAATGAACGAGAGAACATATGAAGCGCTGACCGAGACATATCCCCTACGACAATCTCAAGCTCACATCTTCCAATGGGGCACGACCCTACCCCTAACGTCCAAGGGCCAGTTCCTGTGCGACCCAGGGAGATGCCTCCTAAGCTATAAGACAGCCATCGCGCTCCATCTGATCGACATCCGATATGACCAGTCGGAGACGATCCAAGGATTCCCACCAAATGCCCAGTTCATACGCGCCATATCCCAGAAGGCGCTAGACCTCGAGACACTAAGAGCCACATTCCCTAACCTGTTCAAGGGTGTTGGCTTGTTAAAAGACACTGTGATCAAGCTGCACATTGACCCCTCCGTACGACCAATACCGCAACACCCCAGAAGGATAGGGTTTCACCTACAGGCCAGGGTGACGCATAAGTTACAGCTACTACTCGACAATCACATCATCGAGAGAGCAGAAGGGCCCACTCTATGGGTGTCCCCACTGGTAGTCGTCCCAAATGGCGGACGGACGCCTTTGCCTCTGCATCGACATGAGGATCCCCAACATGGCTATCCAACGGGAGAGACAATTTGTGGAAGGGAGCAGATCTGACCCAACAATAAGGGCAGCCGTCCAACTCACGAACACCAACAGGTGGCGACAGGTGGCCATGAAACATTTTGAGACGGGGGAGGGGGAGAAGCTCACAGAAGAGACTTACTAAGAATATAAAGATACACGGACAACTGGCCACGACTAATCAAGGAACACGCTTGAGAGGGAACTGGCTAGTGGCCCCCAAAAGCCTCAGGAAACCCCTATTCATAATTGTGCACAAGGGACACCGAGGCATAGCCAACACAAAGAAGATACTACGCAATCATGTCTGGTTCCCGCACACGGACACCATAGACGAGGACACGTTGAGGCACTGCGTGCCATGCCAGATAAGCCCAGCAAGTTCACCCCCCATGCCTGCTCCAGACAGTCCCCCTACCCGAGGAACCATGGCAACGAGTGGCGCTCGACTTCTACAGACCGCTGGAAGAAGGGGGCCACCTCCTAGTGGCAATTGATGAATACTCCAGATTCCCATTAGTGAAACACGTGCAGTCAGACAAGCCCAGAACCGGAAAACCGATTCACGATATAGACCGGAGCCCCTAGTGGTAACGGAAGTTAAAGGAACAATGATTACTGCCATGGGAGACCTAGGGGAGGTAACAAGGAATGCCTCGTTCTTCCGCAAAATGTTCCAAGAGAACCCTTAAGAGGATTCGTACATCGAAGATGAAGAACCATAAATCTGAGAGGCACCCCCAGAACCACCCGAGGATCCTCCGCCGAAGGCACCCGACGACGACACAGGCGACCCGCCCGGCCGGCCCCAGCAGGCCTTGCGAAGGCCCCACCGCCTCATTGAAGAAATGTAGGCCATGTCATGGCCACTTGCCCAGGATCACAGGAGCTGCACCATCAGGTTGTGGGAGCAAGGGGTAGCATGGTTCACACACGTCCCCTTGGGACGTTTACACAGGGGGCCCGGTTGGACTCAGTCCTGGCGCCTGTGGCACCAGGCTCATAGAGAAACATAAGCAAGACTCTTTATCATGGGCAGGAGTGCTTTTCAGGAACTTTCCACGTGTGTGCAGTCAGTCCAGGTGTGGCTTTCCATCTTGAGCGGCACGTGCAACTTTCTATCTATAAGCTCCATGTGCAACTTCAAGGAGTGGCAGGGTGTGGCAAGCAGAACAGAAATAGCCGGCGTGGCATTAAGAGCTCAGTTCTAAAAGCCAACCCAACCCCAAGGCGCACGCTTCGCGTTAATCTGCATTTGCATGCAGCGTAACGCTCACCGCCACCTGGGATAAAGCAGCACTTACCTTTGGGAATCCAGTCTCCTGCCCATACGCTTACCTCCTGGAGTCAGCATTCACCTGCATTCTTCACCGCTGAGACTGGCGTTCATTCTTCATCCTCCGGCACGCAGTTCTTCAGCTCTGGGCATCGCATCACGACATTTTCTTCATCCACGAAGGCGGACCCTGTAAAAGGACAAAAGGCAAGGTTAGACATTACGAATTTTCAGTTTGAGGTCGCGCTTGCAAAATTCTTACCTGCTGTCGGACCGCCGCGGGATCCTCCGCTCCTCATCTGCAGCCACCTCGTGCTCTGTAGCTCTGCTGGGCAGCAATCGCACCTATTTGGGAGAAGGATAGACATTATTACAGAGCTGACAACAGGCTGTGAGAAAGACAATACAAATACTTCAAGACAAAGAGAAAACTGAAAGACACTTACGAGAAAGGCGTGGAATAGTCGCAGCTGGCCTGGACACCACGTATTAAGGACCAGTGAAGGAACTTGGTCCTCATCCTAAAAGTGCCCCTGCCAGAAGTAGCAGGATGGAGAGCTCACCATTAATAATCTACAGGTGAGCCTTAATGCGTCGATGCATGCTCACGGAAACCACGCTATGGGAAGAAGGGTTTGAGAGGGAATTCACTCACAGACCAGCAAACGTACGTCCTCTCATATCTACTCAGGAGCAGTGTTCCAATTCATTGTAGCAGCCCACAGCCTATTTGCAGCAGGAGGAAGCAGACAGGGGGGTTCAACTTCCTGGTAGGGCTGCAACCATGCCCTAACGTCCCCGCAGAGACGAGGAGAGCTTAACAGGCCATGGACTTCCATGATAAGTAAGGGGGGGTGTTACAGGCCGAACGGCACCTGCCCCTTTAAGGCAAAGTGAAAGCAAGGACTAGGAAGGGAGGGGCAGGAGGAAGGGACCGAGACAGGGGAAGTAAGTGATGTAGAGGAAATAAAAGGGTAAAGACGTATCCTGTGTCGGTGTGTTATTGTGCGAATGGGCCCATCGCCAGAACACAACAGGCGGATAGTAAATTACAGTCCTTGCATCACAGCAATCCTATCTCTGTGTGCAGATTGTGTTAAAATCTTTCTTCATTCCTGTGATACAGTCCGGCTCTGGTTTTCATCTGCCCAGTCTCCCCCTTCTTTCTGGAGTCCACCTCCTTTCTTATGTTCTTCAGACCTGTTCTTCATGCATGCCTTACCAGGCTGGTTCATCTGGACTAGTCTGCATTTCAGCTGTGAAATTCATCTTCCTAGAATTGAGTATCAGTTCATAATGCTCCTCGGGACGTTTTATAGAAATCAACCTCATCCTCGGTCCAAAACTGCTAGCCTGGTGGCTGTCCCTACGACTAACAAAGGAAACAAAAAGGCTTAGCCTAGAGAAGTGTTCTTGCTTCCCTTTCATGGCTTGTGCTGGTTGGTGCATGACCCCCCTCCCCAAATGTCTCTCTTGAATTCTCTTCTCATGGGTTTTTCTAGGCTTTAGCCTACTTGTACAGTGCAAAAGCAAAGTTCAGATGTCTCCTCGATTCCAGGCCTGTGCCTAGTGGTACAGTTCAGAACAAAGCTCCTTGATTCTCTGCACAAATAAAGGGGGCTCCTGACACCTCCCAATAAATCCTTGTTTAAGATAAGAAGTTTTTTCTTTAAGTGTACAACTTGACTCTGCACATCATTTAGTTCAGGTTCATCCCCTTGGGGCGTTTCTTGTGCTTTCTGCTCTCTAGTGACCCATCATGGGTTATTGGGTTCAGGTTCACCCCTCACAGTGTTTCTCACGCTTTCTGCTGTAGGGTAGTTCCTTGTGTGTTATTGGGTTCAGGTTCACCCCCTCGGAGTGTTTCTGTTGCTTTCCAGTCTCCAAGGGCCCACGGAAACTCTATCCAGGTTTACTCCTTTCCGGAGTGTTTTGGAGTTCAACCACCCTCCTCCCTCTCCTCTCCAGTATCGTGTGAACCGCGCTTCTTGGGTCATCAGTTCCCTGGTTGTGCTACTTTGTCTGGGCTCAATCGGTCAGACACTCTGGTAAACTGCTTCAGGATCAGCTCGGTCTCTCAGCGTTAGAGATCTCAGCATCCAGGGCTCTCAGCCTTCCTGTGCTCGGCGCTGTTCTGCGGGCTCTCCACCCGCCACATATGCAAAGTCGTCTCGCCTGGCTCTGTGCTGTAGTGCAGGCTACAGGAAAGCACAGCGTTGCTCGGGCTAGCTCCTGCCCCATGGCTGGTGCGCTCTGCCGCTGCTCCTCTCCTCCAGATGAGGGTCACAGCACTTTTACATTTGTCTCTGAAATGAGAGACCCCACATCATTAATTCTGAGTTTTGGTCAGCACAGAAGGGTCAGCAACCAAACCAGGCACCCTGAAAAGGCCCTGTATAGTGCTATTTTGATTGATATGATATGGCATTTATAACGCCCCTATACACAAGTGTTTCTAGCTTCCATATATTGAATAAAGGCATGTGACTCTTATGTTAAGGAAAAGGTTATGGAATTGTCAACTTGGGATTCCCACTTGCCCTGTGTCCTATGGAGTGTTTTGCATAGCATGCTCCCTTGGGCAGAAGGGGAAACTTCCAGGATTAATCACAGCACTGTCTCTTTGTTTACTAGCTATGCATTTGTTCCACTGTTTGCTGCCATAGCAGCTCCAGACAAAGGGCATACGATATTCACCAAATGGAAGGAGCCAGCACTTGTTTTCCAGGTAAAACCTGCACTCGACAGCTTCACACTGTTGGTGGTTGCACGGCTCCCACCTTTCATCTACTGGACTAGGAAGTTAACAGAGCCCACAAACTATCAAAGTCAAGGACATAATCGACGATCCACTGGCTGGCTTTTAGGCTCCTGACCCCATCCCTAACCAGGGGTCTGTCCTACAGCCCTACAACACAATTTATGGAACCCTTTTCTGGTATCTCCCCTCCATTCTTACTATTAACTCACAGAGCTGCTGTGAATCCTTAACACTTGACACTTTCCCATTTGCCTCTTAATGCTCCTACCTCTTTCTTTTCCCCTATGGTGGCCAAATCCTGGAACACACTACCAAGAGAAATCCACATCCTACAGGGCCAGGTGAAAAAGAGGAAAAGTCTGAAACCTGGCTCTCCAATGCTTACCAGACAGAAAGCTTAATCCACACCCAACAAGCGGCGGAAATGGCTCTACTCAACAGTCTTAACTTTCACTCCCAGACACAACCTAAGAGAATGCCATATCAGCTCCTGACAGTCCACCTAGGGCACCACACACAGGCCTCAGGAAACTTAGAATGACTAGAAGACATCACATCACAGCACTGCCAAAACCATAAGAAAACACCTTGTCTGTCTTCCAGAACATCTAAATATTTGCCTTAGACCAAATTATTTCAGAGAACAAGGCTTGTGCAAGACGGAACCCTATTTTGTATAAAAATATTGACTTTCTCTACCAGTCTGAGAAACATCTTAAGAGGGATGGCCAGACTTGTTACCAGCTCCTAGAAAAATCCCACTTTAGGAAGCCTGTGTTGCAGCCAGCACTTTCATGCTTGATAGCAGGTAATCAAGTCATCACAAAGACACAAGATTGTACTCTAAGTAGGTTATTCTGTCCCGAGATCCATCAACAGAACTACATTTTTTGCATGGATTATCCCCTTTATCAAATAGCGTCTCAGATAAATGAAGGGTGAGCCCACTTACAAGCCCTGTCTATTATTAATGTACCCTTCTTGAGACTGATGAACCCTTTCAAAGCAGGGAACAGATCT
Organism: Ambystoma mexicanum; assembly: GCF_040938575.1. Classification (NCBI taxonomy): domain Eukaryota; kingdom Metazoa; phylum Chordata; class Amphibia; order Caudata; family Ambystomatidae; genus Ambystoma; species Ambystoma mexicanum. Next base: position 905,980,399 of record NC_090939.1, read on the forward strand.
ATTTTGGTAATTGTGGGCTATTCTACATGATATTCTGATGCTTTCCTCTGAAGACTAATACCACAAAAGAGATCCTCACAGATCAATGGTCAACAGTCATGTCTGAGCTAATGAATCAACCTAAAAGCCTGCTCCACACAGATACACTTCGCAACTCAACCTACAGACATCAAACAAATGGCTTAGTTGAGAGATTTATTTAGACTCTGAAGAAATGTTTGCGAAAGTTAGTGCACAAGAATGCCAAGAATTGGGCCGATTTACGTCCCTGGGCTTTGTTGTGAGGCAGCCAGTGCAAGCCTCCCCTTCAAACTGGTTTGTGGTTAGGAACCACTCTCTGTTCTTCCTGCATACTCGTCTTTCCCCACCAAATCCTCCTGTCCCTTTAATTCGGTTTCATGTGTTGTTATCCCCGCAAAAACATCGGCATACAAAAATATCACCATATTTTTGTGGCGATTTTAAGGCATGGAACCTGCGAGGGACACCCCCGCAACCCCTGTATTAAACCCCTGCTCCCAAAAAACCCTAATATTATCCCCACTAAAAATATCTCCTATGGCCGTTCCCGACAACCATATATACACACCAATGTTTTTGGTGGGCATAATATTACCTGATACTTTTCATTCAAACCACGTCTTCCTGCTCTACCACAATCTTCTCTGTTATTCTCGGTCTACCCTCATCCTTCAGCCTCTGCTTCAATTCACCATCGGCCACCTCCAACTCTCAATTCCAGATTTTATTCACCCACACTACTCCTCCCTCCATGCCTGCTGCTTTTATCAGATGTAAGCCTCGCCACTGTATGAGAATAGGTATGGTCTGCAGACTCCCTGGATTGAGAGTTCTTTAGGTTTGTCCACCATCTTGGTTCCCAAACCTGTCACTACTGTTGGCATGTGGATCTCGTTTGCATATGCGCCGATGCCCCTGCTAAGCCCTGAGGGCGTGTGTGAGAGTGACTCAGGGGGTTTGGGCCCACCTCTGCTATGTAATGTTAGGTCTGGGGGCAGCTTGGGGAGGAAATCCTGGTCTTCCCCCAAGAACGTGATTTGGGACCATCACGTTGGTAGGGCTGGCCCTTTAAAAGAATATCTGAGAAACTATCTTAAAATCTGCAGGACCTTTAAGCACAGATTGGCAGTATAACCATCACCATTCTAACAATGCGAGGTTTAGCATTACAGTCGCCTAGAAACATATTTCCAGCATAAAGTCAGAAAGAACAGGTGGACATAGAAAAGAGCTGGCTTTGCTGACAGGGGGCGAATGTGTGTGCTTTGGTGATCATGCGCAAAGACTCCAAACGAAGATGGCAGACCTGCCTTTGCAGCCTATGTTCGCAAATTTCGGCAAGACCAGAAATAGAAAGCAAACATGCCTTAATACACGATACCCTCACTTCACAACCAATCTCTGAAGGGAAACAATTATCAGACTCATGTGCAGCATATTAAGGAAGACTCAGCCCTGGGAGTGGAGGGTGTGAATGTGCAGGGTCAGGGGAAGCGAGTCAGGAGATGTTAAGTTAATCAAGGTGCTAGAGGAAGTGCAGCTGTGGTTGGAAGGAGAAGTTGCAGGAGAGGGGTGCAACAAATCAGGAGAGAGGAATGCCTAGAATTCCCTTGGCGAGATAGAGAAAGTCTCAGGGTGACAGGCAATGACATCTTACATATTGTGTGACAAAAGGAGAATTGGAACTGAGCACATGGCACAACTCTGAAGAGCACAGCCTGAAGACAGTTTGAGGGCTAGACCCCAGCTTAGTGTCGTGCTCCCATCTCTATCAAGCATTGTATCGATGAGAAAGCAAGGATGATTTATGGGCTGGCAACAGATTCAGGACCATGAGACAGAAAGGGGATCCCAACCTGGGACAGGCACCCACAGAACCACCAGGCCTACCTTATTTCTGGGAAACGCTGGAGACTGCTTCTGGACAGCCTTAATCTATATCTTGGGTGCCAGAAACACCTTCACAATGTTCTCCATCAACAGCCTATGGCAGATGCCATTCAACCACCTCAACATCAGTCATCATGGTGGCACAAAAGACTGTGATTAATGCTGAGGAGAAGAGTGGCGGTAAAGAAACATTTCCTTGGGGCAAGAAGACGACTTGCTTTCTCATTCCAATACCATTTGTGTTATCTAATGCGGTTGGTCAGGGGTTTACAACCTGCAGCTCTCTGGACTATAACTCGCATGGTCCCTCACCATTGAATATGCTGGGTAGGGCTGATGGGAGTTGTATTAAAAAATATCTGAAGATACAAAGGTTGCAGACTTGTGTTTTAAGTAATCTCTATTGAAGCCTTTTGAACTGAGTTTGTGAGTTGTGTTTGTGGAGTCTACTTGGCTTTGTGAAAGATGGTATCAGTAGTGGGATCCACAGGGGTGCTTTTCTCTCCAGAGTCAGTGTAATAAAGATCTGACCAATGGCTCAGTTGTCCCTCCCAGAGATCAGGTGTTAGTGCTTACCAGGTCAAGAGTACAGTTTCCTGAAGGAACATATTGGAGGATTGTGGCCTAATCTAGTTTAGCCCTAAAGTATGGCATTGATGTGGAGGTAGGGGTAGCAGTCTGTGATTAGTGAGGGAAATTCAAGATGTTGCTATTTAATCATAGTGACCAGACATTTTTACTGCAAGAAGAATACCTGTCAGCACAGATTGTCTGTGAGAGAAAGCTCCCTAGTATTTTGGAGCGAGATACCTCTCAAGTATTGTGGATTAAGCTGTGCCCTGCCAAAAAAGGGAAGTGGGGGGTTCAAGTCCACATACAAATCACTAAGAAAACAAGATGGTGATAACTCCTCCCTGAACTTGACAAGTTCTAAAGGTATCCTAGGAAACACATCGGAGGACAGTGAAAAGTACTACCTGGCACCATTTCGTAGCAGCCTAAAGAAATTATTGGTCACAATGATCTGCCTTTGAGGAGTGAGTAGGATGTCGGTGTGGCTATTAAGGGGGGAGGACCCCAGGCATGAGATCACTATGGTGGTAAATTATATGGGGGAGTTACTTTTCACACAGCAGTGGATAAATGACACCTTTGAGGATTTTTATGGGAAGTTATATATCCAGTCTACCTTACCAGATCAGAAGCTAAACATAGTTTCTTCAGGTAGCAGGTCTCGGGAAGCAGGAAACTTTGGATAGGAAGAAGGTAGAGGAGCAACTCACATCACAGGAGATTTAATTCGTAATTAGTTATAAATGGATTAGTCACTGGTAAGACTCCGAAGAATAATGTCCACCCAGCTGTTATGGGCCACCCTTGGAAGTGTTGGCAGCAACGGAAGTACATGTGACATTAAGTTTCAGTTTCACCTAACCTAACGGTCTAGATTCCTACCAAAATGGCCGCTGCATCTATATTGCTGTGCGGAACCTTAGGATCACTGTGTTGTATCCGTTCTTTCTGGGGAAACGCTGCTGGATCGTTATTTTGTGTTCCAGTGTTCCTTTTTTGCCTCCTCGTTTCAGCCCACCCTGCTCCGGTTTTCAGCTGGTTGCCTTCTCTTCCTTGCTGCTTCATTCACTTAGTTCTTTCTACTCTGTCTACTGTATTTAATCCCTGCGGTTCCTGTCAGTCTTCCGCTCCCTTGTGGCTGTTTGTTTACCTTATCTCCGATTCCATATCTTCTTTCTTTTTTCTTTCCTTTCGTCCGTATCCCATAGGCTACGGTTTCTGACTAACCTGCGTTCTTGGTCTCCCCTTGTTAGGGTTCTTCAACACTTAACTTTTCATCACGTTCTGCGCAAATCTCCCACTTACACCTTTCGGCTCTCGAGCCGCTATTTTGCCCTTCTGCCTCTAATTTTTTGTCCTTACTTTATACGGAGGGGTTTCTCTTTTAGCTCCACGCTTCAGATATTAACTGTTCTCTCACTGGGTGTTGTTATTTCTTTTGTTTTCTCGTGGGCTTTGTAATCGCTCTCGCCTACGAGAGAAGGGTGCTTTATTCCACCACGCTGTGGAATTCTGGAACCTCTGTCCAAGAGGTTGTAACCAAATAGGACTCTGCTACCAGTTTTCCATCTGGAAAATACATCTACCATTTTTTGCAAGAAGGGAGATTCCGCTCTAAGGTGACTTTGTTCTACCAATTTAGTCATTTGGACACAGTGGAACAACTCTTTCTCATCAGACTCTTCTCAAGAGGACTGTACAGCTTGATATTCAGGTTTTTTACGCCAAGGAGGCTTTTTCCCTGAGATTTGGGGGCTTGCTCCTCCTGGACTTGGGTAACTCTTCAGGCCAAGGTGGCCTCCGAGGGAGTTCGCCCTTATCTACATCAGAAAAAGGAGATGAAAACTAAAGAACCTCGGAAATCATGTTGCAAGAAAGAATCAGAAGCCCAGGACAACTCCGAGGAAGAAAAAGGTGAGGAGGAAGCACGGAAGGGATCCTCAGGGCTTGACACCAGAAAAGTTGTATGCAGCCTTCTTAGACTTTAGTGCCAGAGATATTGAAAGTATATGAGGACGTGTTGGAGGAGGGGTTCTTACCAAGGAGGCCATCATTATAAGGTTACTGAAACCAGGTAAGGACTTCACTAGTTGTGCTTCTTATAGACACTTTCACTGCTAAATGTATACTTTAACATTCTCAGTAATTTGTTTGCCAATAGAATACAGGGGGACTGGGGAAACTAATACATCCAGGCCAGGCTGGATTAATTCTGGGTAGGAGCACAGAAATGAACTTGAGGAGGCGTTTCCATGTCATTGATGAGACCATAGCAATTTCTTCTTTACCGCCTGAAAAGGTATTTGGTTCAGATGGATGGGATTATACCCAATTTGTATTAGACAAGATATATTTTGGCCAGGCTATCAGAAATTTGATCAAATCATTATATAGCATGTCAGTGGCCACAATTCAAACAGGCAGGGCTATAAACTTTAAATGTGTTTTGAAAAATGAAGAGAAAACCCTAACTTTCCCTATCTTCTAAGAGGGGTTTCCTTGCCTCAACCAAAACACTACAGAGATTGCCACCAGGATGTACAGGAAAATAAAAAGGCCATCGTCCTGTGTCAGAAACATATTTCCTTCCCTTATAACTAAACTGAAGGATTGGCAAAACTTCTTGGTGCAGAAGAATGTCTCCCTTCTTCTGGAGAGCAGACTCAGGTTCCAGTGAAAAAGGGGACAGTTCCCTGAGGCAATAATTCCCATACCCAGGTCACAATCCTTTTCCAAGGTGAATACAAAGTTCCAAGTAAAAAGTCTTAAAGAGGACTACAGGTTCTGGGTTCAGCTCAAAGTCCCAAAACATCAGCATTCCCTATTGACCATAATTACTGACTTTACTGTTGAATCCCTGGAGAGTGTCTTCCCTCTACAGGTGGTCTGCTCCTATCCCAGGGGGTATGACACTCTTCCTCTGGATCTTGTTCCTACTTCCTTATGTGTGGTGTCTATTGTGCAACACCAGATGTGATATCTTTTCAGCACCAGGGGGTATGCCCTTCTTCCCTTGGTTCTTTTCAGGCTTATCACAATGCCACAGGAAATGACTCAGTTTCCCCTGGTTTTTCTCCAGCTTCTTGCAACACCAGGGGGTATGAATCCCTTCCCCATGTCTTATGCAGGCTTCCCTGCTGATCGTATAGCAGACCTGGTTCACTATCCTGCCAGGTACTGTCCATACAACGTGTATACCTTCTTTTCTGGACTAAGGGTTCCCAGACCCTTACTTCAGGTGCAATTGCTTGTTCTAACTCGGTTTCCCATGCTCTCGTCTCTGCCCTGTTCTCTAGGGTACTCCCACCCTTCTTTATAGGGCCCCATGTCCTTCTTCTGTCCCCACCAGCTAGCCACGGCAAGCTCCAGGAAGCTTTTGTTTGGGATCCAGCCAGTCCCAGGACTCGAACTCTTCCATCCCACACTCTCTGCTTGGTCCTCTCCAGCCATGGCATCTCCATAGCTGCTGCTGCTCCCCATTGTGCTGCCTTTCTGGTGTGGTCTGCATGGTCCATTTTCTTCATTCAGGATCTGCAGCCTGCTTCCAATTGGGAGAAGAGTCCTTTCTCTTCGACCCTCTCTGGAGGCTTCACCATCTTGCCTCACGTCTTGGTTCCCCGGGTTTCCCTTTGCCGGACAGCTCACCTTCTTCCCTTTTCATGTTCCAGTTACTCACAGATTGTCCATATTAACTAGAATGCAGTCTTTGGTTCTGCAGAGCACTCCTCGGTTACCAGACATTTGATCGAAAAAAATTGGTCGACTGGACAAATGGTCGAACCAATTTGGTCGAAAACCAAATGGTCGAATTTTTATTTTTTTTATTTTTACCCCCTTTTTCCCCCCCAACCCCCTTTTTTTTCTAAAAAACCCATTTTTCCCCTAAACTACAACCTAAAAAAAAAAATATAAATTAAAAAAAAAAATCGACCATTTGGTTTTCGACGAAATTACGTCGACCAAATGTCCTGTCGATGAATTTTTTTCGATGAAATGTCCAGACACCGCATTCCTCATTTTCAACTGGGTCACTTAGGTTCTTCTTCGTCCCAGTATTACCACAAGACTAACATGAGTAGTCCCTACTCTTCCTCGTCTCAGTACTTTTTAAGGAGGTTGGATTATCTACCTTACATAAGTACATGGAAGCACCCTGCACATGGTAAGAAGATGAGGGAGGTTGTGGTATAGTCTGGGTATACCGCATTCTCTCCAGACAGTGGTCCCTAGTCCCATAGGGGGGGATCCCTGCCCATAAGATCCACCCTCTGAGTACCACTCCCAGGACGAATATTGGGTAGCAGCCTCACCTCACTCCCTTGTTTTGGCAGACCTGGTTCACTCTGCTGTCTGGTACTGCCACAAAGAAAGCAACTTCCTTTCGGACTTCCTTTCTCTCCCGTTACCTGTTTCCCAGGCAGCTCTACACCGGATCTCAGTGGGGCAGTGGGTCTGGGTTCACGCTGCGCTTTTCTTCTCTGGGTGATGTTGTGCGGGTGTGCTGCAGGATACCGTTGGTGGCTACAGCGTTGTTTTCTGGACTGGGGTCACACCGTCACCCTCCAGTTTCCAGCTCTGCTTTGGAGTGGCTCCACGCCACCGGGACAAGGGTTCTCCTCTCCAGGCTTGGGGAGCAGTTTGCTCGCAACTGCCTTGGCATCCTCTCAGCCAATTTCCTGGGCTGAACTGCTTCTCCTGATGATTGGCTGAGAGTAACCATAGAAGTACTGGGACGAGGAGGCATCACAGAGGAATACAGATTGAAGGATTAAAGACACTGACAAGGGATTTAACATATATTGCCAACTAGTTGATATAAAAATAGATGAAAGATTCTATGAAAATCCTTCATCTATTTTTATATCACCTGGTTGGCAATATATGTTAAATCCCTTGTCAGTGTCTTTAATCCTTCAATCTTTATTCCTCTGTGCTGCCTCCTCGTCCCAGTACTTCTATGGTTACTCTCCCTTTGGGTAGTCCATGGTCTTCTTCGTCTTGATAGAAGCCAAGTCTCTGGTGCTACAACAGTAAATGGGTTGGATTGGTATAGGACTTGGCTTTTCAAGGTGGGTAGGTGTATAGGGTGGCAGGTGAGGGTTATTAAACTGTGTCTCTTGGATGTTCGTCCTTGTCCCAGGAGGGGAAGTCTCTCCCCATGAGATCCTCCCGCTGAGCACAACCCCCAGCGGGGCTATTGGGTAGTGGGCTCACCTCCCTGGCCTCATGGCATGGGAAGAGGCTCCCCTTAGGGAGAAGTGATGACATCCAAGGATTCATCACATACCCTTCGCCTAACACAGCTGTCTTCCTCATCTTCGAAAGGAAAACGTGACAGGAAATCCATGTTTCCTTTCTCTTTTTTCCCTTCTGTGTTCCATGCTAAAACAGAAGGGTTGAAGATCAAGGAACTAGCGCATTACCCCTGGGTTGGTGTCCTTTCTAAGACTGAACCACGTAAGGGGTGAATAGTCTGTAATCAACTTGAATTTTCTACCTGTGAGGTAATGTTTGATGTAGCCTACGGGCCAGTTTATTGCTGAGGCTTCTAATTCAATGGTAGCGTAATTCCTCTCTCTTAGGAATAGTTTTCGGCTGATGTAAAGCACCAGATATTCCACTCCATAATATTCTTGTGATAACACTGCCCCTATCCCAACTTTGGAGACATTGGTTTAGAGCACACATTTCTTATTAAAGTTAGGGACTTTTAAAACAGACTCGCTACAGAGAATGCACTTCATTGTATCAATGCAGGTCTCATCTACTTTCTGCCATTTTAGCTTCTGAGGTTCAGCATTCTTTAACTTATCAGTTAGACAGGAGGTGATGGCAGAGTAATTTGGAATAAATCTTCTTTGGGAACAGGTAAGTCCTAAGAAAGCTCTCAGATCTCTTTTAGTTTTGGGAATCTGTGTTTTTGTACCGCTCAGACGTTTTCTAACTGCGTCTTGAAGAGGGAAAATCCGAGTGTCCCTTCTCTCCTAACCGGAAGAAGCACTCCTGACTGAACAACTATCGACTATCTGAGATTGCACCTGGTCCCACCGCTCCCAATGTAAGCTCACATCACGACAGACATTCAGCCATTTGACCACTCAATGCCGCAATGGCACAAGCCTCAGCCAACACAACCAACGACAACCAAGACAGAGCTGGAGACATTTATATGGACCAAATTGATTGACATCTCAGCAAGCCATGCTGCAGGTCGTTAGAGACTTCATGACGACATGGCCACGTTAGACAGGAAGCACACATGTAGTAGGCACAATCGGGACACTCACGCATCAATCAACAAGAAGAACATACGTGTACAGTTCTGTGAGCTAGAGGACAGTGACACACATTCTGTCTGCACGTTTGTTATTTTTCCTATAGGCCCGCAATCGCACCGCAGAAACGCAAGATGCCAGAAGACCTCGTGTATATGCTTGCAGATGCTACTCGCTATTTACTCTATGGATGGACAGGAGCACTCAAGGGACCTTACCACTCATTGCATGCTTTTAACCCTTGAACAATCATATTGGAAGAATAACCAGGACTTAGGTAGGCCTCTGATCAATCCAGCACACTAAACTCCTTTCACAGAGATCTCGAAGCTGCAAGCTGCTGAGCGAGCAGAATCGCCCTGGCAGGGACTGCCACCGCCAAGGCCACAATGTTGCAAGTGCCATTCCTCACTCACGGTGCCACGATGAGCCCAGCTACAGGGCAGGATACCTCAAGCTAAAATACAAATCAAATCGAAGTAATTCGACTTCCCTAGCGGTCTCCTCACACGTGATCCGGCCGACCTGATATGATGCCAACACCTGGAAGCTGGGAAGATGCAGCCATCTCGCGTCTGAGACTGAACCTTGCCACATAATTGCAACAATTAATCTACAATATGCGCTGGGATTGGACTGCTCTCATGGCATTAGCAAAGACTTCATTGTTACACCTTGTCATATAGTCACACTTTGTTGATACACATTATATGAGAGCAGGTGTCTCGCGGGCTGGGAACAGCCATGGTCCAAGGCTTGGGGGCCTGCATCCTGGCCAATCAGGACACTGGGGGACAGGGGCTGGCGGCCGGAATCTCCAGCCAATCATCAGGAGTTCTAATGTAACATTTCTCAATAGCAATTCTTAGGGATGAACCAAGTGTACCACCTGACATCCTGACCACCAATAACCAAACACCCTTATGTCTCCATACTGGACCTACCACTCTGGCAGCCAACCCACAGTGGTGTTAGATTCAGGGAAGGATTTTTGGTAAGTGACGATGACTGTGATGTCATGGGTATACAAAAAGGGCCTGCGAGCCCTAAATTGTTGAGATGTACTTGGATGAACTTGATGCCTTGTATGTTGTCACTGCTCGTTTGACATAATAAAACGGCAGTTATCCTTTGCTTTTTGTGTGGACCTCGACTTCTATAGGCCTGCAATCGCACCGCAGAAACGCAAGATGCCAGAAGACCTCGTGTATATGCTTGCAGATGCTACTCGCTATTTACTCTATGGATGGACAGGAGCACTCAAGGGACCTTACCACTCATTGCATGCTTTTAACCCTTGAACAATCATATTGGAAGAATAACCAGGACTTAGGTAGGCCTCTGATCAATCCAGCACACTAAACTCCTTTCACAGAGATCTCAAAGCTGCAAGCTGCTGAGCGAGCAGAATCGCCCAGGCAGGGACTGCCACCGCCAAGGCCACAATGTTGCAAGTGCCATTCCTCACTCACGGTGCCACGATGAGCCCAGCTACAGGGCAGGATACCTCAAGCTAAAATACAAATCAAATCGAAGTAATTCGACTTCCCTAGCGGTCTCCTCACACGTGATCCGGCCGACCTGATATGATGCCAACACCTGGAAGCTGGGAAGATGCAGCCATCTTGCGTCTGAGACTGAACCTTGCCACATAATTGCAACAATTAATCTACAATATGCGCTGGGATTGGACTGCTCTCATGGCATTAGCAAAGACTTCATTGTTACACCTTGTCATATAGTCACACTTTGTTGATACACATTATACGAGAGCAGGTGTCTCGCGGGCTGGGAACAGCCATGGTCCAAGGCTTGGGGGCCCGCAGCCTGACCAATCAGGACACTGGGGGACAGGGGCTGGCGGCCGGAATCTCCAGCCAATCATCAGGAGTTCTAATGTAACATTTCTCAATAGCAATTCTTAGGGATGAACCAAGTGTACCACCTGACATCGTGACCACCAATAACCAAACACCCTATATGTCTCCATACTGGACCTACCACTCTGGCAGCCAACCCACAGTGGTGTTAGATTCAGGGAAGGATTTTTGGTAAGTGACGATGACTGTGATGTCATGGGTATACAAAAAGGTCCTGCGAGCCCTAAATTGTTGAGATGTACTTGGATGAACTTGATGCCTTGTATGTTGTCACTGCTCGTTTGACATAATAAAACGGCAGTTATCCTTTGCTTTTTGTGTGGACCTCGACTTCTTTGGGACATTGGAAGGAGTTAGGGCCTTCCGTGAGCTGGAGGTTGGCGGACACTAGGTACGGCTCTGCCAACCCCAGAATTTACCCTAACAGTCTGAACTAGTTTGTTTCCCACAAAGAAACACAAATACTTAACCACTGATTGTGCAAGTGGCATTTCTTGCGGGTTAGCAGTCAGGCCAGCTCGTCTTAGGGCTCTTGTCATTTCATACATATGGTACATATGTTCTTCCCAGGTTTTATTATGGATGACAATGTTATCCAAACGCCAAGCAGTTCTCCGTGAAGAAGCTGTGAAGCAATGTTTCCGCGTTTGCTTGCCCTTTTTCAATACGAGCATGGTCATGTGACGCGGTCACGTGACCGCAGCTGCGTGTCACGTGGAACGCAA